>NC_030677.2:127619088-129019588 GCF_000004195.4 Xenopus tropicalis
TCAGACAAAAAGTAATAGCATATGTTATACAGGCAAACATTATATATTTTCATGAGTGTTGATACATCTTAAGGGCTGGATAGATAGACCAGCTCTGGGTTGTGTACCTGAGCTCCGCATGAACAGATTTATTGGAGACCAAAAATCCCTTTGAAATGAATCATTTTTTTAAAACAACACCGCATCAGTTTCAAAATAACCGTAATACATATATATATAATTTTTTTTTGTAGGAAGATGCTCTACTTTTCCATCATGGTGTTTTTGTGATGTTTGGAGACTTATACAAATAGACTGTGAATCAAACATAGATAAGAAAAACTAATATATACTTCTCCATATCCTTGAAATTTTGTTTATTAATATGCAGATCATGGTAATTAAGCCCTTAGCTTAAAATCAGAGATGTTAGTTATAAGACTGCAATTAGTTCTTGTGATATCAATCATCCTAAACAAATCAAATTAACCGTTCCTTTGCTGCTTTAACCTAAACAAAGATATAAAGACTTGTTTGTCAAAAATTGTAGTTTTGTAATTTTCATATTTGTTTTCTGCTTCAGAAAAAACCCAGAAATTTTTAAAACTGTGAATGTCATCTTATTTATGAAAGAATCAGAATAAAAAAAATGTGAGTGGATAAAACCTTAAAAAAGAACTTGAATACATCAGTTTCATAATTTTCATATCATTTATAATGGGTTGCAAAGTTCGAATTTTTTTTTTTAAAAAACCCAGAGACCATGAATTAACCAAATAGTACCTGGGACAGGTACATGACCTGGCAAGCTTTCAGTTTTGCATTATACGCAGGTTTTTTTCGCTTAATACTGAAAATTTGCATTTTTTAAACCATAAATTAACTTCAAGTTGATAAATAACCCCCAAAGTGTGAGAGAGGGAAAGTACTCCAGTAAGCAATACAGTGTGTAAAGAAGCACCCACAGTGCATAAGCTTATCACGGTATGTGTATGCTGTTATGAGTAGGCAATAGATAAGGCCCAGATGATCACTTTCTATGACCTAAGTCTTTCCATCCCTGATAAGGGTTTACATTTAATCTGTCACGACAGAGCCATACTGCTTCACTTTACTCCCCACATAAAATGCACTGCATCTCATGGTGAACAAGAGATTAAATATTTGTGTAATAGCACCAAAGGAAGAGAAGATAAGAGCAATAATAATAACAACATAGATTACTCTCCTCCTAGGATTAATAGCCAGCCCATTCCTTAGTCTTAAAGATTCAGCACTCGTATCTCTACAAATAGCAGGCATCTAACCCTTCCAAAGGTTTAATCTCAGTGTTCTGAAGAATTCTGCCTTAGGGCATACACATGGCAGACAGAGAAGTAAAAAGAATGTAATTTAACATCTTGACTATTCAGAAATCCTCTATCTAGTATTCAGCTTCCTATAAATCAGAACCAGGAAAGGACATCATTTACAGTCCCCGTTTCTCCTAAATACTTCTTGTTTTAATCCCCAGCAAATGATTCACATCTGAATTTAAAAAACAGATGTGCATCTAGAGATTTTCTAGTGTATTGTGATGCAGTGTCTTCTACTCATTTTCCTTTCTTACCTTTCTTCCGCATTCTCTGCCCTTAAAGGCACCTATCATAGAAAATGATGATTTTTATATGTATGTGTGTCACTAAACATGGCGGCCCCTGCCATATGGTTCTCTGCCACTCAAGGGAAAGAGTTCAAGGGAAACCATACACCTATCACTGCCTCTGTCTGTCTCTATGAAACTATAGGGTTGATTCACTAAAGTGCGATAAGCGTTATCGCATGCTTTTTAGCGTTAAAATTGACGCGAAAAAACGCACGATTCGCTAAAGTATTATCACATGCCTTAAGTCGCATATCGCATGTGTTAATTAGCGCGCAACCGCATGCGTTGATGTGGTAATGCCCTTCCTAGTGATGTGGTAATGGCAGACTCTGTTAATGCCTTTAAGAGGGGCCTGGATGAGTTCTTGATCAATCAGAATATCCAAGGCTATTGTGATACTAATATCTACAGTTAGTACTAGTGGTTGTATTTATAGTTTATGTATGTGAGTGTATAGATTGGTAGGTGTGGGTTAGGTGTGCTGGGTTTACTTGGATGGGTTGAACTTGATGGACACTGGTCTCTTTTCAACCCTATGTAACTATGTAACTATGTAACTATATGCGTTAATTTTACCGCTTTGCGTTAATTAGCAGCCAGAAATAATACTAACGCATGATTCACAAACACTTAGACGCGCTAAATATCGCAATACTCTATGCGAAAATTAAAGGCAGGCGGTAATTATAGAAAAGTACAGTTCATGAGCTTTTGGCAACACAATATGGACTTTGCAGTGGGATTTATTCAAGTATGCGTTGGCCCTAGAGTGATGCAGCCTCCAGTTTGCAGGGAAATAGTCATTTTCAAAAAAAGTAGTTTTACGAACGTAATGCTGTGTATGGCTAATATGGCTTGCGCGCGACAAGTAGCGCGATGCGTTAATTAGCGATAACATTTTAACACATGCTATATATAGCGCTCGTTTTGACGCACTTTAGTGAATCAGCCCTTATATATCACATAAAACAGCCATATGTAAAACACTGCTTCATCTAAATAAAGCATTTTGTAAAAATGGGCATTTCCTTTAGTATGTGACATTGAATATTCCTAAATAGCAAAACTACCTGCAGTTTCCCTTTAAAACAAAAGAGCCAACTGGATCTGACTGACAGTGTTCTTGTCTACTGAGCAGAGTGGCTGCCAATGGGAAATAATTTCTGACCGTTGATATCCCAGCAAGTCCCATTCAGATTGCCTTATTTTGCCTGATGACTCACTTGCAACCAGTTTTTAGGTTTTGCCTCTTTTTGTCCATGGAGGCAGAACTTTGCATCTTTTTAGAGAAACGGGAAGGGTGGTTGCTGGCTGCTAGATTCACAAATGACCTTGTTAGCATCTTTCTAAAATTATATTGCTGCAAGCGACCTACACGGGATACGCCACAGATGGTTTGCTTTACCTCTTGTTCTGGTCCCAGCATTATTTCTAATGATTTAATCAGACACTAGTTAAAAACAACTTTTGGCAGCTTCCATTCACTCTATACTTAACTCCGTACACAATTGTACCAAGTGATTGTGTTTAATCCAACATTTCCCATGATTGTTCCAATTGTTATTGCATTGGGATTGTTTTAATTTGCACCCATTCTTATTTACATAAGTAAATATCTCTTTGTTCCACTGCTTGCTAAAAAATCTTCCAGTGGTAAGTAAAGTATTTTTCCAGGAAAACTGATCGCATGCCTTCGTTTTATGGTTGTCTTATGAAATATTTTGTGTGGGGGTCACTTTTGTAACAAACCAACAAAACCAATATTTAAAAACAATATTTTGTTTATAAACTTGGTAACAAGGATTAACAGAGAATTTCCCCTGCAAATTCAGTTCTTTTCCAACATTAAAGGGGAACTCCACCTAAATACAACTTAAGCATTTTGAAAAGTAAACACATTTTCAAGCATCCTTGCAGTGGACATCAACTAAAAAATATGCAGCCTTTTCATGATTTTTAATGTAACAATATGGTTTGGAACAGTTACCTAAGCCTGGCCCCCTGTTCTCCTGCTGATCCTGATGACTAGTTTGCGACTCAAAAACTTGTAGTTGACTGTCCTCAGCCTGCCATCAGCCTGCATCCTCCAAAATCCTCTGCACGTATGATGTTAATAAGGAAAGGAACATTGCAATTATTTGTGGGTTATGTAGTTCCTGTATGCTGTCTGTAAGCTGTGGAGAAGTTGTTGCAATTTGTTACATCAGTGTTTTAGTCCCCCCTCCCCTGTCAGGGTTTCAAGTGATAAAGACAAAGGGGATTGGGTTTGTTGTGGTAAAAATTCTACAAAGAGCTTCAACAGTTGTCAAGCCCTTTTCTAAAAGATAAAGAATTACAGATAAATGAGACATAGGAAGGTGAGCTTAGGTGGTCAGTTCAGCACTAAATTCCTTGGGAGACAGAGAGCAATATGTGTATGTATATGTAAATACAGGTATGGGACTTGTTATCCAGAATTCAGAGCTGTCAGCCCCCCCCCTATTTTTTCAGGAGTTACTTGATTTTACCATTGTTCCCCCGATCTCTTGGCTGCCAGTATTACCTTCCAGATTTTTGGATGTTCGCACCAAATTTTGCACGTGCAGTAAGCAGTCAGTGATATCATCCAAAGTATTTGCGTATGTGCGGGAAGTGATTTTTGGGGCTTCAGCTGGGCATTTGTGTGTGATGTCACTAATGGGTACCAGAAGAATTTTCCGGAAGGGCGCAATAGCTGCAGGATCCCCAACATCTGTTGCCTTAAGGTTGACAACTCTGAGAATGGTCAGGGCTGGGGGGGTTCTAGATAAAGGATCTTTCCATAATGTGGATTTCCATACCTCGTCTGCTTAAAAATCATTTAAATATTAAAAAGTGCAAATGTGCGCATAACCCCTTTAATCGCTTTATTACTTATTTACATATTACAGATATGGGATCCGTTGGAAATCCATTGTCAGAAAGCTCCGAATTTGGGAAGGCCATTTCCCATAGACTCCATCATAATCAAATAATCAAAATTTTTAAAAATGATTTCTTTTTCCTCTTTAAAAATAAAACAGTACCTTGTACTTGATCCCAACTAAAATATAATTAATTCTAACCTAATTATAGAGATCTAAATTATGGAAAGACCCCCCCCCCCCCCCCCCCCATGGCCCTGTGCATTCTGAATAACACCAACAGAAGTGTGTTGCCTGTACCCAACTAACTGAACTGAAACAATGACAAATACATGATTATACTTTTTAAGAAGGAAATTGTTCTTTTTCATATTTTGATAATGTCCCTTTTATTCTTTTTTACGGTATTCATCAGATTAGTTTAATTCTCTTCTACTGAAGGAACATTGTTTTTTTTTACCCTAAATATTTTTACAATCATAGATAATGATACAGTTTAAATGAATAGCAGATACAAATGCATCAAACAATCCGCAAGACATTGTTTTCCTATTCTTACTTAAACATAACGGCTGCGTTAACAAACTTCCCCGCTGATGCGTGACCTTTGTAATTATCATTATTTATGTGCACTATTTCATCACATGTTATTTTATATGGACAGCCTTTCCTCCGTTCACAGAATTGTGAAAACTGTTGAACTTGGCACCGTCATCCTTGGCAGAATATGAATTGCATTTGAAATGTCAGGATTTGACAGTATGTATAGCAGAAAATAATTAAAGGTTATTTTTTTGGTTTAAAGCCCTGCAAAGTTTAAATAGTTACTGTAATTGAAAACGTAAGTTGTCGGGAACTCTGGGACTTGGAAGTAATTCAAACAACACAAACGTTCAGAAAGTAACTTTATGTAAGGATAAAGGAGAAGAACAAGGAAAATGCTGTTCTTCATTCTTATCAACAAAGAAAACATGTCAGTACATCTCCCCATCTCCCAATCAGCCTAGACAGTTTGACTGTAATATGGATGTTTTAATCTAAATGTGTTCTGCAGTTGACAACTGACATTGCTAGGAACATAAGCTTAACCCATAGAAACCATATTGCCGTTAGGATAATAAGTGCTTGTATTTATTCGATTGGTTGAAATTGAAAATCTGTTACCATTTTACTCAACTACTTCTATTATAACATAAAAGTATCTAGATTTGGCCAGATATACCCACGTCAAGCCATTGTGGTCAGCTAACCCATTTTTAATGAGGGTTTTTCCATTTAGCTTTAATATTGTGCTGAGTTGTAATGCCATAATACATTCTATGATTTACTCTAAAGATGTTTGCTACACAGCAGTCACAGAGCTGTGTGTACTCATGCACTGCTTGTTCTCTAGTGAGGATTCATGTTTGTCATGGAATATGGAAGCTTCTACTGTGATAACCTAGTTTTCTGTCTATATATATGCCAGCACTGAGGGTTTTTTTCCAACAACAGTAATCAGTTCACATACCCATCTCTTGCTGTCCATCTGGAGACCTGCGGGCTGGATATGACCCTCCAAAAGATATTACAGCCCCCAGTCTGCTCAAAGGCTCCATAGACTTCACTGCCTGACATCATCATTTTTATTTCATCTGGCCCTAGATCATGCTATATGAGAAGTAATCTGCCAACTACATGTAAAAAGCTGGACAGCACTGGTTTAAGGTGGCCATACACTATAAAATCTGTTCTTTTGGCGAGGTCACCAAACAAGCAAATCTTTCAACTAATATGCCCACCTAAGGTGGGCAATATTGTTCTAATCCGATTGCTTGGTCCAGGGGCCAAACTTTTCATTGCAATGAAAGGCATAGGGAATATCAAGCTTGTCTGATTGACATCTGGATGAATTTAGGCCAGACATCAGTCAGGAAGGCTTGTCGGAGGCCCAATACACAGCAGATAAGCTGCCGATTCGGTCTGAAGGACTTCAGCAGCTTAAATCTACCTGTATATGGCCACTTTAAGGCTATTCTAATGGAGGGATTAAGCTAGGAATGAGGGTATCTTTGTTGAAGTGGCAGAATTTGTTCCAGTAATTTCAATCAAGCAAATAGAGAAATGCTGATTGCTGATGCAGTTTTCATCCATAGAGAAGTGAAAATGTTTATAATTATAAACAATGGGAATACATGCATTAAATATTGCCTTCCCAATATTGTTGTCTTTTATCAGTTTCTCCTTTAACTTGAAGAGCTGAATGTCAAAAGGATTGGGAAGAAAACTAGTATTTTTATTGGAATCCTGCTGAATTCCTATCAGTTTGAATTTAAGAGTTGTTTTCCAAATGTATTTGATTGCCCATTTCAATCAATGTGATGAAAATCAATATTTATCACTGTCCATAGCCTTCTACCAATTGTTTTCCTAGAACACCTTGTCAAATCCCACAATAATATATGCGGAATATATAATATATATATATATATATATATATACATACATATTTTTATTTTTATATATATATTGGGCAACAGTGGGTATTGATATCTCAGCATTCTTTTAAAGACAAGTAAGGTTAAAGGAACTTCACAGTGAACTAAGTGAGTGTCAAGTACCAGTAAATCATCAGTTTGCAGATCTCCCATTACATCCCGGCCTTAATAGTTGCTACTAACAGTACTACCCTTATTAAGACCCAATAGATACACCAGTTATATGCTGTAAATTACATTTGTTTTCTTGTTCATTTATTCCTAAATAACAGACAAATATTCATTAAATGGCATATTACAGAAGGGAATGAATGCATTTATACAATAATTGTTATATATGTATATACTACATTTAAGAAAGTTGTAGAGTTAATTTCAATCATCAGTGCTAAGTTTAAGTTTGCATATTCATTTTTAGTTGAACATGATAAATGGCTCCACAGACAGTAACATAAAATCCCATGTGGCTATTTTATTTAAGACAGTAATTTTTCCTCTTGATTAGTCGGCAGCCGCTATACATGATTATCTCCATTCTTCCAAATGTAATTTATAAATAAATAAGAGTGTAACTGCTTAGGCAGTTCCAATTATGTGAGCTCATACTGTTGTAAGCTGAATCTAAGATAATGTTCTCAAAAACTCTTCAAAATGCACTATTAGTAACTAAACTATGACTGGAAGGCCCAGGTGCAGAATCTGCAGCCGAGCCCCCAATTTTTGCATTGGTTTTACACACGTAGCTGGGTGTACTTACAACCCCTGTACCCCCAGTTGTTCCACTTTTCTGATTTTGTAAATACAGGAATATTTAGGCACTGTTTTTACAGTGAGGTACATTTTACACACCACACTGTAAACTGACATATTTATTACATTCATATACATTACAAAACATAGCTATTTATACAGATAATTCATGTTTCAATTTTTTGGCACCTTTTTTTCTATAGTGCTTTAAAAATTGATCAGTTGGCAGTTGAAAAGCTGTCCCAAGGGAAAAATAGCACTCTTTGTGGTATATTGAGTGGGAGCCCCTGTATGGGATCTAACTGTAGGAGCCATGGAACAAGGTTTAGAAGGTCTGTAAAGTTTAATATATTCTCTTTTAGTGGATATACATAGTACATAATAACTAATCATTTCAGCTTCACTGTAATTTATGTGTGATAAAAGTTTTGGTAACAGTGAATCTTGGGTACCCCCCACTTTCTGAATAGGGTCTCCAAAGGCCACCCCTAAAAACATGGCTAATGAAGTGTATGTGTGTGTATATAGACTTAATATTATACTTCTAAATTGTAAGTATTCTGATTAATTTCAAATGCCTTTTTCATTCACAAGCAAAACATTGACTCAACCCCTTATGATGTAATAACAGAGTTTGTTAGTTGTTTTAATTATTTATTGTATGTGGAGGTTAAGAGAAAACTGTAAGCAACTGTTTCACTTATTTATTTTTACCATTTTTGTTTTGACAGGCAGTATTCCTAATATCTAACTGCATACTAGACATCAGAAATGTGAAGTGAGTTCATTTTGGTGCCAATCAAACACCAAAATAAACATAGAGCAATTGCTCTGAATTGCTACTGCTGTGTCCCTTAGGGCTATACGTCATAAGGTGTTTTGATCTCGGTGCTACTCAGTAGCCATCAGCTCTGTCATTTTATCCCTGAATGAGTCAGTGCATATTTTTAGAGACAGTTGTTAATTGCATACATTTTAACTTACTTTCCATTTCTGTCTAGAGCCAGCACTGAACCCCCAATTCATTAATCCCTGCTTTTGGGTAGCAGAGATCAAAAGCCATTTGGTCCAAAGTCCTTATGTCTTAAAGCTTGAACTTGATGGACCTGTGCCTTGCTTCAAACTCAACTATTAAAGAGATTCTGTCACAAGAACATGCACCTCAACCAGAATTTCCTCCAGCACTGAAATCTGTTTTTCAAAAGAGCAAACAGATTTTTATATATTCCATTTTTAAATTTGATGTAGGGCTAGATTTTCTTAGTTTCCCAGGTGCCCTCAGCCATGTGACATGTGCTCAGATAAACTTAAGTCATTCTTTAATGCCGTGCTGCAAGTTGGCGTGATTTCTCCCCCTCCCTTTCCCACCAAGTAGCCCATCAGCAGAACAAAGGGTAGGTAAGAAGATAACAGCTCCCTGACACCTGCATTGCTAAATACACTCCAATGCTTCGCCTAGTGGTAGATATGAGAATAGCAATCAATAGTAAATCACCCAAGTCCAGCCATGACTCCTCCAGTTACATGGTAGTAGGAGAAACAATAGCTTATATAAATGCTGTTCTATTGTGTAGTGCTGACTCCTTCTGAAAGCTCAGACTCAGGCACAATGCACTGAGATGGCTGCCTACACACCAATATTACAACTAGAATTCAAGAATAACATTTTAAGTTGTATTATAAATTATCTGCAATGTACACAGTATAATTTAGAAAACAAAAACCTACACCCTAAAAATCATGACAGAATCCCTTTAATGTGAGTGGAACCAAAGACATTGCTTTGTCCTTTTCTTAACTATAAGCTACTTCAGTATGTATGCTGTACACTTCGCTTTACATAATAAAAAGGTCTAATCCATGCAGTGTACTTTCAGGTAAGAGTTGTGGGCCCAGGGCTACCTATGTAGCCCGTGGCAACAATTTGATTAATGCTTTTCATTGGTGATGCTCAAAATGCCTCATGTTTCATAGCCCTAAGGGCTTTTGAAAGTACTTTTTTTAAAGGAAAAACCTGAAATAGATATTTTATTCATGAGCTGAAGGAGGAGAAAATATAAATCACATTAATCTGGTGTAGAGAAACTTCAGTCCAATAAGGGCAAGTATGCAAAGCCTGAGAAAAAATATTGTTCTTACGGAAAGGTCAAGAATAACATCTTTATGCATTTCTTAGTTTTCCAGTTTTAGCTGAAATGTCGACTGTTTATCACTGTGTTATTCTAGTGACACTTTCCAAGAAATAAGTTGGTTATTCTGATTTACAAAACATACCCAGTGTACAAAACCCAGTAATTTAAACACAGGCATTGGTCATTCTTCTTGAATTTATATGTGCCTTTTCTTTATTATAAAAAAGACCACAATATGCATTTGTTTTTCTTTTTAGCTTTCCAACTTCTCATTTACAAACGCTGCAGAACAAGAGATTATAGAAAACACAGCAGATTTGGCATGAGTGTAGCCTTACACATTTATTGGCTCACTATCAGTGAACTTCTTTATCACCAGGGAGTATGTGCAATAAGTTGAGATTAAAATACAGCCTCCACGGAGGGTCATCCCCAAACCTTGTGATTCTGCTCAAAGCTTTGTAAGAAATTGGTATTAAAATGGAATGATGATTAAAAAAGAAACATTAAATCTAAAGGATAATTTATGATATGAGAGTTTTAAGCACTAGTATGGTTGTTTTAGTGTTCAGTGCACATCTTTCTTTAGTTTTTCTATAGTGGATAGCTAAGTTTATTTTTATGTAAATGCTCTCCGGGGTTATGCTAGGAAATGTTCTCATTTAAGGTGGCCATACACTGTCCAGTCATATAGGATATCTCATTGAAAAGCTCATGGTGTGAACAGGCAGATACAATACATAGTACTGGCAACCTTGTATTATTCTTTTGGTTGGATCGAACCCTGAGCTATCAGAACTGCAGGAAGTGAAGAGAAGCAATGGTTGAAACACAATTTCTTTATTACATACCCCTAGCCCACAAGTACACAATTATTTTTTTAAACTAAAAGGTACCCTCCCAGTTTAATTTTGGGCTGTGGGAGCAATCCCACTGAAGTACAGGGATCGTTGGCATTCATCTTCTTTTGCTACCTCCTAGATGTGCCCCCAATGGACCTATAGCTGAGATATCTGCTATGATTATAGTAAAAAAACTTTGCATGTAGCAATCAGGTCTGCATTTCTTGCATAGTCTACATTACAGTTCTAAAAGAAGAGAGCAGACGGCAATTCCATTTGTGCATCTCATTATTTTAAGTAACTAATCTAGTCTCTAGTAATCTTAGTAACTCAATCAATCTCAGTCACTGGCACCTACATATATAAAATATTATGGACATAATCTATTGGAATATACCTAACTCTGTTTACTGCATTCTGGAATATGACACTATTTTACTTTATTAGATACCTCTTATATTGTAGCCAGTTTTTCTTCTTTCTGTTATATCACCCACTGAACTGCATTCAGAAGATCCCTAAATAGCACAGAGATTCCTAGTATCTGAGATTGTAAATAGCCATATGCTTTAAGTTCATCCTTTTGCCCAAATAAATCCTGCCAAACTTCTGGGCAAAACATTTAGTTTTTTTTCAGGAGAGTAACTCCTAGAATGACTCTATTTAATGTGAAATCCTGTTTTATTTCCCCAAAATAAACACAAGTCTTTTAAGGCAGGTGCCTGAGAGATTCATGGGTATTCTTCAGTGGCAACAGTTATATGGTCTGTTTCAGCTAGAAACCAAACAGTTTAGGACTATTTTCCTGTTCATGATTTACAGTGCTGTAACTATAGACACTAAACTTTCTTTTCAATCTGTTTCCTAACAATGGCAACATTTTTCTATCTTGATGTGTAGCCTGCAACCTGTCAACTCCATTTATATTAGCTGTACCCAGGAAATAAAAAAAAGCACTTAGCAGCCAACATGCTTAGGGAACAGAGCAGGGTTGTAAGTACTTCCCTGCTGAAAGGTTGAGTGTCTCACAAACTAATAGAAATCCGTAAGTGTTAATACTTTAAAGGAAACTATGAAACAGCTCCAAGATTGACTAAGCACTCTATCAACTACTTGTATTATGCAGCTGCAGGTTTCTGACAGGGGGAAAAAAACTATCTTGTGTGTTGGACTGACCCATCTCTTGTATGGGGACAGCAGAAAAAGGGTCTAAGCAGTTAATTGAGGTAATAAATACTGTCTCCTACTAATAGGAGACCTAGTCAGGTATGAAGGCCTTTTATGTGAGGGATTGATGTGTTGCTGTCTTGTATGGATTTTGTGGGTATTAACTGAATTATGTTTTAGGCGATTTCACACTGTTGAATTTATTACAACATTTCAAAGGTATATATTCTAACAAAAAGTCTACTTGTATGTTGTTATTTTTTCATATTCCAAAAGTTTTTTGAAGTTGGGTTCACCATTTAGTTAGTGCTAGTGTATTTGCCAGAGGAACATGCAAACAATAATACTTCAGTATGAATAAAATACAAAGAAAAATTCTTAGATTCTGTATAGTCTAACAGTAATATAGTGTAATTAGATTTAGGGACCCTATGTCTAGAAAGAACTTGGTATGCAGGTATTCTAGGATGGCATTCCTGATGGAATGCAGTAATGCCTAACCTAGCACTGGTTTCCCAACATGCTGAAGTGGGGGCAGAAGCTTTAGTCTTTCCCTCTATTCTGGACCTGTCATGGTTTATAAAAAGTAATTGGTGTTGCTGTTTAGGAATCTAAAATAATTGGAGAATTAGAATAAAGTTAGTAAGTTACACAGGGATTCTTATTGCAGTATTTTATAATACTAATAACATTTGCTGTAAAGCAGTAAACAGCAGTTTTTTCAACTTTGAAAAAAAAAAGTTGTGCAGAATTTAGTGGAAATTATGCATGGTTATAAAACACTTGTTATTATACCTTGAATATGTCTTTTAATTTCTTGCCCCCATAAGTAATACAAAGTTTGTCCAGGAGCAGTAACCCATAGCAACCAATACAATGGTTGCTATGCATTACAGCTTCTGGACAAACTTAGTGCTCTCTTTTGCATAACCCTCTTGGTGTATAAGCACAACGAGTTTTCTTTATGTATTGACTGATTTCCAGAGAGAGAAAAACAAGAATTCAGTAAACAAGGTTAAAGACTACAAATTCATGACACAAAAGGAAGGTGAATGGGGAGGATAAAAAGTTCTTAAGTGGATTAATTGAAGAAATTAAATTTAAAAAGGGGTATGATAGTATAGATAGTATAGAAAAAGTATGATAACTGTGGTAGTTAGGTGGTAGGAATAGAGTATGAAGCTCGACTATAGTGTCTAAACATATGAACTTTGGTGACCTGTAAGTGCTTCTATAATATGGTAGTCTGTGAATATGGCATTTGTTTACTTTTTGAGTGGCTGGTAGGCAGAGAAGCGCTTGAAGATGAAGCGGGTAGCCACATATAAGTGCCAATACAATGCACAATATCATGCACCAAAAAAAAAAGCCAATATGTGGCTGTGATACATTTTGTAGTTTGATGCTGGATATATTAGTAATGGAATTAGAATATTAGTTTTTAGTCAGGTGTGAACCTCTCAGTTGTAAGTGCATTTTTACAGTGAACAACTTTCTAGAGTGTTAGTAACAGCCATTTACTTTCTTAGCATTGTTGGAGAGGTGATAGGCCTGCACTGAACTGGGTATTCCAAAGGACACTGTCACAAAAAAAGGTCAATATAATTATTTCTGTGAGTACTCCAGAGTACACTGGAACAAACCAAAGGGGTATTGTACTGCACTGCAGCTCTTGGTTCACTTTATATTAAAGAAGAATTAAAACTTAACAAAGAAGTGGGTTAGAATGCTGCACATTATGTTTTGGGCTTCTGTACCAGCCCAAGCAACCACAGCTCTTTAAATATACCCCCCAGTAGATTCCCATATTCTTTTCTGCTGATTCCATGCACATACTCTGTGCTGCGGTCTCTTACTGAGCTCAGGGACCAACTCATAATAAACTGCATCTCAAGAATATAAATGTCATGATGTGAGGCTGATTAGTAATTAGATTCTAGATTATTAGTACATGGCAGTTTAGAATCAAATGCAATTAGCATCAGCCCTGTGGTATCAGTTTCTATAACAGATTTACCTCATTTTCTGCTTAATAATTTGCTACAACACCTAAGCTTAGCTTCCCAGAGCACATTGAGCATTTGAGTGTCACTGCCACTTCTGACAATAAGATGGTGACCCCCTGTGCACTTTAAAGGCCTGGATCATTACTGTTATAGAGATTCTAAAAATTTAAGCTGGTGCAGTAAGTTCAGTATATAAAATATGGCATTTCTACCAACAGTTGTTTTTAGGGCTTATTTCTCCTATTAGCATTCCCTTTACCATTAGCTCTGCCAGTACAGGTTAGTCCACTACACTCGAAAGTATTATGTAAACCTCTAGGAATAAGGGTTAATAGTTGCTGTGCATATAGGGTATACAATCCTTCCTTGACTGCTTAGAACTATATTGCTGTACCATTGCTGGAATGCCAGTAATAATAATGGCAATACTTATATTATAATAAGCATACTTTACTTGCTTTCTGAAAAACCTTATAAACTCTATTTGGTGAAACTCAAAAGCTTCTTGAATCAAAGTGCAGATTTCAAGTAATAAATTTGTATTGGGAGAATTTGAGAATGTGATAAAATAGTTCTTGGAAACAGTGATAAACATCTTGGCAAAGAAATGATGAGACATAAAGTGTGTAGTCGAGTCATGAATGCTTGCTCACCATTTTACGTCTCACAGCTCATGCTGAAATGCTGAGTTAATACAATACACATGTTCCGTGACACACGCAGTGAAAATGGTGCCTCGCTTTTTTCTTGTTTACCCTTTCAAGTTCAGGATGCTAGTATTAGCAATATAATCTAGATTAAGCAAAGTACTATGAAACTCACAGACTCATGTTGCAAAAAAACAAATCTTCACTGCATTTCTGTGGTTTGGTTGTGGAAAAACGGAGTGTAATCACGTACAGAACGGCAGTCGTGTGAAAGAAAGAATGTGCCTGCTTTGCCTGGTGCCTAATTTTCACATATGCAGCTTTTTACATTCTCAATTACTATAGTCAATGTATAGGAACTTTCCAAGATCTTACTCGAGCATATAATTCTGGAAATTATGAACCATATCTCATCTCATTGAAAATATATTGATTGTGAATATGCAGCTACAGCTAAATGTGCAGTAATGAGTTATTAAGGGTAGAGGCAATCCTTGCCCCTCTGCTGCCCTGAGGTGGCTTTCACGATGCCTTATGGCAGGAGAGCCCACGTGTAAAGGGTAGCTACATCATCAAGACAAAGGGAGAACATACCAATCACAAATCTGAACTAACTGTTCTTAGAAGGATAAGAAAGAGATCTTGTTTATTTATATTTTAGGATTGTTCTCTTAACTGGGTTATGTCAGTTGCAGACTGCCTTGCTGATTCTAAACTCTCCTACCCAGCTGCACTGTAGTTACAGGCTGTGTAACTGATTATAGCCCTTCTCCCACTGACTGTACTTGCAGGTTGTGTTGTATATGCCAAGTCTCTCACAGTGTGACTTTAGTGACAGACTGTCTGACTGATTCATATCGTACTGATCTACCCCTGTCCCAGGCTGGCTGCACATTCAGGCAATCTGTTTGCTTCTAACCTCTTTCTCATTCTCACAGATCCTGGCTGCTTGGGTTAAATATGAATTTGGCGCATGGTGTATCTAGGGCAGATTTATATCGAGAATTCCATTATTTCCTCAGTACCGTTATTGTTTTTTACAGCCCTACTTTTCACGTGGTATATAAAAAACACAAAATAGCTCTATGCACATTCACCATTCCTATGCCATTACTTGCACTAATAATAAATAGGCGTCAGTGAGGTTTGACATTTTTGTTGAAAACATTATTTATGGCAGAAGTATAATTACCAGTTGAACTACACATACAACTTGACAGCACAACCTCTCAAAATTACAGGTTCCTAAAAGGACACACAATCTTCTGTAACAGGAAGAATGATTCTTCTAAGAGTCTCTAACAGATATTTTTCTTAGTGTTCAAATAAGAAAAAGTAGATTTCCAAAAAAAAAACATTCTACAACGTACTTTCCCTTATTAAGTGAATTTATCTCAGATTAAATTTCAGGCTAATATAATTACTAGATCTCTATTTTCTAAATATATTTTATTTTAACATTTGCCTACAATCAGGGATTAATCAGAGTCAAGCATTTCATCATAATTGTGGATACAAAAAACTCCCATATGGATTTAAATCAGATCCTTTCGGCTTTCCGAGCCCCTGTAATTAGAAATAGGTTCACTGCATGTCTGTTCAGCTGAAGCATGGAGTTGCCCATTGTTATTCCACTAATTGCTACTGAGAAGTTAGACTTTCCCCACCTTATTTTAGCAAAAACTGGGGGGGGGGGGGGGGGTTGTGATGCAGTTGGGGCAACTCTCAGGTACCTATGTAATAGATTAATTTTTGTAAGAAAAATCTCCCCCGCCTCCACCACAGATTAACAGTATAAATCCATGTGAGTAGTATCAGATGCAGTGTAACGTGTTGCTAGTTTACACTTTATTTCCAGTAGAAGACAGCAGTGATATTGTAAAATAAAATAAGGCTGATGTCCCATTGAGAGATTTAGTTGCCTGCAATAGATCTCTGCTACCACGGAGGATAATCTCCCCAATATGCCCCTCCACCGGCAACAATACAAATTACTGGTGCAACGGCCTAAGAATTGCTTTGGTTTTCCGAAGTCGCACAAACTTGCCTGCAGGAGGAAACCTTGCACGACTTAAAAAAACCGAAACGATGCCTTTTGGAGAGATTAGACGCCGACGGTCCTATTTATACGTTCCCTTGCATTACCTTTGTTTCCTTCTTATGTTTTTATTATATGGAATAGACTCATAATAGTTAGGTAAGAGGTCTATATAGGGTAAATTCATTTTAAGTGTTCCAACGCCCCACTGGGCTCATAGTAGCTACTTGTACTTGGCCAACACAAAAGTGGAATTTCAAATCACAAAAGATTTCTTTTGGGGCATTGATGTAAAATTAAATAACCTCTAAATGGTCCAGAAAATACATTTCTTTTGCAAGTTTAAGAAGCATTGTGAACTCCACAGTGCCAGCTTTAAGGTATTGTATAAATGAACATTGCCCAGGCATATAGCCCTTAGATACTGGGCCTTGCTGGGATATATAAAGAGTTCCTTTGCAGGGCCTCTGTCACACACAGCAAATTACATTCTGTCCTAAATTCCCTTTAATATAAAGGCACTATGATTTTTTGAGGAGCACAAAATGCGAGGTAGAACTATTTTTATTGTGCAAGTGTATAATCTCTTTCCATTTAGGCTTAGTAGTATTTAATGCCCAGTATGTTATCCAGGAAACTGTGTCACCTAGGTTATAGCCGAGTGTGTTTCCAAGTTACGATGGAAAGTAGTTTTCCACAAGAATCAAATCTACTGAAAATTGTATGTTGATGAGAATTTAACTGTAGTTTCATTTATTTTTCTTATTAGGATTTTATGGGCAGCTGCAGACGTTTTGTCCTCCACATTACAACGATTCTCAGAGAAATATGCAGCATGGCAGCGCATGCAATATGGGACCTCCATTCGAGGACTGCTTGTCTCATGCTTGTGGAAACAAAACTGAATTTGATGGCTTCCACAGGGCTTTTACCTCTCACTCTGGCATTACAGGTAAAATGAGTGCTGTGTCATTATTTTACTCTTTTGGCTGCTCCTTGTCACCTAAGAGCAATGAGGTTTTCAAAAGGGGCAAAGGGGTAGTTGGGGACAGTTGTTTTTTGTGTTTTTTAGCATTCCGGTTTTTGTTGTGCAGCTG
This sequence comes from Xenopus tropicalis, assembly GCF_000004195.4. NCBI lineage: Eukaryota > Metazoa > Chordata > Amphibia > Anura > Pipidae > Xenopus > Xenopus tropicalis. The sequence goes on from NC_030677.2 coordinate 127,636,751, forward strand.
CCAAGCTTGTAATTGTAACTGAATTCTGGTTGCCAGGTTTTACTTACCCTAGCAACCAAGCAGCAGATTAAAAATCATAATTATAGATGCATAGAGGGGCTTAACAGAAAGATAAAAAATAAAACACAAGACTAATAATAACACTGAAACCTTACAGTCAGTTTATTGGTTGTTAGGGTCAGTGAGCCAGCCAGTCAGCATTTTCTCTGAACGGAAAGAGGCAGAATCATTTAGAAACCATACAAAATTAAGACTAGTTGAAATTGTTTAGTATAGGTACATCTAAGTTTATTGAAAGGTGAAATATCCTTTTCCCTAAAAATTGCACAGTTATTACCAGTGCTGAGCAAGCACCCCTCTGCACCCACTCCTCTCCTAACAAAAGTGACTGTGTATGCACCATCTCCTGCGCTCCCCTTCTTCGCAAGCCCCCCAGCATTAAATCATGTGCACAATCTGGACTTTAGACATTCTGAAAATTGGGGAAGCTAGCCAAAAGGTACATACTCATTGCCCCCCACACTTGCACCTTATGTATGTACCGCTTCTGCCTACCCCTATTTCCAGCCCTGGTTATTTTAGACCTGCCTTAGGTATACCAGTTCTCTTCTGTATGGTGTTCTACACATTGTCTCATTCCAGGGAAATTGTAGGCATATTGTGTTCAACATAAAAAGTAAAAATACCCCTCCCATATCTCTACTGGTGCAGGAAAAGGTGATGTACTGTACTAGCCAGTCAAAATGTTTACAGGGTAACCTTTATACCACTTTTGTTAATTTTTATTTCAAAAAGGTTACCCTGTAAACATCTCTACTGGCTAATAGACTTCTTGTTGATTGGACTAAAGGTGGTCCTATGGAGTGATGGAAAATATATGGTGCTAATAATATTAAAATAATGAAGAGTGGCATAGTAAAGTCAATTCTCAATATTTAATTAGCTGTAAAATCTTTTCTTTGCACAATTAAGAATATGATTAATGCCAATATTAAAGTTTCAGCTCTTTCTGATAATTAAAACATCATCATTTATTTATATAGCACCAGCAGGATACTCAGTGCTTTACATTGATTTATGAGAAACAAGGATCTTACAATAATTTTAAAAAATAAGGCCCTGTTTACAGGATCTTACAGTCTTATAGTACAATTCAGCCAAAAAGTGTTCACATTTGGTTTAGTATTTTTGTGACTGATTTGATATTCGGCCTTGTTTAAAAACTATAGAATCTGCACCCCCCATTCTCTTGAATGCTTTTTCTACATAAGTGTTGCCTGTTAACAGTGTAATGGGAATGCTGATTATATTTACATAAATGCTAGCTCTTAGTAACCCCTGCATAATATATCTTATTATCGTATTAAAGAGTAGAAAGGTGCTTTTTTCTAAGAAATAAACTACTGTTTTAGAAACATAAGTACAGTATATGTATAATTATGATTAATCACATGGCTTTGCTTGAATTCTAGTTTACGACTTCCCAGGTGGTTCGGCGGGCCTTTTTGGAGAGTCCCAAAGAAACGGCTCAGAGGACACTAGTTTCCTTCAAATTAATGCAATAGATCGCTGTCCTAGCCAACTCTCATCGGTTTACACTGAAGGATGAGGCCTAATTCTACTGTGCAATTTTTCAAGCCAACGCATACAGGTCAACAATTGCCAGGCATCACAGGAGAGAACAGCTCAAGAACAATATGCAAGAGAATAAATTATACGTTTGCCAATCCCTGTGAATGTATTTTTTTTTATTTAATATATATTGGTCTCCAAGGTTTTTTTCTATGAAAGGGAAGGAATAAAGGAACTGAAAAGTACACATGCAATTTTATATGATTTTTGCAATGCACTGAACACAATCCACTTGAAAAAAGAATCAGAACATACAGTACTAAAGGCACGACTGGAAGCCCAACATTATTATAATGTCACCCTGTCTCTACCTGAAGTAATGCAGTGATAGCCAAAGGACCAAGGTGCCATCAAATCAGAACACCAACATCTCATTCATAAAGTCTGGTTTCAAAAACTATTTTCATAATGTTTTGAATCCACATATGGCATTCAGATTGTGAGCAAGTGGACCTAACTGACTATATCACGGAGAAGGAATGTAAAGAATTGAACTTATGTGCTCTGCTGCATGTGGAACCTTCTTTTGCATAGAATATACAGTTTTAACCTAGTAACCCAAGTGGGTTTTACTGCTCAGAAAAGGATGCAAATGCTTTATCAACTCTTTACTAGTGTGCACTAAGCAGCAAAAATGAATGGCAGTGAAAATGGGGGTCTTTAAATGTAGCAAAGTGGTCCGTATTTTATTCTAAATAAACCCACGCCATGAGAAGTGGAACTGGGACCAGCAGATGAAGCCTTGCTGCAAATAAAATAAAGGTTATCATCATGTACAATATGTTATAGATAATCATTAATACAAGATAAAATACTTTAATGATCAAGCTAGGCCTCATTAAAACGTGATAATCCCTGCTCTATTCCCCCCTACTCATGTTAAGTAGACACAAACTTGAGCCAAGCCATTTTGATAGGAAGAAACATTAGATTACATGGCAGTGTTACTGGAACCCAAACATTATACAGTAGGGATATAGTTATCTGTTATCTGGAATGCTTGGGACCTGGGGTTTTCTGGATCAGGGGTGTTTTGGTAATTTTACCATACATACCCATGCATTTAAGCTATTAGAAAACATGAACACATTAAATAAGCCCACTAGGATTGTTTTGCAACCAGTTTGAATTAATGCAGCTGAGTTGCCATCCAGTACAAGGTACTGGTTTTTCATTACACAGAAAAAAAGGAGATCATTAAGAAAATGTTTTTGCTTAAATAGCATTCTATAGTATGACTGGCTGTGATTGCTCTTTGAAGAGCCTTGGTTTGTCTATATTTCTTGAATATACTGCTCACAATGCAAATGAATTACTTTGTCTGTAGAAATGCAGTTTGTAGAAACTTCAGATTACTAGTATTATTCCTTGATGCACAGGCCAGTAGCACACAGATATTTAAAGCTGGCCATACATTAACAGTTCTGCTCATTTGGGGAGGTCACCAAACATGCAGGTCTTTCTTTAATGTGCCCACCTTGAGGTTGCTAATCAGGCCAAATGATCAGATCACAGTGATTTTAAATACACACCACTGGGGCAAGGGCCACATCAATGAGTGTGTCGTTATTCCAATGGCATTTTTAAACCTGTCCAATAAATATCTGCCCAATTGTCGGCAGTTATTGGTCAAGCAGGCCTTTTGAATGGCCCCATACTTGAGTCAATAAGCTGCCATCTCAAATCAGATGGATTTTTATCCCCCTGAGGCAAATTGGAGATGGTTTCAGGTGGGGTATCCTCAGTTCTGAATCAACTACTAGTAAGGAATGTGTCATTTTGACACATTTTAGCTTGATGGACATGACTTTTTTTCAACCTTAATTACTATGTTGCTAAGCTTATTTAGCTTCTTGTACCACCGAACTGTACCCAAATAAGGGAATGTAATAAAAGTAAAAAGGAAAACTAAACCCCATAAATGAATACTTAACCAACAGATTTATATCATATTAAGTGGCCTCTTAAAGAATCCTACCAAACTGGAATATATATGTCAAAAAATATTGCCCTTTTACATCTTTTCCCTTCCACCATTTTGTGATAGGCTGTGTGTTTCCTCAGAGATCAGGAAATAATGCAGCTCTAACTGTAACAGGAAGCAGTGTGAGAGTTAAAAACATTGTCTATTAATTGGCTGATGTGACCTAACATGTATGTGTGCTGTTGGTTGGTTTGTGTGCACTGTGAATGGCATGATCCCAGGGGGAGGCCCTTAGTACTTACAATGGCAATTTGCTATTTAGGATTGCCCAATGGCACATACTACTAAAAAAGTATATTTTTATGTTTACATGTAAATGTAACCTCTCTTTTCTTTGTTTTAGTTTTGGGGCAAAGAGCTCTTGAGCATCTATTTCATACCAGGAATAATTTTTGTCTATAGTTGCAAAAAAGCATCTGGTATTACAATCAGGTAGCTGGATAATGTTAAATGGCATTGTTATGAGGGTTTCCATGGGTTAGAAAATATAAACTGCTTTCAAGGCACATAAAAATGCTTCAAATACTTATGTTTTACAGGATGGAAAGGGACTACAGTTGAAGTTTACAGTGCATATGTGTATGTCAGTCTGTACAAAGTCCTTGCACGTTATTATTATTATTATTATTTAAGAATTAGACACTGGACTCTGCTATAATAACATTTTTAACCACTAGGATGTCACAAATGTCCAGTGGATATCATCTCTGTATTACTGTTATCGATATGTTATCAGGTCGGCAGCTCTTGTCAGTCAACAAATGGAGAAACATACGCTGTTCCATAGTTCCATGTCACAGTCCAGATGGGGAGGTGAATAATTCATCACTGCCTGACCATTTTACACCTTTTGAGCTGAAATAGGAAATACAGTTAGACTATAACAAGTGAAAAAATGATCCCCTCCATGTATTTATGTAATGTGGTTATCCAATTATGAATATACTATAAAGTAGTAGTGGGTGCAGAACTGTCAGTTTCCCATATTTACGCTTGGGCTGATTGGTGTGCATACAGGTCTGTATAAAGTGCCCTGCCAGATATGGTTTGTATGATATGAGAAGGAATTTAGACATTTCTCTATTTGTAATGTTCCATCCAATCGTGCAAGAATGTTAAATGTTTATTTTAATATGCATTAGCAGCTTATCACTGGTTGGAGTAATATGAAAGGCTATGCATACAGGAAGGGGAAGTAAAGGGGAGGAGCATAGTGTGTTGAGAGAACTGCCAGCAATAAGGCTAAGCCCTACCTTGCAGTTGTACATTTCTGCTACCCCCTGCATGGGGTCATCACACTATCCATTTCTTATGCTTCCCATTTATAAAAGAACTATTTAATGCTAAAGCTCCATCCTTTCCTATCAGTTAGTCTGGAAATGTGGTTATTATTTGTATCCTTGTGCATCACTATTAGTGCCATGATTGCTTCAAAGCATAAATAACCAAATGTTGCTTCAAAAATTATTTCACTTGTTAAAGTCCAGTGTCATGCTGCTTCTGCTGCTACTGATGTTTTTTAATCCCAAACCGCACTTTCTATTGTTTCCTTATTGGTGCAGCTGCAAAACAGCATGTCAATGCAAGTAACAGATCCTTTTATTCTGGCAAAAACACAGGCCACATACGGAAACGGACTGACTAGCAGCTGAACAATATCTGTATAAAGGAACTGTAATGTTAATGGATTTGCAATATGGTTACAGTGTTAGAGCAGAAAGAGCCATTATCCATACGTTTATTGGAGAGCTCTAGTTTTAAAAGTATAAGCAATCATTTTGTAACGTGGCATCCGAGACTGACATTTAACATAAGCTGCAGAGGCAGAATGTCCTGGCCCCAGGGTAGCAATCAGAGAGTTGTAGGTGCTTAATACATAATATATTGCTTTTCATAGATATCTATTAGCTATGGGCACCCACATCGTGGGTTAAATAATTCCTTTTCTGACTCCCAAATTACTACTCCACAAACTGCACAATGACAACACTGCATGCTCAGTGACAAACAGCTGTAACACAAAGATGGCCGACCTTGGGCCCTCTGCCAATAATGGGAAAGAGTATGGCATTGTGAGTTACCTGTCAGACCCTAGCCAAGCAAACAATTGTAAATGTAATTGCCGGATTGCTATAAACATATAAAATCGGTATGTAGCTGTCAGAACGACATTTATTGGAATCCCCTAGTAGCAGATTTGTTGTTTTCTTTTTACAGAGCACTTTTTTTGAGGATGAAGAATAATAATGCACATTTTTCAACAAATAAATCATAAAGTTGGGCTACGATAATAAACCAGAGTTCGGGGAACCCAAAATGGTTTATTTGTCTGTGTATTATAAAACAAATAAAAAAGTTATGTTGTACTGTAAATATGGCTGATTATCTTGTGTATTGTAGTTTATAACAAGCACTTTGGCATGGGAATATATGGAATTGTTTTCCATTCTATCATAGATCATTTTGTACAGAATTCTATGTAATCACATATAGATTTAAAACAACATATATCAAACTGTATATCGCGATGATATTTTGTATTATGGTACACTTATTGTTTATTTGAAGTCATCCAATGTGTTAACATATTCTATTATTATGTACAATTTTCTTGATTTTTCACAGTTATATTTCATATAATCATAAGTTATTTTGTTTTTGGCCCCAAGATGTCCTTCTTATTGGAAAGCAAAAATGAAGGGTTTGTGCACATTGCTCCACAATAAAACTGGAAATATTTGACATTTTCTGTGATGTTAATGCTTTGCTTGGCTAATGTTTTTGAGTAATTGTTCCAAAATGAACAGCTTTTTTTACTGTGCAATTTATTATGTTTTTGATTAGAAAGTTGATTTAAAAGCTTATATAGAATTTAGCTGTGAAAAGGGTGTCTCCTTCCCAGGATTCCTTCCTTCAAACCTGCTCCTTGGTTCTCCACTGTTGAGTATCAACCTATAGGGCAGTGATCCCCAACCAGTGCTCACCGACCCCTTGGGTGTTGCTCCCAGTGGCCTCAAAGCAGGTGCTTAGTTTTGAATTCCTGACTTGAAGGCTAATTTTGGTAGCCTCCTGTAGACTGCCAATCAACATAGAGGCTACCTAATAGCTAATCATGGATCTTATTTGGCACCCCCAGGACTTTTTTCATGGTTCAGTTGCTCACCAACACTTTTTACATTACAATGTGGTAAAAAGGGTTGGGTATTCCTGCTATAGGGTATTCCAAAAATGTATATTATAGGTAAGAAAATGGTTTTGCTTCCCAGGGTGCCTTCTGATTTGCATATAAAGGAAAGAACTGGTATTGTTATCTTTTACTTATTTATACACAGGGATGAATTGGGGTGGGTGAGGCCCACGGGGCTACTACCCCAGGTGCCCCCACGCCACCTCTGGGGCCCCCGTCAGAAAAAACTAGAACTAAATTAGGAGAAAAGTTTTTTTTCTCCTCAAATTAAATCTTGTCCATAAGTTTTCACATAATTAACCATAAAATAACTTTCACTGAACTTTTACTGAACTGAATCTGGCCCAATGTTTCAGACCTGGGAGAGAGTCCTGCATTATAAAACAATTGGATTTTTGTGTTTTTAACATTCCATATAAAAGCCCATTTTCAAAAAAAGTTGTGCCACAGTGTGGAAAGTATGTCAAACTAGAATGGGATAAATTGCAAATCATTTATACCCTATATTTATTTGGACAGTACAACACTACACAGTCATTTTTTTTTTTGTATTTCAACAAATCTTTATTGGATTTCTCACAATATAGTTACAGCATTTTTGTCTCGTAAAAGTAGAGCAAGTACTTACAGTCAGATATCTTTAATTATAAACAATGAGTGAAATATAGAAAAGGAAAAAAAAAGAGAAAAAAGGAGTAAACTGGAGAAGAAGGGGAGGAAAAAGGACCAGAGACCGTCAGAAGACCATGTTCAGGAGGATTCAGGGAGAAGAGAGAGAAGAGAACCAGAGAGAACTACACGGCATTTTCAAGGTAAGTGGCATTATGATAACCTTGCATTAGCTCGGTATGGCATGGCGATAATACACAGTCATTTTTATGTCCCAACTTTTCTGAAACGTTTTGCTGGCATGAAATTCAAAATGAGCAGATATTTTTCATACAACAATAATATTTCTCAGTTTCTACATTTAATGTATTTTCTGTACTATTTGCAATTAAATGTAGGGTTTAAACTATTTGCAAATCATCCCATTCTCTTTTTATTTATATTTTACACAGTGTTCCAATTTTTTGGGAAAAGGGGTTGTAACAAAGTCTGTTTGTCTGCAAGCAAGGCATCATTCATGTATGACTGGTTACAACTGAGTCATTTCCCTCAGCAAATGATTAGCAGTAATTCATTAATGGATGCCCAGCTAAATTTGAGGAGGAGCTACTATGGTGCCTAGAATACACCTGCTCCTTTAAATTCCCGAAAGTCTACAGCTTTAGGCCAGAAGCATTTAGCGTTTCTCCACTAATCTATGCATTTGCACACTAAAATCCAACCTATATCCATGTTTAAGGTGCAGAAAAAGTACTTGTTTAGGATCCTAGAAGGACAAGTTCTGCTACTTATAAATGTTCTTTTTCTCTATAAATGCACTTCCTGCTTCCATAATAAAGTGGCTTGTGAATATAATATGATGGCTGAGCAGTAGGCAGCCCATAAATCTTTATCAGGATATCAGTACATGGCTATTGATAACACTTGATGTGGGTTTTAGTACAGGTATTCTGTTTTCTCTTATTTCAGGGCCAAGCAAACCTAAGGGAAATGGCACATGGAATGGTTTGTTGAGTTGTCGTCAAAGCATTCCTTCCCACAGCAGTAATGTAAATTCCCACCAGTATCCCACTAGGTATGTTTTTCACCTGCGTTAGTACAGGTTTACCGTGGGCAACAAAACATCCCCTGTGCCATTGCCCTAAGGGAGGACTACACCATAACTAAACTAGGACTAAATGAACATATAAGGGCACAGGGATCTTGTTCATAGAAACAAATGGATATAACAAACAGGTTGTTGAGATGAAGGAGGCAACAGAGTTGCAATGGACAAGAATGCAAAGAACGTGGTTGCGCTGGCAAGGAAGGAAGGCTTGTTTTTCTTCAGATCTGTATCAGGACAAGCTCTGCACAAGTTGTGAGAGTGAGGTTTTATCTGCAAGCTCTAATGCTTAGTATTGTGTTTTCTTAGTGACATACTGTAGGAAAATCATTGTACCACATCTTTCCCATGCCATTTATAGATTTACAGCCTGAGTAAATTTACCTGGCAGTGTGTGCCATTAATGATTTAACAAACTAGATGGCTAGGTTACTGAACTGTGACAAAGAATGTGGTTTTGTGTTCCTTGTGAAGAGGCTGGCATACCTTTCCAGCAACTGACCAACAGTGACCCCTTGCGTGACTGACCAACCTGCCAGCAGAGCGGATGAGCTATCAGCCCATAAGGGTGACAAAATCATTCTTCTGTCTTTTTTTATAGCTTAATAATTAAGCTGCTAATTTAGAGGGAGGAAGAGAAGAAAAAAAATCAATTAATGATGTAATGAGTAGGGTTATGGAATGTAAGTAAAAGAATGTAATTGTAGTCAGTTAGAGGCAGGTACTGACATGACATTAGGAAACCCGTTATCCAGAAAGCTCCGAATTACAGAATGGGCCTCTTCTATCGACTCCATTTTAATCAAATAATTCAGATTTTTCTCTGTAATAATGAAACATTACATTGTACTTGATTCCAACTAAAATATAATCAATCTTTATTGAAGGCAAAACAATCCTATTGGGTTTAATTAATGTTTACATTATTTTTTAGTAGACTTAAGGTATGGAGACCCAAATTCAGGTCCCGAGCATTCTGGATAACAGACTTGGGTTGTCAACCAAGAGGTGTGAAGAACAAATCTAATCAAATTATCAATGATAGTGGTTTTGGGGCAACTCACTGTGGGGAAAAGTCCAAGTTGCACACTATATATATATATATACATGAGGTCATTACAAGTCAGTCATGAGGCCTGAGTATTTTAGAAGTGTCGGGTTTAAAGTCTATAAAAGTGAACAGCTATGAAATAAAACACATGTATGAGTGGAAAGCAATGTAGACTGTGGTATGCACCAAAGCTACTGAGCAATCAGCCCTGCAGCATGGGGGTTATTCTGCTGTGGCTTCCAAATAGATGCTGTATAGGAGGAGTTCTCCCCATTTGGTCTTACATGCAATGCAGACCAATGGCCACATTTAGATTGCTTTATTCTTTGAATTAACTTCTCAGTAGCATTAAAAGCCCATTGTACCTACTGAATAACCAAGACCAGAAAGATAACGGGTTACTGGGGCATAAGAGCTGTAGTGTTTGGGCTTGGATCATACAACCTGTCCATAAGGTAGGTACATTTTGTTAAGTAAGCATTCTTTTGATCTTTGAAATGTGCTTACAGATAGATCCAAGTTGGGTTTAAGGACATAACTTATTTATGCCTAGAACATCCTGAAACTACATTTGCTAGAGAACCATCCATTGATGCTCGCTAAGAGACCACCAAGTTTGGCACAGGCAATATGGCAGCCTCCACTAACAAGTATAAATAAAAAGGGACAAATGCAAAGGTTGAATATTATTTATTCATATGATATTTTGGGCCTCATACCAGCCATTTAAAAGGTAATATAGGGAGAAAATCCTGTCCATATACAGGGTGGATTTAGAATGTATGCCTTTAAAATTTGGTCTCACAAAAGCCTTTATAAAAACAGATAGAGAGAGCACTTCTAATGCCATGGGAAAATGTGCTTCAAAGAAATCAGCGGGGGGGCCTTCTAGTTTAATAAAATGTTCAACTGCGGATGATTATTAGAAAAAAGAATCCTCTGATTGATCATTGAACTTATAGTTTAGCATTGCCTGGGTCAGCTTTCTCTCTCGCTCTCACATAGAAAGATAAGATGACGCATACCTTCAGCCATCCAGACGTATCCTTTCTCAGTATTGTGTATGTTATGCAAACATCCCAACTGGATCCAATGAAGCAGCTATGACATGCTGCACTGTTACACTCCCATCTAGAGATTGGAATTGACAGGTGCTGAGCACACATACACTAATATTCCATTTCCAATATGTGCTCACTAACCAAAGGAAGGAAGCCATGACAATACACCCGACCTTTCACATTACAAAAGATTGCCATGCTTTCCAGATCTGCCGCCTGTGGTAATTCCCCATAAAGGCAACTTTTATGCATTTAATTACCTGCAGTCCAACAGCAGATTCTGTAAGTTAAATATTTTCCTTTTTCTTTCCGCCATTAATGTGCAGTGCAAGGTTTAAAAAATATATGCTCTGACAACTAAGAAACCTAAATAATGACACAAGGCAATAAAGAGCATTACATAATCCAGACATTCTTTACCTGCGATCAAATGTTTTACTATAGGCAGCAGTGCCTTTGTCCATATTTTCCCTATTATATGTCGATTTCAGCATGTCCAGTCTGTGTTACTTGAGCTTTTGTTGCATTACGGCACCCATAATACCTTAAGTTCTAAAGGATTCTACAAGTTGTTTAACTTCCTAGATTTTTACCCACAATTCATTACTTAGGGGGTTATGTTATAAAACGCACTAAGTTTGCCCAGGAGCAGTAACCCATAGCAGACAATAGGATGTTGGCTTTTAAACAGGTGATTAGAAATTCTACCTGGTATGGGTTGCTGCTCCAGGGCAAACTTAGCACCTTTTATTACATATGGGGGATACTCTGTAAACAGGGACCTGAGGTTTGGAATGGAGATCTCAGCCCTTTCAGACATTCTACATACTTATGCACTCAGGTTATATGATATATTATCTACCAACCCCGGGCAATGCACACTCAACACAAGAACGTTTGTCTAACACAATGTGCTACATATTAAGTTGTACAAATCACTGTATCCCTGCCCTCATGTCCACCTTTTCACAGTAGCATAATAATAACTTTGTTGTTGTGCCATTGCCGGTGGTATAAAATGGAACATCAGTAGGAAATTCACAGAAGCCATTTCTGGACTTCCATTAGGTTACTGTTTATTTAAAATACACAAGGCTTCAAAGGTTAAAGGCCTGCCTGGTTGTGGTGTGCAAGGTTGCAAAAAAAATAAAAAAAACTGTTCTTGGCCTGTGTCCTACAGACTTACCTCATTGAACAAGAATGTAACAAAGGCAGCATTATCCAGTAACAACCAATTCCACTTTCTGGAAAGTGAGTAGAAACAAACAAAGGGACAGAGGACACACAACAGAGTGAATAGTTTATGATTTACCTGGGTAACGTGCTTAAAGCACATGCACCGCATATATACACACAAGTAGTAAATATGTATGCCTGCTTGTAAGCAAGAACGTAGCATAAAACAACAACATTATACTTGAAAAGGGACTTCCATCCAAAATGAAATCTATTACATGTGCCTGAAAGCAATGAAGGTTGAGTAATTAAGAGCAGTGATGGAAAGGGAACTATTAGCACTTTTTTTTGCATAAAAGGAATCTGTTTATCTGGTAGTGATAAAGCTCTGTGTCTTCTGTTTCCTTTCAAGAAATGGCAGTACTTTCATGCCTGGGCAGAGGTTTCAGCATGTAAAAGGTGAATGGTTTAAGCAGGTTATAAGAAAACTTCCATTGCTCAACTTTCCAGAGCTGTGGTCAGTTTGATTCCTCCTGTTGTGGAATGAAATACTCCGAGCCAGTAGCCAGAACCTAACCATCAGCCATAGCAACAAGGCCAAAATCTAATGGTGTGGAACTTGTAGCACTTACATGGCATGCAGGACCCCCATCCCCACACACACACCACTGAAAAGAAACTCATTTTATAATCAAATTGGTAAAGTACCCTAAAAGTTCTTTATGAATTAAGGTGTATGGGATTAGAATTTTATGAAATGAAATGGGAAATGATCCTAAGATCCATTTAACTTGATTCTGCCCGGATGTGAGAAGAGAGGATTGGGCCATTAAATACAGGGAAGGTACACGCGTGTTAGGAACTATTGATACCCTGCATGGCCTGTTCATTGTGCAGGTACCTCTCAGCCACAGGAGACTTTGAATTCCTGGCATGCCATTGTTATGTCTGGGAGTTCCTTGTATACTTATTTACATCACGTCCAGGCTTTGCTCTTACTTTTTTCCTATTGGACCAATTCATAGGTTGCTTGTGCACTCTAACCTGTTGCATAAATTGTAAGGTTATAGGTTAATTCCTCCCTTGCTATGGAATAGGCAAACAGACTCAGCATATCACAAATATAATATAATATAATGTTTTGCAGCACAGGCACAGGAAGCAGTGCCAGACTGACAGGAGACACAGCCAATAGGAGTTAAGCCTGCTGTCAGAACTATGTGTGACATCATATAAGGAAGTAAAAAGCAACTGTCGTGTTTAGTTTTAGCTTTACCTATAAGATGCCATTGTCTCACTGGCATCCTTGCTTTCTTATCAGTTCCCACAGCCATTCTACAGGAAAGGGACCTATTATTATTATTATTATAAGTGCTCTGTGCATGAAACGTGTAAGACTGTTCTTGTTTGCCTAGCATAAAGTTTGCGTTTCATTTATACATGCCTGTTCATTGAATCCATGAGTTCCTGCTGTTTCATTTGTGGTAGAAAGGGACGTGGCCTAGCAGTCCATAGGGTGTGGATTGACATTATTGGGATTTCTTAATGCAAAGTCTCTAATTACTTATACTCACCTGGTTATCCCTATGCTACTTTATGATAAACTTACAATCTCTCTAAAATAAGACCTATTTTCACACCAAACACCTAGAATGTTCCATAAATCTCTATTTCTATGTACAACTTTACCCTAAAGCTCTCATCCCACAACTCCTGCCTTGGACTCACATTTAATTCTGAGCTCCCTTTCATTGCTCATATTTAATCATGGATTACATTTTTGCTTTCAATACCTGCAGGCTTCTATCGGAATATCTGAAACTATTTCCTTGCTAACAATAAGCAACTGACATCAGTACTGTATACATAAAAGTCTGACAAGTCATTCACTTAGCTGGCTCTCCTTGACATGTTACAATTAATCAAGAAAATTGCTTTCAAGAATCCCAAGAATGGGGCATAGAATGTGACGTATGTATTTATCCACAAGGTCAGCCAGAGCAGCAGATCACAAGCACACAGAAACCTTCTTGAGGAAGAAATGACAATATGAAGAATCAATAGTAAAGTTCTTATTAGTGTGATTATGCAAGGTGTGAATTCTTTAAAACATCAGTCTATTGAAACCCATATTAACTCATAATCAATACACATTTCCTCTGTTTAAAAGAGTGCCTGTAAATTCCAATAAACATGTTTTCCAAGGCCTGCTATTGGCTCCAGACAAGGCAGGTCTCAGTAAGAAGAAAGTAAAAATAAGACCTGGAAGTGTGAGATATATGTTTGATTGTGAATATGGCTTGCTAGTCTAGACTAGAGCCTACTTGTTCTCACTCTAGGAGTAAAATATAGATCAGAAGGGCTAGTACCCTAAATTTGAGTTGCCACTGTAGGGACTCAAGTAGGAAGGCTCAGACTAGACAACAACCTCATGGAGAACACTTAATGGCCTTGTGTATTGTCTCAAGGAATTCCTGAATGAGAATTACAACAGACTGTAATTAATACCCTGTCTAGCATTTGTCCTATTAAGTTAATTAAAGGGGCAGTATTATTTAGACAGTGGTACCCTAGCAAGCAGGTAGTGGTTAAAATGGCTAGAAGATGAATAGGGGAGGATCTATATACAAAGATAAGTAAATGTACAATATTAATTAAATAGTAGCCTCTATGTTCAATAACCCCCCCCCCCCCAACTTAAAAAACCCAGAAAGCATTGTTATTTGCAAAATGGAAAAACAGGCAGAAGAGGAAGGAAGGCACATAATTCAAAAACTATGAAAAATTAAAACATTCTGTAACACTAAAAACTGTCTGGTACCAAACTGCTAAGTCAGGTTACTAGTGAGAGAAGTTTGTGGCAGGTAGTGCAGTCAGATGTCATAGGAAAAAGGACTGCATGCAAAAGCTGGGGTCACCAAAAGTAAACTAGATACAAGGAAACGTAGATACAATACCAAAGAAGAGACAGAAGGGCTCATTTACAAACTCCAGCACAATTGCAAAACACTAGTGTGGACACACAATTGAGCATCCATTGGCGCTATTCACAAAAGGGACTTGACCCCCCCATGCTTCAAGCAACTTACACCCATCCAGCCTACTTCATGAATAGTGCACATTGGCATTAATTCCAGAGTTGCCTCAGCAGGTTGCATCAATAACCACATGTAAATTGGGCACAAATGCTGTCATTAACCACATGCCCAAGGTAGCATCATTCCAACACAAATACAATGAAAGGACAGGACAAGGAGTGGGCTAGGACAGGGCTGCCTAAGACTGTAATCACCATTAAGTAGGGAGTGATAGAAATAATTAACAGTCTCTGTAAAACTCTGCAAAAACAAGCTGGCGCTATACAAGCAAAATACATGGTCTAGAGATCTACTAGTAAAGAAAACATAAATGTATCTTAATTGGGTTTTTTTTTGTTTTGAGGTTAAACTTTTTTCTGGTTAAATTTGTCAGGCTATACCATAGATGTAGAAATGACAGGAAGGAGCCTAAATGCTGTGTAACCTTGAAGATACATGGTAATACATAGATGAAGACTGGAAAGAATATTCTGTAAAAGCAGAATGATTTAATGAGTAAAAATGAGAAATAACAGCAGATTTACAGTACAAGGTGTAATCAGAAAGGCAGGAAGGATGAAGAAAGGAAGAAGCAGGCGTAATAGCCCCTTGATTGGGCAATCGCCTGCAGCTAAACCTAATGAGACTGCAAGTGTGATTAATGGAAAGTAGAGGCAGAGGGAGTAGTCATAAATATTACTTGCAAGTTTGTGCACAGGGCTGTCAACAAAAAGTCCCAGGTTCTAGACCTCATCATTCCTGACACAGCATAACTTTGCACAACCTGGGCCTTACAGGTTTCTGATTTTGGCTGCTGTGTCCGTATCCCCCTATATACTCTTCTATAGTCCACTACATGACTCTATATTAGTACATAGATACTTTAGGGGAAATTAGACTGTCATATGGTGCCATCTCAGCTGTACAATCTGTTGACTTTACATGCATCCATTTAGAAAGGGTTTGTAATGATGGCTGTGCAGGAGATGGAAATCTGAAAACATAAAGTATTGGTTAAAAACTGTTAAAAATAAAAAACACTGGGAAAAAAATTTGGGTGAACGAAATGGAAAGTGTACAGAATAAAAATAAACATTTGAGAGTGATGGTAAAATAGTAAGAATTTCTATGAAATGTAAGAGGGAATACAACTGCAATAAGAGATATATGAGGTGCGAGTGAAACAGGAAGCGTCTCGCTAAATAAATGATGAAATAATACCAGAAGTTAAAGTGCCTTTTGCTTGTAGAAAGTGAGAGTTTGTGGAGGGAGCAGAATCCAATACAGAGCAAATGTCTGGTTTTGCAAAGAACTTTGGAAGTTTCCTTGTACTTTTACCTTGGATTAACAGACCATATCTAGTAGATGCCCCAGCCATGTGTACTGCATATACTAGCAAAGAAACCTTTACATTTCTGTTACCCCTTCCTGCTTGGTTCAACAAATAGTCAGCACCTTCCCCTCACTGTACAAGTTAACAAGTAAAAATGTGTGAGAATATTGTTGTACAGGTCACAAGTCTATAGCTTTAAGAATAAAATATAGTTTTTAAGACAGAAAAAAACACATTCATTCCCACATCTTGAGCCCCAATAGGAGCAAAAATGGTCTGTAGTTGGCATCTGATTGGCAACTGCTCTGGCTGCACATAAAGCCACTGGGTGAGTTTTAACCTATGGGTTGTGCCATGATTATGGAAATTATTGGTGCCAATTTCAAATTTGTAGTAAAGCTTTCTATTCAGTTTCACGTGGCTCAGTGGTACATAAAAGTGAAAGGTTTGTACCTGTACTTGCAGAAATCAAACAGAACATAACTGTGAGATTGGGTTACATGGGGTACTATGGAATCTACAGTATCCTAGACCTAATCACTTTCAGTCTTTTTAATTAAGTTTTTACAGACATAACTGGCACTAAGGGGGTTATTTATCAATGTCCGTGGTTCTTCTATGATTCTAGGTATTTTTTGCCCTAAAGTAACGAATTTGAATTAAGAATTAATTAAGGTTTATTTATTAAACTCATTTAGAAGTAAATGGGAATTATCCTAGGCAAAACCTAAACTATTTAGTCAATTTGAGTTTTTACAACATTTTTGAGCTTATCAACCTACTAAAAATGATGAGTAAAACACAAAATTGAGGTATTTGAGTTTTTTTCACAGTTTTGTTTGATCCTATGTTTATTCAGATTTTTTAATAAGAAAACATTTGCCTTTTTAAAAATTTGAGGTTACGTAGGAAAAAATACAAAAATTACAGAAATACAAATTGTGATAAATAACCCCCTCAGACTTGAGAAAATGATTATGAAATGGGTTGCTTGCTGCAGGTGATGCTGAATGGTGAGCAAGGCATAGATGTGATTGTTTGGCTACTCACCTCTAGGAACAATGCTTAAGCCAAATTTTACCTGCGGGAACATTACATGAACTGGGCAAAAAAACATTTTTAATCGATAATGTTAATGCA
Source organism: Xenopus tropicalis (assembly GCF_000004195.4). NCBI lineage: Eukaryota > Metazoa > Chordata > Amphibia > Anura > Pipidae > Xenopus > Xenopus tropicalis. The sequence continues at coordinate 127,654,106 of NC_030677.2, forward strand.
ATGTTTTACAACTGCACTAAATTGTGCTTTAAACAAAAAAAATAGAGATATCTTGTGAGAAGAAGCAGATTTCACTAGTGCAGGAGGCCTGACTAATGTATACTATGGAATTATGACCTAATCTCTTTTATAATTAATGCATATGACCAGTGCAGGAAACTACTGAATTAATGATGTTATTTTATGATAATTTCTAACATCCTATTTAAAAACAAAAGGCTACTAATTAAAGACTAATCCCAAAGCAGCAATCAGATTTGGAGTGCTGTTCTGTACACTAATACTTATTACATTGCATGCTCTGCAGCAAAAACCAGAGAGAAAAGAAATAAGAAAATAAGAATGTTCTACTGAGAGATCCACTCCTTATTATATGTCAGTTGCATCCTGAAATTGATTGCCTGCACAATATTCCCATCTCCACTTTGTTGAACAATTACTGTTCTGTGCCTTATTGCTTTGTACTTAGTGTGCGTCTATTCCAGCTATTTGCTATTCCCAAATTTGTAGAACTGTGAACCTTCACCAATTGTTTCTCTGACTTTAGACATGTGCTAGCCATTTCCATGAACAAATAGGTTAACTGGCTGTTGATGGAACTGACCCTATTGTGTGTGTGTTTTATGTCACTGGATACAGGTGCAGATGTAATAATACATGATAAACTGTGCAAATATGTCAGTGCTATATAAATAAAGGATAATAATAATAATAATAATAATAATAATAAGGATACACAGGCTCAATATAAGCATATAGCAAGTGATCTATAAGAGGCAAAAAACACTAAACTAACCCTCCATCCCTGGATTGTCTTTTTTTCCTCAAAGTCCCACTACAGCCACACAGGGATAGGCTGGAGAGTGAACTTTGAACTTTTCTCCAGCATATCCAATCACCACGTGGCTATACCAAAGTTTACAAATTAAAGGAAGTAAGAGCCATTGAGCTTTAGGAATATAAAGTAAAAAGAGAGTATGGTTGCACCTTCCACATAGGAATATCAAGTCCAAAAATATGGTTACTTAATGGGTAATGTGCATATGGAGTATCAGGTAAGTATATGGATCAAAAAAGGACTCCAATTATCTTCACCATTCCCCAATTTTAAATCAGGTAAGTCAGTTAACTTTTATTCACAGAAATAAAAATCCACAAATTGACTCTATTAAGATTAAAAGCGCATAGGATGGGAAAAATTAATCATTTAAGGATAGGAAAATCAGTTGTCCATTTATCAATTCGTGAAAGGAAAAGGGAAAAACAGAGAGGCAGCTTGTGGGAGAAAGAAATTAAATGCAACAGTATGTCTCGAGCTCACCACCCATCCAACAGATTAATGCTACAATTGTCTCCACCCTATTTAGAAACACCACCCATGTAATCAGCACTAGTGTTACCTCAATAGGATCTTGGCAACAATTGTATCCGCCTCAGCAAACTTCAGTATAGAGGCTTCTTAAATGAAAAAGCCGAAATAGGAGTGTTTCACCTAACTCATTCAAATAACGGCACATACACCAATCCAAAATATCATCGATCGCATCCCATTTGGATGTCACCCCCCAGCCGCCTCAGTCACCAGCCCTGATTCATGTATAACAATTCTATTAGGAAAAATTCCCTTTACCCAACCTCAAACCCTACAATTAACCCACTGTAGCATTTAAAAAAAAAAACCATCAACACACTTCAACCTCTCCCTTACATCAGTTGCCCAATGCACATTTTGCTCCACTTCTGGGAGCTTTGTCAAAGGCTCTAGGAAGCTTTAGGAAGTTAGAAAATAGCAGCAATGCAGGTTATGCCTGTATTAGAGGCTGAATTAGGTGAAAGCAGAAAAGGGAGGAAATGAAAATATTAAACTGAAAGCAGAGAAAGAAGAAATGTTGAATACAGATAAGAGGGGGCGGATAGCAGGATTAAACAGTGGAGAAGGGAAAAAGTAAATCAGAAAAGTTAAAAAGCACATGGAAAAAGAACATATAGAAGATTGAGATGGGAAAATATTAGGCAGATATGGACTATGGAGGCATCTGGGTTAAAGAGAACAGGAGGGAAGAAGAAAATAAGAAGAAACAAAAAGAGAAAATGATTGTAGAGAATACAACAGAAAGGTGGATTGGGTCACAGACTGAGGACTGATAAGAGGATGAAAATCTGTGTTTAGGGTTGAATCGTCAGATAGGGATAGAATTCCTATTGTTTCTACCTCCATATCTGACAATTCATCCGTGAACATCAATGGAGGGTACGAACCAATGGTCGCAGGGAAGATCGTAATTGTAACGTGTATGGCCAGCTTTAGATTTGCATCTCCTTGAATCCAATTCTAGTTCTTTTTCAGTGACCTTGAATTCCTTGAATTTAAAGTGGCCTGCCCATAAAAGACAATTGAATTCTACTGCTTAAACCTGGCAAAAACAGTGAAAAGTCTGCATGCTTTGATAAATGAACAAAATTGTTCACATTTAAATGATTCCTGCAAAAAGTCACAGAAATTTTTCCCAGAATGTCAGGAGAATTTTAATAAATGTGCTAAATTTCAATCTGCTGGGAAAATGCAAGGGAAATGTTAGAAAACCCAATTCAACCTTTTATAAATCTTACCCTAAAGGTTTTTATGCCTCTAGTATTATGTAACTTATTTACAATGGTGTATTGCAAATGCATCCCATAGCCACAGTAAGGGCTCTGGCACACGGGGAGATTAGTCGCCCGCGACAAAACTCCCTGTTCGCGGGCGACTAATCTCCCCGAGTTGCCTTCCCCTGCCATCCCACCGGCGAACATGTAAGTCGCCGGCGGGATGGCACACGCGGCGGCGCGATTTCCCGAAATCGCCGAAAAAGACTTGCGAGGCTTTTTTGCCGGTTTCGGGAAATCTCGAACGGGCGACTAATCTCCCCGTGTGCCAGAGCCCTAAGAATAAAGTTAATTTTGTGGCTTTTTCCTTTTTCCCCCCTATATCTATGCATTATTGATCTGTTCCATACAGTAATAACATGGGTACAGTTGCCGCAGTTAAGTAACTCACAGCAAACGGGTCATGTGCTTTTTATCATTTTAATTGTAGACCAATCTAATTGTTTAGACTCTATGTTATTACATAACCCCAGTAATATATGTGATTAACACCTTTGCTCTTCCTTCCTTGGACCATCATTGACACTAAGGAACAATATTTTATTGTAACACAGAAAAAGGCTTGCTACTGTCCAGTAAACCACAGAAAGCAATGATAGTTCTGATTTATAGTTGGAATGTTGAGAGTAAATGTCTAATTCGTTGCTATGAGTTACTGGAGCCGGGTCTCACAAATGCACAGCTTACACATCAGCAGAGATCTAATAAACTGCCCTCGTTACCAGCAAATTTCATTTACAAGTGCTCATGAAGGAAGAATAAACATGACTCAAAAAAAACCTTTTATAAAGCTTCTAAACTATGATGTAAAGTTTGGGATATTCGGTAATCACTTCAGGGTGTTGTTCTGTTATTTCTTTAACATGTTGTGGCTGTGTATACTTGAAACTCAAAGCAATATGTGCACCACAAAGATTGGTAGTGGCAGCATCATGCTATGGGGCTATCAGCAGGGTCCGGGCATCCTGTTAAATAATAGAACGAATAGAGAATGCAAAATGCAGGAACATACTGCAAGGGAATCTCTTTCAGCTAAAAATTGAAGCCCGATCTTTCAGCAAAGGCAATGATCCCAAACAAAAGGCTAAAATAACGCTGGAGAAGCTCTACAACAAAAAGTTGCCTGTTCTGCAATAGCTCAGTCGGGGCCTTGATATCATTCAGCTGAGAATCTGTGGAACTATTTAGAAGTTAAAGGGGTTGTTCAACTTAGTACAACATTCACAAATAGTGTATAATATTAATAGAACGGTTTTCAATAAATACATAGTTATCAAACAATGTACAGCTGAAGAACTATTCCCCTCAGAATGATCCCTCTGCTGATCCTGTGTTGGGGGGAGGGGGGTCAGTGACCCCTATAAATACTTCCCCTATAAACCCTTCCTTATATAATCTCATAGTACTGGCAGCAGACTTTACTCCTATTGGCTGTGTCTCCTGTCAGTCTGACATTGCTTCCTGTGCCTGTGACAGAGCACTACTAATCTAACATTACAGTATGTTATATTTGTGATATGCTGAGTATGTTTGCATATGCCATTGCAAGGAAGGAATTAACCTGTTACCTTTCAATTTATGCAACTGGTTAGAGCGAACAAGTAACCAATGAATTGGTCCAATAGGAAAAAAGTAAGGGCAAAGCCTGGACGTGATGATGAAAGTTCTCAGTGTGTGAGGTTTAAAATAGGCCACTCCCATCCCTTCAGAAAATTGATCGGAGAGACAGAAAAGGGCTAAAAAATATTACTATTACTATTATTGTACTTGATGGTAAATAAATGGCATACATCCATTTTGGTGACAAGCAATTTTATGGGGTTCATTTAAGGTTTTAATGAATCTTAGCAGACTACTCCTGTATAATGTTCATAAAAGTAACTCTTTTCCTTGTGGGAATCCCTAAGATATATTCCTTAGCCCTCAGTAGATGGAGATACCACACAACAAAGTCCCAGGTTTCTTAGTCTCTTCAGTCAATACAGCAGGTGCTTCCCAGGTTTGAGCGATGACAAGTTACATTAGTAGAAACCTTAAAGCTTGAGTTGTCAAGTGGTTTTAAGTCAAATGATCATTCTATTATTTATGATCCATACTTTATTATTATTATTATTATTATTTTCCCTATGAAGCTAATTTAACAGCTGCATGACCTGGTTTTGATTTCTTCTGCATCATTATAAGTGGTTTTGAAATGTTAAAGTAAATTGACTTAGGACATAACCTACTATGTAATTATTGTAGACCAGAATATCCTGCCTATCCAAAAACAGTGTTAAACCTATTTACTGAAAGCAGAAGGGAATTCCCAAATTCAGCTTGAGAAATGCATCATTTAACCGTTCTTGTAGTCAAAACCTATTTTCATGGTAAAGATGACATTTAAATTTACATGTACAATTGCCGAACAGATTCAGATTAAGGGGCATATTTTCACCATGTAAATACCGGCGTAAAGTTAGTGTAATTCATTAACACGTTTTGTTCTCCCACCAGCAGCATAAAATCTGCCGCTCAGACAGCGATCTGCTGTTTATTCTCCAGAGGTCATTTGTTGCATTCCCTTTATTAATTTGGTTGCATACCTCTGTACTCTATTCTATCTATTTAGCCAATCTGTGCCTGGAACAGCTGTAATCTTATAAATAATAAATCAGTACTTGCTCTTTGTAGCTTAATAGGAGTAATCCGTACATTTTAAGAAATTATTAAATAGCAACTCATCATATAGAAGTCTGGTCTGTGTTCTCATATTTGTTGCTTATGTGAATAACATTGTTCTATCCACCATTTAGTAACTTAGTTCTATAATGAATCTCGATCACTCTGTACAGGAAAAACGCCATGCACAGATCTTGTTACACTGCATAATTGCATGTCATCAGAAAATACTGAGACACTTCTTTGAATGCCAACTTTAATGTAATTAATGGATATATTAAAATAAGTGACCCAAGAACAGAACACTGAGGTGCTCCATTTCTAGCACTGAGGCAAATAGAAAATGTCCCATTAATCACAATCCTCACAATCCTATGCAAGCAGTTTTGTATCCAAGTACATACACTGCAGTTGGCTCCAGACTTACAGTATAATCACAGTCGCTGCAAATCCCAAGACATACATTTCAGTTCTGCTCCTTAAGTAATGCTATTAGGTTCAGTTGACAAGAGCAAAGGTCGAATTCTACTGAATTTCTTTTTTTTTTTTTTTTTACTTTTACTATTTTACTATCTCTCATAAAATAAAGTGTGTATTTATTATGAACCCACGCCCATACTAGCCCTTTAATCAATTCAGTCTTCATTAAAGATCTGTGGGGTGTGGGTTTGTAATGCCTTATGGTATTTTAAACTAAAATTGAAATGCCAGTGACACCACTGGGTCAAACTGGGTTGGCAGGGCACTGGGTCCCTGCCCCAGATCCCAACCATGGCCCCCTGCCCCAGATCCCAACCATGGCCCCCTGCCCTGCCAGCCCCGGTGGGCCCTGCACCCCCCAGTCCGACCCTGCAAACACATTTATTGGAGCTTGACTTTGGAGAACACTATAGGGCTTATATATGTCCGCAGCACTCGATTTAAAAGGAAGGCAGAAAGGACTGAGCAGTGCAGGAAGAAATTATATGGAAATGCAATGGAGCACATTTTGCCACATTTTGCTTTACACGCAACTGACTGTGGGGAAATTTCAGGGACTGCAACTGCAGATGTATATGAGCCTTTATATCAATAAAACATATTTTTTAGAAGCTACAATGGTCCATTGATTTAAAATTCAAGAACAAAAGGAAAAGTTTTAGTGATTCTTGTTAACTTATAAGGTCTCATGAACATGCATATAGTGCAGTTGTAGTCCCTACAATTTTCCCATGGTCAGCTGTAAATTTTTTTTGCCTGATACAGATTCACACCAAAATTTTATGAGTGGCAAAAATGTTTGGAAATTTGAGCAAGCATTTATGCAGGAAAAAGTACAAGTAAAACACCATTAACTCCATGTGGCAGATGTGGCAGAAAACATCCATTTGGTGAAATGTCACCATTATGTGAATTTTTTCAAAGCAATTTCATGCAAGGGAGTGTCTTAGGTCCTTTAGGGACATTAGGGAATGGGTGGGAACTGGTTAATCAAAACTCTTTGTGGGAATTAATCTTGCAAGAGGGATGAAGCTAGGTTCCTGCTATCACTTGCACTCGTGAAGCTATTGCTAAGGTTAAGGGTGGCTGGCACTGCAGGTATGTGGTTATGATGGCGAGCTTTTTAAGGTAGTTAAGTTAACCTATGCATAATAACATAGTAACACAGTAAGTTATGTTAAAAAATGACACGTCCATCAAGTTCAACCTTTTATGTCTATATAAAACCTGCCTAACTGCTAGTTGATCCAGAGGAAGGCAAAAAACCCCATCTGAAGCCTCTCTAATTTGCCGCAGAGGGGAAAAAATTCCTTCCTGACTCCAAGATGGCAATCGGACCAGTCCCTGGATCAACTTGTACTAAGAACTGTATAAATCTATGCTCTATCTATGCTGTTATGTTTGGGGCCTAGGATATATAGGGGGTCTTACAAACAGATTCATGAAAAATGTCTTGTTTCCAAAGTTTAGGAGGGCTTAAATAATTTTGCTGTTGGAGCAGAAAGTTCTAGTTATACGGGTGACTATATCTAAAGCTGCAAAAGTCTTCTGAATAAGGATTTGTTTTTGTGATTAAATCATACAAAATAGTCGTTTGTTGGCACTGTTCCATTTTATGAAGAAATAAATATATAATAACATTATCTCTACAACAGGGGACAATGCTTTATTAAAGGTGATACAGCATTAAGCAACAATAAAAGCACAGCTAAATCAGCACTCCAAAAAACTAGAACCAGAATGTAAGCCTGTAAGAGAAAGAATAAACACACCAATGAACAGAGAAATTGTGCTTCGGTTTAATTGCAAAGTTTTATCTTTGTCATTTTCATTGCAAACATGTCAAGGAATATAATGGTAGATGGATTAAATAAAGGGGCAGCCAAGATTGCCAAATGCAATCTGAGAATGTGCTTTTTGTCATTGTCACATTTGCAGGACCGTAATGCTTTCTGGAGAGCATGTCACATTACATCTCACCTATTTGTAATTCTGTCACCCTTCCAATTGCATGCCATTCTGATTACAATTAAGCATTCAGTCCTGAAAAGCATGAGTCATAAAGTGGCACAAAATATTCAGATTCTCTACAACAAGAAAACACACAGCCTGTCCTGTGCCGGCTCACTTTGGATCGTTGCCGCGGTCTGTGTCTGAGAACTCCCCATTTCCAATTTATAGAAGGATGTATGAAACTAATGTGTAAACCTGTTATGCCAGGGGTATTCCATGACATGCAGGACTAGTAGAGATATTTTGCCCATGGGTATTCTAACTCACAGGCACACCTGGAATTTTCCTGTGCTCTATATCTAGACAAATAAATTAATTACACACAGGCAAGGAAAAAATACAGTGAATGGAATGGGCAAAACAAAACATGGGAGGGTTCCAGTGGAGTAATAGTTTTAGGTCCCTCTTTCACTTATGAATTCAAAAGAAAGTGAAGTCCACGGGAGCAGAGAAAACATTACCGTTACACAGTTAATTTGGGTTCAACCCTGCCAAATGAACCCAATGCACACGGGGCAGGGACCTCCATCCTCTTGTGTCTTTGACTCTTAACTTATTGCAACTGTATTTATCTTGTATCTATCTGTATTTATGGTTGTACTTTGTATTTATCTATTATTATCTTAATAATCCCCTGTTTATATTAATCTATTCTACTGTACAGCGCTGTGTACCTAAGTAGTGCTTTATAAATAAAGATATACATACATTGAATCAAATGGGTCCCTCACCCCCTAAAAGAACTGCGTCCGTATCAACTGTATTCATGATAACAAATCTGTATAACTAACTTGTACTGTGTAAAGTAACCATGTACCAACCACTCATATTCACATATGTAACCTTTTTGTTTATGTTAACATTTTATTTCACTATCAATTAAAAGAAAAATAAACCTTTAAAAAAAAAAAAAGATATACATACATGAATACATACATACACATGTATTACATTCATCGGGGCCGGAACTAGGGGTTGGCTGAATAGGCACATGATGTGTTCCCTCTAATTTCTCCATGGCTGTGTGTGTAAAAAAATTATGTTGTGCACAACTGGTGTGTGCAGTACAAAATTAGGTGTTTTTACACAAAATTCTTTGTGTGTACCACAATTTGTTGCATACGCTAGTCTCAGAATTTGTGTGCACGTGCATAAGTGCACAGCTTGGAGGCAACAGTGTATGAGCCTGGGGCCATGGTGGGGGGAATACATCTTCTGTCCACCTACCCCAGTTTGGGCTATGAGTGAGAGAAATGGTGACACTATCAGAAGGATCAGCCCATGCTGGTTTAGTGCACACCAACATTTGTACACAAGGGTAACAAGCAGGGGGTGGGGTTGGGGGTTGCGATCAAGAGCAGCTTGCCTAGGGTCAGTCTAACTTTGCCCGTCAGTGACATACATAAACAGTCCTAGGGCTAAAGAAGCCAAAGAGCCCTTCATAATGCAAGGAATTCTGTGACAGTGCTCTTAATATAGAATATATTCAGATGCCTCATGCTACTCACATACCTGTACCACACTAACCATGATGAGCTTCCTGCTCTACTACTATGAGAGTCAAAGAAATCAAAACAGGCCGTCTCTCTGTCTATCTGTGCTATTAAACCAGAGTTAAACACATTGTTCTGCAACAGCCTCTGTGATTGGTTAATCAGGCAGTGATACACTAATTGAACTACCTTTCCAGGTATTCAGAACTGCCTGTGTATGGCCAGAGTATACCACAGAATAGTTGGACAAGTGTTGTCCCACTGCCAGTGGCATTTTTATGTGCACGGAATCCCTAGGTTTTCCTGGCTGTCAAAGCAAAAATATACCCCTAAATATTTAGATAACGTCAGGCAAAATGTTATCTATATAGTATATATGTTTATTATTGTGCACCTAGAGTATATTATGGAGAATCCCGCCATATTTTCCCAGTTGTTATGGGGTATTGTATAATTTCATATCCAAGGTGCCAACGATGTACTGTTTTCCTTCACTTGCTTGGCCAAAAGAGACTTTGTAAAATAAGTTTAAAGCAAAGCAAAAGGGAATAAATAGCTCTTGCCTTGGGTAATTTGTTTAAGTAATACAATGTATTTCTTGTAATGTACGGTATGTCATCGTGTTTTCAAACTACAATATGCTTCTTGTATCTGTTACTTCTCTATCTAACATAATCTATCTGTATCCATGAATTGTTATGTTATGAATGTCCAGAGTCTATGCAGTCAAAAAGTAATTTCTTAATAGCTTTCAGATGTCAGCGGTTATTAGGTTTGTGGGACAACAATCTCCCATTTTTATTAGATTAAATAATGTTTTTGGAAAAGTGATATTTCATATTACATTTCATTAGGATCTTAAATGGGGACTTTCTACTTGTTAGCTCAAACTGAAGATTATAACTATTTTCTGCCATCCATACATCCTGATAACAAGCTGATCAGAAGGAAGAGGGCTTTCTCATGGAAAAAAAAATAATCATTAGGCATGCCAAAATATTGTGTTTTACAAAGCCTGACAGAAGAAAGTACACTAACGCTTTTAGATTTCTACTCTCTGTGACCCTCTTGGTTTCCGACGCAATACTGGCAACTGGGAAAGATGCAATGTTTCAAACAAATCTTACCACGGACAGAAAAAATAATTTCACTACTGAAGGAAATCTGTTATTTTTTTTACTAAAAATGTTTTAAAGCAGATTCTAAGGAAAAATATAAATCAAAAAAATTCTTTGATGATAATAAAAGAAAGAATTATAACTGGCATGAGAATGTAAAGAAAATTCCACAGTTTCAATTTTATTTTCCTCTCCTACCAATTTAATAAAAGATAACACATTCAGATGAATTTCTTTATATCAAAGGCTTCATCCTATTCTTGTTCTACTTAAAATAAAAAAACAATATATTATTTTAGTAACTTGGCAATTGGTCATAGAACTGCCCATAATTTACAGCAGATCAGTAGATTGTGATTACCAGCAGCGATTGATTTCTAAAACACAAAAGGGCCAACTCATGGGAACCCTAGAGCTTAGCACCCTGTGTCAATAGGTGCAGCACAGGTGCTGAAAGAAAAAAGTGCACACCTCACTCAATGCTGAACATTGGAAATGATGCCACACATAAAGGGTCATTTATGTCCACAAGAGCACGTGCAGTCATGCAAAAATTGATGCAATGGGGTGCGCATATTGAAGCTATTCAATATGCGGTACTTGCATCTAAATAGGATTCCTTCCTTCACATAGTTATGCTAAACATCATTGTGTCTGTCCTTCTTCATTTGATGAACTGGTCACAGTCAGGGGCAGCCCAAGCCAACCAGGCACCTTAGGCAACCCAGACGGCTACCTTGCCTCCTCCCGCCCCCCTCTCGTGCGCATGCGTGATGACGTTCTTGGAGGAGAGTGCGGCAGGGGGCATAAGATTGCAAAGTAGGGGTAGGTAGAAGAAGTACCTGCCTAGCGTCCCCCCTCATTGTGCCCTAGGCAGGTGCCTTTTCTGCCTACCCCTAGTTCTGGCCCTGGGCACAGTTATTGATTCCTCTTATGGACTGACACAGTCAATTCTCAAACTTTTTCGCTCACAGTTATTTAAGCAGCACTGTATATTTTTGTATGTGTATTTTTAAGTGTTAGCTTTGATGCAGTATATGTTTATAGCAGGCTGGCCAGTGACTTTATCATGTGAGTTTAATAATTATTAAATATTTTAGAACTTGATAACCTCAACTCATTCTTTTAAATATCAAGGTATTTAATACATTGGTATTATTGGGAACCTATGCAGATGCTTTACTTGATTGTGCATAAGTGTACCTATTGATGCTGGAGAGTTACCACCACCCTAGACTGGAGGTAATTCCAGTGCTCCCACAGCAAGCTGCATCAACAGGTGCTTCAGGCGTACACACAGCAAATAGACACTAATGCCCTTGTTAATACACATAAATGGCTTGTGGTATGACAGAAGTGACTGACAATACAGTCACAACAAAATAGGCAGCACTGACTCAGCTATTAAATTCGCCGAATGGTGCACAGTCCAACAGGGTCCCTCCACCCCTGTACATGCAGATCCAAACGATTATGGGCAGCACTCCGTCTATTTCATTAAAATGCCTTTATTGTCAGCAGCAAAGTTTCAAGCCTAATTGGCTCTTTATCAAGCAGATAAGTGACTGACAGACAGTAAGGACTGGGCTGCTCCTGATGCTGCATACTACAGGGAATACCTGATTTTTGATCCAGTGCTTGCTGCAGAGAGCAGCAGGTCCCTGGGTGCAAGTGCTACGTAGATGAACATACTTGCACCCAGGGACCTGCTACTCTCTGGGGCACATTCATCAATGTACGTAATGTACGTAAGTTTTAGAACTGCGCATATTTTCTTAGACTTTTTCGTACTTGCAACAATTTGTACGACAAAATCGTATTGTCGCGCCGAGTGCGAAAGTTTCGGATTCATTCAAGCTTCGGTATCGTGACTTTTCTTGGGCCAGATTGGAGCTGCAGAGTGCCATTGAGTCCTATGGGAGGCTTCCAAAAACATGCACAGAAGGATCAAGGTCAGAAAGGTTTTTGCGCTTTTTGCCGATCGTTGGGATACGAAAATTTTGAAACTATCGGATCGTACCACGATATATTTGTACGACCGCGATGCGATCTGAAATTTTTGTATCTAATACGATTTTTTTTCCCACTCGAACTTTTTGAAGTCCGAAATTTGGACTTTTATAAATCAGCCCTCTGAGTTGAGTTTATTATGCTTTGTAAAATGAAATTCGCCAAATAGCTGTAAAAAATAAATGGAGAATTTAGCCGTCCGAACACCAGATTTAACTCTGTTATTTTACACCCTTTTGCACCCCTTAGTGCTCTTGCACCCAGAGGTGTTAAATAAATAATAGTAAATGATGCCCCTTATGTTTTGGGTTTCTGTACCATCTCAAAGGCCTCTAAAACTATTTAGCAGGAAAGAACTGTGACTCCAAAGATGCCCTCCACTAGTTTTCAGTTGATTCACAACACATGGTCTGTGCTGCTGCCAGTTACCTGAGCTTAGAGACAACTCAAAATATACTGTGTATATGGACTATAACATTTATCACTCAAAGCTGGTTAGTATTTCCTTTTGCATTCATATTATATCACTGAATAAAAATTGATATATTTTGCATCAGAATGTATTAATAATCCGCACTATACCTGTCAGTTAGCATGATAGATGTAAAATCATTTTATTTTTAAATGTTAAATATTTCTGACAACCGCTGAGCACAACTATACAGAAGTGCAAGGAGCACCATTTTATGTTTTTATTTTGTTTTTTTACTAGTGTCCTTTACTGAGTTAAATGCTTACTAGTATCCTTCAAAGTATGCAATAACAATGGCACAAGTGGGCCCTATGCTATAGCTTACATCTAACCAGTCAGAATGCCTGAAATAAGCAACCTGGCAACTCTGCACTCATACTCACAAATAACATGGGCTGAAAAAATTCCTACAAAATATGTTGCGTTTGACATGCTTAAATTGATAATTTCATTAACATGTCATCATAATGAAAGTTTCTTAAAAATAAGGTAATTTTTCTCTATTTATTCCTTTCCATTTCTAACTTCCCTGACTTTCCCTTACCTATGGTAATGATGAAATATGTAAATAAAATCAAATGGTCCCGATTTACAAAACTGAACTTTTAACCTCGGCTGTGAGAAAGATTTCATACAATGCTAATCATGGAAATTTCTGGGTCTAATCACTGTCAGTGTCAAAAGATAATCAGCCATTATCATCTTAAAGAAATGACGACGAGGATGAAAGTGTTTATATATAACAGACCTAATTAGGTACCTAACATAGTGTTTGACTTCAGCGCTGACATTATTGACTTAGCGATCAGATGACAACAATGAACAGCAGTCAGATAAGTATTTCTCAAATTCTGGAAATGATCAGAAGGGAAGGAATTCACCTGGCAGTCACATAGGTTAAGCAAACATGCATTCATAACTCAGTACAACAGGTACAGCCATGAAGGCTTAGTTTATAAAGCCCAGAGGCAGACAAGAGGCAACACCAAGGTTGTTTTCATTGTAAGGAGACAAGGTTTCAGGGCTGCAATATGGGAAATGATTGGCTAAAACAGAATACACATTCCGAAAAACTCTTGGGGTCACAACAGCTTTGTGGGGTCATTACGGCGTTGTATTGCATTGCATTAGCCAATACTAAAGTAGACATTGATCATTAATTTATATTATATATTTAGCTAAAATTTAGGTCGTATTGACAGAAGCAAGACGTGCTTCCCAAAACCAGACCAACATAATTTTCTGTGAAAACTAATATTAATTTCACTCCTGACACCCACTGACTTGTTAAGTGAATATTTGACTTGCAGTACCACAATATTTTTCTGTATAGCCTGGACAAGGTAGGAAAGGGGACTATTTGTAATTTAGAAAATAAAAATTCTTTAAAAACACAGATGTTGGCATTTATCAAGAACTTATGATTGCACAATGTATTACCTATCTAAGAATAAAAAAGGAAGGGAGCCCAAGCACCAAATGACCACAATCAATCAAAAATAATGTAATAATGTTTGCACAATGAAGGGTAACAATGAATTTCACAATAATGGCCAGATTCAATTCACTGAGAAAATAAAACATCTCCTTATTCAATTTCAGATTTTCCCATATACTTATATTTAGTTTTTTTTTTTATGAGATCAACCATAAGTTAATGAACATGAATGCTTGTGACCCGGGGTTTGCCATCATTTGGATTACCAAAAAATTTTTAAAAATTAAATAAACCCAAAAGGATTGTTTTGCCACCACAATTCATTAAGCTTGGTTGCCACAAAGTACAAGGTACTGTTTTATTATTAGAGAGAAAAGGTGGGGGGGGGGGTTAATTAATAATTACATTTTTAAAATGGACTCTATTGGAGATTGCCTTCCCAAAATATGGCACTTTCTGGACCTGGATCAGATTTTTGACCCTGTACCTGCAAATTAAAAAACAAAGCTTCTGCTTTAAAGTGACCATTGAAATGAACAGATGACAGAAATAGTCTGGCTGCTAATTTATATTAACATTGTTTAATTTATTGTTGCACTGGTCATTGCTAAAAACTAGTGATTGCTCTCACCCACAAATACTGCTGTCCATTTTAATAGAATTGCATTTACTTAGCACAGTTTAATATTAGTGATCTGTCCCGTTTCCCGGAAAAATTAGTGAAACTTTTGTGAAACGGCAAAAAATTCACAAACCGCGAAAAATGACACTTGTCAAAAAAACATTTTTCATTTTCAACAATATTTATGTATTTGGGAGTCTGAATAGGGGGCAGCCAGTGGTATAATATATTCCTAAATTGTGCAATAAAATACTTGCATACATTCACATGCAATTCTGGCATTCTGGTACCTGTATAGATCTTTAGACCTACGGTGCCAGGGGGCAACCTGCCTGCTTCAAGCTAGACTTGACAAACCTTGCTGCCTAGATTATGAAGGCAATATTCAAGTGGAAATTTAATTTGGCAGATCCAGGAATGACAAACATTTACTTTTGTATACAATTATTAAGCATGTATGATTGGTTGCTATTAGTAATTGCATAGACCCATAAACATTGTTGTGCCTGTATTGCCCCTGTGTTATGATAAAGATTTGCTTTGAAGTGAAGACATCAGCGCGCCATAGATGCATGAACCAGGAAGCTTCTAAGGTATGTTCATTCAGTTCTATGTTACCTCAACTTAAATCTGGGGCTTTCAGCCTGTCCAAGGTGACGCACTCTTCTTTGAACAAACATATATTATTCAATAGCTTTCTATCAGTTAGACTGTCATTTGAAAGGTCCAGAACATATGTTAGACTGAGCTTTACCAGAAGTAGCAAACAGCAATGTGGGTGGGCATGACCCTTAGGCCCTGTTATATTCATTGTTTTAGCATGGTTGTACATTCCCTAAGCTTTGATTGTGGCACACAATGTTGAAAACCTTCCTTGACAGAAGAAACTATTTACAGAAGTCTAATTCACATGTATTTTTTTTGTCCATTGGTTGGTATTTGGAACATTTAGATGGATAGGCGAGTTGATGTGCTTACGTCCATAGAGAATGTTATTGATTAAATGTGTTTGACCTTACCTATTTCATCTAAGACTAAGGTTACAAAAATGGCCCATCTGGAGAGAGTATGGTAAAGAGAGGCACAGACATTTCAAAAGAACTGCAGGAAGGATGAATTCTGGGAGAGACTGAAATTGATGCATACTGTTTAATGTCATGCACCATGATCTTGAATTAAAGTGAAATGATGATATGCTTGCCCATTCTTTCTTTTCAGCACTGGTAAAATAATATTATTTTCTACAATAATTTAAGTTACAAAAATCCCAGCTGCAAAGCTTTCAAGTCAATGGCTCATAGAGCTGCTTTCCATCTTCTTAAATTTAAAGGCACATGAACATTCCATGTTACTTTCATTTGCGCTTATGTAAGTGAACTCTTGAAAATATGTTCCTGCTGCAGGACTTTCCTTTACTGCTGTAATAGTGTTTGTCATTCTGCATGCAGAGATTACATGGCCCATAAGAGTGCTAATTCTTTCTCTTACCTATTATTCTCCTTATGCCCCCCATTGTCTTCTTAGCCTTGTGCTATAATCGTCACATAATAGAATTGCTTGGGGGTCTGAAATTACAGAGGAGTTGAAAAGGGCATGACCCAAAATGAGATGAACTGGTTGTTAGGGATTAGCCATTAGTAAAACATACTTTGCACATAGCCTTTACATAATTCACTGGTGCACTTTGACACTTGTGGCTATGGCCACATATTGTTTTTTTTTCATTCTGTTGCCATAAAACTTTGAACAATATATATTTATATTTATTTAGCTAGTTGCATAGGTGATAAACAATAAAAAGACCCCTTTATGTCCTGTATTGGTAAGTATTTGTGTGTAATTTGTATGTTTCCTGCTATTTCAGCAGCTATCCTCTGTGGTGCCATAAGCTGTGCCTGAGTTTTATACTCTGCTTCAAACCAATATGCTGATCCTGGTATCATTATATGTCAGATGATCCTTTTTGGTGCCATGTACAGGTGAAAATCACAAGTCATGTAACATTCTTGTCTCTGTGTAATAAAAGATGCAAAGTTTAATACAGGTCTAATTGCCTACAGCGACCATTTAGTAAATAGTATTTAATAGTTTAAAATCAAGCATCTTATTGGTTGCTATTGCTGCACCTGGGCAAACTTTGTGCCTCTTTTTACATATGGGGGTAATCCTACTCCTTCCCAAATCCTTTGTCTAAGAGTATCCTCCAAGTTTAGATGACCAAGGGGCACATTTACTAATTCACGAACGTCCGAAAAGTGTCCAAATGAGTTTTTTTCGTAATGATCGGTATTTTGCGATTTTTTCGTAAATTGTTGTGACTTTTTCGTAGCCGTTACGACTTTTTTGTAAATTGTCGCGACTTTGTCGCACCGAGTACGAAAGTTTCGGATTTATTCAAGCTTCGGTACCGTGACTTTCCTTGGGCCAGGTTGGAGCTGCAGAGTGCCATTGAGTCCTATGGGAGGCTTCCAAAATCATGCAAAGTCTGAAAGATTTGCGCGCCATTTAAGAGCGCTCAATACGAAAAAGTCGCGACAATATACAAGCAAATTGTAACGGCTATGAAAAAGTCGCGCCAATTCGCGCAAGTCGTAACGGCTACGAAAAAGTTGCGACAATTTACGAAACGGTGACGAAAAAATCGCAAAAATACGAAAAAGTCGCAAAATGTTCGTTTACAATCAGAATTTTTCCCATTCGGATTCGTGGATTAGTAAATGTGCCCCTAAGTGTGGTCCTGTTGTCTAGGTGCATTATTTTTGTACAGGTAGGTTGTGCATCGTCCTTGAATAGAGAGAGGTTTTTTGAAGGTGATAGCAGAGCTGTCAATTAAACTCCCATCTCTCCCCCGTACAGTCTATATTAAATACTGTTGCCAGAATTCTCCTCCTTTCATCCAGGAGAGTTCAGGCCCTTCCCCTGCTAAAGTCCTTATCGTGCCTTCCTATTAAACAAAGAATAGTGTACAAACTTCTTCTCCTAACCTTCAAAGCCCTCCATTCGTCTGCTCCTCACTACATCGTTTCCCTTGTGTCTCCGTACGTTCCTGGCCAACTCCTTCGTTCCTCGCAGAGCAATCGTTTGGTTGCGCCCCCCACTACTACTGCGGTTTCCCGCCTTAAACCTTTCTGCCTTGCTGCCCCTTACATTTGGAATGCCCTCCCTGATTTCCTCCGGAGAGAATCCTCCCTCAGTCTTTTAAAACCAAACTTAAAGACTCCCTTTTGGAGCACTCGCCCAGCACCTAATCTGGGAACTGGCACTTATATTGTAGTGTCACCCACTGTGACCTACAGCACTTATATTCTCCTATTTGTGTCTGTTAGTTACCCTCCCATATAGATTGCAAGCTCTACGGGGCAGGAACCTCCATCCTCTTGTGTCTTTGACTCTTAACTTATTGCAACTGTTTCTTGTATTTATTTGTGCTTATTGTAATACTTTATATTTATCTATTTTAATACCCCTGTTTATATTAATGTATTTTACTGTACAGCGCTGCGTACATAAGTAGCGCTTTATAAATAAAGTTATACATACATACATACAATTTTTAGAAGTGTATTTATCAAATAGTGAACTCTAAATCTGCTTCTAAAAATACCATAGGAATGAATAGAACATGGGTGATGACATGAAATAAGGTTTCGAAAAGGCCTGGAATGGATCACTGTTTCCCTTATTACATGGCATTAGATGACAACTCTGTTATAGTCATTACCATGAGCCCCTAAAACAGGGAGAATAGACTGCCTGTGTGCTAGCCATTATATTGATACATGTGGAAACAAAATATATATTTTCACAAACATTTTCAGTATGACTTTAAAGATCCTTATTCAACACTTTTGATAGAAAGTCAGTCCCACTGAAAAATGTTCCTAACTAAAAAGGTCACACACCATTTATAATGATTCAGATTTTTTAGTGCTAAAAGTTGCAGGAAAAAAGTTGCGACTTGTTCAAGATTCACTATATGACAAAATGGCAAAAAATTTGAATCTGACAATTCCCCAGCTAAAACTTGGCGAGATCATGCAGAAGTCAATGGCAGATGTCTCTTCCCTTCCCTGAAGGATCCTTCTTTGCTTCAAAACCAAGGTTGGACTGGGTCAGCCCAGACCCAATCCCCGCCAAGCGCTCCCTGGGGCCAATAATAGCTCTCCCGTGAGCACAAATAGCTATACATTTTGTGCACAAGTTCGGGGGAGGGGGTTAAGAGGCCAACGGGGTACCTAGGATGGACATGCGGGCTGACACGGGGCACCTGGGGATTTTCCACTCTGGTATTTTGCGCAACCATTCAAAAAGGAAAGGTTTCGGTGTGACAAGTTAAAAAAGTTTCGTGATTTTTCTGCAACTTTTTCCTACACGTTCTTTTCAGTTCAGCCTTAGTAAATGTCAGACATTCGCGGAAATAAATTTCTGCTTTTAATAAATCTGCCCCTTAAAGGAGAATGCAAGTCAAAATTTAAAAAGCATACTGCCCAACAGTCCTCCTATTGTTTAGTAAAAACACCACACTTTTGGCTCACCTAATCAAATATTTACTGTTTATGTGTAAATATGTATCTGTTTTCTTGAACAGGTAGCCAACTTTAAAAAGGTATTCTCCCTTCCTTTCCCTCCTTGCTTCATACTGCACATGTGTTTCATTCCCTCCCCCCCTCCCCTCTGCCAGATCCGCTTCTGATTGGCTGGTGGGCATGTGTAGCTCAGAACAGGAGACAGGATCAAGTTACACACATGCTCAGAGAACAGGAAGGCTGCCGCTGGCAGCTACAGGAAGGACAGAGAGATTTCAGTGATG
Organism: Xenopus tropicalis; assembly: GCF_000004195.4. Lineage (NCBI taxonomy): Eukaryota > Metazoa > Chordata > Amphibia > Anura > Pipidae > Xenopus > Xenopus tropicalis. Next base: position 127,673,869 of record NC_030677.2, read on the forward strand.
TCACTGTAGTCTTCACACTGCTGTAGGCTGCCAGCACCATATCTCAGAGAAGCAAGCAGGGATCTGGGAATTTAGATATGCAGTAAGTACTTAAAAAGAATGCCTTTAGACTTACTTTTAATTTATATTAACCTTTCATTGTCCTTTAAAGTATGGAGAATTACGGAAAGACACCTTATCTAGAAAACTTCAGGTCCCGAGCATTCCGGATAACAGGTCCCACACGTGTACTAAGAAAGCAAAACTGCATGCAAATGCTTCCACAGAAAATATAGGAAGAAGTAGGGTATAGTTTACCTTTAAAATAACAGTTCAGTGTAAAAATGAAACTGGGTAAAATGGATAGACTGCACAAAATAACAAAATATTTGCAATATAGTTAGTTAGGCAAAATGTAATCTATAAAGGCTGGAGTGAACAAATGTCTAACATAATAGCCAGAACTCTACTTCCTGCTTTCAGCTCTCTAACCTCTTAGTTAGTATGTGACTTAAGGGGGGAGACATAACTGTTCAGCTAGTTTGTAAACATGCAGGTCAGATTCAAAAGCAAACTAAACAGTTTGTTATGTCCGATATGGCCTCTCTCAAGTCACTGATTGGTTACTGACTGCTAACAGCTTAGAAAGCTGTAAAGGAGGAAGTAGTGTTCTGGCCATTATGTTAGACATCTGCCCGCTCCAGCCTTTATAGATTACATTTTTGCACAGTCCATGTAATTTTACATAGGACATTATATTTTTACACTGAACTGTTCCTTTAAACTAACAAAAAGTTTTACAGGGGTGGGGTTTATTTGCTTTGCTGATCAGTAATTGCTGGCAGCAATTTACAAAGGCATTAGAAATGGCACACTTTCTTATTATGATACAAAAGTAGCGACCCTATGCACTTGCATTTAACTAGAGACTTGACTGTATTCCAATTACATATGACCTAACAGATGTGATTAGTGATTGGCAGCAATCATGATCAAGAGACGGCGTGTCAAACATAATGCCAATGGGACTCATCTGGTCCTCAGAAAGGAAGATGGGCCCCTAATTTTTTTATATGGGTCCTGCCCTTCATAAATTATTTTTCTAGCTCCCACCATCAAAAGGTTTGACAGTTGTGATCTGGCATTTGGCAGGATGATTATAAGCATATTAGTGTGTAAACTGTTTAACCTTCTCTGTGAAGAGCAGTCTGGTGATTGTTTAAAATGCTGGTTGGGACTATATATATATAAATGTATATGAGTACTGATTTCTATGGATTTCCTTTCAAAGGCACCAGATTTTTGTCTTATTGAACATCATTGGGACAAGCTGAAATATCACAAGGCATTCTCTGAGATTGTGCTGAAGTAATAGGGATCTTCGGATTCTGTAAAACAGCTGACACTGTTCTATTTAGAGTTAAAAGGCGATTAAGATTAAAAAAAAATAAATGGTGGAAATTTCATATATTGAGACATTGTGACGGGCAGTAAATTCTACTACAGGTATAGGACCCCTTATCCAGAATGCTTGGGACCAAGGGTATTCTGGATAAGGGGTCTTTCTGTAATTTGGATCTTCATACCTTAAGTCTACTAAAAAATCAATAAAACATTAATTAAACCCAATAGTATTATTTTGCATCCAGTAAGGATTCATTATATTTTAGCTGGGATCAAGTTCAAAGCACTGTTTAATTTTTACAGAGAAAAAGGAAATCAATTTTAAAAATCTGAATTATTTGATTAAAATGGGGTCTATGGGAGACAGGCTTTCCGTAATTCGGAGCTTTCTGGATATCGGGTTTCTGGATAAGGGATCCCATACCTGTACTACTATCTTGTTTGAAATTGTAAATTATAAGCTTGGGTGAACGTGCATTCCTAGATATTCCTGTAAATATAGCAGGGTAACTAATCTGACCACTTTATTATGAGATAGAGGGTACTGACCAAATAAGAGTCAAAAACTCATACTAACAGGGGGAATGGTCCACAGCTGTTCCAGAAAGACAATAACCCATCAAAATACATTCCCTTTACATCTCTATTCTCCCCTTTTAAAAAATCATTTTCAATGAAAATATTCTTCTTTGGTAATTTTTTCCATCTCTATCTGTAAAGTTCCGCAAAACTTGTTGCTATGATATTTCCTTTGAAAACAGCAATGAAAAAGCTCAGAATTGGCAAATTCCTACAGTTATCTGTGGGAGAATGATAAACTTCCTGCGGCAAAATTATATAAAATGTATTCTTTTTATAATAATAAGTATTATAAAAAGAATACATTTTATATAATTTTGACGCATTAAGTCGCCGTTATAATGCTATTGAAACAAAATCTGATTTTACCACTTCAAAGACAATTTCAAAATATTGATAACTAATTTTACTATGGAATTGTTTTCAAGCTTTATAAATAGGTATTTCTTGCTATATTGGATCAATCCGAGAATTCCTATTTACGCCTTTTATTCCAAAGACACAAATCAGTGCAGGCTAATTCTCTTATTTATTCTGTGATCCTTATTGGATAATATAAAGTGACAATTCCGCACTGAACAAGTCATGCAGGCATCATTTGTTTGTGGCAGTCATTTTTAGTTTAGCATTTCTTTAGTTCAGATACCTCCTGAAACAAAAGTAATAATAAGAAAGCAAAGTAATTTGCTATTAAATAGAGAACAATTTTCTAATATTTATAGGATTGATTATGTCTGCTGCAGTTTGTGTTTTTATTGTACATTCTTGAAGGCAAGGCCAAGAACATTATGAAGACCATCAGCTGAGACTGCTCTATAATAAACAAATGGTACAATTTAGCCTTTGACCTTAAGCTCTTTGTCCTGCAACTACATTTTCCCTTCTAGACCACATGTTTTACCATATAACAGTCTAGATTACCCAAAACAGTGTCAACTTTGATAATTATATTCAGGCTATACGACAAGCATGAAAGAAGATTAATATTTGAAATACAAGTATCTAAGTATAATCTAAGTATAAGCAAATAAAATAAAGTAAAGCAAATGGCTCTAATACTAAAGGGATAATGGGGAGAACATGTATGCCATATAACAGTAATAGCTGGAGATAACAAAATCAAGGATTTCTCTTTTATGGAAGCAGTCACTATTTACATACCTTAATCCAAGTAATAAAGAATGCAGGGAATCTGTCTCTATGCCTATAATGAAAACACTGCAATTTAAAGGAAAAATTAAAACTCATTTTAATGTATTGCATAGACCAGTGATCCCCAACCAGTGGCTCGGGGGCAACATGTTGCTCACCAACCCCTTGGATGTTGCTCTCAGTGCCCCCAAACCAGGGAGTTATTTTTGAATTCCTGACTTGGGGGCAAGTTTTGGTTGAATAAAAACAAGATTTACTACCAAATAAAGCCCCCTGTAAGCTGATAGTGTGCATAGAGGCCCTAATAGCCAATCTTAGCCCTTATTTGGCTCCATGAACTTTTATGGTGCTTGCGTTGCTCTCCAAGCCTTTTTACATTTGACTGTGGCTCATGAGTAAGAAAGGTTGGGGACCCCTGGCATAGAACCAGAATATACTACTGTTTTGCATATGAATAAAGGAAATTTATAACCCCCCCCCAGAATGTATTATTAACCAATCATATTAAGAATCTTATCAAATCTGAATATATATATCAGTTAATATTGCCCAACTGTTCCTCCCCTGACGCATTAAATTTATGCCCGCTCGGGGAGGACATTGTGTGGGGGACCTGCGGGTGGGGGGGTTAGGGGACGCGGCCGGCGGGGACACCTGTCAGTCCGACCCTGTGTGTGCCCTTGGTTTGTTTATGTGCACAAAAATGCTTAAAATGGCAATTTTATATGGCAATTTTCATATATATTTTTATAGAGACATTGTTCACAGGCCTAACTTTTAGCTACATATCAGTGGAGTTCTGGTATTTAGCTCCATGCCAGGAGGGGAGATGGGCGGGTTGACACAAAAATGGTATGTGGTTTACTGTTCACATATGCTTGGGCACATGTTCTGTTCACATGTGCCACTGTATCAAGTTGTATAGCAAAGGTTTGCAGTCATTTTAAATGCAAGACAACCTCCTGGCCACTCCATGGGTAGTGTATAATTCAGCCCCCTTAAAAATCATATCCTTTTTAATACTACAGTATTTTTAGTTAAATTTAAGCAAATTATATTATAAAAGACTTTCAATAAACATGCACCACATATCTCACCCTAATTGGCTTTTGGGTTGAGAACACGCATCTACTACTCTGAGCCAAGTGGAGTTTGTGTTTAGACCTTGAGCAGACACATTTCTCTTCCTGGGATATTTTTCAAGGGGAATTGTTTTACAATGACTTGAGTCTGTCTCTGCAATCCTGAATTCCTATAAAGCATTGCCATTTTGTAAACAAGTTGAAGTTGCATTGGCATTAATAATGGCATTTTAGAATGCACAGTGCAACAGGAAGACCTATAGGTGTAATACACAAAGGGAAACCTGTAATGTAAATGAAATAAGTGCAGTGATATCTAGGAAGTGCAGAAAGGAAAGTAAAAGTAATTCCCTGCCCCACCTCTATTGCTAAGTCATGGGGGGCGGGGGAAGGCAGTATATGACTTACAGCTGAGATTGTTAAATACCTTTATAACAGGCATGGATGTTTTTAATTTAAAAAAGAATTAAGGGTTCGTGTATAGTTTGAAAAGGACTTTTTTTAGACTTTAGACTTTTTATATCTCACAGGTCCCCTTTAAGCAACAGTAAAATAACAGAAATAAACTAAACTAAACGTTTAGGCTTACATAAATAAATTGCATTTAAATGGATTTTTCATGCATGGATTAGATTAGCAAAAATCTTGTGAATATACGTATGTATAAATATTCCTGCACACAAAATGCAACTATAGAAACAAGTTTTATTGATGATCAACAATCAGTATTTGTAAAACTGCAGAAACTTAGTGGGTGGCACAATGTATTTTTTCTCTTAGCATTTCAAATATAAAAAGTAGCATATCAGTCAAAGGTACAGGTAAAAGCCAAAGATTACAAGAAATAAAACACAGTAAACGGTTAGCTTTATCCGTACAGATAAAATCCTATTTTGAATATAAGTGATAAGTGCAATGTAAAATAAATAATCACAAAGAAAACATACTGTAATAGTCTTTTGCACTTCAAAATATTTATTGTGGAACATTTTTACGCAATAATAGATGATTTACTGATAAACACCCTTATAACATGAAAGGTGCTGCTTTAGGCCTGTGTACAAGGCGCCTGTGTTATTAGGCTACTGGGATTCATGCAGCTGTGGATCATTGTTTCTAGTGGCCCTACTCCAGCTCCGACATGGTCATTAAGAATAAATGTTGCTTACTTTCCTGGCTTCTTACTTGACCCCTGTTTTTTTACATATTGAACCCAAGTTTCTTGTTTTGTTCTCCTATGCCTTTTCATTAACATTGAAAATATTAAGAGTCTGGTGACTTCATAATATTTAAAAAACAATACTTGTGTCAGTAAGCTGAGCTCTATGCAAGCCTCTTTTCAACCTGAGGTGGCAAGGTGGTATAACAACTATACCATCAGTATAGCAATAAAAGTAACAGGACAAACTAGGTGACTTGTGTCACAATCTTTTTTTCCCCAAAGGCACCTCTTTGTTCAGACCCTAGTAGTTGCCTTTATACTATAATGATGTAAGCATTGTGGCTAGATACAATATCAACAAGCTATGGGGAAGTGGAGTCCAGAACAATGGAAGAATCTGCCGTGATCCAAACAAAAAAGCTGAAATTAATTATGTCAAATGATTTGTTCTGGGGACTTGTGGGGGACAATTGATGTCAAATGTCAAAGAAAATGTAAAAGAGCATAAAACAAAATGAATATAGCTAGAAATGCCATGTTTTATATACAGGTATGGGACCTGTTATCCAAAATGCTCGGGACCTGGGGTTTTCCGGATAAGGGATCTTTCCGTAATTTGGATCTCCATAAGTCTGCTAAAAATCATTTAAATATTGAATAAACCCAATAGGATTGTTTTACCTCCAATAAGGATTAATTATATCTTAGTTGGGATTAAGTACAAGGTACTGTTTTATTATTACAGAGAAAAAGTTTTTCAAAATTGGAATTATTTGCTTATAATGGAGTCTATGGGAGATGGCCTTTCCGTAATTAGGAACTTTCTGGATAACGGCTTTCCAGATGAGGGATCCCATACCTGTATTAAACTTACTGCACCAGCCTAAAGTTTCATCAATGCCATAACAATAATAATCTAGGCAAGGTTATTCACAGGGGGTCACTGTCTAGGATTTTCTTAGAAGTGACAGCAGCACAGAGCATGTGCAGGGAATCAGCAGAAAAGAAGATGGAGGGCTACTGGGGCATCTTTGGAAGCACAGATCTTCCCTGCTAAAAGGCTGTGATTGCCTTGGACTTGTACAGAAGCCCAAAGAATTATGTACATTTCTACCATATTACTTTGTTAAGCTTGAGTTCCCTTTAAATATTCATGCCATGCAAATACAGAAATCCAGTACAAAGAGATAATCATAGGAGTTTTGAAGGCAAGTTATTTTTGTACACCATAATTCTGTAATTTATGCTGTTATTTTACACACATCAGACCTCATGTAATCCATTAAAAACAAGGGGTTATAAGTGTTGGTGTAAAAAGGGTCACAAAAAGGTCCTGTGATCAACACTTCTTAAACAGCTTTTTAATTTTACAAAACGTGTGCACCCCACTACACATACACAGGAATAAATACACTGCTTTCTGTATATGTGGGGTTTTAGACTTTGCACTGTAGTGGCAATGTGTATGTTTTTTGCACAGCCCTATATATATATGCCACATTGTGTTTAAGTTCAGACATTAACCAGTTGTCACTGGAGAATATTAATGGTACATCTGACTCTCAACTGCTTTATCATGAGACAAGTCTGATACTCCCTGTGCTTATTGCTCTCAAGGAGCATTTGGAAAACTCTGATGTTAAAAGACAGAAAAAAGAAACGTATCTTTATCCCTCTTATAAACTAACAAACTAGCAAATATATTGAAAGTCTCAAGTATGGGAACAGCACAGTGAAACTAAGGTCTGAGTAACCCTACACATACCATAACTACAAATCCTAATTATTATCCTACTAAATAAGAAAATGAAACACACCAATTCTGTATGCCCCTATACAAGAGACTAAGAACAGTTTACAAGAGAAATATTTGAGCTCCAAATGTGGGTGAGATAAAATGCTGCTCTGTTGCACTGATATGTATATATTTAAATATACACCTCTTGTGTGCATACAATAATCTGTGCTCTTGTACAGTATATTATTGAATATTTATTAGAACAAAAGTACAAAAGAATAAGCATACCAACACCCAAAACTGTTTGCTGCATATAAGTTATGCTAAGGTTGTTGTCAAATTAAAAATGTAAATTGTTTTGGGCCCTTTAATTAGATGCACGCGATCTTATTGGCTGAGCATCAGTATCCCTCCCTATACCTACCATTTTTACCTACATATTCAGACACCAGACCTAAATACACCCCTACATCCTATGGAAATCCAAGGCGGAGGCTGGGGGCATTTTTTTAATTAAAAAAAAAGAAAAGAAAATACATGTGCTCTCGAGTGCCTTCTCTAGGAAGTCTAGAGTATGGAGGAAAATTATTCCTCTCCTTGTGCCTTAAATATTATAGCCATCAAGCGCCACACTGCCTGCAGATCTTGAACAGGAAGATGCTGTCTGTTCATACCATTAACAAGTTTTTATTCATATGTCACTATGTCTTCAGCAGTACTAATCTGTTCAATATGTTGAATGTATTAAGGGTCATTAAAACCAAACACTGAAAATACTGTATATACGGTATATATCTAGTACAGACCTCATTTACATACGTGTACGTGCTGGAGTAGCACAAGGGGCAACATCTCCCTGCTATGTACTAAGCAATTAAAGCTATTTTTATGCAAACAATTTTAGTGCTTCTGAGACAAACAGGCATGTTACTTAAGCAGGTAGTAGTACATTATATTTAAATGTAGATGAGGCCTTTTACTTCATGGTGTTACTGTTTTTTATACTTTTATTAAGTTTTATTATTATGTAGAACAATACCTGTAGTAATAATAAGTTGAAGTTGTGAGGTTAATTCCATTTCATTTTAACAATAATTTATGCTCCTTTATAGCTCTGATCGGTATATTATTATTACAGTTTGCATGATTCACAGAACAAACATTATGGTTGGTGGCAAACAGTATGGTGAGCTGCCAATCTGTAACGACTTTGGCCGCTAATATAATGGACTGAATTAGACAGCTCTGTTCATCAAGCCCTCAAAGTGAAGACTGGCTTGCATGGATACTTAGCAATGTAGTCTGTCAGTGGCAGCATTCCCAGATGTGTTGGTTTGCTAAACACCTATTGAAGTTCTTGATACTTCTACTTCTTAACTCATTTTTGGAGGAATACTTTTGATTTAATTCAATGAATTTAAAGACCAATAACACCAAAGATGATAATTATTTGACTTATTATACTGTTTATTTCTATCAAGTCTCTAAATATATATTATATTAAGCAATTTTTGTTACATCAACAAGCCGTTACTGCCCTCAACCAACTGTTTTTTTGACCATGTGCACTTGGTAATTTTGCCCATTGCTCAAGCCAATAAGTGCCCCAGGTAAAAGAACTGTGAACCTTCGTAGCGCCACCTGAGATTTCCCTGAAATGTTCATCCAGCTGAAGGTGTATATGAGCATATGAGCTTGGAGCCACATTGAATGCATGTTGGAATAGCTGTTATTTGTATATATAGTAAAACTGCCTGACACACCAAGGGGGTGATTTATTAACATTCAAGACTGAATTTTTTTCCCCGATTTGAGTTTTTAGCGTGAAAAAACATAATTGTGGTTCAAAAACTTGAATGTTTGATATTTATCAAGTGAAAAAACCCAAAACTTAAAATGTGAAACTTTGGCATTTAAAAGCTTGTGAGTTTATGTAGAAGTCAATGAGATGTGTCCTAGGCAAAGTCAAGGCATTTAATTCAATATTTTCACGTTTTATTCTAGTTTGTAAACTCACAAATTCGAGATATTCCAGTTTTTTATTCAAACGAGTTTTCCATATTAATAAATTATCAAGCATTAGAACTTTTTTTTAAAATGCAAGCTTATTTGAATTAGAAGAACTCTCGAATTCACAAACTTGAAAAATGATAATTCCCACAAGTACAGTTGGTTTTCATTCAAAACACATTACAGAAGTATTAGTATACAATAGGACTGTGGTACACAAGGCAGCTCTTAACTGTAACAGGAAGAAAAACTGTGGCATTTAAAGACAGAGTTCTATCTATTTATTGGCTAATGTAACCTAGCATGTTTGTTTGCCCATGGTTTGTGTGAAAGCACAGTGAATCGGATGAGCCAGTGGCAATGGATTATCCAGTTGCACGCAGTACTAGAAAAGTATACTGTTATGAATATAGTTTATTTAGACAAAGCAGTCTTTTACATATGGGCTACTATATGCTATATATAGACCTGCAGCGTTCAGGGTATAGTTTCCCTTAAATAAGCCACCAATCACTGACCTGACCAGTGCTTCAGAGTAACAGCACCCACCTTTTCCTGACAGAGGGAAAGAGATCTGGGTAGGAATGTCAGACATGCAACTTCTGTGTTTTACTCCTTTATCTGCACCAATATTTGGGGACTTACTGGCTACAAAACAACACAAGCTAAAGTGCCTGAACCTCCAGCAAGTACAGATCTCACAGATCTGTGAGAGGCATATCCATTTAGTATAAACACAAATTATATTTAATATAAAACAATTTGTCATAAAATGACATCGTCTTTTAAAACATCTGGAAAATCATTTATAAAATCTAAACATTTTAGCCAGCACTTCATTTATTTTTTATTTTATTTATCATTAGGGGAAAAAAGAAAAGGCCCAGAAACAAATGTTTAAAAAATCAACAAGAAGCTTTAAAAGAATCCCAGATATTTGAATGCTAAAAAGTGAAACACAGACCTATGATGACCCCTTGTGAATAAAGTGAGCACTGCATGGTGCAGGCTGGAGCTGGGAAACCAGGGAAAAGCTATTTTATGCATTCACAGACTGGCTTTTCCTTACAACAGAAGGATTATGATTCAGACATTGCAATTGCCTATACAATAACCTGTTCAGACAAACATAAACATAAAGGAGGGGAGGGCAAGAAAAATGTTCTGATTAAAATACTAAATAGAGGTATAAAACACAGTTGAAAAAAAGACTATGGCTTCCTATCTGCAAACATGAGCACCTAAAGGTTGGAGCATATTATTTAGGTATCCAGAGCAAGGCAATGAATCTGGCATTAAACTAATATGATATACATTTTTATTACTAACATTTCTGGTAATTTCTAACATTATAATTACACTACTTTTCTTGTTCAATGGCCTAAAAGTGTTTATTAAAAAAAAAGTAAGTATAAAAATAGTTCACTTAAAGTTTAATGACCTGAGGCCTTATACTTTTTTCTTAGGTTACTTATCAGTGATTTCTAATATCCTTATTTATTAGAACAGGGGGTCCATAATTCACAATGTAAGGGCTTATTCTGATGTCAGTGCATGGTAGGACAAAGGCAGTGTGCAGCATTGTTATGCACGTGTTTACTGTAAGCGCTATCTACCAACTCATGGTACTATCATGTGGGTAAAATCCTCACAGTTTATTTTCAGTCATGTAGTCCCTACATCAAGACTTTAACCTTGGAGAGCAACAGTTGGAGTTATACAATGGCTCACAATGAAAGTGTTAGGAGAAGATGTTTTAAACAGCAGAATGCTTGCCCTGTGTCCTTGAGCTTTTTATTTCACAGAACACATCTGTGGCTTCTAATATCCTTACAAATTACAATAGGGGTACTTTATCCACCATATTATGTCTATAGAGAAAATACAATGACATGCTGTTTCTATTAACCGAGTCTCACAGGCAAGTAAATACAGAGCTGAGTGGGTATTTACAGAAAGATCTATTAGTCAGTAAGTACTGTTTGAAGATGGGGGATGTAGAAATCTACTAGCCTGTATAATTTCTATTTAAATATATATTTTAAAGCAAAAGAACCCTCTAACACCAGCAAAAGTTGTTCCATGAGCATACTACAGGTATTGGACCTGTTATCCAGAATGCTTGGGACCTGGGGCATGCCGGATAAGGGGTCTTTCTTTAATTTGGATCTTCATATCTTAAATCTGCTAAAAAATCTTTTAAACATGAATTGAATCCAATAGGATTGTTTTGCCTCCAATAAGGATTAATTATATCTTAATTGAGATCAAGTACAAGGTACTGTTTTATTATTACAGAGAAAAAGGAAATCATTTTCAAAAATTAGAATTATTTGCTTATAATGGAGTCTTTGGGAGATGGCCTTTCCGTATTTCGGACTTTCTGGATAATGTGTTTCTGGGTACTATATAGTTTAAGGAATGTTTTAAGCCTTCATTTGCTACGTATAATGGGACTGCAAAAGATGATTGGGTGGGGGGGCTAAGGGATTACATTTTAGTGCTCCATGCAGCTCAGCAAACACCTTTACTGACTCTTGTTGGTTCCAACCAGAAATCTCCCTTACTTCCCCCCATTTATACCTCCCAACATTTGAATATTAAAGTATAACAATATAGGCCATGCCCCCAATCTGCCCTGGCAATGACCTATTACACCAAGAAATGCCTCTGAACTGTCTGCAAAACATCCACAATTTAGTAGCCCTCCCCCATTGGGGCCAATTGCTTGGGACTGAATCTAAATCAGGACCATCAGGATGTATGCTCACTATTCCTGTTTATCAAAATGGATTCCCCTGTTTTTTCATAACCTGTAAGAACTATTTTCTGGCAGATTTTTCTCCCAATAAAGCATTTTTAGCATCAATAAAACTTAACTATGCTACTCTTATTGGATTTAACAAACCTACCTTTAGATGAATTAATAATTATTCATATGGAACAGTGGCAATGAAAATACACAAAGAGGAGTATAAGGAACAAACAAGGCCTGGCAAACAGGTAAATCAACGAGCTGTCAAGTAACAGACATAAGGGCCGATTCACTAAAGTGCGTTAAAATGTGTGTTATTTATAGCATGCGTTAAAATTTTTCGCGTCTTAATGCACGATTCACTAAAATCATACTTGCGTTAATTTACGCACAATACTGCTTGCATTATTTTAGTCGCAAAGACTATTTTTGTGCGGTATTTGATGGAACGAGCGCTAATCAACGCACTGCGTATAAATAGTTGCCGCTTGCGAAAAAAAACGCACGCCATGTTAGCCATGCATGCCAATACTTACGGAAAATTACTGTACTGAAAATGCCCATTTTCCTGCAAACTGGAGGCTGCATCACTCTAGGGCCAACACATACTTGAATAAATAATACTGCAAAGTCCATATTGTGTTGCCAAAAGCTCATTAACTTAACTTTCCTATAATTACCACCTGCCCCAAGTAGGTGTTAATTTTCGCATAGACTAATGCGATATTTAGCGCATCTAAGTGTTTCTGAATCATGCGTTAGTGTTATTTCGATGTGCAAATGAACGCATGCAGTAGCGCGAAATTTAACGCATGCGATGTGCGACTTAACGCACGCAGTAATACGCAGTAAATCACGTGTTAATTTTCGCGTCTATTTTAACGCAAAAAAAGTGCGATAAAAATTAACGTACTTTAGTGAATCAGCCCTATATTGTTCTAAACTAACATTAAGGGAACTTATTTTTATGATAATATACAAAAATCTACCTTTTTGGAATTAAATAAAAACAGAGGGAGGTTAGAATTTGGTGGTCTCTATTGGTGCAGTAAACACAGCTATGCTTCCCACTTTCTGCACAATAATGCATACTATTCACCATGGACCTGCAGACTTTGACACAATCACACACAAAAACACTTTAGTGTCTCCCATACTGAAGTAGAACCTCACGCTGTCTCTTTTCACAGCATCATGTGACCAAGCTGGGGCTCAGTCTTTGGATGAAAAAAAGAAAACTGCAGGTGTCAGAGAAACCTACAATGTTATTAAGAGAGAGGAAGAAAAGTAGCAGTTGCTAGGGTTTAGGGCAATTGCAGACAGGGTGTTTTGTCACCTGTGTAAATTCACACAAAACAAAAGATCCAGAAAAACTTTCCATTGAATAGCATAATAATTGCTGTACCACTTGTAAATGCCTGCTATTGCCTTTTTGAGAATTTTCGCCAGGGATACAACAATTACAATTAGTGATGTCTTGTTTCACCTCACTAAAAAATTTGCAAAATTTTGGTTAGTGGACATTTTTTGTGTTGTAGCCATTGGCTGTATTTCGCTTTGTTTTTTTCACAAAAAAATTATCGCGCGTCAATAAAGTCATGGTCACATCAAATTGGACGTGGTTACGTCAAAATAGCTGCGGTTGCGGCCTATTGCTGTTGCACGGATTTTCCCATCGGTTCAGGAACGAACAGATTCGCTCGGCGCAACTCATCACTAATTAAAATGCTATTTAATGAAAAGGTACAGAATATCTGTGTGTGTAGTCACCAGAACTGAATGCGATTTTGTGCTTTCAGCAGTCGCGCACATTCCTTTTCTATGGAGTATTAGTGTTTAGCACAGCTCAGCTGCAGTGCTATATATACACATACACTATACTAAACTAACTATAGATCTTGGGATCACTATAGCCTTGGACATTAAGCTTGTTTAAAAAAAACATTCAAACCTCTATAAAAGGCATTAAAGGGGAACTATTGTGAAAACAAAAATTTTATTTAAGCTTCATCATAATGATATAAGAAACTTTCTAAACTTTCTAAATATAATAAATTAAAAATTCTGTACTATTTCTGAAATATTCACGTGTATCTTCACTATCCCTCTTTCAGCATCTGTTTCTCTCTTCAGGCAGGAGCAAGATGTCATTCAAAATAGATTCCTGACTCCTGCATAAAGAGAGAATGAACAGAAATAGGGGATAGTAACGAGTAACTTGATTATTTTGGTAGTTTATTTATTATTTTCAGGACAGAATTTTGAATCAATTATATTTAGAAACTTTCTTATTTCAGTGAGATGAAGCATGATAAAATCAGCATCACCCAGCAGGGCATTTCACAACCTCACTACCCTGATGGCCTCTTGTTCTTTGTTTCACAAATAGTCTTTATTAGTTTTTTCTTACAGTTGTTTATATATTTAAATATATAACCTCTTTTCCCTGGTTACAACCAATAGATTTCCCCAGCTCTAATTCCCTGATCCCAGCAGTTTGTGATCCCTACTGACACTCAGCATGGTTGGATTATGTGCAGCAGGCAAAAAAAGTTTGAGGAAGCATACAAATAAACAATTTAGGGCTGATTCACTAAAGTGCGATAAATTTTATTGCATGCTTTTTTGCGTTAAATTAGACGCCATAATTAGCGTGCGATTCACCATAGTATTATCGCGTGTGTCGCCATATCGCATGCATTATTTTTCGCACGACCGCATGCGGTAGTTTTAACGCATGCGTTAATTAGCGCACAGAAAAGGATACTAACGCATGATTCACAATCACTTAGGCGCGCATTAGGCTATGCGAAAATTAACACCTACTTCAGGCAGGCGATAATTATAGAAAAGTACAGTTTATGAACTTTTGGCAATAAAATATGGACTTTGCAGTGTTATTTATTCAAGTATGTGTTTCCCCTAGAGTGATGCAGCCGCCAGTTTGCAGGGAAATGGTCATTTTTAATACAGTAATTTTCCGCAAGTATTGGCGTGTATGGCTAACATGGCGTGCGTTCATTCGCACGACTATTTATATCCGGCTACAAGAGATGAAATGTTGTGCCAGGCATGGATTCGCAGCAAATTTTTGGACGTGTGGCGAATATTTCCACGGCAAATTTTTTCATGCGCTTCGCAAAACAATCTGCCAATGGCAAAATGCATGAAAAAATTCGCCATGCAAAAATTCACCGCACGTCCAAAAATTGACACAGGCGTCAAAAAATAATAGTCGCGGGCAACAATTTTTTTGCCCGCACAACATTTTTGCTGTTTCGTGGATCTTTCGAAAGATTTGCTAATTTTTCACGAAAGATAACCAGAAAACATTTGCTCATCACTAGGGGCTACTATTTATAAGCACTATTTATATGCGGCGACAATTTATATACACTATTTCTAAGCTACTATTTATATCCGGCGACTATACGTGTGCGTTATTTTAGCATGTACCGTCAAATACCGCTTGAAAATAGTCTTCGTGAGTTAAATAACGCATGCAATATCGCGCTTAAAATAGCGCAAGTATGCTTATAGTGAATTGTGCGAAAAGTCGCGAAAATTAAAATGCGATAAAAATTTTAACGCACGCTATAAATAGCGCACGTTTTATCGCACTTTAGTGAATCGGCCCTTTTATATATTATATAATGTAGGACTCTGATTTAAGGTAAGGGCCTGGAAGTTTTGAGATGTCTACATCAATTCTGCTGCTGCACTGTGAAAACAAAAAACAAACAAAAAAAATGATATACAGTATATGTGTGTGTATGTGTATCTATACATATAAACACTTGTTTAATGCAATAGTACAGCACCCTGCAATAGAACAAAACGTGGTGCACGTCCCCAACAGGTTCCGATATCCTTGCATATACAATAAGTTCAAGAATGGACAGCACACACTTTACACACTTTTGCACTTTAAAGTGTGTGCTGTCCATTCTTGAACTTATTATCTATACATATATACACAAAACAGAACAGTGGTCGGTTGCCACTGGGGACAACTAAATCCCAAATTTAAAATAAATAAATAAATAAAATGAAATAGAACAAGAGGCACAGAAGCCTAAGCCAGCTGGCTAAAAAATATTAATATATTATACATTTTTTTTTTCAGATTTAATTTAAATGGTAATTCTCATAGATGAAAACTATTTTTTAATTAACATGATTACATGATCACTGCTGACAGCACCAAGGTGTCATTTGTGGATTCATTAAACACTTTGAAATGGGAGTTCCTGACACTAGCCTTTTAGGGAGCACTAATAGAATAGATTTTAAGGACATCTTCACATCTTCACATTAGCAAAAAAATGCATTAATTAGTGGCTGAGTAATTAAGATATATGACACTTTCATCTGTGCTGATTACATTACATTGCTCTTTTACTCAAGAAAATACAGTAAGTTACGCCTCTGTGAAAAAGGATTTGTAAGATTCCCTACATAAAGTATATCTAAGATTTATAAATGAATAGCACATAAATGCCTGCTCCTTACCTTTACATAGCATTTGCTATGTAGCCATTTGTAATATAGTTTTACGTTTTCAGTATTCAGAGATCTGCTTCCCTGGGTACAAAGCTGGAGGGCAGAATTTGTGCAGTGATTTCAGAGCTCATAAAGCTGTCCCACGTAGCAACTCCTGTAGGTAAGGAGCTTCAAGGCTAAACCTAATTTTTGTGTTTTCGGAATGTTACCTTGTATAAACTTTTGTCTCCTATGTACAGTAGCATTATACAAGTACTGGTTAAGACTACTGTACCCCAAAGGTAACCATGCAGTAACACTATGCACATAAACAACAAAAACAGTGTTTGGACATTTAACTGCCTTAAATCTTAAACCCCCAGTATTGTTTTATCAAGTGGTTACAGTCCCCATGTTTCTAACTGCATTCTATTCCATGAAAACAAGTGTAATAATGATCTATTTAAATAAAGTGACATTGCAAGCCATACAGTAAGAAAAGTGTTTGCTTCATATGTATCTTATTAACCCATCTTTTTACAAAACATGTCTTCTAGAAAATATTTTTTTTCAATTGGCCAGGTTCAAGAGTACCAGTAATTCCTTCTAAGCACATAATTATCATACCCCTTTAAAAAGGCATAACTTTGAAAACTACCCGGTGCACAGTATACTTAATTCCTTGCAGTCACATATTAGGCTTATTCTTGTCAACATCTTCTTTACTTAAATCTAAAGTGCTGTACTGAAATCTCTTTAGCCACTCAATAACTGTAATTTGTGAGGCCTAAGGATGGTACTAGTGTGGTGAAATCTTTGCAGCACCTCATTAGGTGTGTTCCTTCCAACATCCCCTATTAAATACAGAAAATAAAACATAATGCTGGTCTGCAGCAATGCCATCACAGCCCTGTGCAGTACGTTCCACATAAAGGCCTATATAAAGGGCAGTGCTGGAAGGAATACACATATATGCAGTGATTTCAGCAAAGCCCTGAACAGTATCTTACATGAAAGAGAACTATTGTAGCTACATACAGCATACAGTGAAACAATAAATTATTAGACCTATACCTATTGTGGGGAAGTAGACATTTTCACACATATCTGTAAAGCAAGTACATATTCTTGAAGATGCCCCTATTGGTGGGCAATTACATGTAACTACCATGCTATTTAAAACAGCCTTGAAGGCCCATGCTTTTTTCTTTTACATTTTAAATGTATTCCAGTGGGTAACTGCAGTGTGCAATGTATTGCCATGATGCATTACCATGTTCCCAAACTTATTGTACTACTGGTTTCCACGTCACCTCCTTATTGAAAGTTACAAAGCAGGTAGAGCAGGCATACAGAGAACAAAGTACCACATATCATGGTGGCCAGTAAATTAGAAGCCTGGCTGTATGACCAGGCATGGGTACCTTGGCATGTTAACACAAGTAAGTGGGTTATGTAAAAAAATGTACATTGTAACAGGCAATACAGGCCCTAAAACAGATCCACCTCTCTCAGCCTGCAGAAAAATACACAGGCTGAGAGCAGTGGAGCCAATGCTTCATGTGCCCATAGCCTAAAATTAAATGTCTCATTGGTTGCTATGGGTTTCTGCACCTGCACCTAATATTTGACTTTTATTACATATGGGAGTTCAACATGCCCTTTTCATTTAAGGCCCTCACAATAGGAAGTTTGTTTTGGCGTCCCCCTGGACCTGGTGTTTCCCCGGAGTTGAACCTTCATTCGTTCCACTGCAGGAAAATGCAAAGAAACGCAGCCCATGCTTCCTGGTGCAGCTGTACCAGTGAATATATTGAATTTCATGATGGTATGAAATGTTAGTTATGGCTTTGTACTGACATCCAAGACACCAATGCATTTCCCAAAGTGTGTTTGCATGTTGTATGTATGAACTCCATAATCCATCTAATGCTGAAACATAAAGTAGTATAATTCTATAACAGCATGTTGCAATCAGCCTCCCTCTCTCCCACTACATGCTTACAACTTTAGCATCGGAGCAGGTACAGAGCTAATGCGCTCTTTTCACTAGCAGAGCTGAATTTTCATTTTAAAAAATGAAAATTCATCTCTTAAAGTTACTAGAGTCTGTGTTTTGCCTCTCACCTTGCCTCATGGCATGAGAGGCCCACAACATAAAAAATTACAGCAAGAGTTTACTTCCGAAAACAAGCTTTACATTTATAAAGTGTCCTTGTTTACCATAATTATATCTAGAAGGGAGTTAAATGAACAACAACTTTGCAATATGCATTGTATCATTATATGACATTATACATGCCATATCATATAGAGCTACAGTATATAAGCCCAGAGAGGAAATGTCTGTCTTTCTTTCTTTCTATGCAGGGACTCCTAATGCAAGGGGCAGAAGATAGCCTTTGCCCTTTATCTGTCCTCTCCTGAAAAGTAGTTAGAACAGTGAAAAGCTATACATGAAAGTTAATTATAGGAACTAACTAGATAATCCATTTACAGCTCAATGGCTGGTACAGTTTAATCAGCTTGCAGGTGAAGGAATGACAAATGTTTGTAATAAACACCCTGCAAGTAACATAGTATCATACCTACTCTCTTAAAGGACAAGTCAACCAAAATGTAATTTAAAAAAAAAAAAAATTCTAAGTAACTTATCCAAAGCAAATATACATTCGTTACAAATTTGTAAGGTTTTTTTTAGTTATTAGTATATATAACTTCTATTAAAAGCTGTGCTTGTCTGCCCTTTTCTATTCTCTGCCCTGATGGCTGACCCTTGAAACAATGTAACACAAGCCAGCAGACTGACAGACCTGTCTTGCTGTACCAATGTGACTTTGAGCCTTTCCAAGGGAAACCCAAGTAAGAGAATACCTCTGCATTTTTGAAACTGATAGCATTTTGAGTCACTTAGCCTGATTTACTTACATTACTATATGCAAAAGTTTTTTTTAACCTAATTTATCTTCTGGCCAGATATTTGCACCTCTTTTTGTGCCAGCAAATAATAAATACAGGCCACTATACACTATAATTAGCATAAACATTTATGTAAGTGCTGATAAACTTTTAAATATGGTTATAGCCTTCACTGGCAGTCATACTCTTCTACTGTTTCCCAATTAATGTTCTTCTTTTTTGCTATAAAATGTAATTTTACAAGACTGATTCCCCTTTGAAAATTACACCTGCCAAAGCAGACCTGCTCTCATTGCATTGGAAATGACAGTTCTATTTTATTAATACATTTTTTTTTTCAAATGGACAGGATTAATGAAGGTGTTTTTCTAATGTACTAGGAAAAAATACCAATGCAGAAGAAATAGAAAAAAAATCTCCCAGGTAGTGAGTGACCTTGATCTGGGGTTTACCAACAGAAAGCTGTTTGACAGCTGTTTAGCTTACAAGTTTTCTTTTGTAGACTTAATTAACAGATGAAGGCATCAGAAGATTTAACAGAACACTTTCTGCACTTTTAACATTTCTTTCTCTTCACGTGCTTGCTCAACAGGCAACAGTGTTTTCCCATTAATTGTTATTGTTACTTTACATAATGTTCTTCACAGTAAGCAAGATAGCTTTTTCCCTTTTATTAGGATCAGTTTAACCTTCTAACTATAACTACCCATAAGCATCTTCTATATATACAGTGGTGTGAAAAACTATTTGCCCCCTTCCTGATTTCTTATTCTTTTGCATGTTTGTCACACAAAATGTTTCTGATCATCAAACACATTTAACTATTAGTCAAAGATAACACAAGTAAACACAAAATGCAGTTTTTAAATGAGGGTTTTTATTATTTAGGGAGAAAAAAAATCCAAACCTACATGGCCCTGTGTGAAAAAGTAATTGCCCCCTAAACCTAATAACTGGTTGGGCCACCCTTAGCAGCAATAACTGCAATCAAGCGTTTGCGATAACTTGCAACGAGTCTTTTACAGCGCTCTGGAGGAATTTTGGCCCACTCATCTTTGCAGAATTGTTGTAATTCAGCTTTATTTGAGGGTTTTCTAGCATGAACCACCTTTTTAAGGTCATGCCACAACATCTCAATAGGATTCAGGTCAGGACTTTGACTAGGCCACTCCAAAGTCTTCATTTTGTTTTTCTTCAGCCATTCAGAGGTGGATTTGCTGGTGTGTTTTGGGTCATTGTCCTGCTGCAGCACCCAAGATCAGCTTGAGTTGACGAACAGATGGCCGGACATTCTCCTTCAGGATTTTTTGGTAGACAGTAGAATTCATGGTTCCATCTATCACAGCAAGCCTTCCAGGTCCTGAAGCAGCAAAACAACCCCAGACCATCACACTACCACCACCATATTTTACTGTTGGTATGATGTTCTTTTTCTGAAATGCGGTGTTACTTTTACGCCAGATGTAACGGGACACGCACCTTCCAAAAAGTTCAACTTTTGTCTCGTCGGTCCACAAGGTATTTTCCCAAAAGTCTTGGCAATCATTGAGATGTTTTTTAGCAAAATTGAGACGAACCATAATGTTCTTTTTGCTTAAAAGTGGTTTGCGCCGTTTTTGCCCAGTCTCTTTCTTATGGTGGAGTCGTGAACACTGCCCTTAATTCAGGCAAGTGAGGCCTGCAGTTCTTTAGATGTTGTCCTGGGGTCTTTTGTGGCCTCTCGGATGAGTTGTCTCTGCGCTCTTGGGGTAATATGGTCGGCCGGCCACTCCTGGGAAGGTTCACCACTGTTCCATGTTTTTGCCATTTGTGGATAATGGCTCTCACTGTGGTTCCCTGGAGTCCCAAAGCTTTAGAAATGGCTTTATAACCTTTACCAGACTGATAGATCTCAATTACTTTTGTTCTCATTTGTTCCTGAATTTCTTTGGATCTTGGCATGATGTCTAGCTTTTGAGGTGCTTTTGGGCTACTTCTCTGTGTCAGGTAGCTCCTATTTAAGTGATTTCTTGATTGAAACAGGTGTGGCAGTAATCAGGCCTGGGGGTGACTACAGAAATTGATATTGAAATTGAAAATTGAAATTGATAAACCACAGTTAAGTTATTTTTTAACAAGGGGGGCAATCACTTTTTATAATCTCTTTATTTAACCATTTCCATACATTCATTATTAACATTATTGGTGACATAAGTATTATATACAGCATGAGCAAATGAGAAAAAGTATTAAATTGAAGTGAAGTAGTTTACATGGTAAAGCATAATTAAAATCAGGAAATAAAATTAGCCCATAGATATTAATATGGTCCGATAGTATAGCGGAGAGGTATTGCATCGTATGTAAATACTCACCTTTTTAAGGAAAATATGTATTGAAGGTACTAACTGTCTTTTTTTAACAATCATTCTTATCAAAGGTTTTCTAAATGTTTACATTATGTTGTACACATTGAGCAACATGACTGCTGCTTAATAACAAACAGGGGAAAAAATTAAGGGGGGAAAAGGAATGGGGGGGTCAAAATGGGTAAATTGTGTTAACTAATGTAAGTGAGGAGGAGGCTCAGCTCCTGTTGCAAATAGAAAAGGCTGCTAGTTTGGGGCAAGTGATAATAATGGGGGATTTTAATTATCCTGTTATTGACTGGACAGTAAATAGGAACAAGTTTATAAACTTGCTGCATGACAACTTTATGGCACAGGTTGTTGAGGAGCCAACCAGGAACCATGCTATATTGGATCTAGTGATCTCTAATGATCCAGAACGTATAGCAAATGTGCAAGTGGTTAAACCCCTGGGTAATAGTGATCATAATGTTATTTCATTTGATGTTTGGTGCAGGAAAAAAATTTACACGGGGGCAACAAAGACAATGAATTTTAGGAAGGCAAATTTTAGCTCCTTAAGAGCAGCGCTTCAGGGCATAGATTGGGGCATTATGTTTTCTGATAAAAACACAGAGCAGAAATGGTTGTCATTTAAAATTATATTAAATCATTACTGTTCTAAATTTATTCCATTAATAAGAAAAAGTAGAAGTGTTAAGAATCACCCTATGTGACTTAACTCTGAGGTAAAGAAGTTAATAGGGAAAAAAAGGAAAGCTTTTAAGAAATATAAGTCAGAGGGGACAGTAGCTGCGTTTAATGATTATAAACACTATAACAAGTGTTGTAAAACAGCAATCTGGAAGGCAAAGATAGAAAATGAGGAGCGCATCGCGGCCAAGGCCAAGACTAACCCCAAAAAGTTTTTTAAGTATATTAATAGTAAAAATATGCAGGTTGAGGGTGTGGCCCCATTGAGTTATAATAACAATATGGTTACGGCGGATACAGAAAAGGCAGATGTGCTTAACCAGTTCTTTTCTTCTGTGTATACAGTAGAGGAGCCAGTAGGCCAAGTCCCACCCAATAGCTTCACTGTTGCCTCAGCTCCAACTACACAGTGGTTGGCACAGGATATGGTGCTTACACAAGATACAGTGGAGGAAATAATTATTTGACCCCTCACTGATTTTGTAAGTTTGTCCAATGACAAAGAAATGAAAAGTCTCAGAACAGTATCATTTCAATGGTAGGTTTATTTTAACAGTGGCAGATAGCACATAAAAAGGAAAATCGAAAAAATAACTTTAAATAAAAGATAGCAACTGATTTGCATTTCATTGAGTGAAATAAGTTTTTGAACCCCTACCAACCATTAAGAGTTCTGGCTCCCACAGAGTGGTTAGACACTTCTACTCAATTAGTCAACCTCATTAAGGACACCTGTCTTAACTAGTCACCTGTATAAAAGACACCTGTCCACAGAATCAATCAATAGAGCAGACTCCAAACTCTCCAACATGGGAAAGACCAAAGAGCTGTCCAAGGATGTCAGAGACAAAATTGTAGACCTGCACAAGGCTGGAATGGGCTACAAAACCATTAGCAAGAAGCTGGGAGAGAAGGTGACAACTGTTGGTGCGATTGTTCGAAAATGGAAGGAGCACAAAATGACCATCAATCGACCTCGCTCTGGGGCTCCACGCAAGATCTCACCTCGTGGGGTGTCAATGATTCTGAGAAAGGTGAAAAAGCATTCTAGAACTACACGGTAGGAGTTAGTTAATGACCTCAAATTAGCAGGGACCACAGTCACCAAGAAAACCATTGGAAACACATTACACCGCAATGGATTAAAATCCTGCAGGGCTCGCAAGGTCCCCCTGCTCAAGAAGGCACATGTGCAGGCCCGTCTGAAGTTTGCCAATGAACACCTGAATGATTCTGTGAGTGACTGGGAGAAGGTGCTATGGTCTGATGAGACCAAAATAGAGCTCTTTGGCATTAACTCAACTCGCTGTGTTTGGAGGAAGAAAAATGCTGCCTATGACCCCCAAAACACCGTCCCCACCGTCAAGTATGGGGGTGGAAACATTTTGCTTTGGGGGTGTTTTTCTGCTACGGGCACAGGACAACTTATTCGCATTAACGGGAAAATGGACAGAGCCATGTATCGTGAAATCCTGAACGACAACCTCCTTCCCTCTGCCAGGAAACTGAAAATGGGTCGTGGATGGGTGTTCCAGCACGACAATGACCCAAAACATACAGCAAAGGCAACAAAGGAGTGGCTCAAGAAGAAGCACATTAAGGTCATGGAGTGGCCTAGTCAGTCTCCGGACCTTAATCCAATAGAAAACCTATGGAGGGAGCTCAAGCTCAGAGTTGCACAGAGACAGCCTCGAAACCTTAGGGATTTAGAGATGATCTACAAAGAGGAGTGGACCAACATTCCTCCTAAAATGTGCGCAAACTTGGTCATCAATTACAAGAAACGTTTGACCTCTGTGCTTGCAAACAAGGGTTTTTCCACTAAGTATTAAGTCTTTTTTTGTTAGAGGGTTCAAAAACTTATTTCACTCAATGAAATGCAAATCAGTTGCTATCTTTTATTTAAAGTTATTTTTTCGATTTTCCTTTTGATGTGCTATCTGCCACTGTTAAAATAAACCTACCATTGAAATGATACTGTTCTGAGTCTTTTCATTTCTTTGTCATTGGACAAACTTACAAAATCAGTGAGGGGTCAAATAATTATTTCCTCCACTGTAAATGTAAACAAGGCACCTGGGTCAGATGGAATACACCCTCGGGTACTGAGAGAGCTAGGGGCAGAATTACAGTGGCCCTTGTTTCTGATATTCTCAGACTCGCTTTCATCAGGTATGGTACCTAGGGATTGGAAGAAGGCGAATGTCATTCCTATATTTAAAAAGGGAGTAAGATCTCAGCCTGGCAATTATAGGCCTGCAAGTTTGACATCCGTGGTGGGCAAGCTTTTTGAAAGCTTGTTAAGGGATCCATACAAAACTATGTACTGGAGAATGCCATTATGAGCAGTAATCAGCATGGCTTTATGAAGGACAGGTCATGTCAGACCAATTTAATTGCTTTTTATGATGAGGTAAGTAAGAAGCTGGACAGTGGGGATGCAGTAGATATAATCTATTTGGATTTTGCCAAAGCATTTGATACCGTTCCCCACAAACGACTGCTTTCTAAACTAAGGTCTATTGTTCTTAGTGAAGTCGTTTGCACATGGATAGAAAACTGGCTACAGGATCGGGTACAGAGGGTGGTTGTTAATGGCACATTCTCTACTTGGAATAAGGTTCTCAGTGGGGGCCCTCAGGGTTCTGTACTGGGTCCACTTTTGTTTAATTTGTTCATAAATGACTTGGGGGAGGGTATTATAAGTAATGTATCAGTGTTTGCAGATGACACAAGACTCTGCAGACCAGTCAATTCTATCCAGGATGTGGCATCCTTGCAGCAGGATTTTGACCAACTGGCAATCTGGGCGGCTAAGTGGCAGATGAGATTTAATGTGGATAAATGTAAGGTCATGCACCTGGGATGTAAAAATATGCAAGCCACTTATACCCTTAATGGGACTGCACTAGGCAAATCCATAATGGAGAAGGACCTTGGAGTCCTTGTAGATAATAAACTTAGCTGTAGCAAGCAATGCCAGGCAGCAGCTGCAAGGGCAAACAAGGTTTTGAGCTGTATTAAAAGGGTCATAGATTCACGGGAGGAGGGGGTTATTCTTCCCCTTTACAGAGCACTGGTAAGGCCCCATCTAGAATATGCTGTCCAGTTCTGGTCTCCAGTGCTCAAACGAGATATTATTGAGTTAGAGAGGGTCCAGAGAAGGGCAACTAAGTTGGTAAAGGGTATGGAAAGTCTCAGTTATGAAGAAAGACTGGCCAAGTTGGGTCTGTTTACACTGGAGAAGAGGCGCTTAAGAGGTGACATGATAACTATGTATAAATATATAAGGGGATCATATAATAACCTTTCTAATGTTTTATTTACCAGTAGGTCCTTCCAACAGACACGAGGGCACCCACTCCGTTTAGAAGAAGGGAGGTTCCGTTTAAATATTCAGAAAGGATTTTTTACTGTGAGAGCTGTGAAGTTATGGAATTCCCTCCCCGAATAATATATAAATGCACAGGGAATAAGTGCCATGTGGTATGAGACACAGTAGGTCCCTGCCCCGTAGAGCTTACAATCGAAGTGGTTGGGTAACATACAGGCACAAGTTGGAAGGTAAGAGTGCCCCAGGTATGGGCATTTGCCCTTAAGCACAGGACTAGGCAAAATAGTGGTTTAGTGCTCCAGAAGGTAACAGCTAAGCTTTTCCTTAAAGAGAGTGGGTGAGTGTTCCCTACGGAGAAATTCAGGGATAGAGTTCCAGAGGTAAGGAGCAGCCAGATAGAAAGGTTTAAGATGAGAGAGTGCAGTGGGTGTGGATGGTGTAAAAAGACAGAGGCTCTAAGAGGAGCGGAGGAGACGACCAGGAACGTGCAGGGAGACCAGTAAAGAAATGTAGTGAGGAGCAAAGGAGTGAAGGGCTTTGAATGTTAGCAGCTAAGGCAAATAGAGTTCATTGTTGTGTTCAAATGTTAAGTCCAATATGTACATTTTTTGGGTGGCTATATTCAAAGAGAAAGGAGAAGACCAAATGCTGGTCAGGGTGTCTGTATTGCATCCCCAAATTGGTGGCGGAACTTTGTTAGCTTCTTGTTCAACATGATCAATTAACTTTCTGTTTAAACGTCTGGAATGGTATTGTTTAGGCTTTCCAAGCTTTGGTAATTGTTTGTTGTGCAGCTAAGACAATATAAGTGAGTCACTAGTGAAAGTGAGTGAAATAGTGAAAAGATGACTTTGTACACCTTAATCCAGAATCTGGTAACAGCAGAACAAATCTGTCATATATGGAACACAGAACCTGACTGCAAGCAAACTTTAAAACAATCTGGGTTGGCTGCATATATTCAGCTATCTTTTTTTTGGAATTAAGCACCACCTTAGTAAAACCTTGTATGAGACTAATAGGATTGTATTAATGGAGCTCACTTTAGGTAGTGACCAAATGGTGGACTAGTCTTCAGGATCTATAGAATGTTTAAAATTTCCCAGGCTTGTGCATAATTTTTCAAGTTTAGCAAAAGTTATTTTACAGAGTGCAGAGTACAACACAGATATCACAGGGAGGGCAGGGAGTTTGTTTTCAAAGAAAGACACAATACCAGATGCTTTAGTCCAGAAAGTCTTTAAGGAGATATTGACTGTCTCAATTGACTCAATAAAGCTTGCTAGTTGCTGCAAAGATTAACCTGTAACCTGAAAATCTAGAATTTGTGGCACTGGTAGTTTGTTGTCAACACTGTACATTCAACTACAGAATGGAAAGGGTTAAACATTTCCTCTAAACAAATGAACATGGAGTGGGGAAAGACAAAGGCATGGGGGCTTTAATTTTTTGCATATAAATTTTTGAAAGTCTGTCTGGCATCATTTCTTGTGTTTGATGCGCAAGTCACATGTGCACCTGACTTCTTTGTTGCAACTGAACTGTGCCAATTGGCGCAGGGTGCTAATAGCACTCTGATCATTGCTTAAAGGTCAGGCTGCATTTGATTTTCTAGAAAAAAAATTAAGCTTGTTTTGTAAGCTTTTTTTTTTTTAATCAACCAGTGAATCACACTTCCCACGGACTGTATGAATTAGTAAATGCACGAATTAGTAAATGCAAAGCTATTTTAGACTTTGTTTATATGTGTAAAACCTTCAGTGTACATACTGAGTTCAAATAATTCAAAAAATGAAGTAAAAAATGGGATTGTCTACCTAATGCTGACTAAACATTTCTACTTGCCCAGTTATATTTGGTATAAAAAGACAACTAAACCCTAAAAACAATATGGGGTAGAAATGCTGTATCAGCCTACAGTTTCAGAATCTCTATAACCGTAATGAAAACCACTGCATATGCTCAGTGTGATCTGGGCAGCTGTTGAGAAGCTACGCTTAGGGGTTGTCAAAAATCTTGGAAGCAGGGCCCTCTGATCCCATTTTTCACTCTGTAACCCTTGTTTGATAACATTTTGTAAGACCCCCTTTTGTTTTAAATTAATGTAAAGTGCTGCATGACTTGCTTGCACTCTGTATAAATAAATGATGATGATCAAGAAGAAAATGAGGTTCACATGTCATAAAGCTTATGCTACAGGGCTAATTATTAATTGGTTTCTGAGCTGTCATGTAATGAGAATAGAAATTACTATTAATCACTATTTGTGCTTATATTAAGATTTTTATATTCTATATATACAGTATATGGTGAGCCGTCATCAGGGATAAATGAAAGTAGATGGGTAGAATGTTACTCTAGATATCTACAGTACCTCATGTAATGGGACATTTACAACACCATTTTAAGGTTGGAGCACACAATATATTCTCTGACTGGCACCTACAAGTCACAGGCCAATTATTATACTGTATACATTAGAAACTTAGGTTTACTGCAGGTTCAGCTGCTTCCCTATTTCCAGGGAGACCTGACTTAGTGGGAAAGGTAAAGCCAATGTGGTTCCAGCATAACACCCCTTCCATTGCAGTCGCTATTCTTTTTGCTCTCCAAGATATAAGTGCAAAGGTCTCAATCTGAATATTTTTTATAACATATTGAAAATATGTGTATTTGCAAAAAACATACTTACTCAAATTCACATGAGAAAATACATACGTGTATGTGAATTTTAACATTAAATGGAACCTGTCACTTAATTCCAGGGGGTCATCACAATAATAGTTAAATACAAAGTATGATAATAAATAAAAAATAGATACAACATATGGTTGTGATAAGTTAAAAATCAAAGAGACAAGAGAATAAAGGTCCCTGTCCCATAGAGTTTACAATCTAAATGGGAGGGTAACTTGCAGACACAAAGAGGAGGATAAGAGTGCTGCGGGTTAATGTAAAAGCATCTGGCAAATGTTTATAATAAATGTAAAAAAAAATGTTTCATTTGTTGTGTCAGTATATCTTTAATAACATTACCCTTTCCCAATGCTAGTACTTGCCTTGTGCAATAGCTGGAGGGTCACCATTTGTGAAAAAGAATGCTTAACACAGAGAAAAAGTTGTCAAATCATAAACATTTGCTAAAGTATGCAAGGTAATTATTTTATCTGTTATTTGAGTGCATAGTACATTAGTCATTTATACATTAATCATTCTTATGGAGTGCTTGCTGAGTTTTTGATTTGGTTATTTTTAAAATCAGTAAGCTTCCTGACCCTTCTGATTCCAATACTCTCCTAACATTTTCTAAGATTATATGAAATAAGTTGCAGTAGGATGTGGGTAGCCACAATCACAGCCAAACCAAGAGTGCAATGTTGTTAAAACGTGGGGTTGTGATGAACAAATAATCAACGTGATTAAGACTATGTCACATCCTACACTAATAACAGCTTGAAATAGCATGCTATTTTTTCCCTATAATATGATAAAAAAAAACATTCAGATATTAACGATTTGTGCACTTACATATTTTTCTAGAAGCAAAACAATCAGGATTCTGGATAAAACAATGACTGTTAAAGATATAAATTTGAATCCTGTCTCATAGTGAGTTAACAGGACAATTAATTTAAATGACTATATATATGTTATTAGTACAGATCACTGTATAAGACATTTGGAAAGTTTTGTTTTTCCACTAAGATGTGCAGTTGATTGACATGAATAAGACTTTATTGAATCATCTTACACAAACAGCCACCGTTTTTTTCCACAAGAAGTACCCCACAATGGACAATTGTGGCTGTAGGACCACACTTTGCTGAGCATTAATTTGAAAGCAACATGAAAATATAGCTAATACTCTTTAAGTTTTATATGGTATGTAAAGAATTAACTGCCCCTACTGTAAAGAAATTTTACTTATGCCTAGATGGAGCAAGGTATTTCAATTGGCCCAGGTCCCGGGGGGTGAGTATAGTTCCTGTTCCTTAGTCTATATGAGGGGGGTGAACATCTGGATCTGTATCTCTGTACTCCATCTGGTTCCAGGGGTGGATGTAATAGAGAGCTTGAAGAAAAGTCCTCATTAAAGGACATGTAAACCCCCCCACACAAAAATGTAATCAGTGAATAGCTTCTTTGAAATCTTTAAATACCTGCCACTCTGGTTGTCCAGAGGTATATAGTGAGGCTGCAGCATCCCCTTAATCACTTAGGATTCCTTTTCCTCCTCTAAAGCTGGCCATACACGCATCGAAATAATCAGACTGAGTATGGGCTCCTAATTAGCAGCCCAATAATTTTCATACCATGGCGATTGTTCCTTTTGTTGATCGTACAGGTTGGAAAATTCATTGTGGCAGGTCTCTGCATTTCGAAACAGAGGTTTTAAATGACTCTTAATCTTTGCACCTATAGAAACATTTCTTAATAGAACTTGCTTACATCATTGAAAAAAAATAACACAAGGCAAAAAAAAAAATGCATTACTAAATTTGAATAATTATTTTGTTATTGTTGGTTACCAAATGTTTATTTAGATTCAAAGTGAAAAGTGATTTTCCTATAATCTGGATCTGTTGTTTGGGAAATTAGTCTATCACTTGAACAATCAGCTGAATAATGAGAGTCCTGCCTTGTCTCCAGAGACATAAACCATATGGGAGATGCTCTTCATTCTGCAATAACAAAGGCTTTATCCCTACCTGTAGTTGTTTCTGCTCAAACTAGTGACATATGCACAGGCATATACAGATTACAGAGATCATACAGCTACTCTCTACGTTTTATAGTTTGAAGAAATGTTACTGGTTTAAGCTAGTGAAAATATTTGTAAATATATTTTTTACTTACAAAAGTAAACATTTTGTTAAAAAATTGTCTATCGCCATATGTAATAAAAGGCACTAAGTTTGCCCAGGAGCAGTATCCCATAGCAACCAATAAGATGTTTGTTTTTAAACAGGCGACCAGTAAATGTTACCTGCTGATTGGTTTGCTATGGGTTACTGCTCCTGGGCAAACTTAGTGCCTTTTATTAAATAACCCCTTATGTTAATAATGTCTAATCTTGGCTCTTTTATGTGCCTGTGGTTTTATTTTTTTAGAATTTTCTTCATACTATTTGTTGTTTACATATGCTTTTTATAGCTTTCTTTTTTAGCCACTCTTTATGGTTCGCTCTTTAATGTTCTCTGCAGCTGCCTGTATCCATTTCTCTTTGGCTGTTACTTAAGGTCCTGTTTTTTATTTCCTGTTTCCCATCCCCCTTTTTTGGAAGGTATGTACATACGTGCTTGTAAGCAAGTTTGCTGTTTGCTTGCCATAAAATGGTTTCGCTGGGATTAAAGATCAATGAAGATCAATGACAAAAACAGTTACAATTGCATAAGCACAATTTTTATGAACTCATGGGGTATATTTTTCATGCTGTGCAAAAAGTGGAGAGAAGCATTACCGGTGATGTTGCCCAGGGCAACCAATCAGCAATTAGATTTCAACAGTTAGAAAATCAAAGCAAAGCATCTGATTGGCTGCTATGAGTAACATCACCAGTAATGTTTTACACCAGTAATGTTGGCTACACAGCAGCTTATTTATATAAACTATAGTAGTGTTACTGTAGCAAGCACACACATTTACCAGTGCAGGGAAACAGTACATTATATATTAATTACTTTTAAAAACTTTAATTTTAGGTCTTACTGATCCTTTAAGAAAGCAGTAAAAGTAGAATCTACCAAACATATACAGTATATGTATATGTTTTGTCAGGGTACTTATGATTCTATTCACATTTTGCTATTTTTAGGTGTCTTTTATTCTTGCATAATTGCATACATTTTTAGTTCGGGTATCACATATGATAGTTTTGTGACAATTCCTCTGTCTCTTCTATAAACTGACCTTAATAAAAAAAATCTGTTATTCCTACTGCACCAAATAATAGAAATGAAAAGCTGGGGCAGGCCAGGGGAAGAAAAAGAAGGTGTTACATATTAACTGACAAGTACATTGCTGATAAATTTGAAATATTGTCCTTGGTCTTGGCTGGTATTTTATTGGTTAGCTTGGTGAAATACCAGCTGGCTGGCCACCCTACCTAGTAATAAAGCCTTTCTTTGTTTTTAACACATAATTTAATTCTCAGCCTGACAGCCAAAAATGTTAAATCACCACTCCTGGCAAAGCAGAGTATTTACTTAAAGCAGAGCATACGCCACATAGTATAGAAACAGTAAACAAATGTCAAGTTAGCAGAGCTGAACACATCTGTAGTAATGACATAGGTTGGAATAAAGCTGTAGCCCAACCCACAGTGAATGACATGTCTGCTCCGACAGCAAGCAGGGGAGGAGAAACATATAGACACTTTTTAGTCGCTCACTTTTGTGACCACACCCCCCAAATACCATACCCATTAAAAAAAACATCCCTTTTATATAGTTGAGTTCAGACGCAAAATGTGCTATACTGTACTACCTAAGGAAAACAATATAGTAACTCCTATGTATATGTATAAAATACAAATATAGAGAGAAGGCAGTCAGTTAATAACTATGTACCAGTTATACTAATTTAATATTAATTCTAATGTTTGTCACAAGCAAGGGAGGCAGTAAATTCTGGTTTCTGTTGATAATCAGGGCTGCTTGGGAGAAGAGATGGAAAGAATTTGCCCTGCAGTGTACTCTGTTTCCCATTCCAAGATTCACTCAGCACTAGCAGAACACAGCAGCACTGAGCAGTGTTCGTGTAGCCGTCATATGGAGCAGTTGGATTGTGACATTAACATGGGCTGTTGAAAGCAGGACAATCCCGCAAAAAAGCAGGACAGTTGGGGCGTAAGCAATGATTATTGTGGACTGATCAATTCTAATTGACCCATTACAGTTCTAGAAGTAATTGCAAATACTGAATCTAATCTACTGGCCTTGATTGAGAACAAGTCAGAATTACACATTCTCCATCAGTGTAGATCTGATCAATCAGCTATTGAAGTGCATTTGATCAATAGCTATATTATTTTAAATTAACCATAACCTACCATGGAGTTTAACATTTCACATTTCAGAGTCAGAGCAGTCAGCAAATAAAGCAGATTATGACTGAATTGGTCAAATTGGCTTGTTTGATTTGTCTTTGATAAATCAGCAAAATACCAGCAAAACTAAATTGCAATAATGATGAATCTGTTTCTTTATTTTTACACAAGTTATACAAAGAATTTGAAAGAACCATATCCAGCATAAGCCGCATAATGGCATAGTATACTTCAAATCATGAATTTAATTATACATTAGGGGTAGAATACACCTTAGGGGAAGAGGAATGATTTTATTAACCTGTCATCTTAAATACAGAAAGCCTTCATTTAAAAAAAAAATGTAATTTTGTGCAAACCTTTAGTGGAAAAAAATGACATTGAAGCTGTCTGTAAATGGGATCTAATTAGGAGATGTAGTAAACCACATACTGCGGCAATTAAGTGATACGTGCTGTGATTTCTCATGGTGGCCTCTACTAAAACCTTGCAGCCCTGGCAAATCAAGGACTATAATTGAGTGAATGGCTATAACTATTTGTTGTTCCAAAAATATCTAAGATTATCCTGACAGAAAGGAGATACTGATGGACATTAAAAATAAAAACCTCATTGTTGGACAGAAGACCTGAGTGAAAAGAAGAAATAGCAAGAGAGATGACTCATCAGTAGGTAATGAGAACATTCTACCAGTGACTTCCAGAGAGACACAAAGAAGATTAGTGTGGGAATGTAACCTGTTAACACCATCACAGTAGCCCATCTGCCTGCTAACCCACTAGTGTGACAGGTGACAGAATTCTCCAATTTAGCACAATTACACAATGATTGCTGATATTTTTTGTTCAGTTGTTGCTTGCTACTTGAAATAAATACATTGTTCCTGCTCCTGAATAGTTTCTAAAAAGTTGCTTTGAATACACACTAAACCCAAAATGTATATTGTAAATTTGAACTAAAGCCTAATAGAAAATATTTATTTATTTGCTGATATATATATATATATATACATATATATATATATAGCGCTGATGCATTTCCGTAGCACTTTACAGAGATAATACATCATTCACATCCAGTCCCTGCCCCAGTGGAGCTAACAGTCAAAGGTTGCTAGCAGTGCTGTGTTTTATGTATTGAACTAACTGTACCAGCCATGAGGTTTAGCAGCATTCATTGTAACAGTAATGATCTTTGCCTTCAAAGTTGTCCACAGCATATCGCTATCTTCTCATCTTGGTAGGCTATCCTTTGTCAGGGACACTGCAAACGCCCAGTGTGCTCTAGCCTGGATTCAAAGTTATGCTGCACCATGCACAGAAAGAGATTTGATGCTTTTCAACTGTTATTTTAAAATAGAACCATAGGCTATTAGACAAATGTGCACATGTATTATAATAAAAGGTTTTAACATGGGTGAGTTCATTTACTATCAGTTTTTATCACAGATCTTAACAAAATAAGTGTGCAACCAATACATAGAATAAGCGTAGCACTGTCGGCCAGGCTAAACATCTATATTTTTTCACAAATGTACACTTTTACAAATGTATTTTTATACATACAAGTAATTGATAAGTATCTTTCCATTCCAGAATTTTTTCATTATTCTGTAGCACTCTATAGTGGGGATGAGATGGGCAATAAAATATTCTGATACAGAAGAACAGAGGCCTTATCTTGTATGATACACGCCATTGTTTCAGAAGGGGAACTGCCTTTTGTAGGGCTAGCAAAGCCAAAAGAAGTTTGCTTTTGTGTTTTTACTTATATTAAACAAATCTAGCTGTACTGGTGAGCTCAACGTTCAGCTCCTTATTAGCATAGAATAATTTT
The DNA here is from genome assembly GCF_000004195.4 of Xenopus tropicalis. Lineage (NCBI taxonomy): Eukaryota > Metazoa > Chordata > Amphibia > Anura > Pipidae > Xenopus > Xenopus tropicalis. The sequence continues at coordinate 127,708,390 of NC_030677.2, forward strand.
GGTCATATGACCAATAGAATGAGAACCTCTACTCTATGAAGGTTGTTGCAAGAAAAACGTGAACATAAAGGGGAAAAAAAATTTAAAAAACCACATACTACATTTTTTCTTCAATTTACATTTTTTTCCCTCAAGAATTGCATGAAAAACATACAAGAGAGAATCACATTGTAATAATGATTTTTTAATGAGGCTGAAAATCTCATCTGACAATACCTATTGACTTCTATAGAAACACATCAGATTTTACTTACTGAGTTATTTTGGTGTCTTTTTTTTCCTTAATAAAACCCGACTATTCAAGGTTTCAGAAAATACTTGAGGGTTGTAATATTCAGGTTTTTTTGTTGTAGCATTAATTTGTAAGTTTTGGCTCTTTCTCTGGGGCTAAAATGTTGCCAAGCTCCAATGGTAGGAGATATAACAAAAATCTGCTGGACAGCTAGGTAGTTAATCCACAGCAGGAAAATCCATGTGGAGTCAAGTAGGAAGAACATTACTACTAGCAACAAGAACAGAAGACAGAAAGTAGCAGCAAGAATCCAGGAAATAAAAGGCCCTTATAATGCATAATACTGCACTTAAAGCTGCCCTGGCAGTTTTAATGGTAGTTTTCTACATAAATCTCTTACATAGTTAATATGGGTTGAAAAAAGATAAAAGTCCATTAACTTCAACCCCTTCCAAAGAACATCCAACAATGCACTCATATAAAAAAATATATGTACATACACATACATGTTCATATACAAGTAGGTATACTAAACTAACTGTAGATCTTGAGATCACTATAGCCTTGGATATTATGTTTATCAAGTCATCCAAGCCCCTCTTAAATGCATTAACAAAATCTGCCACTACAACACCATCCACACCATCATTTCACAGCTGTTGTTGATCAAAGCACCAATGGCCACCCCTTTAGACTAGAGGAACAAAAATTTTGTTTAAAGCAGCGCAGGGGGTTCTTCATGGTGAGGGCAGTGAAGTTGGGGAATGCCCTTCCTAGTGATGTTGTAATGGCAGATTTTATTAATGCCTTAAAGACCAGCTTGGATAATATTCAAGGCTATTGTGGCACTAAAATCTGCAGTTAGTATTGGTATATAGTTTATATTTGTGAGATTTTGGTATATATAATTTATACATGTGAGTGTATAGATTGGTCAGTATGAGTGTGTGTGTGTGTGTGTGTGTGTATATATATATATAGTGCTTGAGAGAGGGTGAGCACTCACAGGACTTATACAAACAAATTATTTTATTAAAGAGGAGACTAACGTTTCGGCTAGCACTCTAGCCTTTTTCAAAGTGGTGAATACAACAAACACAGTGTCTAAAAAGCACAAAGTGGCGGGAAAAAGTGGAGATGACGTCATCAAACGTCGCCAGAGACAGAATACCAGAGATAAATCAATAGAAAACTGAAAACATGCAATAAAACAAAAAACAAAAGAAATAATCAGTACAAGCAAGTAATCAAAAGTTCTAAGCAGCAGCTTAAACAGAAACAAAAGTATCAAAATTAACACGCTACTGTAGCTAGCTGTCAGGGATGGCTATTACCCCACATGTGTATTTTCTCTCTTTCCCTGGCACTAGCACTCATTCTCCTGTTTATCTTTGTGTCCTTTACACTTTCTACACTTCAGCCCCCACTGGGTATAATACTATAATACTCCAAACCCTGAGCTTCTTTGGTAACTGGCTACAGAAACCTCTCTTCTCCTTGTCATTATGCAAAGGGGACCTCATCGAATACCTGAACTCTACGAGGTATATAATTAATCTTTTCATTGTATTACGCAGTATGGCTAATTATGGGCCCTAAATTCTCTGTCTGGTCTGGTCTACAATGTTTCCTGCTAACCTTTTACTCACCAACAAGTACCCTCACACTAAAGGGTTGATTATACTCTGCCTAACCACATTTGGGTACACCTGTTCGTCACCACTGGATGCTTTATTGGACGGGTGGTGTGTCGCTTACCCCTGGTTACACCCTAATTCCTGTATGGGTTTTGACAGGTGGTGGACCACACCTAGTATCCAGCGTCCTTTTGGTTCTTTGCACCATCTATTATACTCATTGGTGATAAGATGCCTCCACAATTGACCATCTGACCATGACAACTCTGTGTGTAGTACCCACCTGAGTCTGAAACCCTCCAATGGGTGCCCTTAACCCTCTGCCGTGGACTGCGACACTCCAACAATACCTCTTCTTTGGCTTTTTCAATCAGAGGTTCCTCTCCTCAGCCACTTACCTTTATTTTATCTCTACTTCTCTCACGGTGCGCTGCTCTACTTTGAGATAGCTTACAACATGTCACTTTCTTTCCATATCAAATCACACCTGTGTATTCTCTCCTACTTTTATAGATAGGGATGTGTTATCCCCTGCAAGAATAATGACTCCGATGTTTTATGAACTACAACAAGTGTTTTTGATGATTAACCTGGCATTTTAACCTACTTGAGTCTGGTTGCTATGATACCGGCAACCTAGCAACCTGTCCCTTGTATGTATATTCACACCCCACAAAAATGGATTTGTAATCAAATTAACTTACTGTGATGAACCTCTGAGTACTTATACTTTACCCCCTACTGCCCCAATGGGGAGTGGTGTAAAAATTGTAGTGTTACTAAGGCAACCAGTTACCATAGCAACCCGTTTTAGCCCTATTTAAGTTTCCATTTACTGACCAAGTTTTCTTGATTATGGGTCTATTTCAACTCATGGGGCTCATGTGAAACAGAACTGTGTTGATACAAACTTGTTACTTTCTCGGCTCATCCCTGACAGCTAGCTACAGTAGCGTGTTAATTTTGATACTTTTGTTTCTGTTTAAGCTGCTGCTTAGAACTTTTGATTACTTGCTTGTACTGATTATTTCTTTTGTTTTTTGTTTTTTGTTTTATTGCATGTTTTCAGTTTTCTATTGATTTATCTCTGGTATTCTGTCTCTGGCGACGTTTGATGACGTCATCTCCACTTTTTCCCGCCACTTTGTGCTTTTTAGACACTGTGTTTGTTGTATTCACCACTTTGAAAAAGGCTAGAGTGCTAGCCGAAACGTTAGTCTCCTCTTTAATAAAATAATTTGTTTGTATAAGTCCTGTGAGTGCTGACCCTCTCTCAAGCACCTTCAACATTATTTGGACCTGCACCCAGGCAACAGCAACTTATCTATACGTGAGTGCCGGCATTTACTTGGAAGTTTATATATATATATATATATATAGGAATAGAAGTCACTGGCACTCACGTGTAAAGCACAAATTCTGCCTGGGTGCAGCGTCCAAAATCCGGACACAGAATAGAAAATAAAGAAGCCGCTCTCACAGGACTTATGTGAAAAAATAGAGATTCCTTTAATGAATGGTGGACTGACCTTTCGGCTGAACACCTCAGCCTTTCTCAAAGTGGCAATACACTTTGTATTGCCACTTTGAGAAAGGCTGAGGTGTTCAGCCGAAACGTCAGTCCACCATTCATTAAAGGAATCTCTATTTTTTCACATAAGTCCTGTGAGAGCGGCTTCTTTATTTTCTATTATATATATATATATATATGGGGTTCATTTGAGGGGATTAAACTTTATTTTTAAGTTGGGTTTTTTCTAACCCAATTTAACTATGTAATAATGTTCTGCGAAGCCACCAAACTAATTAAACAATTTTCATTATATATGGCATAACCTCCATGATAATATTTGATGTCATTTGTTTATAGTGTAAATTCACCAGAAAATTCTGTAACTGTATGTGGAAAATATACTGGTGAATTACACAGAAAAATGACTCTTGCAAACTTTTGGCACATAATGCTCACATTGGCATAAGTACAATTTTAAGTACGGTAAATATGCAATGTCACCATAAAAATATGCCTGATGCATTGATGAAAACTTTGGCAGAGTTAATTGAGGGGCAAAATTTCTTATTAGTTTACAGACAGAAATTTGACATAAGAGATTATAAATTAAAGCTCTAGTTAAAGAATAAAAAATGAGAAACAAAATTCTCACTGTTAAAATCAGTTAAAAAAATTAAGAATCTTTTTCAGTATTCAATGTATCAGCTTTATTTTTTAAGGCCTGATATTTTTTTTTGTTGACAGTGTCCCTTCTAAAAGGAAGCATCCCAAAAATGTGCATCTTTATATATAATACTATACACGATGACACACTTTCTAATGTCACCAGTGAGTGGCTAAGTAGGGACAGGGCTGTAATAAATGGATTTTCATATCAGCTGCCCCCTGCACAATTTTTGTGAAACTGTATTTAATACATTTAGCTTGATGTTTTCCAGCAGATTATTGCTCTTTATTCATTATGTACTTAAATAAAATACTGCATATGACATTTAGTTTTTGAGCTCCTTTCATGAACCTTTGCAGCAATAACATTTTCTTTAAAAGGTAAATTGCAGTAGTCTATCTAAAAGAAACTATTGTGGTAATGCAACATAGGCAAAAACTAGCTGTTCCCATGGACACTTTCTTACCATTAGATCTGCATATCAACACATGCAGAATTGCTCACAATACACAATCTAAGAACTCCCACCCACATAAATATATTAGGGTTAATTTATGAGATCTAGTATTCATGCACCTTATAACACATGAAAATGTTATCCAGTAACGGAAAAGAGATGTACAACTATATTTTATGTGCCTAACAAATCTAATAGAGTTGTGCCCAGTTTTCCTAATTTGGAAAACCAGGCAGGCAGATTTTGACCCAGAAAATTGGGCTGTCCGTGTCAAAACCAGGCAAACCTAGATGTGGCATTGATATTAAAAAAGTAGACAAGATTATTAAAAAATAGAAAACTGTAGACATTGGGGAGAAAATTCAAATTGTTGTCCAAAATGGTGACCTGGCTGACCCCATGTACATTGTGTTTGATAGCACTGTATTCATAAAGGGTGGAACAGGGGGGAGGGGTCCCAGTAGTTCCCTACTTGTCCCAAATTTGCAAGCCAACCAGCAAGTCAACCTGCATTCCCCTGCAGCTGTGTTCTCCTGGTGTTTCTCATGTACTCACACAAGCGTATATAAACACCAAATGCAAATGGAACACAGCATGTTGTGTTCTACCTGCGTCCAGCAGTGATAAGCAAATTTTTTCACCAGGCATGGATTCGCAGCGAATTTCTGAATGTTTGCATTGGCATATTGTTTCGTGTAACTTCTGCAAAAATTCACAAAAAATTTGGCGCATGTCAAAAAAAGTTGTGGTCACGCCAAAATAGGCGCAGTTGTGTTGCGCAACAAATAAATTTTTGGGATTTTTCGCCGCTTCGCAAAAGATTCGCTCATCCTTAGAGTCCAGCACTTACATCAGCACCTGTGTGAGTACAGCACAATAGGAAAAAAAGGCTGCATTTTGCAGGAGAACCTCACTGCATGGGAGCACAGGGTAAAATGCCCATCTGTGCAAGCCCTTAAATGTAAAACAAAGGTACAAGAAGGTATAACAATAATATAATAGGTATAAAATTAAGATACCAAAATTCCATTAAACATATTTACTTGTATAATTAAAGCACAAAGGAACTAATACTCTGTAACACCAGAATTTTACCAGAAACATTTTTTTAAACTGATCCCACTGAATATACCACCCAAAAGCTGTGCAGACATTCTTCTAAAGTGCAATCTGGCAATTCCTAGCAGAGTCACATAATTTGCCCCCACTATCACCAACTGGCCCAGTAAACTAAAATAAACAAAAATAAAAAAAACTACTAAATGAAAGGTCTTGAAATGAAAATCAGTCTATATGCTTTCTTGTCCCCACAACCACCCATTAATAAACTGCCTCTTCTTTCAAGAGAATCTGTGCAGCACCGACTATGGGAAGCAGAGGGACTTCAAGTCCCAGTATCTATCACTTGGAAATGAAACAAGGTGAGGGAAGGGTTGCATCACACTGTGAATCTTTGGTTTCGTGGTTATATTTTTAATCTATGAAATCAGATATGTCTATTTAAAAATTATTTATTTTTTACTTTGGACAGTTTTTATGCACCTTTTATACATAAGCACATCTGAATTAGATCATGTCAAAGAATGAACAGTTAATGAAGAGCCTTGCAATGCTCTCCAGTGACAGAGACAAGGGGTCCTCTGTATCGGACATTATCAATATATATATATATATATATATATATATATATATAGTACATCTAAACATTCTGTACCTTAAGCTACTAATAAATGCCCATCCAAAAGAGGCATTGTTTGTCCATATATTGCAATATATTTGAGCTGGCCAGCTACATCAAAGTCATCCCGTGTCTGGACAGTCCTACATTCACTTTCATCTTATTTGTTAAGAATTCCACTGTATACATTTTATACAGGGACTGAGTTTTACCGTCACCTTGCTTGCTTTAAAAGTTAATATTCCTAAATGGTTGCCCTTTTTATTGGTCATCACTGGGATCACTTGACTGTAGCTGGGAAGGGTGGGAGCTAAAACAAGGAGGTGGCCATTGCTCCTTTATAAACTATGCTCTCCACTGAACATGAACTTGAGCTGTTATGTCATCTAAATCTCAAAGAACAGAACTTTACACACACTGAATTAAGAGGCCTTTGAGCCCTGCATACGTAGAATGATTTGTGATGAAATTCAGAGGGTACTGTTTGAATGTCAAAGCAAGCTAAGAATTAAATTGTTGCTAGATTTGATGGTTACCTTTTGCAGTGTTATATTCTGTTTATTGTTTCATATAAATCATAGTTGTCCCATGGTGTCAGGTCAGGTGGACACCAAAAGAAAGAAGGTACTATATAATTGTAATGTCATGTACAGTGTTAATCTGTGTATTTTGATTTCTGCATAGTAATTTAATTAGTTGAACATATATTGTGCTTATTGATTCATATCAATCATAGTTGGCTTTGCCAGGGTTGGTGGTTAACTCTATACATATACTACCAGTCCACTCAGCAATTAATGTGCCACTTATTTCCTTTTTTGTGTATCTTTTACTATTGAGATTATTTTTTTTTTGTTACCTTATATGTCTATAGATGATACAGAAAGTGATTTTAAATAGGAATAGAATATAATAATAAATATAATATATATTTATAATTAGAAATGCAGAAATATAACAAAGAACGAGCCTACAAGGTTTAAAGGGCTGAAATATAAGGTTTTATAGCATGTACAATATGATAGGATTTGAACAGTACACAGTAGCTCAGTAGAACAGGATGTTCCACTAACAGATGTTCAGATAAAGAACAGGATAATTTCTGACACAGTGAACTAATAGATTTAAGGTAGCAGAATATAATAGGACACATGAAAACAGCCAAATAAAGCAGAAGATAAGATAAATTAACAATGCAATAGAAAGCATTCTACGAAGAAAAACCCTACAGTGTAGGGCGCTGTTGTAGCATGTTTTAGCCAAAAGTATTTGGTATCTTGTGTTGCAATGTTTTCGAATTTGTAAGTGAGCATTATTACATGATTACAGTGGATTTATGAAATGGATTAGGGGCAGATTTATCAAAGTACGAAAAATTCGTATTTGAAAATACGAAAAAATCGTATCTTATTTTTAAAATGCAGGAAAACCTTTCTGACTTTAATCCTTCTGTGCATGATTTTGGAAGCCTCCCATAGGAATCAATGGCACTGTGCAGCTCCAACCTGGCCCAAGGAAGGCACGATAACTAAGCTTGAATGAATCCGAAACTTTCGTACTCAGCGTGACAATACGATTTTGTTGCACAGCTTTTGTAGCAAAGTATGAAAAAGTCGTGCAAGCAGCAAAAAAGTCACAGAAAATACGCTCGGAGCGTTCGTGGATTAGTAAATGTCCCCTATGTATGTGTGAATGCAACAACATGGAAATTTCATGTGAAAAAACATTTTTTGGAAGAGATTCTAAAACAGGAAGCACCCAAAATCCTTTCCCATCTAATAAACATGTATGAACTGGTATTATAGATCTTTTGCTAATATATGTACTAGTAATAAATTAAACAGTGCAACTGCTTTACTCAAGTTAGTTTTTAATAACCCTGGTGCAGTGGGATCTAAGTTCTGAATACGCTTAGTGGTCTGGAAACTTTTGCAAAGCTTCCTATTTTGTATCAATTTACATTATGCCATACACATAAATACATAAATTTGATATGCCCTAATGATATAGCTCTTTGTAAACACATACTGTTGTGTTTTATTATCAAGATAATAGAACATTCTTGTATACCTAAGGCCCAACCTGTAGAGGTCTCTCCAGTAACAGAATATTAGCAATGTAATATGCAGTGGCTAATGCTTATATCAGGGATATCAAATGTGCCCAAGCTGTTGCAGCACTATACCTCTTCCAGCATCACTTCCAAATGCTGGAAGAACTGTACATCCAAAAAATTCAAATTCAGCTTGTGTTACCTTGAACTCTCAATCTCTATAACAGATTGAGTCAGTAGCTTGAGCTTAAGAGGAGCAATAGCAATGCAATATATAAAGGCCAGGGTCAGGTGATATATCCCAAACAACAATGATTTCAATGTAACTGGTCAGCAGTATTCTGTTACTTACTATGATAAATATGGTATTGGCAAAAGGCTTAAGAGCTATGGGGCATTATGGAATTTAGAGGGCTTAACGGAAGGCCTCACTGTTTTTAACACATATATTAAAACTGTACATCTTTCTCTATATTTTGGGAATGGGGTAATAAAAATGATTCTGCAAGGGCCAGTAACTTCTTTTGACGCTTTAGACTTTAGGGTTTCACAAATATTTTTCATTGTGGTCTCAAAGGTTTTTCATAATCAACACTCAGGACAATATTACAAGTGAAATTACCATTTACCAAAACATGTATATATTACTGTTACATAGGTTTTTAGCTTGGTCCAAGAAACACCTGGAATGCAATATCCTCTATTGTTCTCCAAAATAACACTTTGGATCATAACAGGCAGAAGGAGAAGTTAATAGCACTTCTATGAAGATGTAGAAGCAGCTACTTCCATTTATTCTAAACAAAGAACCCTTTCTGACATTACCAGATTTTCAAAATTTAAGCAATTCCCTCGACAAACCAGATGGTAGGGCAGGCTTCTGCTTCCCCCTACTTGGCATTTTCATCTCATGGTTTATGGTCTGTTTTCTTGGATGATTTTGGGATGATACCCAGATATGCTTCTTATATACTAACATCTCCTAATGTGTGATACACACAGGGCCAGGTTTTGAGAATGGGGCACCCCAAAGCCACCCCCTTTTGCCGCCCACCCACCTCACCCCGGACCACCAAACCCCCCCACGCCCCCAGAGCATGCGCCCGCTTTGGTCGCCTACGGAGCAGTGGGGAGAGGATGCGCTAAAGTTTCTGCATGTCCAGTGCCCATTACAATGCGGCTGGGCGAGATTCCGCCACTAAATGTTTGCCGCCCTAGGACCAGGCCTTTGTGGTCTTGCCACAAATCCAGACCTGGATGCACAATCAAACATAGTGCATAGTATTAGTAGTCCCAGCGTTAAAGAAAGGTTAACATGTAAATATTATTTATTCTTGATGAAAAAATGAATTTTAACATTCCTGGTCTCACATTTATTTTGGTTCCAGTTGCATAAAACATGTCAACCTCCTTCATGTAGCAGAACATTGGCACAGAGGTTAATGTGGTGGTTATTATGTTTAGTGGTAGTTTAAAAATTGCTCAAAACTGCCCCTCGGTGTTTGCCATATAAATACTATCTGTTGCATAATTGTTGCTTTGAAATGTAGCAGTTCATGTTTCAAAGTGACAATCACATCACAAGCACATTCACAAGCACTTTAAAGCAATTGTCAGAGCAGGCAACTGGGCAATTTGTTACAAGCTGCTAGAAATCACAGGCCCCAAAGCACCTGAATGTGCCATTGACTTAAGGATTTGCATACAAATCTAATGCAAATCGGTTTACTTTTCACTACTTACATCCAATTTTAAACTGATTTGACTATGTTGTGTGGAAAATCCAACTAAATCACTTCTACACTAATGGAAGCTTTGGATTCATGGCATAAATTAGGCTGAAGAGTTAGCTTTTAATATAATACTGTTCCCTCTAATTATTTTTTTTTGTCAGCATGTGCAAAAAAAAATCTTTTAAAACTGTGTGTAAAAATGATCTGTTGTGCACAAATTGAAAAATCTGTGTGAGCAGAGAGGTGGTTCAAAAAAAGCACACACTACAACTTGTTGTTTGCTCCGGCCTCAAAACGTTTGTGTGTGTGGGCACAAGTGCACTGCTTAAAATGGAAATAGGTTGTATATCAGGCAGTAAGATGTTTTGCACTTGCCAATCAGTCGATTACAAGTCATAGACAATGTCTTCTGTCTGAATTAAGAACTTGTCCCATAGAAAGAATTCAATACGCATGTAAACTAAAGTATTTATAATACTAAGGCGAAAATGTATCTATAATAACCTTTTCATAATAATGTATCTAATAATTAAAGAGTGAATGCAAACGATTATACAATACAGTGGTACATATGAGTATAGAGAAAATTCGCAATAATAAATGTAGATGTATTCACGAAGAAAAAAACGCATTCGAAGGAATTCTAGGAAGGTGAATCCGTTACCATAGTGAAAATTATTTTACGCATGTGCATATACGCTAATATGTTACCATGGTGACAATTCGCATATAAGGAAAGATGCATGCGCACAAACGCCAGGGAAGCCTCTAAGCAAGTTGCAAGACGAAACGCATCATCCAGGTGCGCCTCATGACCATGCGGTTCAGAACGCCAGCTTGGAACATCCTATCAAGTGGAACAGATGTGACCAATATTATTAAATGAACATTGTCCAATATAACACGGACACCTTTGGAGAGACTGTTTTTTTTAAAACTGACAATTTTTATTAGTTTTATTATCCATGTTGCGTTACATTGTTAGCAAGTTATTCATTACAATATTCTGCATTACTACAGTCATTATTGATTGGTAGCATGAGTGGCAGGAGATTATTGTAAGGCACTGAGCACATGGAAAAAGAAGGAGAATAAAAAGAAAAAGAGAGTTCAAAAAAAAGAAAAAAGGGGGAGGGAGGAAAGTAAAAAAGAGGAGTAAGTATGAAAACATGAAATCATAACTATTTACAGTAAAGGACGATGTTATAGCGGCTGGGACCTTTTGATTTGGCGAAACCGGGGGTATCTCTTGTTATATTACAATTAACCATATGACTCTATGATTAGGCTCTAATAGCCATAAACAGCTGAGGGTCATTTTCATGCAGTAGCCAGGGCATCCAAATTTTGTCGTAGGCTTCCATGTCATTCTGTAACATATATGAAAGTTTTTCATTGGTGGCTATGCAGATTATCTTTGTTTTCAGGGAGTTTAATGGGAGTCCTGCTTTTTTCCAGTTGCTAGCAATGATCAGTCTGGCAGCCATTAGTATGTGTTGGCTCAGCCTATGTCCTGAGTTTGTAAATCGTGGTGGCTTTTTTCCCAGTAGCAGAGTTAGTGGGTCTTTGGGGAACTGTGTGTGGAATATTCTTGACAACATATGGATTACTGAGTCCCAGAATTTCGAGGCGATGTCGCAGTTCCACCATATATGTAGCATGGTTCCTAATTCTGGGCATCCTCTGTAGCACTGCGGGTTACTGGTTGGGTAGAGTTTGTTCAGTCTGTGCGGGACTAGATACGTTCTGTGGAGGATTTTGATAGAGGTTTCCCTCACTGTTACACAAGTGCTTCCTTTGTTAGCTGCTTCGCTACATTGGGCCCATTGCTTTGTTGTAAGGGTGGTGTTGAGGTCCCTCTCCCATTTTAGCATACTGTTGAGTTTTTTACTGTTTAGTGGTGGTTGGTTGATCAGTTTATATATCAGGCTGAGGGTTCCTGGTTGTAGTGGGGCTTGTCGGCAGATTGTTTCCAGTCCTGTGGAACTTATAGTGTTAAAGTCTCCCAGTTTAGCCTGTTGTTGTATAAAGTGCGCTAGCTGTGAAGCTCTGTATTTTTCCTGTGGGGGAGGTTGGAATTTGTCCATTATTTGTGCCGTGGTTAGTGGTTTGTTGTGCGCTGTTAGGGAGTGTAGGCTGGTTACTCCTGAGTTGGTCCACCATGTTCGTTTTGATAGTCCAGGCGGGAAGTCTTGGTTATTTATCAGTGGCGTTAATGGGGATGGCTTGGAGATTAAGCGGTGTCTTTGTCGTAGGGTCTGCCATAATTGTAGCATTTCCTTTGTGTGGAGAGACTGTTTTAAAGCATTTAAGATGGCTTTTAAATTGTGAGTGTGGCAATCTTTTAATTTATATATTTATAAAAATGTTTTATGCTATATAGCACTCCTGTTTTATAGAAAGTCTGCTGTTTGAATAAAAATGGGATTTATTTAAGGCAAGAAAGTTTTTGAAGTCTGTGAGTACCCACTTTTACCATATAGAGTGCACCAAAGTTAAAGATCAAGTACACCACTTTCTATCTGGTTATGAAAAAAGGTGTAGGAACACATTGTTTCCTATATCCATAGCAACACAAAAAGGTGGAATAGCCTTATAAAGAATACTACACCATATTGTGATTTTTCTTTTTCATTTTTCCTATGCTTTGAGCGCTGGCTCTATATACTACAACCTATTGATTGTTATATCTGGAGAAGAAGCAGAGAGGAGCTGGCAAGGATATACTAAAGATCTGGGACATTTAAACCCACATAAAAATATTTTTTTCTTGTAAAAAGATTTTTTCTTGTTCTGTAAAACTATGAATTAAGAATTTGGCCAAAGGATGCCATACTTGCTTTACAAGATTGTTTTGAGAGCACATATTGGAGCATGTTCAGTGGTTTGGAAGAGTATACAACCTCAGTTATGGGCTATATTAGCAAGTTTATATGGGATGTTATTGTTCCTAAAACTGTCACTATTTGTGCACACCAAAACTGTGATTCTCTGCAAAGCTCTTAAATAAGGTAAAAAATAGGAATCGTGCCATTAAATCCAAAGACAGAGAGACTTATGTTGTAGATAAAGGCTGTCATGGGTTTTAAGAAGGTATAGCGTGCATATGCAGAGAAGATAAATAGTCATTTTTTGGTATCAAAAGATACTGTACATGGCATATGTGGCAAGGCATTTAGTTATAAACCAACACAGTCTGCAATAGTGATCCTGCTTTACTGAATGATTTTTTGCATGCATATTCTGATGTGGAAATTCGAGAACCAGCAATGAAGATGATTCCCTCTCAGAATAAGCAGGTACTTTGTCTTCTGCAGAAGTAAAGATGCCTCTCTATGGAGTAAACCCATAAAAAGACAGTGGAACCCAATATCTATTCAGGTGCTTCAGAGTTGTGCTTTGTTTTTACAGACATTTTAAATGTTTCTTTGAGTTTAGCTGTGGTACCTGCATGTTTTTTAAAATTACCAAAAGTTTGTCCAGTTCCATAAAAATTTTCTGTGTCTTCTCTTAAAGGAGAAGGAAAGGCAAAGTCACTTGGGGGTGCCAAAATGTTAGGCACCCCCAAGTGACTTTAATCGCTTACCCCGTACCCTGGGCTGGTGCCCCTATATGGAGAAAACCGCACCAGCCCGGGGTAGCAGCGATCGCTTCCTCCTTCTGGGTTCCCTGCGCGCGCATGCGCAGTAGAGTGAAAAGCCGAACTTTAACAGAAAAGTCGGCTTTTAACTCTACTGCGCATGCGCCGACCGCTGGCATTTTCAGAAAGTAAGCAGGAAGCGCTGCGCTCCAGTTACCCCGGGCTGGTGCTGCTTTCTCTGTACAGGGGCACCAGCCCGGGGTACGAGGTAAGCGATTAAAGTCACTTGGGGTTGCCTAACATTTTGGCACCCCCAAGTGACTTTGCCTTTCCTTCTCCTTTAAGGATTACCAGCCATAGTGCTTATGCCTACCATTACAAAGTGCTTTGAGAGGCTAGTAACAAATTATATGAAAACACAACTTTCACAGAATTTAGATCCATTACAGATTACCTCCTGGAAAATCAGACTACAGATGATGCTATCTCAACTGCATTATACTTGTCCCTTTCTCATCTGGATAAAAAAGTTAGTTATGTTAGAATGCTATTTATTTACTTTAGTTTAGCATTTAATACACTCATTCTGTCACGACTGGTATCCCAAAACCCAGAACAGACGCCAAGGTTACGGCTCACGCTTCTGCCTCTATAACAGCTGGATGAAAGAACACGTGTGTGGCTGCGTGTGTGTCAAAAAGGAGAGGGACAAGCATGCATAGAAGATGAAGATGGCGGGTGTCCCAGCTGCCCAAGTAGACCACCAGGTATCGTTACACATGCCTCAAAAGCTGGTCACAAAGTTGGACTTCTTGGGCATAAAAACTTCTCTTTGCAATTGGATTCTAGACGTTCTGACTGAACGACCGTAGTATGTTTCCTCTAGAAATAATATCTCCAAGGTCCTCAGATTGGGCACAGGACAGCAGAGAAGATCATAAGAAACCCTCTCTTGCCTCTCACATTTGTACATTAAACATGTCATCCAAATAGTATAGTGAAAGACATTTTTCATCCATCTCATGCACGGTTTTCTCTTTTACCATCTGGCAGGTTTTGCAGCATCTGAACAGTAACAGCTAGACATTGTAAAAGTATTTTTCCCCAGGCAATTTTAGTTCTAAATTCATTGCTATGTAAAGAAAATTTGTGAAAAAAAGATAAAAAGAGCTAAAGTAAACTGTAAATTTTAGAAAAATTGGTATCTTGTATTTATGTTGTTTTTACACTAATATGCACATTTCAATTTGAATACATTTATATGGGGTATAGATTATATCATTGGTAAATACATACTGGCACAAATATGCATATTCCACTTTTTGGATAAATTGAGTATGGATCATATCTGGTAAGAGGTTTATTGGTATGAAAATGCGTTACCTTGGATAAATAAAGCATGGGTCATAGATTATGGGGAAGATTTATCAATCCACAAACAGTCCGATTGTTCGTTCGATCGGACCGTTCGTGTTTTCTGTACCTTGCATATTTTCACCGATTTTTTCGTTATTTAACGCAACTTTTTCGTACTGTGCGTAAAAAAAAAGCAACAAAATCTTATTGTTGGAAAGAGTACGAAAGTTTCAGATTCATTCAAGCTGGAGAGGTGTCCGCCCGCCCACCCAACCTATCATGAAGGTTATTGTATCTGAGGTTTGTGTGTGGGGGGAAATTTTTCATGGTTACAAGGCGGCCTGCTGTGTTTATTGGTTATCAGGGGCTGGCTGATTCAATGGATGGTTTGATACAGTAACAATTGAATAGTTATATTCATTATTGTTATACATTTAAATCAATAAAGCTGCTGTGGCCTTTTATCCCCACCATATAAGTTTGTGTGGTCTCCATTTAATGTTTATTATAAAGTGCTGTCCAGGCCCGGATTTGTGGAGAGGCCGCACAAAGATCTAAAAATTTGCATTCCCATACGGAGCAATGGGGACTTCACCCCACTGCTCCGTATGCAAGTTCGGGCTATGGCGCATGCGCGCTTGCAACCCCCCTCTCCCCCGCAATTAGCGCATGCGCGCTCGAACCCACCCCGTTCATGCACGCACGCACGCATGCGCACTCGGGGGGGGGCGTGCGACCGGGGCGGCAAATTTATAAATCCGGCCCTGGTGATGTCTACGCTTCCCATGACTGCAAGCTCACCTAAGCAGTGTGTTTGCTCTATTTGGTCTCAGATTAAAGTTGTACACCATTGTTTGCACCACACCACTAAGATACACTGGTATACAAAATGCTTGTAGCTGCATAAAGAAATAAGTGAAACATCAATTTTACATCCCCTAATTTTAGTTTTTCCCTAATTTGACACCATTTTTGTAGTCACGCAAATATATAATACATAATGTATTTTCCTTATTTTACATTTTCTCAGATATTACATTCGTTTTTGGTCCATAAAAAAATGTGACATGGGGGTTCTACTGTAATGACAGTAGAGTATAAATAATGAGATTATCTAGCAATATGCATAACCCCATATAAAAGTGAACTAGTGTGTACAATATAGTTAAAAAATGCTTAAAGATCTTTTTGTGTCCATTACTACATTTTTGCTTTTTTAATCCAAACCTACTACATCTCATACATTCTTTACCAATACAAAAACTTTTTTTATTGCTGGATGAAGCAGGGGTTGCTAAAACAGACAGATATTATTGCTGCTGCAATTATATCCCTGAAGAGTTTTGTTGTAGTCTTTTATAGCATATACAGAAATACTACAAACACAATATTGCCTGGGATGCAGTCAAAGAGGTGCAGCTTTTAACAATAACAAGAAAGAAAGCTAAAGGATTATAATGCAAGGCTAGCAAGTGGTCATAGAAATTATATAGGTCACAGACCTCTAAGGTCAATTTTAATAGTCTTTTACATTTTAGTAGATTGTATATTATATAATCTGCAGTGCTCCCATGTTGGTGATAACAGATATAATGAAAATAGAAGTCACTAAGGTTATGTGCCTTTCTAAGTAGGACTCTGTTGCACACATTCCTAGAACTTTCTTGCAATTTAGATACACCTTCAATAAAGCCATCATCTCCTATCTATCTTCTATATACATGAAATTGGCATTATCGTGTGAACAGGTGCTTAACATATTCCCAGAAGAGTGGTTCCTGATGACAGTGCATTTGAAGAAAGGTTTAAGAATCGCTCCCAAGTGACCTACTTGCAGTTAATGAGAGGGTACTGCTCATTATTGGTGATCATACCTGTCTGAATCAGGGGCACTGCTTTTTTCCCTCTAATTATCTTTTTTGTTTTTTTGCATCCAATCTTTTGGGCCTAGGAGT
This sequence comes from Xenopus tropicalis, assembly GCF_000004195.4. Taxonomy (NCBI): domain Eukaryota; kingdom Metazoa; phylum Chordata; class Amphibia; order Anura; family Pipidae; genus Xenopus; species Xenopus tropicalis. The sequence goes on from NC_030677.2 coordinate 127,725,251, forward strand.
GAATTAACTTTATTGATATTATCTTTACATTTTAGGTTTGAGGAATACCTATTTGTTGAATTTAGAAATTGTCTAACAACATAATGATGTCTTATCATTTGTAAATTTTAAATAGACACCTCATGTTGAATAAAGTAGTGTATGTATATGTACTGTATATATATTCACAGCAGTCTTTGCATTCCATATTCCCTCTTTGCTAACTGTGACATGGGTCTACATCAGAATTCCTTGCTAATTATTCTTGTATAAACTAATGAGGGCCCACTACTGAACCAAGTAATGTAGTAATCCAAGAAGCATGTCGTAACATTTTGCTTGGTGTTACTTACAGTGAAAATTGCCTTTATTACAAATAAAATACAATACATGCAAAGTTTCACCTGATATTTAATTTTCTTAAAGCATCAGTGGCTTAACTACCATATAGCAGATCTTGGGGTGCCCACTGCCCAGGATACAAGGGTGCAGATTGCAGGGTCTGCTGCATGGTAGTTCCCCCCCCCCCACATCAGCTTCAAACTTTACCGCCTGCTCACTTTTATGCTGTGGGCGATGGGCAACAACATGATGGGGGTGGATAGGTAAGAGCCTGTAAGGGGGGGACTCTTCAAAGAAACACCACTGCAAAACATTAAAAACAGAAAAGGAACGCACCTAAACATATCACAATCATTATTTCAAACACTGTGGTGAACGTCAGTGGAAATAAATTTTGACACACAGGGGCACATTCATCAATGAGTCCGAATAAAAAAAAAATGTATTTTTTCTAAGTTTTAGAACTGTGCGTATTTTCTACGATATTTTCGTTAATTTGCGCAACTTTTTCGTACTTTGCGAGACAATTTGTGCGACAAAATCGCATTTGTCTCAACGAGTAATAAAGTTTTGGAATTCGTTCAAGCTTCAGTATCATGACTTTCTTTTGGCCAGGTTGGAGCTGCAGAGTGCTATTGAGTCCTTTGAAAAGCTTCCCACATCATGCATTGAAGTGTCAAATTCAGAAAGGGTTTTGCGCCGTTTCTGATCGTTGGGATACAAAAATTTTGTGTCTATCGGATCGCCATTCACAAAAGATCATTTCAATACGAAAAATTCAGAACTTTTGGATTGTAAGTACAAAATTTTCGTATTCGACATATGCGATCATAATAAATGATCGGATTTCGTGATTCGGATTCGTACATTAGTGAATTGGCCCCTAAATATAATACACAAGGGCCACAAGTATCCTGTAAATTCTATATGTGTTCTATGATTCGTATAAAAGCACTCATTCATCCTTGTGCCTTCATATGGTCATGGAACACCTTGCTAACTTATAATAGCCTTATATTTTACAATAGGGGTACATTGTCCTCTAGATAAGATACAAAAGAGCCATCAATATCCTGTTTATTATATCCTTATAAATGGTGCTAAGTGATGTGTCATATGACTCATTTTAACTTGTGTATTTTAAAAGGTAAGTCGCAAACGACTTGTGATCCTTATATTTTACAAAACAGGGAACATTATTCAATAAATAAAAAAAAATGATTATATAGCAGGCAGATTATTGAGGTAACCATATATTACTTGAATGGAATACGGCAGGAGGGGCAAATGTTTGTATAATGCTTAGATTGTTATAGTTTGTACATATTTGGATGGAACATACAGTACAGTACATGCACCTAGCAGGGCTACACTGGCTATGATTTAGCCTTACTGTACATGGTTTCCAGGTATTTTGTAAACTAAATCGCTTGGTACATGCTGAAATCTTCCAGATACTGTCAGCCAGGGACACAACACAGGACTCTACAACACGCACCAACCCCCCTCTGAGCAGCAGATGGATGCACAAAAAGGGCGCATACAATAGGGTCCATGAAGCTCCCAATACTACAGAACTAGCAAAGCCCGAAACTCCCAACCGGACGCCCTCCACCTGTTCAACTACAATTTACTGCCCCCCCCCAGAAGAAAGCTGAGAACTGTAGTCCGGAAACTGTTGAAGGTTACACAACATCGCTCTTTTCCCATTATATCCAATGGTGACCAATTGGGCGCGACCGGGAAAGACAGTTTTTTATTTCCCACGTTCAAAACATTGAATAGCGAGTATGGAACAGTGTGGAATCGTTGCGCTTCGGGTGTGAGGGGCTACTTAGCCGTGTGGGAAACAGTGTCTGTATTTGCAGCAGGTCCCTATTATAGACACGTACTGTACTAAGGGTACCGTCCAGCAATAAGCCTGTCCCACCTGCGCCTCTCATTGTGTCAGCTCTGAACTAGCGCAACATTTTTACTTCATCCTTAGACATTTCCGTGCTGCTCGGTCCCTTACTCTGTATTAGTGCCCGGGCTCAGGGTGCTACCTGCGTGCCCTGCCCTCACCCCAGGGCACAAGAATTAGCTCTGCCCTCACCCCAGGGCACAAGAATTAGCTCTGCCCTCACCCCAGGGCACAAGAATTAGCTCTGCCCTCACCCCAGGGCGTTAGACTTAGGGTAACAATTGGGGAAGGGAGAATATCCAATATATGACTACGGGTCAGGCACAGAAGTAGCGTCAAGTCGCACGCAAAGCAGCTTAAGTTAGAACATGTAATTGTCGGACTTTTGGGGAGGTTATTGTAGGTGACGGACAGCGAAGGGTTGAGCTGATATCTGAGGGAGCAGGTGGAGGTAGGGGAGAGAATAGCGAACGCTAAGAGAGTGCAGAGGAGAAATGGAATAAGTGACAGTAGGAACGGCGCAGGGAGTAAAAGCGAGTGAGGGAGTGGAAGAGCTGAGCGGGAACGGGCACAAGGAACAGACAGTAATAAAGGGGAGACGGAGCTGGAAGATGCAGAGAGCCTCGCTACGCGTTTGATCGGCCGTTTGGGGGTGGGAACAAGAGAACGTGTCGGCCCCACGAAGGTCTGACTGGGGGATGGCGCTAGGCGCTATGTTCTATGGCCCTTCCCCTACCTCCTCCCTCTCTCCCAGGCCTGGCACTCAGGCACCGTAAGGGCCTCTGTCACTGGAAGCCCCTTGGCCCCGCCTCTTCCTCCTCTCAGGTTAGGTTGCCTCCCCTCTTTTGTGAGTTATAGCAACTGTTGCCTTGTGAATCCAGCGCCATAGCCACCGTAGTCCTGGCGACTGTTACCCATCAACAACAACTACTCCTCTCCTCCTCATCCTCCTCCTCCACCGCCACCACCACCACCATCACCTTCTCTCCACCCTCATCATCATCATCATCCCCATCACCCCAACAACAACAACCAACAACAACATCACCACCACAATAAGCCACAGCCAAGGTGAATATTATTATTATTATTATTGCTACTACTATGGTGTGGATGTGTGCGTCTGTGTGTGTGCAGTGTCTCTCCCCCCTCACCACCGGTGCCCCTACCCCTTGCTGCTTCCTCTTCTGCTGCTGGGATCCTTTCTCCTCTGTGTCATTTCATTTTTCTTTTGTATCTCAGATCGATCATGTGCTCTGTGCTGCCTGTGTGTGTCCATGCTAGCTGGCAGCTAGAACGGCGTACACCTGTCTATTAATACTGCCTTACTTTGCTCTGTGTCTTTAATTCCCCCCCTTTATGTCTGTCAGCCTCCCTGGTCTGTGTGTGTCATCCTGTCTGGGATCTCCAACCTGCAGCACTGCTATAGTCTTATTGAACTACCAGCTCCCAGCATCCTTCCTTGTGGTGGGATCCTGTGAGCTAAAGCTAGAGGGCTGCCGGTCAGACTGCCTGTGTGTGTGTCTCTGATGGGAAGGAGTTGACAGAAGCTGTGGATGCAGTCAGCACTGGGGCACTTCTAGGGTTAAACCCCCTGTGTGCATTTGCACATCTTGTGTATGGCATGGATCTGGCTGGGAGGGGGGATGATGGCTTTGCATGAATGATGTTTTTTTTCCTATTGCCATGAATTTTGGAAATGCATTTCCTTTTACAGTGCTCTGGATGGAAATCCTAGCAAATGGGATGCGGGTGTTAGAACTGTGTGCAACATTACCTTCTTTTATCTTCTATTTCTTTGCTAATTACTGACTTGCTGCAGAAGTGTTGTTTAATTTTTGGGTTTTGTGTGTGTTTTTTTTTTATACAAGGGAAGAGGGGGTATTTTCTCCTTTGTGGCACCTGCAGTGCTGGGAGAGCCTGGAAGTCTTTATTAGGCTTCTTAGCAATGAATGAGTGAACTACATCTTTCTTTTGTGCTGCACAACTCCATTCAGCATTTGCACTCCTAGGACATTATTAGCAGACTGGGATTCAGTGGTGGGTGGGGGGAGGGCTAGAGGTTTCTTGCAAGTTGTACAGGTGCACATTCATTTTTCTGGATCTCTCTCAAACCCTTTGTACTTAGTGATGGGGGTAAGGCATTGGTTTTTGTTTGTGATGCTCTCTGCTTCTTCATGCAATATTGGTTTACCGAAGTGGTGATTTAGCATGTTTTATGCACAAAAAAGAAACTAGTATACATGCAGGAAATTAGCATGCTTGCCAGGATATTGATTGAGGGGTAAAACACTTGGCAGTTTTTAGGAGTCTACAAAGATCAGCCTTATGTGCCAGTTGGGCATCAGTTTTTTGCATGCTGCTGGAATAATGTCATCCCTAAGCTGTTTAATCCCTGTGACTCTGAATGGTGTTTATTTCCCTTGACTGAAATTGAAGACCGACTGATCATAAAGAATGTATGAACCATGTGAACTGGTTGTATTTTTATTATCTCCAAGTGTCTTTCAATCTAACAGATGCTGTTTTAGCTCATATTATTTGTATATTTTTTGAGGTTTGTGGCATCGGTGTTGTCTTTCCAAACTTTACACTGTTATTTCAGAAATGTTTTTTTCCTTTTTCTTCCATCGTTTTCAAGCATCAAATAATTTTGTTCCCCCTTTTTTTAATTTGGAAAATTAAAATGTCATCAGTGTATTTAGTTGCACCAGTGTAATTTATATAATGGTAAAAGTGCTTAGAATAATTATTCTTCAGTCATTTTCACACAGTGTATATGTAATTTATACAAAAATGTGGTATTGTTTGGAAAAAATGTTGTTTTTTATTTTTGAAGCACAGTAATCAAATTTTGCAATCACACACTCATGCTAAATATCACCTACTTTTTTTCTTAACTGTGCCAACAGTGGAGTGTATTGATTTATTGGACAGTGTATCCTCTGAAGAAAGTATGTGTAATAATTGGTAATAGCTGTCAAGTGCAGTAACCTCTATATTTCTGCTAGCCCTGGGCTCATATTATTTTAGTGTATTATATTTTCTTTAAACTAAATAAGAATTTTTAGTTTTACTCTACATTAAAATTCACCTTGTTTGCTACATATAGCTGTTTGCTCAAAAATGTACAAACACACATCATATATTATTAAGTATCTGTATTCTGACACTGTCAGACGTCACTGTGTGATGTGCCTCTATACAAGGTAGGTTGGGAATTGCCTTCGGCTAGTTATTTCTGAAATAGATTTCCTAGAAACCTTAAGTGGACAGTGGCTGTTGGTTGTGGGAGGTGTCATTCAGCAAAAAGCTGGCGGACTCTAGTTGGGCCCTTTATGTTTAGAAATAAAGGGAAGGAGCCTAAAGGAGAACTAAAGCTTAAAAATGAACATGACTAGAAATGCTGAACTTTACATACTAAACTTGATGTGCCAAACGAGAGGTTTAACAGCCCTATAAAGGTATTCATCTTGGATGTTATTAAGCCATCTTTTGAGTGTCAGTGAACACTGAGCAGTTGAGAAGCTAAGCTTATAGGTAGTTGGCAATTATCAAGTAGAAAATGATCAAGTTTGTTTGTCCTGATGCAGAATGGTTTATGAGCTGCCATGTAATGTGAATTAGAATTAATTACTAATAAGCCTAGTGGATGGGGATATCAACAGAAGAAAAGATCTTAACTGATAAAAGGCTGTGTCTGCCTAGTAAAAGATGTCGAAGAACAGGAACAGCACCTCTTATCTTTTTAGATTAAAATGCCTTTATTGCAACATCTTCTTGGGCAAATATATGGATATACCGATGGAAAGTGGCCATTGGGGAACCTGCACTGCCGTTAATTAACCACAAAGTTTGGTGCTGACTACTACTCTCCAAAATGCCTAGTAAAGATGCCCACAACATAAAAGGGCACTTGTACAATGCCCCCAAAGTGGCAAAAAAAGACCACAATTGGTCTCAGTCTACAGAAACTGTAGACTGTGCTTTAAAATGAGTGCTGTCTGTGTTAGGCGGTGCTTGATTCAAGAGGGTCAGGGGAGGCACGTAGGTGTCCCACCTCCTATCTGCCTCAAGGTAGGGGGCACCACATTTTTTATCCAGTGCTGGGTGCAGTGGGGGGTGTAAATGCTTGCCGAATGAGCACTAAGTTCTCTTAAACTTGCACTCTCCAGGGTCAAGAATGACCCCTAATGTGTAGAATTTCCAACCAATTTCTTTGGGGCGGCCAACTTGGCGGGAGAGGGACAACACAGGTGGGCTTCAGAGGGGCTCTCTTTTTGGCCACAAAAAGTGGGCGAGTCTAAAAATTTTGCACCCAGCAAATCCACCCCCTCCTGGCCCCCTTAACCAAAAACAACGTCTGCTGACCCTTAGAATTAGTGAAAAGTTATCAACTTGGTGAATACATTACATTTCATTTGCCAGGTTTTTCTGATGGAGAAGCATATGCTTGTAAGGAATGTTTCAAAGACAAGCTTGTTTCTTGTTTATTTTTCTTGCACTTCTTGATTGTTGCTTGGCTAGTTTCTGTTTTCAGAAGTTATGTTGCTTTTATAAAATTACATTTCAGAAGTGAAACTGGAGTTGTTTAATTTGTCTTGCTAAGCTCTACTAATTAACTCACCAAGAGGTCATAAAATCCTACACAATCTGGTACCACAAAAGTGACTATAAGGGCTCTGCCACACAGGGCGGATTTTCAGCTTATTGATAAATGTAGGCCAAAAAAAACGCCCTGTGCTCTAAAAAAGTCTTGATTTTGGTGCAAAACTGTTTAGAGTATTTATACAGGTATAGGACCCGTTATCCAGAATGCTCGGGACCAAGGGTATTCCGGATAAGGGGTCTTTCCGTAATTTGGATCTCCATACCTTAAGTCTACTAAAGAATCAATAAAACAGCAATTAAATCCAATAGGATTGTTTTGCATCCAATAAGGATTATTTGTATCTTAGTTGGGATCAATTACAGGTACTGTTTTATTATTACAGAGAAAAGGGAAAACAGTTTTAAAATTCTGAATTATTTGATTAAAATGGAGTCTATGGGAGACAGGCATTCCGTAATTCGGAGCTTTCTGGATAACGGGTTACCGGATAAGGGATCCCATACCTGTAATAGTAAGATTGTTAGAGCATAGGGGTGGCTACTCGGCCTACATCTATCCGCAGTTTGAGAATCTACCCCATGTGGTGGTAATAGCCCACAGGGAGATTTGTTACCCATGGGTAGGAAAGCATTTTGGGGAGATTTGTAGCCAGAGGTAGTGCAGATTTAACCACAAGCAAAAAATTCCCTGTGTGCCAGTAGCTTAACTGATAGTATGATATATATATCACAAGGTCCTACAAAGGAGTCAAGGAAAAACTTGAGCAGGCTGAGTGCCATGAAAATGCTTTGCAGGGCCTAGCCCAGGTTACAGGCCTCAAATTAAACAGCACTTATGCATTTTTATTAGGTTGTAGGGCAGATGTATCACTTCCAAAGCCAGTAGTTCTGTGCCCCTTGTGTAATTTTTTTCACCAGTCCTCCTTCAGTGTAGTCCTCTTTCCTTTACCTCAGAGTGCAAGTACCATGCACACCAGTGAGGCACATAGTACATACAATATATCCAGAGGTTGAAGGAGGAGGGGCACATCAGAGGAACCCAAAAGATTATTTTGCTAGAGTGTATTTCAGCAACCATAATGCTACCCTGCCTGTGGGACAGCCCGATGTCCTGACTTGTAAGTGCCCTTTAACACATGGATGTTCATTCTGGACCCTTGCAGTACTTGTTAGGTACTGAGAGGTGCAGCTAAATACGAGGGCTGCAGTTATGGATACTCCTTACTGAAGCTGAGGTACTGTCACTAACTTATGATTTCAGTAACAGTTGAGGACGTTTTGTGGCACAGACAAAGACCCCTTTATTTCTTGTACTCTCTGCGTTATTTTTGCTATGTATGTTGTTTATATATTTGTTGGGTCATTTCACAGAATAATATCCTTGCAGGTTATTTAGTAAAATATATCTGCTGCAGGATAGTTGAAAATGATCTCTGATCTGAATGCATTCTTTATTAATTAAACAGAAGCATATTACTGTTACACTTCATTGGGCCCATGAAAAAGCTGATCACCAAAGCATCACTTTATTGCAAAGTTAAGCAGCATGGTATGACATTCTATTCAGCTTAATCTTTTGTAATCATCTGTAGTTTCACACAGTAAGATTCTGAATGATTGAATGTAAATAACGTTATATTCTCCCTGATGCATATTCCTTCTTTTAGTACATCATTAATTAGGATTATTACAAAACATATGAATATGAAAGAATATCAAATTAAAAAATACACACTGCCATTTATTCCTACAGCCAATCAGGGAACTGTGTATCATATGCAGTAACACCAATTTACCTGTGTTTTCCTTGATTTTGTGACCCTGTTTTTGACCTCTGTTTTACAATAGTACCCAAACTTTTCTGTAGGATTTGTTATTCACAAAATTACAGAATTGGTCAAAAGACTTAACACTTTTTCAGGCACTGTATATATTAATGAAATGTATGTTAAATATAAAATATTGTGGCTTCTGCTGTGGGTTTTCAACAGTCATCAAGGTTAAAGCCATAGTATGCAAAAAGACCAGGATCTAAATTAATTCTCTAATGTCTCTATATCATAATCTCTACACTGCTGGTATAAAACTTTGTGTGCCAGTGCTGTACATTGTACTGGTGTTCACTTTGATCTGTGTAATGGGGCATGTTTGCATGCAACATAGGGAGTGACATTGCTCCAGTACATAAAGGGTTAAATGGCAGGTTATGGCATTTTCCTGATGTATAATTTTTTAATGTATTAGAAAATATACTTAATAAATAATAATAATAATAATAATACAAATTGTTTCTCATTTGAACAGTTTTAGAGCTATTTAACAGCAGTGGTGTAGCTATAGAAGAATTGGTTACTCTAAATATTTTGTATTTAGTGCATGCTGAGAGTGCATGGATGAGGCATCAGTAGATCTGAAAGTGAAAGGGAACTGAATTGGGTTTTGGTTTATTTTGGTCCACATTTTTTTTGAGAATTATCCCAAGTGTTAAAAATTTACATAAGGATGAATATTTTATGATCTTAAAGTAAAAGTATAGACCTGTGTACAATTTTATTTCATATAGGCACAGTAAATATGTAAACATTTAAAACAAATTTCATTATAAAACTCAAACAGATTATTGTATAGGTTTATCCTTACTATCTTTTCTCCACTCGTCTATAATCATGAGAGTTTCAACAGAGATAATAAGCTCTACATAAAAACTACTTCCCCCTGCTGCAGACTGCATCTAAAGGTTACAACGGCGGGCATATGCGCCGTTGGGCCATGGACCGCATCAATGAGCCGACGTGGTCACTGATCTGATGGAAATTCAAACCTGCCAGTTGAGATCTGGCCAATTTTAGGCCAGATCTCAGTCGGGTAGGCCCGTCAGGGGTACCCATACACAGGCAGATAAGCTGCCAAATTGGTGTAAAGAATCTGAATCGGCAACGGAAATCTTCCCATGTATGCCACGAGAGCCTGCTAGCTGATGCAGTGCAGTATTAGTTTGACAATCTCACTAGCAAGGGGAATGAGCAAACAAATCCAAATAGGGTAGCCATTTTTGTTTTTACATTAAAACATTTGCCAAAGGACAGGTACTTTGTAACAAAGAAAGCAGTATTGATTTTAAAGAAAAAGTAAAGCTGGCCATTCACAAGCCGATTTTTTTACTTTAAACAACCGATTCCAGAACGATCCGATAATATCGTTAACTTATTGTATAGTTAATGGTGTACAATCGTGTAACCACTAATCTGGCCGACATTATCGGCCAAAAAATTGATCGGCTGGGTTTAAATATTTTTGTTGTTCAGCGATAAAATCTGCCAGACATTTGTTGTTGAACGATTGTTTCCTGTGCATGTCATGATTGCCAGCAGAAGTCAACGAACATATACTGAAGTACACGACCATTCTTTGTGGAACCTTAATTTGGTTATTGCAGGGTTTGCTCGTATATCATAACCTTTAATAAAACATGTTTTTTGGATAGTGCAGCAAGTTGCAACCATTTTCAAAATGCTGGCAAAACTACCCAGAACTACTGGGTATGGCACACAGGGGCATGGGGCAGGCAGGTGTATAATTGGAAAATTTTTTTTTACACCAGCACACCCTTACCTCCTCCAGAGAATTACTACTTGGTGCACAGCCTAGAGAGTCGGCACTCTCCACACAGTCCAGTCAAAATATTTCAGCCAGCACAACAAGTAAAGTGCAAGCAGGGCTTAGCCCCTGCGTGTTTATTCAAAAAGCAAGGCAGGAGTATGGCACACACAGAGCTTAGGGTAGACGGGTAAATACTGCTTTTCGCCACGACATTGGATCGTAAGTAGATGTATGATTTTTATGTATTTGAAGTCAACAATACAATGACATCTTTTCAAATAATCGTTGTCCGTGGATGGCATATCGGATGGCAAACCGATCGTCAAACACTTGCGTACCGATTAGATTAGAACGAGTGAAATTGGCTCATGTATGGCCAGCTTTAGATGCTGCAAGAGAGATCAAATTTACCAGCATTCAAACAAGTCGCTAATTGAGATTAGGAGTCCTTCCTTTAGGGCTCTGGTACACGGGGAGATTAGTCGCCCGCGGCAAAACTCCCTGCTCGGGGGCAGGATGGGCAGGATGGCAGACGCGGCGGCGCGATTTCGTGCAAATTGCCGAAAAAGACTCGCGAGGCTTTTTCGGCGATTTCCCAAAATCGCCCTGTGTACCAGAGCCCTTACCTGAGTGGCCCAAGCTTAGAGAAACAAAGATACTGGGTCTGGGATACATATACTCAGAAATTAAACTGCACTTTGGCTTTTTATATAGTATTAAAGTGAATCTAAGAGCAATTTATCAGTTGTTTCATTTTCAGAATTGCTTTTGTGAGTTTACTGTTCTGCACTGTTCTTAAGGTGGCCATACAAGTTCAGTGACAAGTTCAATGACAAGTTCAGTGACAATGCAGTTCCTTCAGTCTGCTCTTATCTGCCTGTGTATGGGGCACTGTAAAAGTCCTACCCAAACAATATCTGCCTGATGATCACCCAGCTATTGGTGAGAAAGGTTTGAAAATCTTGTCAAAGTGATGCAGTGCTGGCTAAACGTGTGAATCTTTCAGTGTATGGCCACCTGTACTCTAGTGCAGTTTATTACTTTTTTTTTTTATCAGGGGAGGCACTATTTCAATACCCCAAAAAACTGGTTTAGAACCAGTTAAGCACCTTATTTGAATTACTGTTTTATATTGTAGAAGGAAATTTCACTGTACTCAGGGAAATCATGGGGTGTCCCTCCCTAAATAGCAAGGGACCCATTTTTTAAAATTTTAAAAATTCTTGCTTTATTGGATAACCCTGTTTTTAAAAATGTTGATAAACTATTTGCAATTAAATCCATCTTCCATTTTTGCCCTAAAAATAAGCTCATACTTTGTGTTGTATACTTCAGAGAATTACCTTGTGGCTGAGAAGTACTGTATATACTCGAGTATAAGCCGAGTTTTTCAGCACAAAAAATGTGCTCAAAAAGTAACCCTCGGCTTATACTCGAGTATGTGATCAGAAGAGAGTACATATTCCTCTAGCAACGCTGCCGACGTTCGATGCGCGCGCACCCTCCCCGCTCCCCCGGCTCCTTTGTCTGCCAGGGCCCCCGCTTCGCAGCCTAGCCTCCTACAGGGATCACCCGGACTGGCCTGCCCTCCTTCCCCAGCCGTCCAGCTGCGTCCTACTCCGGCCGGTGAGCCCCGGGCTTTCTTGAGGCTCTCCCAGTGAGGGCTTGTCGGGCCGCGGGTGACACGCGCTGGATCTCATGCGCATAACGTCGCATCTGCCTGGCATCCTCCTCAAGCTTCGACTGAGGAGAGGGGGCCGAGGCCGCCGTAGATAAGAGAACCGAGGAGGAGGAGGAGGTACCGCTACAAGATGGTGGCGGGGGAGTGGGGCAGCCTGGAAATAATATTCTATAGTGAGGGGTGGGGGAGTGTGTGCTCTCTGGCCTGTTATATACATAGGGGAAGCGCTGCAGCATTAATCCTGCCCTAAAGCCTGGCTTACATAGGGCTACTGTATCAGGCGCTATTGTACACACATAGGGAACGGCTTGCCTACCTCACAGTAATGCTGGGCTGTAGTAATGCTGGGCTATAGTAATGCTGGGCTATAGTAATGCTGGGCTATAGTAATGCTGGGCTATAGTAATGCTGGGCTATAGTAAAGATGGGCTATAGTAAAGATGGGCTATAGTAAAGATGGGCTATAGTAATACAGGGCATAGTAAAGCTGGGCTATGGTAATGCTGGGTTATGGTAAAGCTGGGCTATGGTAATGCTGGGCTATGGTAAAGCTGGGCTATGGTAAAGCTGGGCTGTAGTAATGCTGGGCTGGAGTAATGCTGGGCTGGAGTAATGCTGGGCTATGGTAAAGCTGGGCTATGGTAAAGCTGGGCTATGGTAAAGCTGGGCTATTGTAAAGCTGGGCTATTGTAAAGCTGGGCTATTGTAAAGCTGGGCTGTAGTAATGCAGGGCTGTAGTAAAGCTGGGCTGTAGTAATTTGGCCTCCCCTCTATGAGGCAGTGCAGTGTAGTAAGACATTTATTTGCAAATGACATAATGAAAAAAGACATACCTTTCCCACCCTAGGCTTATACTCGAGTCAATAAGATTTTCCAGTTTTCTTAGGTAAAATTAGGTACCTCGGCTTATATTCGGATCGGCTTATACTCGAGTATATACGGTACTTGGCAACCTGCTGTTGCAACCCCAACCCTTGTGATAATAGAAATTAGTATTAATGGTAAATGCCTCAGCATAGGCATTGACTTTCACCTATCATATGCTATTGGAAAATAAAGAAAGGGAAAATGAATATTTTACCTACACATTTTGAGATGAATATACTTCACACCTACAGCACAGATACCTTTAAGCCAAACGTGACAGACGACAGCATACTGTCTTGCAGTTAGTAGTTGATTTACTTGAAAGAAACCTGCAGATAAATATATGCTGTGTATTGTCTTCACAGCATGCATATAAAATGTATAAATACTCTCACTATTTTTAATGCTAAATAGTGCCTTCTGCTTTACTTCTCAAATTTAGGCTAGGTACTGTGTGTACAAGAGTCCGTATTGCACTGACAAATTAACAACATTTCAAGCTGGAATAGAATGAGACAATGAATAATATATGGCTGCTCCAGATGGGCAGATGAATAATAAAAGTATGTGCAAGGTGAATGAATGGAATTCTGCGCTGCCTGACTGACAAACAAATATCCTTTAGACTGGATGAGAGGTCAAGAAATGTGACCTTATTTTAAGTAATGTAGCCTGCTTTATCATCTTATTAAAGAAGCTGTCTTGGCAGCTAATTATTACAATGCTTATTAAAGACACCAGCTCCATGGGGATATAGATGAAGCTCAAAAAATCTCTTAATGATTTTTTATTTCTGTGGACCCTTTCCCCCCTAAATATCTGAAACCTTTTGAGATTAAAAACATGAACTAGGAATGTTAGATCCTTCTCTGAATGGAGAAACTCTTCAGAGCACATTATGCCTAGCACTGTGCTGTACTGTATTCATCATTAATCCACTGACAACCCCCCATCAGGCTTATTCAGCAGCGAGGGTGAGCAGGAGGGGACTTCCCAGCTGTGTTTGAACTACACATTGCAGCATTGCCATCCAGCAAATGCCTATTCTGTTTTTTGTAACTATGCGCTTTCTTATACAGGTATGGGACCCGTTATCCAGAATGCTCGGGATCAAGGGTATTCCGGATAAGTCTACTAAAGAATCAATAAAATATTAATTAAACCCTATGGGATTGTTTTGCATCCAATAAGGATTATTTACCGTATATCTTAGTTGGGATCAATTACAAGGTACTGTTTTATTATTACAGACAAAAAGGAAATCAGTCTATGGGAGCTTGGAGCTTTCTGGATAACGGGTTTCCGGATAAGGGATCCCATACCTCTATTTAAAAACATTGTACAGAGCATGAAGATTTTAGAAAAATAAAAATGTATTTGTCATAGCTGAAGCAAAGGTGCTCCAATGTCAAGAAATTGGCACTGTTATTGCTTTGGTGGCACTAAGCAAGCAGTACAACCCTTTATATGAAAATAAACAGAGGCCCCATTTTGCAAACCAATAATGTTGTGTGGCAGTTGGGCATTCCATTTTGCTGATTCATGCTGATATTACTTTGTTAGCAGGATAACTTACAATATTCCCTCTACAAAATAAAAAAAATGTTTTGGAAAGCATATTTATTAAGCAAAAAGGGCTAGGCTTAAAAAAAAAAAAAAAAATATATATATATATATATATATATGCATATATAGTGGCTTATAATCTAGTTGGGTGTTTGGGATACTCTGGGAGGAACCGAAAGCATCAGTTTTGAACAGTCAGTGATTGTTTTGTTTAAATATAGGGTCTCTGGGCCAACCCATATCCAGCAGCCCTAAATACTGAATTTGGGGCCTCCGGTTCTCCAGCTCCACAAACTTACTTCTGGGTTCCTCTGGCAAGACCCTTCTTACCCTAGTAAGCTATACAGCCATGTTTCAGGGAGCCAGTATGCATGCATATCATGTACAAGCAAATACAAGCTGGAATACACAGTGGTACATTGCAAAATATGCGCATTATGCACTAGCACGTTGAGGGTTTTAGGTTTGATTTGCAGTTCTGAAGTATAAATCTACCAAAAGGAATTTAACAAAGTGGTATAAAGAGCAAACTAATTTGTTGCTATGAAACGTTTCTTGTTCAGCTGTCATGAGATTTTGATAAGCATTCTTTTGTGACGAGAATCACAAATTTCTACTCTTTTTAACAATAACTCCTTATTTTTAAAGTAATTCTGTTTACCTTTAAACATAATCCCTAAATGTTGCAGCATAGTGGTTAATTTGCTAGATCATCCCAGTGCTGTGATTTTGTCTATTTCTCTTTTCTATTTCATTAATGCTAGTTTTTCCTTTAACAGATTAAGGGCTCAATTACATAATTAAATAGTTAAAGGAGAAGGAAAGGTAAAAACAAGTAAGCTTTATCAGAAAGGTCTATGTAAGTACAGCGATAAGCACTCACAGAAATGCTGCACTGAGTCCTCTATCAAAAGAAACGGGATTTCTTGTTTTTCTTGAACCCCAGTTCACATTATACACCTACTTATACTGACCTATCTGTACTCTTACACATGTAAACTATATATACCAATATCTATACTAATTGTAGATTTTAGTGTCACAATAGCCTTGGATATTATGCTTGTCCAAGTTTGTGTAAGCAGAAAGCAGAGCACTCGATTTTACATAAATTTTTTGGGCTCTGGGCTATGTATTTTTTCCCAGTATGGCAAAAACTTTACCCAGTATGCCTGCATGCAGTGGTGTACTGCCCTACATGGCTCAAACTGGATGAGTAAGGCTATACCTAAAGTAGTGACAGGGTAGTAAAAAAGGTGAAAATGCCTGAAGGTGATATGGTCACCAATGCAATTTTCTTCTGTATCTTTTTGCTTTTCTATGGATTTAGATTGGAGACCACTCTTGGTAATTTGTTGCTGTGACATATAGTGGCAACAAATCACTGTGTGGCTTAAAGTGGTTGTTCGCCTTCAAATTAAGTTTTAGTATAATGTAACAAGTGCTATTCTGAGACAGTTTGCAATTGGATTTCATTTTTTATTATTTCTGATTTTTGAAATATTTAGCTTTATTTTCAGCAGCTCTCAGCCGTTATCAGGTTTCTAGGGTCAATTGGACCTAGCAACCAGGCAGTGGTTTAAAATAGAGACAAGAACAAACGTGGAGCGCCTAAAAAGAAAACTAAGTACAGGTATGGGATCCCTTATCCAGAAACCCGTTATCCAGAAAGGTCCGAATTACGGAAAGGCCATCTGCTATAGATGCAAATAATTAAAATTTTTAAAAATGATTTCCTTTTTCTCTGTAATAATATAACAGAACCTTGTACTTGATCCCAACTAAGATATAATTAATCCTTATTGGAGGCAAAACAAGCCCATTTGGCTTATTTAATATTTAAATGATTTTTAGCAGACTTAAGTTATGAGATCCAAATTACGGAAAGATCCCTTATCCGGAAAACCCCAGGTCCCGAGCATTCTGGAAAACAGGTCCCATACCTGTATTAAAAGTAACAATAACTATAAAACTTTAGTCTGAGAAAGCAGTAATTTTTTGGCTGCTGGGCTCAGGCCATTCTAACATTCTAAAAGTTAACCTGAAGGTGAACCACCCCTTTAATATATGGGAGAATCTTTCACATAGTTAATTGGATTTTTTTACATTATTGCTCTCCTAAGGGAAATGTAATATAGAACATTTCAGATAACTAGACTAACTTTTGGTACCTAACAATTCATGAGGTTTTTACTGTGTGCATACTGTATCCTGCTACCAGGATATTGTTTAGCCTTGCATTTGTTAAAGTGGCACCCCTTAGCTAATTTCATACTAATGAGGCTCACAGTCTTGTCATTGTAACCTAATTATATATAAACAGCCCTTAAAATAGCCGCATCTGCTCTAAGTGAGAGCAAAATTAGAAACTTGTCAGTGCAAAATATCTGCAAGTGGAATATACTAGGTTATGTTAATAAAACCTGATTACAATAGCTTTATTTAATTAAGTTCCATCTATTTTATGATTTAATTACAGGCCATTTATCACTTTCATATTTTGCTAAGCTGCAACTTTGCTTTATAAAAGTTGTTTTTGATTCGCTCTAAGTAATGTATTGTAGTTAGCCTTAAACTAGAATTAATCTTCTATTTGCTTCCCTTTAATTATAATTTAAGCCAATAGAGGTGACCTGTGTACACAAAATATTCCCTACATAGTTAAAAGAAGAATGGGACTTTTCCCTTGCAACCCCAGACCCCCTTTATTGGCCCTGTTCCCTTCTCATGCCACCCGTTACACCCAAAAGTGTCCCTACTGTATCTTTTTACCTACAACAGAAGTTAGAACAGAATTACAGTGGTAATGGTTGCATGTGTTGTTATCAGAACGTATATTTGCTTCCAGCATATAATCCAGCGTGAGCATGGTTATGACTAGAATAGTCAACATGCTGAGGTTGAGGTTAATGAACTTGCTGAGTAATTAACGGTAAGAGAGATAACAGGCGTTGAGATGACAAGGAAAGCTAGGGAAGATAATGAGTTTGGCTTTAGACATACTGAGCATCTGGTAGCACTAAGACATCCTGGATGGCCAGTTGCCAGAAAAGGTGTAAGAGGCATGGAGACTAATTGGAACTAGTAAGGTGCTACTTGCATTATTCACAGCTACCAGTCTCTGCCCCCTCGTGAGAGTTGCACCTAGCCCTGGACATTTCTGCAAAGAGACCAAGTGGTCCAGGGTGTTCGTATTTTGTTTTCTGTGTGTAGCTATTATTTAATTTTTGGGTTGTTACATTTACCTTTTTTATATAGGCAAGGGTGGGGCTATATAGCTACTGCCTCCCTACACTGTTAAGCAACCATTAATATGTGCTATGCTTTTCTCCATAGATTTTAGTCACTCCTGTACAACTTTATCTCTTACATTACCCATTCCTCCCTAACACTAGTTTTAGAATAAATAACTGTTTTAATTTGATAACATAACTGTAATTTTTTAAATCACTTGCTGAATAGCATTGTCACAATGGCACTATTTAGGTCTTTCTTCTTTAAAGCCTGTGTCTGATTTTATAGTCAATAGTTTATTCAGGTTTCTCTCTTTTTCTGTTTTATTATATTATACAGGGAATTACAACATATGCTCTTATTTCTTATGCTTTTAGTGTGTGTGTTTATCGTCTTATATAAAATGCATTCATTATGTGTAGGGTAAGAAGTCTTCTGTGAACTGCCATCTGCCATCAAGATTTTGTAACTGTGATTTGCTTCTTCCAACGACTGCTTGAAAAACATATTTTGAATGTATAGAATAGATCAATTTGAGGAAAAGAAATACATTAAGTTAAATACTTAAAATGTGATTGAACCAAACCTTTTGTTCCCATTGAGCAAAAATCCTCAGGTGGCTGTAAGAAGCTCATTGAATACTTGTAAGTTGAATTTCATGCAACTGAACTTATGTGTGGGATGTAGTGTAGTAAACAAGTTATTGCATTGGTTGTTACTATTGCTTATTTAGCATTAAATAGGGATGTGACTAGTAGTACCCCTTTTGTCAACAGATGATTGAATCTTGCACTCTTGGGGCAATGACACAAACACAGGTGACAAACAGCACCGTGTGTCATTGTCCATTACAGTTTGAAAAACAAATCTGTAATCGCCCAATACACTATATTGGCATAGAAACCACTGTAGCTAGAATGATCATATAGAACACAATGATGCATATATGAATTGTATTGTATTTTTGTATACTACCCCTGTGGTATATATTGCTAAATATTTGTACAAATGACAAGTACTTTTAACAAGTACATGAATAGTAAGTATTTTTAAAAGGCAAATGGCAAGCAATTTCCCTTTCTTATACTAGTTTGTCCAAAAGGTAAGTATGCTGTGATATATGTCTGCTTTGCGCTTCTATAGAGATTGTATAAGGTTTACTCAAAAGGTAACTATGATGGCTTTGCCTGTAATTACAAATTGTGGGTTATTTATTGCCACTGGGCATATTTGCATCTGGGCAATGCTTGGCAACCCTTTGGTTTCATTGCTGTACTGTACATTCATTTGGCTAAAAAAAAGTTGCTATGGGCTATTGCCCAGTGTTGCTAAATGAGCCCTATGTTATTTAAAGTGCAACGTACCACTGTTATGCCTGTTTATTTTTCTTTGCAGGATGTATGCCATTTCCATGGGAGGTTTTTTTTGTTCTTTATTTTATCAATTTTAGCTCTCCATTCTTGTAATATTTAAAGTGACCCTTCCACTTTAGCCTTTGACCTTTATTCACTACACTCTTCCAGCATTCTGTGATGCTACTGGCAGGTTTGAGTGATAAAAATATCATCATACTGTGTACTAGTTGTAAATTGTCCACCAGGATCAGATTCAGGTTCTGGTTTTTGACCTGCTCCATAATAAATCCAGTTATCATGCCTAATCTAATAAGATACCTATTGGTTCTCCAAGAGGATGATCAAAATAGAAGCAGTTGCTGAAAGTTACTGAAAATGATTCTCATAATTTTCTCTTTTTTTCATTTATTTTAACATTAACTAAATTATAATGAAAATTGCACACAATCCCCGGATTAGGCCACATACCAAGATTTTAACCAAGCTGGCCAATCCTAAACATTGTTTTCCTGGTGTTGCACAGAGGGGAAACATGTTTTTTTTTCACAGAAGGTCAGATAATAGAGCACATATGTAGCCAAGTCCCTTTTTATGTTTCTAAAGACTGTATATACCTGGTTGGAACAGGAGGGTAGATACCCAAAAAAGTAACAAAAGATTGTTCTGTGTGATAATTATTTATGTACATAAAATTATTATAAGTTATGACAATCAGATCTTTTGTGGTTTATATACACCTTAATCTTAAACTTTTGTATTTTGTACATCCCTAAAACAGAAGACATATATTTTCAATGATCCCCTTTTTCATCATGAGTTCAATAGGCCTTATGCTGATCATACTTTTCCAGGGCAAACAAGAATATTGAAGCAGCTCAGTGTTTGGCCCTTGTGAGGCAGATAATTAGGTTACCTGTTCTCAGATAATTCCCCCTGCACAATGGATTACTTCTAACAAATCAGTCACAACAGAGCAGGAAGGTAGGCAGTTGTATACTGCTAATCAAAGCAACTACCTCGTAAGAACTCAACATGGAGTAGCATTGTGGAGAAAGTGCACTGGGGAAGAGCGGGTCTCTGTATTTTGAAATTACCTCCTATATGTGTGCTTTAAATAATTTATACACTAACTTTGTGGTGTAACTGTTACAGTGGCCATACACATACCAATTACGATCTTTGCAGGAAAGATCTTCATTCCCTCTATTGACGTCTAGGGCTGAATTGTTAGATATGGAGGTAGAAACAATAGGGATTCTACCTCTACCTGCCAATTCAGCCCATAATGCAGATTTTGCTAGGCTGCCTTCAACGGCGCCTGATCAAAATCTTTTGTCACGCCCGATCGACAAGATGACCAGTGCGTGTATGGCTAACTTAAATATCAGTCATCTCAGTGGCAGATTCAACATTATGGATTGCATTACATTGATTATAATAGGAAGTTCTGTATGTAAAAGTGACTTACAACCATTTTCTTGGCAATATGTATCCAGGGATTTTTACCATGCTTCCTGCTGTTTGGCTGTGTGTTTTAATTGCCACCCAAAGTCCTTATGCACCATAGCTTGAAGACTTTCTTAAGTTTCTTACTAAAGACATTTTGAAATTTGGATATTTATAAAATTTTATATAAAGACTGTGGATAAGGCAGCTGAAAGTACATACTTAGAGGGTTGGGAAAAGCATACTTTACAGAGAACTAAAACACTAGGCAGCATTTCAGTTAGTGTACTTAGACATATGATTCCTGAAACTGCATGTACATTAAATTAGAGGTAAGATAAGAGAGGCGGATATGACAGAAATTTCCCAATTCATTAAGAGCTCCTTGCTGTGAAACAGATTGATGACTGGCTGGGGAGAAATGTATAGAATGATTGCAGCTCTGAATTATACTGTAGTACTGTAGATTTATGGAATGATCTTCAAACAGACTTTAAGCAAAATAAAGCTAACTGCACACAGAAAGATCCACTTGTTTGGGAATGTCATCTAAGGGCATATTGGAATGAGTTCACAGATCCTTCCTTGTCATTGTATTCAACTGCATACCAGTAACTGTAATATAGCTGCCACGGCCTACAGTTAAGTAATACCACATATATGCTGAAATGAACATGCTATTTATATAATGGCAACTATGTGTATTTACCGAGCACCTTAGAAAGTTGTTCATTCACATCAATTCCTATCCTACCATCTAAGACCCCTATCACCCTAACATGCACTATGGTCAATATCATTGGAAGCTAAATAACCTGCTTGCATGTTTTTGGTGTTCGGAATGAAACCAGAGCCCTGGCTGAAGTCAGAAGCCCAGTGCTACGCACTGAGCCAAAATCATCATACTTTACTGTTACTTTAAAATTTAGAAACAGACAATATTTCCTAAATAACTCTAATGCTGCTAAGGAACATGACATCAGCATGATTGGGGAGATACAGTTAATTGCAGTGGTTGCCAGTTAAATACCAGGCAGCTCCTGTTGACTTGTGGGTGACTGGCCATAGTTTTGAAAGCACAATTCAATTTCAGAAGGTTGCATTTTGAAATAATTTTCGTACTGTTAAGGTCCCCATACACGGGCCGATTCTAGCTGCCAATATCGGTCCCTTGGACCAATTCGGAATCTAATCGGCCCGTGTATGGGGACTAACGATGGGCCTGCCCGACCGATATCTGGCCTGAATTTGGCCAGATCTCAATCGGACAGGTTAGAAAATCTAGTCAGATTGGGGACCGCATCGGCTCATTGATGTGGTCCCCGGACCGACTTTGCCTCGTTTGCCCAGGGCCAAACGATCGAATTAGCCTGGATTCTCCCGATATCGCCCACCCGTAGGTGGGGATATTGGGAGAAGATCTGCTCGCTTGACGACAATGCCAAGCGAGCGGATCTTAAGGTGTATGGACACCTTAAGTCTCTGAAATTATGATGCCCTTATTATTTAAGTGGATGTGCTTTGTTATTTCTATTATTATATTAGTATATAAATATGCAGTTTAAAGATTCCTTTAAAACATATAAATCAGGAATGTCCACGTTGCAGCTCTTAAGATTCACTGATATTACTCCAAGGGGCAGATTTATCAAAACACGAGTTCGAATCCCGAATGGGAAAAATTCGGATTGGAAAAGAAAATTTCTGAAGATCGCAAATATCATGAAAAAGCTTACGAAAAAATCGTATTAGTCACGATAATATCGTATTGGTGATCCGAAAGTCACGAAATGTTCATACCGAACGATTGTAAACAGCGGCAGAGCCTTTCCGAATTTTTCACGCAAGCGTCCGAAAAAGTCGCGCGGGCTGTCAAAGTTGTGTGGGCGCAAAAAAATCGACGTAAACGCGCTCGGAGCGTTCGGATGAACACTCCCAGCGTTCGTGTCTTCATAAATCTCCCCCTAAGCATCCATGACACCCAGAAGAAAAGTTTGGGAGCATGTATGCATCACTATTGTATAACATTTTGTGTAACATTACATACAACATTACATAAACAGTAAGGGCTCGTACTGACGAATGTGTTCCACAGCAGGGGGGCACAGATAAAAATGCATTCCTGCATTCTGCACTTACATGCGCCTGTGTACAGCCACATATGGAAGTGTGGAAGTCATTTTCATCTGTGCTCCTCTGCGGCAGAATGCAGGAGAGCACCACTGCAGGGAAGTGCAGGAAGAAATGAGCCCTAAGGTTTGTAAAGTCAGGGGGTGTAGTACACACAGCATGTTTTTACACTCTGCAGAGAAGGTTTTGTGCTGTGTTCCCAGGTACACCGCAGCCCTTGATGGGAGCCGTCCAATCGAGTGGCTAGGCAAGGATTTTACGAAATCATTCTTGTTAGGGACAGATGGCTGCGTTGAACAGGTGTCAGTTTCATTTCTAATGCATTGTGCTGGGACTTGTAGAGGCTCACAAAGGGGTTGTGCAAAGCAGGTGGCTTACTCTTCTATTGTCATTATCCAAGTCTCCGCGCACAGCTAATTATTTTCCCAGGGACCACATTCACAAAAAAAAACTTGCATGTTCTTATCTTCACCCTGCTATTCAAATTGAGATTGCCTTTCAATTGTTATCGCCTGCCTTTCACCACAAAAAACATGTGAGCCTCAATGGTTGTATGCCTGTGTAATGAGCTTCTAAAAAGACACAAATCAAGAAATACTCCCATTTTTTGTATTTGTTGTCTTCTATGTTTATGTTTTTATGCACTTGGGTGCAAGCTCTTGTGACAGCCTGGACTATAAAAGCAGGTTAGTAAAACTCCTATTAACATGCATTGGATAACCTCTTAGGAAAAACAACAGGAAAAACTTTAGAGAATTGCACTGTGGTCATAATTATGTTCTGTCAACCTCAAAGCGAGGGACAGTGCCACCCAACCTTTATAAAGCAAGGGTGGACTATTTCATTCAGAGCCTAAGTGTTTTTTTTTTTGGAATCACCATCATGTAAATAATGCAAACACATTTTAACTAACTGTCCCTTAAAAAAACGCCTTTATCACTAATTATCAGACACAGGAGGAAACGAAGTCTGGAGTGAGAAATATTACTGGGCTTGGTGGTTCACCTTTCAGTTAACTTTTATTATGTTATAAATTATTCTAGCTACTTTGCAATTTGTCTTTGTAATTTTTGAATTATTCGTCTTCCTCTGCTTTATCCTTCCAGCTCTCAAATGGGGGTCGCTGACTCCAACAGCAAAAAAAAAAACCTATTGCTCTGTGTGGTAACAATTTTATTGTTACTTTTATGTTTATTGCTTATGTTTCTATTCAGTCTCTCTCCTAGTCATCATCCAGTCTCTCATTCAAATTACTGCCTGGTTGCTAAAGTAAAAAAGACCTAGGGATAGCTCCTGAATGCTAAATAACGCTAAATAACACGAAACCACAAACATTAAAGACCAAATCCAAGTTGTCTCAGGATATCAGTGTCTGTCATACTAAAAGTTAATTTAAAGGTGAACAACCTCTTTAAATGTAAAGATACATTTACAAAAGCCTTTGTAATTACAGCAGATTTGTACACTTAAACAGAGTTAAAATGTTGTTCCAGAATGCACTTTAATAAATGGAATACCAAATGAATACTGTGGGTGATTTAACTACAGCTAGAATGTTGTTGATTATTTACCTTGACACCCAAGGTCAAAACATGATTTAGTAGAAATAATACAGTATAGCTGGGACAGGGCCTGAAACAGGGATTCTGGGATTTGTAGTTTGAGAACTTCTACACGGTGAAAGAGGGGCACATTTTTTTTTTATAAGGGTATTGGGCACAGAAAAAGATCCTTTTAACTAAGAAGTAAACCTCTTCAGTTTTATTAACAGGTGTATTTGAGATTTTTACAAAACAATATAAAAAAATTATAAACTGTTTGCTACCTGCCAATTAATTGCAATTTTATTATGGTTTCATAATCAACATGATATTGTTTTTGTCAGTTTGAGCCTCATCCATTTTCCATGCTGAGCGAGCTTTACAAACAACTGAGATTTCAGCATAAATTAATGATTAACTATTAGCAGCAGGTGTAGCACTTTCTCTCTGCAGAGTAAACAACACATTTACTTCTGATTATTTCCTCTGCACATACATTTCATACAGCACTAAAAGGAATTTTTTTTTATCATGTGCTATGTGGTTTGTATCTCAGATATGGCAGTGTCCTGTTTGCTAGTTAAGTGCTGTTATAAAGGGGATTTATTTTTAAAGGTTTTAGTGGTAGGGAAGTAGTGAACAAGCTATATAGTTTTTTCCTTTATTGAAAATACCCCTCAATTGACAATTATGGAAGCCATTTCAAAGCATTGCAGCAGATAAATCTTCAAAACTTTGACCTGCATTGTTCATCACAAATGATAAGGTAGTAGGATCAAGTTGCCAGACCAAATCTTTGCATGTGTGGTTGGCTACCTTTTGACATCTTCTATAACTGGATCTGTGATCTTGCATTTGATAGTATTTATAACCGCTAAGCTGGCCATACACGTACCAAAAATGTTGTTTTATACAGGGTTTGGTACCTGTATGGTGGGCCACTGGTGCCAACCGATATGTATGCTCTCTGCCTGTTGGACTCATCGGCTGATGATCAAAGATTGTACTTGATTAGCCTGCAATGACGTAACAACTCTACACGGGCCCCCCAGCAAATAAATCTTTGGAAGGGCCCAGATAAGAGTAGCACACCAACCAAGCCCCCTTTCCACCACCCCCTCTACATTCACGCTGACGTGTCCCCCAGAATGATTTGAATATAAATCTCCGCTCCTGCAGGGTCTGCTTCCGCTATTGTTATGCCACTGTTAGCCTGTGTATTGCTGCCTTGAAGATGGTCAAATATTATTAGCTCTGGTTATCTACCTTGATCAATTCTGTGGATATTTTGGCCTCATACTTGCATTTAAAAACTAACTGATGAAAGGAAAAGTCTGCATGTTCAATATAACAACACAATAACTACAGCTAGCTGAATGTGAGTGAAACTGCCAGCCAATTCACACCTTTACTGCCAGAGTAAGGAAAAGGCATTTTAAATTAATGAAATGGAGAATACGGTACTATTTACTGCTTTACTCTAGTTTTGTCTTAAGGTTTGAGCTCATTAATTGTTTTCTCAAAGGACTTTATCTTTGTAAATGCAGCTACCTGGTTGAATGCGTGCTATAGTCCAACAACCATTATGGCTGTGTGCTGTAAATGGTAGGAAAATCAGCGGCGACATATAGAGCTGCAGAACATTTTCGTGAGGAAAAGGGTCAGGAAACTGAAAGTTAAGGAGTTTATGGAGGTATTGGAAGAACAGACACAAAGCAAAAAATTAAAAGTGGCAATACTTTCCAACTTCCTGATTCTTCTAAATAAACCTAGGTAAAGTAAAGGTGGTCAATCAAATTTCCAGCTCTATATTTTTGTTACCAGCACAACTTTTGTGGTGGGTAGCACACCAGCGACTTCGTCTTTCCCTCTCTGGTTGTATGCTGGCTTTTATTTATTTACTTGTGCCTGCCCTACTTCACCCTGTCTGCTAATGTCGGGAATGGGCAGGTTGGGCGTGGGTATATTCGTAATGATGGCAGTCCATTCTGCTTGCAGCCCAGAGTTCATATGACCACGCACTAGTACATATCCCTTTTGCCATTGCAACTATAACATCAAACCAGGAGTTGGGGGCTAACTGAGCTCACTTTTTAATTGGATAGTATTTCAATAATCCCCCTCATGAGCACAATTCCCCTTGCACCTGGAGAAAGCAACCAGTGAGGGTAACCATGTTGGGGCATACGTTTTTACATAATGATCTAGTGCCCCAGTTTGTTTGTTTGAATGCTTGTGATGTAGGATAAGTACTCTGGTAGCATGAACTGTCAATGCTTCCGTTGGGAGAAACTGTTTTGATGTGATAGATGCCCTTTAAGGCATATGCTGTTGTCTCTTCCTTACAGCAGCAGTGACATGGAGTTGTTTTTTTGACTATCCTCACTTGCTTCTCTTGGCAATAATACAGTTGGCATGGTCAGACAGGAAGCATAGTTCCATAATTTACCAGACATGACATATGTTTTTTTTGGTAAATTCGAATTCTCAGGAGGCAGCAGTAGTAGGGCCTGTATCTAAGAATAACCTGCTTTGGGCACTCCGTCCAGATGCAGAGATGAGGACTGCAAAGGTCATATTCCTTAGAATAAAAAAAAAGCAGCTATCTAATATATGTACTCTTTTGTTCTCTGTTTTGATTTCTAACTGACTAAAACATTTGTTCACCTCTTTTCATACATATTATTAAATTGCATTCCTATTTTTAGAGAGAAAATCATTTATATTAGGCATTGGTTTTTGCTTCTTTGTAATCTGTATGGTTTTCATTAATTTGCATAGGTGCAATTAAAACAGTAGCTCACCTTAAGATTAATATTTAGTATGATGTAGACAGCAATGATCAACAACAATATGCAACTGGTCTTTATATGTTATTGTTTTTTTAAATATTTAATTTTTTTGTTATGCAACTCTAAAAAAGATTTATCAAAATGTGAGATTAGAGCTCATCACAGAAAATTCAAAGCATATTTTTAATGTGTGAAAGTGAGTGTTCACCATTTCATACATACGCTTCTAAAAATCTCATAGGAGTGCCCCTTAAACCTAAAATTATAGCTGCTATCTGGTTTTTAGGGCTTAATTACCCTAGCAACCAGTTAGTATTTTAGAAATCAGAATGGATGATTAGTAGTAGCAGGCCTGAAAAGAAATAGAAGAATACAAATAAAATTAATTATTTAATTAAAGCTAATTTAATTTTAAGATAATATGAAGGTGAACTTCTACTTAACTGCAGATAAAGTTTCCATATTCTAACTGTGGTTTCACAAAGATACTGTGATTGGTTGATTAAGGTTACATCATCATGATGGCTAGTGGGGCTCATAATAACACTGCGGAAGTAAAGCGATGGCAGCCAGTAAAATTCTGCTTTTGTTTTTCCTGCAGCTGTTTGAACAAATCAATCCACTTTAATGGTTGCTCTGGGTTAGTGCCCCTGACACAGATTTGTCAAGTGTTAATAAATAAGCCCAAGTGTATTTCTCTATATTTTTGCAATGCAGATCACAATGTCTTAATGAACCCATGATACTAACAAAATCTGTTTTGAAGGACATCCAAAGACTTTTCCAAAGAAAGCACCAGACAGTGACACCTGTAAAGTAGTGATTTGCAGGCCAGCCCCAGATCTGTGGGCCCCAGGCATTGCCAGTGAGTCAGATGGGTTCTGGCTGGCAAAGCCACTCTTTAGTTGTCTGTGTGTGGAAGGCAGGCCTGGACTTTGCCCATGGCTCACCTTGCTCATGATGTAAGCATACCCCTAATTACTCTGGCAGCAACTGCACTCCGCTTATTAACATACTTGTACTTGCCTGTACCCCCTCTCTGGTGACATCAGAGATGGACAGGTCAGATGTGAGTATATAAATAATGATGGCATGCTAGGTCAGGTTGGAAAAGGGCGGGGTTGGGTGTGGGACAGCTATCTGCAGATCTGACTGACACGTTAGGGAATGGGTAGCAGGTGGCAAAAGGTACTCTTACTTTCCCCCCCTCTGCCTTGCCCCTTATGAATTCAGAGCTTTTGAAAGCAGTCAACTAATGTGCTGACCCTAACCAGCCCTCAGGCTACTGAAGACCAACTTGGTCCGATTCTGAGATTTATATACCTGCCCCTCTCTGACACTAAAGGGGGTGAGGTTGGTGACATATATAAATCAAAGGGGTGCACAGTTTCTGTCGTCCCACAAGCTGGGTTGAAAAGGTCTAAGCTGCTGGGTTTTGTACCAACCTATGATTCACTGCAGGCAACATTGTATTTATAAAGGCAATAAGTGCATATATGTAGCATATTGATCTTCTAAAAGACAAGATCATTTGTACCAGCCTATATCTAACCAAACATTGCTTCCTCATCAGATCTCAGATGGTCAAGAAAATGAGACTAATACCATAACAATGTACAAATTACCTTTTATTTTCTCAATTATGTGCAGACATTATTGGGTTGTTAAAAGGGTATGCTTAAAATTTATCTCCTTGCAACAAGGAAATAAGCATGAGGATTTGCTGTTTTTATAAAAGCACAGTTGGTGATGTTGCTCAGGAAGTTGATTAAGCTAATTAGCCCTTTTTAACAAACCTGCAAAAGATAGTGTTGCTATTAACTGCTAGTACCCATTCCAGTCTGAAAGGAATGTATTGAAAGAATTTAATAATATTTCTAATTGAAGAGTAAACCACCTTTGCTGGCGACAACTCCTTTAATACTCTCATAATGAGAAGTGCCTGAATTTGCTGCCTTCTTACGGTCTAGGGGACTTGCATGAGATTTGATCCTTTTCCCTTTTGGTAAAAATTTTTTACCAGCAGTTCCTGAAGATTTTCCATATTTGTCAACTGCAACTATAAAAAAAAAAAGTTCAGTAGTTTCATATTATATTATATTATATATATAATATTTCATATTATTATCAGAATCTAATGTTTACTTTGTTCATGTTAATATTGAAATGAAACCACTCACCTGCTTTTTCCTTCTCATCATCCAGTACTGCACCTTGATTTACGCTCTCAACTAATTGCACATGTTATGAGTTTATTTGACAGTAACTCAAAATATTATGTATTTAAATGCATCTCTGACAGCTAGTCCAGTTGTGACATCATTCATGTATTACATTAAATACTTTCAGCTTCAGTTTGGAAAGGATTTCTATCTAATAGTGCTATAGCTTTTGCTGAAGTACAAATACACAGTAGTGTCCCCTAACTGCTTAAGGTGCTTATTAGCTTATCCTTCCAGAAATCACATATATTTATAAGGAATGTTGTACCCACTACTGAAAATAATATCAGTTGTAAGTCAAAGCAGAGTTCTGTGACCTGTTGAAAGACATTTAGCCAATAACAAATCTCTTTATAAATGTCTAATTATAAAAGCATGGATCAGGTTGGAAGTGGCATGGAGATTTCACTTTTTGTTTTTCCAGGCAGTATAAGTGAAACTGATCAAACTGGCATCCCAATGGATATCGAGGATCACTGTTAAGTGGTAAATTATCATTATTCATGAACAGATATGGGTGGGCAATTTGACTTATGGCTTATATGTTTGGGCATAACACTAAGCTCAGATTCTGCCATCTACCTTTTGTGGAATAGGCCAGTTGTAGGTTATCTACAGATCTTTTTGAAATAATGATATATATAAAAATCTTTACAATGTTCTTAGATAAGCTTTAGCTATACATATCCTTTGGAAAGCTATGACTTGTAGGAAGGTATAGCCAAAACCTGGAATTGTGAACTCTAGGGCATAGAATCTCCAGTCAGGTTTTGTTATGTTTTACCATTCCTCTTCAAACACATTAGGAGATGTATGTATTCTGCCATTTTGATCTGTATTATTCTAAGGAAATGGCTTTAGCTTCCTTGACTTATTTTGCCTGGATTGTGTTTTTAGGGTCATTACAGTCCAGTATACCTAGCACATCTTTCTTTCCGATTTTAATAGGCTAAATTATTTTGTAATTTTGTAATTAACCTTTCTATTTGGCATAGAAAATAATAAATACCGTATACAGATACTGTATATACTCGAGTATAAGCCTAGTTTTTCAGCACCCAAAATGTGCTGAAAAAGTCACCCTCGGCTTATACTCGAGTCAGGTGCCAAGGGTCCCTCCAGACTAGCACTTTCTGTCCTTTGTGTGCAAATTAGGCCACCCACAACCAGACCCTCCAGTGCCTGTTGTTTTTGTTGACCTTCTTCTCCACTTACAGAGCTAGTTTACTGTTTTTCTTTGAAATAAATATTTAAAAACATATACCCCACTGATGCCTCAATTAATGTAATTTTATTGGTATTTATTTTGATTATTGAAACTTAGCAGTAGCGGCTGCATTTCCCACCCTAGGCTTATACTCGAGTCAATACGTTTTTCCAGTTTTCTTAGGTAAAATTAGGTACCTCGGCTTATATTCGGATCGGCTTAGTTGAGATGCTGAAAGTTTTCTAGCCTTTTAATATTGGTTTTGTTTTGACATAGGACTTAGGATGGTAATTAGATACAACGTCACAGTTTCTGTACCACTGTAGCTCCTCATGAGGAATATATTTGAAGGTTTATGACATCTGCTGTCTACTGGTGCAAATGGTCTGCACCCTCGCATAAATTTGATTGTCAAATAATATGAGGATTCAGGATATATGTTATGAGAAGAGGCTTTGCATAAACTTATTTTCATTTCTGCATGGCATGAAGCCAATATTTTTTTTTTGTTTTTCCTATATGTGTTTCCTGATAATATTGTAGTCCTAGGTCAATGAATAACATGGCTGTCCTCAGATGGGTGAGGATTGATTATACATTTTATGTACAAATATTTGTTTTTAGACAGCATAGGGATAGGGATTAACCCCTTTCATGCAAGCAGTATCCTCCGCAACTAGATCTGAATTGCCATCCAGCTGTGGCACATTTTAAAAGAGTACTTTTTGTGTCCTAGCCCTTTATGTTCATATTGAGGGAAAAAAAACAGATACCGCTATCTGTTCAGCCACCTACCAGCAGAAAAATTTTATGTCAAATAAGTCTAAGTAGGAATTATACTTTTTTGAAAATACTTACTCTTATAAAAAGCCAGATAGATTAATTTTATCTAGTTAATTTAGTTTTTAGATCCTACTGAAATAGACCAATAAAAATGTTTTGTATAAATGAGGCGTAATAGAACCAACAGCTACACTCACTTACCAGTAACTTTTATTTTATTAGCATAGTTGAATTCTCAGGGTCGGTCACAAACAAAAAATGATTAAAGTTATGTTTAAGGCCATCCATAGATCTGGTGATTGAGCACTACCTGCTGTTCATGTCACTGTGCATCAGATAGTATTGGGAACAAGGAAGGACACATCTCATTCTTACTTTTTAGATGCACAGATTCTGTTGCTTTGTGTAAATTTTAGGGTGGAATTTATCATGTCCTGATTTTTGTTTGAGTATAGTTGCTGAGTAGTAAGGGTAATACCTGCTCAGAAAAAAGCAGGCATTTAGTATTTGAGAGTTTACGTTTCCACACATGAACAATTCCTTCCTGAATTCCTGAATCCTTTCTCTCAATCCATTGTAAGGATTTGGATGTGTAGTTTTGCTTAGTCCTGTTGCTACCCATTAAACAGAATGATGTCCAACTGTTTGAACTGACACAGGTATTTTCTTTGATAAATATGTCAATTTATTAAAAACGTTTTTGGCTGTTAAGAAATATGTTACTTATAGTCAGGAAGGTTTGATAAACAGGCAAAGTATCAAACTGCTGGGAATCCTTCATGATTTCCAAGTTTGATTTTTAATAAATCTGCCTCTTAATTTAATTTTAACAACAACAACAAAAAAAAAAACATTTTAATGATGTTTCACCTTGCCACCTTTTCCTTGCAACATCTTTTTAAATAGACAGGGTGTTTTTTGGTACAAGGAAGAGGCTCAGAAGTCTTCGTTTTAAATGAAAGTATCTTGTGTGTCGTGAGGCAGTAATGGTTGAACTAAAAATAGCTGGGACACAAGGACAGTAAAGATGCATTTCTTTCTTTCTGTTCACTTTGAGATAAACACTATTGTTGAGCTCCTTACTTTCAAGATTAATACCAAAAGGAGCATTTTACCAGTGCCAGCTGGTTCCCCAGAACTCTCAGACAGTGCTTTGGGAGGGCCTTTAAAAAAATAAATAAATAAATAAAAAGGGTTTTAAATGCTATTTCAGATGTTGGATTTAACTCTGTTTACATCCTCTCTTGGCTTTGCATTCCATTTTCCACCAATTAAAAAGTCAGCTGGGGGAATAAATAGCTCATACATAATTATTGTTGAACTACAATGCTCATTATCCCAAACCAGGTGCTAAAGAATCATCTAGTTTAGTTTAATCAATCTAATTTTTTCTCAGTGATTTACACATTACAGATCTCTGTGATTTTTACATTTCTCTTACCCACAATTCATGATATTTTACTCAGGGACTTCATTATGTATCAAATGTGTCAGATAAGTAGGATGGGTGCTTAGGACTCTTTTTTTTTTTTTAAGTTTCATGAACCTTTAGGGCTCTGGTACACTGGAAGATTAGTCGCCCGCGACAATACTCCCTTGTTGCGGGTGACTAAACTCCCCGATATGACATCCCACCGGCGAAAGTGTAAATCTTGTGTAAGCCCTTATTGGTTTTTGTGGGTGAGTTAGTGAACTAAGTATGGAGTGGCTGCTGGTACAGGTGTAGGATCTGTTATCCAAAAACCTATTATCCAGAAAGCTTTGAATTACGGGAAGGCCATCTCCCAAAATTACCAATACCAATATCTCCAAATTACAGAAAGATCCCTTATCCAAAAAACAACCTGTAAGGATGTCTTGAGATTGTGCCACCGGCTACTCTGTCTGTCAAACCCTGTGTAATGGGGTATGGGGGATGCAGTTTTGAAGCATTAGGCATATACTACGCCCATGTAAAAAATGGCACAGTATAGGGAATAATGGTTAATATATTGTAAATAGCAAATATACTAAATATAGTAAATATATTGCAGATAGTGACTATAGTAAATATACTGTAAATTGTAAAAATAGTAAATATATATCACTTTGTTTTGTATCTATGTCTGTAATTACAAATACTTTATCCATAAATAGTGACTATATCATTATGGAGTATCATTATATCTTTATTATTATTATTATTAACATTTATAAAGCGCCAACATATTCTGCAGCGCTGTACAATAAGTGGGTTTCATACATTGGACATACAGAGTAACATATAAAGCAATCAATAACCGATACAAGAGGTGAAGAGAGCCCTGCCCAAAAGAGCTTACAATCTACAAGATTGTAATAAATGCAACCATAAAACCCATTACAAAAGATTGATCAGGTCTTGTACCATGGATAATGGATGCTGTGGACCCAGTAAGTAGGGGAGCTTTCACTAACTTGAGCTGAGCATGGCTGAACACTTAGAGGGAGATTTACAAAGACCCAAACGCTCGGAGCGGTCATGCATTACTAGAACAAAGTATATATTTTTTTTATATATGTTAAAAAATAGTTAAAAAGACAGTAGTTCTAGTTTTATGTTTGACCAGATGGTAGCTGTTATATGTCAATTATATGTTTTGTATATATATATATATATAAATATATAAACACTCCCTGTTTATGAATGTTACTTTTTCTGCATTTGCTGTTTTTATTTAAAGTTTACACCATATTTACAGAAAATCATACATTTTCTGTACCCTTATTTTACAGTTTCCCATATTTCATGTTTTTTTTTCCTCTTTCCCCTGGACTGTAAGTGTCCCCTTGACTGTAAATGGTATATTTGTTGTCTTTGTTATAAAAACTAATGGGTTTTTATAGCAGAAGTTTAGAGTGTTGTTTGGTGCAGAGGTTATGCTTTTTCTTTACATAGCATATCTGAGAGAAATAATGGTCTTTGTATAGTTACAAAACAATTATTTCTGTAGGTATCTAAATGGCAGCGTTAATGAAGAGGCTTCCATTTTTCTTTGCTGAAGGCTGCAATAAACAAAAACAGATTCTCTGGAAAAAGGATGAGAATAAATTGATTCAACTTTTATTTCTCCTGACCCCAACTCAGAATAACAAATCTTTTGAGTGTCAGTTTGACTCCTAAGTGTCTTAATTATTTGCTGCAGTCCTTTAATGAGAGAATGTGACAAACCCAGTGACCTGTAGTTCACAAGTCACTTTGCAGTCAGGGACAGAGAGTATATACCTTTCCCACATATTAATAAGAACACTTTCAGAAATGTTTACTCTTATAATTCAGCCTTAACTCCTGTGACACTGAGGCGTTTCTAGCGCGCTGGAGGATTGCTGCGCTGAGTGCTACTTCATTACTAAAGGGTGTTGCCAGTGCTATTCCCTGGTTGTCCGTTCTTTTTTTGTATCTTGTGCCTCTGTGGATTTTTCTCTGCCATAGCTAAGAAAATGTTCAGAAGTAAACACCAGCATGATGAAACATTAGACATCTGTTACCAGCTTTCTTTTTATAATGTTCTTTCCTGATATATTTTTGAATTAATATGTTAAACTATTATGCTATGAGCACTGCCATGTTTATTTAAGTAGGCTAATTGATGGAAGTCTGGGTGTGCTATTCATTGAAATAGATGTTTATTGGGCAAGTCCAGCCTACAAATCTTCAGCTCTTTTCAGGGTTTGCTGACAATTGTTGACCTAGCAAATAGATACATTTTGGGATTCCAAGCCAGAAAAACATAGACAGGAAGGAAATAATTGCATATTGTCTGTAAAGCCTACATTTGCCTACAATGTATATCAGTTGGGCAGGTCTCCCCACGAAAATGGCATAATTTGTACTGCATATATCCACTTCACTTGCCAGCACCATCACATTTTGCATTGTGGTGCCATTATAAAAGTTCACACTTACAGCAATTTTTGGTCAGCAACTTTTAGATAATAAAATTGATGTTGGGTGCAAGTCACACAATGGCCACATCTATCCAATCATCCAGTATCCTTGAAATTTCAACCTTCATTTTTAGTATTCACCTTTTAATTTGCACATGAAAATGGGTACTTTTTGGTTGCTTATTCTGGCTTGGTAGCATCTGGTCAGCAAACCAGAATGGCACATTATACAGTAGATGGGAAGTTTTATTTGCTTGCTTGCGTCCTTGCTGGCTTCTATATAGTTTTCAGCTGAATCCTGTCCCATTTAGTAGGGATGAAGGAACGGCTGTGAGAATGAACACCTCTCTGACCTTGAAACACCACTCACGGTGATTTCTGTCTTTCAGAACACTGCCCCTTTATGCTTTTCTATATAATAAAAGCAGCCAGTAATACAGATTCAGGGGTCAATTTCTAGCCTTGACAGCAACTCTTGTATGGTCAGGGGTATTACAGAGTTGTAAATACACCCCAGCCAAAGTACTGGGTACCATTTGGTTTCAAATAAGTATGCCAACAAAGTAAACAGTATCCTTTACATTTGTTTATTTGTTATCCAGACTGTATGCTACACAGAAAGTAAAGCACTTTTTCAATTAACTTTTTTTGTCAATTAACAGAAATTCATATTTTGCAATGTAGTAGTTTTATTGTGAAGAATTACATTGGGAATTTTAATCCACATTTTTGGAGCACAGAAGTTTTTCTTTTTACATACACTACACTCTATAGTATCCAGAATTTAGGGTCTCTGTACTTGCATTTTCTTACTATTCTGTCAATTGATCTTGTTGATTCTATTTTACTTTTGGCATCATATCAATTATATAAACGTGTTGACAGCACTGGCATAGTTTCCAGTCTTCCTTATTAAGATGATGCGTCTAAAAGTGTTAAATAAGTTATAGAAAGAATACGGAAAAGACATGTTAAATTGTAACATCAACTTTATACATTGCTTTGATTTAATTGATATAAATATCTGACTTTAACAACACAGCTGGTACTGCTTCACTTGGCATATTCTGCATACTTATTTTAGAAGTGTTTGTAACTTGCTCTGTTTGAGAGGTTAAATATGACTGCCTGTTTGTGTTCTGTAATGAAAGACATAAAACCCTTCACTGTTCAGATTATATTCGTTTTTTTTTCCCAGACGGAAGCCCCTCTGCACGAGATAGCACAATTTCTAGGTGTGAAACTAGGATGTTACAACACAGTATTAGAATCACTTGAATCCAGTGATTGTTTGCGTGGGCAGCTAAGTAATTCCATGCAGACAATGCATCTGGCAATAAGTGGTCCCTTGGCGTCATAGTGTGTTGCATATGTACCTGGAAAACAGAATACCTGTAACCAGTCCTCTGCTCCCCTGGGTTCTTTTAGCACGCAGCCATCTGTCCCTCTTATAAGACTAATCAGAGCAACTATTCCCAGAGGCATGCAAAAATCACATTTATGTACTATATGATTGTAAGACACCCTTTTTTAGATTCACACATTCATTTGTGAGGGCACAGTCAAAGTTCTAATTAAACAAAATTTTTTCATGATTGTATTCTAAGTGGAATTAATAAATTAGTAAGTTAAAATAGTTAAAATAACAAATTAGGCTTGCTTTTAGTTGTATTTTGTCTCATGGCTAACAGGTTACATTTTGTTTGATTGATTTATAAATATTAAAAACACAATATAAAATAACATAATATACTTGGGAGAGGCTATATAGCGACAGGTTGGTCTAGACCAAGGTTGTTTTAAAAGGAGATGTCTACCACCAGATTTTTGGGGGGTTTTTTGTGCATAATAGAAAAAAATGCAATCCTGAGCTATTAATGAATACTTTTGGTTTTGTAAAGTTTTTTTTTTTGTAATTGCTAATAAAAGCAATATTTGTCTGTCGTTATCCAAGACTTCAGTTGCCATTATACTTAGCATGCTTCTGTTATTTTCATTCTTGGGTCTGGGTAAACACATACAAAGAATTATGGGTGTGAAACTATGGGAATCAGAATCTTGGCTGGAGGAGATGAATGCCAATACAATGTTTTAGTGATAAGAGAATTCATGGAAAGGAGAGGAAAGAATTGGAGACACAGAAACTGCTTTGATCTATGATTTACAAATAACTTTAAAATCATTGAAACGTTTTAATCAACATATAGTGGAAGTTGCTTAGAAATACCGTTTCTTTCCTTATAATGGGATTGCATTACAGTAGAAACTAACAATCTAAACAATGGTAAGCTGAGTAAATTGTTATCCTTAGAGTAACACTAATATATATATACTGTATATATGTGTATATACATTTATATATCCAAAAAAGACCAGCAACACCGAGTTTTATTTTGAGAAAGGTACCGATGGGGACCGAAACGTAACGTTGGCTGTTCATGCGTTTTGAATACACGGTTGATCTTTTTTTAAATAAAACTCGGTTGCTGGTCTTTTTTGGATATTTAAATCATTTAACATGCACATGAGGTAAGAGCTGAAGCAGAGTTTCACCCTGGGTTCGATATATATATATATATATATATATATTAGCTTTATTCTGAGGATAAATATTTACTCTGCTTACCATTGTAAGCCATTTATATGAAGCTTGTGGTTGTGGAATTCCCTCCCCGAATCAGTTGTACTGGCTGATACATTATATAGCTTTAAGAGGGGGCTGGATGGATTCTTAGCAAGTGAGGGAATACAGGGTTATGGGAGATAGCTCTCAGTACAAGTGAGGGAATACAGGGTTATGGGAGATAGCTCTTAGTACAAGTTGATCCAGGGACTGGTCCGATTGCCATCTTGGAGTCAGGAAGGAATTTTTTCCCCTCTGCGGCAAATTAGAGAGGCTTCAGATGGTTTTTTTTGCCTTCCTCTGGATCAACTAGTAGTTAGGCAGGTTATATATAGGCATTATGGTTGAACGTGATGGACGTATGTCTTTTTTCAACCCAACTTACTATGTTCCTATGTAAGCTATTTGGCTGGCCTAAATTGCTCTGTGTGCTATTAAACTTTTTTGAAGGCAGCAGAGCACAATTTGAGTTTTTGATGCATTAATTCTGCAAGTCATTTGAACACATTGTCATCCCTATTTATATGTTTAGTTTCCCTTTCCTAGAAGTCATATTAGCGTGTACTCTCTCACATAGTAATACAATTAACCTTGCACTATAGTTTTATCCCTGGGTGCACTTGTATGCATATACTTAATATAATTTACGCAAGACACAGACACACATACTGTATGATCAAGGTTTACTCTCTCACATAGTCTGCACATTGCTCTTGTATTCTTATTGTACTTTATTATTGTGCAGCATAAATGTTTCTAAATGAATAGGAGTTGTAAAGTAATTGTTATATAACAATTAACAAACATTAAACTGACATTTGTGCTGTAAAGTATGTTCCTGTAATTGGAACTATAAAAATTCTCTAAAACTGCAAATTTTAGTCCTTTCCTTAGTGACCTTTCCTTTTTTACTTTATGTTACATACTTGTTCAAAATGTTCTTAATGAGTAGGCATTTATTCATTCACTGGATCCAGAAGGCTGTGACGGTGCATACTGCAGCAATGTAATGCCACCTTTGATACATACAGACATTTGTGTTTGTGTGTTTGTATATGTGGTCCCAATCTAATTAATTCTGTAAGGGTCATGGCATTTGGGATATTTTAGGGTGCATTTTTGGGCTCGAATGTACCATGAAAAAACTTAAATGCATCAAATTTGTACATGAAATCACAGACTTTTAGACACCAAAGTTTTACATTTAAGTTTTTCATTTTTGTTTTAATGCTTAATAAATATACAACGTTTTGATGTTAGAACCAAGTATCAAGTCCCTGTGTGTGCGGCACTCTTTCTATTATATATATATATATATACAAAACAATTGGTAGTAAGCAGGCACTCACGTCTTTTAAATCAAGGAATGCCTGGGTGCAGTATTAACAAGTAAACGTAGTCTAATTGAAACAAATGCCGCACTCACAGGACTTAGAAAAAAATAAAAAGGTTTTATAATATAATAAAACCTTTTTATTTTTTTCTAAGTCCTGTGAGTGCGGCATTTGTTTCAATTAGATTATATATATATATATATATATAAATGGCCAGTCAAAAAAAAAAAGTTAACAGGACCACAGAACTAAAGGGCATTTCAAACAATAACACAAAAAGATCCATTAACTAAAAATCTTCCATAACCGTTTATATGTTTATATGTATATTCACTTTTTAATATGGAGCTTTAAATAAAATTGTATTTTTATGGAAGATTTTAAGTTATGGGATACTCCTTTTTTTGTTGTTGTTTAAAGAAGAAGTAAACCTTTTTTTCTATCTTGAAAATTACTCTAAATACCCCCAGAAGAACATACCTTAGTCCTTGCATTCAGTCTGATCTGGTTAGAGATTTATAAGTTGAAATCTCCAGCTCCTTTCCTCCTCTTCCTGGTACAGCGTGAAGCCCCGCCCCCTCTTCCTGTTTAGCTCTCCTTATCTCTCTGACTATAGGGTAGTGGAAGAGGAGAGCCTTCTGTGCATGCCTCACAGGGAAGAAGCTTTCTGGGAATGCAAAGAGAAGCAGGGGGTCAGTGTTCAGCAGCAGCAGATTTTTTTCTGTGCCCATACATAACTGCCTGACTCACTCTTTACTTCTTTAAGGGTGCAGTATCAGGTTCGAAAAGAACAAAGATAACTTGGAAGAAACCTAGAAGAAGACAATTAGACAGTTGTTAATCTACTAGTAAATGCTCGAGTTGAGGTTTATGTCCTTAAATTGGCTTTAGTGTGTTTGAGTACTCAATTACCCCTGCCACATTGGCTGAGAGACTGCTCAGCTTATCACAATTTCCATAAATTAAGTTTTTTTCCTATTTCTAGCTATCTATTGCTTTCACATAACAATTCACTCCTAAAAGCTAGTACATCTGAAGGCATATGATTTCTTGGAGACCTGAAATTCAAACTGAAGAGCTGAGGGGTTGTTGTAGACTCAGCCCTTTTATTCATTATACTGAATCCCTCTCCAGGCCTTACTGTCTCTAAGTAAGAAATATTGCTGGAATGTACCCATTAGCTCTGAAGAAACCTATCTTAACTCATTGAATTTATCTTTTTAAACTGCTCCAGCCAGATTTATTTGCCTCTCTCACAGATCCTCATCTGCTGCTTAACTACAAGAATCTTAACTAGAGAAAGCATGTGTAAAGCTTTGGCTCTAACTCCCCTTTGTATTTGTGCCGTTTCTTACATTCCAGATGATGTATTTTATAATCCAGTTTATAATCTGAAAGGGACGCTATAATCAGAATGGAATAATTTCATCTGAATACAATTTGTAATGTTTAGCTAAAGTAAAGAAGTGCTGGAAAACTGATTTAATTACATTTTAAACACACAATTGTCAAAACATATATTGATTTTTGCTATCTCTATAACAGAGCATTAAGAGTCTGATAAATTCAATGGCAGTCTTAAGGAAAATGGAAACTGAACTACAAATACAAAAATGCAAAATACTGTATATATTAAGCATAGACTTGGAACAATCCCACATATTTATATATAGGACTGTACCTATAGACAGCAAAAATACCTCCATTTTTTTTACATAAATCCATTTAGTTGGGCCTAAACAGTGCACAAATTGTGTATAGTCACACAGTGACCACTTGTATCCCCCGAGGAGTCATTCAGCCCCTCCCTCACCTGGATTCTGGATCTTGGAGCCCCTCTGCTTTCCTGACAATTTGTGCATCACCCACAATGTAAAGTAGAGGGATTTCAAGCTTAAGAATTCATCACTTTAAAATGGAACAAGATGAGTGAGGGGTTGAATACCAGCATAAGGTGGGTCCCGGGTGAGGAAATGGTCCCTGCGAGTCTTAAGGAGACTAAAAAGTTTTTTCCCCTAAATATGAGAAAATGTGTATATATATTAGTTTAGAATTACAGGAAGGCCATCTCCCATAGACTCCATTATAAGCAAATAATTCAGATTTTTAAAAATGATTTCCTTTTTCTCTGTTATAATAAAACAGTACCTTGTACTGTACAGATTACTGAAAGACCCCAGGTCCTGGGCATTCAGGATAACAAAGATGTTTTTTCCTAATTTTAAAATTGAGAGCCATTCTTGGTGTATTGGGCTTTAATATTTACTATGATGTAGAGAGTAATATTCCGAGACAATTTGCAATTTGTCTTCATTTTTTATTATATGTAGTTTTTCAATTATTTCAATAATTGTTCAGCAACTCTCCAGTTTGCAGTTATAACAGCCATTTATTTGTTAGGGTCCAAATTACCTTAGCAACCAGGGAGTGGCTTGAATGAGAAACTGATATATAAATAGGAGAGGGACTGAATAGAAAAAAAAGTTATAAAAAGTAACAATAAAACTGTAGCCTCACAGAGCAATAGTTTTTGACTGCGGGGGTCATTGACCCCCATTTGAAAACTACAAAGTGTTTGAAGAATAAGGCAAATAATTCAAAAACTATACAAAATAAATAATAAAGACCAGTTAAAAAGTTTCTTAGAATTGTTCATTCTATAACACACTAAGGGGCAGATTTATCAAAATGTGAGTTTAGAGCTTAATACATAAAAACTCATCCATTCCTATGGGCTTTTTAGAAGCGTATTTATCAATGGGCTAAAGTTAGAACTCACCATTTGATAAATATGCTTTTAAAAATCCCATAGGAATGAATAGAACATGGGTGCATTTTTATGTATTAAGCTCTAAACTCACATTTTGATAAATCTGCCCCTAAAAGTTAAATTAAAGGTGACCCACCCCATTAAGGTACACATGGCAAAAGTTATATATGAATTTGTACAGGTATGAAATAATGTATCCAGAATGCTTTGGACCTGGACTTGTGTATTTTGGATCACAATAACTGGACTGTGGACTGTGTAATTTGGATCACAATAACTTAAAAGCGAACTAAAGCTTAACAAAACAGGTTTAAAATAATTTTTTGACTAGTCCAAAGCGAGAACATCCCTCTGGTAGGGAAGATCTGTGCCTCTGAAGATGCCCCCTGTAGCTCCCCATCTTATTTTCTGCTGATCCACAATACATGCTCTGTACTGTCAGTTATTGAGCTTACAGAACAACTCACAGTATACTGCAAACATCACAGTACAAGACCGATTAGTAATTAATTTAGATTCTCATACATAGCATCTCAGAAACCAATGTAGCCTCAGCTTCTGTGACATGTGACTCATTTTCTGCTTAAAGATGTTTATGCCTGTAAGCTTAGATCAGGGATCTCCAACCATTGTTACCCAAGAGCCACATTCAAATGTAAAAAAAGACTTGGGGAGCAACACAGGCATAATACATGTCCCTGGGGGTGCCAATTAAGGATTGTTATTGGCTATTTGGTAGCCCCTATATAGACTGGCAGCCTACAGGAGGTTCTGTTTGTCAGTTCACTCATTTTTAAGCACCAAAACTTGCCTCCAAGCCAAGAATTCAAAAATAAGCACCTGCTTTGAGGCCACTGGGAGCAACATTCAAGGGGTTGGAGAGCAGCATGTTGCTTACGAGCCACTGGTTGGGGATCACTGGCTTAGATTAACAGCTGCCCAAGACCATTTGGAACAGATTCACTGAGACTCCTGTGCACAACTGAAGGTCTGAGTCATTATTGTTATAGAGATTCTGAAACTTTAGGATGGTGCAATAAGTTTAGTATATTAAATATGGCATTTCTAGCCATATTTGTTTTTAGGGTTTAGGTCTACTCAAAAAATACAAAAATCCCTTTAACCATTAAAAAAAAATTAACAGGATTGTTTTGCCACCAATATGGATGTGTTAATGTTTTTAGCAAAGTAGCCTTTTACTGCTTTATATAGTGCTTGCGCTCAGTGGTATATTTGTTAAACTTTTTTAAACTACGATTCAAAGCATTAGAAAAGGAATACATATCTAATCTGTCCTTACCAAAAACATAAAAACATATGTTTTGTTTTGACGATAATTCTTTGATTTGTATACACTTATGGTTAATCTAAAAGCTACATGGACATGGATCTTTGTTTAAATGAGACGTAATGGTAAACATTTCTGGGGTGCCTTAGGCACCCCCAAATGATTGTAATCTCTTACCTTTTAACCCCGGGCTGGTGATTCTGTGAGAAGAAAAAGGCAACAACTGTGAGCAAGTGTTTCTTTTCCTTCTTTCTCCTGTCTTCTGAATCCTGGGGCTGGCACATGCGCAGTAGAGTGAAAGTGGCAGCTTTTATGTTAAAGTTCGGCTTTTCACTCTACTGCGCATGTGCAAGTGCACAAAGACAGAAGAAGGAAGAGGAGACACTCTCTGCAGGTACCCCGA
The DNA here is from genome assembly GCF_000004195.4 of Xenopus tropicalis. Classification (NCBI taxonomy): domain Eukaryota; kingdom Metazoa; phylum Chordata; class Amphibia; order Anura; family Pipidae; genus Xenopus; species Xenopus tropicalis. The sequence continues at coordinate 127,768,834 of NC_030677.2, forward strand.
GCTGGTGCTGTTTTCTTTACACAGGAGCACCAGCCCGGGGTAAAAGCGATTAAAGTCACTGTTAGGCACCCCCCAGTGACTTAGAATTTCCTTCTCCTTTAACATATGACATAAGTGAGCCAGATCTTGAAGACCCATACTTCTGTTGTAGCAAATTAACTAGCATTGAGGGAGACCATAGTTCTTGAAACTTTTTTAAAATTTTAATTGGGATATTTACACAAATTCAAAAGGTTATGATAGCATCCCATAAGGATATCATACGGATTTGGTATTTAGGAGCTTATGTGGATTACAAAGGGCACTGATTTCAGTACAAGCATTATGTTTTATTGTATAACCTTATTTTCCTCACTGAGGATTTTTGAGCAGTTTAAAGCTATGTTTAATAACTGTTCCATGAAAAATTGCCCTTTGTTTTCTCATTAACTGGACAATTGCTAATGATGAAAGCAGGTTGTATAACTAATATTCTATACATTGAAGCATGATCTGTTTAGGACCCCTGGAAATCTTATTTTATACTTAATCGTGGACTTAATCACAGATTAAAGCTGTACATTTATGAAAGAACACTCTGTAACATTTACAGTTATATGGACATTATTGTAGCTTAAAGCCTTAAGTTATTCCATTTAAAATATGGGAAAGTTTGTGAGAGAAGCCGTTTTCTTGCCCCACTATATGCCTTAGTTCAGCAAAAAAGTTGCTCAATGCTTGGTCAAGGATTGCACAGCTGCTTAACACATTGCAAGAAATTTTGCATATATTAGGGCGCATTTACTTACCCTAGATGTGTAGTGTTCAATGTGCAGTTCTGAGTACAATTGGCATGTTTTCCCCCCAGAATTCTGGTGTCATTGTAGATGCAAACGAGCAACTGATGCAATTGCACTGCATATACTGTGGTTGCATTCGATATGCCAATATGGATGCAACTGTGCATGCGTTTTCGCACAAATAGGCCACAGTTGTGTTGAATATTTTCTAAGTCTGTCTGTTGTCATTTCGGGTATTCAGCTTGTGAATGACATCCGCTCCATTCTCTTAGTGCAAGTGTGCTGAGGGAATCGTGTAGCTACTGTCTAGACAGGAGGTGGTAGCTCGAGGGTTTCAAGGTGATAAACCTGATTGTGGATTTAAGTTCTCCAGATATTATGTGTGTGTTTTTAGCATGGTTTGCTCTAGTGTGGAGGCTTATAGCACCCAAAACACAAGCAATTAGATAGTGGAAGGGGTTGACTTCTCTTAAAACTGACTACTGTATGTAAACTGATGATCAAAATGCCTGGGTGGTTTTTTACCTGATAATTCTGTGAAGCGGGGGTCAAGTCTTGAGGGTACTAAAAATATGTAAATATTACATGACATTTTTGCAATGAGTATAGATAGCTATTATCATAGCTTAGTTACCATCAAGAATCTAGTTAGTCTCCTAGAGGACTCTGCACGTGAGAGTTGGCAATATAACATAACATAACATTAAACCAAGGTACCAACTTATTATTTGCAGAGCAAAAACAAACCAACCCAAAATGAAAAATTATTAATTTAAATATAATTGAATGGTAAATAGCAGCCCCATGTTTGAGAGCTTGTTGGATACTGGATTTGCTGACAAATCACCTACTTGTACCTGCATCTCTTTCTAAAGAATTACTAAAAGTAGATGGTCGGGTGTTTTTCTGTATATATTTTTGTCTTGCAACTGCACTCTAGTTCTCTTCATTTATTGTAAATAGAGATTTATTTCCATGTGGCTGTTAGAGCCATTTTGTTGCAATGACTAAGCAGACAGAGCTCTCTTATATTCTTCCTGTACATGAAGAACACGCCATCTGACAATTTTTTGTTCGGTAGATGGCAGCCATGAAACTTTAGCCTTGTTTGCAGCATTTTGCCTCAGTGGAGTTGTACCTACAGTATGTAATTCCATTTCTGCATAATTAAAAACAATGTAATTGTAAGCAACTTGTCAATACAGAAAAATTAAACATTTCAATAATTGTAGGTATTTGTTGATTTTGAAGTTGTTTATTTTCTGCCCTTTGCTATTTCTTTCACAACTTGGCTTACTACTAAAAGAAGTGTAGCAGAAATCAGATCTGCTTAATGCCCATAGTGCCTTGCACACTTCTACTATTCTTCTTCTTAGGTCTGGAAATCACAGAACATGCATTGTTGGAACTGGAGTCTTCAAAAGCAGTGACAATAACAGATCACTTTAAAATCACTGAATATGTTTAATGAATAATAGAATGCTTAGAATCAAATGTTTTGTTCTGCAAAAAACTTTTTTATGTGTTTGCTTAATTAAAGTTATACAACGGTTGTAGACATATGAGTAACCTAGAAAGTGCAAAGTACTTGTAGGCTGTATAGCTGTAATGTGGACTTTATAGGACCCTAGTGAAATGAATACAATTGCTTAGTTTACTTGAACAGCAAACTGATAGCTATATTAAGCCAACACATTTTGCAATAATTAGATTTTATACAAGCAGTGGCGCTTCACTTTAACTCCTTTCTTTATCATTTTAGATGCATTTTAAATACAAATATTTTCTTGGCTGAAGTGGTTGTAGACTACTTATTTTGCTGCTTTCTTTTAGCAGATGCTCATACATATTCATCCAACAATTCTGCATCGAATATGTTATAAGAACTCAAAGGAATTTTTTTTTAGTTAAATTGGTAGTCTCTTTAAAAGGAAAGAGCAAGCAGTGCTACTTGTCCAGAAACGAGGCCTATATAGGTTTTCATAAACACTTATTGTCCTGAAACCACCGCATACCGTTTACTGTTGCATAGCAACCAACTTCTTGGAACCATAATAGGTTTAGTGACCATGCTGGATGCAATGATAACACAAGAGATCTTGTGGGCTGCTGTCTCCAACACAAGACTATGTTTTGATGATTATGAAGTAAAATTGTCTCTTGTGCTGTTGTAGTCCTTTAGCCATGTCAGTATTGACAATTACTGTTAAAATGTGAGCAGATATGTCAAGATAGCAAATTTATTGTTATTGGCTGTTACTGACAAAGGGACGTACAGAGAGTTTCCATTGGTCTGTTGATTGTTACTGTTTTTAAATTATTTGCCTTCATCTTGTGCCTTGAGCTTTCACATGAGGTCACCGACCCAGAAATAGTATTGCTCTGTAAATCTACAGTTATTGTTACTTTTTATTAAATATGTTTTTATCCAGCCCTTTTTCTAAAAGCCACAAAAAATAGAAAATTGTTGAAATTCCTCATCCATGTACTTAAAGTTTATGTGAAGGTGAACTACCCCCATGCAAATTATGTACACATATTGATCACTACAGGAGGCAAAAAGAGGTTTTTACATAATAGAGGTTTCATTAACTCTTTGTTTCTTTTCCTGTGACTGTACTGAGCTATGGAAGTGAGCAGATGGGAACAGGGTCTGCTCATTCAGCTGGTTCAGTCTCAGTTGCAGGAGCTATAGGAGATTCTGCTCCTGTGTTACCAGAGACGGAGATGAGTGACCATGTACTGTCACTGAACCTAAAAACCTACTCTTTTTCTGCTACAGAACCATAATAACCAAGGCCTTGCAAAAGCTGTTATGTCTTGCTATAACAGAGAGCTTCTTATATGTTAATAGAATTAACCAGAATCAGCCATTGTGTATAAAAAAAGAAAAGCTTTTCAGAAATGAACAGACTGCCTTATTTCATAGCAAAATAATGTGACCTAAATGGAATGTTACCAATGCTGCATCTGACCATAAAATCAGCAAGAAATAGAAGAAGACCTAATAATGGTTTTTATAAGCTTCTAACCAAAATGGCTTGCACTCTACACCTTATAATCTTTGTGTTTGTTTATTATGCTGTTTCCTGCATTGTTGGTAAGTGTTTTCTTTAAGCTTTGCACTACATTTTTTTTGTCAAGTACACAGAAAATTCTTTACATTCTCTACATCAGTGCTGTCCAACTTCTGTGGTACCAAGGGCCGGAATTTTTCCGACCTACGTGGTGGAGGGCCGATAATGGAAGCCAGTTTTAAATACTCCCCTTTTTGAAACTGCACCCACTTGAAACCACACCCATGTTATCACATGACCATACCCATATTAATGGTTGTAGGACAGCAAAAACCTGCCATACTCTGCCTGCCCTACCCTGCCTGTGTGTGCCATACTCTGCCTTCCCTACCCTGCCTGTGTGTGCCATACTCTGCCTTCCCTACCCTGCCTGTGTGCCATACTTGGCTGGTTTGTGCCATACTTGGCCTGTGTGTGCCATATTCTTCCTGCCCTACCCTGCCTGTGTGTGCCATTCTCTGCCTGCCCTACCCTGCCTGCATGTGCCATACTTTCACTGTGTTTGCCATTCTTGGCTGGTTTGTGCCATACTTGGCCTGTGTGTGCCATACTCTGCCTTCCCTACCCTGCCTGTGTGTGCCATACTCTGCCTTCCCTACCCTGCCTGTGTGTGCCATACTCTGCTTGCCCTATGATGCCTGTGTGTATGGCACACACAGGCAGCCTACAGTGACACAATGCTCCTACAGTCTGCACAATAACTATATATTAAAAAACTTTTTAATTGCAGTACTACCTCAGTATATGTTCTTTTTGTAGTGTGCAGGGATTATTTGTGGGTTTCTACTGCTCCTGAGGTGTGAACAGGGGAACAATATGGGTGATTACAGCCTGAGCCTGAGGTGTGAACACTGCAGGGGGTGAACAATGCAGAGATTAAAAGGTGTGAACAACACAGGGGATTACATATTTAAACAATACAGAGGGATTACAGCCTGAATCTGAGGTGAGAACCATGCAGGGGGCCAGTTAATCACAGTACTGATAGCATTTAAAGCTTACAGAAGAGTAAGCCATCAAAGCAGCCAGACAAGTGGGGGGGCCACACAGAGGGGGGTCGCGGGCCGCCAGTTGGACAGCACTGCTCTACATTATGTCATTCTGATTTAGATTCACAAACTTATCAGAAAACACAATAAGGTTCATTTAAAACCTAGTGTGCAGTGTGCAAATGCTTTTTTACCCAGAATTCCTGCCTAGGTAGTTGTGTCCATCGCAATTAAAAAATTAATGTACCGTATTTTTCCGCCGTATAAGACGCACTTTTTCTTCCCCAAAACTTGGGGGGAAAAGTTTGTGCGTCTTATACGGCGAATGCTCCTTCTCTATGTGCCGCGGCTCTCTGCCGCATACTCGCTTTTATAAGGTTGCGCCCGTGCGTACTGACGTCACACGTACAGGGCGCAACCTTATAAAAGCACGGAAGCCGCAGGGAGCCGCGGCACAGAGAGGAAGACATCGCAGGAGCCGGAGGCCGCTGGGGGGAAGCTGATGTATGCTGTTTGTGCCGTGGGGGAGCTGGAGGATGCTTGGAGGCCCTGGGGGAAGCTGAAGGATACTTGGGGGGGGCCCTGAAGGATACTTGGGGGGGGCCCTGGGGGAAGCTGAAGGATACTTGGGGGGGCCCTGGGGGACGCTGAAGGATACTTGGGGGGGGGCCCTGGGGGAAGCTGAAGGATACTTGGGGGGGCCCTGGGGGACGCTGAAGGATACTTGGGGGGGGCCCTGGGGGAAGCTGAAGGATACTTGGGGGGGCCCTGGGGGAAGCTGAAGGATACTTGGGGGGGGCCTGGGGGAAGCTGAAGGATACTTGGGGGGGGCTGGGGGAAGCTGAAGGATACTTGGGGGGGCCTGGGGGAAGCTGAAGGATACTTGGGGGGGGCCCTGGGGGAAGCTGAAGGATACTTGGGGGGGCCCTGGGGGAAGCTGAAGGATGCTTGGGGGGGGCCCAGAGACAATTAACTTTATACAGTTGATATAAAATATTTTACTACAGTATTTGCTTCAGAATCTTTTTTTTTCTAGATTTTCCTCCTTTAAAATTGGGTGCGTCTTATATTCCGGAGCGTCTTATAGGGCGAAAAATACGGTAATTTCCAAATCAAGTGCAAGTTGCTAACATTATTAAAGTGGGAATTGCATCACTTCTCTCTTCAGCTTTAAACAAGCCTTGGTGCACAATACTTTTGGTGCAGGTCTGCTGCATTTATTGATGCAACCCATCAGTAGGTTTACTTGCATGCTATTCAGCAGAAGTGGCAAGATATTTTTTGCACACTTGGTCATAGGTAAAAGAGAGAGAACATTGCTCTGTTGGCACTGACTACATATACTAGAGTCAGCTCTCCTCTGGGCAAGGCTCCATTTAAACTGGTTAAATCAAAAGGTCTGGTTTCTGGTTGATGCTTCCTTAAAAAGCCATGGTAGTTAAAAGTTACTTACAAATAGCTTAAAGGAGAAGGAAAGGCTAAGTCACTTGGGGGTGCCAAAATGTTAGGCACCCCCAAGTGACTTAGATCGCCTACCTTGTACCCTGGGCTGGTGCCCCTGTTAGGAGAAAAAAAGCACCAGCCCAGGGTACTTGTAGTGAGCACTTCCTTCTTCATTTTTCTTCTGCCGGCGAAATCCGTGGGCTGGCGCATGCGCAGTAGAGTAAAAGGCGGGCTTTATTGTTTAAGTTCGGCTTTTCACTCTACTGCGCATGCGCGCAAGTAAATAGGAAGTAGGAAGCGCTCGCTGCTACCCCGGGTTGGTGCTGTTCTCTTCGTACAGGGGCACCAGCCCGGGATAAAAGGTAAGCGATCTAAGTCACTTGGGGGTGCCTAACATTTTGGCACCCCCAAGTGACTTAGCCTTTCCTTCTCCTTTAAGAAAATTTTTGTAGCACTACAGGTATGGAACCTATTATCCAGAATGCTTGGGACTTGGGGTTTTTCAGATAAGGGGTCTTTCCGTAATTTGAATCTCCATGCCTTAAGTCTACTAAAAACCAAAACATTTATTAAATCAAATAGGATTGTTTTGTACCCAATATGAATCCAAAGCATGGCGATGTGTGCCCAATTTTCTTGCCGTTCTTTACACAGCATAATAAATATGCCCCTAATTTTTACCAAACTTAGGGTTGGGTTTTAGGAGAGTGTTAGGGGTGAGGAGGGAAGAGGACTCAGAACACATAAAGTGCTGAGAGCAGATGCATGAATGAGTATACGGGATTTCTGAGCCCAGGCAGTGTTTTTGTTTGTAAACAGCTTCTCTGCTGTGTCTGGAGAATTCTATGTCTTTTTGATTATGCCCATAACAAAAAAAGTAGGCTATTCAGTTTTGCTGAAATAGGTCCTGGTATCCCCATTTCTCTATTATTATTTGGAAAAAAACAGCAAGATTTGTTCTGATTTAAAACAAAATCAGTTTATATATTTGCTATAGTTGCACATGCTGTTTGGATCATGATCAGTATCATCATAGGAATATTTGTAAGACATTTATGAATTCTTTTAAGGTGTATTAATATAGCTGCATAGTTCTCTGTTATGAATTTGGAATCCTTCATAAGAATAATGCTTTATGATGGAAGTTCACAATGTTCGGAGTGAGGTTATTTTCATAAATGTTTTTAAGCAGAATAGAATTTATGTCAGCTATTTTATTTCAAATTGTTTCCTTATGGTATGAATTCATTGTTAGGAACTGTTAAATGTTTTAATATATCATCAAGTGTACTGAACTGCAAGGCTGGCATTACTAACATGTGAGAAATTGTTCGATTATATTCTGTGTTGGGTTTTATGGGAAGAGAATAAATAGTTCTGCATTTATTTTGGGAAACGCCAGAGTCCTGAAGAAAAAAATAAGCTATTTTTCATATAAATAATTAAATGGAAAGGATCTAAATTTATTGTTAATGATCTCTGTTCACACTTCAAGTTTCATCTGCAGGCAAGTCACAAGAAAACAATACATTTGGTTGACTGACTCCTCCAAGATTTGGTCAATCTGATCTTTGCTTGTAATCACTGACATTCAGCCGAATCCCTGAATTGAATCATTATTCTTTGTGTTTCTCTGTTATAATGATGTTCTACAAATCTCTCAAATGGAATAATGTGGTTTTAATTAAACCCAAATAGGGATCAATATTGTGCAGTGTTTATGTGTCCCAGGGCTCTCTCGATATATGCTCCCTCTTCTTGATGATGTTTGCTTCTTAACCAGCTGCCTTTTTAACTTGAGGTGTTCTGTCCCATTTGGGCTGCCGTAGGATGGCAGCTGTGTATGTGCCAGTATTGATCAGAATACACTGCATAAGTAGCAGGTGTGACACAGGTGCAAAAAGTATTTTGGAGGGGAGTAATCTTGTGTCCCTTAGATCTACTAAACCTGCAGGATACATTTATTACCTTTAATTTTTGTCACTATTTATATGAACTGTGAGAGGTAGCAGTTCAATGAAGCTAGTATTTAAGGTTTAACCAACTGTGTAAAACACAATTTCTAAACTGCTAATGCTTAAACAACATTTTATTGACAGCCAACATGTAGATGTGTTTCTTAATAATAAGGCATATTAATTTATTATGCATTCAGCTTTACTGAGTGTATTATAAACTGATAGGGATATTTGTATTTTTACATTGGCATTCCATCTGTTGCTTTCTATTTAAGTTAGATGCCAGTCCAGAGTATGTGAACTAAGGGAGGAACTTTTTTTAGCTGGACATGAAAACCAGACTTGGTTAAAATTGTAGCTTGAGCAGCAGCTGATGGTCCATAGGCTGGCTGAAATAGAAATTGTTCTTATGGATACAATAAGAGAGAATAGTGACATGGTTAGAGAGGAACAAGTATGTACTGATGGGTTAAGCTGGCCATACACATACAGCTAAAATCATACAAAATCCGGTTTTGTACGATTTTCAAACCATGGGTGGGATCCAAATTATCGTCCTGCTAATTTTCGTACCATGGCGATTGGTCATTTAGTCGATTGGGCAGGTTAAAAAATTTTAGTTTGGCTGACGGTAAAATCTGCGCATGTACAATATTGGGACAATATTCTTGGGGGCCTACAATGGAAGTCACTTTCATATCGTTAGTGTCTGCCAACTATTTCATGTTCAAAATATCCTCCGATTTGTATTTTAAGGACTTTATCCTACAATTTAAATCTGAATGTTAGTTTCAGATTGTTGCATTTAAACGTACAACAAACGTTTTTCAGAAGAAAACTAAAATCTGAGTGTCTATGGCCAGCTCTACTGAAGCATCTGACACTGTTATGCTTCATCTGCCTCTTCCAGTCATGTAAAGGGATTTTTTTAAAGCATATGATATTTCTACATTCATGGTGCTACACCACCCAGATCACAAGTTAATGAATTATCATTTATATAACATGCACATTTTGGACTTGCAGTCTGGGCATAATCAACCCTCAACTAAAATGTCTTCCAATGTGATTATTTTTTTGTAGCCACAAAGGTTTTTATTTGATTCTGTAAAGTTCTTATTTTTTTTCCCTCTAAAATATACCCTTTGCTTTTTAGCAGCAGGATGTCCTTTACAATATGTTATTAGCAAGGATATAATCTGTAAGCATATCATTCTGTGTGATTTTTTTTCTTATAATTTGCCATGACTGGAAAATGATCTTACAGTTTATTGCTCTAAAATACACTTTTCTTTTTAAATTTGTTCTTGGGGACCATTCATAGTTGCCAGTGGAATCGCTCCAAAAGATATATTACTCACGCTAAAGAAAAAAGACATACAATCAACAGTGACATAAGCATGCTCACTTTTTTAGATCTTCTAAAACAGCTGGGCATACATACTTTGACTGATATGTAAATAACAAAGTGCTGGTTACACGATTCACAGTGAATCATTGTTGTCTGATAGACAGAATTTATAATTTATTATTGAGAAAGTCTTAAATGATCAAAAAAGGAACGTGGGAGCAATAAAAGAAAAAGCAGAGCAAAAAATTCCATGGTATCTTTAAAAGGTACAATTTTCTATAGACTGGTCTCTTTTTTTCAGTTGGTAAATTCATGAGAACTTTTTAATCCTGTGTATCACAAAAACAAGGTGTACTGTATGTTTAACAAATGCAACAATAAGAATTGTCATGTATCGCACCCCACACAATACAGCTAGGAGTAGCGGATTTGCAATACCATGACTGCGATTCAGTTTAAAAGTGTGAATCCATTTTTATTTTTAAAATGAAAGTAGTTCACAATATGTAAAAATTACATGCAAAATCACATTACATCTTTTCAAGTGGTTACAGGAGGTATACAGCATACATTTTGTTAGCCAACAAGTACAAATATGGAACCTGTTATCCAGAATGCTTGGGACATGGGGTTTTCCAGATAAGGGGTCTTTCTGTAATTTGGATCTCCATACATTTTCTACTAAACAATTGTTTAAACATTAATTAAACCCAATAGGATGCTTTGCCTCCAATAAGGATTAATTATATCTTAGTTGGGATCAAGTACAAGGTACAGAGAAAAAGGAAATAATTTTTGAAGACTAAAATAGTTTGATTAAAATGAATTCTATTAGAGATGGCCTTCCCATAATTCGGATGAGGGGTTTCTGGATAATGAATCTCATACCTGAACTATTTAACTAGTATATATAACTAGTTTGAGGGACAGACACAATGATGTCATCTACAAGAAATTGATTGAGTAATAAAACCTGGACATTTTCCATTTCTGTGGTAACATGACATGGTTAAATAACATAAATTAAGAAGCCCAGTACCTAATACCTGCCTTAATCAAGTACAGGGCTTCCTTTGCATGTAGTGCATATAGGCAGATGTTGAATAAAATGCAATTGAAGCATGTGTAATTGTACTCCCGTGTCCTTATGGGAGGTGGCAGCCGGAAGATTAGTCGCCCTCGATAAATCTTCACTACCATGGTCAACTAATCTCCACACAATGCCATCGCACCGACAAGAATGGAAATTGCTGGTGAGATGCCATACGCGTTGCTTCGGGTTTCCAAAGTCAAGTTTCCTTGGGCAACTTCGGAAAACGGAAGTGACGTTTATGCCATCCCACCGGCTATTTACATTCTTCATTTTGGGGAGATTAGTCGCCCACGGTAGCAAAGATTTATCGCAGGCATCTAAACTTCCCATGTGCCGCCTCCCTTAACCTTACAAAAAAAGCTATTTTGTGTGCAGTTGACCAATCGATGCAGATCTACACATGTTTGTGCCTGATATTCTGATAAGAATGTTGCACTGTGGGTAAAAGATATGGCAAATTGTGCCAAATGTTTGTACTCCTCAAATATTACATTTCTCACAATGCTTAGAGACCTTAAAGATTGTTCCTGTAAAATGATAAAAAATATAATTTATGTGTTTGAAACATTTTTAGCAGCTGGGCATGATTAATTATAAATTGTTGGGATATTTAGAATAGTTATTATGTCATTACTTAGATTATTATATATATTACCTTCAGGTGATATATGGCTAACCCTTTGCACTGAGAGAGGTAGTACTAGGCTAATTAAAACTTGTAGTTTTAGATACAGGCTAATTAGCACATTTCCTGTCATTGGTAGCATAGGATAATTAGCACCTTTTCTGCTATTGGTAGTATTAGGTCAATTATATCTAGCACTGGTACAGGTGGTATTGGCTAATTACAATTTTCTTCTGTGATACCTTAGTAGTAGTCTAAAGAATTTATTTTGATTGATGAAATGTAAGGACATAATTATCTTTTCACTTGCACAAGCCTCAGCTTGCGTGCACGGTTGCATTACACTTTCAGCAGTGCTTATTGCATAGTAAGCCATAGTAAGCCCAAAGAAAGGTGTGTTAACTATGGATTTGTGATAAAAATATAAATTCAATTTGTTGAGTGTCACAGGCATACCACCATCTTGGAGACTGGATTATTCTTAAAGGTGTTGCTTAGTGAAGCCCCACAACCATTTAACCACTTGATCATTTAGCCACTGGGCAAATTTCTGCCTATGGGGGGTATACCCATAGACATGAGTGCTGCTTAATTGCACAGTAACCACCGTATTTAATACAATGATACAAAGTTTGCTCAGGAACAGTAACCCAAAGCAACAAAAATGCTGCCAGGGATTTAAAAAGTGATGCTGATATGTTTCTATAATTTATTAGAATGTCAATATTCCTTCTTACACTACTTAACACTCCAGCCAGGCTTAAGTTACCTAAGCACTTGGGTTGCGTGTAAAATGCCAACCAAGCCTAGGGCTGGTAACAGAAATATACTTGTCTGTAAATTCTCTGCGTCAGAAAATTTTGTGATATCCCTGACCTGTTGCATCATAGCCCCATCACGCTTTTTAATATCACTGATCCATCCCCTGCTAAAAGGAAGCCAATCCTACTAAACTTAGAGGACTGGGTTATTCAGTCTCACTGACTTAATGAAATAGTTCAGTGTAATGAAACTGGGCAAAATAGATAGACTGTGCAAAATAAATATGTTTTCAATATTGTTGGAGTGGGCAGATGTCTAACATAATGCTAGAACACTACTTCTGCTTTCAGCTCTCTAAGCTGTTAGCAGTCAGTAACCAATCAGTGACTTGAGGGGGGGGGGGCATATGGGACATAACTATTCAGTTAGTTTGTTTTTGAATCAGACCTGCATAATCACAAACTAACTGGACAGTTATGTGCCCCCCCTAAAGTCACTGACTTACTAAGAGGAAGCAGACTTCTGGCTATTATGTTAGACATCCACTCCCAATCCACTCCCATCCTTTGTAGATTGAATTTTTGCCTAACTATATTGGAAATATGTTTTATTTTGTGCAGTCTATTTTACTCAGTTTCATTTTTACACTGAACTGTTCCTTTACGGTAGCATGAGCCTTCAATAGGTTGCAGTACTGTATACATTTGTACTATAGCCTATGGAAATATTGCACTACATGTGCAGTACAAAAAGCCAAATTTCGAAGTAAAATTTTGGATATTTACTCTACTGTGCATACATGCTATTTAAGACAATGCAGAAGATCTCTCGGACACTGACAAAGGACTGTACCTTTTCAGGAAATAGAAGCCCAGCCCGGGGTCTAAGTTAAGTGATTATTTGCATTTGTGAGTGCCTAACACATTGGCACCCCAGTGAAATTGAATTGACTTGCCCTTTAAGGATTTCCAGAGTACAACTTTACAGTTTTGTGTGTGTGTACATATATATAGAATAACAGGATTTTCTAATGGAAGCTTTGTGTTTCCATTACAACATTAAAGGTTGTGTACTGACAGTTGGAATCATAAACCCAATTATGTTTTACTTCCTTAACCCAAATACATTTAGGTTGACCGGAAAAATATCTAATCTTTTTTATTAAAAGAAGCAATAGAAAGGATGTGGTTTGGCATTTGAAAAGGTTTACATGTATGCAGGGTTGCTAGCTGTCAGTAAATTTACTGACAGCCAGTTAGAAATGAGGAAAAAAAATGAATATGAATTATGATTAGTATTCACCTTTTGCACCAGAACCATTAAAAATAATGTGCTGGTAAAGGAATTTCTTGTCACTGTATATTTACAACAAAGTGAGTAGAAAGGAAGAGAGAGAGTCCATGCATTGACAACCTTGCATGCTTGAGCTAATCATTCTACCGGATACATGAATTTGCCATTTGTCTTTGACGATAAAAAGGCAGTATGCAAATATGTTAGACATGAAACCAATATTATATAACATATAAAATATATTGTATTGTTGTATGTATTGTATATGTATTGTTACCTTTCAGTGTAGGCTCTCCTTTGCCAGTAATTCCTAATTTAATAAATACATTTTTTAAGGAGTTTCTACAGTTAGGAAAATGCACATTTTTTTTTCTCTTGTCAAGTATGTTGCTGAGATTATGCAGTTGATTAAAAATAAATTTCTGCCCTTTCTGGGAGATGTTTTTTTTTAATGATATTTACAAAAAACAAAACAAAAAAAACAAATCTAACTTTTATGTATGACTTGCTGTGCCACTTTGCCTTATTGCCAGGAGAAAACCCTTATGTATAGGTTGCTATAGTACAAAAGCACCACATATGATTTTGGCTTTAGAAGGGAAACTTATCTAAAAGAGCCCCATATCACATCTTGTCCTATATAAATGGCTACATTTTAAAATATAAATATAAAATCCTTAAAAATAAGTATTATGTTTTTTTTCTTTGAGTTCATATGTATGGATGCAGTTTTCCAGTTGTACAAATGTGAAATAAAATTAATATATCAACAGGGCTTCTAAATTTCTCAACCTCTATCAAATTAAAATCTACTGTCAGACACAAAACTGCATGCAAGAATGTTATTTTGAAGGGAAAATGTACATTATGGTTTATATATTTTTTCTCTTGTGATTGCATGATCCCATTGGTGACTCATCCCTCTCCCGTACAACTCTGGCACTTTTAGATGCGGCTGAAAAGCAATCTAGATGAAGTTACAGCAACAGGAACATGCCAAGACCATGCAATCGAGACTCACAGAAACTGGATGCAGCATGGAGGTGACATGTTCTTTTTGAGAAAAGGGTTGGAAAGATTTGAAGTGGGGAGTAAGTGGTTTGCTAGTTATATAATACAGTTGACAGTACTGATGAGTACCCTTTAAATGAAACCCTGCATGGTCCTGTAAATAATGCTTTTTCCAAGCAGCCCCCCATTTTTTTTAATGCCAACCATATTGTCAGTATTAGTGTGAGAATAAGCGTTCTGCTCATGTTGAAATCCCCATTTAGTCTAATGCTTTTTAGACATTATTGCCTAGATATTTAGTCAAAGGTATTGTAAGTAGCTGTAATGTATATAAGATCGTATACTGTGCTATAATTTCAGACCTTGAGAACCTCATAACAGGTTTAGTATTTTTTATTATTGTTACTGAGAATTCATGTTCTGTATAGCATGAATACGATACCTCATAAAATAATTATTACACCTATATTGAACCTAAAGATGCTGCTACTTAATTGTTAATTTTACCTTTTTTAAACATTCTACCTTAGTAGGGGGTTTCATAATCATTCCATGCTAAAATCTCAGAAATGTATAGACGCTGGGAATAGTTTGGGAAAAAATTCCAGGGTACTTGCTTTGTAATACATAATCTGGTGCTTCTTTGAAGTCATAATAGAGTTTTGTCTTCAGTGTTGCATAGGTATTTGCCAATCTTGAGTAGATTGTGTATTTGCCAATTCATTTCATTTGATTATTTTTTCTGTATTCTCAATTCATATGATATCTTTTATCAGGATAACAGTTTATGTTCAAGTTAACTTAATTGAAGTTGAGAACCTAGATATTATTGCAACCTTATTACCAGTTACTGTAAGTATAACTATATATGGGTTGCCTTTGTTGTTTTTTGACAAGTTAGCTCATAGGCAAAAAATGTCATACTGTCTGATTTAACTATCCATACACTAATCTGTTGGTTTGCACAGTAATTGAGCAAGTGGATCTTTAGAGGTTCTAGAGGAAAGTCCATGCCCTATCACCTCCTTATCTGCTATAGCATAATGCACATGCTAAATAGGGACACTGTCAAATAAGATTTCCTTTCTGGAGAAGTTAACTGCTATATGGTGTTAGTTGCTGTAATTCAGTTTTATATTGATGTCAAAGGGAAGCCCAGGGTGCTTTAATAAGGTCAAAAATGTCCATATCTTCTGATCTTACCTACTTTAACAAAAAAAGCAAACAAAAAATGTTCTATTTATACATCTAAGGATAAATTGTCTTAAGGTTCTGCGAGTTAAATCTGCTTTAGATAAATCTGTTGTTTTTTACTTGTCATACACGCTCTGCAGTTTCTTTTGCTAAGCTGAAAACTTATTGGCCCATTTATATGGCCAAAATGTAGAGTGTGGTCAAAAACCACATTGGGCTGTTGCTGTTACAGTCTTCATCCTGATGGGTCTGCTCAGGCTGTGTGATTTGTGGCTTTTGGCCCAAACTGATAAGCCTCTTTAGCTAACCACTTACAAAACCAGATGATCTTCAAGCTTTAGAAGAAGTTATTCAGCAATTAGCTTTGATCAGTCTACTGCAGGAAAAATAATAACAGCTAATTGACTGCTGCTATAGATTACTGTACAGGTACATATTTGACTAGTGTTAGTAAATGAACCTTGTTTTTTGCTAACTAAATGGCTGTTGTCATGTGTGGTCACAAAGGCAACAAAGGATCCAAAAATACTACCTTAAAAAAGCCTGTGGAAAGCTAGTCTTCCAAATCCAGAAAATCAAAAGTGATAAAATCTGTAAGTGATAGATAATACTATAGATAGATACCGTTTTAAGATGCAAAGGTATCTTTGGAAACAATTATGCGTATTTCTGTAGACAAGTGCGGTTATCCAATATCCACATGTGCCTATGCCTAATAACACTGTGTACTGCAAAAGCTAAAAGCATCAAATGTATAATTGCTAAAAGGAAACTGCTATCATAAATGCAAGCTTATAGATCAAATAAATCATACCTTGTAAAGGTAAAAGGAAAACCACTGTTAGAACATTTATGAGCTAAACTCTCTTACGGCACTAATCTGAATTAAATAAATGAATAAAACATATGTAGCTTGGTAAATATATCTAATCCAGTTTCATTCTTATCTATACTTCTATTAATTTATATATTTACAATTGGTTGAATGCTAGGTAACTTTTAAACTTTTTACTAAAGCAAAATCTAATAGTAGATGCAATTGTTTTCCTCTCATAAATTATAAGGCTGAGGGATCATGTGTTAAGATGGCCATACATGGTAAGATCTGCTCATTTAGGCCAGATATCAGTCGAGTAGGCCATCGGGGATGCCCATACACAGGCAGATAAGCTGCCGAAACGTTCTTAAATCTGCCCTTGTATAGCCACTTTAAGGGGTTTCCTGTAGTACTTTAAATTATATGCTGAGGTAGGACACCTGTGTAAATATGCCTGGTAATGATTATGTCCTCTATTTACTATGTTTAGGTGTAAAGTACATTACAGAACTGTACACAGGGGTCACAGGAGCTGACAAGAAGTGGTTAGTAGTAATGTGCAGGTCGACTATTTGTTGACCCGCATCCGACCCTAACCTTCTCCACCCGCACCCAATCTGGCCCGGGGCTTTGCATCTATTTATAGACCCAAACCCGCCTATGACATCACTGAGGGGGCAGACAGGTGTGCACCTATAAATAGATGCTGCCAGACCCGGAAGTGGGGCTCAGTTATGTCACGGGTGGGGAGTGAGGCAGGCAAAAGGGCTCAACCTGTACCCACATGTGACCCGCATTTGATGTTGCGTTGCTGTCCCACAACCTGTGGGACCCGCACATCATTAGTAGGTTTTTTGTTTAGTTTGTTTGGTTTCTTTTTTAAGTTCACTTAAAATTGATTCATCCCTTTACTAAACACCCAGCAAAGTTATTATCAGGGTCCTAGTTCTTGTATTACTTATTGATTTTAAGGGTGAGAACACACGGTGTGTATATCAAACGGATTTGCTTGCCTACACTCCTCTGTGTGCCTGCATTAAAAACTATGACAACCACCCGAGTGCAGACACACAGAACGGAGTGGATCGGAGGTCAGCCTGAAAAATGTCCGCTTTAGAGGTTTGGGTGTAAATTACTGACAGATAGTAACTGGAACATTACTATGGATGAATTTGGGAGGAGGGAGTTAAATCTGTGTGACTCCTCACAAATGTAGTTGATAATGTTTTTTAATGTGGATTCATGTTGAGGTTAGTTGTGTACAATGTACCAAAAAAATGAAGAAGTGAATAAATAATTATCAAGTATCTTTCCTCTATCTCCAGTAATGTATTTTATTTATTTCCGAAAGTTTTTTTTCTGTGAATTGGTAGAAGTGTGTTTCCATGGTAATCATTTAAATGACGCATATAGAATCACAGAATTAAGAAATACATATTTTATCCTTCTATACAGTAGTAATAAAGGAATATTAAGGGGAGGGAACAGGTATAAAGATAAAAAAAAGAATTGGTGTGATTTTATTTTTTTTATTTTTGAAGCTTGTTAGACGACTGTGACAATAGCTTTTGGTACAGATTTTGCTTGCTGGTAGAAAATAGAATAATTTGTATATATAGAATGAGAAAATGGATTATTGGACTCACCTGCAAACATGGGAGTAGAGATGTGGCATATCTAGTATCATTTACTGATTACACTCAGGGATTTGTGGGAATTTTTTCGTGATATTTAGGCATCTAATAATTATTATTTAGAATTTATCTCTGTGCATTCAAAGCTGATATAAGGCAGCAATTTTCTTGCAGCATCAAACGAGAAGTAAATCGCCACAATGCATTTTTAGCCATATGCCCTCCTGCACAGTCCCTGTGCTCCCGCCTGAGTCACATTGAACGGGTTGGTTGGCCACCATGTTTGCTCACATCACTTCTGTTCTCTGCATCCTTGGCACTGATTACCCAGGGACCTTGTCCCTCTGGATTAAAATCTGTTTAGAGGGATTTATTTCTCATTTAACCCATGGCCTGCAACTTTAAAAAGCAGTGGGTCTTCTTTATTAACAATGGGGAAAATTGCCCAGTAGTAGACTAGAGCAGCCAATCAGGAATTAGCTCTGATCAGTGCAGGTAGTATGCCGAAAGCAAATATGGTTGGTTTTTGGTTACTGTATTAAGTCAGTGTTGTCTAGTATTAGTAAGTCAGATAAAATATGAAATTTGGCATGATGAGTATTTGCATTGGGGCCATGGACCAGTGCTTATTCCTATATGAGCAATGAGCAGCATGTATGATTGCATTACTTAAATACGATGGACACTCCTTGTTACACTGACTTTCAAACCGCTTTGATGTAGCTAGGTTCTGACTGGAGTAAGCAGCATCTGATTATACTATACAGTTAGCATGAAGCTAAAGTCTAAATTATTCGCCAAAGGGGAGCATGACCACCGATAGAGGTGAAAACATACATACACTGGCTCATAGCCCTGTGCAAAGAGTAATATATAAAACCAAATGTAGTATATATTTTTTCTCTGTTAGGCACAAACAGCATGAATATTATACATGCATGACATGTTAATCCTGGTTAATAATGTTTTGTTAAGATCTAGCAGTTGATTAAAATTAAAGGTCAGAAGGTGGAAGTGTTATTCCGAACTTTATTGTGGTAGAAAAATAATCACTGTCACTTTTTTGCTCCTTGCAAATTTTCTTCAGATGGCAAAAGAACAGCTTTACCACCTATGGATGAAGATGATAAAAAATCATCCATCTTTGAAGGTCAGTTATAAGCTTTACAAGCAGCGTCTCCTCAAGGGTCCTAGCCACCTGAGGTGGGCAAGTTGATGCCTCATCGCTAGTGTAGTAGCAATCTCTGTAGCAGAAAAGCCAAATTTATGATTTAAAAATCGTAATATCGGCTCTTTAAGTTACCAGGAGTGGCTGTCACCCTTGTAACTTGCTGGCCGCTGCCGCCTGAGGCAGACGCTTTCCTAATGGTGGTTCCCCAAGTAAGAGGGGCACAGATGAGCAAAAGGATCAATAAAGTACTCAAAACCAATGGAAATAGGCTTATGGGAGGGACACTAAATTGGAAATATGGCATTCGAGTGCTTACTTGAAAAACAAAGTCCTTTGAATCTTCACAAATCTCTTGAAAAGCTGACTTAACAAGTGCTTCCCAGATAAGTATAATCAGTGCCTTCTACTATTGTTTGCTGAGATAGACATTGATTTTGCACCACTGAACAAGCTGATACTGCAGGTTGCCCTGCCCCCTGGGAGTAGTACATAGATTTGTAGTTTTGCAAAGAACTAAAATCGCTAACATGAATGGGAAAGGGATGGGAGAACACACATGGAATAAATAAATCATTTTATTATGTTTTGGGCAATATTATTTAATGTTTGTGAAGGAACTGGAAACATATGCAATTCTCGAATGTAAGATACGCACTTGAATGATATTTGAAAATAGCCGTATGACGCACATGCCTCAGAAATCTATGCAGAAATTCCTTTTATGAAGACCTGCAAGTAATCACACTCATTCCCCCATGAGATGGCCTTGTAACTGATTCACGTTATCTCCAAATGAGCCAATAGACGTCTCAGGATTGATAAGAGGCCAGCCTTAGGTTTTCATTGTAATTACCATAACTGTTAGAATGACATTTTAAATCATAGATTAATACAAAACATAGATCTGAACAGGTAAATCTCCTTACAAATTGTAAGTCCCGCTTCAGTTTGAAACATGGATGCTTTAGCTCATATATAAATGAAATAATACAAAAATTCAATGTAAGCACACAGTCAGCTATAGTGACAAACTACTGTTTACTTAGAGACATAGAAAATAAACATACTTTTATTCAGATTATAGGTTTGCTTTGTGTTTATGTCTCATGTTTATCATGATTGCAATAAATGAATCACTAATAAATGATCACACATTTACTAATAGTCTACATTGGCACAGAATTTTCACATTGGTCAATTTCAGGCAAAAAGTACAACTGTCTATGTGTGTCAAAGTTGCTTTTCTGCAAACCAGAATGCTTTGGGTCATTCTGCAAAAGTGATGATCACCACATCAGGTGATATGTCCCTTGTCATAGTTCTTATAGTTAAGCATTTTAAATCTGTGCAGTTTCGGAACTAAGGGACTAATTATTTCACCAAATGCATTACTCTGGATTAGATATCAAAAGGATAAGTTCTTTAAGATTGAAAAAGGATAAGAAGTTCAATAGTGCTGGCATCATCGATATTCTCATAAATTTGGAAACTGCAGAGTGTGCACTTGGAAACATTTCAAATTGTCTCTAAGTGCTTCAGGCACCAGCCAGCATAAGGTGTCAACTTTGGTATTTTTTAGTGTACTGTTAAATAAAATCAGAAAGAGAGCCATGTTAGTATCTCCGAAATCTCAATTTCAGGGTTGGCTAGATTTAGAACACCTGTATTGTGCAGGCGATCTGAAGGATCTTCACAGCAAAACAAAAATCATGTGTGCAAAAGGCTATTTGTTGCCTAATGACTCATGCGAAGTTGCATAATTATGTCTTTGTTAAAGGCAAATTCTGTAATATGCAGTAGGATACTGAAAACAAGATATGAGTAATTATTTAAATGTATTATGTGCATAAATGACAGATTGTCTGTTTGTTTGTGTTTGCGGAAATGAGTGGGTGTATTAGATTTGATTAATTTAAAAAGAAAATAATTTGAGACTGAATATTTATATCTCTACACAGTAGCAGTCACCTCACTGCTTGAATTGCCAATATAGCCCATATTATTTTAAAGATCATTAGGGAGCACTAACACCAATTCTTTAGGTACAGGATAGTTTGGATGTGGTTGTCCTCTGGTCTCCAAAGCTATTCTAAGCAATTCTTGTCAAGTTGTTTATTTAAATTTCCTACTGAGCTTGCTTTTTTTGTCCAGTTTAAAGAACTAAAGCTGTTGTACATTATATTTTGGGAGTCTGTACAAGCCCTAGGCAACCATAGCCATTTAGCAGGGAAGATATGTGCTTCCAAAAATGCCCCAGTAGCTCCCCATCTTCTTTTCTACTGATTCAATGCACATGCTCTGTACTGCTGTCAGTTACCGACATACATATGTATTCTATATATATTTTACATATGTAACAGTATAAGGATGATTAGTAATCTATTTGGATTCACATAATGTGGCAGCTCTGTAGCATCAGTTTATATGACAGGCCAGCCTAATTTTTTGCTTAATAATTTGACCCCTAAGCTCAGCTGCTCAGAGCACACTGACCATGTGCACTGTCCTGGACAGTTCTAACAGAATTCAAGATGGGTAGCTCCTGTGACAACTGTAAAGGCTTATATCATTACTACTATATAGATTCTGAAATTTTTGGCTAGTGCAGTCAGTTTAGTATATAAAATATGGCATTTCTCACCATATTCCTTTTTTTGGGGTTTAGTTCTCCTTTAAGATCATAGAATAATCTCAAACTGGCTTCAACCTATTGTTCACTGAACTGTATTATAATTGGTCCCATTGTGGGCCACCCTAATGAACAATTAGGCTTATGTGTAATTGCACTAGACTTGTTCTTTCAAAAGGGAAAACTAAGCCAACTGATGACTCTTAAATGCATACATACTGATTTGTTTGATGGTCCAAGTATGTATGTGTCTGCAGTTCCAGGTGGGAAAGTATTATATACAGACATAATAGCTAACATCTGAATGTTGACAAGCTGACCCCACTATAGGGGCATAATGATCCAAAAGTGTAGAAAAGATTATTTTTTGAATTCTCCAATTAATGCAGCTTGAATTTACAAAGTGCTAATTTGTTGTGCACTACACTGAGCAGCTGCACTATCATATCTGTCTGCTGTGCTGTATAAGGAGCTGGCTAAACTTTCGTCAGGAGTTGCTTTATATCAATCCAGGGGTTCTTTACTGCTCCCAGATAGGCAACATGAATTTAACTTTAATATGACTTCTTCTTCAGCTCCAATGACATTTTATTAAAGAAAATTTGCCATAAGATTTTGGCTGATTTTGATTGGTTGACTTGCCTCATTTTTGTTGTTGTGTTTTTTTACAATGAGTGGTAGAAAAAAATTAATTGTGCATACCTAAGAGCACTGCTTTACAACATTCAATGGCTTACCTCTCCTTCCCAGGACCAGATATATTGAACCCTGCTAGATTTCACTCAGTTCTCAAAAAATGAATGTGTAGAACAGCTAATCACAGTTTTTCTGTGTAAATCCGTGAAATTTTGCTTGTCTTTGGATTCATGATGTACATGGATTTTTGGAAAAACCTAATAAGTTTTATTATGGTTCCTCCAAGCCCATGAGGCCTGGAGCTGGAGAGACTTATGAACCGATCATTGCTTTCATTTTCTAAATGGGGGAAGCCTGTTAAAGACTAATTGCTGATTAGTGATATTCTATTTTTGAACTTGCATAGTGAATTCCAGGGCTATGACTTCTCTTTACAGGAGGCTTAATCTGCCCTTCCAGTTCTTTTGCTGACATATTGTTTATAGTACTGTGTAACCACACATTTACCTGTGTACCATAGAGGAGTGTAGTTTTGCTGCAATATTTGATTTCTTCCCAGTACTTTGTTCAGTCTTGTGTTTAGAAAATCCTTTGTAATTCTTTGCTTATAAAGCGCTTCTTCGTGTACCTTATATTTAGGGGTTGATTCATCAAAGTACGAGTTGGAATCCCGAAATGGGTAAAATTCGGATTTCTGATGATCAGAAATGTCATGAAAATGCTTACGAAAAAATCATAATAGTCACGATAATATTGTATTGGCGATCCAAAAGTCACAACATTTTCGTATCCGAACGATCGTGAATGGCGGGAAAACCTTTCTGACTTTGATCCTTCTGTGCATGTTTTTGGAAGACTCCCATAAGTGGCACTCTGCAGCTCCAACCTGGCCCAAGGAAGGTCACGATAACTAAGCTTTAATGAATTTGAAACTTTCGTACATGTTCTGACAAATACGATTTGCAAAGTACGAAAAAGTTGCGCAAATTAACGATAAAATCTCAGAAAATACACACAGTTCTATAAATTAGTATTCGGAATCAATCGTACTTTGATAAATGTGCCCCCAAGTGTAGGATGAAACTTTCTTCCCCAATTCCACAAAAAATCCTTTTTACTAATATTTTCTGCTCTTTCAGGAAAGAGAGGAAATGCTATATACATCAAAATATACAGTAGTATTTTGCAAACCAAAGAATTACAAACTAGATTTACCTGCATTGGCCTTGGATTATGCTATGAAAACTACATCAAAATGATATGAAGATGGGTTTAAATGCTCTTAATCACCCTGGTCCCTCTGGCATTTGCCAGACCTTCCTTATTAATAATTGTCAAGCACTAGGCCAACATCCAGAATAATAGACTTGCTAATATATGGAATCACTCTGACAGATATTCATAGAGTGACATTTTCATCTCTGCTAGATATGTTCTTGCAATATCCTGCCACACAAATTAACCCTTTTGTCACTAGAATATTATAAATTGCTAGGGCTAATACAGGTCCTTTTCAAAAAATTAGCATATTGTGATAAAGTTCATTATTTTCTGTAATGTATTGATAAACATTAGACTTTCATATATTTTAGATTCATTACACACAACTGAAGTAGTCCAAGCCTTTTCTTGTTTTAATATTGATGATTGTGGCATACAGCTCATGAAAACCCAAAATTCCTATCTCAAAAAATTAGCATATCATGAAAAGGTTCTCTAAACGAGCTATTAACCTAATCATCTGAATCAACTAATTAACTCTAAAAACCTTAAAAAGATTCCTGAGGCTTTTAGAAACTCCCAGCCTGGTTCATTACTCAAAACCGCAATCATGGGTAAGACTGCCAACCTGACTGCTGTCCAGAAGGCCATCATTGACACCCTCAAGCAAGAGGGTAAGACACAGAAAGAAATTTCTGAACGAATAGGCTGTTCCCAGAGTGCTGTATCAAGGCACCTCAGTGGGAAGTCTGTGGGAAGGAAAAAGTGTGGCAGAAAACACTGCACAACGAGAAGAGGTGACTGGGCCCTGAGGAAGATTGTGGAGAAGGACCGATTCCTGACCTTGGGGGACCTGCGGAAGCAGTGGACTGAGTCTGGAGTAGAAACATCCAGAGCCACCGTGTACAGGCGCGTGCAGGAAATGGGCTACAGGTGCTGCATTCCCCAGGTCAAGCCACTTTTGAACCAGAAACAGCGGCAGAAGTGCCTGACCTGGGCTACAGAGAAGCAGCACTGGACTGTTGCTCAGTGGTCCAAAGTATGTCATTCGGAAATCAAGGTGCCAGAGTCTGGAGGAAGACTGGGGAGAGGGAAATACCAAAATGCCTGAAGTCCAGTGTCAAGTACCCACAGTCAGTGATGGTCTGGGGTGCCATGTCAGCTGCTGGTGTTGGTCCACTGTGTTTTATCAAGGGCAGGGTCAATGCAGCTAGCTATCAGGAGATTTTGGAGCACTTCATGCTTCCATCTGCTGAAAAGCTTTATGGAGATGAAGATTTCATTTTTCAGCACAACCTGGCACCTGCTCACAGTGCCAAAACCACTGGTAAATGGTTTACTGACCATGGTATTACTGTGCTCAATTGGCCTGCCAACTCCTGACCTGAACCCCATAGAGAATCTGTGGGATATTGTGAAGAGAAAGTTGAGAGACACAAGACCCAACACTCTGGATGAGCTTAAGGCCGCTATTGAAGCATCCTGGGCCTCCATAACACCTGAGCAGTGCCACAGGCTGATTGCCTCCATGCCACGCCACATTGAAGCAGTCATTTCTGCAAAAGGATTCCCGACCAAGTATTGAGTGCATAACTGAACATAATTATTTGAAGGTTGACTTTTTTTGTATTAAAAACACTTTTCTTTTATTGGTCGGATGAAATATGCTAATTTTTTGAGATATGAATTTTGGGTTTTCATGAGCTGTATGCCACAATCATCAATATTAAAACAAGAAAAGGCTTGAACTACTTCAGTTGTGTGTAATGAATCTAAAATATATGAAAGTCTAATGTTTATCAGTACATTACAGAAAATAATGAACTTTATCACAATATGCTAATTTTTTGAAAAGGACCTGTATGTCTCTGGTTTTTTTTGTTGCTTTTTGTGACCTATAGAAAGTACTCTTGTTTTTAGTGAAATACATCCCTTGCTAAGTTCCATAATGCATTGCAGGTATAGCTGCTCCAACAGAAAAAAATGTTTAGTATATATTTATGTATGTTTGACAAGAAAAAGTAAAGGCAGAAAGTGGTTATACCACCAGCTAATAATTGAAATGAGCTCACTTAGTTCACTTAATAGAATTAAGCAGACTTATGTTGTTATACAGGCATGTAATTGACAATTGGTTGCCTTGTTTACATTCTAAAAATCAAAATCTTCAAAAACTTGTAAGGTAGTAATTAGGCCTTGATGTAAATCATTGCATTTCTCAAATCTCACATCTCACCAGTAATGAGTGTGCCTTTAAACATAGTTTGCCCCTGCCCATTCCCAGCCCTTTGGTACCACTTCTATTTATTTGCCAAGTGTCAGTGTTGACAATGAAGGGTTTTATTTGAACTGGCAGCACATTTGCCACTTGATCTAAATGTAGCTGCTGATGTAGTTTATTGATTGTGACCGTGTGGTAAAGCTGCTGTATTTTCGCAGTAATGAAAATCCAATAACTGAAGTGATAAAATGTGAGAGCTTTTAGCTGTAGCTTTTTCCCTTTTATTCAGCCACTATACCACAGTAGTGTTAAGTAGGTGCCTATTCATTACTTTGTGCACCTCTCTTTGAGAAAATAATACTTATACCTAACCCCCTGCCTTAAATACATGTAGCTTGCCGTTTTTTCTTATTCAGAAATCCATAACTTTAGACAATCATTCTTTCCTAAAAGTTTGAAATACATTTTTTTTCCATTTCCACAAACAAAATTTAAGATCTCAGTTATATCCTGTGGTGATTTGACATTTGCTATATTTGCTGCAAACTATGTTTCCACGGGAGGACATTGTCAGGCACATTTATATCTTACAGGGAAAAGAGTCCTAAGGCAAAGCTTAGCAGTCAGGTACTGAACAGCCAGGCTTGCTTTCTGGCTTGTATGTTGTATGAATGCTTTCAACTGAAGGGTGTCTACTCAGTGCCTGTGCAAGGGTTTCTTTGGTAAACTTTTTATGCTTACAACCAAACCACTGTATGGGGTTAATATGCAAATTCTAAATAGATGCAGTGCAGATATAGTCCTGTAACCAGATACACATGTAAGTGTTACCTTTTTATTCTCCCTATCTTCTTTCTCTAAAAGTAACCATATTGTAAAATATAGACTGGGTTAGGATGATATGTCGCCCCTTTCTTATCAGTGCACACATGATTCAGCATTTATCTGTCGTGTATAGGTCATCATGTCATTCTGTTGTATTGACAAATTGAACCAGCTAAACTGTCTTAACAACAATATTTTCCTGCCTGTCCAATATAACATGTATTGCAGCCCATGATACAGATTACAGTAAAATATTAAAGATCAAGGAATTGTTTTTTGCAGGAACATTACAGCATCCTATCTAATATGCAGTGTTTGCTGCACTGAACAAATTTGCAACTGTTAATATGGTATTAATGGGTCATCCAGCCTTATAACATCTGAATATTGGTTGCACAGTCCAAGACTTTCCGCTCTTATTTAATCACCACAGAGGTTGCCTGGATTCAGAGCCCTATAAAGTTACAATGACAATGCAACTTACATACCATAGATATTTAAAGGGGTTGTTCATATGAATAGTAGAAGGGATTAAGACCAATAATGAAGACCAATTGAAAAGATGCTTAGAAATGCCCTTTCTATGAGATATTAAAAGTTAACTTAAAGGAGAATGCAAGTCAAAATTTATAAAGCATACTGCCCAATAGTCCTCCTATTGTTTAGTAAAAACACCACACTTTTGGCTCACCTAATCAAATATTTACTCAGTCACACTTACTTCACATTTTCTAGAACAGGCAGCCATCTCTAAAAAGGTATTCTCCCTTCCTTTCCTTCCTTGCTTCATACTGCACATGTGTTTCATTCCCTCCCCCCTCCCCTCTGCCAGATCCACTTCTGATTGGTTGGTGGGCATGTGTAGCTCAGAACAGCAGACAGGATCAAGTTACACACATGCTCAGAGAATAGGAAGGCTGCCGCTGGCAGCCTACAGGAAGGGAAGAGAGATTTCAGTGATGTCACTGTAGTCTTCACACTGCTGTAGGCTGCCAGCACCATATGTCAGAGAAGCGAGCAGGGATCTGGGAATTTAGATATGCAGTAAGTACTTAAAAAGAATGCCTTTAGACTCATTTTTAATTTATATTAACCTTTCATTGTCCTTTAAAGGTGAACTACACGTTTAAGAAGAAAACCAGCAAAGTATTTTAACATATTAACAGATTTATCAAGGAAGTTACCTTTGTCTATTTGTGGTAATGTGTTTGATAGGTGTGAGTAATCAAAAACATTCATACTGAGTCACAGGAATGCCGTTTTTATCAACCAATAGAACTGTGATGTGCACAAGGTCTTGCTATGCTGACCCAAGTAATAGGCACATAGCAAATTATATATTGATGACTACTCTCTTTTTTCTGGAAGTCACTTTTAAAAGATTGGATCATAATTTTAAAATAATCAATGCAAAGTGTGCATAACCTTTGTTAATTAGATTATTCAAATCTAATACAACTCCTAGTAATGTACCCAGCCTGTAATGTTTGAGACCCTAGACTGGCTGTTATATGCTAAATGTGGACAAAAATCTTTTATTTTGGAGAATACTGTTTTTATTTAGAATATTTAATTTCTAGTCCAGGAGGTGAATGTTTAAATGTGCCAAAGTACTAAGAACAATTATTTGCCATCCTTTTTAGTATCCTCCACTTTCAACTGAAATAAAAAGGACACTTCGAAATGTAGATTATCTAAAATTGATGTAAAAAAAACCCATATCCTTCATTTAGGTTATACCCTGCCCCCTATATATTTGTACACACGTACTGCTTTGATTTAATGAACTTTCCCTAATCACTATTGGAGAAAGTATTGATGAACTGGGGAGAGATTGTGGGCCTGTAGCATATGCACAGTAGATAGTTCACACTCATCTATCTCCTATATTCACTGTATTAGTAAGGTATCAACATAACTAAACCATTAGTACTGAAGCATTTTAGCTCTCTCTGACAGAATGCATAATGTTCACGGGCTGCCTGTTTGGTGTTTCACAGTCAATTCCTGTGCATTTAATTCTGCCTATAATATACCTGTCTGCATGTCTATCTATCGTCTGTCCACCTGTCTTAAAAGAGAAGGAAAGGGTAAGCTTTATCTGAAAGGTCTATGTACAGCCGTAAACACTTAGAGAACTGCTGCTTTGAGTCCTCAGTTAAAAAAACACTACATGTCTTTCTTTCTGTTCTGTATACATGGTCTTCTGTGTCAGACTTCCTTCTCTCAGAAGAATACTTCAGACGGGGTCGGACTGGTGCCCCCACCAGCCACGTCACCCACACCCCCGCAGGAGCACCCGCCCGACATCCTCCCCTGGCCGCGCGTAAGTGAAATGCGTCAGGGGACACATCACCGGGAAAGTGGGAAAGTGGCAACAGGGATCGGGTATGGGCTGCTGGGGCCCAGGCCCCAGTCCAACCCTGAATTCTGGGCATGGCACAAGCCAGTTCAGTTTGCTCCTCTCACCCCTCCCCTAATATATATTTTTTTTTAACATGGATGAACTACTGTATGTTCAGGGTATTTTACAGTGACTTAGATATATTGCCCTTATATTTGTAGGCTATTGTCAAAAGGTTTTAATTCCTTGTGTTTTGAATTGAACTTCATAAGTGTCCCACATTTTTTTTTTTTTTTTAAACATATTTTTATTGTTTTTTTTTTGCTGAAAAGTTAGAAAGATAGAAAAGGGAGGGGAGGGGAAAGGGAGGGGAGCTGGACATTTTTTATTTCATTCGGTGGTAGTTGCAGAGGATTCGAGCCATGGGGACCAAATTCCTTCAAATTTGTTTGCACATCCTCTGGCCAGGTAGGTAAGTTTGTATAGTTGTAGTTGAGAGTTGATCAGAGAGATCCATTTGCCAAGTGTCGGTGGAGTTGGGCCCATCCAGTGCATGGCGATTGTCTTTTTCGCGTAGAAGAAAAGTAGTCTCATTAAACATCTGGTATATGCTCTGGGCACCAGGGAGTCAAGTAGGCCTAGTAGGCACGTAGCTGGGTTATAGACTTGGGGGAGTAACAGTTCGGTGGCCATGAATTGTACGATTTGCCTCCAGAATTTTTGTATGTCTGGGCAATCCCATATGAGATGAAAGAAATTAGCGGAGAAGGCCCTGCATCTCAAGCAGTTAGGAGAGGCAAGTCTTCCGATGGTGTATAGTTTTTGGGGTGTGAGGTAGGTTTGGTGAATAGTTTTAAATTGTATAAGTCTATCTCTCACACTCACTAGAGGTTGGTATAGGTTTTCAATAATTTCATCCCAATCATCAGATTCTATGTGGATCCCGGTTGCTTCCCATTTGTATTTTACTCTGGGCCGTGGGTCATAGCGCTTAGAGATCAGGTGTTTGTATGTGCTGGAGAGAAGTTTCTGTCTAGTTGTTTGAGTTATTAATTTTTCCAGATCAGTACTCTGGATTTGTGGTGCTGATATTGGAAATTGGGCGGAAGTGTCCCACATTTTAATGCTCTTTTTCAATTTTCCATCAGAGGAATCTAAAGACTAGCCTTATTTGCCAATAATCTAAAGACTAGTCTTACCAACATGTATTACCTACTTCTGTTCAGATCCTCACTATTCATCCTTCAGCCTTCCATTCAAGCCATAGTTTGGGTGCTACCTGACATTCAAGAATTTGCCAAGTTGTCACAGGACAATTCTGAACCCGTAGCCTGGTCTGCTGTCCCCATGGTAAAACCCATGTATCTTACTGGCCATGAATTGACTGACATTACACACAGCATTTAAACATTTCAAATGCTTTTCATGGATAGTGACTTTTCTGAATAAATTCTCTGTGTTTATTATTAGCTTTGTTTCAAATTATTTTAATTTAACATACACATACTCACTGGCATGAGATTTTTAGATTCTGCCTTCCAGACAGGATATAATTCATTATGTGGGTAGACACACTACCCAGAGGCTGTGAACTTTTGAATGAATCTGTAATAGCTATTCGAAACACAGGCTAGTGTTCTGTTTATTTTGCTATTATACAATTACTCTGCAGTCCTGCAATGGCCTTATTGATTATATAATATAAGTACCTGGGCTGAAAAACACAGACCTGTTAAGCTTTTTATCTAAGAGATTAAAAAATGTGATGCTGCCCAAAACGCACACCAAATATCATCTTTATAAAAATGCAGGTTAGCTGTTTACAAGCCACAGGGTAAGTGGGTCAGTGTAATCACTTTTCTCCGGAATGCCCAGAGCTTAAGGAAAAATGTTTATTGATTCAAAAGTAATTATAGTACTTTTTTCTCAGGAACTTGCCAAGTGTTGGTGTGCACCATTGTTTTGAAATCAAATTTGTATTTTTCATTGCAAGCTTGCTTTCATTCAGTGACATATTTAATAATCAGCTGCTTTGTAAGTATATGTTTGGAGCCAGCATGATGTTGCCTTTGTCAGCGGCACGTCCATTTGATACTTATTACTTGTTGTGAATGTATTTAATTACTTTAAGTCTGTGTGAGATTTTTGAAGGCACAAGTAGAACACTTACTATGTTCCCAGGCTTTTTTGCTCTGTGGATATCAAGACACAACCGTATCGCTACCTGATCTTCACATACATAATCAAAAGCATTTCTAGTGGCCTTAGGAGATTTCATGGCATCATTTAATAAAGGCAGCACATACTAATAGAATGCTAGAATCCTAGGCACCAGCCTGTTTGATTTTACCTCATGACTAGGGCTCTCTGTAGGCAAAATATATATTGTATATTGTAATATAAAAATTCAGATTTGACAATGTGCACCACTTTACCCAATAGCTTCAATAATATGTTTCAAATGAATTGAGAGAATTTGCACTTTCTTGCCTAATTGTAGATAATTGATTAAATGTGTTAAATTTCACTGTCAAATTTGACGTGTCTTCCCACACACTCGACAAATGTGATAAATGGGTTGAGACAAAAACCTAAAAAGAGTGCTTTGAAGTTTTAAGGTTGTAAAAGTTTCTTTTGTTTGCACACCAATTCTTATTATATATAAATGTATTTTATGGTTGTAACTTTTATTGCAACAAAATTATTTTATCGTTTACAACAGTGTTATTACTATATTTTAAACTGTAAATATTATTGGAAGTATTGTGCCCTGTATTGTAAAATATATAGATCTTAAAAGTCACCGAGAAGTTCGGTAACCAGATAAATGAATGAGTCTAAAGGCCTTTAAGACTGGCTCGGATTAGAAAAGAATTATGTACAGGGTCACTGTGACCTTAAAATCTACAGGTAGTCTCAGTATATTTACCTTTTATATGTAAGTATATAGGTCTGTATAGGTATGAGTTCATATATATATATGTATATGCACTGGGGTTTGTTTGGAGGGGATTGAACTTTCTGTCTTCTTTCAGTCCAATCAATATACCATATATAACAATATGTATACACATACCTATATTACCTAACTATAGATCTTGTCTCATCATCAAATGGCAGGTTATTATACAGCTTAACACAACTCCCCTCACAGGAGCCATTTTCACTGCTTCAGCTGGAATTTCAGTTTCTCGTGTCTCGTGTTCTTTTGTGAAATATGAAAAAATATGATCCACTATGTGTCTATAATGCCCTCTAATGCACTTGTAAAGAGTAATCATGTCAAAAGCACCTTTTCTCCAGATAAAACAACCGCTTCCTTGACAGTCTAACCTCATAGTTTAATTCCTCCATCCCTTTTACCAGTTTAGTTGCATTTCTCTGCTCACTCTCCAGCTCATTAATATCCTTCTTAAGGACTGGAGCACAAAACTACACTTAATACTGTAGGTGAGACCTTACCAAGGATATCCAAGGAGCAAAGTGATGTTATCCTCAAGATAATGCCCTTTTTATGCCATGCAATACTTAACTTGCCTTACTAGTGTTGTCTAGATTTACACAGTTTGTTATCCACAAAAATCCCCAAATACTTCTCTATTATGGAAACCCCAACACACTACCATTTAAAGGGGACCTTACACCCTAAGAAATAATTCAAAATTATTTTCTATTGTGTTTGTTAAGCAAAATAAACTTTACTTACACTATATAAGTAATATAAATCTTGTTTCCTTCAGTCCTGGAATTACACACAGCAAATAGGCAGGTGCCATTTTGTGGACACTATCATTAAGTCAAACTTTGTATAATCCCAAAATCTTTTGTATGTGCCAAAATGGGGAGGGGCAGATGCCCATGCCCATGCACTTGCTACACAATTAGATGGTTAGGAGGGAAGGGGGAAAGTGTGAAATGAATTAAAAGTTAAAGTACTTGTCTGCCCCGCCTCTATGCCTAAGGCATAGATGCAGGGCTGTCAATATATGATTGACAGCTGGGATTTTAAATGGTTTTATAATGGGTTTGGATGTGTTAATATAAAAATGAATTTGGGTTTCTTGTTTAATTCGAAAAGGACTTTTATTATACAGCTTTTTATGTCTGGGTGACAGGTCCACTTTTAAAACTATTTAACAATTTTCAAATGTATAAATTTTAGAGTTTACCGAACTCAAATAAAAAATATGAATAAAAAAACTTGAAATCATCAAACTGAATTAGACAAAAATTATAATTTAAGTGTTGGTAAGTTTATGTTTATGTTATTCCTACCTAAGCGCATAACCTCACATTTATGAACATTGATCCTCATTTGTCAATTTGCTCCCGAGTTCTCCAGTTTAGTCAAATCTCTCTGCAAAGTGGCAGCATCCTGTATATAACTTTGCACAATAGTTTGCACAATTTAGAACTATCTAAAAAATAGAGACAATACTTACAATGCCCTCCTCCAGACCATTAACAAACTAATTAAAAAGGGCCATGGACAGACCCCTGTGGTACTCTATTGGTGTTTCCATGTCGGACATTGTAGCTGCACACAGTGTATTGATGCTCCTTGATCAGTCTCAGGCCTCTAACAAAGGTCTTCGTTAAAGACTAATTAAACATTTTTTTATTCCATTTTTGAAATTACTCTGTACAGCCCCCAGAATAACATACCTTTCTGTATGGCTAACTTTTTTCTGAGTGAACGAGTTTAATGTATGAGTGAATGAGTTTAAGAAGAAAAGTTACCAGTTTGAGTGATTTAGAACTGAACAGATCTCTCAGCTTGTTGCTATGTGTTATTATAACTTGGAGGGCAATACTTCAAACACCCATAGCAATTTATCCTGCCTTTTTCTAGTTCTGGTATCCCCTCAAATGTTTTATGAATGCCAGCATATGGTCCTTGAAAACTCTGTAGAGAAAAAGTTGTTTGTGCAAATTTGAGATTCCATTTAAAGTCAAGCTATTATGAAGGGCGGTATTCACAGCATGAAAAAGTTCTGTGTCCTTGGTGTAGGCAAAGTGAAGCATTTTAAAAGCATGTTTATACAATGTCCTTATGAAACAGAGAAGAAAGGAGTACATTACCAGCAGACAAAGCACAGCATGAAATTTAGAAATTTTTATGTAACTCTTTTGCCACATTTTTTTTTGGGGTGGGATGGATTTTTTTTTATTTCCCAGGCTAAAGTGAGATGATCTTTTCAGTATCATGCTGTAGTTTGAGTTTACTGGAGATGAACAGAAGCACAAAACACAATATTTAAAAATATTACATATTTAAATAAATAAAGCTTTAAAGTTTTAAATGCTGTAAATCCTCTTATCTGGAAGTCCCAAGCAATGTGGATAATAGATCCCTTTATTGTTAAGTATAGACTATTTATCTATCTATCATTTATCAACAAAATTCTATCATAAAGAATTGAAAGAATAGCAAAACACCAAGTAACCACAAAGTTCTTACTGTTTTTCCTCTCTGTTGCCCCTCAGGTGTTATTGTAGTAAATGTTGCCTCTTCACGGTATGACACTAGCATTCAACAAATTGTGGGATTTGCAGAAAATTGTGATGCGCATGCATATAATTTAGTGCATACATACAGGTTTTAAAAATTAATCACAAACAATATTTTATATATTATGTTTATGGGGGGTGTTTGATTAAACTAATACTGTAGAAATTTAAATACCTACCCCATAGCACATTGGTGTTTCCTCAGGGGCTCAGATTCGTGCAAAATGTCAAGAAAGATTTTCTATATCTCTTGATAATATTGAGTAGGTCTGGGGGTCCAGGGTCTGACTGGGGGGTGAAGGGCTCCCGTCCCAGGGGCCCTGCAGGTGACCCGCCGGCCGTGTCCCCTAACCCCCTGCAGGGTCCCCCACCCGATGTCCTCCCCTGAGCGTGTGTAAATTTAACACGCCAGGGGGGAGCGGTCGGGTTGGGGGAGCGCCGGCAAAGGTGGGGTCCACCGGGATTTTTCCCGGTGTTCTGGCAGCCCAGGCCGACCCTGCCCCAGTCTGCTCAAAGGCTCCATAGACTTCACTATATGACATCATAATTTTAGTTTAAACTGGCCCTTGCATATGCTATTTAAGAAGTAATTGGCCCACTACATATAGTAAGAAGGACATCACTGGTTTAGAGTATTATTTTGTTGGATAGGCTTTAAAACTTTGGTAGCAGTATACAGAAAGTGCTTCAAAAAATAGAGCATTGTGTGTAAAACATAATAAAAGCATGTTTAAATGATTGAATATTTTAGCTATAACATGGCAAAGTCAATAACGAAATGATTTGATGGCAATTTGTTGGAAAGGCAGTACTTTTAAAACAAATAAGATATACATTATCTGAATCTAAAATGAATCTCTGTCAACAAAATAAAATCATTAAAAGCCCTGCCTCAAAGAGTTTATATCCTTATTTATAGATACAAGTTTGGATACTGTGTATTGTTTGGATTTACTTTCTATTTTTAACTAGCTAGCAGTAGAAAATGGTTAAATTCAAAAGCAAGCTTTTATGCAAAGTCTGTTCTATGTCTTGTTGCACAGGGCACAAATATCAGCCTACTGTTAAATTTATCTGGAGCACCTTCTAGTTGCTCATGCAGTAATTGCTATCTTTAAGCCTGTTCAGCACTGTAGCTGTCATTTTATACTCCCCTCTAAGTGAATGCACCCCTGCAGTGAGGCCCTTAATGGAAAATTGCCTTTCAGATTTTTATACCCCCCTTCTTTTTCTCAAAGGATTTAAAAACAAATAAAAGTGATGATAGAGGTTTTAAATCTTTTGCTCAGAGATCCAAAAAGTGTCCTGATTCCTTGGCATGCAGATTCTTGTATGTGAAATTCAAATACCAATATATTGATGCAAGTCTGCTGGTTTTGCACATGTTAACATACAATACCACAGTTAGAGTTAGGAATGCAGCAAGTGCTGAACACACAGCCAAATCCTAAACTGCATGTAATAAGGTTAACCTTATTGCCTTACTGGAGGCCTACCTAAAATTGTCTGCACATGGCTGCCATGAGGAGAGTTGAGATGAGCAAAAAGCTGCGCCTGGTAACTTCAAGAGCCAAAATGCTGATTTTTAAAATCTGCATTTCTGCTCTGCTAGTGCACAAAGCACCATTGCGCTCTCTGCACTTGCAGTGTGCCCTTTCCCCATTGGCCCCCTTCAACACAAAAACTGACATCCCATAGGCCACCCCCCATAGGCAGCATAAGGGACCGGAACACCCCATGACACCCCATGACTCACTTGAGTAACACATGGCTTTGGGATATTACTGCATCTGTCTGTACAGTAGAACCCCCATTTTACAGTGGCCTGGGAAATGCATTATATATTGGTGGGACTACATAAACTTGAAATAAGGGTATGTAAAACTGAGGTCTCACTGTAATTTATTAAAGAGATTTGCCAGCATGTAAGATCATTATCTACTGGTATACCAAAGTAGACTCCAAAGGGACCGCCACATAGGTTTGAGCTCACATATGGGGCAATATCAGGCCACTTTGGCTGCAAATATCCAGATTGTCTGAAAATATCAGAATGTTGGCTCTAGACTGTAAGCCCTGGTGGCTTGTTAGTACTATCTCTGAATAAATATGTGTGCAGGGCTGTGTATTATTAATTCTGCAGAATAAATATGGTTAAAACATCTGTTCTCATAGACTGTTTTAATTATGTTTACTTTTTTTATGGAATGGAAAATCTTTTTCTCAGATGAAACTAAAGATATTAAAACCAGCATGAAATGAAAGGTATTAGAAACAAGCAAGCGTGTATGATTCCGATATGAGTTAAAGTATAGCAAACTGATCATTATATTAGTCTCTAGAATTAATCTTGGGCTAAAATGTTTCATGAGCAATACAGAGTACATATGGATAGTGTGGGTTTTGCTAGCCACATTCCACCACAGATTATCCTCCACACAGGCAGTCTTTTAGTGTATGGTGATGGCCGCTCTCTGTTACTTGAACAATAAAGCTCCCGCTGTTCTGTAATTAAATCAGCTTCACACTAGCTAAGAAAGTCAAAACTCTGAAATGCTATGAAAATTCTGTGTTTGAAAAGGGGAGAAAGATATTATCCAAGACTAATGTGATTTTAACCCTGTTTCTTTTTTTTTCAATTTTAATCACATCTCTTGACAGCACTTTGTTGATATTTATTGGTGTAGATTTCTTGCAGAGCAATGCATTTGTCTTATATAATATTTTCTTTTTGTTAAGTACAGCTACAAATGTAGGTGGGACATCACTTTTAATACACTATAGAGTGATGCACTATACATTGATTTATTTAGTCTGAGAAATATAGAATATTATTTCAGTCCAACCTTCCCAATTATTTCATCATTGCTTCATTTTTCACATAAGTTGGTATTGAATCTAACTCAAAAGACCTAAAAGGTAAAACAACAGGTATCCCTTATGCCGAAACCCGTTCTTCAGAAAGCTACAAATTACGAGACAGCCATCTCTTATTGAGTCTATCTTAAGCAAATAAACTTATTATTACAGTTAAAATGGAAATCAAGCAGTAATGTGTACTTCAAGCTGCATGCATCTATTTAGGTGGAAAAACAATCATTTATGTAAATTTAAACTTTTTTAATTTAAATAGAATCTTTAAATGAGGCTAGATACAAGTGGCATCTTAAAAGCTATTTGTATATAAAATGAGAATAAATCATTCAGAAGCAGAAGACTGACTTGTCTTCTGAGTTTAATTACAACAGTATTTCTTCTGCTGTCCTAATTTTTATGTGTTGAATAATAACATGGTAGTAAAATTAAATTTTTTATGTTTTTGCCATAAATATGCAGTAGGCACATGAACTGAAAATGATGGAATTCATCCAAAATATTATAATTTGGATAATGCCAAGGCTGATAAAATAGTAAAATTTGCCCACTAGATTAGAAAACTCTTGTGATGTGGGAGAAAAGGGATTATAATATGTTGTAGAAAAGGAGTTCACTTTGAAGATTTAAAGATTTCCTGCAAAAGCAGACATTGCAAATCTCTCTTAATTTTAAGAACCCTGGAACTAAAAATTATAATAATCATTTCTATAAACATACAGGTCCTGGAAACTCGCCCCCCACCCCCCAGTTAACATAAGTACCAACTGAAGCACCTTTTGCATCTGCCACAGGTGGCCCTTGCTAAAACTCTAAAGTACAACCTCCTCTTAAAGTGAGAGGTGAAAAAAGGAAATCACTTTTAGCAACCTAAAAACATGTACCAAACAGTACCATATAATTTACATTTAGTTGAGTTATGAAAAAGTCTAGCTAAAGCATTAGTGCCAACATTTTTTCATATAATGACATGCTTTTCTTCAGTGTTCTTTTAAGAACTGCAAATCTGTATTTTACCATTCTTAACAACTTAATGTTTATTTAGTTAGTAAAAAGCACATTTGCAGAATTGTTTTTGCAAAGGACATATGGAGAATCATTTATGACCACAAGTGTAGTGCACTTAAACAGGTGCATATTAGTTCAAATATTGACTGCATTCAGTAAAGTTACCTAAACACATTCCATGTGCTTCCACATAGTTGCACTTAGCACTGATGCACCTGCTCAGGCTGCTGTGATGAACAGGCACCATGTGCTGCCCTGAGGAGAAAATTTTGCTGTAAAAGTAGTGGGTTTTGCCACCCCTAGTAATTAAAAGTCTATTAATGAATTCTCATGGTGGTTCTCCAGATGTTCATGAATTGCAACTCTAGCATTCCACTGAGCCAAAGGCAACATGACAGAATCTTGAAAACTGACTGCTGTCATCCTTCTGATTCAGCCTACAGTTTCGATGGATATGCTTAGAACCACATATATTGGGGTAACCTGAATCCAACAAAAATGTATCCAATCCAATATATATTGTGTATGAACAAAACAGTTGTTTACTCCGGCACAGTGATTGGTTAATATATCTGGACAATTTACCTTTAAAGGGGTTTTGAGCAGAAGAGGCTTTTAAAGCCGTTTCCACTAATAGAGCATTCTTAGTATCATGATGTATGAGGACATTGTAGCACTTTCATTAATGCAGGGGCACAGCCAGTAATCAGAGACACTACTAACCCAGGAGCTAGTGGCTGTTTTCCCCAACACAGCTAGCAGATATGCAGGTGCTAACAGAGGCCTATGCAGTGAGAATTATGACTGGAAAGTGGAAATTTACGGCTACTGTCCCTGCAGCGATTATTGATTACTGCAATAACTGTCAGAAGAAAAGGTTATTTTAAGCTGCTTTATCACAAAAAATCCTGTTTTAGAATTTTTTTTAGAGGGCACACATTCCCTTTAAAGGAAGAAAATACCTAAAACATCTATCCTGAAGCATATATTTAAAACATGTGTGTGTAATAGTGCTAAGAATAGGTCCCAAGGCTTAGTAGGTTATAGAATTCACAATTGTTTTCCCATCCAAATACAGTTTAAAACACCCTTTCCCAGGGACACACAAATAACAAATATATATATATATATATATATATATATACAGTGGTGTGAAAAACTATTTGCCCCCTTCCTGATTTCTTATTCTTTTGCATGTTTGTCACACTTAAATGTTTCTGCTCATCAAAAACCGTTAACTATTAGTCAAAGATAACATAATTGAACACAAAATGCAGTTTTTAAATGAAGGTTTACGTTATTAAGGGAGAAAAAAAACTCCAAATCTACATGGCCCTGTGTGAAAAAGTGATTGCCCCCCTTGTTAAAAAATAACTTAACTGTGGTTTATCACACCTGAGTTCAATTTCTGAAGTCACCGCCAGGCCTGATTACTGCCACACCTGTTTCAATCAAGAAATCACTTAAATAGGAGCTACCTGACACAGAAGTAGACCAAAAGCACCTCAAAAGCTAGACATCATGCCAAGATCCAAAGAAATTTAGGAACAAATGAGAACAAAAGTAATTGAGATCTATCAGTCTGGTAAAGGCTATAAAGCCATTTCTAAAGCTTTGGGACTCCAGCGAACCACAGTGAGAGCCATTATCCACAAATGGCAAAAACATGGAACAGTGGTGAACCTTCCCAGGAGTGGCCGGCCGACCAAAATTACCCCAAGAGCGCAGAGACAACTCATCCGAGAGGCCACAAAAGACCCCAGGACAACATCTAAAGAACTGCAGGCCTCACTTGCCTCAATTAAGGTCAGTGTTCACGACTCCACCATAAGAAAGAGACTGGGCAAAAACGGCCTGCATGGCAGATTTCCAAGGCGCAAACCACTTTTAAGCAAAAAGAACATTAAGGCTTGTCTCAATTTTGCTAAAAAACATCTCAATGATTGCCAAGACTTTTGGGAAAATACCTTGTGGACCGACAAGACAAAAGTTGAACTTTTTGGAAGGTGCGTGTCCCGTTACATCTGGCGTAAAAGTAACACAGCATTTCAGAAAAAGAACATCATACCAACAGTAAAATATGGTGGTGGTAGTGTGATGGTCTGGGGTTGTTTTGCTGCTTCAGGACCTGGAAGGCTTGCTGTGATAGATGGAACCATGAATACTACTGTCTACCAAAAAATCCTGAAGGAGAATGTCCGGCCATCTGTTCGTCAACTCAAGCTGAAACGATCTTGGGTGCTGCAGCAGGACAGTGACCCAAAACACACCAGCAAATCCACCTCTGAATGGCTGAAGAAAAACAAAATGAAGACTTTGGAGTGGCCTAGTCAAAGTCCTGACCTGAATCCTATTGAGATGTTGTGGCATGACCTTAAAAAGGCGGTTCATGCTAGAAAACCCTCAAATAAAGCTGAATTACAACAATTCTGCAAAGATGAGTGGGCCAAAATTCCTCCAGAGCGCTGTAAAAGACTCGTTGCAAGTTATCGCAAACGCTTGATTGCAGTTATTGCTGCTAAGGGTGGCCCAACCAGTTATTAGGTTCAGGGGGCAATTACTTTTTCACACAGGGCCATGTAGGTTTGGATTTTTTTTTATCCCTAAATAATAAAAACCCTCATTTAAAAACTGCATTTTGTGTTTACTTGTGTTTTCTTTGACTAATAGTTAAATGTGTTTGATGATCAGAAACATTTTGTGTGACAAACATGCAAAAGAATAAGAAATCAGGAAGGGGGCAAATAGTTTTTCACACCACTGTATATATATAGCAAAAATGTAAGAATGCCGCACTCACAGGGCTTAGTGTAGAAAAATAGAGTAGTTTATTCAAACAAAAACCTAACGTTTCGGCTGGAACCTCAGCCTTTCTCAAAGTGTCACTTTGAGAAACGCTGAGGTTCCAGCCGAAACGTTAGGTTTTTGTTTGAATAAACTACTCTATTTTTCTACACTAAGCCCTGTGAGTGCGGCATTCTTCCATTTTTGCTCTCTAAACTACAGCTCCAATACTGCACCCAGGTGATCTGTGACTCCATCAGACGTGAGTGCCTGTTGCTTGGACTTCTATATATATATATATATATATATATATATGCAGACCAACTGCAAATTCTATATTAACTGCAGATGATTCCATACACAGACATGTTCCCGTGGATCAGTAATCTTGCACGTGCAAACATAGTTTTCTTGTCGCAGTTACACCTTAATTGTCAAAAAGAGATGACTGCTGTTTATATTTCAAACTCCAGCTCTTAAGGCAGAGTCACTTCCGCTGCTTAGGATTTTCCCATGTATGAGTTCAACTTGACAAATGAAAAGAATAAGAGCGTTTCAGGTAAAGTATGAGTGAAAAAAGCAGAGTGTTTTGGTTCGATATATTTCTGTAATAGTTTAAGAAATAAAAATATTCCAAATAAAGAAGCCAGATATAATAATCTATAATGCACTAAATTATACCCAACAAGATAGATAATTGCTGCAGAGTTTTAACACAAATTAGACATAAAATGTAAAGTTACCGCAAGCTTGTAAACCTGTCATCGAAAGCATTTTACAGTCTCTGGCATCTCAAGCTGTTTGACAGTGAAAAGTGCAACTGAAAAAAAGGCTTTTATTGAAGCCATTACGTTTAAAAGGTTTCCACCATATACTAAAATTATCATTATTTACTTCAAGTAAATTCCTACAATTTTGTTTTTCAATTTATTTGGAAAGCAGCCATTAAATTCATTTCTGTGCATTAATTTATTTATCTATTTATTTTGCCCTCTCTATGGCAAAGGTTGTGTTAAATTTCTTATCATATGGTATAGGGGATTGTAAAAAAGAATGCCACATATTTAATAAAGACGTATTATAGAAAATATTAAGAATGTATACCTTATTGGTAGTTTGATTTTTTTTCTTCCTAATTTCTGTATCTGTTCCCAAAGCCCTTCTGCAACTTTGAGCTCTGTGTGGGAGCATGGGCTGCCACCATCAGGTTTCTGATACAAGTATGGGATCCATTATCCGGAAACCTATTATCCACAATTCTCCAGGAAGGTCATCTCCCACAGACTAAATTATAAGCAAATAAATCAGAATTTTTAAACATATTTCCCTTTTTCTCAGAAATTATAAAACAGGACCTTCTTCTTGATCTCAACTAAGATATAATTAATTCTTATTGGAGGCAAAATAATCCTATTGGGTTTATTTAATGTTTAAATAAGTTTTAGTAGACTTAAGGTATGGAGATCCAAATTATGGAAAGACCCCTTATCTGGAAAACACCAGGTCCCAAGCATTCTGGATATCAGGTCCCATACCTGTAGCTGTAGTTAAAGATACCAGTGTTCATTGGTTTGTACCACTTATATTATATTGACTATATTCATGAAATTCTCCTTGCACTTCC
The DNA here is from genome assembly GCF_000004195.4 of Xenopus tropicalis. Taxonomy (NCBI): domain Eukaryota; kingdom Metazoa; phylum Chordata; class Amphibia; order Anura; family Pipidae; genus Xenopus; species Xenopus tropicalis. Next base: position 127,811,708 of record NC_030677.2, read on the forward strand.
TTGCAGTAGCACTAACCAATATTGGATCTTCTTACTTCTTCTGTTCATCATATGCAAGTGCACCTATTGGCACTGGAGACCACTACCCTGTGTGGCAATAGTGTCAGGGTTCCCACAAAGGATTGCATTATTTGACACATCAAAAAAAAAATCACATGCATATTGTAATATTATGCAGTTCCCACTCTGAAAATATTAGCCTCAACTTGCACCTGATTTGTGAACACATGTATGCATGCTCAGTTGTCATTAAGTTGTTACATCAGGTGCAACTCCCCACTCACATGTGAATACACTGGAAACGCTGCATTAGGAGTAGAAAAAAAAACTTGGAGATTCATGTCAGAAAATTGCACTTTTCAAACTTTACAGCTGTCACGAATGACCCATAAAATCTTGTACCAGGCACTAGCTTTTAACTCAATAGCTTTTAAAGTAATAACTGTTCTTTGTAAGAGAAAGGACACAGAAATGCAGAGTGAATGTTTTGATGGGGACATATGCCTTCTATACTAGTGTTACAGCACTACTAGTATACATTGACATATTATAAAAGAGGAACTATTGTACAGAAAAATTCTGTACCATTTCCGAAATAATCAAGTTACTCTTCATTGTCACTCTAAGCATCTGTCTCTTGTCATTCTCTCTTCGTTTAGGAGTCAAAGTCAGTTTTTAAATGACAAATCATATATATGTTTTATGGGGTGGTGCCTTTTCTACCAAATGTATTAGAGGTCACTCAAATAATAGATTTCAGCAAAATCTAACAAAATATCTGACTTCTGCCCAAATCCTGCATGTAGAGACACAGGATCAGAGTTAGTTATTTTGAAAGAGTGAGCTCTATGATTATTTTAGAAACAGTACAGAATCTTTAATTGATTTTATTAAGAAAATGTATTTTTTTAATTTCTTAGTATGTTTAGTTTGAATTTCAGTATGATAAAACTTATTATTCATTTTCAAGCAGAGAGTGGACTTTTAAAGCAACAACTACAGGGAAAAAAACTTTTTTCAAGGCACAATTGATGTAAGAAGATCTTCCAATGAGATTCTTTGCTCTCTTTCTACACTTGGCTCTCTCTTCTTGGTGTCCTGTGATTGTTGCCAAAGGCATACCAAATTTTTTCTTTTGAGTCATTCTATACACATTTGCTTTTTAGGGCAAGGGCTGCTTTGTGAATTTTAAGCGATATGTCTTGTTACCTAAAAACCAGAGTTAACCAAGATGGTGCGTTCCCTAAGAATTATGATACTATGGCTGTTGGAGGATTGCAGTTTGGACTTTTAGTTGTTTTGAATGAGGGTATTTCGGTAAAAGCAGTATTATGCATTATTCTTATTGCTAATTCATATTCCTTCCCAAACAGCAGGCCAGTCTTTTCTGCACAGTTTATTATTTATTAACTTGCAGCTAAACTGTGATGTGCTGTGAATGACTGTGCTCTGCATGGTTTTCTCTGCACAACAAGAGCCCCCTGGAGTGCATCCTTTTGTCTCTTATCCTTTCTAGCTGCCTCTGTAATTATTTCTATAAATAAAGTGAAAGATATTTGGCTTTTTCCCCCATATCATATATATATATATTTATGTTGTTTTTTTTTTTTAAATTCCAGTGAAAGAATCTACAGAGGCAATGATTTGGAAACTGTTGTTTTCTACTAACTGCAGACATTTTTCTCCTGCCAGCACCTAGCGACCTGGGTGCTCTGATAAAACCCCCTGCAGCTTCTTGCTGCATAGCCAGACACATGGCATGTTTAGTCTCTTGTGCTCACAGGACACACAAAGCAAACACTGTAAAGAACTGCCTCGGTATAATACTATTAACATCCGCATTCTAATCTCTATTGAGAGAGGCAATCTAGTGAGACCGCTATTCTGCAAACTTCCAGCAAATGTCTAAAGCCATTAATGTTTTGTGATGAAATCATTAGTTAATCCTTATGTAAATTTTATTGCTTAAATACACAAAGTATTGTAAAGTACTTCAGTCGGGGGGGGAAAAATGTTCTTTACAGTTCTTTTTAGCACTCATATAATTAGGAGCTTAATCATGCACACATTTATTCCCCTTGCAAGGGAGGGAAGCATCAACGTCTTCTATTCTGCCAGAAACAAATTTTAATAGGAGCTAAAAATCTGTGCTTAGTGAAAGTAAGAAAAAAAAGAAAATGTAAAAAAGATGAAAGTAAAACTCTTTCATTGCCATTAAGACATACACTGTATCACTCCGCATTCACCATTCCACTACAAAGTTTACTAGGGCCAGTGCGGCATTTCCAACTTCTAAGGCTGTGTTGTGAAAATGTTAATCAAACTGAATGCATGAACTTCCCATTGATTTTTACTGCCAAACAATTACCCCTTTTAAAAAGCACTATAGATTTTTGTTGTTGTTCCCTTTGATGGGACATTAAGCTTTCTTTTGCTAGCACTTGTTTGGTGCATAGTCTGATTATAAAGTGTTTTTTGTCTTCTGTTTCCATCGGAACTGTGTAAGCTTTACATAGACTTGTATATTATTTATTCTAAGCAATCCATGTTCAAATTTCCTTTGTTTACCTACCTACCTTTTATCCTATAACATTATTCTTTGCCTTAGAATTTAGAAGATTAATAACAGTCACTTATTTTAAACACCCTTCTACATAAAATCTTGCTAACTTACACACCATTACTCCTTGAATGTGTCAATGATCATCCTTAAGTAGCTGGAAAAACTATTTAAAGGGTACTCCAGCCAGAAATGTTTGCGTAATGAAAGCAAAAGTGATTCTTAGCAACTTTCCAATTTACATCATTACAAAATGTTAATGGTTATAAAATTAGTTGGAAATATTACTGCAACTAAAAGGAACATGTCTTTAACTCTTTCCCCCATATGTAATAAAAGCTACTAATTTTGCCCAGGATCAACCCATAGCAACCAATAAGATTTTTTCTTTTAAATAGGTGACCAGCAAATATTTCCTGCTGATTGGTAGCCATGGGTTACTGCTCCTGGGCTCCTGTCATTTATTACATAACCCCATTTGTCTTTACTAGTTCTGACTTTTGAAACCATGTAGCAAAAGTCAGTGTAATCAAGGTCTGTTAAGTAGATGCTTCTTCTGCATTGTTTCAGGGGTCGGAGAGATTCTGCTTATGATAGCAATTAAAATTGCAAAAAATTATACTGTGAAATTGTACTGTGAACAACCTATTTAAGCACACTGCTCTTTAAGAGTCAAGTTGATATTTGAGCTAAATGAAAAGAAAAGCGGAATCATGAAGGAATCAACACGATTTACTGGACGATTTACTGGACTTTTTTTTAAGCATTCTGAAGTTTATTTGCCCACAGATAATTTCTTAACCTCCTGTTAGTCATTGCTAGCAACCAGGTGGAAACTGCATATATCAATGAATGTCACAATTCAGTAAGGATATGATTCTAAATGAATTTCATTCCATTGTAATCCTTACTGAGTCTCTACAATCCAAACAATTTAAATGGCACATTAGATGGCTAAGTGCTTGATTATCCAGTCAAGGTGACTTTGGTTTTATTATGCTACATTTATTACCTTTGTGTGCTTCTATAGATACAGAAACAAACAAACAGATAAATTGTTAGATAGATGGATGGTGCTGGGTGAATAAAAGGCTAGATAGATTCATACATAGATGACAGATCAAAAAGATCAAAAAGACAGACAGAAGATTGAGAGGTAGGCAGATATTTAGAAAGAAAGAAGAGGGGAATTAAGAGGTTTTAAGCACTTTTTAGGAAGTCGATAACATCTAATGATTCTTTGCATATAGTTATATAAATATGTTCATTTAATCCAAAAATCAATGCATAACCTGTAAAATATATCATTATAATTACTGCTCAATGATGTCACTTAAGATGGCCATACATGCACCAATATTCAGTGCGTGTATGGTGGATCAGCGAGATGGGCGATATCGCAAAAGCTTGAGATATCAGTCATCTTGTTGATTGGCCAGGACAAAAGATTGAAGACGCCCAAGCAAAATCTGTGTTTAGGGCTGAATCGTTAGATAGGGTATCAGACAATTCAGCCCTGAACATCAGTGGATGGTGGAAACAATCTTTCCTGCAACCACTGGTCCAGGAAAGATCGTAATTGTAAAGTGTATGGCCACCTTTATAGTCAGATATCACAGGCAGCCTGTATAAGTTAGCCGTTATTTATTGCAAAGATTGCTTTTCTCATGATGAAAATTTCTCTGTAACTTTTTTCTTTGTAAATTCTAAAGAAAATAAGAACACATCGATTTATATGTCTAAAATTTGCTGTTTATTTCTCCGAGATAGTGATTTTTGCTATGGAAGAAAGCAGATTGGGAACTGAAGCATTTAAGGAAGTGTGCGCTAGAATGTGTTGCTTAGTTCTGGAGCATTTGCAGGCTCAGAAAAAATGGACAGAAGTGATATCCTTCAGTAATCTGGAAAAACCAAATGCTTCAGTTCTATTAGGTTCCAGTAGGCAAATCTTCATGACAGAGTAGGCTTGCTATTTACAGACCTTTGTATCAGTTAGTGCTACTATAGTCCTCCCAGAATGTAGATTTTTTGGCATGCAATGCATTTTAAATCAAATACAAAGTAATTGTGCATAGCTCCACTGACATTATCTGAGACAGCGACTGGCAATCGATTGCCAGCTCTGCATCATACATATGTGCGTCGCCCCATACAAAATGTGATTTGTAATCCAAAGCCTCACCTCCTGTCAGTTTAATGTCAGCTCACAGGCGTGCAGCAATTCTCAGTATGAGAAATGATGACCAGGGCTGACCCCTGATTCATCCTGAATATTATGAGCTCATAGACAGATATAACCCTTGCATTATGAGACAGATAAGACAGGCAGCCAGTGCTCTGATCGATTACCCAAAGGTCGCCATCCTGGCTGCTCAGCTAGCAGGGATTTAAGTCCATGTAGTAATTTCCTTTTGTTTTAATTTTAAATTATTTTTGGTTAGAAAACTGCATTTTTTTGGAGTAACAGGATGTGGGACTAATGCACTATTAATACAGTCCCTTAATAGTACATTTAATATATATATATATCCTCACCCAGTATAAAATCTCATATTTGTATGATAATGTTTTAACTTTTGCCTCAGGTGGTTGTGCTCCGCTTTGTCAGAAAAAAACATAAAGTAACAATGGCAATATAAAAAAGCTGAAAGCAGCACATTTACCATCAAATATCTTTGTTCTATGGCAATTGTGCCAATTTAGCCCTCATACTTTATCTACTGCCCTTTAACCCTTCTACACACATACATATATACCTTTTGTGTGCCAATGAAGATTTCTTGATTAGGACAGCAGAGATTTATTATAGACTTTATATAGAGAAGATCTATGAAACTGTAAGTTGTTTTTAGGGAACATACTCAACAGTATAGTACAGGGCAAGAATAGGCAAACTTTGGTACCCTTGCTGTCAGCATTAAATCCCAGCAAATGACAAGAGTGGAAAAACTAGTGGGGTCATCTGCCTAGTTCGACCTTACAGGACTTGCAGCTCCTCTCATTCCTTATCTGTGGCTGTTTTGGCCAACACGGTACATGAAATTTTAGACTGCGATCCAACAGGATCACTGCATGGTCTGTGAAGACTGAACTGCAGCTGAAATACAGTATAATCCCCACAGTCAGGGCAGTATGTTCTGACTGTCAGAGCATATGTAGCCATTAGAGATTTGTGGGTCAGGAAATCTCATCCCACACTCTAACCTGCAAAACGTTAACCTGCACCCAACCCTAAATCTCAAAATGTTGCCATTGTTTCCTGTGTTTTTCGTCACTGTACGCTATCTTATGTTCCAATACAGGAAAACTTTCGAAGCAGAGGAAGAATGCACTCTTCCCCAAACTGATCCACACCCATCCCAAACGCACAGTGGTGGCCAAAATTTCAACCCCAGTCTGACTTCCACCCATCCAAACCCGTAGTGGTTGCCCAAATTTAACCCTAACCCACTTGAGCTAAGGTTAAACCCGCAAATTACTAATAGCCATCTTTACCCAGAATCAGGTCCATTTGAAAGTCTCCAGAAATATTTTATTCTACAATTTGATTGTTGTGATGCATGAATCATTATTTTTCTCTGGTTTTTGCTGAACCAAAATGTTTCACATTTGATCATTTTGAAGATTTAATTTAGCAGGTAAAAGAAATGGCAAGCAAAGATCTTGTTTTATGCTTCCAGTGGAATATGTCATTATACTGATTAATCTGAATCTTACCGAAGTGTGTGCTAAGCTTTTCATTTAGGAGCCCTAGCAGGATGCAGTTACAGCAAGCCCCTGTAGTTGTGCAGCATACTTTCCTTCCTTTTCATCTGCCCATCACCCAGCGCACATCATCTCCAAGTCAAATCCCATCCCGATATCTCCTTTCAGGCTGTCAATCAAGCCCCTGTGCAGCTGTCATGTTCTGCCCTTAGGAATCTTTGTAATCCTTCCTCTCCTACATCCCTTTGGAATACATGGTTCTTCTCTCCTCATTTATTGGCAAATATCTCATTTAACTAGTCTAATAATGCTGTCTCCATACCCCCACCCAAAGAACCTATATAAGAAAATACTGCAGTGATCTGTTATTTGTAACATATGTTTTGGAGGTTCAGAAGAGAAGTGTTTGTGTCAGAGCGTCAGGTTCTGACTGAATCCTGGCAGTGTCAGTGCTGCCTTGCATGCCAAATGCTTTGTTTGGGAGCACCTGTCCCTCAATGGAAATCTCTTCCACCTCATCCAAGATCCTCATTAGGCACATTATTTTTATTCACCCACTCAAATCCTGAATATTTGTTTGAGGAAGAAATACTTGTGTGTGTCTCAACGGTGTGTTTTTCTATGGTTTAAAAAAAAAAAAAATCAATATCTGGCAATAAACACTAGGGTGTATGTGTGTTTTTATTGATTTTCTGCAATTTTCTATTTATTAGAAAATTGCAGCGTATTGTTCATGTTTACAATGATGCAGTGGTAAGCATTGTTTATTGCAGCATTAGGGTCACTATCTACAAGGAGTCTGCATTGTCCCATCTGCTGTGATTTGGGGTTTCCTTTGGGTTTTCTTGTTTCCTACCGAATACAGGGAAGGTTATTTGGCTCCTCATTAAATTTACCTCATTGTGTATGGGTATATATATGTGTGTGTGTAATGTGAATGATGAATAAACTCTGTAAAGAGTGTAGGCTATAAGGCGTTTGTCTGAGGGGGAGCTTTTAAAGTGAAGTCTTTGGGAGATGGCCTTCCCATAATTCTGAATTTCCAGGATAACAGGTTTCCATTCCATATCGGATTCCATACCTTTTTAAATAAATGAAATCTGCATATTTGAGATGAAAAGTGTTATGATTTTTTTTAAGTTTATATTTAAAAAATGGTATTACAAAAAAAGGGGGTAATTATGTGATGACTGTATGCTTCTGAATTTAATTTGAAATATTAAATATATTGTATTCCCCCCAAGCTTAATCCATTACATATTAGTTACTCAGTCAATTCAGTTTGCCTCTGAAGCTTTCACTTTTACGCTGAACTTAACTAGACTATTTGATTTAACCAAAATCATTAATAATCATTATCTGTAGGATTTGCTACCCGGACCCCCCTAAACAATGAATTTTGTTTTTTTTTTTCCTGTTTATTACTGATAACACCTGCAGATGTGTTGCAGGTGATTGATCTAAAGTAGACTGATTCAGAGCAGTTGATTATTCCATATAATAAATCCCCATTTTTTTTTACAGATCATTACATGATCATTACAGATCATTCATAATCAATCAATCCATAAAGATCTTTAGTGATGCTTTTTTTTTAGTTTCACATTAAGCTTAGTACAGTTTTGATATAGACATATTTTTGCCTTCAATGAAAAAAGCTCCTTGATAAGATGCATGTCAAGTTGCATTTATCATATTCATATAATTGAATAATCACCTAATCTGTTTCTTATTGCATTGTACAAGAATAATAATACCATGTGACATATGGAGAGCAAAATGAAAGCACTGATAATCTGGGTTTACAAGATGCAATGTTCAAACAAATTAAAGGGATGAGAATATTTCATCTCTTCAGTAGCTGGATGGTAGGATTCATAGTTCACAGATGGGGATTTGACATTAAGGACCACACCACACCCTATGAGCCATTTTTTACTCATTTTAATTAACTGGTCCTGCTGGCCTCCTTTACTGTTAGATTAAACAGAGATAATTTAAATGCAGTAGTTTTCCTATCTCGGATTAAATTACCAGAAACCAGTATAAAGTACCTTGCCAGGCAAACGTAATACAATGGGCATAAGCCAATTATTTACAAATAAAAGCTTATTAGATTTGTTCTCAGCTCCGATCCAATATGGTTATGAGAATTATGATTTTATTTTTAACCCATCAATAATTGTTGAATTATAAAATTTGAAGTGGCTTTTTATTTTTTCTTTAAACTGAGTGGATTCGCACTGTGAGTTGTCAATTAAAAGACCAAGAATTGCATTTATAAAACACACAATTCATTAAATACTCCGCAGGGAGAGAGCTGCAATGATTTTATTGCCTGCTGAGTAAAAGTGGCTTCCTATTTGTTCTTTTTCTTGGTGATGTCAACAACTCAGTTTAATGACCTTAACATGAGGCAGGCTTCAAGTTCAAGATCTTCTTGATGCATGCTCTAATTTAAAGGGAAAATATACCCTATTTATTGATAGGATGGTGGTAGCATCCTTTTATTTATATACATGGGAGATACCATTTGCTTCGCTTAGGTAAATCTTATTATACTACCTAGGCAGCAGAGACAGCAATACTGGACACAATAATGCTCATAACTACAAAACGACCTGTTTTTTAAAGGCCAAGTAATAGAAAAAAGGAACATTTGCATTAAAATGTTAATTTACACAGTGCATATACTTTACAGACATTGTTCATTATTCAAATCAGTCCCTTCCCCCCTGTTAGCATGCAGCCTTTGTTGCCTACTATATTTACTAGGGTCAGTTTAATCAGCCTTCCTGTTTTTGAAGGATAGTACCATGGTCAGAATTAAACCAGGGATGCAGTGCTAACCACTGTGCCACCTTGCTGTTTGGCTGTAGCTTTTTAATGTCCACAAAACAGTATTTGAAATTTTATAAATATCATTCAAGGTTGCCCTACAAATGCTGTTTTATTGATAAAGGTTGGTGTTTGACCCATAGTTTTGTCCCTCAGCCTTTCATTAAAGAAATGATTGCTGCTGTTCCACAGTCATAGGGGCACATTCATAAAAACGCGAGTTCGAATCCCGAACTATTAAAAAATTTCATTTTTTTTTTCTTTTTGATAAAAATGATACATTTAGAATATGGTTTAAAAAACTTGAAAGCTTGCAAGGTCATGTAGAAGTCAACGGGAGCTGTCCCAAGCATGATTGAAACTATTTATTCCTTTTGAATTTTTGTAGACCCGTTAAAACTGGAGAGTAAAATATGAATTTGAAGTATGCAAGGTTTTTTTGATGGTTTTATTTTATCACATTTTTCAAATTCTGATTTTTTAATAAGTAAGCTAACATTTGCGTTTTTCAAATTTTGCATTAAGTAGAAAAAAAATCCAAATTTTGATAAATAGGCCTTCCCCAGAATATGCATCATGGTGCAATTATGTGCACATATCCTCTGCACTTCCTGCAGTAACCAGATGTTTGCTTTCATTCACATTAAACCACACAAAGATAACTTTTGATTGGATGCTATGGTTTACTGCATTTGTGTACATTTTCTCTGGGATTTCCTTACTGACCCCTGTTTATTCAGTGGAAAACAGTAAAAATGAATTTTTTTACCAAACCAAAACCAACTAGCCAAATCAAAGACTGGAAGTAGCGAGACTTTAGGTTGTTTATTCCGCACTCATGTTGAAAACCATAGCAACCGATCAGACATACTATATTTAATATTCTATTTTGCTTCAATCAAAGGTGATTGGATGCAATGGCTTACTACTCTGGAGCAAATTTACACCATGTTGCTACATAAGCCTAGTGGTGTTTTTACATGATCAAAATCCACCTTTCCAAAAATCACATTCCAGTCTTTTCTCAGTAATGGTGGTGGAAGTCAAGACTTCTCCAGCAGAGTTAAGTAGAATGTAGAAGCAGTCAGACGTGATGTAGTGGCTGTTCGGCAGTATGTTTCTGATTGCATAGTTTATGCACAGATTAAAGTAAATCTCTTGAGTTCAACTCTTTATGTTTCCTGATTCTTTTTTTTGTTTCAGCAGGATTAGCCTGCTTACAAGTCATGCACCTTAGACTTATTTTACACTGAGTAAAAGATGACTCTCTTCTTAATGAAATATTGCTACAGCTAGTTTTAACTTAAGTGAGCTGCTAGTGCCCACGAGCTAACGCTATGGCATCATTTTTAATTACGGAAAGGCAGCGTAAGATTTACTTGTTTCGAAAATTATCACAAGTTATTGGTTAAGTATAAGTGATTGTGTTCATGAAAATTAACAGTCATCTCGCCAACCTATTTTTAATTTTATTTACATTTTGTTTGTGTTTCCCTATTGCACAATTTATTTGCACTTTCTAAAAAAAATTTTAACTTAAAATCGTTGTGGTTGTTCGGGAGAAGGAATCCCCTGCTTATGCAGGAATGAGTTCCTTTTCAATACAAGACATCCAGCGACATCTTATTTGAAGTGACATTTCAACCCCACTCAGCAGTAAATCCTTCTGTTCATCTTTTGAAAGAGAAAAGTGAGAAAAGAGATTTCTCACATTACATTTGAAATATCTAAAAATTGTGTAACCTAAAAATGATTTAGGTTCACATGGCTTCTTTAAGGAAACTTTGTTTTCATGCAGTTCATCCATATTAGTACAGTGACCCCCTCCTACTGATTTTATTTTCTTTACTTGCTTTAGATATCCATTTTACATATCTATTTCAGTGCCTTTTACTTATCTATTCCCAACTGCCCCCCCAGATGGCTAAGTTCAAGGCAGATTTTTAGTGGAAATTTATTTCTCCATCACTCTGCGACTCATTGTGAACAAACTGGCCCTCCCATTCTCTGCTGAATAGAGTTGGTCTCAAACTCAAATTTAATTACAGAAGGAATGTTTGCTAATCTCCAACAAAGCTTTAGAGTCAAATGATAAAATCTTGTGCCAAATTTCACTTTCTTGCTGTAGTTAACACATTTTAGTCAAGATTCTCTTTACTTGTGCTTGTTGAAAGAAAATGCAGTACAAAAGAATTTATTTTTTGGAGAAATGGTAGTTCTTGTCCTTTTAGGTGTTTTGGAATTGGAAATTTGCCCAAGATAAAAAATTGTTATCATTGATATGACATGGATATTTTTTTATTACATTGGTTAAAGTAACATTACATTTACAAAGTAATTTTTCTTTCTAGATTTGACAGGCAATGACTAAACAAGATTTTCAATAGAATTATGAATTATCTTTAGTTACATAAAATCTGCTTTTTCTTAAATGACTTGTTAGCCTTAGCATAAAGCCATCTTAAATCAAACTCCTGTTTTCTTTTGACTGCACATGACATTGGATCTAACCTTTTATTAGTATAGGTTATATCATTAAAGCAAATGTCTAACTGGTTGCCCAGGGTTACTTGCTAATTAGCACTAATTTTAAAAAATGAAGACCCAGATATTAAAACATCAGTTACAGAGCTGAAATATTTTCTGTAACAAATACATTTGACCTGAGTATGCCAGTTGACCAAAAGTCTAATAAACAAATTAAATCTGTATCGTGACAAGTTATTTGGAGAGATTCTAAAAATACATTTTGTGTACCAATGCCAAGCACAAGTGCTATGCACCCTAATGGTTTCAGAACTGCACCTAGAGCTTAGCAGCCACCCTTCTTCCCATTGCACTGTTATGGGCACAAGGGGACCCTTAATACCAGCCCAGAGCAGGCTTGAGTATAGTGTTTTGGGGTTCATGTGCCATCCCTTCTGTATGCCGGCATATATATATATATATATACAGTATATACAATATACTGTGAGTTTGCACTGTATACAATAATGTTAAAGGATAAGGAAAGGTAAAAAAAAAGTTTTTATCAGAAAGGTCTATGTAAATACAGCCATAAGCACTTACAGTAATGCTGCACTGAGTCCTCTATCAAAAGAAACACAGGATTTATTGTGTCTTTTTTTGTAAACATGATGTTCCAGTGTCTGACTTTCTCTCTCAGAAACAGCCTTAATTCCCTGGGCTAGAGTCTGCGCAGTTCTCTCCTCTCTCCCCTCTCCTGCTCCTCCCTCCCCTCTCCTGCTCCCCCCTCCCGCCAGAATGCTAAGAACTCCCTCCCCCCTGTGTGATCTCAGCTATAACAGCTAGAGACTGCAGGCAGGAAGCAACTTAAAATGGCAGCTGCTATCTTAAGCAAAGGGAATAAATATATTGCTCTTTAAGAATCAGTGCCCATTGAAATTGTATTGGGTAAAATAATTTTTAGTTTTAGAGTTTCATGGTATTTATACTGATTCTGTGGTTGAAAAACACTTAGAAATAATGCATTCCTTTGTGGGGTTTGTCTAGCCCAAATACTAAATAATCACAAAATATACTCCTGGCTTCTGTAGCCTGCAAACTGCTCTCCTCTCTGCATAGTTATCTGAAATGTAATTAGACATCCACCATTGGACTAATTGCTAATTATCCAAGTGAAGTATATGAGAGCAGCCACTGACTGCTTAGACACAGCAAACAGAAAATGGGACAATAAAAAAACCCGTTCATGTATTCCCATCATTCCTTAAAAAGCATGGATTATTTAAATTGATGCTTCTGAGTTATGGAAGCAAACATATCTCCTTTGTCAATTCCCAATCTCTACTTTTTCTTTCCACAACATACAGAATTTTCTCAACAAAAGCTCAACAAAATTTGCTGAGAATAAAAAAAAAATGCATCTTAGTCAAATAGGTTTGGGCAAATTTACTATTGGGGACCATTCTGCTATTTGCAAGGTGTGTCTATATACAGTATAAGTTTGAACCTGTTTATCTAAGTCAGTGATCCCCAACCAGTGGTTTGTAAGCAACGTGTTACTCACCACCCCCTTTGATGTTTCTACCAGGGCCTCAATGTAGGCACCCAATTTTAAATTTCTAGCTTGGAGGCAAGTTTTTGAAGCTTAAAGACACTGTTTTACTTCAAGCAGAACCTCCTGCAGGCTAGCAGCCCACATGGGGCTACCAAATAGCCAATCACAGCTCTTATTAGGCATCCCCAAAGAACTTAATTCATGGTTGTGTGGCTCACCAACACTTTTTACATCTGAATATGACTCACGAAAAAAAAAAGGCTGGGGATCCCTGATCTAGGTAGCACACACAGGGACTGCTGGCATTGCATAATATGTGGGTGCACATTGGCATACCCTTGCATGCCCCCTACCCATCCATACAGGTAATGAGGTAATGTAAAAGTGCCAGAGAATGCTAGGAAGTATACAATTAATGATCAGCTGCAAGTTGTTTACATTGCAGACATGTTAACCCTTGCATATTTGGGTCTATTTATGACAAAATAAACAGCAGAATATAGTAGCTTAAGGGAAACAGAATTACTGTAGCATAGTCAAACTTGTCAAATATGTTTTATTGACGCTAAGGGAAAACTTCTGATTTTCTTCTCTCTTTGCATATTAGTACATACATAAAGTGGATGGAAGGCTGTGATCACTGTTTTTGTCTGCAAATAATTTTTTGCATGAATTTGTAATAATAAAAAAGGTTTCATCCTAAAGTACAAAAGTCTAGAGTGGTAATGGCCATCAGGTCACAGAGCAGGGGAATTAACTAAATGAACATTTATATATCTATTTATCTAGTGGTAAATTTGATTTTCTTCATCTGCTTAAAATGAGAGGTGTGCCTTTTCTGCAAGATGCATTTTATTTTAAATTATTTCTGATAAAGTAGAAGCTTTTATCTCTGAGGGTGCCCCCCAGAGGAGGCAGTGATTGTATCACTTACTTGATACCCTGGGCCAGTGCCCCTGTTAGCAAAAAACTGCTCTGACCTGGGGTATCTCTTCTTCTTTTTTTTTTGAAACTCTGGGACCGGCGCATACATAGTAGAGTGAAAAAGCTGGCTTTTTTTTTTGTTAAAGTTCTGCTTTTCACTCTACTGTGCATATATGTACACACACAAAGTTTTTTGCTAACAGGAGCATCAGCTTGGAGTATCGGGCAAGTGATTACAGTCACTGGGGGTGCCTAACATTTGGCACCCCTCAATAATTGAAGCTTTGCTTCTCTTTTAAAGGGTATGAGGCATTTGTTTTGTTATTTGCAGTACTGCTGCCTTTTAGTTTTGGCCAAGGGACAACTTTTTTCTCAAAGGCACCTAAAGCCATCACGGTATGATATGTGGTGCAGAAAAATTGATATCTAAAATAGAATGAATGTTTTTGATAAGGTGTAAGAGCTCTGCAACATACCTTTTTTCCATTAAAATTGTGATAGCATTACAAGAAGAGATTATTATACTTAATATTACAGAATAAGTGCTGTTATGTTCTGTATTTTATTTAGCGATAAGTAAAGATGTAACAAAATAATTGATTTGTAAAAAAAATTTCAGATAGATATATTAAGAGACTTATCTATTGAGAGACCTGGTGTACATCTGTTACTTGCAAAAAGGCTCTTCAATCCATAGGGGGGAGGCTGATACAACAGAGGTCCAACAGTGTACAAATACAACTGTGGGGATGGCAGCTTAAGAGCGTATCAGAGCAAGTTAATCATTTTAGAACAAGGACTAGTTTTTATTTAGTTTCCATTAGAAAGTGCAGTTTTCCAATAGTAGTTATTTCAAAATAGTTTAGTTAACTATTGTGCGTTGTCCTCTGAAAATGAAATACAGTTATTCTTTATACTGTATATGTTTGCTTACATATAAATAGGTTTTTGGTATATATAACTGCTCCAAATGCAAATGGTGTTCCTGCTTTTTCATGACAGTCCACATTTGTATGTGGTGTTTGGTTGTGAGAAATATAATATTCATTATGTGTTTTTACCATAGTTCATTTGACATAATATAGTAAAACAATATAATGTGATAATGTGTTATAATGACTTTCTCCTAAGAGTACAACTTCCCATAGTATAAAGCAGTTTTTGTGGTTTTTTTAGTTTTAATTGATATAAGTATAAGTACTTTTAGCATACGGTGGCAATTTTGAAAGAACTTTACTTGCAGTAAGTAAAGAAAAGTTGACTGATGACTTCCCATCCTGATTTCTAATAATATTGGCCTTACTTATGCGCCAGTACAATTTGCTGTCTAAGTATTTCCTCAGTGTAAGCCCAAATGTCTTGCACTTTGAATGATGTGATTAGGCTGTAGGCCTAGTTCATCTGAAGTATGGCTTATTTGATTGTCTGAGGCATAAAAAGGAATTCCCAAGAGTACTCGAAAGAAAATTACAGCCTTTTATTTGGCGTATTGAATTTAAAGCCATTGCTTTCCCTGTGTTGTAAGATGGCAATCAAACATACATATTGGGAATCTTTTTTTATCTTGCACATCAAGGCTAAATTATTTAAAGGCCAATAAAACTAAATAGAAACACAAATCTGTTTTGTTCTTAGCCCAACCATGTGTAAAGTTTGTTTGATAAAGTAATTGATTAGGTCACACAATTAAACCGATTTGTCTGGCATCCAAATTGAGCATATCAGAGGAATCCCTGCTGCGAGTTAAAGTATATTAAATAATCTTCAGAAGGTTAACAAAGACTGTTAGAAATCCTACAGGAACGTGTGTGTTTGTTCTAAACATGGTAAGTTTTTTTCTAAAGATTTTGCCAGCCAGTTGGGAAAAAGAGAAAAAAACACACTGCTAATCTTGTCTCACTGAGCAGCTGGGTTTGTGCAATACCCTTTTCCTTCTTCTAGGGGTTAATTAGCCTTCTTTTAAACTGTGGCCTATTTAGCTGTAGATCTTGCATGATTCAGCCAGGGCTGGCTGTACAAAAGAGGAACCATTAACAGGCGGGTGTGTCCAACTGCTTAATTAGCCAGAATAAAAAGGTCCTTTGTCATACAAGCATCTGTTGTTCACAACACACCTGACAGCCGAATTAGGCAAGGATGACTAGATAGAAATTTTATACATATTTCCATATGCAGTATTGGCTAACATCAACCTAGCATCTTGGTCTGGAAAAGTAGGTGCCTGATTCCCCGTGATAAATGTAAGCTGCACAGAAACAACATGTAACTCTAATAAACCATAAACAAAATAAGCCAGGCGAGAAATGAAAATACAAGTGGTTGGTCCTGGGCCCGCCGCTCCCTTATTTTCTTTGACTTTGTTGAGACAAAAACTTCAGATTTCTAAGAATAGTTTCGTTTTTGGCCTTGAATGCTGGCAGTCTGAGAATCTGGGAGTTGGCCCAGAATTATGTTTGGATAGGTTAAAACTCACCCATTAGGTCTACATAAAAAAAATATGCTGGCTAAGAGGGTTACTCTCCCTAAGCATGCCGTAGCATTTTAATTGATCCTCTGTGAAATCCCTCTGCTAAATTGATCACTTATAAAGATTCTCTAGGAGAATATTTAGCTTAAATGCTTGACAGCTTTTCACAGAGGGGCATGGGAGAGCCAACTATTTAGTCACTTTTCAGATTGTTTGCTAAATGGAGATGATTTGTGAATGCTAATGATAAGTGTGTGAAACACAGCTCCCTTTTTTATTCTTATGCAACCTGTGAAATATTTGCATGTTACACATGCCCCATCTGCTGCTTTATTACAGTAGAAAACGGTTTTCATCCAATTCTCTTAAAATTTTCATACTTTTTTCCCCACTTTTCATTTGAGATCCATACTCAAGTCAGTGTCTTGGGGCACCATGTCCCAGCAAGGAACACTTTAAGTTATATAACTTAAGAAAAGTAAAATGTTTTTATTCAGCAGTTATCTCATGCCAAATTGAAAGGGACATTATATGTCCCAGTCATGGTTATTGCTTACATTTGACAAGATAACTCATATATATGAAGCATGTACTAAAGCAATGCAAACATATTGCTATTTACTGTTGCAAACAGTGATGTTTGCTCTTCATGGCAGTCATAGTAGCTCCTGAAAACACTAATATAGAGATAATATATATTACTATAACTTAGCTGTTAATCTCATTCACACAACTACTGTTACATATTTTTCTATATGATATTTTCTGGGAGGCAAACATCTAACAACTTACCATTGCCATTCACAAGTCACCTTTAGCCTAAATGTGCTTAAAAAACGTAGGAGATCAATAAAACTCAGCAATCAAATTATTTTTACTCAGCTGGCACTTTTGTTATTATTTATATATAATATTCAACAGCCATAAATATCCTGTAAATTATATCCTTATAAACGGTGCTTAGTGATGTTATCAGTTATAATCAGTACTTAGTGATGTCATTTCTGCAACATGACTGACTGAAACTTGTGTATTATAATAAATAAAGTGCCCTCAGAGCTTCTTGACCTATATTAAAGCACTCAGGCTTCGGCCTTGTGCTTTTATACAATCATAGAATTCCTCAGTGGCTTTTAATATACTTATATTTTACAGTAAGGGGCACTTTAGTCACTATTTAATGCACCTAGCATATCTGCAATTGGACTTACTGTCTCGCTGTAACTAATATTTATAATGTTACGTCATGCCAGCGGTAACTTGCATTTGTAATGCGAGCATAAGAATTAAGAAAATCCATTGTACTGTTAAACAAAATAGCTTATTAAACATTAAACATCTAAAATATAATAATCCTTGTCACCAAGTGCCTAATGAGCATTTTTGGTCATGGAGGTTCCCAAGGGCAGTGCGCTACTGGAAAGTACACTGGATTGGTTGCACTGTGGACTGTTCTGTGCTAAAAAGTACTCTGTATGGGTTAGTTCTAAAACCGGTCTCTGCCTCAATCTGTGAATCCACTTTATACCATCCTTTTGTGCCACCATTAGGTACATATACTCTATATATATATATATATATATATTATATATCACCTCAACGTATATTATGACCTAAGGAGAAATCTTTTAATTAACGTCTACAGAAGGACACAAGAGATGGACAGCTTAAACAAATGTAGGATTATCATTTTCTGCCACTGGGTCTAGCTCATGAGGTGTGCTATAACATTATGTTTAGACCTGCACTGCAGTTATTATAATTTGGTTTATTAAGGAGTGAAGTCGTTCTATGACAAAATCCCCCTCATTATAACTGAAGGTGAGACTGTCACCCCACTTCCATTTGTATGAAGTGAGAGGGAGAAGAAAACTTTCTGTATAACTGGCTGTAAATCCTTTCACATGCTCAGATTCTAGGGCACATATGCACTATACACGGTCCCTGATTCAGAAGACAAGTGGTAAGCTTAATTATCTAATGATGTAGGAGGCCAAAGAAGCAGGGTACAAACCTGTAGATATTCACACACCCTAGGCCTCATTATCAAGCTTCTACTTATTGATGGCCTTATTAGAGGCTTCTGCTTCTTGATGTTTATGACAGGCAACTTTATATAGGAATTCCATGAATTCTCACTTTTCACATTTTTAATAAGGCAATAAATGTTTAAAAATACAAAAAAGCATGGCAATGGTAAACTATAGACAGTTGTAATCCAAGGTAGTTAAGTTACTCTTGCTTAAACTGTGCTTCTAGTGTTGGTTTCTACATATGGATATTTGAATAGCTTGAAATAGAAGTTATAGCAGTATAATAGTAGTATACATAGAAATATATATAATAATACTATATATATATTAAGTTACCAACAGTTCATTATTGGCTTATTGGCCAATATTAAATGGGCAGTATTGTACACTCTATTGTAAAATTTAAGGACATTAAAGGTCACAGAGGAGTTCCATGACCATGTAAAGGCACAAGGTGCAGGCTTAAATGCTTTTATACAAGTTGTGGAACTTCAAGGTGACTTCTAATATCGTCATAGTTTACAACAAGAGGAACATTATTTTTATAGAAAGAAAAGTATAGCTGGCCGAACATAAGTTGGTTTTTGGGCAATATATTTTTACCATTGGTCAGTGTGCAGTAACAAATTATGAAAAATGTGCCATGTAAGCTTCTTGGTAGGCCAGTGACTTCCTTTAAATGGCTTTTGGGATTATATCTCCAGTACTGTTGCAGTTTGAGGCACTCGTGTGAGAGTCAGTCAGCTAATTGGCTAATACAAAATCTGTCCATACTTGCAGCCTGGAGTTTTCGGTATATTGGATCTTTGGGGAACCATTCATTAATAGGATCTGTTATCCTGAATGTTAAGTTATAGCTTTTTGCAGGAAAAGGTTTTTTTCAGTAATTTGAATCACCATTAGTTTGCTAAAAAAACATTTAATAAATAATTTGTTGAAAATGGACCATCACATAATTGGCCTTCACCTAATTGAGAGCTTTCTGGATATCAGGTTTCTGGATATGAGATCCCATACCTGTCCTACCAAACATTTATATATTAAAACAATCTGACAGGATTGCTTCGCCAGCTGCATGGAATGATACCCACTTAGTCTCTTTAGGTGCACTTATTGCTTTAAGTATTACAGAAAAAAAGCAAATAAATAGTAGTTTGCTTAAATTAAATAGGATTTTACGTGAAATGGTATTCACATATTTTAAAGCTTTCTGGGTAATGAGTTTCTGGATAGTAGATCCCAAACCTGTATCCTGTTAGAGAATAATTTTAATTACCATGTTTCGCAAACCACATAAGAACTTATAAATGTGTTTTAAACTATACCCTAAATATATGCACACACACACGCATATATATTCTATTGTTTGTAAGCTTTAGTTTGATGCAAAATACAAACTGAGGCACAATTCTCTTCCCAATTGCAGAGACTACAATGCAGACGTCCGAAACGGTGTCGGACACGGGTTCGACAGTGACTTTGCAGACATCTGTGGCAGGTCAAGCAGCGGTTCCTACACAGGTGGTACAGCAGGTTCCAGTACAGCAACAGGTAAGAGTTTGTAGTTGCATGCAGCTATGTGGAAGAAAATACCATTTAAATTCTGCATTCCAGGACCTTTTTTTTTTTTTTTTTTGCAAATGACTTGCAAACATAACTATTCCTTTTATTTCAGTCTCTGTGGGTCAATAGTAGCTTGTCTACAAGCATTGCATGGAATACAACTATTTTATTTATTATGCTTTATTTTGGAAAGCATGCTGTTATTCCAATCCCCATATGTAATCAAAGGCATGAAATGTGCCCAGCCACATGTAAAAAAAGGCATAAAGTGTGTCAGGCACATGTAAAAAAAGGCATGAAATGTGCCTAAAGCAACCTATATGGAGTTTTCTTTTAAACAGGTATCCAGTAAATGCTTCCTGCTGGTTGATTGTGACTGCACCTGTAATAAACTTTGTCCTTATTGCATATCATGATGCATTAGAAAGGAGTTCTTTTTATCCTTCTTGTTCTATTTTATTTCTAATTTATTTCTACTATGTTTGTAGTTTGGACACAGTATGGTAAATAATAGTAAAGTGTTGTTTCTGAACATAGTGCTACAGACAGAGTTCATGTGTTCTGTACTAAATATTATTTAACTTTGTAGCCCTTGTTGTTTATTCTAAGACACTTGATTGTTAGACAGCTATAGTAAAGCACTGTGTTCATTTTTGTTTCTATATAAATAAATAAATGATAATTAAGATTAACAATTTAATGCAAGCCACCAGTTTGCACCCTTTTGGGTTTCTTATAATCCTACAAATGTATGCATTGCCATAGTCCTGAGCATGGATATTTATGCAGCTATTGAAATGAGCAGTGTAGAAAACCTGTGTTACAAGGCGACATTGCTAAGATGTATGAGCAGGTACTGGCACATGAATTATTCTCCATGCTGTCTGTGTGGACAAAGAACACTGCTTATCATTGTTCAGAAATCCAATAGTGTGACATTTCCATATGCCTGAGAGGTGCCTGATAAATGTGTATGAACTATCACAGTCTTTTGATTGGTTTAATCAATTTTAATCCAAGCTAAGGAGAACCTTGCATATTATTTTGCCTTTTTTGTTTTTACAATTGGTTCCGTTTTAAATTTTATTTGTATGTTTTTTTTATAGCAACTGTCTATAGATATTGTTCACTTTCATCTACTGATAAATAGAAACAAATAGTCATTGGATTTGGAAGGAGCAATAAAAAAAATCCACGTATTTATGAACTTCAGAAGGGGTTATGATTTTAAGAAATGCCTATGACGGAAAAATGATCTTTCATAATGAACAGTCTCCACCAGGGAAATAGTACTTAGTGATTTCCAGCATGCTACATTTACTCTGGGGTTACTGTCTAAAGATATTCTATTCTATTTGGTACTACTTGTATTGCTGTTACTCTAATTGTCAAACTTTTGAAGGTTTAGGGAGACCTTTTCCTTCATATTCTAGCCTATTCATACCAAGCAAGGGGAGGCACCTCACTCCAGGAAGTGTTTATATGTATTCATTGATGGACTCCTTCTATTGCTTGTCCA
This sequence comes from Xenopus tropicalis, assembly GCF_000004195.4. NCBI lineage: Eukaryota > Metazoa > Chordata > Amphibia > Anura > Pipidae > Xenopus > Xenopus tropicalis. The sequence continues at coordinate 127,833,338 of NC_030677.2, forward strand.
CATGTGGGCAAGTCATCCTGTTTGACCTGGCAGACAGACACTGTATTAACACTGTGTCTCGCAGTGTGGCCAGTACAGATCTCTCAGCAGTTGCTTTAACAACTGTATTAGGATTAAACGGAGAATCTTACTAACAGGCTGGTGGCTGACTGAATCAACTGCTTTTTCAATTCAACAAAAAAAAGGGATAAGTATTTTTTATTAACTTTATTCAGAATCACTGTGTTTTCTAACTGTTGGGTTTAAATTTTTTCAAAAGTATTTGCTCTTTTTGGTGCCAATTTACAAAGTTTGGTTAACTATAAGGCTTACAGCAGGTTTGCCAGAGTTACATTCCTTTGTAATTACCCTCAGTTTGAGGGGGTGGGGTTTGATTAGTTGACCTTAACAGACTGTTGAAATAGAACCACTGGCACTCCAGTGGAGCTTGCTCTGGTGGTAGGTGTTCTATAAGTGATTGCTCTTTAAGTGGGGGCTCTATAAGTGGAGTTATAATCACAGGAGTTACAAACTAAGGGAGTTAAAACAAGGTAAAAAAAAAAAAAAAAAAAAAATTTTTTTGTTTATTTAATAGCCTTTTTTCACCAATTTTTGTTTAACTGTTTCTGTAACTGGGAGAATGAGTGGCAGCAACATTGAAGGTATGACACAGTGCACAGCCTGCCGCATGTATGCAGTTGTGGAACAACAGTTCCAAAGTGCATACCTCTGTTGTGGATGTGAGCGAGTTGCCACTTTAGAGGCTCGCGTTAGAGCACTAGAGGAACAAGTTGCAACACTGCGTTCTATTGACAATCTTGAAAGAAGTCTCTTGCTAACTGAACAAGAACTAGCGGGGTCAGATAGTATGGGGGGAGGGGAGCAAGGAAAGGATGATAGGGCAGTAAGCTGGGTGACAGTTAGAAAATCGAGTGTGGGGAAAAGAAAAAGGGAGGCTGCTCCAGGGTTTGCGCATCCCAACAGATTTGCCAGATTGTGTGAAGAAGATGGGAGTGTGAACTCTGGACTGGCGGTTCTTGATGAGGCTGATCTCTCTAACAGCCGGGAGACCAGTTTCTCTAGTAGTGGTGGGGAGGAGAGCAGAGCTAGGCCTAAACAGATGGTGGTTATAGGGGATTCAATCATTAGGAAAGTGGACAGGGTAATCTGTCGAGCGGATCGCTTCAACCGGACAGTTTGCTGTCTTCCTGGTGCCAGGGTTCGGCATGTGGTTGATCGGGTCGACACATTATTGGGAGGGGCTGGGCATGACCCGGCTGTCTTGGTACATATCGGTACTAACGACAAAATGAACGGTAGGTGGGGGACCTTAAAGAGTGAGTTCAGGGATCTGGGCTCTAAAATTAAGCAAAGGTCCTCCAATGTAATTTTTTCGGAAATTTTGCCGGTGCCGCGTGCTAGTTTAGGGAGACAGCGGGAGCTTAGGGAGCTAAATGCGTGGCTAAAGTCTTGGTGTAGGAAGGAAGGGTTTGGGTTCCTAGAGCACTGGGCTGACTTTTCTTTGGGGTACAATCTATACAGCCCTGACGGATTGCACCTCAATGGAAGGGGGTCTACTGTGCTAGGGGAGAGAATGGTTAAGAGGCTGGAGGAGTGTTTAAACTAGACAAGGGGGGGGTTGGTAAGCTAGATTCTTATGGGAGAGCTAGTGTAGATGGGGCAGTGGGACCAGTAAAGGGTTGTGGGGGAGGAGTGAGGGGGGCATATAGTTTATCAGATAAGGAGCTTCCATTGTTACAAGGGAAACAGACTAATTTTCACCTTAGCTCTAACTGTCCTTTAGCTAATGTAAGCTGTAGAGGAAGAAGTAGTAATCTCCGCTGCATGCTGGCTAATGCGCGTAGCTTGTCGGGAAAAATAGGGGAGCTGCAGGCTATTGCATGTATTGAAAATTATGACTTAATTGGTATCACTGAGACCTGGTGGGATGAAAAATGCGACTGGGCAGTGAATTTAAATGGGTATACGCTTTTTAGGAGGGACAGAGGGATTAAAAAGGGTGGAGGGGTTTGTCTTTATGTAAAGTCAGATTTAAAGCCATGTAATAAAGACATTACCAATGAAAACGTTGAATCTCTTTGGGTAGAAATTTCAGTAGGGCTGAAGGTCACAAAGAAAATGATCATTGGTGTATGCTATAAACCACCCCGTATAGATGAGGGGGATGAGGCCCAGCTACTTTTGCAAATGGAGGAGGCTTCAAAATTGGGTCAAGTTGTTATTATGGGGGACTTTAATTATCCGGACATTGACTGGAGTAATGGGGTGGCTAAGTCAGAAAAAGCTAGTAGGTTTGTAAATATGCTAAATGACAACTTTTTATTTCAGGTGGTTCAAGAACCTACTCGGAATGAGTCTATTTTGGACCTGGTAATATCTAATAATACTGAACTTATCTCTAACATTTGTGTGGGTGAGCATTTGGGGAACAGTGATCACAACATGGTCTCCTTTGAGATAATGCTACAGAGACAGCTCTATAAGGGAGTAACTAAAACGCTCAATTTTAGACGTGCAGACTTTGCCAGTTTAAGGGCATCTCTGCAATGTGTCAACTGGGAAAGGCTTTTCATGGGGTTAGACACAGAAGGAAAATGGAACATCTTTAAAACATTGCTTTGCAGGTATACACAACAGTATATTCCCCTTGTAAGCAAGGAGAGGCATCGCAAAGCAAAACCCTTATGGCTGAATAAAAGAGTTAAGGTCGAGGTTGGTAATAAAAAACGTGCTTTTAAAGCATTCAAGTTAGCTGGGACAGCGGAAACTTTCATCAGGTACAAGGAAGCAAATAAAGCATGCAAAAAAGCTATCAGGCAAGCTAAAATAGAGATGGAAAGGGATATTGCAGCTAGGAGTAAAAAGAATCCAAAATTATTTTTTAATTATGTGAATAGTAAAAAAATGAAGCAAGAAGGGGTGGGAACTTTATTATCACGGGGAGGTACGTTGGTTGATGAGAACGGGGAAAAAGCTGAAATTTTGAACTCTTATTTTTCATCTGTCTATACATCTGAGGAGCCAGATAATGAAGGCTTCCCTTTTAATATACCCAGTGCTAGTAATTTAGCTACTGGCGCATGGGTCACTCAGGAGGAAATTCAAAAGAGACTTGAACATGTAAAGGTAAACAAAGGTCCAGGACCGGATGGGATTCATCCCAGGGTATTAAATGAGCTGAGCGCTGTGATTGCCAAGCCTCTTCACATAATTTTTCAGGATTCGTTGAGGTTTGGCATGGTGCTGAGAGACTGGCGGATTGCTAATGTGGTGCCGTTATTTAAAAAGGGATCTCGTTCTCAGCCTGAAAACTATAGGCCTGTTAGTCTGACATCAGTAGTAGGAAAGCTTCTGGAAGGGGTAATAAGGGATAGGATAGTTGAATACATTGCAGTTCACAATACTATTAGTTTGTGCCAGCATGGTTTTATGCGTAACAGATCTTGCCAGACTAATTTAGTTGCCTTTTATGAGGAGGTGAGCAGGAACCTTGATGCTGGAATGGCAGTTGATGTCATCTACTTAGATTTTGCTAAAGCGTTTGATACAGTACCGCACAGAAGGTTAATGATCAAATTGAGGAATATTGGCCTAGAACATAATATTTGTAATTGGATAGAAAACTGGCTGAAGGATAGAGTACAAAGAGTGGTGGTAAATGGAACATTTTCTAATTGGGCCAGTGTGGTTAGTGGAGTACCGCAGGGGTCAGTCCTTGGTCCTTTGCTTTTTAACTTGTTTATTAATGACCTGGAGGTGGGCATAGAGAGTACTGTTTCTATTTTTGCTGATGACACTAAATTGTGCAAAACTATAAGTTCCATGCAGGATGCTGCCGCTTTGCAGAGCGATTTGACAAAATTGGAAAACTGGGCAGCAAACTGGAAAATGAGGTTCAATGTTGACAAGTGCAAAGTTATGCACTTTGGTAGGAATAATATAAACGCAAACTATCTACTGAATGGTAGTGTGTTGGGGGCATCCTTAATGGAGAAGGATCTAGGGGTTTTTGTAGATCACAAGTTGTCTAATTCCAGGCAGTGTCATTCTGTGGCTACTACAGCAAATAAAGTGCTGTCTTGTATAAAAAAGGGCATTGACTCAAGGGATGAGAACATATTTTTGCCGCTTTATAGGTCCCTGGTAAGGCCTCACCTTGAGTATGCAGTGCAGTTTTGGGCTCCAGTCCTTAAGAAGGATATTAATGAGCTGGAGAGAGTGCAGAGACGTGCAACTAAACTGGTAAAGGGGATGGAAGATTTAAGCTATGAGGTTAGACTGTCGAGGTTGGGGTTGTTTTCTCTGGAAAAGAGGCGCTTGCGAGGGGACATGATTACTCTGTACAAGTACATTAGAGGGGATTATAGGCAGTTGGGGGATGTTCTTTTTTCCCATAAAAACAATCAGCGCACCAGAAGTCACCCCTATAGATTAGAGGAACAGAGCTTCCATTTGAAGCAGCGTAGGTGGTTTTTCACGGTGAGGGCAGTGAGGCTGTGGAATGCCCTTCCTAGTGATGTGGTAATGGCAGACTCTGTTAATGCCTTTAAGAGGGGCCTGGATGAGTTTTTGAACAAGCAGAATATCCAAGGCTATTGTGATACTAATATCTACAGTTAGTATTACTGGTTGTATATATATAGTTTATGTATGTGAGTGTATAGATTGGTTAGTATAGGTTGTGTGCTGGGTTTACTCGGATGGGTTGAACTTGATGGACAATGGTCTTTTTTCAACCCTATGTAACTATGTAACTATGTAACTATGTAACTAATCTATGTATTTCATAAATTTCTGCGCTGGATTTTATGAGAGTATAGACCTTTTTAGTTAGCTTCACAATTGCACATATTGGCTGACTGTGTTCCTGTGAGTCAACAGCTCTGAGTATTACATAAGGCAGGGGGTACCAGAATGGACATTATCCTTCTGCATAAACACTTGAACCACACTACTTACACTAAAATTGTAGTTATCAAATAATATATATAATATATATATATAATATATACTAAAAAGCGAAGATATTTTAGCATTTTCTAGGCAGACGAGATAAAGGGACCCTACTGTACTTTGTAAACGGCTTTTTACCCTAATGGCGAGGCCACAGTAAACGGACTGACTGCATCCCTCCACAGGCATTTTTTATAGACAGGGAGGGAAGGAGATCCACTCTTATGCACACACCCCCATAGCTCCATTTCACAGGACACATTTCATGTTTCCAATGCTCTTATTGTATGAAATGGAGCTATAGTTTCTGGATGGGAAACAGTAAAAATATTTTGTTCCAAAACATAAATAAACCATTCTGGCTGGTGAGTTAGCCATTTCAATATGCTAACACTTTATGAAGCACAAGCCTAATGTATATTCAGAAATTAACTCTTAGGGGCATACTTCTTATGCTGTGTAAAAAACAGCGAGAAAATTCGGAACACATCGCCAGGCTTTGCCGTGTAAAAAAGGCGTAAAATCTGCGTAATTTTTTATGTGTTTTTTCTTCCACTGGAACTTATAGAAAATAATGGCGTAATATCCGGCGTTCAGACGGTGATCTTTTCCATTTATTTTACACAGCTTTTTACTCCGTTTTTTTCGGCGAATTAGTTTTACACAGCATAATAAATACACCCCTTAATGTATTCTAACATAATTTATGCAGAAAAGACAGTGCCACCTGTGGGAGATCTGCACAACAAGGCTCCAGATATACTGTAGCTTTGCCTCTGTTGTCTACCCCTAGTTCTGGCTCTTTTTGTTGTTTATGGAGCTAAGCTGGGCACACTGAGAAATTAAAGCCACTTCTTGATTTTAATTTCCTGGTTCTGGTGAGGTTTACCAGTGCACAGATAACACCCAGCATAAAGGTCTTTTGCTTATCTCTAAGGCAGGGATCCCCAACCTTTTTTACCCGTGAGTAACACTTAAACCTAAAAAGAGTTGGGGAGCAACACAAGCATGAAAAATGTTCATGAGGGTCCCAAATAAGGGCTGTGATTGGCTATTTGGTAGCTCCTATGTGGACTGGCTGCCTACAGAAGGCTCTGTTTGGCAATACAACTGTATTTTATGCAACCAAAACTTGCCTCCAAGCCAAGAATTCATAAATAAGTACCTGCTTTGAAGCCACTGGGAGCAACATCCAAGGGGTTGGAGAGCATCATGTTGCTCACAAACCACTGGTTGGGGATCACTGCTCTAAGGCAAAACAGTCACAACAAAGGGTTTAAGACAGGGGTTTATATAGAGCTCATTATTTGTCAGGGGACTTAGTAAGCATGACAGCAAAACTGTTTCTGCTTTATAATTTTAAAAAAATGTTTTTTTTATTTAAAAGAATAGGAAAAATGAATAATAAACATAAGTTCTATATATTCTACTCTTGATGAAAAAGGTGTATATAGATATATACTAAACTATAACTCATGTGGCCTTTGGACTACATGCAAGATGCTTGTGCAAAGTTTACTAACTCTTATTCCTCAAAATCATTTGTTCTCTAAACAGTTTATCATTTACATCAGATCATTTAATTTATGGGAAACCCTTTCATCATTAGTGCATGGCTATCACTCATGCAAGTATTTAGTATCAATTATTCAGGCTACACAGCACACCAATGCAAGCATAATACCATTATTTTTGTTTTTACTTAATTCTTCTTAATGTTTGGAAAGTGCTGGGGCTAGTCTTTCTTGGATTACCTATCTTATAAGAAAAAGATACATTAAAAAGCAAGCTGAACAATATAATTAGCTTGCTTGAATGTAAAAAATCTTGTACAGTTCGATATTAATGGAGTCCAGAAAATTGAATATATAAACGCTCAGCCTTACTGCTCACACGGCACGATGCGTCAATCCCCAATAGCCCACCGCTTGGCTTTTTTGGAATATCACAAGAAAAGAGGAGAGCACCTTCATGCAGATGAACTGCTTCAGCCTTTATTCAAACCACAGCACACAACATGTTTCGGGCTGTATCAAGCCTTGAGGGCTTGATACAGCCCGAAACATGTTGTGTGCTGTGGTTTGAATAAAGGCTGAAGCAGTTCATCTGCATGAAGGTGCTCTCCTCTTTTCTTGTGATAGTTCGATATTAATAGTCTTGTGCAAAAATCCAACATGACATGTTTTCTTGAACTCATCTACAAGTATAGATGACTAGCATGTAGGATATTTTTAGTGTTCTATTTCAGGCACGCTGAATTATGAATTGACCTTCTACATAAAATAATATGACACATGAAACATTGGGTTAATGCAACACATTCTTTCACAACTTAGTAGACCTTTTTCCTGCTAACCTATCCATGAGGACATATCAACTTTTATTGACAAAAATATCAGCACATAACCGTTTCTTTGATTTCATTTTAGACCCTAAAGCTATAACATGTGCAAATGCTATTCTAAAGTTTATAGTCATACCATGTAGAGTCATTATTAATAACGTATTTCTAAGGCCCCAACATATTCCACAGAGCTGTACAATAAATGGGTGAGAATACAATGAATACCTTATGGGCCATATCTGACGATTCAGCCTTGAACGTCAATGGAGGGTGGGAATCATTATTGCTATGTGTATGGCCACCTTAAGAGTTGCTGGCTGCAACTCTTCAGTAGCATTTGACTTTCCACAGCTCACATAAATTAAAAAAAGTATAATTATTTATTTTATCATCAATCTTGTCTGATCTAAGAGGTTTCATTCAAGAAGTATTAAAATGTTACACGTTTAATCAAGTTGTGTTTCACCTGCTCTCATTGCTTGCCTGCCCCTTAGTAAGTACAAGCTAACTGCATAGCACCTGTGGTGAAACACATGAAAGATCCCCTGCAGGGTATGCAATCTTTCCTGTTTATCCTTTGGGAATTCTTCTGACAAACTTCAGTAATCATAACTGCATCTAGCGTATATTTGTGTTTCATTCTTTACATCTGCACCGCTTATTTCATGCTTATATATTGTATCCCCATACAAGACATTTTTCATGATCTGCCATGGGATGTTAACAAGAGACAAACATGAAGTAAGCATTGTATCTGACAGCCTGTGTTATCTCATTGTCTTATCTTTTATGGTTCAGAAATCAGAGCTCACACATGGTTGCTTGGAACATGAAGCTAATTACTCAAAGAAAACCAGTCTCAGGGAAATATGTTTTCTTCCTCAGGTGAAACATGAAAGGAGCTGACCTCAAAATTAGTCTTATTCATTCTTACTTTATAAAATATAGCTCATAGGTTGTAATGAGGCAAAAGTAAAAAAAAGAAAAAAAAAAGTCCACCTTCTGCCTTGTGAATGGTGGGATGGAATAGACTTTCATGTGCCATACAACTTTTATGGAAGAGATGTATTGAGTGTTAAATGGGTCCATAAAAGATTTATCAGACTAAAAAAGAAAATTCTAAATTATATATCTACCTTCTCCAATTACAAACATATAGAAATAGCTGTTAAATATACATCACTGGCATTATCTAGGAAGCTTATTAGACTCCTAAACAGAATTCCAATATCAACACTTGATCAAAGTTAAAGCATTCTAAGTATATACTTCATTAAGGAGCATATTTTTTGTACAGGGCTTTTACTTTATTGTTATAGGCATTGATCAATAATTGGTCTTGAGGGCTTATTTTGACGTTTTAGTAATCGGAATGATTTTGACCTTTGGGCTGTTTCCTATTTGAAAGAATGGTAAGATGCAATAATCAATTTCTAGAAAAGTTATTGATTGAATGTATTCCTTGTTAAAGCAAAAGCTTCTCATTAAGAGCCTTAAAGGTCAATAAAGGAACAGTAACACCAGCAAATGAACATATTCATTTTAGTTGACATATTTATTTCTATTGTGACTTCTTTCAAATAGAAACTTTTTTTTCTGTGTGTTCATCAGCCATATCTGTTGTATGAACAAAGTCATACCCCAGTATATTTAAGTATAGCCTTAAATAGTACATATCTAATGGTGTTCAAAAACAAAATGGAATAAAAATGTTTTTTAGAAATAGTACCAGAGTTTTGGAAAAAAAATACTTTTTTCAGACTTTTTCAGAACATATAGTGTGTGAGAAATGTCAGACAAATGACAGAGCATATCATAGTTTTTATTTTGGGATATTTATTATTTGACGCTTAAATATACAGTGTGAAAATGCCCTAGAAAATGTTCCTGGCATTGCTTGTGGTTTCTCATAGAGGATTCTCTAGAATTCTCAAGTGAGTGAAGTGCTAAAAAGATTTCCATTCAAACACACAATGATGTGCCTCTTGGTTTGAATGGACCCTGGCAGGTTAGAGACTCCGAACTCTTTCAGCAAGAAAGCACCACAGAGAGATGCAAATAAAAATGATAAACATCTAAGAATTTCAGTCTGTGGGTGGAAATTGATTTTAAAAACAATGATCAAGACCTTTGATAAACTGATAAGTGTGATTACATGTAAATGCTTTTAGGACACTTTAATTTTCTCCTTTTAAGGACTTTTTAATGTGTAGATGATGTAGGGCAGCCCTTGGTATTTATAATGACAATTTTCTAATAAGGATTACCCAATGGCTCATACTACTAGAAAAGTATGGTAAATTTAGATGAACCAATGTTTTTTGCTTGGACTTTTTTTATGCAATATATTTTTATAGAGACCTAAAATGTTCAGGGGTATAGTTTCCCTTTAATATGTTAAAGGGGATGATCTTTATTATTTAAAATGTTTAGTTTTGAAGCTACAGACCAGGATCAGTGCTGCTGACAGGCTCTCTACTCTGTCCTCTGAAGGGTTCGGCAACTCCAGGTTGTATTCTGCCTAAAACAGGTAGTTAACACTTAACTTGCCTTCTCTCTCTTGCTTGATTTGCATTGTGTTGATCCGAACTGGCTCTTGCTGAATCTTGCCAGCCAATGCTACTAAAGATATAAAAATGAAACAGGGGAGGGTAGGTATGCACAGTAACCAGTTCAGTGTGAAATTTTTTTTGGCTGCCTGTCTGCCAAGTCTTTATCTGGGAAATCTAGTGAAAGAGCAGAAAGAGATCGGTGAGAGTTTTAGCAGCACTGATCCTGGTCTGTATATGCAAAACTAAATTTATATTTTAAATAATAAAAATACTTTACAAAAATGTTTTTTTGTCTTAAGGCCTGTTCAGATTCAGACTATTGTCTGAAGGTGAACATCCCCTTTAATGTTATTGATGTTATATATAATATAACATGACATGACATTTACCTTGACATAATAGGCTGATTCCAACAATTTTTATTGCCCAACTTTATTTATTTTTTTTTTGCAATAGGAATAGTAACTTTATGGAAATAGAAAATATATGAAATGCATTGTGGCATGGATGCATGATTATATCTGTGACTATTTCTCCAGACAAGAGGTCAGCCATATCTGGAAGTAGTTTTATTGAACATTTAATGTTATAGCATTGCTCCAGACCTTATGAAAGGATAACATTTTATTGAGAATATTGTATGTTTAGGAAAGAGTGAAACATGGAAGCAATTTTAGAATCCAAATTATACCTTATTCTGCACAGGAATAGGAAACCTGAGCAATGTATTCTTGTAAAATGCACTCCATTAAACAAAAACATCTTGGCAGGTGCACAAAAAGTATTTTCCACTTAAATGAAGTTTCTTTTTTTTTATTCTCTAATTATTTTAATTGTTTTTACAGATTCTTGTTCGGCTAGATAAAAAAAATCATTGAAGTAGCACCTTATATGTTAAATTCCCTGATATTTTATTAAATGTTAAAATTGAATTTATGCAATGTTATAAGAAATCATTGTAAGCACATTATCAGTATTGTGTGTTCTCATATAGGTGTCTAAATCTGCAATAAATTATGCAAGGAGCTCTGAATGTCTAATGATCACATTTGGTTCTATTGCAGCAAGTAATCATTGACATCTGACCTAGAGCAGGCGAGATGGGTTATCACTGATGATTTCCTGGCAGGTTACCCTAACTATTAATCTTGGCACTGAAAATAACAATGGTTAATCCCTGAAATGGTTGTCTCCTACTTTGTCTTTGGGGCAGATTTAGAGAGGAAACCTATTTGTGATATTTCACACAGTTTCTTTGAGTGGCTGCTGAAGCTTAAATGTCCTTGTTTAAACAGAGCCATTGGCCTCCAGAGTTTAGTTGCACTAAATGATTAGTGATATTTATTTTAAGGCAATGAAACATACAAAATGTGAATGATTTTCATTTTTTAAATTAAGCAAAACATAGCCATCAAGACCCACAACTGAAAGCACCAATGGAGAATTTAATCAAGTAATTGTAATTCAAAGCTCAAATAAAGAATTTGACTGAGCATAGACTTTCTTTTTTGGGACCTGAACTCTGCTTTTCTTTGTAGTGTTATGTGCTGAAATATAAGTATGTTTAATTGTGTTACTGTGAAATGAATTGTAAGTGTGGTATCCGAGGGACCTTTAGATGGCTGTCTTGTATTTCTTATTTTGCTTTAACAAGAAAGAGAGTTGGGAATCCTGCCCCTAGTGTGTTAAGCAATCATTGAACTGAATTAAAACCAGTATATTGCTGTTATCTTATTGCTGAAATGATAACTTTCCATTTTTGTTTTGTTATCTCTGTTTAAACAGGATGACAATTATTAAATTAGGTTATTTAACCATTTCAATATTGACAACACAATCTCTTTTAAAATGGAAATGGTGGTCAGCTGAACTGAGAAGCCAAATCCTTGTTTCATTATTTGTTACAGTGATATCTTTTTTTTCATTTTAGGTTCAGCAGGTACAGACTGTTCAGCAGGTGCAGCATGTTTACCCAGCACAAGTACAATATGTTGAAGGAAGTGACACAGTCTACACAAATGGAGCAATGTAAGTTTGCATTCTGTTTTTCTAAAAGTGCTGTTCAACCTTTCAAATATAACAGCCTTGGCTTTGCCCCTCTTGCAAGATAGTGTATTAAACCTTGGAACAATAAGAACCATATTTAATACAGTAAAAGAATGCTTTAACTTTTTAACATGTTGGCAAGCATCAGTGATAAATATATATTTACCTTATCAGCCTTAGCTTACCTTAAAATCCATTTTACAGAGATATTGCTCATTTAGTTAAAGATTAATGCTGTTTGGTCACATGAAACTATTGGGTCTTTCACAAAAGTTCTTCAAAGTGCTTGCCATTGAAGAACAGAGTGGTGACTGTCCTTAAAACACTCCTTTGCTTGCATGACTTTCCATTGCGGAAAAGCCAGAAGAGAATTTATTTTATGTGAATGTTATATAATATAGTGTATCGTTAAGTAATACATTTTGTAAATCTTTAGAACTGATGGCCTTTAGCCTTGAGAGTTTTCCTGGACAGTCATACCTCTGAGTTGACTTCTTCTGGTTACTGACACTTTAATGTTCAGGATGTTCTGATTAGTGTTATTTTAAATTAAATGGGCTTGACATTGCAGAGATGACCAACCTAGAACTGCACAGGAAGGAGTATTTAATTGGTATTTAATTTAATCTTTAGGGGCCTACAGTGTGCAATGGAGTCTTACCCAAGGCTGCAAGCTAAGCAAGCAACAAAAAAGTGTTATGATAGCCCTTTAATCAAAATGGGGATTGGGACAAATAGAATTGAGAACATGATTAAGAGCATGGCGGAGGGTTATAATTAAAGCCTTGAAGGATGCAGGGCAAATTCTCGTGAAATCCCTTAATAATTACTCCTGAGACCCCTATGACCTGATCTGACTTGTAGTAGGCAGTATTAAAGTCATGAAAAGAAACTTATTGGATAAACTGTACACATACATTATATAAGGTTGTGAAATGCAACAATGAATTGTGCTTTAAAAAATATACATTTTACTTCACAATGCTAAATGCCTGCTATAGAATATAAGAAGATTATTAGCAGTGTCCCAGGTTCCTGTCTCCATTTCTATCGTATCTCAAAGAACATCTTCTAATTGTAGCTAAGGTCATAGAAATTAACAGAGGTTGCCATATCTAATGTAGTAATAATAATAGAAAAGAACTGAGTTGCGGGCCTTGTTTACAATTCACAAGAAATGTTAATTAAAGTTCAGGGACTTCCACTTTTGAATGTCTTTCTGCAACAATAAAGCTTTCTTTTCATTTTGAATTCCATCAGAAAATGTTAAAAAGAAATCTATTAAGAATGCAGAATGGTATTTGAACATCTGTAAATGTTTAGAAGTATAGGAGGATAGATACCTGACCTAAACCTTGAGCACTGTAACATTGTATGTTGCCACTTGTATTTAAACCCAGGCTTTACTGCTTTATGTTTTCTTTTTTAAATCGCACTTGCTTGAAAATCGTCAAAAAAAAGATACAATAAAACTCACAGCAGAAAAGGGGGAACACTCAAATCTTAATCTGCTAACGCCCCATCCTAATATAAAGTATTGTCAGATTATGTTTTTAGTTTGGACAGACCTAAATATATACCAGGGTAATCCCCCAGTCCGGTTTCATACCTGCTCACCAGGCTGGAACTTAGGGTAGGCGGCAGAGGCATCGGCCTAGAATGCAGCCATTTTGGAAAAGGAGGTGGTGTAAAATTCCAGATAATATGTTTATTGTTGTTCCAGTATCCAAATCCAATTGACGTCTTTTATTTGCTTATTAAAAATCCCTGGCAAGAACTGGACAAAGGTCATGGCCAGGAAGTTGAATGTAGTCTAACATCATTGGAATTGTGACCATCTGGATTTGTATAAGTTCCTTAAATATCATGCTTAAGGGCATTTTTTTACTTGTTTAGTTGGAGCTTTAATTACATAGAATCTGTAGGTTCATCAGAACTATATAGACTTTGTGACATAGTAGCATACGACATAGAACACAAATGAGCATGGGTGTTACAAGTTTACCAGTGTACGCGCATAGAGATATTTGGTCACTGAACAGAAAACAAGCTGCTGCTCTTTGCCAAACAGGTGATTTTGTGTTCATAGACTGCAAAGGTGTCCTGGAAGAGTTACTCTACAAGTGATTTAGACTTAGCTTTATTTTTGCCACCAATTATCTGACAATTTGGTTTTAATGATACTAGTGTTTGTTGCCGATGCTTTGTACAAATGAAATACATTGTAGAAACACAAAACCTGGCACATTTAAGTCTTAAAGGAGAAGGAAAGGTAAAAACAAAGTAAGCTTTATCAGAAAAGGTCTATGTAAATACAGCCATAAGCACTCACAGAAACGCTGCACTGAGTTCTCTGTCAAAAGAAACAGGATTTGTTGTGTTTGGTTTCCTGTGCCAGAGATACGCAGCTCTCATCTCATCAGAAAAGGTCTATGTAAATACAGCCATAAGCACTCACAGAAACGCTGCACTGAGTTCTCTGTCAAAAGAAACAGGATTTGTTGTGTTTGGTTTCCTGTGCCAGAGATACGCAGCTCTCATCTCTCTCCCCTCTCCTGCTCCCCCCTCCCTTAAGAATGCTAAGAACCCCCCCCTTAGGAATGTGTGATCTGAGCCAATTAGCAGGAGGCTTCCTGAGAGAACTGAAGGTATGCCTGCAGTTTGAGATTAACACTTTATTAGCCTTTCCTTCTCCTTTAATGTAATAAATAATACTGTAAAAGTTTTATTTCCTTTTCCCCTTTTCTGCTTGGGGTTGGAGTGAAGTCAAGTGAATGGAATATAAATGGCTTGTTGTAAAGTTATAAAACTTTTGTGATAATCAACATATTAACATGTTTGCCAGGTTAGAAATTGAGACCAAAACTTAGTGCTGTGCACATTTGACACAACAAGTCAGCACCTGCTTTTCCTTTAACCAAAGTATAACCTTCCATTTTATGTTTTTCTCTCAATCCTTCTTTAAGCCGGACAACAACATATCCTTACACAGAAACCCAGATGTACAGCCAAAATACTGGTGGGAATTACTTTGATACCCAGGGTGGATCAGCACAAGTGACAACAGTGGTCTCAACGCACAGCATGGTGGGAACTGGAGGAATTCAAATGGGTGTCACTGGAGGACAAATCATTAGTAGCACTGGTGGAACTTACCTGATTGGCAATGCAATGGAAAACTCAGGCCATTCTGTGAGTCATACAACTCGAGCCTCTCCAGCAACAGTAAGTACATTTTGTAACCGCTAACCATATATGTATGAACCATGCATTGGCCTTCTAGATGAATTATTTGATTTTTCTCTTAAAGCATGTAATATGCTATATATATATATGTATATATAAGATGATATTCATTCATTATTTTTATTTTGTGCTCAGGTCAATGAATTCAAGTGTTTGTGTTTTTTTCAGAGGTATATCCATTTGATACACAAAAGCCATGAACATCCTATAAAATATTTTCTAAGAAATGGTGTTAAAGGAAAAATAATGCTTAATTAAGTAATAGGCTAGAACTGCTGCACATTATGTTTTGAGATTCTGTACCAGCCCAAGGCAAACAGAACCCTTTAGCAGGAAAGATCTGTGCCTCCAAAGATGCCTCAGTAGCTCCCCATCTTTTTTCACCTCTCTTGCTTTGTGCTGCGGTCAGTTACTGAGCTTAGGGACCAACTCACAAAATACTGTATATATAGAATATTGATTTAATATATGGCACCTCCCATGTACCACCAATGCACTTCAGTGATCCTAACAGTTACTTTATTGCAAATGATTAACCTTACTGTGAGCACGACTGGTCACATGTTTTTGCTGGCAAATACACAAATATGTTGCTGGCTTCTATGGCTGAATGAGAGTTAAGTGCATTCTATCATAAAAATGTCTGGTTGTTGTTTTTTTTAAGTCTAAGTTCTAGCTGAAATGTAATTGTATAAATTGCACGATAAAATTATTCATCCAGCTATGAATTGAAACAACACCACAATTCTGTCTAGCCTGTGCCGCCTTGATCATTTTCTTTATACTACTTATTATTCATATGCAGAATTAAGTGTTCACCATTGCGTTTGAGACTTATTTAATTGGTATATTTTTTACATAGTTGAAATTCTGTGCAATTCCCAAAGTGATCTTGGCTACTTGCAACTTATCATGCTGTGATTCTACATTTTCATTTTGTGTGTGTGTGTGTCAGTTCAGAAAAAAAGGTTAAATAAAAGATTATTAGACAGAAAAGGTCACATTCCCAATTGATAGTGAAAAGAAATGAATCATGTTGTTGGTATAATGAAAAATAATTTTTATAGATGACTGCATCACTGAATAAATATTCTGACTTATTACATTGGAACCTAATTATTCTCACATTTTCAGGTGTAGCTTTAGTGTATTTTTTTACAGGCTTAGTTTATCTCAAATACATCTGGTGATTCTTGAGTTTCAAATGGGTAGATAACTGGAAGGGAAGCAAAGAGTTTGTTCTTAAATACTTCTAGGGGGCAATTGGTAGTCCATGACTGAATCAGAGCATTGTCTTGGGTTGTTGCCTTACTGTATTAAGGAAAAAATGTTAATGCAAAATTATATTACCCCTGGCTATGTCTTTTTATCTCTAGCACTATCACATTGGCTGGTACTTATGTCAGCCTCTTTATAACCGTCACAGTGGCAGCAGTTACTGGAAATAATTAAAAGCGACCATGTCAGAAATATCAGTTACTGTGTGCTAATAATGAATTATACTAATGTCACACAATGGAATTCTTCATAGGGTGATAATGGGGGTTAACAGAACTGTTACTGTATTACAATGGTGCACAAACTCATGTGCATTTCCTGTTAAGTGTAAAAGTGTAAAAAGGCTTTGCCTGGGGTATAGGTCACACACAGGCATTTGTTCTCTGTGACATAACATGAGAAGGAATTAACTACTTTCTAAGTTTGCAAAATTGCTAGTGACATCTACCTTCATTTGTCATCCTTAACGATGTTTTGAGAAACATAAGCTCTCTACTTGTGACTATACTTTTTTGCTACTGTAAAGAAAGTACGCATAGAGGAATAGAAGGTGATTTATATAGTCTGCCTCCATAATAACACACAAACTGTTTTAGTGTGAGCTGCAACAAAATTGAAGGTATGTTTTAGAATCTTTGCTTGATGCCTCAACCATTGAAGGTGCCATTTTCTGAAGTTCAGGAGGTGGAAAGATGCCTTCAGTGAGACAAATATAATCACCGCATACAGTCCCCCTATGACTATTGTTCTTAAAAATGTTTTGGCCAGATGTCTGTAAGATATACATATATACGAATGCAATATATTGGTATCTAAATGAAGTAGACAAATATTCAGATTGAACTTCACCTCACATTAGCAGCAGTGTATGTATCATTTACCCATATTCCCTCTTTAGTTCCTTCTTTCGACCTTCTCCCAATAAGTTATATCAGTCGTTGCTTTATTTTTTAATTCTTATAAGGAAAAGTAAAAAGCAGTTCAATAACACTGGTCTATATTAATTGAAGAAACACTTACATTAATGTCATATTTAACTCCAGCAGAGTCCCTTGAGCTTCTAGACTGCACGCCAATTAAAAATAACTTGGCATTATTTACAATTTTAAAAGAACACACGAGGTTAGACAGACTGATACATGATATATAAAAATATACTGTGTTTATACTTTAAAAGGGGGTTTGACAGGCCCCTTCTAATTTGTCCATGTTTCATGATCACTGTTTAATGAGCAAGTGATTAATTTTGCCAAGCTAAAAATAGTAACAGTGTTTTACAGGCAGCCTTTCGGTGTCAGCAGCTAAGCACTGCAAGGCCTTGTCAAGCCTGCTAAAATGCACCAGCACCATCCAGTTTCCTCTTCCCTTCACTCTCAATGAGTTACCTGTCTCCAAACCTATTACTTCAGCCCACTCTGCTCTTCTCCGCTGCTCCTCTGCTGTCAAAACAGAACCAGGGTTTGCTGGGAAAGGTGACTTTCGGCAGCATATTAGATTGTCTCAGACACTCCTCAGCCCTTTCAGCCGATCCACTTGAATAAATTCATCAGTACATCTCACGCACCTCACTTGTCACATGTTGATTAAATTCACATAAATATACATGCTAGGCACAAAAAGGAGATGAGAGCGCTGAAACTCAGAAAATTGTTCTTTTGTCAATGAACATTGGTATAGTGTATATAATAAATTCCCCTTCTCCTTTGTAGTTTAGTTTATCGCTTGATATGTCAAGAGGAGTTATGAAAAAAAAATGATGCCATTCATTTTCAGCTTGTGTTATAATAGTAATTATATGAAGTATTTTATAAAGGTGTGATAACCAAAAGGATATCCTTAATCTACACGTTGGTTAGGTTTTCCAGTACAAGGAACCAGGAGCATGTATAATCCTATCTCTAATCCTCGATCCAATCAGTGTGGCAGTTCCAACTCCATTTTATAAATGCAACTATACATAGCCAAGGACTGGGATTCAAAATGGGCCCTGGCATTTCTAGTACACACAGATCCAAACAACCCCCCACAGCCAAGTAAATAGTCTATTGCATCTTACAGCATCCACAGATTGTCTACAACAGTAGAAATAACACAGTTAGTTTATATTAATATTAAAAACAATATATCATTATATAAATCTAACCTCAAAGCAATGCAGATTTATTATTGATGATTTTTGGAACATAAAGGGTCTTGATATCACTCAGAAGGGCAGAGGTAGTTATCATAAGGGTGACCAATGCTTGATACATAACCTTTGGCTTCATTTTTTTTAATGGTATAGTCTTATTCTTCAACACTGCAAACTCAAACACTGGCTCATTGGAGGCTTGGAGTGTGCCTGCATGGTACCTAGTTGTCATTAAACTCTAGTTCCAAGCATTTCTTAGAGGCAGTTGAAAGTTGCTTCAATGTGTAGTGTAGCCCAACTTCATCTAGAGTTTCCCATGTTTCCAATATAAGTAATATACTTTCACTCTTCCTTACATTTCCTGCCTCTGCTTTTTGTTTTATTCAGGAGTTTTTGAGGGCTTTTCCTTTCTTTAATTTGGTGGTGGGAACTGATGTTAATGAATTGCATGTCTCCTTTCTTTAGTTGTCTTTGGACGTGGCATTACATGTAAACCTCAAGCATTCTGTTAATGTTGATTTCCTTTTAATGTGAGCTTGTCTTGAGCCTTTTTTTCCAATGACATCTATTATCAGATTGAAATGGCGATCGAGACACTGCAAAAGTCTGACGGTCTGTCGAGTCACAGGAGCTCTCTTCTCAACAGCCATGTAAGTCCTTCTCTAAGTATTATCTCCTAATTGATCTGCATGTTCAGTGGACCACTAATGCTATATCACTGCAGTAAGGGAGTAAATTTATAGAGAAAAGGGAAATGTTTAAAGCTATTTCTAAAATGCAGGTTGCAGAGTATTTTTCTGACATGTAAATTGCATTTTCAAGATATGCAACATAATACATATTATACATAATAACAATTTTCCTTGTACTTTACACAGAGCTGTCTTCTGATATAGATGGTATTGCTATCAACTACTGTAAAGCTAAATATGCATTGCACTTTTATTGATGAATTTTCCTTTAATGGAAACATGCTTATTTTTTGCACTTAACTATGATAAAGTGGCCAACTCGACTAGCTAAAGTGCAGTTTTGCTACACGTTCAGTGTCAGTTGGCACCCATGCAGTTGGTCAGCTCACAGGCAAACCCTTTGGCATGTATGGAACCCATGTGAGAAATGTCAACTTTGTCAGGATCCGGGAAGCAAGTGAACTTTTGCATTGGCCCGTAGGATCCATCAGCATCTGCCAAGACTGACCATTGTGGATTGTATATTGCTCAGTGGCAACTGTCTGTTGTTGCCAATGCCAAACAATCTTGTATACATGACATACATTTGTGCAGTGTTATAGTATAAGTGTTCCCTAAAATCTTTATTCCTTTCTGCTTGCAATCTGTTTTTAAATTCTTTTGTTATTGCTTTTTTATATTTTTGTTTTCATGAACTAAAGCCACACGTTTCTTGCTGCCCTAATCCTGACAGACAATAGTGTTTAACCTTAACTGGATGAATATTATAGGCATGTGCTTTTAATACAATTTAACATAAATACTTCACACCTGTAATCTAGAAAGTACAACTGAATACTTCTTTTATACTGTATTTTAATATATTTTATTCTGTATTTTTGCATTTTTTTTTTAGTATTAAGGCTCAAGTCAGACAAAATTTGTCTCCACTTTTTTCTGAGACAATGCAATGCAAAAAAAATGCCTTGAATCGTCCACAAAAAAATTATGATAAGCTCATGAAAATGAGCTTATTTTTGCTCAATCTCCCCTGGATGCATTTATGTGCATTTTAGGGAGTTAGTCAGAGATATGGCATGCTACTGAGAATGTTCTTGGGAATAACACCAATGGGCTTATTTATCAGTTTTCAAGTCTGTGAATTCTAGTTTGTTTTTCTAAATCGAATAAACTCGCATATCGAATGCTCGCTTATTTATTTATAAGGAAAATTCATTCAAATAAGAAAAGTCAAATATCTTGAATCTTTGAGTTTACAAACTTGAAAAAAACTCAAAAGATTCAAAAAACTCTAATTAAAAATATAGCTTGACTTTGCCTAGGATTGTATCATAAAAATCATGCAGTATTTGGGTAAACAAAAATACATATGCTTCATGTTTTGCCTAATATTATTATAATGTTTTGCACGCTCCTATAACAGGGTACCACTTACAGTATTTGCAACCCTGTTTCCAAAAAACATTGTGACACTGTTAAATGTAGATAAAACGAAAATGGGATGCCTTGCAAATCAGTTAAACCCAATTGCAAACAGTAAGACAATAATTGAAGACAATTATTGTTTTCTGAAATATATCTGCTCATTTTGAAATTGATGCCAGCAACACATTTCAAAAAAAGTTGGCCGGGGGGCATGTTTCCCCACTGTGTTGCATCCCTTCTTCTTTTAAAAATACTCTGCAATCGTTTGGGAACTGAGAAGACCAATTGCTGTATTCTCGGAAGTGTTATCCCATTCTTACCTAAGATAGGATTTCAGATTTTTTTTTTCGAATTGCACAGTTACAATCTTCCCATCTTTTTTTTTAACAAAACAATACAACTTCTTAGTTTCAATTAAAATTAATTTCCAAATCATTGCATTCTCTTTTTTCATATATTTTACACAGTGTCGTAACATTTTTTTGGAAACAGGATTGTAAGAGCTAATTGCATAGCAGATCAGTGAGGGCTGTAAATACATGCAATTGTGGGCAGGCTAACCTGGGACCAGGGTTAATACGACATCATATAATTTTTACAACTTGCTCTACTATACAGGATGAGACCATGTTTTAGGACTGGAACCCTTAATTTGAGAAAAAAAACTCCTTAAAGGACAATGAAAGGTTCATATAAATTAAAAGTAAATCTAAAGGCATTCTTTTTAAGTACTTACTGCATATCTAAATTCCCAGATCCCTGCTTGCTTCTCTGAGATATGGTGCTGGCAGCCTACAGCAGTGTGAAGACTACAGTGACATCACTGAAATCTCTCTGTCCTTCCTGTAGGCTGCCAGTGGCAGCCTTCCTATTCTCTGAGCATGTGTGTAACTTGATCCTGTCTCCTGTTCTGAGCTACACATGCCCACCAGCCAATCAGAAGCGGATCTGGCAGGGGGGGGGGGAATGAAACACATGTGCAGTATGAAGCAAGGAGGGAAATGAAGGGAGAATACCTTTTTAGAGATGGCTGCCTGTTCTAGAAAATGTGAAGTAAATGTGACTGAGTAAATATTTGATTAGGTGAGCCAAAAGTGTGGCGTTTTTACTAAACAATAGGAGGACTATTGGGCAGTATGCTTTTTAAATTTTGACTTGCATTCTCCTTTAAATGATGTCTTGCCTGTAGGTGGGTACCTGCAGGCTTAAGCATTCCTCATGTAAATTAAAAACTATTTAAGAATATTTTCTGGCTAGGGGCCATGGGCCATCTGGCTTTAACAGTTAGGGACACCCAGTAATGTTAAAACAGCCATATAGTAAGTTGGTTTAAAACATTTTATTTGATTTTATGATTTACTGGTTTTGTGTTTGCTCTAAGCATTTTGTAGTACATCTGGGAAGGGCACAATTGTTCAGCCCTGCTGTGAAAGGATGAGGGATGATCTACTTACCCTGTTATTAGTCTAAAGGCCTCTTACTTTTCTCTAGTACTGTACATCCAGTGAAAGGCAATCCCCAGGGATCCTTCAGACCAGTATGGTGACATGCAAATAACTGTAGCACCAGGAGAGCTTGAGGAAAATTGTACATAGCAAAGTGGCTTTTCAGAATATCTGAATGTGTGAATTTTGTAGGTCATTTAGCAAAATCCTCACTGTTCATAAACATTTTACTGACAAAAGCCTGTTTATTTAACAGGAATCCCAGACTATTCCTGTTGCTAAATGTTATTTTAAATACAGTTGAGAAGAGCTTTAAGAACAACAGCACTGGGTTATTTAGTGGTGTTTACAAGTGATTTATCTACAAAAGGTATATAAAGGCACCTATACATATAACAACACATGCCAAAATGGTTTTTTGATTAATGGATTATCAAGTTTAAAGTGGACCTGTCACCTTAAGAAATAATTCCAATTTCTTTTCTATTGTGTTTGTTAAACAAAATTAACTTAAGATACTATATAAATGATATAAATCTTGTTTCCTTGAGTCTTGGGAATATACAATCAGAGCCAGCAGGCAGCTGACATTTTGTGGGCACTGTTATTAAGGCAAGCTTTGTATTACCCCAAAATCTTGTGTATGTGCCAGAATGAGGGACCTGATGCCCTTGCCCATGCACTGGCTACAGAATTAGATGGTGAGATGGTAGGGAGAATGGTAAGGAGTGCTGAATGGAAAGTTTAAGTAATTGTCTGCCCCGCCTCTATACCTAAGGCATAGAGGCGGGGCAGGCAGTATATGATTGACAGCTGGGATTTTTAAATGCATTTATAATGGGTTTGGATGTGTTATATAAAAATGAGTTTTGGTTTCATGTTTAATTTAAAAAGGACTTTTATTATACAGCTTTTCATGTCTGGGTGACAGGTCCACTTTAAATAAATTTTCATTTTGTATTTTTGAGGCTATTAAGATTCCAGTAACCTTAATATTTGGCTTGTTTTTTGTATTGATTTTGTACCAATTTTACAGTTGCACAAATTTAGTTTAGTTTTAGTTTATTATAGTTTATAAGGTACCAAGACTTGAAGTGCCATTTATGACCACAACTGCTTTTGCAAAGTGCAATTTTGGATGCAGATTGCTGTGTTTCTTATCCATAATGCAGCATCTGATGCGCTTTGGCAATCAATGCAGTTACAACATTTTTGGAGTTGGGTCTGCGTCATTTCAATATCCACCAGTCTCTCTTCCCTGAAATGGAAGGCAACTCGATGGCAATTCTGCAATAGCAGAAGGCAACATGCAAAGTGTTGCACATTGTGCCCCTTTTTTATTTTGCACACATCCTAGAAGGTTGTAAATGACCATATAATTGATATATGTCTTTGCTGATTTATTCTTGCTTTTAGTAAAGGTATTGAGACCCTCCAGGGAATGCTGGTTGGCAGACATGTTTCTCAAGCTCAGATTAAATGTTGCCACATTATTTAAAAATTTCTGTGCATTAAACCTAGTTATTATTTATTATTATTATTATTATTATTATTATTTGCATAGCACCATCAACTTACGCAGCGCTTTACAGAATAGAGGGGTACAAAAGACAGAACAGTTAACATGTATATATAAACAATTCACAAAAATGGTTTGCAGTTTCATTTGGATGAGGATCGGAGACACTAGGGGGAGGGCCCTGCTTGCAAGAGCTTACATTCTAAAAGGGAGGGATGAGACATAAGGTATGGGTAACTAGCATGTAGGTGTGTAAAGTGACAGTAAGTGCAGGAATGTGATGTGTTGGAAAAATAGTTTTAATCTTAGATAGCCACAACAGCATCACAATCTCCATTTGTGCCAGACTATGCTAATTTATACATAGCGTATGGGAAAATGAAGTATTGTATAAAAATAGATATATTGGAAATGCCTCATTTAATATTTTTGATAGATAGTAGCTACACAAAATTGGGGACTTTAATAATAAAACCAAGATATTAATGAGAAGTTGGTAATTATAGAACATCATATAAATGAATTGAAGACTGCATATAATATGCAGGTGGGCTGGATAGCAAACTCTTTTTAGCATATAGAGAAAGTAGAAATGGGATATGAGGCTGGTGTTAAATTTATAACAGGATACATTCAAGAGGCAGATTATAAGGTGAAATAGAAAGAAAGAAAAATCACCAAATAAATAACATTTGGAAAGATTTCTAGTATTGAGGGGATTATTGCTCCTAGTGAAATTAGTAAAGGTAAAGAAGTAAGTATTGGATTTAGCATTGATATCTCAAACGCTCATTTTTGGTTGCCTAAATGTGCAAAGAAGAGCAGGTATATGAAATAACTAAAAGCTAGAGTCTGTAATATGAAGGAATTTCTAAACTTTTATAATACAACATAGTTTTCTTAATGGAGTGTGGTTACTGATTACAGTCTAGACAGAACTTTCTGAAAATTAATAACTAGAATATCATATAATATTAACATCATTGCTGTTAGTTTCTCTAGACTTTATGGTAAAAACGTAACAGAAATCCAGACTGGATGGGCAATTGTTATAGAATGCAGCAATTATAGAAAAGACAGACATTTTGGATCCACCAAGTGGAAATTGTGGCTAGAAAATATAGGCCAAGATTGGACAGTCAGTTAATGTATAGTGGGATAAAAATATACTTTTATAGTGATCATGGTAATAGTCTGTAATAATAATTAAAAGGGAGGCGAGGGCTATATTTTTTATGTTAAAGGAAGTTTAGTGAGGAATGATAGTTTGAATAGGAATAGTGAATTATACAAAGATTGTGATGCTAGTGCTGAACTGAAGGAATGTGGGGATAAGAAGACATTTACTTCAGTGCATGATAGCAGGAAATCCTCATACATAACATAAGACATCAAGCTCATTAACAATAATGGTGTAGGTGTTGATCAGTCACTATAATGAGTCATATATTATGTGTTAGGTAAATTGTCTGAACTGTTCTTCTTTGGTGTATTGTATACAGTGTGGGCCAGATAATTCCAACAGTAATTCAAAAACATAATTTTCAAGTCTTGGTGTATAGCTAGATAGATAAATATATAGATAGATGTACATTTGTACTGTGTTGTGATGAATCTGTGTGGTTTATGTTTCCAAAACTATGTAATAAGGGATAGGGTACTTGAATACATTGCAGTTCACAATACTATTAGTTTGTGCCAGCATGGTTTTATGCGTAACAGATCTTGCCAGACTAATTAAGTCGCCTTTTATGAGGAGGTGAGCAGGAACCTTGATGCTGGAATGGCAGTTGATGTCATCTACTTGGACTTTGCTAAAGCGTTTGATACAGTACCTCACAGAAGGTTAATGATCAAATTAAGGAATATTGGCCTAGAACATAATATTTGTAATTGGATAGAGAACTGGCTGAAGGATAGATTACAAAGAGTGGTGGTAAATGGAACATTTTCTAATTGGACCAGTGTGGTTAGTGGAGTACCGCAGGGGTCAGTCCTTGGTCCTTTGCTTTTTAACTTGTCTATTAATGACCTGGAGGAGGGCATAGAGAGTACTGTTTCTATCTTTGCTGATGACACTAAATTGTGCAAAACTATAAGTTCCATGCAGGATGCTGCCGCTTTGCAGAGCGATTTGACAAAATTGGAAAACTGGCCAGCAAACTGGAAAATGAGGTTCAATGTTGATAAGTGCAAAGTTATTCATTTTGGTAGAAATAATATAAACGCGAACTATCTACTGAATGGTAGTGTGTTGGGGGTTTCCTTAATGGAGAAGGATCTAGGGGTTTTTGTAGATAACAAGTTGTCTAATTCCAGGCAGTGTCATTCTGTGGCTACTAAAGCAAATAAAGTGCTGTCTTGTATAAAAAAGGGCATTGACTCAAGGGATGAAAACATAATTTACTTTATAGGTCCTTGGTAAGGCCTCACCTTGAGTATGCAGTGCAGTTTTGGGCTCCAGTCCTTAAGAAGGATATTAATGAGCTGGAGAGAGTGCAGAGACGTGCAACTAAACTGGTTAAGGGGATGGAAGATTTAAACTATGAGGTTAGACTGTCGAGGTTGGGGTTGTTTTCTCTGGAAAAAAGGCGCTTGCGAGGGGACATGATTACTCTGTACAAGTACATTAGAGGGGATTATAGGCAGATAGGGGATATTCTTTTTTCCCATAAAAATAATCAACGCACCAGAGGTCACCCCTTTAGATTAGAGGAACGGAGCTTCCATTTGAAGCAGCGTAGGTGGTTTTTCACGGTGAGGGCAGTGAGGTTGGGGAATGCCCTTCCTAGTGATGTGGTAATGGCAGATTCTTTTAATGCCTTTAAGAGAGGGGCCTGGATGAGTTCTTGAACAATCAGAATATCCAAGGCTATTGTCATACTAATATCTACAGTTAGTATTAGTGGTTGTATATATAGTTTATGTATGTGAGTGTATAGATTGGTAAGTATAGGTTGTGTGTGCTGGGTTTACTTGGATGGGTTGAACTTGATGGACTCTGGTTTCTTTTCAACCTTATGTAACTACGTAACTATGTAACTATGTTGTAAATTCTTTATATTAGCACAGATATGATACTGGTGGCCAAAATGATCAAATAAGGTTGCTAAACCATGAACAATATAAAACAAGTCAAGCTGGAATATAATTTGTTGCCTAATAAAAGAAAACATAAACACATTATTTATGAAATGACCTATCAAAAGCAAGTTAAAATAATTTTTGTGGTTGTTCCACAGCTGCTTCACAACATGTATATATAGGAAGTGCACCAAGGCACACCATGAATAATACAAGGCAAGGTACTCCTTGTAGTGCATGAGTGTGAAACTATATTTTAAAGAGTGTGATTTGTCCAGAAGTAAAAATTATATAATTAATTGGATGTTGCCCTTTGCCTGGACTTGGGGAGCCTTACTGACAGGTTATAAGATAGCCATATAATCAAAATATGATTATTTTAAACTGTGCACAAATAGAGTAAAGCAAATTTGGTTATGACATCACATTGCACATAAGGCACAACACAACATGTCATAGCAGTTATTGCCATGGAATAAGGTGTGATAATCTCTTGAAATGCAGTGATAAAGTGGAACATGGTGAGCCATCTGTGCGCATACAAGTTTGCTTTTCAGTAGTTAAATATATGACCAGTACATTTAGCAAATAGTTCTAACATGGCTTTTGTTTGCAAATAATCCCGTCCAGTTCTTACTTCAGTAGATAGTTATGGTCCAATCAGGAAAAAAACAGCTATTATAAATCCTGTGTTTTGCACCACAAGTTACTTTAAAATTACTTCAGACTATTTTATGTGTTATTTATTTAAATGTTTGAACTATGTGATCACAATTTTTCAGCTCCAGTGATCACATCTGCTTAGAGAAGAAGGAGGACATACATTGATTAATGGGCAGAAGCACTTCAGCTTAGCAATACAGAAAAACAGATTAACCTGTATTAAAAATTAACCTGCTTTGAGAGCAGCCAGGATTGGTTTTTGATTCCCAAGTAGTGTTTGTAATAATCAAAGGCTATATGAATTAGAATGGTATATAGCTTGAGTACATTGTTAAACAACTTTGATAGTCAATCATTTTGAGTGACCAAAAAATATGATAAGTTAGCAAGCTGGATAAAAGAAGCATAGCCCATCTATACTAACCAGAAATATATTTTGTAAACACTTGCTGGAGTGTGTGTCAGAATAACCTAACATTTGTGCAGTCCGAAGGGAAAATATAGGGAAAAGGCTTCCTGAGTTGTAGAATGTTCCTACACTGTAATAAGGACTACAGTTTTAGAGAAATGTCATAAATTTTTTTGTGAAACGCTACATTTTATCAGGAAAAATATTATTTGAAAACTCTTCTCAGTTGTAACTAGTGAATTGATGTAAAGCAGATATATAGGTCAGAGATGGCCACAGAACTACATTAAAATCCCTTTATCATTCCTTAAAAATTGGATCTTGCCATCTTAATCTGATGTTATTTAGATACTGATTTTTAATAAAGCCAATGTACAACACATGATCTGGTTCAAAAGCAAAAAATGTATCTTCTCCTTTTTGTTCAGCACTTGGAACATTGTGTGGGGATCTGTTTTCTATCCTGTGTGGCAGCTTTGCAGCCAAGGAATATAAGATCAAGTGTCCACGTGTACCCTGATTTGTTCTAAGACCATAAGCTTCATTAACTCTGCATCTACCAGATCACTGTTTATTAGCGGTACAGATCACTGTAGTGAATGTTGCAGTGTCCCATGTTAATGTCAACATTATATTGAGGTGTGACATCAATCGTAGGTATTAATCACCACATTGGGGGTCAGAATACAAGAATGTTAAGGCAGCTTATGTGGAAAAGCAGAGAGTAGCCTTTAGCTTTCAAGAGGTTCAGATATACAGCAGAACAAAGTTCTCTATTAGATTAAACAAGTCTAGACCCCTGTGTGATCAGTCTGAAATGCTTATATTATTAATTGAATTAATAACATTCATACAAACCATTCTTCTGGATTGTGTGGATTTCTTACTCTGTGTGTGGCAGGATTATGTTGCCCATCCTCGTAGATAATAGATTTATTACATTTTGTGAAGATGACATGTGTGAAACATGATGGCATATTACTATCCTTTACAGTATGTATCCTGTGTTTGTCACTGGACATTTATGTTATTAAACTATTTTATCTGTCAAGAAATACAGCTATCTAAACCTTAGAATAAGTGATATAAATATTGTAGTGTAATTCACAAGGTGTCATATTTTTTCATATGAATAAAAAAGAATTTGTCTTGGATCCCTCTTAAGGGAACTGAATGTATAATTACATATGCTTCAGGGATATTTAAAATAACTTAAATAATAGTGGTTTAAACTAACATGGGATCCCAAGTCTCTTTCTCATATTACCAAGATACACAAGGGGGAAGCAATGTTTCCACAACTTATAAGGAAAGCCAATTAAAAATATAAGTGGGAGAAACTACTGTTTACTATCATTTCCTATGCATTTTATACTCTAAACTTTTAGCTACAATACCAGAACTTGTAGCTATAGAATAGGTCTGACAATGTATGGTGCAAATGATAAAATGATGACCACACAGTGGGCAGATCTCCTTCAGTAAAGAGCCATTAACATAAAAATTAAAAATATTATTTTGACTAGGTTTTGTATATGATTATTAAAAAGAAAGGCCCTGATTTATTTTGCAGTGAGTTTACTATCATCATTGCTGGTCATCTTTTATCTCTTGTCTAAACAGTGTCTTAAATGTCTCATAATCCAAATCTGCTTTTCTAATTATAGAACAGGTATTTTCAAGTGAAAATATAATGCTTTCTAGAAATGGTTGAATCATTCTAATAGTGTAGACTATGTGAACATTATGTGTAAATTATTTCATGAAAATGTTCCTTAAATCTCTTGGTCTTTGAAAATTGGCTTCAAAATACTATATATATATATAGCTGCTTAGGAATTAAACATCCATATATCAAGCCAATGTGTATGTGCAAATACCTTTTCATCATCTTTAACAAATAGTGCAAGATTTGACTATTATTCCAGTTAGACTGCCTATAGGCTTTTAAAAACCTTTAAACTATGTAGGAAAACCTAGTTGATTGATCAAGATTTGCTTAAGCAGGTCAGTTTCAATTCCAGGAATTAGTATGTGGGCATGCTGTAGGATTAATTCTTTAAAAATACACAGAACACAAGAGTACTAGAAAAATCATTCGGCTTTGTGTTGTACACAAAGTGTTTCTACTTCACATTAATGCCCTGTGCAAGACTATATGTACTCCAAGGTCCTTTGATCTCCATGATTATTTTTCTTTCTTTTTCCTTTTAAGAATTCTTATTCTGTACACCTGGGACTAACATTTATTTTCTGCATTTTACAAGAATTTCTGTATTCTCTACTTGAAATTTAATTTTATGCAATTAAATCTTGGCCTGGCATATTCTGTATGACCAAGGTCCTTAACTTTCCTCACAAGTTGTTCATGTGTATGTTCTTGAACCAAAGCTCAGCACTCACTGACAATACATATTGTTGGATATAATTTTAGCAGCATAAGTGGATCAGTATGCTGTAGGGGTCTACAGACATATTTTTTTACAAACTTAATTTTAATCTATTTTTAGTATGCAGTTATGGAACCTGTTATTCAGAATGCTCAGGCCTGTTATTTTCCGGATAAGGTATCTCTCCGTAATTTGGATCTCCAGTTTACTAAAAATAATTGGAACATTACTTAAACCCAATAGGAGTTATTTGCATGTAATGGAGTCTATGGGGGATGAATATACTGTAACTCTGTGAACTTTCTGTATAAAGGGGTTCTGCATCAAAGGTAGGCTGGTCATCTAGACACATTATAAATGTATGGTATGGAGGGGGAAGTTCAGGTAATGTTTCTTGTAGGAAAGCAGAAGATGGTATAACTCAGTCATATTTTTTTGTAAATGAACTCTAATTAAGGTAACTAATAAAGTTGCTTAATCTTTCTAATAGCACTTGGTCTACAGCCTTGTACTTTAATGTGGTCATGGAACTCCTTAGTGAATTCTAAAAGCCTTATACATTTCAGTAGTAGGTGCATTCTCCCCTGTAATGCAATTGATCACAATTAATACCAGTATGTAATAGCACATTGCTATTGGCACAAGCGTTGTACTGATAATTCAGCATTTTCTGTAATGCACCTCCACTGTTTTCTCCCCCATACTATAGAAGCTGGAATAAGGAATTTGTGTTTCTCCATACCAGCTTGTTTAAAATCACTTATGCTAAAGTCACTGCTCATGGATCCTAGAAAATCAAATCTTTGAATTGCTTGTTTCTTTTAATCACTTACAACTATCCACCCACAGCCTTTCACACGTCGCTTTCGTGGTGGAACATTGGGTCACTGTAACACAAGCTTGTTGCTGTTGCTTACTCAGTAGGCTCAAACTTCTTGCTACTGCAAAGAAAAGAAAACATCTTACTTTTTAGGTCATAAGCCGTAAAGTTTTTACGTAAACAGATTTATGCAGAGTATTCTTTTAAACTTTTGATTTTCTGATTTCTTGTTGTAAACACGAATATGAAGCAGTATCTAGTTCTGAGAATTTTTCTGCAAAATAAACAACAATATGTTATTTATACACGTGTTTTCTTGGCATTTGTGATCCTTTTATAAGAATAATAAAAAAACAGTAACTAAAAGAAAAATTACAAGATGGAAAAACAACCAATTTTACAGTGAATAGAATTATATGACTAATGTCCACTAGGGAAGAAAGGGAAGTGGGGGCACTTCCTGGTAACTGGAGCAAAAAAAGATTAAATTGCAGATCTCCTGCTGGTTTTAAATGAACAGAATTGCACTTTCTGATATCATGTGTATTTGAATTCTGGATTATTATCATAGAAATATAAGAATAAATGTTTTCTTATTAGTTCTTTAATTACTCCTTTATTAGTTGGCATGCTTAAACAGACTATGTCTGTTTTAGCTGGAATTGACCATTTTTATGTTTTTTTTGTCAATGTACTTTTTAATAGAAGCAAATAATTTATTAAATATATTTAAATGCCACTAATAGATGTTGTGGCAGTGGTATGTATAGTTTGTTCATTCTGTAAGGCTTTCCTTTAGAGCAATAGTCCGGTAAATAGCATTGAATCCAAGTTGAATGTACCTAACATTTCTCATAGCTCCAATGGCTGTTGGATAACTATGAGACGGCAGAAGGAGTGAGTCTCCCTAGAAGCACTCTCTACAATCATTACCTAAGACATTGTCAAGAGCACAAACTGGATCCAGTCAATGCTGCATCTTTTGGAAAACTCATACGCTCAATATTCATGGGATTACGT
Source organism: Xenopus tropicalis (assembly GCF_000004195.4). NCBI lineage: Eukaryota > Metazoa > Chordata > Amphibia > Anura > Pipidae > Xenopus > Xenopus tropicalis. Next base: position 127,865,355 of record NC_030677.2, read on the forward strand.
ACTCGAAGACTAGGGACCAGGTTGGTACTTTTCAAAGAGTCCTGTTTTATGATTTACATTTACCATTCTGCTGTAAAAATATAACAAAATAAAAACATAACCTGGATCATTAGGTTATTAAAGTGGAGTACACATATTAGACCTTGACTAAACATAAAACAGATATTTTGTAGTTGTTTTAGACTTTTCTAAGCAGCTTAAAATCAATAATTTTTGGTTTTGTCTAAATACTTCATGCTTTTGCCAGAATTGTAATGTGCATTTGAAGTATGATAAAACCCCTTTTGTACATTTAATCATATGGAAAAATTGGTCACAAAAGTAATAAGTAACAGTCTGTTGCCTTGCTTTGTGACCACACTTTGGAGGCCTGGGCTTCTCTATTTCTTTCTGAAAACAGCAATTGCTGTCTTTGAGATGTAGTTCTAAGTTAGTCTTGCTTAATATTAGTGATATTAGTGATGTGTTATTTGCTCAGTACATTTTCATTGGTGCATAAAATGCATTATCAGTGATTGGTGTAGCTTCCCCAAAGTTATCAGTCAACAGAAATGAAAATTAATTTGAGCATTTGTACCGTGATGCCTACCTCTGTTTTATATAACAGCACAAGATATCTTACTCTTTGTAATACATACAAATATACATTATGTCCTAAGTCAACTAAATATAATTAATTTGCTTACTAGAGAAGCTTTCACAATGCCTGTCAGTACTTATTAGGAAATTAGAAGAATTGTTGCTAATTATGATTCATATAACTGGATTTATAAAGAATATGTTAGCTTGTGATTAATGTATTGCTATGACATTTGCTATGGCATTTAATTTACATTATATTCACCATGTTTTTTTCATTTTCTTGAATCTAAAAATATATGCATTTCATATTATAAAAACAGTTGGTATAAAACACCGCTGTGGCAATTTGTTTAGCATATAATATGTACAATTTTCATGTAAGTTTCCATATGCAATGTATTTGTTTTGGTTTCTACTTGTTCATCTAACCCAATGGTTCTCAAATTTTTTTGTACCCCACTGTTAAATCTCCCAATGGGGGAATATATACTGAAAATTTATTTTTTTCATATTTATATATTTTTGTTATTAATAAAACCTAACAAGAGTACAGCACTATACCATATTTATAGCCAAGTGATAAACCATCCATTAGTCATAATTTCTCTCCAACAACAAAAGTTGTTGCTTAATACAATCACCCAGGCATGTTGGCCAAACCAGAAATGTTTTTTACTCCATGCCACTGTAAGTTGAAGATCAGTATTTCCACTAAAAATCTTCCTGTTTTTCACAGGGGTAACTCCAAATACCATTACTATGGGATTCGTGTCAAGCCAGACTCCCCTCTTAATAGGCTACAAGAGGACATGCAATACATGGCTATGAGACAGCAACCCATGCAGCAGAAACAAAGGTTGGTATATACAGAATATTTTATGTGTTTTTAGGTAGTGACAGATTGTACGTACTCTGCCTCATGAAGACCCATTGATAATGAGCATTTTTATTGTTTAACTATTATTGATTTTACAAATCACGATGATTCTATTACTTTCACATCAGAGCATCTTTTCAGACAGGGTTTTGCCTTGTCCTAGGGTGCTACTAATTTGATTTGTCATAAACTCCCAAGATATTTACTAAAATATAGGGAATTGTGGTAACTGAGGTTTTCCTGTATGCTGTATTCCATTTACAAAATAATAGGCTATTCCCTTTGTTAAAACTTCAGGCAGAAAAACTCACACTGCTAATTATTTCGATAACTACTCGTAGAAATATGATATCAGCCAGTTGCATACTGCAGCCCTAATCATAACATAGAGGACTGTCCATATAAATTAGGTCTTCTGATACTTTGCTTGGGATTCTAACTACAGTGCATATAAAACAGAGGCAGGCATACAAACCTTGGGTCTACTAAATGCTTAAATGGGTTTGCCATAGCTTTTACTGAATTGATTTACACTAACCAGCACCCATAAATTTTAAGCATCATATTTGCAATGGTTTTTTGAAAGTGTAGTGGAATTAGGTATTCTATATGCTGAGTAAGATCCCAATGTGAATCCCAATGCCAGGTTTAATGAGATGCTTTTAGTAAAGGTTAAAAAATGCCTGCCATGTCCAAACTTTTTTGAATACGTATTTATTATAAAGGGATTGTTAATGACGACATAAGAATGATATAGGCTTATTGGACGTTAAGGAACATCTGCACTTCTGCAGCTCATTTCTTGGCTATAGCTGCTCACTGAATTCTGTATGATTGACATCATGATGTTGGTTGAGTGACACTGATGATTTGTGTTCTACGTGCAATATTCAATCCTTGCTAAGTTGTCACAATGATCAAAATGAATGAAACATCACACTGGTTGTATTAAACAAATTACTATTTCAATACATAGCTTCCTTCCTTCAGTCAAAGTGTTTTTTGCCTTTGCTTTTTTCACATTTTATTTTATGCTAATTACGATACAGTAAGATTTAGGGAGGAATGTAAGTCAGGAGACAGGCTAATTTTATATGTGTATTACCACCACTGTAAAAGGTTTCCTTCCCTTAACAGTAACAAATAGTGTACATTTTTTTTTGGGGGGGGGGGGAGAGCTTTAATATTTGACAAATAAAGAACAACAGAGTTTCTCAATTTTTGGAACAAGAGCCACATCCAATCTTTGTATCGATTCTATAATAATTCAATGCAGTGACTGGTTAAACATGGTTTTTAATTCCAATGTCATAATTCCATGTTGTTAATGAAACAATTATTTGTTTTTACTTACTGATTGGATTAAACATTATATAAAGTAAAAGTTTGCTAAAACCAATCAGGATAAATCAATTTGGGTGGAGCAAATTATAACTGCTGTTACATTCTAATAACCATTAATTAATAATTGCTTCTTTTCAGAAATGGTTCATAAGTATCCCTATAACCAATGGCATGGCAAAAAGCAGAATTTACTCTCATTTTCATATATTTTTTTTTGTTTGTAGGTACAAGCCTATGCAGAAAGTGGATGGAGTGGGAGATGGATTTGCAGGCAGTGGGCAGTCTGGTGCCTCTGTTGAGCAAACTGTGATTGCCCAAAGCCAGCACCATCAACAGTTTTTAGGTAAGGATATTAAAAAAGAACTAATATCCACTTTGATTTTATTCCCTATGCTATCTGTCCTGATTATTATTACTCCTTCTTTTAGTAGATGCTATGTGGTAATTGCACTAAAGCCTCCCTTTTAAGTTTTCATTTGCAGTAATAAAGCAATAAATTACAATCTACAATACATTAAAAAGAATAATGCAAGACTCTAAAGGTTGTGCTATTCCTTGATACTAGTGTAATGAATAAATCCCTTTATATAATTTGATACAAGTTAGAACCGTTGCAGTGACCTCATTTATTTCCATAAAGAAGTGTTACTCAGTCCGCACTACACTACTCCGTCATGATCTCTTTAACTGAAGATGTCAATTAAATATCAGAAATGCGATGTCTCACTGAAAAAAATTGCTAGCAAGTCTTGTATTTCAGTTTGGCCCAGGCCTCTTGAACGTAGTTAAAATCCCCAGCACAGAATTGCTATTCTGCAGTTAATGGTTTATTCACTTAGGTAAAGCTTAGACCCTGACCTTTGTACTTGTGTTTTCCATCAGGGATACAGACCCATTATCCCTTGAGAGCATTTTTTTCATATGCAGCTTTATTGAACACATTTTTTCTTAGTTGTCAGTGAATAGGAGACTAAGAAGATATCCAAAATGATAAATATATGCCTAGATTTTATTGAGAGATCTGAGCCAATAATCTATTACAGTTTCTCAATTTTTCTAGACTAAAAAGAGCTCAGAAGTCTTTCATTTTGTGTTTCAGTGCTCAAAACCTATGCACATCTGAAACCTGATGTATCTTTGCTTCTCATTGATCTAAATACTTCAGATAGAACATTTGAACCAAAATAGTCCCTTGAGATTTTTGGCGTTGAGGTCTGCATGCCTCTGTTCCGTATGTGTCAGTCCGGGCTCTTTCCATTCTGCAGAATCTAGTGTCATGACGAGTGGAGAGAGATGTTTTATTTTGCCACTGTTCTCTATCTGACAGCACCAGTGGACAAAATGTCTATGTGCCACAGGCCTAAAGAGTAAATTGCAAAAGTGCACCCAAGAGCCTGAGCAAAGTTACATTCATCTATTTGTGATGTTTAGTTCCCCTTTAAAAGGTGCATTTTAGAAATAGAGAGAAACTAAATAAGTCTTTATATATGGTGTAATATTTGATAAAAATAAATTTTATGAAGGCGAACGAAGCCTATTTTGGAATTGTAAGTGTTTGAACTCTGTAGTTAAACAAAAAGTGTCTGTGTATGAGATTTACATTCTGCCCATCCTCTCATGCATCTCTAGCTTAAACTCACCTTTTATTTATTTATCTCAAGGATAAAAAGAAAAGGTCCTAACAAGGACCGAAACGTTGGTTTTAACAATATATTTAAAATAAAAATTTTTTGATGAAACATTGAAGGGTGTGCTGGCCACAGATGATTATTTTCTATATAGATATAATTTTGGCTATGCACCCCGCAGAACATTGAGCCTTGGAGTGCGGACACCATTTGGATTGATATATATATATATATATATCTCAATGCTATAACATAACATGAGAAACTGTCATTACCTCAAGAACTGCATGGGTTTTTCAACCTGCGTTGTGCACATTTGTTTTCTTTTGGCCTTTTACTTGAAGCCTTTTTTTATGTCCAACTTCCTTAGTCCCCCATTGAGCCATTCTGTAGCTTCTTTTCACCCATCTCGCCAGTGTCCTTTTTTCCCGTAGTTGTGCCACTCACTATCCTTGCTGAGTTCATAGCCTTTATAGTTCTATAGTTTTGTTGGCATGCAGGGCCCCAGTACAATGCATTAAAAAGATAGAGGCTTGCCTAGAACTTGCATTCTTTCTGATAACAGCAGCAGCTTACACACTGTAGGCATCTTCTATTTATAGTTCTGCACTTACAATTTCCAACAGATATGATATTACATGAGCATCTAAAAAAAACTAAATAAAAAAAAAATATATATGTGTGTGTATATATCATTGAACCCACATACATAGAGTTTCTTGAGAGATCTAATATCTGACCGAGTAACATGGAATACTAACCAAGGCCCTTACTATGCTGTGAATTGCATGCAAGGCTGGTGCACAAGTAATTCAATTCTTCAAAAGAGAAACATAATTATTTTTAATTTAGTATTAGCATAGAAATCTGTATATTGTGGGGTACTGCTGCGCCAGCAGTATAATGCTGTGTATACCTCACATGCAGTCTTTTGGATTTCAGATCAGTGTGAAAATCTATAGTGAATATTACAGAAGACTATAGTGAATATTACAGATTTCACTTTATCTGCACTTTGTCAATAGTATTCCATGGCCCTTATTAACCTGACAACAAATATATCAGCTGGTCCCTTTAGACTAAATGATGTGATTTTAATGTGGCCATGCCAAGTTAGCACTTATAGTATATTGATTCTGTTGGACTAGATATGGTGGACTGAATTCTATTTAGCACACACCAAACACTTTTCTAACCTTCCAAGTTATTAACAAAGATGTCACTATCCCCAAATAATTCTGACCATTTTTTAAAATGGGAATGCAGTGTGCAACCATAGAAAATTTTTTACAATTTCTGGCAAAATATATACAGTCATTATTTGTTAAGTGTGTGAACATATTTTTAAACTGAATATTCTATGAATGTTCTATATCATGTTTGAAAAATATTATCTTATTCTTTCCACCAACATTAATAAAAATAAAAATAAAATCTGGCCAGCCTCTGCTCATTAAGTAATGTGACCTTTTTGAATGTCTGTCTTGCTATGCTTCTTAAATATTTTCCTAATGAAGCTGTAATTGGCACCATCCACAATATCTTTCTTCCATTATGTTGTTATGGTAACAGATGCGTCTCGAGCTCTTCCAGAGTTTGCAGAAGTTGAAATATCTTCTCTGCCAGATGGTACAACCTTTGAAGATATCAAGTCGTTGCAGAGTCTTTATCGAGAGCACTGTGAGGTAAGGCAGCATTCTGTGGATTCCAGCTACCGAGTGGTACGTCCTGGGGCCACTAATTCCACTTTCTCTTGTTGTTTTAATCAGAGCTCTTTCAGCGAAACACTAGTCTGTCCAACAATTTAAGGGCAAAAGATAGAATGATTTCAAAAATAATTGTCACAGATGTCAGCAAAACATTACCAAACTTCAGTTAGTTTTTTTAAGTGTGAGTTTTTCCATTCACTTTTTTACAATTTAGGAGAGTGAACTATTGTAAAACCTAACATGTAAATCTTTTATTTATCCCATCACGTAGTTACAACTCCTCAACAATTCTAGAACATTATTGCTTCTTTATTATTTATTAATAGAGATCCAAATATTTTATATTAGGGATACATGGCTGGAGGTTTAAGCTCAGGGCATCTTTACAGGGAAGGCTGTGCTGTACATGTACCCCAGCAAGGATGGACTATTTTGGTGTGCTATTAAGGTAGTACTGTAATCTTTGCATAAAAAAAGAATATGGTGTAGGGCTGTCTTCACACACCCATTATCAGTATATACAGGACATTAAGATATTCTGTGCATTAAACTATCAATATATGCCATCCCTTTAAGCAAAACAGGGATTATTTGTCCATATATAGCAATATACTTAATTACTTACACTAAGCTGGCTAACTACAGTAGTTATCCCCGGTCTGGCCAGTCCCACACTCACTTTCATTTTATTCATTAAGTATTCAACGATTTTATTATACGTTTTACAAAGGGACCAAGTTGTACCTGCAGCTTGCTTGCTTTCAGGGTTAAAACCCCCAAATGGTTGGCCTTTATTGGCTCCACTGGAATCACCTGACTTTAGCTGGGAAAGGCTACAACATGAAGCTGGCCACTGCACCTGTATAAACTGTAGCAAAAAAAGAGAAATTTGTGCCCATTGGCAGGTGTTGTCTTCATTTCTCACACGGGTAAAGCTCCCCTAAATTATATCACGTAAAATTCTTTATTTTTTTAAATATTTTGTGGATTACATGCTTTCTTGTTACAGGACTTTTTGTGGTTTTTAGTGCAGTATCTTGCCACAGCCATTAGGTGGTTATCAATACACAATCCTTTTCCATCACTGGTGCTGTACCTTTTTGATTACTCTAATTAACCACTAGGGGAAGCAGTGGCAATATTTATTTGGTTATATGGTTTGCCTATGTTTAGTTATGATGTTGGTTGCACAGTGCCATCTAGTGGTTCTATTCTATGAAATATACATATTGTATTGCAGTTAATGGTGGTCTGCAAATCTTTACGGGACCATGGCATCATCATCCAGAGATAGTATTTGAAACTGCTACCTCTTGGCTTTTGTCTGTTTAGTGATAGATTTCGGCTTTAGTTGAGATGTCATTTCTTTAGCTTTGTCACACCACCAGTCAGTCAGGCACCAGTCAGAATGTTTGGTTGTGAACCTCCTTCGTAAAGAGTGGCATAACGTAGATTCATAGGAACCATATGAAACATCTCTTAACCCTTGATTTCACAGAGGGACATGGGCAACACATTCTCTTATCTTATCTAAATACATTCCTGGCGCATTTGTTGTGTGGTTTAGTCTGTTTACCAAAGCTTTAACCTGTTTTCCTAACTTGCCATTAAAAAAAAAAAAAAAAAAAATCGGGATCAAGCATTGGATTAGGTAACTTAATCCTTTGCTTACATGGGATGAAGATCTATTTCCCTTATCAAATAACATTCCTACTTTGGCTAATCATGTATTTTTTTCGGCAGATGCTAAGCAATAAGAGAGCACAGAATGTTAAATAAATAGAAGTATAGGACCAGTTATTCAGAAACCCTTTATCCAGAAAGTTCTGAATTACGGGAAGGCCATTTCCCATAGACTTCATTATAAGCAAATAATTCTAATTTTTAGAAATGATTTCCTTTTTGTCTGTAATAATAAAACAGTACCTTGTACAGGTATGGGATCCCTTATCCGGAAACCCGTTATCCAGAAAGCTCCGAATTACGGAAAGCCCGTCTCCCATAGACTCTATTTTAATCAAATAATTCAGAATTTTAAAACTGATTTCCTTTTTCTTTGTAGTAATAAAGCAGTACCTTGTAATCGATCCCAACTAAGATATAAATAATCCTTATTGGATGCAAAACAACACTATTGGGTTTAATTAATGTTTTATTAATTTTTTAGTAGACTTAAGGTATGGAGATCCAAATTACGGAAAGACCCCTTATCCGGAATACCCTTGGTCCCGTGCATTCTGGATAATGGATCCTATACCTGTACTTGATGCCAACTAAGATATAATTAATTATTTTTTAGTAGACCTAAAGTATGGAGATCCAAACTATGGAAAGACCCCTTATCTGGAAGACTTCAGGTCTCAAGCATTCTGGATAACAGATTCTATACCTGTAGTCTATCTAATGAAAGTCAGAGAGATTCACAGTATAAGGGAGTAAGGAAGAATCATCACATAAATGTTCTGCTTACACCCGCAATCACTTTGAAATAAAAGGAATTAGCACTGATGAAACACTGGAGGGAGCACTGATGATAACATTTTATAATTCTGTATAATGAAATTCTATTGTAAGCCATCTGCTGTAAGTACAAGTATCAGCCAGCTTGGGATCAAATATAACATATAGGACCTTTTTCCTTCCACAGATAACAAAATCTAGGGCACCTGTATTTACATACCACAAGGCGCTGTATATTTTGTATTTCCATACTGTATGTTGTTAAGCAGTGCACAGTTCATATAGTGACCAGTGAAGCAGGTGGACCACAAATTAAAACAGCTTTTCAGCCTTTTCCTGATTTTGACTAAAATGTAGATTGACTTTTATATATTACGCAATTAGGGATGCACCGAATCCACTTGTTTTTGGATTTGGGCAAATCCTTTGTGAGAGATTTGGCTGGAATACTGAACCGAATCCATACCCTTTTTTGCAAATGTAAATTAGTGCACAGTGCGTGTGCCGCAAAAAATGTTCATGTTCCGTGTTTACATGACAAAATGTCTTGTGATTTTAAGGATTCAAATTCGGTTTGGCCAGGAGCATGGATTTGGCCAAATCTGAATACTGCTGAAAAAGGACGAATCTTGGGCAAATCCCTAACCAAATCCTGGATTCAGTGCATCCCTATATGCAATATATTATGCAGATGTTCCACAAACTGATGCACAGAACCCGCAAATTGTTTGAATTTGGTTTATAATTCGATGACTTTTTGCACATAATTTGGTATTTAGACAAATTCAAAAATCATGCTTACAAACTTTCTTTTGCTTATCTACCTTTAGGCGATATTGGACGTTGTTGTTAATCTACAGTTTAGCCTGATCGAGAAGTTGTGGCAGACTTTCTGGCGTTACTCTCCTTCATCTCCAGCCGATGGTTCCACCATTACAGAATCAGGGTAATGCTTTCCTTTTACTAGGTTTTTTACTCTGAGTAGCTTCTCATTTTAATGTCAAACACAGCAGGAAATAACAACAACAACAATGTACAGACTATTTAAGCCCCCCATCCTCCCAAAATTTACTTACATTTTCATTCAATACCAGAGTGTTTATGTGTACTGTACACTACAAGTTCTGACCCAACTTTAATCCCAGCACAAAAACTTTTTTGCATAGTGAAACAAAATGCAAACTTCCAATATAAGTTGATTGCTTTTTTTCATTGACTTTAAAGTTTTGTAAATTTGTAAATATAAATAGCTGACTGTTTGACACATGGCTCTGACTCCAGACCATTGAAATTGTTTAATGTACATTGGAAAGTTTCTTAGAATAGCATTTTCACTATGCAAAACAAAACAAAAACACAATAGTTTTTGGGTGTTCCCCTTTAATGGAATTATTTTAGTTTTTGGGGGGGTTTTTGCTGCATGCTCCTACTTTGTATGTATTAGAGCGGTCCCTTTCTGCTGCATGCTTTGTATGACTGTTAGAGCGCTTGCTTTTGCTGCATGCTCCTACTTTGTATGACTGTTAGAGTGCTTGCTTTTGCTGCATGCTCCTACTTTGTATGAATGTTAGAGTGCTTGCTTTTGCTGCATGCTCCTACTTTGTATGAATGTTAGAGTGCTTGCTTTTGCTGGATGCTCCTACTTTGTATGAATGTTAGAGTGCTTGCTTTTGCTGCATGCTCCTACTAAGTGTTTGCCTATTTTCTTAATATTTCTGCAGAAACCTGAGTGAAATAGAAAGCAGGCTGCCCAAGTCAAAGCTGATTTTGTTCTGCAAAAACGAGTCTATTGTAAAGTGGATGTGCAACTGTGACCATATGATGTACCAATCCTTGGTGGAGATTCTCATTCCTGATGTCCTAAGACCAATTCCTAGTAGGTTATGAACTAAACCGAATGAATGGTTCTGGCAGGAATAGAATAGAATATATAGCTCCAAGAGTGCTGTGTGTGATATGATGTTACATTCTATCCTCTGTAATCACAATGTAAGAGAAAAGTACTGCATTAGCAGCTCTATTGCACTTCTTAATGGCACCATGTTTTCATAGGGCCTTAGAGCACTTAAAATATCTCACTTTTAGGGCACTTGTTGTTATATGCACGCTGCATTATTTTTGAGTTCCAAGTTGCCAAAGTAAAAGGTGTCATGACCCAGAAATAATCCAGCTGTCGTTGAACAGTATAGGTACAATAAATCCTGGCCCTGAGAATTTTACAACCTGTTTTTCTGCTCGCTGAGGCACAGGAACAGAGTGACTTGTTCAAGGTCTCACTGAGCTGGCAGTGTATCTGGTAGCGATTCACTAGCCAATCCGCCTACGTAATGCTTGGTCACAGTGGTCTAATTACAGACTTCAGCTTTATTCCTTTTTTTTTCTCTTTTGCCTTATTCTGAAAATTGTACATCATCCGTATCAAAGGCAGGTAATCTCACTAATGGGGATTACAGTTAATCTTTTTCTTCGTGCCTTTTATATCTGAATGTACTATTTGTGAATAAAGCTTTATAGGTTACGGTATTATGTCCTTCTGCCTTTTATTATAAAGCAGCCTGGGTGACTATGTTCTGCCTAGGAGACAAGCAGCAGGAATTTGAAAGTCAATGTGATTTTTTTTTCTTTTTTTATTATTCTGAAGAGCAGTAATCCTAAAGAACCTTGTGGTAAACAAAGCTACTTTCAACTGATGTGTATATCTGTATTGGAAGGGCTAGTTACATGCTGCATAGTGCAGAACAATTTAATGCCTACAGCATTGTGCAACATGAACAGGCTTATGACCTTCACTGTGCAACCAAAAAACGAAGAAATAAATGCCTCTTCTTCAGCCCCTTAATTCTGAGTATCTTTCAGTAACATCGGCATTAGCAATTTCCAGGCTGGTTGGTTGTGTTTTTATTTTTTTCCTTTCCTTTCTATTTTTGTTTTGCAGATGCTTAATGTTGAATGTGAGAGCATTTTCAATGCATTTAACCCACTAATAACAAGTAGCTCAGGGAATCAATGGATTTTTTTTGACAAGATTACAGGCAGCTACAGTTAGTAGTTTGGTACTTTTACAACAAAAATTAAGTAAGCAGTTATTGTTAAATGAAAGAGATATTAGCAACAAACACAAATGTGCTCCATTGTTAGAGGTACGTTGGGGTGATATTTAAAAACATGCTTAAAGAAGAAGGAAAGGCTAATAAAGGGTTAATCTCAAGCTGCAGGCATACCTTCAGGTGTCTCAATAGTGCGCTTAAGTCTCCCCATATTTCGCCTGTTCAGATGATCAGAAGCCTCATAGGAAAAAAAAACTCTGAGCTCTGTAAAGAGAGTTCCCATAATGCCTCGCTCCTGCACCGAGACCAAAGCCGGTGTACATGCTCAGTTTGTAAGACTATGAGGAAGCTTCCTGCTGATTGGTTCAGATCACACATTCCTAAGGGGGGGAGGGAGTTCTTAGCATTCTTGAGGGAGGGGGGAGCAGGAGAGAGCTGAGTGTCTTTGGCAGAGGAAAACAAACAGACAAGAAATCCTGTATCTTTTGACTGAGGACTCTGTGAGTGCTTATGGCTGTATTTACATAGATCTTTCCAATAAAGCTTACTTAGTTTTTACCTTTCCTGCTCCTTTAAGATAAGAATACAGGTATGGAACCTGTTATCCGAATGCTCGGGATATGGTTTTTTTCATGATTTGGATTTCCATACCTTAAGTCTACTAAAAATTATATAAACAGTTAATAAACCCAATAGGATTTTTTTGCCTTCTATAAGGATTAAATATATCTTAGTTGGGATCAAATACAAGGTACTGTTTTATTATTAAAGAGAAAAAGGAAATCATTTTTAGTCATGTAAATTATTTGATTAAAATTGAGTCTATGGGAGGCGGGCTTCCTGTAATTCAGAGCCTTTACTGGATAACAGGTTTCCGGATAATGGATCCCATACCTTGGGCTTGGGCAAAGCTCAGAATATTCCTGTACTAGAGTCATCTAGTTTGGGATGGCACTAATACTCTAGACTTTTTTTTTGTTTTTAAAGGCATATTTCAGTGCTGGTCTGTTTTTTCTCAATGCAAACTATTTTTGGCCTTCCACTGCCACAGAGAAATGGGTATCTCTAAAAGTATTTCATGGGGTGATTACCTGGGGTGTTCTGTAGCATACGTACAGAGTATCGCAACAAAAAAACATTTCTGTTTTGTAGATTTGTTGTATAAGAGAGAGAGATACATGATTAGGAAATGTATGGTTATGAGTCTGCGAGGCCTCACTTTCAGCTTTAAAATAAGCAGACTTAATTGGCCAAATAATCCATTTCTACCATCAATGTTATAGGGCAGTGTACAAGCTTGTGGTAATGTGAATCATTTGACACAGTAAAGTCTCCTATAAAATGCACTTTTTAACCTCTTTCTCAGCTTGCTTCTGCTTTTTGTAACATACTTGCACTAATCTTAAGCGTAATTCTAAGCATCTTTATTTTTCAATAGTGTTAGAGTTTAAATGCAAATGCTATTGAAAGAAGTATTTGTTTATTCCCTTTTCTTTTCTGTGTCTGACTCTGAAAAAAGTAACAGGAGTCAGATCTCTTCCAGGACTTTTTATCAGATTTCATCAGCTGGCTTGCAAAATTGTTTCAGGAGTCAGAAACAGATACTGCTTTCAGTTGCACTTATATTTACACATACCTTAACCTTTTTTTATCAATTAATGTTTATTGGAAAGTTGCTTAGAATTGTATTTTCTTTCTTTATGCAAAGTCTAGTTTCCGTGGATGATTCTGTGCATGTTTGTACTTACCAGTGGGAGGAGTTAAGGGTGCTCTGACAAGACAACCTTATGTACAGAAAGTAATAAAATGAAGCAAGATTATGATAGAAGAAAGCTAGCATGCTTGCTTAGATTTATCAAGGACAAAGCAACTCTCAGACATGCACAGTATGGCTTCTTAAGAATAGTCATACAGAATGTATTCTTTTATAATTCAATAGTTGGTGACTGCAGTCAGTGCCCTTTTAAATGGGAGATGTTTGGTGTTTGTACTTCTGTTTGTGCTAAGGTTCCTTTGCACCCATAACATCATGACAGCTGCTTTCAGCAGATACAGTAGAATACTCTATAGATAAATTGTGATTAAGGTAAAAGAAATATCCGGTCCAGACCTCTCACTGTGCTTGATGTTCAGGTTTTTAAAAAGAAACATACTGTAATACTTTTTCCTCTATCATTTCATGACAATGCCCTGGGGACTAAGCTTTAGTTAAGCAATATAATGAGATAGTCCTGCGTTGCTTACTCTTTGTCCTTTCTTCCTGTTTAGGTGCCTTGACCCAAGCCGTTCGCAATTTTGCAAAGAGCCTTGAAGGTTGGCTCTCTAGTGCCATGAGTAATATTCCACAAAGAATGATACAAACCAAGGTGAGCTACATCCTGCTGTGGATACCTTTCTTCTGAAGAATGCTAACAGTTAGTAAGCAAGTGGTTTGGTGGATTTGAATTTGGCTCATATACATTAATTCAGCAGAAGTAATGTTTATGATTGGGAGGACTCCATTGTACTTACTTTAACAGGAAAATCACAATGAAAAAATAATGGGATATAAAACGGGGGACAAGACTAAAGTTATCCTCAAAATAACTGCACAGGTCTCAGTTATGATACACGGATTCCATAGCTGGGCTGCGTTTTGTTGGTCAGGAGCATTAAACTGAACAAGAAGATGGAGTAATAAATAGAGTTGTAGAGGGTGCAGCTATCATTCTGGTGGCCCCGAAAAAACAATACTTAATAATAATAGTACTGGAGTCAGAGACCATTTTCTTGTACTGAATTTAAAATTTAGATAGTAACCATGCATGGACTTGGCATATTCTAAAGAAGTAAAGATTGCTAAAAAATATTAGAAATTGTAAGTAAGACGTGACATACAACTAAATCTTTTGAATAAAGGTTTAATCAAAATATGAAGAATGGAGCATGTGGAAAGCTAGATGTGAATATTTCAGTGTTGCATTCCCTGTATTAAACCTAAATTAGTTGCTTGCCTGTCAGGGCCGAGCAGTGACCAAAGCTCAGCTTACTATTTGGTTGCAGACTGGGAAGAAAAGAGACAGTTTCAGGTCAAAAGAATTTAATCTGTGATAAGATATTAAACGTGTGATTTTTTGTGTGTGTGTGTGTGATGAACACATAGCTGCCATTGTATTAGGGCTCTGGCACACAGGGAGATTAGTCGCCCGCGAAATCGCCAGCGCAGCGTGTGCCATCCCACCGGCGACTTACATTTTCGCCGGTGGCATGGTAGTTTGGGAGATTAGTCGCCCGTGACAAGGGAGATTTGTCGCGGGCGACTAATCTCCCCGTGTGCCAGAGCCCTTAGAGTTCCCTTCTTGCCTTCTATAACTTTTCTTCTTGTAGAATTTACTCTCTTCTTTGAAAAAATGTTTTTAAGCTTGATACTGAAAATAAAATGTGTACAGACATGTATGTATTAGCATTTCTGTGTTAACAGGTTGCTGCTGTAAGTGCCTTTGCCCAAACTCTGCGTAGATACACATCCCTTAATCACTTGGCTCAAGCAGCTCGCGCTGTGCTGCAGAACACGTCTCAGATCAACCAGATGCTAAATGACCTCAACCGTGTGGACTTCGCCAACGTCCAGGTAAATCACATAAGGATTATAATATTATATGTATATATATATATATATATATATATATACAGTATATATATGGGTTTTAAATAATAATATGCATGAATCTGAATATGTTGATATATGATTAAGTATATGGTTATGTGATCTCGTTGTCCAATGATAGGAGCAGGCTTCCTGGGTGTGTCAGTGTGATGACAGCATGGTGCAGAGACTAGAAACAGACTTTAAGATGACTCTCCAGCAGCAGAGCACTCTGGAGCAGTGGGCTGCCTGGTTAGACAATGTGGTGACACAAGCCTTGAAACCGTATGAAGGACGGCCCAGCTTTCCTAAAGCAGCCCGGCAATTTCTGCTCAAGTGGTCATTTTACAGGTACCTTCACTCTATTTCAGCTTCATGTCAAAAAGCACTCATAGAAAAATAACAAGAAATAACAAAACATACAGTATATGCCCTTTACATTTTAAGTGATAATGTTTCAAATACAAGTACATATTTTTCTTTCTTTTAAAATATTGCTATTTAAAAACATTTTTAATTCAGGTCCTTCAGACCGATTTTGCAGCTTATTTGCCCGTGTATGGGCACCACCATTAGGCCTACCTGACCAATATGTAGGTTTAAACTTTCCAGATTTCGATCAGGCTGGTTTGATTTTCCCTTTGGATCTGGGACCACATCAGTGTGCATTGATGCGATCCTCAACTCATCTATCCATGTACCCACCATTTTAATCTGATCATTCGGCCCTAGGCCCAAACAATCCAATTAGCCCGATACTGCCCACTATAGGTGGGCATATTGGGAGATGATTTGCTCATTTTGTGACCTTGCCAAACAAGCAAATCACAGCATGTATGACAGAGGCAGGTCAAGGTCAGCCGACCTAGCCAACACGGTCAGCCACCTTGTCCCTGCACCCTCCACGGGGGCCCATGTGTGCACGTGTGCATGGGGATCATTGCCCCCACCATGCAGTGACAAGAATTGGGGCCAATGGCAAGGGAGCACGGACTAGGGTTAGGCAGGAGAGGTAACTATATGGGGCCCCCCATCTTTGCACCCTTGGTGCCTACCCCAAGTTCCAGCCCTGGTGTATGGCCACCTTTAGAGCAGAAAATGTGTGCTCCTCCAAAGTCTACATGTACTTGATGTTGATGAATAAGCAGCATTTAGCAACTACCAAAAGTGTAAAAAATGGAAAGAAATGAAGCCTAGATATGGCAAAGTAATTAGATACGATTCTATGAAGAAAAAAAAGTAGGAACTTTGACTGGGGGATTTCTTGGACAATATATGTCCATTTTCCCCAGGTCCTTTGAGAGCATCACTGCATAAATAAAACAAGTACAGGTCCTTTAAAAATCAAATGGTCTAGGAATAAAAGGAAAGAATAGAGTGAAAGCAAATTTGCTGTGGTCTTAGACTTTCTTGGAATAAAGTTGCAACCACTATCCAATATACTGCCCGAAGCAGGATGTAGATTTGTTATGTTCTTTTGCATGGTATGTTTTCAAACTGAGAACTGAAAGTGAGAATACAAGAATGAACCTCAAATGAAGGCTTAATACTCCTTGTCATGGGCCTGACCTTATAGCACAATGAGCTTATTTTAACTTATTTCAATACACTGAGGATAGGTACAGCTAACTTTTTCCTCATAAATCAAAGCAAATGCCATTTTAAAAAATAATACTGATACTGTAAACATAGTAGGGCTTTGCACTAAAATGTTGGTCATAACTATATATATGTTTGTAGACATCATATAGGGTAATAGAGGACACCGGGCTTTGCCCGAAACATGTAATGTAACACACTATTAAACACTAATTTGCAGCAAAGCCCTGCAGTGTCAGGTGTCCTCCATTACCCTATATGATGTCTACATGCAATTAGTGCTACAACAGGAGCACAGGAGTGATATTCCTGCTTGAATGAGGTAGCTGAACTGGAATACTGGACTTGGAAAGATTTTGGTTTATATATATGTTTGGTATACCTATACTGTATATATGTTTGTTCAACATAAACTCGGTAAATAGAATTTGTTTTAAAACATCAATATAAAATTTTGTTTTTACCTTTACTACTCCCTCCTCCTCTTGTTTAAGAAGAAATAATTACTGCTCACATGCCCCTTGTTTTCCCCTAGCCCATTTTATTAACTACGTTCCACAGTTGCTTAGAACCATCGCTATTACGTTATTAAAATAATGGCATTCACCTGCCAGTTACAAATGGCACACAATTTCACAATTATACTCTCTATGATTGTTAATAAAATCAGGGGACATCACCCCTCTCCACTTTTAGCCTTGCTTATCTTACTATCTTAATCCCCATATGTAATAAAAAAAACACAAAGTTTGCCCATTAACAACCAATAAAATATTTGCTTCAAACAGATGACCATTAAATTCTACTCACTGATGGTTGCTATAGCTGACTGGACCTGTAGCAAACTTTGCACCTTTTATTGAATAACCCCTTTAAAGTTTTATTATGGTAATCACTGAACTGGACATCTTTTACTTATGCCAACAGTTGTCTATACTGGATAAATAGCCAGGAACTTGAATATATGTATCTGACATGTATTTGGGTTTACAAACAGAATGGAGATCTAACTCAAAATCCAGTTTCTCCACTGGAGTCTATTACTACTTACTGCTTCATTTTACTTTTACCTTCATTTGCAACATTTATATACACAAACTGTGCAAGCCAGTGTTTTTATTATCATTTCTGAAGTGGTTTTATTAAGAAATGGATTTGCTTTGTGCTTGCTTTGCTTGTTTAAAGAGAGTTAATACAGTTTTTATTTAGAGTTACGACATTTATTGCTCTCCAAAAAGGCATAAGACTGTCAATTTGCACCGGAGCCTAGGGTTAATATACTACTTTTATCTTATTAATGGGTATTTAAAGCAGCTAGCAAAGGCTAGTGAATTAAAGAAATATCTTTAAAATCTGAATTATGCACTGAGAATGGTGATATTTCAACCTGTACTACTTTTCTTTTTGTTTTTCTTTTCCTTTCATTCCTTTTTTTCAAACAGTTCTATGGTTATTCGAGACTTAACCTTGCGCAGTGCTGCCAGCTTTGGTTCTTTCCACCTGATCCGCCTTCTCTACGATGAATACATGTTTTATTTAGTTGAGCACAGAGTTGCCCAGGCAACTGGAGAATCACCAATTGCAGTCATGGGAGAGGTGAGTCTGTCAACAAACATTTAATTTACTAGCTTTTTTTTTTTTTTTTTTAATGAATACCCCTTTACTATGAGTGTGTTTTCCATCCTGTTTCTTAAATAAAGAACATTTGGTGTCTACACAAAATCTTCTCATTTCAAGACTATTTTTTTTCATACTGATGAATGATCATTACAGCAGGGTTTTATCGGTTACAGGTGACCCTCTGGAGTTTTATTTTAACAGACATAATTACCTACTTCAGATCCTGATCAGAAGGACAAGTGGCTGACATTTCAGTTGTCGCACAGTAATTAAAGTGAACATTTTCCTAAAAATATACTTTGGGAATGAGCTTTTTTTCTCTAATTTCTTTTGTCATTTTCTTCCCCTCCTTCTAACACTAACATTCAAATTCTCATCCTGTCGCTTTTGGGGTTTTTTTTTCAACCCATCTCTGGCTAACTGCAAGAAATGTATAGTAATATAATATAATGCACTTCAGTATTATAAGTCCACCTTGCTTTTTTTTATTTAAAGAAATACAGAGTTTTCTGTGTTTTTGCTACCTGTCATCATTCTTCTATCAGTGTCACCATGAGACTAATTGATCTGTCTCTCATTTAGTGAAATAGCTTGCGGGCCCCAGTAACTCTGTACATGTCACCACTTTTCAAAACCTGTGCAAAATATTATCTGTTTTTTATTTCTACATTTATTAGAATGTGCAAGCTAGGTCTCCTATCAGGCACTTTATAGCTCTGGGCCCTTCTGGATCTGCTGGTTGAATTTGACAAATTGTAAAAAACAGCTCAATGAGTCAAAGATTACTATGTTAAGCAGTTTTTATGGGTTATGGTATAACATTAAATGATCTGCTCTAACAAGTTTTAAAGAGCACACATGATCACATCATTGCATAGACATTTATTTTAAAAATTCCAAAATTGTTTATATCATAAATCTTCAACACATTTATAGCTTATATAAATATAAATTTAATCCCAGCTAAAATATAGTTAATCCTTATAGGAGGCTAAACAATTCTGTTGGGTTTAAGAAATGTGTTAATTATTTTTAGCAGACTTAAGGTATGGAGATCCAAAGTACGGAAAGACCCCCTTATCTGTCTGTAAACCCACCTTGAGCATTCTGGATTACTGGTCCTATACATGTGTGTGCGTATGTGTGTATCTATATATATATATATATATATATATATATAGATAGATAGATAGATAGATACACACACACCTTTGTAGATATGCCTATATTTAAAAAAATGTCTAATATATATGTGTGTGTGTGTGTGTGTATATATATATATATCTATAAACAGGACCAGCACACCATTTCACAGCAATTCTTCTATTTATTTATTCATTCACCATGCGTTCCGACGTTTCGGTCCCTACTGGGACCTTTATCAAGGACCTTGATAGGAGGGACCAAAATGTTGGAACGCACGGCGAATGAATAAATAGAAGAATTGCTGAGAAATAGTTTGCTGGTCCTGTTTTTTTCCATATTTTGACTTCAGCACCCATCTGTTAAACTGGTTTAGAGTGCGGACACACAGCTTGACTTATATGTGTGTGTGTGTGTATAGAATGCTTGGGGCCTCAGGTTTTCTCCATAATTTGCATCATCATACCATAAGTCTGCCAAAAAATTTGGCACACATTCATGCAGCTTAGTTGCGATCAAGTAAATATAATTTTTTATTATTACAGAGAATAAGGAAATAATTTTTAAAGATTAAAGTAATTTGCTTAAAATGAACTTTATGGGAGATGGCCTTGCCATAACTGGATAATGGGTTTCCAGAGATAACATACCAGTATTTCAGGTGTAGGTTCCATTTCTAGCAATGAGGACTAAATTTCACTTTCTGTCTGTACAGACACTGATAAATTCTGCATAAACAGGCAATTTTATTTCCTTCAAAGTGTGTTAGAACTTCTCTCACATCAGTACATAGGCTCAGTAATACCGTCTTTATGTATTGGTATGGTATTCAGACAGCAAAAACTTATTTTGCCATAATCATATCAATGCATTCATTGTCGTACATTAACTCCTAATACCTTTTTTATTTTTGTCTCTAGTTTGGAGATTTAAATGATGCATCACCAGGAAATATGGAAAAAGGTAAGTAACTTGATATGCTATGAGTGGTATCTGACAACAGTGTGTTGGCATCTATATCTGTTTTTGAAGCCTGCTGCATGCATGTGTGGCTGTAGCATTCTTTATTTATGTCTTGTGAAATCTATTGCTTCATTTTGTTGCTCTAATATTGTAGTTGATAATGCAATGACTGTTTTTGAAACCTCTGGCCAAAGGCCATAAAGCAGTGTATGTACTAAAAAAGCCAATTGCCTTTGTAGATTTCACAGTTGTTCTCTGTTTACAAAATTATTATATGTTATATGTGATGACAGTGGCAAATAGGGGGGAAATTACTCTGCTATCTGCATTGGAGCTATGAGGGTCTAACAAGTGCCAAACCCCTCACCTTGTTACATAATATAGTGATTAAGGTACCCCTATTGTAAAATATTAAGATATTATAATTCCCCAAGGACTTACATGACCATATAAAGGCATGCAGCGCGGGTGCTACATTGTTTGCATTGTTGGCAGCTTGTGTTTTTCATTTTTAATTCATCTTGTTTGGCATGTAATGTGTAGTTTGGGAGCCATTTTTATGCATTTGTTTTAGGGGTCTTTTCTGCAGCAGGAATTGGTCAGATTTCATTGAACTGTCATTATTATTAAGTTATTAATCAAGTATTTTCAGTAGAACCAAAACAACTGGTATAGATTGTGAATAAAGGTACAAATAGAGGCCTCTGTAGCTTTCCCAAACTACCAAAGGGCCCGCTATACTGCTTTGTACAGAATTATTTAGTAAATTCCTTGGTCACAGTTTATTAAATAACACAATATGTGGCTTGGGTAACTTTTGGAATGAAATCTGTTAGATACCTGAACTGTATATTTGTGTATGTAAAGGGGTTATTATTATACAAGCTACAAAAGAAGTGCCATAATGACTGTGACCTCCTTTGCCCTATGTGAATGATTGCTTTTACTGTACCAAACTTTATTTTTGCATACCTAATAATACATTCGCTGGCATAAATATATACTAAAATGTTCTCTGTTAATGTGTCTGTTAATATTCTCTGTCAAACTGTACAACTTTGCCAATGTAAATGTGTGTAAAGTGTGCCATAAAAATGACAAGCTTCTGCTTTGCAAAAAGTGCACTTGATGATATTTGCTAACTATTGATAAAGAACCTATTACCTTAACAGGCTTAATGCCTTGCATAATGTACAGTATAAAGCCCAGTAACATTTCAGCTTGGGGGTTAGGCTTTAGGGTTTAACCTAGGGACTGGTGGAATTGCTCTAAAACTCTATAGATGCTTTGTTACAGCATTTTCCCTATGACATTAAAGAAAAACAAGACCCTAGTGGCCTGTGCCAAATATTATGCTATAAGTTTGGAGCATGCAGTATGTCTAAATATTTACCAAACAAAATACTGCCAATTGAAACGCTTGATACTATGGCTTTTGAAATATAGACAGTGTACATTATAAATAGTTTTTTAGTTTCAGTAAGGGGTGATAGCATGGACCAGTTCTTCTGTATAAGGTCTTTATTTATCTCTTTCTCTGCACTTGTTCCTGCTGAGAAAGCAGATATTGTGTATCAGTCAGGCTATTAATGTCTAATCTGAAGCTCATGTTGATGGACTGCACTGAAATACTGCTAGGGTGCTTACGATTTGGTCCTAACTGTATAAAATAGGTATAGAAAATAAAGCCTTTCTCTCCCCTTAGTCAGCCTTGTAATTAGTGATTGTTTTCATCCTATGTGCTCACGGTTTGTTTTGCTGTAACAGAATTTTATTATAGCATTGGTGTAAGCAAAAATGTCACAGATTTTTATATTGTTTGTAGGCTGCACTTCACTTTTGGGGTTGCTGGCTATATTTGGCACTACATTTGTGTTGGAGGCAGATTAGTGATTTATTCATGCAATACATTACAATCCTTTTGAAACCATGTACTTATATTATGTTTAGTTGACTCTATATTGGTGACATCTGGGATATTGTCTACCTTTATAAAGGAGTGTAGTAACTAGTGTTATTAGTTTGCTTCTAGTTTCTATGGCAGCAAGGTGACTGCCTTGCAGTGCTGGGGTCCTGAATTCAAGCTTGGGCACAATCTGCACTTGGCACTGTTTAATAGCAACAAGTTTTTTTCTGCCTATACCTGGGTAGGTTTCCTCTGGCTTCCCTCCCACACTCCAAAAACATACAGGCAGCTTAACTGGCTCCTGAGAAAATAGATGCTACTGTGTGTAACTGTGATAGGGACCTTAGACTGTAAGACTGTAAGCTCCACTGGTGCAGCTACTGATGTAAATGATATATAATCTCTGTAAGGTGCTGCAGAAATATGTTGCCACTATATTAATAAATTACTAAAATAATAAATATTGCTACAATTCTCTCTGTTGGCCCATTCTTTACATGTAAAGTGATTTAAGTTGAACATCCCCTACAACTTAATGATTAGGGTAAAATCTACACCTTCTTTTTGAATAGAGGGGGGGGGGGGCACTGTAACTATATAATAAGCATGTCAATTTTTCTTCCACAAATTTGTTACTCCTAGGTCATGTAGCGGTGAAACTGAACAGAAATAGAAACATTACATGGCTTCTTGGTGTGATTAGTTGATTAGTACTTATTAGTTGAGTGGTTGCAAATCTCTTACCCTACGAAATAATTCCAAATCCTTTTCTATCATATTAGTTGAGCAAAATAAATATTGCTTATACTAAATTTAACATTTCAATTGCATAACCTTCCTTCTTGGAATTTACAATCCCAACAAGCAGACAGACTCCATTTTGTGTACACTGTTATTAAGACAAGTTTTGTATCACCCCAGAATGAGGGACCTGATGCCCATGCCCAGGCTACACAGTTATAGGCAGTAAGGAGAGAGAAGGAATGTGAGGAGTGCAGTGATGTCTAGGAAATGCTGAATGGAAAGTGAAAGGAATTGACTGCCCCACATCTATGCCTGAGGCATAAAGGCGGGGCAGGCAATATATGATTAACAGATCAGGTTTTTAAATATATACAAGAACGGATGTTTTAATTTGCAAAGGACTTTTATTATACAGCTTTTTATGTGTGGGCAACAGGTCCCCTTTAAAATGAATTTCATATAGTGGTTGCATTGATATTCTGAGACAATACATAGTTGTCTTTTTAGGGTTTTTGTATTGTAATCCTTTATTAGTCCAATTATAACCTGATAGAAATTTAAAAACTAGGTTGGTAATCACCAAATGGATGCAGTTTTATTCTAAGGCTAGATCTTATTGTTATTATTCATTGTTATTACTATTTAGGCCCTCTTCTGTTTATCTCTTGGTCACCCATTAAAACCACGGCTGGTGGCTTGGGTGGCAGCAACCAGGTTCCCTCAATGGAGAGTAACAAAAATGGATACAAGATATAAACATAATAAAAAAAATAAAGGCACAATCTGCTTATAGTTTCAGATTATCAAGCAAAACATTATACTAGAAGTTTATTTTAAGGTGAACTTGCCTTTTAATATTGTTGCATTTCTATCTGTTTATGAAAAAGTATATTTTTTGCGATTTTCCTCAGTCTCTCTCTCACACTCTCCTCCTTTCTCTTTGTGCTAGTTTCATGGTTGTTTGTTTGTGCAGATGAAGGCAGCGATGTGGAGAGTGAGATAGAGGAAGAGCTTGATGATTCTGTAGAGCCCCCAGCCAAGAGGGAAAAGACGGAGCTGAGCCAAGCGTTCCAGGTGGGCTGCATGCAGCCATCGCTGGAGGGGAGCGTTCAGCAAAGCCTGGTCTTAAATCAGCTGCACAGCGAGCACATTGTTACAAGCACTCAGACCATCAGGCAGTGCAGTGCCACCGGGAATACCTACACTGCCGTCTAGCGCAAACAAAAGCTTGCAGAAATGAGATGTAGAAATATATCTATGTCGGGCTTAAATGAGTGGCGGCAGAACAGAATATGACTGAAATGTGACTGTTTCTGGCCTTTCAGACCCACCTTTTTTATCTTTACCCCCCCCCCCAAGCATTTGCCCCTCCAACTCTTGCATTGTAAAGTAGATTTTCCAGGCAGTTCATGGATTTTATTATGTTTTAATATATATAAATATATTGTTTCTCTCTCTGTTTCTCAGCTACCCAAACCTTTCTTTCATTTTAGAACTTGAGTTTGCCTTTATGTTTTATTGTTAGCTCAGTAGTAGGTAAATTAGTTGCACTTCTGTAAAAGTAAAATCATCTTCATTTACACTGGAAATATAATGTGACAGCTGAGGCATGAAACAAGGGGGGGGGGGGGACCCAAAAAATGTGCAAGAAAATACTGGTGTAAGTTGTTTATATGTGAGAGGGTATATGTTTTTGGTGGTTGTAATATAATACAAAGGAGTATATATGCATTTTCTCCTATGTTCGATAAGTCAATATCATGAACTACGTACCTAATGCAGCAAGCTAAATTAGTGCGTTGTAATGCAAGTGAAAAAAAGTATAATTTTTTTGTCTAATGGTCAGCAACGCAAGCAATTTCCGTTAATTGTGTTCATTAATTTTTGGCTTGATGTGTGTAAACTCTTTGGGGGTTCGCTACGAGACTGTATAAATGGGTCAGAAAAAGTTGACAGCGCAATGTACATAGGCCCCAGACCGTGTTAAATCTCTCTAAGTGTTCCCCTGCTTCTCCGTTGCAAAACTACTGATTCAGTAAATGGGCACACTTGCACAGATGTTATATGCTGTTTAGAAAAGCCCATATGAATGGGTATAAACGGGCCCTCAAATATTCAGTAATTTAGGTAAGTACATTATGACCTTTGATATAAACTGAATCTTATATCCCTTCCTCCCTGATGGCTAACTTTGTGGCATAGATTGTTTATAACAGGATGGCTAGATTGCATGCATGAAATGTGGGAATCACTATATGTGGCATGCATATGTCCGTGATACGGCTTTTGAAGAAGAAAAAAAGTCAGGGAGATTAGGTTAAAGAAGCATAGGCTGGATTCATAGGGACTGAACGTAGAAAATGGCTTCCCTCTGTTCCTTGCTATTCTGATCTTAATTTTGTAACAGTAGTTAATGCTGTTGCTATTGAGATATATATATGTATATATATGTATTCACACACACACACTTATGTATATATGCCTACATTTAAAAAAATGTCTGTAGGTTTTAATATCTCTTTGTGTGTGTGTGTATATATATATATACTGTATATATTTATATTAATAGATATATACAGGTATAGGATCAGTTATCCAGAATGCTTGGTACCTGGGGTTTTCCAGATAAGGGATCATTCTGTAATTTGGATCACCCTACTTTAAGTCTGGTAAAAATAATTTAAACATCAAATAATCCCAATAGAATTGTTTTGGCACCAATATTGTTCAAGTATATCTTAGTTAGGATCAAGTGCAAGTTACTGCTTTATTTTTACAGAGAAAAAGAAAATCATTTCTAAATTTTAAATTATCTGCTAAAATTGGAAACATTTCCAATGGGTAATGGATCCCATACCTGTGTGTACGTATATATAAAATACTTTTGAGCTGAGAACACTATTCAATATATCTTCTAATTTAAGGGGTATCAGTTACCTAACCAACCCTGCTTTAATTCATTGAATTAGAGAGTATCAGTTCCTCCAATATATGGTTTTTACTTTTGTATTTTTTTTGTTAATGACTAGAAATGATACTTGAGTATTAATGGGTAATGAACACAACTGTAAGTCATCCCACTAACTGCCTAGTATTTGGTACATGGTAAGTAACATTTTTTCAAGATTTAATATTTATGTTATCAACCATGTACCAAGGACTAGGCAGTTAGTGGGATGACTTACAAATAATGTTCTCTAGATCACCTATTAATAATATTAAATACAGATTTGTAGGACACCTACAACAACAACAACAGAACTGATATGAGGAAGGTTCTAAATCTACAAGCAAATGCGATAATGTTAACATCCTTCTGATCACCCATTATTACGTTAGTATATGATCATCATTTATTTCCAGAATAATGAAGACACTCTGAAATGCTGTACCAAAAGATGAAATTGTGATCTGACTGTAGAAAAAATACAGAAACCCTTTGTGGTTTTGAGGGGAAAATAAAAGGATTATTTTTTAAATTGAAAAATATTTTTACCTCTAAAAATATTTAAATTGCTCTTTGCTAAAATGTTTGATCCTGGAATCAACTGGATACATTTCTAAACTGATCGATGAATGACTTTCAAGTTCCAGGCCTATAATAGGGTGCATTTAACCACCCAAGACCACTGGTGAACATCACCACTGACTGGCTGTTGTTGTCTCAGAAGAGTGTAGAACAGACTACAGCTTTACTTTTTAGTGGGAAAAATTGACTAAGTTTGTGGTCTGAGATGACCGGTACCTCAGGGCCAGACTTTTGCTAAAGAGACCAGAGCTGTCCAGAGTGTGTCCTTCAGCCTTTGGTCACCTACAATGGAGTTGTTGTTGAGGGATAGGTTGGACATTACATATACGGGAGGTTAATAAATAGCCCTAAAGGAAGCTTTATTGGATGAAGCTCTTATGTCTCTCAGCCACAGCTTCATAGATTTGTGTGTGATAGTGAGTGGATGAAACTTTGTGAAAAGACTAAAACATAATACATTTTAGGCAGTGTACCTGGTCCACCTCATTGGAACTTATTCCCACTCATGTAGGATTAGAACGGGTGGCTAGACAGACCATTGCCAATTAAGAATGTACTTCAGGGATCACTGTACCTCGCCTATTTCACAGTGCCTTAAACAGAACTGAAGCTAAGATGTAGTTGTGTTTGGTTACATTTTTCCTTTTTAACATTACTCAGCAATGTGCTTGTGTTTGTTTTTATGGTCCCAAGAAGTGTGGACACAGTCTTAGCTTTTGTTTTTTATATTAGTGGGACATGTTGCTATGATGGATTGAGAAAAGACTGCTCTTCTCCTCATTTCTTTTGTTTACCATATTTGTTATTGTAATCACAGTACGTTCATGGGAGTTGCAGACACTTAAGCTTAGAGGTTGATTAATGAACATAGGTGTTCAATTACAGTTGCCAGTACCAGCCAATCAGCAATTAGTTTTGAACAGTCAACAAGTTAAAAAATGAGAGCAAAAACCTGAATGGTTATTATTGGCAACTCCGATTGTGCAGGTCAGCGCCTTTGTAAGTAAATAAACCCTTTAGGCTCTGATGGCACATAAGTCATATGTCTCACCTCAAGGTGTACAGAGTAGAGTAAAACAAAGGCATGGAAGTCAAGAGTTTTAGGGGAGGGCGGATATGGCATTTGATATAGACTTGCAAGTTTCTGAGTACCCCAAATTTCACATCCATGGTGGTCCATTTTCTGCATGGTATTTCCATAATAATAATGATGATGCATCAATGTCTGTGAGTTTCTGAGAAACAGTTCTATGCTGGTATGATAGAAGCAGTTGCCTTTCTACCACCCTAACTGCTACTCCTGCTTCAGTCCCATAGTGATTTGATATTAATTGTGCAGGTGAATACATACACACACATTCAAAAGTCTTACGTTTATAACAGCCTTGAATTTACAAATGGGTATTTTGACATTTTAAATTGCTAATCTAATGTCAAATAATTAAATATTTTAACGATTACTGTCCTTAAATTGAACTTATCAGAGTCCCTTCATTAGTTTATTTTTTATGCAGAAGAAATGAGTAGCTATGGAGATGTATAAAACATATGACTGTTGCTGGAATGAGAATGCAGTGTTCATGGCTGGTGGTATGTGGCTAGCCCCAGCAATATGGCAAGCTTAGTAGCCTCTAAAGTCACTCATAAACCATTACAACTGGTAGCATAGAATTATGAAAGTCTTGTAGGTGCCATGATGCCCAAATGCCTTATGGGTATTATAGTTATGGAAAAAAATATACCTATTTGAGAAGTTAATTTACAGGCCTTAGTAATTAATGGTGGCAACTTTTTGGCCATGTACGTAAAAAATGATTTTATCTCCCCTTTAGACAGAGTGATGGGTGGCTTTATATATGGGCTAATTGTGTGTTTCACCTTACACACCAGCATATTGTCTGCACTGGCTTTAATAGTTGTATGCACCTGCATGAGCACACTGCTTAGAGTGAACCCAATTTCAGTTGTGATAAATAAGTAGATGAGAGATAATTGTGAAAGGTTTAATAACAGCTACACTGTGGCATTGGAAGTGCAGTATGGTACTTATAATAATTAGTCTCTAAATGTACCTATATGCTAACACTTCTGCTTATGTAGGACAAAATAAATTCCATATTAAAATGATATAGCTGTAAAAATGCACAGAAACTGTAGCGGATATTTAATCCATCTGGCTTTTAAATATGTTTTATTGTATTGTTATTTGTAATTTGTGAGACACTAAATCATTTATTGATAATAATGTTTTTTTTACTGCTGTATTCATATTATTCCTGATGTTTGGCAGCTTGTACTTTGACTCATCAAATGTTAGACTTTTCCTTGAGCTTAAATGTTTTGTCATGGTTCAGGCATAATACAGGCAATGGCTCTGGGACTAGTAACAAGAGTGAGTTGTGAGCAGTAGAAAAAAAATTAGCTTGGTGATTATTATTAAATTACTAAAAACAGATCTCTAGTGAAATTGATTTTGTTGTATTAAACATTCACTACAGTTTGGGTGCAATTTACAGTTTTACAGTTCCCATTTAGATTCAATATAAATAGGCATCATTGGCTTATTCTGAAGTGTGTTTCAGAATCTCAGCTTTGCATAGCAAGACTTCTACCCCAAGTATGGCTTAACACCAACTAAAGGCCAATGTACCATGCTTCTTTCCCCAGGATACATATTTTTAGCCAGCTGCAACAAATGCTGTGATAAACCAAATGTATTTTACGTTGCTTTCAACTGCTTTTGACAAAAAACATACATGACACATCTCATCTCATCTCCGCTCTACTTGTGAGTATGTAATTGGTCATTATTCTTGTGAGTGATAAGCATTTTTTGGTTTATCTAGCCAGTCTTCATATGCATTTACTTTCCTATCCCTCCATAATGATGCAATATTCAATGCCTAAATCCATAGACCCATTTTGTATTTTGTTCCAGAGGCTGTAGTGAAGGCCATGCTAGAGGTTTTATTATCTTTCTGTTACATTAGAACATCTATATTACAAAACAACATGTGGGTGGATTCATAAGCCTTCTACATTGATTCCTATGTTTAGCTGTAAACCACATAAAGCAACTCACCACAACAGAATATTAATTTAAGTTATAAGAATGTGATAGGCTGTCTATGTCAAATGTCTAGCCAAAGGTAAAAATAAAATTTGTTCCATCTGTTCCTTTTAGGCCCAAACCCTGAATCTGGGGTAAAATAGTGTCTAATCTGGTTATGCACGTGATGGGGGGGGATAGGTAATCCTATGTCCTTTGAAAATACCTAAGGGGCTGTTGGACTGGGGAATTGCAAAAGGATCCCCTTGCCATAATGCTTACAATATAGGCCATTTAGTTGCCCTTCTAGGACCTTTCAGTCCAAAAAACATGTAGAGATGTTGGTACTTCTGTTGTCACCTGGTCATTTATATTTCTTCTCTCTTCATGAACACCCCTATTGTGCCAGATTTTGCTTGATCAAATTCATTCCTTCACTGTTATCAGTCCAAAGTTTTTGATCACAGTGTTAATTTGAATTTGTATGTATTTTCATTAGAAAAATGATCCTTCCCCACTCTAATCAATTCCATTTTCTAAGGTATTAATCCTCCTAAACCAGCTCAGTGAGGTTTTTCCCCCTATATATTATTTGTATTGTTAGTACAGCAGACCCCCTCCTTGTTTTCTCATTTTAGTGTGTATATATTTACATATTAGATGCCATTTTCCTTCTCTTCTTTTAAAAACAGCATCTCTGGCCCTTTAACGAAAATTGATTTGAGTACCCTGCGCTGCCATTAATTGCTAGCATAAAACCACATTCCTTCCATACCTTCTTTAATCCCTAAAAATCAATAAAGCGAAGAGTGGCCCTTAGTTTGGACACATTAAAATGCAGTTGATGTTAATGCTGTTTGTGCAGGATTGACAGAATACCATTTTTTGGGACACAGGATTTAAGGATAAAGGCATAAGTCCTACCAGGACCAACTGACAAGATTACTTTGGTGCTTTCACTTCTGCCTTTCTATGCTAATCAGAGGCTATAAAAACCCACAACCAGCTTTGGTCTTTGTATTTTTAGTACGTGTTGTGCTTATGATATAAATATATATTTTTTAAGGACTGGCAAAGTCAATTTGTGACCAAATATTCATGTTTAGGAGTTTTCTTCAACGTTTTAGAAAATATTAATGACATAAAGAAATGTCTTGGAAATGTAGAGTACACGGCACAGATGTTTTGTAATTCTGATACTGTAAACTCTTTGGGGAAAAAGGGGTATTTTCCACATGATGCAACACTGATGTGATAATATACAAATTACTACTACTCTTCTCATTCAGTCCTGAGTAGGCGGTGCTTAGTAGCCCCTGCTTGCTCCCAGGGTTTCAATAATTGTTGACATACAGCTCTCCAAAAATTCATTTACATTTCACTGTTACTCTTAGAGGTATGTTTTTTAATTTGTGCGTCCTGTTGTGTAGCCTTATACCACTTCGAGTGCAAGGAAGTCGGGCCGTGCATTTGTTCGATGCACAATGCCAGTTCTGTTTCAATGGAAAAAACTTTTATTTAATCCCTAAATTCAGTCAACTTCTCTACAAATCTTTGGTGAGTAATTATATGGAATCCTAAGATCTGCACTACTTATTTTTAATTCTAACTAAAAAAAAAAAAAATAGACAAAAAAAAACTGGAATAGAAACATAATCGTAGTTTCTAGTATTAGGAAGTTTATTTATTGTTAAACTGTACATAACCCTTTGAGCATTGTAAAATGAATAAGAATAAATAAGCACTACTTCTTACCTGGACACGAGGGCCGAGGTGAGTTTGGTAAATATCTCTACACAAGCTGTGTATTATCTTAACAGTAGGCACTGTATTACTATTACTGGTTTATTATAGTATGAAGGAGGTCGTAAGTTCTATGTTGTTTAAGAGAGAAAGCCAACAGCTGCAGCTGGCCATGCAGTTCTTCTATAGATGTATAATGTGTTCCTCAGATCACTAAGGGGCAGATTTGTCAAAGATTAAAATGAGAAATTGACAAGTTTTCCCATCTATTTTTTTAAAGGGGAACTCACTTCACCCAAACACAACTTGAGCTTTTTGAAAAGTAAAATTTCAAACAACTTTGCAATATACATCAGTTAAAAATTCTGCAGCCTTGTCATGATTTTGAATGTAATAATATGGTTTGGAACTAAGCCTGGCCCCCTGTTCCCCTGCTGATCTGCCTGAGTATGTTGAGACTCAAATAAAATGTAACAGTAGTCAACTGTCCTCAGCCTGCATCCCCCAAATCCCACAATTCCCTGCACATGTGATGTCTATAAGGAAAGGAATGTCCCAGTGCAATGCATTGTGGGTTATGTAGTTCCTGCATGCTGTCTGTAAGCTGCCAGGATTTAATATGATGCAGAAGGAGAATAACTTTTTGCAGCTAGATTTCAGCATTTACAAATTGTATTTATTCATATTTTTTGATGGAACAGATTACAGTGATATGTATATTAAAGGTTTCATTGTTGTGTGGGGCTCTTTTACAAATTTTGGTTCAGAAGTTGGAGTTCCCCTTTAAGGAAAGCTTTAGCAAATCAACACTTTTCAACACAAATCTAAAAGCTGATAAATGTGTTGAACACAGTTGGGTAAATTCATTTTAATGGAACATAAATGATTAAATATGAAAACATAATTATCTTTTTAACAAGGGGTGCACACTGGTGAATTTGTGTATGTTGATTCTGACCTGGCTTATAGTTATCCACTTCCTACTGATCACATACCTGTGTTTGCGTAAATGAGCTATGTAGTGCCTACTGGGTAGAGTATAATTGAGGGCTTGTACCTATTCTGCTCCTCTTTTCACTTTGCAAGGGCAAACAAAGAGATATATGGGTTTTCCTTAGGATTTTATATCCACTAATGACATTCACTACATCCCCATGTATGTTTAACCTTATCCTGCATGTAAGGATCCTCGGTTTATCTGTGCTGACAAGGAAAGGTTTGCATAGTAGTGCATTAAAAGGAGCCACTTGGGTACTGTGGTTACAAGCTTCATTTTATTGTAGAATTTACCATATGCTACTGTTTCATTCCCTCTGTATTATGCCAGTTAGGAAACTGGATCACTACTGTATTTTAGCAAGAATCCTTTGAATATAGATGGTGTCATAAAGGACTATGTAGCACTGACTGACATTATTGTGGCACCAGTGGGGATGGAAATGCACGATACAGTTACATTTCAGATAAAATGAGAGGCGTGCCAGGGATGCGGGGCAAGTACTTTTGGTATGTAATGTATTAGACTAGACAGACAAACTGGAACCAAAAAACAGAAACCAATCTCATCAACCAAGCCTACAGGTTGAAGTGAAAATGTACTGTAAATATGGGGTTCTGGCTTTGGGACGCACTTTTACAATGCACTGTTTATGATAAATAGTTTACTTTCCCTTTAAAAAAAGACAGTGGTATCCTTTGAATACAAAAAAATAAAATCATTTTTTCTGACTGATATAAAATGCCTTTTTGAAATGCTGGATTGGAGGCCTTTAATGAAAACCACGTGGTGGCCCTCCTATTTCTCTGCTGTTCATTTAGCTGTACAATACTCAAAGGGTTGGACACTTATTCTGTTGATCTTTACAATGATTTACTGTAAATGCTTCTCAGTTTGCATGCCTTGATCATTGCTGCTAGTGATTTGTACGTGCCAGTAGAACTTAGTATTGTTTATCTGATTATATTAAGTAAAAGCCACTTACAAAGTGACTGCCTGCTTTAGTTCGGTTCTCTTTGATTTGACTCATTTACATTTATTCTTTTTTTCTTCTTTTCTTTGAATAATGTACAACATGCCTTAGCGACACTCCTGGGATTGAAAGCTCTGAGTTATGATACTAAACTGTTTGAGCTCCAGAATAGTGGAAATAAACACTGAAATAAACACGCGGCCCATTGAGGTATCTCTTTTACTAGGAGCCGTTACCTTTTTAAATTAGTTGCTGCGAGTATGAGGCAAGTACAAGCTGAAGGGGGCTGTCGTTGGACAGTAGTTTGAGGGCTTATGTCAGACATCTAATATCTTTCCGCGTACTTAGCCTTCTCAGAGGCTTTTTAAAGCATTCCAGTCTTTTCTGGCTCTAAAACAGTTGCGTGAAGCTAATCAATGCAACAGGGCTGGCAAATGAAACAGTGCCTTTAAAAGGAACATATTGTAGCCCACTGTTGCAGGCTAAGCTATTATTGGCTGTAGGCCTTACCACTTATATTCCAAATCTTCTCAGGGCTTTCCTATCCCACAAGTCCACTTTGTTTTGGTTTTATGTTGTGTCTTGTTTCATTTAAGTGCCATTTTTTTTTGGGGGGGGGGGGGTGATTCACTGACTCACTTGGTAAGTGGCCTAGAACGTTAATTCAGTCTACAAGCACAGAGGCACAGTAACAGTAGGGTTTTCCTTTGCTTTCTAAGCTCTTCATATAGGCTAAATATATTCTGTAGTAAAGGTAGGCAGCTTTCTTTTGTAGCGCTTGTATCCGTGTGATAACGTAATGTTCTTTTCCAGTTTTTGCATTACAGTTGAATATACTTTTTATTTAAACCTCATTGGACAATACCACGTGCTAATTTTTTTTTTCTTTATTTTTGTTTTCTTCCTTTTTTTGTAAAATGTATTGGATTTTGTAAATATGTATTTCCTGATGTGATTTTTGTGAGAAATGCTAAATCTTTTAGTATATGATGTCCTCTCCAAACTGGCAGGAGCTAAATGATAGTTTGTGGGCAATTTGTATTGTGTACTGTACAATAACTGGGGAACTTTTATAATTATAAAAAAAATATATATATTAACTTTTAGTGTGTTGTTTAAACAAAATGACTGGAACATACTAAAGATATTAGTAGGATTTTTCTGAATATTTCAGACTTGAACTCAGGCTAGCTTTCTTGTGTTGTTTTTCAAAAGAAAATTGTGTCTTGTCTTTTCAAAATTAATAAATTTGTTTTCTTGTTAAATCTCCGACGTTTCATTCCTGTGTCATTTTCACTTTGTTGCTTCAAACTACACGTGAATAGTTTTACAAAAATATTCAAAGAATAAATACATTATTACACACAGTAGAACAATCTCCCTCTAAAGCTTTGTGACAAAAAAAGGATCTTCAAGAAAAGAAAAGGGACCTCTGCAATTGACTTCTACACAAACTCGGCAAGTATAACCTGGCAATTTGTTGCATTTTTTCAATGTGACTTTTTGCGCTAAAAATCCAAATCGAGAAAAAAAATTCAGTGGTTAGTAAATGTGTGATCACCAGAATATTCTATGGATATTCTTACTAGGAAATGCTTAGAGCTTTTCCTTTTGAAATTCCAGTTCAGGTTGTTAAAGCCATACAAGGTCGGACTGGGGTGTGAAGGGCCCACCGCGTCTCCCGTCCCAGGGGCCCTGCAGGTGCACTTAGCCGGACGTGTCCTCTAACCACCCCCCCCAGGGGCCCCCTAACCCCCCTCGAAGGGTCCCCACCCGATGTCCTTCCCCGAGCGCGTAAATTTGACACGTCAGGGGAGGAGCGTTCGAGAGGGGGAGCGCCGGCAAGGGTCGGGACTGGCCCGCTGGGGCCCACTAGAGCCGGGGCCAGGTTGGAGCTGCAGAGTGCCATTGAGCCCTATGGGAGACTTTCCTTGGGCCGGGTTGGAGCTGCAGAGTGCCATTGAGCCCTATGGGAGACTTTCCTTGGGCCAGGTTGGAGCTGCAGAGTGCCATTGAGCCCTATGGGAGACTTTCCTTGGGCCGGGTTGGAGCTGCAGAGTGCCATTGAGCCCTATGGGAGACTTTCCTTGGGCCGGGTTGGAGCTGCAGAGTGCCATTGAGCCCTATGGGAGACTTTCCTTGGGCCAGGTTGGAGCTGCAGAGTGCCATTGAGCCCTATGGGAGACTTTCCTTGGGCCAGGTTGGAGCTGCAGAGTGCCATTGAGCCCTATGGGAGACTTTCCTTGGGCCAGGTTGGAGCTGCAGAGTGCCATTGAGCCCTATGGGAGACTTTCCTTGGGCCAGGTTGGAGCTGCAGAGTGCCATTGAGCCCTATGGGAGGCTTCCAAAAACATGCACAGAGGGATCAAAGTCAGAAAGGTTTTCTCACCGTTTATGATCGTTTGGATACGAAAATTTTGTGACTATCACAAACGATCATTTCAATGTGAAAATTTAGAAGTACGAAATTTTCGTATTCAAACGTAAACATTTTTGTAACATTTGCGATAATCAGAAATGATCGGATTTCATGATTTGGATTCGTACCTTGGTATCTCAACCCCCTGAGTACAAGATACTGTTTTATTATTACAGAGAAAAAGGAAATCATTTTGAATTATTTGATTAAAATGGGAGATGTTTTTCCTGTAATTCGGATCCCATACCTGTACATTTTGTGAGTGCTATTAACAAACAGAGCAGGCTTAACTGGCACAGTGGCATTATGCACAAGTTATAAAAAGTGTGTATATGTGCACAGCCTTGTCTCTGGCTACACCATATTGTGCTTTGCCAAGCCTCCCTCTGGTACCCCAGTATATAATGGTAAAGGCTATTTAGTAAGTAATGCTCACTGTGTATCTGATATTATTGGTCAATGGCACATGAAAGGTAATATGCATCTGTATGCAGTTAGTTGATGGGAATAATTTACTTGGGAGACCTGATTTTTAGTCTTTTATTTTAAAATAGAGGCAGCATCAAAAAGGCCTGCATTGTTTTGTTTTTTTTTTTAAATATTCTGTCATGCTTTCAGGATTGTGATGAATAGAGCCATTTTCATGCAAATCCACTGGTGTGTGCTGTACAGCAGCTGGAAATCCATTAGGGGCTAGCGTTCATTATCCTTGCACATGCGCTTATTGATTTCAGCAATCTCTGTCTCTCATCTGCTTGCTCCTGTGACCGCTCGCCTTTTGTCCTGGGCCCAATGACAGACACGGGGGAGAGTGATCTCGGCTGCTTGTCACCTCCTGCAGGGGCATTCTTGTAGCCCCCCGATACTGCTGCAGCTTCTGTACTGACTCTGCATTTCAGTGCCATGACATCTTTATCTTTCTTATTCCCCTTTCTAATAGACTGCAGTCATGCAGATGAGTGCCCCCATACAGAGGATTTCCATTAACCTTTATATTTGTTCATGGAACATTATCTTTCATAATATGGGTGACAGTTCATGGCAAAATAAAAAAAAATGTATTATTAATGGGGGCACTATAAAGTGATCTGTATAAAGGGCCTTTGTTTCAATTAATACAGTTCAGCACATAATGAAATGAAAAATACTTTTACATTATGTGATACACAAGTACCGACAATATTGTGCTAAAAAAACAGAGAACTATATCTTTGCAATGAATTTTAGCTTTAAATAGTAAAATACTAACCTTGTAATTGGTTATACTATCTGATAACAAACAGCATGCAACAAATATAAAGGCAATTGTGAGACATAAATCCAAATCTATATTCTGAATCCCAGTTATTGCCAGAACACCACTGTGTGCACCGGCAGCCCTGCAGCTTCACACACCACATTCATATACCAGAACATTATGGGGCTGATTCATTAAGGGGCAGATTTATCAAAATGTGAGTTTAGAGATTAATATATCAAATTTCACCCATATTCTATTCATTCCTATGAGATTTTTAGAAGCGTAGTTACCAAAGGGTGAATTCTAACTTACACCCATTGATAAATACGCTTCTAAAAAATCCCATAAGAATGCATAGAATGTGGGTCAGTTTTTATGTATTAATTCAGTTCTAAACTCACATTTTGATAAATCTGCCCCTCCTGGTGTTCTTCTGGGTGGTAAATCAGCTTTTATCAGCTGGCTTACAACATTGTTTCAGGAGTAAGAACCAGGAGTGCAGAAAAAGTAAACACTCAGACACTGCTTTCAATACCAATTACATTTGCAATTAATTTGAAAACAACTAAAAATTTGTAATGAATTTAGGTTTCTCAACTTAGGCTGAAAAAAGACAGTGCTTTTATACATGCAACAGTGTCATTTGCAACCGCAACCGCAGTGTGCAAAGTGCAAGTTCAGGTAAAAGTAGCCATGTTTCTACCCATAATGCCATGGATAATTGAGGCTGTGGGTTGGTTCCTAACACATATTGTGTGCTATGCATTAACACATGCAGTTGTGAGTGCACTTTAATGCAAAACAGACACAATCTAACTGAAAATCTTTGAATGTCATAA
Organism: Xenopus tropicalis; assembly: GCF_000004195.4. Classification (NCBI taxonomy): domain Eukaryota; kingdom Metazoa; phylum Chordata; class Amphibia; order Anura; family Pipidae; genus Xenopus; species Xenopus tropicalis. The sequence goes on from NC_030677.2 coordinate 127,903,391, forward strand.
TTTCTGGCACTTGGCTAAAAAACAATGTCAGTGTTGGTGCAAAATCACTGCATCCATTGACACAGGCGCTAGGGAACCCTGCAGCTACAGCCGCCATTGAGGGTGTTGGTAGCTCTATGTCTCCCATAGCAGCTAGTGGCCTGCCAAGGTGCAAAGATTGGCAATAGACACAAGTACCTTTAATAAATGGTTGACGTTTGCACAGTGACTTTGCCAAACAGTAAGGACAACAACACACGGTTTATACGTTATTATAACCATTTATTTTACACAAATGTATATATATGCCCCTAAAAGTGGAAGCTTTAAACTTTGGGAGAACAAATAAAGCCACTGACCAATGTATCCTTTTATCTTATTATTGCAGAATACCGATGCCAGTCCTAGTTTTAGACTTTATTTTTCTTCATTATCCTCTTTGGTTACATTGACGATAAATATCTCTTGCGGAATCCTAAAGGGTAAAAAATCAATCTTTTTTGCAGTGCAATGGCTTCTAACAGGCCAACTAATAGAAAATAGCAGGGGTAGCAAAGGTCTTGATATGCAGCGGTACCTGGGCTTTTGAAATATTGGGTAGGGACGGGTCCTTGTGTCTTAGGTCTAACAGGGGATGAGTTACCCAGTTTGCTCTGGAGAGGCCACAGCACATATGACATAGAACTGCAATGCGGCTCAAAGTTAACATGCGTTCACCTTTCACGCTCAGGATTGCATTATATGTTAGAAAAGGCTCCCTTTACTCCCTAAAATGAAGAAAGCAGCAGAGCTATTCTGTAGAATGCATACATAAAAACTGTAATGCTGATTAAAGAAAATAATCTCCTGTTTGTCTCCCCCTTTTTTAATAATGGCTGTTAAAGCCCACCCACCTTTCTCTTATGTTTTTTTCTAAATGCATCTCCTATAAATGACAAAAGCATCTCAGGTTTACACAAATATTTTCCTTAATGATATATAAAGCAAAAAAGCAATTATATGCTGCGACCTTTTCAAATTGCAATTATCGTTTAATCAACTCCCTCTCTGCCTCACAGAACAGAGCCCGCCGTTTGGACGCAATGCCAATGGCATTTATTAAAGTGGCAAGGTTTATCTCCCTGATAATTAGCTGTTGCAAATTGTTAGCCGTTGTTGCTAAGGTGGCATCAAAGCTTGGTTTGGTCAAAGCGAATTATCTCCGAGCACCTCTTCTATTCCTCCCCTTTACCCCCACAGATCCACTCACTCACTCTCAGCTCCTGACCTTGACTCCCTCCTGCTTCATGCTAAATAATCAGAGATTGTAAAGAGCAGAATTCAATTTTTGTGATTGTGGCAGTTCCTCTAATAAAGAAGAAATAGACAAATGCATGTATACTCAGATTTCATGTTTTTTGTTATTTTGTCCTGGGGGGATGATACAGGATAACAATTAGCAACATTATACAATGTAGAATGTATGCAATGTAGCACTACTTGTATACACTAAGGTAATACATTAAGATTAATAGAAGAGACAGGGAACAATAAAATATAATATATAAATACATATACTTTGTACAAGTGCTACTATCTGGTTACATGGATTCTAGGCAAGCTATAAACATTTGCCCGTAAGAACCTGCCATTGTAATCTCCATATTATATTCACATTTGTGGATATGAGGGATTGATTATTGTGCTCAGCATTCTTTCATAAAGTTAGTGGGTAAGTGTACCACTCTGCTAGTACAACATTGATGAAGCTGCTGCAAAACACTGAAGTGGTTTCCCAGGGAACAATAGCTACTAGATCTGAGTGCATAAATCCACCGGCAAACATATATACCATATAGCTCGTATGCTGGATTTGTTTTTGGGTCCTTTCCTGCTTTATTTAAAAAAAAAAGTTTGTTTTAACCAGATGGCTTCTATTAAATTGTTTTAAATGTAGATTGTAAGCTCTTTTGGGCAGGGCTCTCTTCACCTCTTGTATCGGTTATTGATTGCTTTATATGTTACTCTGTATGTCCAATGTATGAAACCCACCTATTGTACAGCACTGCGGAGTATGTTGGCGCTTTATAAATAAATGTTAATAATAATAGTCAGAATCAGCAGTGCAATAGAGTAGTGAGTAGTGCAGGTCTATAGAAAAACACAGCTATATTGCTATAATGAGCTTGCGTCCTGCCCAGATCTATACTGCCAGAGATGGAGACAACACACTCCCCATCCAAGCTTCCTGGGTCAGTGCATTGTTTATAGAATAGGTGCACCGGCATGGGGTGCAAGTTGACATTTAGCTCACTTGGAGTGCCTAACAAAGTGGGGTAACCCTTTGTTGTCCTTTAAAAGGTCCCTTAATGGTGCAATAAATGTGATTTATTAAAAAAAAATCTAGGTATTTCTTGGTTAGAAAATGAAACCAGATTAGGAAAATATTGAGTTATTTTTTTTTTTTAATTGAAAGAAAGGGCAAAATACATTTCCAACACAAGTCCTATTTACTTAGCTCAAGGAGTTTTTTGTAAACCTAGGCATTAATAGATTGATATAACTAATGTGGCCTTCTAACAAAATACATGTACAAAAAGAATAAAACAGGGTTGTCCTTCCTGGTGGTAAACTTGGTGGGACAAACAGACTTTGCATCAATGTCCGCCTATCACACTTATAACTGGTAATAGTGCCCTTTTGGTAGATGCTAAGTGGAACTGTGGGGGCAGTGTATTGTATCACACTTTGCATCAAACAGCGGTACAATAACTGCACCCTCTCCACTTTCATTGCATTCCCCCCATGTTTTGCATTACATTACCCTGCACAGTGCCAGTTTTATCCATCAAACCAGCAGTTACTATTATCACACAAATAGTTTTCTTAGTATTAATGTGCTTAAAAAAATTATTTGACATAAAAAAATGGATCCACTGTGTCACCAGCATATTGCATTTATATAACACACAGCAATTACACAAACCAATAGGGTGCACACTGTTAATTACACATATAATTTCCTCAGTTACTCTCACATCGGCCCCATTAAACCATTCATCCTGCTAATAATTGTACAAATGCATATCATATTATACAGCTGAACATGCTTATTATCCCTGCATAGGTACTTAGCTGTAAATGATCATTAGCTATACATCTTCTTTTCCTTGTACTTATCTTCATTATGCTCTTCAAAGTGTTCTTCAACCATTTAGTAATAACCAACATATTTATGCAGCACAGCATGTACATTATTGGTGATTATTAACATCAGTACAGGTTTCTTTTCAAAAGGGAGAATGAAGGTTAAATATTTATTGGCACGTTCTGAGGTTTAAGTATTGAGGACTTAGGTGCAGCTTTCTCTGATGGGCAGAGCACTGAGAAGGAGGTATGTACAAACTGGACAGGAGTTGATAAATAGCCTTCAGCCAACTGGCACCCAAAATACTGACTCAACAATTCATATTCCTGGAGGAAGAAATGGTATGATGTAGGCTATCCTCCACAGAAGAGCCACCTATTATTTTTATAGGCAGATTTTTCTGATGGCAAGTATTCATATAAGTCATCCTGCAGAAATGCAAAACTTAGGCATGTTGGCCAATTAATATCAGGATAGTTTTTAAGCAGCAAAGTGAAAATAAGCATCATGCCCAAACATACAGAACATAAAACAATACCAGAAATGTTACATTTACTGAATTTTATTACAGAAAAGAAAATATTAGGGTTGTAGGCTTACAGGGCTGGATCAGAATAAGGATCTGTCAGCCACTTCCATAGTCAGATCTGGATTGAGAGTGGCACAAGAAACCAGCAGCGCCAAGGTAACATTATTTCCTACACCTGAATCGCCTAAAGCATTGCTCTTATTTCAGGGTTTCCCATGCTTTAATAGGAATTTGAGAGAAAGATATTTAGGAGATACCTGGAAGCAAAATGTCTCATCTCTCAATAGTAGAGATAAAGATTATTGAGCTTCCTTTATTTTTCCATGTATGAAGTAATAGTGGCTGTAATGAACCCTCAATGTATAGGCTCCTTGGAGAGACAAACAATCTCTTGTTTAAATGCAGAGCTGGAGAGCTGCATGTTTACTTTAATCTTGCCTGGAAAGAAAGGTTGTATTTCTTGAGGAGATTAGGCTGGCGAATTACTGGCTTACACATCTTTAATTTTGTCAGTAGGCCCATGTCTGAAAAGATAAGAGGCCTCATTCTAAGGGGCACATTTACTAATCCACGAACGGTCCGAAGGCGTCCGAATGCGGTTTTTTCGTAATGATCGGTATTTTGCGTTTTTTTCGGAAATTGTCGCGACTTTTTCGTAGCCATTACGAATGTTTCGCAAAATGTTGCGACTTTTTCGTAGCGCTACGACTTGCACGAAAAGTCGCAACTTTTTCGTAGCACTACGACTTGCGTGAAAAGTTGCGACTTTTTTGCAGCTTTCGCGCCGAGTACGAAAGTTTCGGATTCATTCAAGCTTCAGTATGGTGACTTTCCTTGGGCCAGGTTGGAGCTGCAGAGTGCCATTGAGTCCTATGGGAGGCTTTCCTTGGGCCAGGTTGGAGCTGCAGAGTGCCATTGAGTCCTATGGGAGGCTTCCAAAATCATGCTAAGTCTGAAAGTTTCGCCCGCCGCTTACGAGTGCTCAATACGAAAAAGTCGCGACAAGACTGGCATATGACCCTGGGAAAGACACTGTAATGTGGATTCTTAAGTGACCCATCAAAATAGAAAGCAATGGGCTAGGGTGTTGAGTTTAGTACATTTCTAGATAAAAGAGTGAGAAGTAGTTCCTTTTTGGGAACTATTTGATTACAGAAGTACAACAATTTATATTTGTTGATTATACCCCTCCAAAGGCCTCCCTCCTGAACCACACCAAATGGAAGTTTCACAACTGCACCTATTTCTGGAAAACTTCAGAGTTGCACAGTGGGGTTGGCAGGGTTGTACTGCTTTAGGTCTTCGTTTGAGCAGTTGTTATCAACTTTGCATTCTCCTGCGGCAAACTCACACAGAAAAGGTCAGAGAAGGAGAGAATGATATGTGAGCCGGAAAAGGAGTGGCTTCTGATCTGGAGCCCAATGCTGTGGGATAGTAATTAGTAGCACCATGTGGAGTCCAAAGTGATTTTAGAGATGAACTCATAACACAATACTGATATAAACCCACGATAACTCCAGAAACCGAAACAGGATAGTCAGAAGGAAAGAAAATAGATGCTTATACTTCCCAACTGTCTGATTTTCGTGGGACAGTCCCTCTTTTAACAGCTCAGCCCGCAGTCCCAGATTCTTGAAATGGAAATGAAAAGTCTGTTATTTCCCTTAGATCTCCTGCACTGATTGCTAAAAAAGATGCAAAATTAATTTAAAAGTAGCTTTTGCCAGAGAGCACTTAGATACATTATTTCTCAGACTTAATTAAATAAGTAGGCTTTTGGCAGAGAGCCCAGAAAGTTAACAAGCCCCACCTGCACTGAGATACAATTGTAACTAATAAGCTAAACAGGTCTCTTGGGGGAACTGAGACTTGTAGCTTAAAGGGCAATTTCACCTTTTTCAGCAAAACTGTAATAACACATAAAACAGGACCCCAAAACCCCCAGAAATGTTTTTAAACTTGAAATAACCTGCCAAAATGGGTGTGGTTAAACAAATTTCCGCTGAGGTGCGCACAGCATTTTTTCAAATGTTGGGAGGTATGGATGCTTAATAACTCAGTTCTATAGAATGTGATACATGGTACCTGCAAAATTGGGTTGCTCAGGGAACATGAGAGCCCATTCAAAACCTCCCATAACTCTCTACTTGCACTGTAATAGAGAATCAACACTGGGGCTGCTGGCTGAAATGCTACTCTATTTTGTTCCTGTATGTGGTGCATGTAGTTTATTTTGGGCTATACAGCCTGTGGGACTGCAGAGGCCACGTGAGGGGTTATAGAGAGTTAGCCAAAGAGAATGACTTGATGCTACATCATATGCACATAATGCATGTAGCATAGAAAGTAACCTTAGAAATGCCATAAACATATTCCTTATTCCCGTGTCCCTATTTGTACCAATTGAATGTTTGTAAAATGTACATTTACAGATCACAGACAAGTTCTTTTGTTGTTTACATTCAAGTAAATGGACCATCATTATGCAAACTGAAAGAGATCATTTTGCTGAACAATTAGATTTTATAGCTTTGACTTTTATATATCATCAAACAATATGTAAAATGGATGATTTTGAGTTTAATATATTGTATTGCTTCTATTCCACACTTGTGGGGCCGATAAAAATCTGGAACAGTGGTCCCAAGCAAAAGGCTGACCATTATGGTCTCTATGGTTATGATTAATGGTGGGTTTTTCTCAATTAAAGGGGTCATTTTCTATGCCCCCTTCAACAAGTGCTAAAGCTTTAAGGGGCACAAATGCATGCCCTTTAGTGCTCATTCAAGAAGCACTTGTGTCACAATTACGCCACTACCAGACGCATGTGACCTTAAGGTGCGCCCATAGGGGTCTCTTTTCTCAAAGACCAACCAACACCCACAAAACTCATACAAAACTTGCTGCCAACACTCACATACTTCTTACCAGTCGAAATAAAACACACAACAACACCAAATGTGACTTGTTGGATGTGGAACAGGCCACAGCTTTATTAAATGTTCACAGTTAAAATTCTTCGAACAATTTCATATCAACCTGAAAAAAATGTTTTTCATAATATTACATAAATTAATTAGCTCTCCTAGCCTAAATTAGTCGGCCCTTGGCAATCAGACACTCCCTTCCAAACCTTGACGTATTAAAGTACCAACATCACCACTGTGAGCCCGTAGCTGCCATATACCACAATCATCCTGGCCCCTATGGGTGCGCAGGGGCTCCAGCTACCCAGCAACCATAGGATCTTTTTATGATTCAGTTCATTCCTCACAACAACTGAACCCTCCAAAACAAAGCAAGCCTTTAACCGTTATGGCTGGCTGCATTTACCACCACTTGCCCGCATTTCCAAGGACCCAACTGCCCCTCCAAAAGCTGAGACATCAAATCGATTACTAAACTGACTACCACTGACCAAAGCCAACTAGGGCGGGCGGGTGGGGACACTTCTCTTGCTTAGCTGAAAACTGATCCCCTTGGTTACCACCCAGCTATTCTATAGAATTCCCACTTACCCATCTAGCCAATCACATATTGAACAATGGTCCTCCAGCCAGTGGCCTTCTCCCCAGCTGCGTTCCTGGGTGATAAAAATCTTACCCATTTACTTCTTTGTCTGTTGCTATGGGGAACTAACTGACAAACCTACGGCCCTAGGTGGGCTTTAACCCCCCCCCCCCCCATGGCATGGCTCTTATCAGTCAGTTATCAGTCAGGACTTGGAAGAGGGCATCACAGGTTGTAAAACCTTTACACTTGGGTGATTCTAGACCTTAGTGAATTTAGGTCTATTAAATAATCCATTTCTGATATTTGCAGTATGATTTTTTTGGATACCTTGGCCTACTTTATTAACTTATACAACTTCTGGGTCTAGCTGCTGTCTGCACCTGCAAAGTCACAGTGCTTTCCTAATGGGGCACATGCAAGTCTATATGCTTCATTTTGGGGTGCAGATATGTGGCAATTCAGAAAAATCAATCAAAGTATAAATCAAAAACAGCAATATCATTTCTTTTATGACTGAAACTATGTAAACACAAATACTGATTATGTTTAATAAAAAGAAGTTACAAAAAAAGAAAAATCAATCAAACACAATTTTTGGTACTTTGCACCCTGCTCTTCACTTGATCTACTGAGAACTGTGATTGCTTATTGGAATAATTAAAAAAATGTTTTCCAGAATACTCAGGACCTGGGGTTTTCCGGATAAGGGATCTTTCCATAATTTGGATCTCCATAACTTAAGTCTGCTAAAAATCACTTAAGTATTGAATAAACCCAATAGGACTGTTTTGCTTCCAATAAGGATTAATTATATCTTAGTTGGGATCAAGTACAAGGTACTGTTTTATTATTAATAATTCGGAACTTTCTGGATAATGGGTTTCCGGATAAGGGAAACCTTATATATATCTTTACTGCTAGCATCTAACTTGGCATATATTTGATTTTTTGCCTCCATTTGGATCATTATTATTAGGATCTAGAAGGTTGGATTCTGTATGCATATTAATAACGTAATTAAAATGGTCACTATTTAAACTTACATTCAAGTAATTTGTAATTACCTGCACACTCTAACAGCCTGGAGGCAAAGTATCCATAATTCATTTTTTATTCTTTCAATTATGGCAAATTCACAAATTCAGAACTAAAATTTGTGCAGGCCAATGGCACATACATACTTGCTAGTTCTTGAATACTTGGCTTGAAACATCTCCTTTTCCCTTTAAAGGAAGACTATACCCTCAGAATGAATACTGAGCAGATAGTTTATTTCAAAGTAAGTGGCCTTTTAAAGAATCTCACCAAACTGCAACATACCCCTGTATATAAGTAAAGCATTTTTACATCTTTTCCATTGAGCCACCATTTAGTAATGGGCTGTATGCTCCCTCAGAGATCACATGACCAGAAATAATGCAGCTCTAACGGTAAAAGGAAGAAGTATGGAAGGAAAAGAACTTTGTCTATTAATTGGCTGATGTGGCCTAGCATGTATGTGTGCCTTGGCTTGTTTGTGTGCACTGTGAATCCTATGATGCCAGGGGGCGGCCCTTAGTAATAAAAATGGCAATTTTCTATTTAGGAGTACCAACTAGCACCCAATTAATGCTGAGATGTTTTATGTGATATATTTTTATAGAAACCTACATTTTTCAGGGGTATAGTTTTCTTTTAACTATTCTCATCCTTAGAATCTTGTCATATCTAGCTAGTGACATCCTGGCACCGCACTGTCCCCAATTTTACTTAAGAACTGAGTGGCAATATACATTTCCCTCACAGCTACTTCATTAAGATAAAGTATCTCTGAGGACTATGACAGCACTCAATATATGGCCAGATCAGTCTTTACAAAATGATACATTTGGATTCAGTTGCAATAAAACAGAGCACTAAGCTGAAAGGTGTACTGCGGGGCACCTAGCAAGTATCATACAAGGTCTTATGCAACACAGATAGAGTTTGCAGTGGGAGGAGGTTATTGTACCATTGCAGTGTCCTAAGGGAAAGAATAAGATGTATTGTTGTTGACAAAGAAAATTCTGTATTGTACATACAATAATAACAATGTTGCCTGAGATCTAATTAAGCAAAGATTCTGGAAGGCAGCAAATGTACATGCATAATAAACACTGTTTGTGTATGTGAGATGTCTGACATATGGAAAATGAACCGCATTAGGATACATATAATCTCAGCTCTCTTTAAGCAATTCTTCTGGTGTGTCTTCAAATATATCCACAAGAGAAGATGGCATATTGAGGACACATTCATTTTGAGTACTCTAAGTGACAGTTTCAAGTATGTCATTGTCATCTAACTGCTCTTTTAGTCTCCTTCCTGCTATGTGCATCACACTGACTAAAGCTGCGAACAGAATGGATTGGATGTAGCACATAGTTATACGTATGTTTATACATATTGGATGGATGGCTGCAAGAAAGATATTATCAAGCGATTCCTTTTGGTACAGTGGTTATTAGCAGAATAATCAAGGTAACCAATTAAAAAACATAATTATATATATGTGTGTCAGATGGAGGTAAAAGGTGCATTTTATCTCTATTCCCATTAAAAGGAGGGTTGCACATGAATGACTACAAAGCCTATCATTTCACAAATTGAAGCTGCCGATCCGTGCTGAAATGATTGGCTCAGATCTTTACCGGGGACTTAAATATACAGCATTGCCTAAACTGAAAGTCTATTTGAGTTAAGAGGATCAGCTTGTCTGTTTTTGACAGTTTGGGATTTAGTGAAATGTGAGTTGTGCTGGTTCTAGAACTGAAGTATGTTGTCTGATTATGCTGGAATCCTAATATAAATATACACTCTCTTCTCTGGGGGAGGAAGAAGGAAGTTCTTGGGCTTCAACATCCTCACTTAGCGGGCAGGTTTTCTGGAGTGAACTTGTAAAGTTTAATAAGATATATGGAAGGGTCCAAGGTTTTTCTTTTTATTAAAGGAACAGTAACATCAACAAATTGTTTTAAAGTAATTAAAATATAATGTACTGTTGCTCTACAAAAAACTGGTGTTTTTGCTACAGAAAAGCTACTATATAAATAAGCTGCTGTGTAGCCATGGGGGCAGCCATTCAAGCTGGAAAAAAGGAGAAAAGGCACAGGTTACATAGCAGATAACTTGTAGATAAGCCCCATATAATGAGGGGGTTTATCTGTTATCTGCTAAGTAACCTGTGCCTTTTCTCCTTTGAATGGCTGCCCCCATGGCTACACAGCAGCTTACTTATATAAACTATAGTAGTCTTTCTGAGGCAAACACACGAGTTGTAGCAATCCAGGGCAACAGTACATTATATTGTAATTACTTTTATACACTTTCATTTTTTGGTGTTACTGTTCCTTTAACATGATTTTACGCTTCACAATACTTTTTAAAAGTGTCCCTATACTATCCCACACAGTGTCGGACTGGAATGCCAGGGGCCCACCAGAAAACCTCAAACCATGGGCCCACTCTCCAAACTATTCTTTTTCCTCTTCACATTTAACCTCTTTGTTTTACTAGTCTATATTCTTTACATGCTATAATCTATTCTATTCAATCTCTTTGTTTCCAAGCAAAAAAAAGGAAATGGCCATAAAATAGGCCAAATGGTTACAGGCAGAAGGGCCCACTGACACCTGAGCCCACCGGGAGTTTTCCTGGTATTCCAGTGGGCCAGTCCAAAACTGATCCCACACTACTTTGCTTCTTTCCCTGTCTCTTACACAACTGAACCGTCTTCCTACTTACTCTACATTTTTCCTCTCTACTACCCTCAACAAACTTTAATAACACATAACATTTGTATTATTAATAACATGAGCAGTAATCCCCCAGCAGGTCCTCTTACAAACTTCCAGTGTATATGATGCTGACCCCCAGATAAAGGATTGGGTTTTTTAAAAGCACACACAGCCTATGAAAAAGGCTGAATTTACCCTATCCTGATCATAGGGTAAAAATGTCACATGACTCTAAGGTTACTTGTAGTAGCCACATATGGTGGAGAAATTAGGGGTGATTCACTAAGGTGCGTTAAAACGAGCACTATTTATAGCATGCCTTAAAAATGTTATTGTGTCTTAACGCACGATTCACTAAAAGGATACTTCCGTTAATTTAGACGCGATACTGTTTGCGTTATTTAAGTTGCAAAGACTATTTTCGTGCAGTATTTGACGCAACACACGCTAAATAATGCAACGTGCACAAACTGTCGCCGCGTGCAAAAAAAAGCATGCCATGTTAGCCATATACACCATTACTTTCGGAAAATTACTGTTCTGAAAATGACCATTTCCCTGCAAACTGGGGGCTGCATCACGCTAGGGCCAACACAGACTTGAATAAATCCCACTGCAAAGTGTTTGTGAATCATGCGTTAGTATTATTTCTGCGCGCTAATTAACGCAATGCGTTAAAATTAACGCATTCAGTTGCGCACTATTTAACGCATGCGATATGCGGCTTAACATATGTGATAATACTTTAGCGAATCGCACGTTTTTTTTCACGTCAATTTTAACGCAAAAAAGCATGCGATAATGCTTATTGACCTTTATTATCTCTTATAAGGTGTTCTGGTGTAGAAATGTGCCCAAGAATGTGTAGAATTGGGTAGTGTGCATGAAAGACTAGGATCGGGAGAGTTGCCTGTGGTCAGTTAATGGCGTGCGTGTTATTCACTACATCACACAAGATGTTGTTACTGGGATTAAAATTATAAAACATAATTACATAATAATTAAAATTTATATGTCTTTTAGTCTTTTTTTTTTAGTCTTTTTTGTTTTTATGACGTAGATCGTGAGACAATGTGCCCAGAGCCTCATAGAAATACCATACAATCTTTAAAACATACTATATTGTATATGTTGCGTCAAGGACCAAAGGAATTATGACACATTTTTATACAGCAAGTCATGTGACAAAGGTGAACACGGGTAAGCGCTAAATGCAAAGTTCTTCAATGCTATTATTTGTAGGATCAAAAACATTTATTTCAGTTGCTGCACTCCTGAGCAGGCCATTGGCAAGAGTAGTGTGCGCAGAGCGCTACAGATCCCAAGGTTACACGCAGTATTTATTCAGGGCCCAGGTGTTCATGACATCATGTGAATAACTACCATTCGCATGACATCATTAATTTTTAATGTCATCGAAACAGGTTTACACATACTAACAAAAGTAAATTTGAAATAATTGTTCAATAATGTCTGGCAATATGGATTCTAGACGCCCATCTCTTAGAGCAAGCCCCACAATGTATCTGATGTACTGCATTTGATGATCTGGAGACTTCCTCCGCTAAAATAATATTCAGCATGAAAGAACCATGAAAAACATATTTCTGTCTTCATCCTATGAAAAACAGCACTTTTATTTTAAGGTTAGGTACATGGATTCTTTAATATTTTATCATTCAAATGCTATCTCTTCCATTTAAGGCATATAAAACTGAAATCCCTTCCATGCTGCTTCTAACCTTTACCTCTCTTTTTCTCTGTATCTTGTTCCATTCCTGACAGCAAAACTCTTGAGCTTCTCCATGTTTCTGGAATTCCCTGCCATGACCTACCAGACTCTGCCCTTCCTTTCCAACCTTTAATACTATAAGCAAATAATGACATTCTGTGTTTTTTGTTAGAGAGCATAGGATAGCTATTAATTTGCAGAAATAATGGATGCCCTGGAAATGCTTTGTAGCTCTTTCAGTAAAGCTATGCAACATACATTAGATGACAGTTTGCAAAGAAAAACAACTGTCACAGCACATCAAACACAATGCAAACTAAATCCCTTTACATTCTCTTTTCTACACATATTCCACACTCAGCAACAATACAGATATATATAAACACTGCCCAGTCTCATCCTCAACTGTACTGAAACTTCCATCCATTCAAAATGGCAAAGGTAAGCCAGAATAATGAAATCTCAAAATATTTTTTAATAATAATCACTAAGTTTGTACCTTCAAGAGCTCTCATTTAATCCTTAGATTGCCACGGGATATTGTCACACTCATATACACATACCCACACAGTTACCTTTTGAAACTATAAAATAGGATTTGTTATAGAACATACAAAAGGTACAGTATGTTTCTTGGTGGTTACACATTGAATAAGCAGTAAAATGTTAGCTTTACTGTATAGTATAGTATATCATATTGTGTTTTAGAACTTTGGTTCTTGCATAATGTAGAGAACATCCTCTTTCTACATAATAACCATTACAGAGCATGTGGCCATGGGGCTGCTGTATTACTTTACTTCAACAGAAATATCTTCCATCCAGTTTATTATAAAGAAGCCACAAACTGACCCAAACAAGTCTTCTTGTATGAAGTTAGTTTCCTAACAAAACAGTCTGCTTAGCTTTACATCAGGAGTGTGGACAAAGTAACTTCAGCATTTCTGCTACAACTTCACAACTTCATCTGTCACAAAGTCTCTAATTTAAACTATCTCTCGGCAGATCATTTTCTACGAGGACAGGAACTTCCAAGGCCGCTGCTATGAGTGCAGCTCAGACTGTTCTGACCTGTCCTCTTACTTCAATAGCTGCAACTCCATCAGGGTGGATAGTGGGAACTGGATCCTCTATGAGCACCCCAGTTACAAGGGACACCAGTATTACCTCTGGAAAGGAGAATACCCCGACTTCCAGAGATGGCTGGGTTTCAACGACTCCATCAGGTCCTGTCGCATGAGTCCCTATGTAAGTGTTAAGTGATGTCTAAGCTATTTTAATCATCCTTGGGTGCTATAGTTACCTTGTTCAAATTTTATTTGTGGTTTCGGTGTTATTCCCATGGATTACACACAATTTTATCATGTAAAACCAACCTAATTTCAATGCATAGTGTAACAGACAGGTTAGTAAACTGACAAGTAACTAAAAAGTTCCTAACTGATTGTAGAGTAATGTAGGGCATTAATTCATCTTTTGTTACTTACACTGCTTGATTAATTAAAGTATATTATATCTTGGCCCTGGCCAGCTCACAGGATACACCAGTCTAAATAACACTGTTCTCAATGAGTACTACCCAGCTGGAAACATGTATTACATAGTAATTATGTATAGAACTTAATGATACAACTATTTCTATATGTTATTTATATATATCCAATATTTTTCTGTCTCATTTAAAGCACCAAGGACAATACAAAATGAGAATCTATGAAAGAGGAGACTTCCAGGGGCAGATGATGGAGTTCTTTGATGACTGCCCCAATACTTATGATCGATTCCGTTTCCATGACATTCACTCCTGCAATGTGTCTGACGGCTACTGGATGTTCTACGAGGAACCCAACTACAGGGGGCGTCAGTACTACCTGAGACCCGGAGAATACAGGAGATACAGTGACTGGGGAGCCTCCAGTGCCAGGATTGGATCTTTCAGAAGAGTTCATCACATGTTTTAAATCATTTCTGATACATAACATTTGAAATATGTTTACATTTGAATAAACATCACAATTCAAAGGTTTCTTTACTGATGTATATTTTCTTACAAATGTTTATATCAGTTTCCAACCTGATTTATGTATGTGAACATATATCTTAAGTCTCCTAGATGACTTGTTATATATGTTAGGAAGCCAACACACAGTATATAAAGCATTTTCATTATATATTATTATTATAGATATTATGCATATAAGTAATGCTTTATGACTTTTCAGCTGGGAGCCATAATGGTATTTGTTCGAGACTTAGCCCATACGATAAAATAGTTTTTGACTGCACAAAGCTGGAGAAACGTTTTTGAAGACAAAATTGGGGAAATCCTTTGACAAAAGAGCCAGATTGGTAAAAAAAAATGTAATTCTTGAGATAAGCTGTGAAAACTATTAGATAATCTTCAGAAAAAGAAAAGAAATAATATAAAGGCATGAAACGTACAACATTTTATAAGGACAAACAACCTTTGCTAAATTTTCTGAAATAAAGAAAACTTAAGAATAACGGCAGGATTTCTTAATGCTCTAAAATGTATCCCCCTACTGTTACATATAAACACATTAGGAGCCATGTTAGAGTTAAGTGAGCACATAAAGGAATGAGGCTGGAGCCGTGCAGGCTTTGTATGATTAAGGAACTTCAAGATGATCTAAAATGCTTTCATCAATATTGTTATAACCCAACAAGATGACTAAGCTTTTTCTTACCAGAAACAATGCATGTCCTTGTAAGCAAGAGGGAGCAGGCTGTTACCATAAGGCATGGTCTTGTCTGCTATTATTTACTAATGGTGGAAAGTAAACAAGAAGATAAAAGAGGAAAGACCAACTCTGTAGACACTTTCTCCGGTTGGAGGCCTACTGGGGGCAGTGGATGATCTAGTCTAAATTTGGAAATGGGAATTGTGTAATATATATAATTTAGTAAAAGTATGCAGAAGTAAGTAATACTGTATGCTTTTGGAACTACGGATATTTACATAGTTACATAGTTACATAGGGTTGAAAAAAGACCAGTGTCCATTAAGTTCAACCCTTCCCAAGGAAACCCAGCACACCTAACCCACACCTACCAATCTATACACTCACATACATAAACTATAAATACAACCACTAGTACTAACTGTAGATATTAGTATCACAATAGCCTTGGATATTCTGATTGTTCAAGAACTCATCTAGGCCCCTCTCAAAGGCATTAACAGAATCTGCCATTACTACATCACTAGGAAGGGCATTCCACAGCCTCACTGCCCTCACCATGAAAAACCACCTACGCTGCTTCAAATGGAAGCTCTGTTCCTCTAATCTAAAGGAGTGACCTCTGGTGCGTTGATTGTTTTTATGGGAAAAAAGAAAATCCCCCAACTGCCTATAATCCCCTCTAATGTACTTGTACAGAGTAATCATGTCCCCTCGCAAGCGCCTCTTTTCCAGAGAAAACAACCTCAACCTCGACAGTCTAACCTCATAGTTTAAATCTTCCATCCCCTTTACCAGTTTAGTTGCACGTCTCTGCACTCTCTCCAGCTCATTAATATCCTTCTTAAGGACTGGAGCCCAAAACTGCATCGCATACTCAAGGTGAGGCCTTACCAAGGACCTATAAAGTAAATTATGTTTTCATCCCTTGAGTCAACGCCCTTTTTTATACAAGACAGCACTTTGTTTGCTTTAGTAGCCACAGAATGACACTGCCTGAAATTAGACAATTTGTTATCAACAAAAACCCCTAGATCCTTCTCCATTAAGGAAACCCCCAACACACTACCATTCAGTAGATAGTTAGCGTTTATATTATTCCTACCAAAATGCATAACTTTGCACTTATCAACATTGAACCTCATTTTCCAGTTTGCTGCCCAGTTATCTAATTTTGTCAAATCGCTCTGCAAAGCGGCAGCATCCTGCATGGAACTTATAGTTTTGCACAATTTAGTGTCATCAGCAAAAATAGAAACAGTACTCTCTATGCCCACCTCCAGGTCATTAATAAACAAGTTAAAAAGCAAAGGACCAAGGACTGACCCCTGCGGTACTCCACTAACCACACTGGTCCAATTAGAAAATGTTCCATTTATCACCACTCTTTGTAATCTATCCTTCAGCCAGTTCTCTATCCAATTACAAATATTATGTTCTAGGCCAATATTCCTTAATTTGATCATTAACCTTCTGTGAGGTAATGTATCAAACGCTTTAGCAAAGTCCAAGTAGATGACATCAACTGCCATTCCAGCATCGAGGTTCCTGCTCACCTCCTCATAAAAGGCGACTAAATTAGTCTGGCAAGATCTGTTACGCATAAAACCATGCTGGCACAAACTTATAGTATTGTGAACTGCAATGTATTCAAGTACCCTATCCCTTATTACCCCTTCCAAAATTTTTCCTACTACTGATGTCAGACTAACAAGGCCTATAGTTTTCAGGCTGAGAACAGGATCCCTTTTTAAATAACGGCACCACATTAGCAATTCGCCAGTCTCTCGGCACCATGCCAGACCCCAATGAATCCTGAAAAATTAAGTGAAGAGGTTTGGCAATCACAGCGCTCAGCTCATTTAATACCCTGGGATGAATCCCATCCGGCCCTGGACCTTTGTTTACCTTTACATGTTCAAGTCTCTTTTGAATTTCCTCCTGAGTGACCCATGCGTCAGTAGCTAAATTACTAGAACTGGGTATATTAAAAGGGAAGCCTTCATTATCTGGCTCCTCAGATGTATAGACAGATGAAAAATAAGAGTTCAAAATTTCAGCTTTTTCCCCGTTCTCATCAACCAACTTAACCCCCCGTGATAATAATGTTCCCACCCCTTCTTGCTTCATTTTTTTACTATTCACATAATTAAAAAATAATTTTGGATTCTTTTTACTCCTAGCTGCAATATCCCTTTCCATTTCTATTTTAGCTTGCTTGATATTTATTTGCTTCCTTGTACCTGATGAAAGTTTCTGCTGTCCCAGCTAACTTGAATGCCCTAAAAGCACGTCTTTTCTTACCAACCTCGACACTAACACTTTTATTCAGCCATAAAGGTTTTGCTTTGCGATGCCTCTCCTTGCTTACAAGGGGGATATACTGTTGCGTATACCTGCAAAGCAATGTTTTAAAGATGTTCCATTTTCCTTCTGTGTCTAACCCCATGAAAGGCCTTTCCCAGTTGACACATTGCAAAGATGCCCTTATACTGGCAAAGTCTGCATGTCTAAAATTGAGCGTTTTAGTTACTCCCTTATAGCGCTGTCTCTGCAGCATTATCTCAAAGGAGACCATGTTGTGATCACTGTTCCCCAAATGCTCACCCACACAAATGTTAGAGATGAGTTCATTATTATTAGATATTACCAGGTCCAAAATAGAGTCATTCCTAGTAGGTTCTTGAACCGCTTGAAATAAAAAGTTGTCATTTAGCATATTTACAAACCTACTAGCTTTTTCTGGCCACCCCATTACTCCAGTCAATGTCCGGATAATTAAAGTCCCCCATAATAACAACTTGACCCAGTTTTGAAGCCTCCTCCATTTGCAACAATAGCTGGGCCTCATCCCCCTCATCTATACGGGGTGGTTTATAGCATACACCAATGACCATTTTCTTTGTGACCTTCAGCCCTACTGAAATTTCTACCCAAAGAGATTCGACGTTTTCATTGGTAATGTCTTTATTACATGGCTTTAAATCTGACTTTACGTAAAGACAAACCCCTCCACCCTTTTTAATCACTCTGTCCCTCCTAAAAAGTGTATAACCATTTAAATTCGCAGCCCAGTTGCATTTATCATCCCACCAGGTCTCAGTGATACCTATTAAATCATAATTTTCAATACATGCAATAGCTTGCAGCTCCCCTAATTTACCCGACAAGCTTTGCACATTAGCCAGCATGCAGCGGAGATTACTACTTCTCCCTCTGATGTTTACATTAGCTAACGGAGAGTTAGAGCTAAGGCAATTATGAGACTGCTTTCCTTGTAACGGAAGCTCCTTATCTTATCACTCCTCCCCCACAACCCTTTGCTAGTCCCCCTGCCCCGTCTACACTAATTTTCCCATAGAACTCTAGCTCACCCACCCCCCCCTTGTCTAGTTTAAACACTCCTCCAACCTCTTAACCATTCTCTCCCCTAGCACAGCAGATCCCCTTCCATTGAGGTGCAATCCGTCACGGCTGTATAGATTGTACCCCAAGGAAAAGTCAGCCCAGTGCTCTAGGAACCCAAACCCTTCCTACACCAAGACTTTAGCCACGCATTTAGCTCCACTTGGCACCGGCAAAATTTCTGAAAAAATGACATTGGAGGACCTTTGCTTAATCTTAGAGCCTAGATCCCTGAACTCACTCTTTAAGGTCCCCCACCTACCGTTCATTTTGTCGTTAGTACCGATATGTACCAAGACAGCCGGGTCATGCCCAGCCCCTCCCAATAATGTGGCAACCCGATCAACCACATGCCGAACCCTGGCACCAGGAAGACAGCAAACTGTCCGGTTGAAGCGATCCGCTTGACAGATTACCCTGTCCACCCTGTCCTAATGATTGAATCCCCTATAATCACAATCTGTTTAGGCCTAGCTCTGCTCTCCTCCCCACCACTACTAGAGAAACTGGTCTCCTGGCTGTTAGAAAGATCAGCCTCATCTAGAACCGCCAGTCCAGAGTTCACACTCCCATCTTCTTCACACAATCTGGCAAATCTGTTGGGATGCGCAAACCCTGGAGCAGCCTCCCTTTTCCTTTTACCCACACTAGATTTTCTAACTGTCACCCAGCTTACTGCCCTATCATCCTTTTGCTGCTCCCCTCCCCCCATACTATCTGACCCCGCTAGCACTTGTTCAGTTAGCAAGAGACTTCTTTCAAGATTGTCAATAGAACGCAGTGTTGCAACTTGTTCCTCTAGTGCTCTAACGCGAGCCTCTAAAGTGGCAATTCGCTCACAACCACAACAGACGTATGCACTTTGGAACTGTTGTTCCACAAGTGCATACATGTGGCAGGCTGTGCACTGTGTCAGACCTTCAATGTTGCTGCCACTCATTCTCCCAGTTACAAGAACAGTTAAACAAAAATAGGTGAAAGGGCTTGTAGTAAATACCTTGTTTTACCTTGTTTTTAACTCCCTTAGTGTTTAACTCCTGAGTTTATAACTCCACTTACAGAGCCCCCACTAACTCCTGAGTTTATAACTCCACTTACAGAGCCCCCACTAACTCCTGAGTTTATAACTCCACTTACAGAGCCCCCACTAACTCCTGAGTTTATAACTCCACTTACAGAGCCCCCACTAACTCCTGAGTTTATAACTCCACTTACAGAGCCCCCACTAACTCCTGAGTTTATAACTCCACTTACAGAGCCCCCACTAACTCCTGAGTTTATAACTCCACTTACAGAGCCCCCACTAACTCCTGAGTTTATAACTCCACTTACAGAGCCCCCACTAACTCCTGAGTTTATAACTCCACTTACAGAGCACCTACCACCAGAGCAAGCTCCACTGGAGTGCCAGTGGTTCTATTTAAACAGTCTGTAAAGGTCAACTAATGAAACCCCACCCCCTCAAACTGAGGGTAATTACAAAGGAATGTAACCTGCTGTATGCCTATGGATCCCACAAACTTTGTAAATTAGCACCAAAAACAACAATTACTTTTGAAAAAAAAATAAAACCCAATAGTTTGCTGCCAGGCAGGTGGCCAAAATGAAGAGGGGGGGCATAAAAGGCGTTCATGCAGATAAGTACCAAGCCCTCCTGAATATTTTTGCAGGGAGACCCGTTCACTGGTAGTAAAACCTCTGCTTAACTGTGCAGTTAGCAAAGTAAACTCATTATAGCTATAGCTTATACAGAAGCAGTGGTCGGCTCCATGTTGTAGCTCCCACCCTTTCCAGCTACAGTCTGGTGACCCCAATGGGCCAATAAAAGGCAACCATTAAGGGGTTTTAACCTTGAAAGCGAGCAAGTTGCAGGTAAAACTCAGCCCCTTTGTTAAATGTATAATGAAGTAGCAGAATTCTTAATGAATCAGATAAAAGTGAATGTAGGACTGGCCAGACTGGGGATGACTTTGACGTAGTTGGCTAGATTGAAGTATATTGCAATATATGGACAAACAATCCCTGTTTTGTTTAAAGGGGAGGGCATTTCTTGGTAGCTTAATGCACAGAATGTCTTAATGTCCTATAGATAGATGATAGATTGGCCACACAGGCCAATGAACAGCATAACTTAACTTGGTAGAACAAACCAAATGCCTGTGAAGAGTGGAAGAAAATATTGTGGTCTCATGAGCACCTTTTGCTCCTATTCCTGCATCTGGTTGGATTTATGTATTTAGAAAGTTAGGAGAAGATTTAATCCCACATTGCCAATGCTGGCATTTGTTGTACTGTATCATGTTCTAGGTTTCAAGGGCACAAAGCTTAGCCAATGGTCTACCAATAAGATGAGTCCCGTTACTTTTTTCTTTTAGTATCCAAGACACATATTAAATTAATCTTTTTAGTTATTTAGTCTTGTTAGGAACAAGATGAAGCTGGAACCCATTGAAACCTCTTTTTGAGATTGAGCAGGACCCTCTTTAGCCCTTGTATCAGTTATTGGTCATAAATTTCTATGTTCAATGTATACACCCATTTATTATACATATTTATAAATATGTAGTAATAAAAATAATAACTACAACAATAATAATAATAAAGAGATGAGTAAAACAAAGCCAGCTTGTCTGTGGGTATCTGGAGATACACAATAGGTGAGTTTAAGAATGAAGTGTTTCATATTCAAAATCTTTCCAGACTTTCAGAAGGGCACATAGTACTGTAACTAATGTTTCCCACAAACTTGCAAAATATTTTACTTTGAAAGAACTAATATGTAATAATGAATCTAAGGAAGGTGCTCTGTTATCCATACTACATAGGACAAAATAACTAAAATATAAAGAACAAACAAACATTGTCCAGAGAAAGAGCAAAATATATTTAATGCCCCTTTTCTGCTTTAGCGCACTCAGTACAGTACTTATATAAATATGCTTGAGCTGCTGATCACGGGGGTGATTGTGGGGATACTGTTCATCAACCAAGGAAAAAAAATAACATTTCTAACTTAAATGTATACATCTGGCTATCCACTGTGTCCAAAACCAGACCTTGGTTCCCTCTTAGTTAACAAGCAGGGCCCAATGTACCTCTAGTAAGAATGTTTCTCTGCTGGAAGGGCATTAGGTGTTGCATAGTTTTTGTGCAATTGCGCAAAGTTGCCTGCAGTAGGAAAATTTGCATGACTTCGGAAAAACAAAGCAAAGCAATATCTTTCCACCTGTGATTCACTTTATTGCCAGTGGAAAGGCATTTTCCGGGAGATTAGTTGAATGGGGTAGCAGAGGTTTATCACAAGCGACAAATCTCTCTGCGTAATGTTTAATGCTTAAAATCATTTAAACATTATTATTATGCATTTTATTATTGTAAATACTTGTACCTTATTGCACACTTTTATTATATTTAATATTTGTATTTTTTTTGTTTTGTTTGTCTATGTAAAGTTGGAAGGAACACGGGTCAAAAAAATTTCATTACAGTAATGATGCTTCATTGTTATTTGTATATGACAATAAACTTGAAACATTAAATAAGCCCAATAGGATTGCTTTGCCGCCAATATGGATCCATGTAGCTTAGTTAGGATGAAATACAAGGTACTGTTTTATTATTACAGAGAATGTATTTTTAGCACAAGCCTTATTCACAGAACTCATGTTGACCAAGGAGTGTACTGCCCCTTTATGATATGAGTGAATGAATTGGGAATGTTGGGTAGTTATTAGGTAAAAGTGATAGAACACTGATGTCAGTAATCCAGGAGAAAAAACTGTCACAGCACAGCAAAAAAAGACAATGCATAACAGAAGCAC
Source organism: Xenopus tropicalis (assembly GCF_000004195.4). Classification (NCBI taxonomy): domain Eukaryota; kingdom Metazoa; phylum Chordata; class Amphibia; order Anura; family Pipidae; genus Xenopus; species Xenopus tropicalis. The sequence goes on from NC_030677.2 coordinate 127,925,954, forward strand.
TTTACATTTTCCTTACTAAACAGAAATGTACTGTATGTTCCAGGCTTAGTGTACACAGTCAGCAGCAATCCCCAACATACAGTATATAAAGGCTGCCTCTTGGCACCCTATAACTGTGCTGAAACTTACAACCAACAAGATGGGAAAGGTAAGTAAAGGGTGTAAGGTGAAAGCTTTTCTTGTTGTTTAAAGGGTGAAACTTTATAACAAGAAAAAAATGCAAAAGCAATGCAACAAATCTTATACCAGTGTTAAATAGAAACTCAAATGCTTGCATTTTCCATAGATTTCAAAGGGAATAACAGCAAGTGCCACCAGCCATGTAAAGAGTCTGCTGTGTTTGGAAAAAAATCATACATTTACATATTCCTATAGATTAGATGGGGATTTAATGCAGATCTGTGTCATTTGCAATTGGTTTCCATTATTTGTGGCTTTTTTTGCCTCCTGAACCTGTTTTTTTGCCAAAGGCTCAGCCAGAAAGCAATTTCAGTGTCCTTTCCCTTCTCCACTCTGCAGTTTATCTCATTAGAAATAATTTATAATGTATTATTGATTTAATTTATTATAACTTATTGTTTAAAATTATTTTAAAATGAATAATTTGTTATAATGAGCACCCAAAATATTTCTAAAAATAAGGACAATTTGCAAAGTGACTTAGGTCACTTAAATGTATATACAGACTGATTATTAAGACGGGTGTTGGGATATACTTTGCAGTGAGAGTAGAGAAGTACATCCCAATGCTTCATATTAAGTTGCAAGATTACAGGACTCCGAGGTTCCTTTTTTGAGATTTAGAGGCAGATTTATCAAACTTGGAGGCCCTAAGGGCAAAGGCACATGGTGTGTATATCCACTTCTCTCAGCTACACAGAAAAACAAAGGACAGAGAGAAGCGGATATACACTCCATGTTCCCTTGCATAAACACTGTTGACAATTAAAGAGGTATTTACCAAACACATTTATCAAAGTCAGTCAGAATACTTTCCACAGCTCTGAGGAGAAAATGCTTAATCTTATAAACCTTTTAAAATTAACTTTTGGCAGAACAAAGAATCTTTGTATATTTTTTCTTAAAAGTAAGATTTTTACATCTATTTCTGTCATTTACTTACATTTACCCAGTCCCTGACGGAAAAAAACACACTTTTTTGTTTTGTTATTTTACATTAAAACTTTTACCATTTACTAGTTATAGTTATTAACTTGCGCTTATTGCATGCTGCTGTGTTATCACATTGCACTGTAGTATTGTGGCTCTAAAAAAAGTATATATATATATAGTGATATCTTAGAAATACTTTATATTTCCTAATTCCCAACAATATAATATACTCAATATACATGGTTTTATACCAGGGATACCTGCCAGCATATGCATCTTCACCAGCACTGGATTTCAACTTCAGGTGCCCCAAGGCCACCCCCATCCCATGCTCAAACTTTCATACTCCCATACGGAGCAGTTTCGTATGGGAGCAAAGTTTAAATTTTTCGCTGCGGCATGCCGCCCGTAAGTTTATGCCGCCCTAGGCCTGGGCCTTTGTGGCCTCGCCACAAATTTGGGCCTGATCTTCATTGCAGTTTTATTTGCAAATTATCTTTAAATTTACCTTCCTTCAGATCTTCTTCTACGAGGAGAAAAACTTCCAAGGCCGCTGCTATGAGTGCAGCTCAGACTGTTCTGACTTGTCCTCTTACTTCAATCGCTGCAACTCCATCAGGGTGGATAGTGGGAACTGGATCCTGTATGAGCACCCCAGTTACAGGGGACACCAGTATTACCTCTGGAAAGGAGAATACCCCGACTTCCAAAGATGGTTGGGTTTCAACGACTCCATCAGGTCCTGTCGCATAAGTCCCTATGTAAGTCTTTTCAAAGCTTTCTTGTAATACTAGGAATGAATATTGTTTTTGTGGCACTGGTTATTTCTAGTGGGATCCACGTTCCACGTGATTTAAATATCACAGCAGAATTAAAGAAATAGTTACACATTCAAATTTTAACAAGAACATGTCACTGTACTCTATAAACACAAATATCATCAAGCTTTCCTAATGTACCGTAGGTGCCCCTCTGTCTGCCTTCAGCCCCCTGCATACAAAAATGTGTTGATCACCAACACAATGCAGCTTCCTAAAAGACATTGAGCTTGGGGGCTGGGAGAGGACACTGTGTTGATGTTGGTCATGTTGGAGCGTGCCTTGGGCAGCCTGAATCTTAGGCCTGGCACTACAGACCATGCAAAATCACTGCTAAAGAAAAAAATTCCAAAATGGCAGAAATATAGGATATAGTGTAACTATATATGGGAACTTCTTGTGCAACAAGTATATATGTATTCAAACCAATTTTCATTTGTTTACAGCACCAAGGACAATACAAAATGAGAATCTATGAAAGAGGAGACTTCCAGGGGCAGATGATGGAGTTCTTTGATGACTGCCCCAATACTTATGATCGATTCCGTTTCCATGACATTCACTCCTGCAATGTGTCTGACGGCTACTGGATGTTCTACGAGGAACCCAACTACAGGGGGCGTCAGTACTACCTGAGACCCGGAGAATACAAGAGATACAGTGACTGGGGAGCCTCCAGCGCCAGAATTGGATCTTTCAGAAGAGTTCATCACATGTTTTAAATAATCTAGAAAATACTGCACTGCAACTACAAAAAAAAATGAATTTTTAATAAAAATACATTTTGAATAATTATATAATATAGTAACTTTATTCCTTAAACTCATTTTCTTGTCATATTTTAAGAAGAGGTACAGCAAATTAGTACCTAAATTCCAGAGCTAATGACTATATCAGTTGTCAAACCATTAGAATTTCCCTAGTTCAGAGATATTCTCATATTGTCAAATAAAAGTGCTTTCTTATTATGAGGGGCACAAGGTACACACTGTACTTCTGTACAAACATTTGCATTTGTCTGTGTATGTAGCACTGCTATGGGGTCCTTTTTAGCATGTGACACTCTCTTTATAATAAATAAATATTATAATATAATAAATAACTGAATAACACAGACATAGCAAAAAGATTAGTGCAGCAAATTAAAAAATTGCATTAACCCCGTACACGCCAGTAATATCGGTACATATATGGCCAGCTTAACAATGTGCCTCCCTCCTGTGCTAGACTAGAATATTTGCTTATCTCCCTTTTTTGTTTGCCTTCTTTATGGCAAGACAATAGAGATCTGCTTCAAAATACCAGGAGTTACAGTTCCCATGCACCTTCAGATCCACTCGCTTGGGACCGATATTGGCAGCTAGAATAGGCCGTGTATGGGGACCTTTAGCTTACAAGCACTGGAACTTGTTAACAAGCACATTTAAAAGGAACAGTTAAGTGTAAAAATAAAAAGTGTTTTCAATATAGTTAGTTAGGCAAAAATGTAATCTATAAAGGCTGAAGCGGGCAGATGTCTAACATAATGGCCAGAACTCTACTTCCTTCTTTACAGCTCTCTGTTAGCAGTCAGTAACCAATCATGGACTTTAGTTTACTTTTCAATCTGACCTGCGTGCTTACAAATTACCGTATATACTAGAGTATAGGCCGATCCGAATATAAGCCGAGGTACCTAATTTTACCTAAGAAAACTGGAAAAACTTATTGACTCGAGTATAAGCCTAGGGTGGGAAATACAGCCGCTACTGCTAAGTTTCAATAATCAAATAAATAACAGATAAATAAATAGATAACTTTAGGGAAAGAAAAATGCTACAGCAGCAGACAAAAGCAAGTTTAGGAACGCTAAGGAAGCTGCCATACTAATTATCAAGTACTTGGACCCCAGTGTACAAGTCCCACCACAGTACTACAATAGTAGTTACAAGGGCAAAATAATTCTTGATGCTGGACTTATTTTTGCTATTTTCTCACCCCCAGGTACAAGGTGCAAGGCTGAGTGGCTTAAAGGAAAACTATACCCCTGAACATTGCAGGTCTTATATCATATATCACATAAAACAGCCCATATATAAAATGTTGTTACATACAAATAAATCATTTTCATGAAGAATATACTATAGGTTTTCCTATAATTTGGAGCATTGCGGTTAATGGGTTTCTGGAATAGGGATCTCAGTAGTATACACCATTGGATAATCCCATATAGAAATGCTGTTATAAGGTACTAAAGTTTACCCTTTTATTCACATAAGGCACTGTGCTCAAATTAATGTCTAGGCATCCCTAGGCTATAGCCTAGGGGCTCAGTGTGATCATGGGCCCATTGTACTCTCTCCAAATCTTTATTTACATTTATTAATGCACCTGCGTGGGAGAAGGCAAATTAGGCAAGGAAGGAGCGCTTGTACCACTGCGCACAGAAACATAGTAATAATATTTATTTACATTACTTGTGTAACGCGCTCGGCGCACCCATCTCCCCCTGTGAACGGACGCGCGTCCTTAGCTGAATGTAAGCACAGTCTGCGATATACGGTCGTAAGGGCCTGTGTGTCCTTAAGCACGTGCGCATGCTTGTACGTCCGTGCGCGGTGTCTGTGAATGGAAGCCCAGTCTGCGGTGTAGGATCGTAAGGGCCGGTGTGTGCCTGTGTTCATGCGTGTGCGTCCATACGTGCGTGCGTAAGCTCCTGGACGCACGGACGCACGTCCGCCCCAGGGGGGGGTGCGAGCGAGTTGCATCTTCGGAGGTAGGTAGTGGGGAGGTATACTCGAGTATAAGTCGAGGGTTACTTTTTGTGCACATTTTTTGTGCTAAAAAACTCCGCTTATACTTGAGTATATACGGTAAGTGAACAATTATGTCCCATATGGCTCTTCCCTTAAGTCACTGACTAACTAAGAGGTTAGAGAGCTGAAAGCAGGAAGTAGTGTTCTGGCTATTATGTTAGACATCTGCCATGCCTTTATAAATTCCATTTTTGCCTAACTAACTATATTACAAATATTATTTAATTTGTGCAGTCTATCTATTTTACCCAGTTTCATATTTACACTGAACTCTACCTTTAAACTCCTTCTCCTTGTTCAGACCCGGTGTGTCTTATCTGATAGCCTCTATTCTGAAGCAGCTCTTTGCATAATCTTGTGATGCCCTCTCTTGCACATGAGCACAAGAGCAAGGGAGGCAAGTTCTTACACAGCATAGGAAATAAAACTACAGCAGGCACAAATAGGGCAGCCCACTCTCTACTGACTGTACTTTCCAATTATTCTGGACCCAGGACACCTGTCATCTGGTTAAACACTACGTAATACTGCTGGGGCCCATCAGGACCAGGACCCACCAGGAATTTTTCCCCAAAGGATGCTGAAGGATGGTTTTAGGTGCGGATGTTTTTCTTCGTTACAAAAGTCCATTAGGGGAAAATTACAGAAATTGCTAAGCTTTTTCAACCTGAAAACCCAGCATGAGTTAGCAAATGCATGCAGGTTTCCTTTATGATTGGTAGAGCCTGAAGACTCAAGCAATCATATATCAGGCCCTAAGTGTACATAGCAGTTGGCCAAGGCATTTGTTATTAAGACCTACATTCATGTTTTAATTGAAGGATTCACTGGTATATTACTGAGCTCCCTCTGTCCCTCTGTATAAATTCACTCACTTTCTCACACTAGTATGAAGTATGAAGTAGCCAGTCATTTAGCATTCTTTTTACAAAGATGAAAACTTCAATTGTTTGAACTTCACCCAAAACACCATTTTCAGCCCCCTCCAAAACTGACCATTCCTGAGCCACTTTCCTCAGATAAGCAGAATTCAGCATTCAGTTTTGCAGTTTGCACTTCCTTGCATCCTGATTGGTCAGGTTATTTCATTAATCAGTTACGTGGCAAATGAATTTGATGAACGGAAGACAAACTGTTTGTATATATTGTATTATAAATTTTTTGTTTAGAATTCATTTCTATGTTAAGGCTCCAGTCCACCTGGTGCACTAAGTTGCACCTAAAGGTTGGTTTATATACTGCTCTTTCACACTTTGACACAGGACTAGTTTTGGTTTTGTGGTGTATCCCAGTGCTTGTATCAGTGTCTACCTCTGATAGCTCAGCGAGGATATGTCTCTACACAATTTGGTGTAAAACTTATGCTGGAATTTATCCATATATATATATTCATTGAGTACTGAGCCAATATTACGGTAACATCAAGTGTCAAAATAAAAACCGCATTATATCCAGATTGTGACCAGTGGTCAGAACGCCAACTAAGGGGTATATTTATCATGCTGTTTTTTACACAGTGTGATAAATATACCCCTAAAAACAACTAGGATGTAAGGAAGCTTTCAGTGTGAGTCTGAATATGGACACTGTACATGAGCCAGGAAGTATCATCCAAATGAATATTAAATTATGTCCTTTAGTCTTTAAAATTTGCTAGAAAATGTGCAGAAAATGTGCCCAAATTTACCAAATCAGCAAACACTCAAAAAAATCACTTTTTAAACTTTTATTGTAACATATTTATATTGTTATGTTTTTTAAATTGTTTTAAAACATGTGATGAACTCTTTTGAAGGATCCAATCCTGGCGCTGGAGGCTCCCCAGTCACTGTATCTCCTGTATTCTCTGGGTCTCAGGTAGTACTGACGCCCCCTGTAGTTGGGTTCCTCGTAGAACATCCAGTAGCCGTCAGACACATTGCAGGAGTGAATGTCATGGAAACGGAATCGATCGTGAGTATTGGGGCAGTCATCAAAGAACTCCATCATCTGCCCTTGGAAGTCTCCTCTTTCATAGATTCTCATTTTGTATTGTCCTTGGTGCTTCACCCAAAATAAAATACAAACAGAGCCATGGTTATTGCAAGCAGCATATCATATAAAAAAATGTAAGAAATTACCTTCTTGTAGTGTCTGATTTGATTACTGTTTCAGTGTTTAAACAATTAATAAACATATTTTGGCTAATTGGTGTTGCTTAGAATTTGTTTATTACAAAAAAGTTGCAGTTGTTCCATCTCTAGTTAGGCAATACAGGGCTGCAAGGTGGAACCTATGGAAATATAAAATGTATAGCAAATAGATACTAATGTTCCTCATATGTGACATATGTAATGCCATTCAATTAAGGCCTCTTCATATAAAGAAGAAGTAAAGCTCAACAATAAATTAGCCTTTACAATATAATTTAGTCTATCTAATATAATTTTAGGTTTTTGTCTACTACAGCCCTTGTAAATATATTCACAATATAAAATTTAAGATACAATAATGAATTCACATAATATGGCAGCATAAAAACCAACACAGTTCAGTATTTAATAATGAGCCTATATTAGAGCAGGTGATCTAGCAAACTGTTCATAATTTCTCATAGTCTGGTTTGTACAGTGTAGACTGTAGAAGCATTTAAAAGACTATTTTAGCTTTGGCTACTATTGCACTTCAAGTTACTATACTTTAAACTTTGAAAAGACTTACATAAGGACTCATGCGACAGGACCTGATAGAGTCATTGAAACCCAACCATCTCTGGAAGTTGGGGTATTCTCCTTTCCAGAGGGTGTCCCCTGTAGCTGGGGTGCTCATACAGGATCCAGTTCCCACTCTCTACCCTGATAGAGTTGCAGCTATTGAAGTAAGTGGACAGGTCAGAACAGTCTGAGCTGCACTCATAGTAACGGCCTTGGAAGTTTCTCTCCTCGTAGAAGAAGATCTGGAGGAATACATTAGGGACTTAATTTTTGACATTAGGGGGCTGATTTACTAACCCACGAATCCGACCCGAATTGGAAAAGTTCCGACTTGAAAACGAACATTTTGCGACTTTTTCGTATGTTTTGCGATTTTTTCGGATTCTGTACGAATTTTTCGTTACCAATACGATTTTTGCGTAAAAACGCGAGTTTTTCGTATCCATTACGAAAGTTGTGTAAAAAGTTGCGCATTTTGCGTAGCGTTAAAACTTACGCGAAAAGTTGCGCATTTTTCGTAGCGTTAAGTTTTAACGCTACGAAAAATGCGCAACTTTTCGCGTAAGTTTTAACGCTACGCAAAATGCGCAACTTTTTACGCAACTTTCGTAATGGATAGGAAAACTCGCGTTTTTACGCAAAAATCGTATTGGATCCGAAAAATTCGTAAAGAATCCGAAAAAATCGCAAAACATACGAAAAAATCGCAAAGTACCGATCATTACGAAAAAAACGCAATCAGACTCCATTCGACCCGTTCGTGGGTAAGTAAATCAGCCCCTAGGTATTGTGCTGATTATTCCAATCAGATTTTTGCAGTAATTTTCTAACTGCTAGTAGACTCATTAAAACTAATTAGTTATTGGTTGCTATGGTCAACTGTAACACTGCTTTTTAGAACCCTTGTTCCTAAAGGAGCCCTTACTCTGCTACACAGAAAATAACTGTAAATATATATAACATATAGAGATATTGAATCTATTATCACACAGTTGTCTAAGCAAATAGGAGATTGTATCTGTGATAATGTATATCCCATATCAACTATATACAGTATATCTATCTATCTATATATATCTATATACATATATATATATATCTATATATATCTATATACTGTATATCTATATGGCCAGCTAACAACTGAGACTGAGCAACACAATTGTAATACTATTGTTACAGGGTTTAAATAGAAAATATACCCCAATTTGAAGCAGCTTTAACAAATTACTTTCTGTTCCTATAAATAGTTTGTTTAGTAAAAGATATTGGCATCAGTTATTCTGCAAAAGAATGGCTGTTTATCAAGATGTTGATAATTATTCATATCAATGGGGGCAGCCTTGATTTCATCATCAGGTATCCTCAGCCAAATTATATTGAAAATTCTTGTTTATGTTTGCCAATAAATATGTTTTCAGCATGAATAAAAGCCATGCAAAGCTTAGTTGTTTAGTATAATGTCCAGGGTTGGACTGGGGGGGGGGTGGAGGGCCCACAGGGGCTACTGTTTCAGGGGTCCCACACCCCCCAAGGTGCCCCAACTGTGCCCCCCTAACCCCCGTAGGGGGAGCAGTGAAAGGATCAGGTCTGGGCTGCTAAGGCCCACTGGGTGTTTGTCCCGGTGCCCCAGCAGCCCAGTCCGACCCTGATAACGTCACTGAATAAGCTTCCAAGAAAACATGCCGAGTGAGTGTGAAACTATAGGATCTTAAATCCTTTAGTTCTGCGAACATTTGTGCCCCCTTAATAATTTCATGGTTCTGACTTACTTTTCCCATTGTAGAATGGATGGTTCAGAAGTTTCAGTACAAATAAATGGTGAGAAGAGGCGCCTTTATATATGTGATGGATTGCTGCTGTCTGCAACTGTTTCTGCTCAGTAAGGAAAAACATTAAAACCTTTTGTTTAGTGTTTATTTTTCATTTCTTTTTTTTTGCTTGCTGTGCTGGGACAATTGTTTTGCGATTGCTGGCACCTATGTCCCATAGTTTTTCTTTTCCTAAAGAGCTATAGATTTGAATCAGATGATGTTTGCTGATGTCAAAAAAGATTTTGGCCTCATACTTATAATTCATGTCACTGTGCCAGTGATTCCTTTAGTGCAGTGATCCCCAACCAGTAGCTCGTAAGCAACATGTTGCTCATCAACCCCTTGGATGTTGCTCTCAGTGCCCCCAAACCAGGTACTTATTTTTGAATTCCTGACTTGGTTGAATAAAACAAGATTTCCTACCAAATAAAGCCACCTGTAAGCTGATAGTGTGCATAGAAGCTGCCTAATAGCCAATCTTAGCCCTTATTTGGCTCCATGAACTTTTATGATGCTTGTGTTGTTCCCAAAGTCTTTTTACATTTGACGGTGGCTCACGAGTAAGAAAGGTTGCATATTCCATATTAGATGGAAAGGAATCATTGTATACAAATGTTGGGAGCACTCACCGGTTTAGTTCGGTAATAGCAGTAACCCGTGCATACACATCAAGGAAACGCCCCAGATCCAGGCGTAATCAGTCGCAGAAAGGTTGTAGATGTTAGATGGAGCACGCAGCCCTGCGTGCTCCATCTAACATCTACAACCTTTCTGTAGATGGAAAGGAATGTCTGGATAGTGAACTTGGACAGAAGCTACAGTGTTTTGAAACTCAGTTTGTAACACTGAGTGAGAGCAAGATCTTCTCTCATTCTGAATACAACATACTATAATTAACCCCCCAAGACTAACCAGACAGAGTAACTGACTAGGAACAGCTGACAGACTTGAACCAAACTGCTGATGTAGACAAAGATTTAAGTCACTTAAATGATGTAAGGGAAGAGTCTTTCATAATGAATCCTCATCCACATTATATAGCAAAGGCCATATAACAATTGCCCAAACAGATCACTTTCAAAACATTATCCAACCAAATAATAACCAGTAAATACTAAATTGCATACAACTTAACTTTTATTAGTCAACACATTACAAATTGCAGAAAGTTTGAATTAAAACCAAGAAGAGGGTCCATGATATATATTATAGCATAATTAATGAATTTAATAGTGAGTGCAATGAGATCTAGTAAGATAAAATTCAAACCTTATCTTAGGGTACGTTTTAAAGATCTGAGTAATTATCTTCCACTGTGTGCCCCACATGTACCAACAAGTAGGCCTTACACAAAAGTAGTAGTAACTTAAGACTGTAGAATGTCAAAAAAGGTGCCACATATTAGAGTCAGATTGGGGCTACTGCCACTGATTCCAAATGGGAGAGCCAATTATCAGAGCCAGCACCTACTAACAATAACTGTACCTTGATGCACGATTTTCATACGTGAGGACTTGTAGCCACCTAACACAAATAAGAAACCAGTGCCCTAAGATCTGTCTTAATGGAGGATGAGGATTAAATATCATTATCCCTCTTCTTGGTTTTAATTCAAACCTTGACTTTTTTTTTTTTTTACATATTCACCAATAAACGTTATGATGTCAATGTTACTACAGGTAAAGGATCTACTATCTAGAATGCTTGGGACCTGGATCTTTCCATAATTTGGATTTCCATAACTTAAGTCTACCAAAAAAAGTAAACATTTAATTAAACTCAATAGGATTGTTTAGCTACCAATATGGATTCATGCAGCTTAGTTTGCTAGACTATTTGGATCCTCCCTCATTAACTTCAGTCTAGTTATGATTTTATTTCTTTCTTGTTAGGTAACAGTGACATATCTGTAATATTCTGCAGACAAAAGAAACCATAAGTGTAATTATAGAAATTCTAGTTTAAATGGGTGAGGCCTGGGTGCTGACTATGGCAAACACGTGAGACCTCGGTGAAAAGTAGTTGAAATTTATTTCTGTCCTGAAAGTGCCTTGACATATTCTGTATCGTTTTCAGGTTACCTAATAAGATTTTATGACGAATGCCTCCTTGGATTATTAACTCAGTTATAAATGTCAGAATGTTCCTGCACTATGAGCTGGAATATATTTTGTGCTCCCAATTAAATGTATGTCGATTCAGGATGTGCAAATAACAGATTCCAGTGACTTCCCTATACATTCTGCATAGCATGACAAGAACTAGTTTATATACTGGAATAAAAGTTTAGTTATTATAGGAGATTGGCCTTATATTAAAAGTAGAGGCAGTTAACTGAACAAATTGCATGTAAACTGAACCAGGCTCATGTTCTTCTGTAAGACATTGCATGGAAAATATATATCATGCGGCAGCATGAAGTCCAGACTTCATGCTTTCTGTAGTTCATTATCCCAATTTTGCTTCCATTTTGCAGAGCAAGATAGTTTACAGCAAACATAACACCCTGACAGACTATAGCACCAAGCATACTTGCAGGTCCAGTCTGTATGAGTCAGGTTGGAAAGAATGAAACAAGTGCAATTCAATTCCATTTTTCATCCATACCTACAAAACATTTTATGGATGCCAAGTGTAGAGCAATGTCACAGGGTGGGCACAGTGATGGGTGCAGTGACATAAGGGAAGGGCATGGTGACGTAAGGGGTTGTGCCAATGATGTTAAGGGGCAGGATATGATGTATCGGCCTGTAATTGGCCGTAATCTGCATCAAACAGGGGGACAGACATGCCCAGTTTTCAGATGTCGAAAAACAAGGCAGGCAGTTTTGAACCAGGAAGTCTATCTAAACACAGGGCTGTCCTGTCTACTAGGATGATAACCCCAGTAGAGGCTAATGGTTTTGTTCACCTTTACTTCAGGCAGTTCCCTATAGGGGTAACCCATCCAAGGGCTGGGCCTGTTTCACAGTTGGGAAGGGGGAAGCTGTTTCCCTTTCCACGTTAAAGTATTCCTTAGCAGTTCTGTAGTTGGACAGGGGTATCAGGTTTCCCTAATCTTTACAAAGAAATGTTACCATGTGCTTGGGCTCTCTTCATTCACTTTCTGGAAGCAGATGTAGGCCTCACAAGGAGAAGTGTGAAGAAAGATCTTTAACAACTTACTCTAGGAGAAAGAGATAGAACTAGGGCTGCTAGAAGAAGAACCAGAGGCTCCACTGATAAGGCCAGGATGGGATAGTACCTTGTGGTGTCACTTGCCAGTATAGGGACTCAAGCCGCAGTTCTTCGGAATAGGAGATGCATGGAGTAAAGCTCCACAGTGAGCATTCTTTAAGCACTGGGGACTAAAGCTAGCCATACATGTTCAGATTTTAGTCTTCTTCTGACGAACGTTCAGATATCGATCGTACATTTAAATGCAACAATCTGAAACTAACATTCAAACTTAAATTGTAGACTAATGCCCTTAAGATACAAATCGGAGGATGTTCTGAACATGAAATAGTTGGCAGACACTAATCCTACGAAAGTGACTTCCCTTGTAGGTCCCCAAGGGCATCATTCGATACACAATACACACGCAGATTTTATCTTTATCAAACCTAAATTTTCTAACCTGTCTGATCATATGAACGACCGATCGCCATGGTACGAAAATCATGGGGACAATAATTCTGAGCCCACGCATGGTCCAGAAATTGTACGATTTTATTGCTACGTGTATAGCCATCTTCATTTCCTTAATACATTTTACATAACTGACATTAGGGCAGATTTATTACTAATTGTTGGGTTATGACATATTGATCTCAGAAAAAGTAATAATGATCTTTCTTTTGCCTTATTGTTTCTTTTTCTCCATCAATCATTCTTTTTTAAAATCCATGATTAGACTTTTTTTTAAAATAAAAAGTTTGCCAGGTTTTAGAAAGCAACCTTTGATAAAAATACAATCATGTAATAAAAAAAACACTGATATGCAGGAACCTGACCTTTGAATAATAATAAACTGGCCCCTAAGTCTTTAGTGGGATGCCTGTGAGAGACAGTGAAGATTGGAGTGCAGCCCTGCTTTAGAAAGTTTCATGGTAAAGGGATGAAATTATGATTTACTTCTCTGGGAAGTGTCTAACATTTTGGCAAACCCAAGAAAAGTAGTATTTCCTTGACCTTAAATATGTCTCATTTTTTTTGTAAGAATTTAGCAAGTGATACACCTGGAGGCAAAAATATAAAGCATGTGAAAAGGACCCAAAAACATTTACAATTAACAACAGCAGTTAAATATAATATTAACACGAAATAATCTTTTACTATTTGATATAAATAAAACCAAGAAGAAGAATATTGCTTAACTAAAGAGGAAAACTACAGATATATGATGCTCGTCTTACACTGAATATTTTCTTGTAGCATTACTCTGAGCATTTGAATGTATAGAAAACACAACTTAAAAAAGAAAAACTTTAACATTATTATATTATGACAAGTCTGCCTAATGTATTTTTTGTATTCCAGAGTATAACCCCTGTAACTGCCCAAATACACCAGGAGATGGCAATAAAGTTCCTCTTATCGCCTCTCCAGTTGTTGGACACAATTCATCACATGATGCTTTCCATTATTAGCTTTATTCAGAAATCTCTGTAACATGTAACGTGCAATCTGCTGTATGAGGAGCACAGCACAGCTTTCCCCAAGGCACAAGGCATCTTAATTGAACACCAAGGGGCACATTTTCTATGCACCCTGGGTAATAGAAAGTTACCTTCCCCTACAGTGTAATTAGCATGATTGTAATTGTATATTTCATGCCATAAATGGAGTACACTGAGATATCAGTCCTGGCAAAACCCATCGAAGTCAACAGAACAAATCTAGTGGGCAACAACTTGTTGGCATGGAAAGGTGTGTATAAAAAGCATTGCTTTTCAATGTTGGTTTTTACATGGCATTTTCTTAGAGCTAAGAGCTTAGAGTTTTATACCAGAATTTTACACTCAGCTACACATTCACCTAAAATCATTGCAGATGTGATGTTTAACAGCATATTACTGTATTGGAAATGTGCATTGTATTACAAAGCCACTTTTGTACCTGGGCCTCTAAGCCTTCAGTTTACGACTGTAAAAAAAAAAAAAAATCGAAACCTTCTGTTGCAGATACTCAAACAAGCCAGAAGGTGTCTCTAAGACACAAGGAGTGATGTATTTTTTTTTTTTCTCAGTATGAAACCATCAGATACAACTCAACCAACCCCTCCTTTTCAGAACTTGGCTCTGCTGGTTGTATGCCCAGTTCTTTAAGCTTCTCTAAGACAGCGGAGCTCAGCAGTGGATGGGCTGCGGTCTTTGAGTTCTCCCCCCTCACCCTGAATCTCATGGCTTCTCCTCCACCCCACCAACTGCAGTGCAGTGTCAAACTGGTCTTCCTCAGTGAGGAGCAGAGGAAGGGAGGCGAAGACAGTAGTGGATGTGGATTACTGCAGCTGTCCAGCAGCTCAAACACCAAACTCTTACAACTTAATGTCCATCCTGGAGAAGATGATGCGGACATAACCATTACAGATGGTGAGGAATCTTCTTTAACACTGCCTATCTCACTTGCAGTATGTTACCTTACGTAGGATTCTACAGCAATGATGAACAGGCTTGATTTAACCCTTTTTAGTGCTACAAAACCAATATAATGGAGACAAATACATACCAACATATAACTATAACTATGACTATTGGGAGTTTTGATTTGATCACATACAGCTTTGTAACTTAAATGAATGTATGTAAATTTAGGAGGATTTTTAAGCAAACACTAATAATAAAGCCTTTATATAGGTCTTTATTTATATTAGACCTCACTCACTGTAACCACGGGTAAATATTTCTGTACAGTGACTAAAATTTTACTGCATGATTTTCCATAAACAGTTTTATCAGTGAGCTGCAGCATTCCTCATGTGAGCATTCCTTACTTTCTCATCAGGGACCTATACTCTTTCTAAGTATGGCAGGAAGTGAACTCCCTAAAATGTTACACCTTCTACTGAATTATGGCAGCTATTGCATAAATACATATGTATATGTTAAGACAATCATGATTTAAAAGTAGTTTTATTTTTTTTTTTAAATGTTGTCCATTTAGTTAGTATTACTGGGGAATAGTAGAGTATGAAAAGTTATCTGACTTTGCTATGTAACATGTTGGCATTATATAAAGGATAACAAATCAGATCTCCACAGTCACTAATCGCTGAAGAAACTCAGTCACAGTATTTGTGGATAATACCAACACACAAATAGTATAAAAAGGAGAGGAATTTAGTGGACCACCTTTCACTCCAAGACTAAACACCTTCATCTGATGCGCTAATCTCAGACATTTGGTACTATGGGGTTGCTATGCATCTGCATGTTTGTGTTACAGCTAGCATTCTCCTTTAAAACCTTCTATATACTACAAAGGTTATACCCTGTGTATCTGTGAGAAGAAGAGGTAGTGTTTAGTATGGTTTTCCATACAGGTGCAGTCATGAGACACAGACACAAAGTTTGACATTTGGGTATTTGTTCAGGCAGCCATCAGCATTAAGTTCTGCGTGCTTGTGGTTGGGATTTTTTTTTTATGTGCAGTTGCCCTTGAAATGTGAACAGAAAGCTTGGGTTAAATGCTTTTTAAGTAGTTATTTGTTTCAGAGAAAAGGGAGCCTATAGTACAAGGTGATTTCAGTCGGTTAAATTGTCTGGGAATAAATATCTGTTTCCAAAACAGACTAAGTTTTATTCTGTATAGTAAAGTGTTTTCTAGAGCCTGTAACTGTCAGTGTTTATAACGTGGATCTCTATCAGGCCAAACAGTGCCTTGTGGCTTAGTATTAATGAAAATGTCATGTCCCTGCGGTGGCCAATAGAATGCAGCAGTGAGGGATATCCCAGCTACCCATACCCAACAAGAATTCTCACATAGCTGTGCCAAACTCTGAGCTCATTGCAACAGCTGTGGCTCATCTCAGGTTAAGGCAAGGTAAACAGTATACACATTGTACAAACATGGATCATAAATCAGGTCTTACATTCTTAGCTACCTTTTATAACTGCATTTTTAGATTTTCAAATCATTTTGTTTTTTACATGCTGACTTCTAGGTATTCCCACTTGCGCACTCTTGTTTATGTTGTGTGGTGTTCATGCAGTATTAATCTTGCGTTTTGTTGCTATAACAATGTAGCTTCCAAGAAGTATAACAGTTTGAAACACACTTGCTACAATGTACATTTGAGTGGTAGGCGAGTGCTGATAAATATATAGGGCTTGCTTTGATGCCACGGCTATCTATATGTTCAGTTGCTTGCGAAAATGCTAAAAGGGATTGTTCACCTTTGAGTTAAGTTTTAGTATGATGTAGAGAGTAATATTTTGAGAAAATTTGCAATTGGTCTTCATTTTTTATTATTAATAGTTTTGTTTTTTTCAATTATTTCAGATTTTGTTCAGCAGCTCTCCTGTTTGGAGTTTTGGCAGCTATGGTTACTAAGATCCAAATCACCTTAGCAACCAGAGTGTGGTTTAAATGAAAGACTGATATATGAATAGGAGAGGACTTGAATAGAAAAATTAGTACCAAAAAAAGTACAAATAACAATAATAAAGAATAATACTAATCACAAAACAATAGGCTGATGGGATCAGTGACCTGATTTGAAAGCTGGAATTAGAAAAAGGCAGCAAATAATTCAAACTATAAGAAGTAAATAATGAAGACCAATTAGAAAGTTGCTTAAAAGTGGTCATTCTATAACATACTAAAACCTAGCTTAAAGAGGAACCACCCCTTTAAAGAACAATACAACCCCCTAATTCATTTCTGACTATTGTAATTACTCTGATAGAACAGGGCTGCTTTTCAACTTTCAATAGCTGACAGCCCTACCACACATAAGGCTTAGGCTAATGCCACATGTAGCGTATTCTCGGCAAGCCGGAAAAAGCCCCAGAGCTTGAAAATCCTCCTGCCTGTGCCTGCACCTGAAAGCAGTGAATGTGCTTGAGTGCAGGCACATGTAGGTGATATCAGCTACATGTGCCTGCACTTGAGCATATTCACTGCTTCCTGGTGCAGGCACAGATAGAAGTTTTTCAAGTGAAGGGGAGTATTCTTGTGTTTTCGGCTTGCCGAGAATACGCTACGTGTGACATTTTCCTAAGAGACACAATAGTGTACAGCTTATTAGGTGCCTTCAGTGCACCCTCTTTTCCTGCAGTTCGTGTGGGTGAAAGTGCATCAGGTACCTTGTGGCTAAACTTGTGCTAACTCCTGAAACTTAGGGGCAGATTTATCAAAGTGTAAAAATAGACCTCACTACAGAAAAACCCGCCACTTTCTTACCCACTTTCTCTTCATTCCTAGTAGTTTTAGAAGTGTAAAAATAGACCTCACTACAGAAAAACTCGCCACTTTCTTACCCACTTTCTCTTCATTCTTAGTAAATTTAGAAGTGTAAAAATAGACCTCACTACAGAAAAACTCGCCACTTTCTTACCCACTTTCTCTTCATTCTTAGTAGATTTAGAAGTGTAAAAATAGACCTCACTACAGAAAAACTCGCCACTTTCTTACCCACTTTCTCTTCATTCTTAGTAGATTTAGAAGTGTAAAAATAGACCTCACTACAGAAAAACTCGCCACTTTCTCACCCACTTTCTCTTTATTTCTAGTAGATTTAGAAGTGTTAGAAGTGCATTACTAAAGGGTGAACTCTATCTTTCAGCCATTAATAAATTTGCTTTTAAAAATCCCATAAGAATAAATAGAGCGTGAGTAAATTTTTTCTGTTGCAAGCTCTACATTTGGATAAATCTGCCCCTAATGTATATCCATGAATCATTTGAAACCACTTCACAGTCAGGGAACTATCACTGCATACTGCTCTCATCTAACATTCAAAGTTTATCGTTCCATTTCGTTTATGGGTCTATCAGCAGAGATCGGAGCTTACAATATTGTAAATAATAAGTAAGGCTGGATTAACACAAATCAGATGCACACTTCACAGACCCTTCGGTAGCAGTAAAATCACAGCAGCTTAAATTCACATTTAAAATCCTGACACAGTTAGTATTCCATGAGGCTCAAGTTTATATACTCTCACAATTACATGAAAATAAAAACATTTATAGCAGCTATAAGCTTTTAAATTTTAATTTACATTTCCTATGCAGGTGCCTTAGTGCATAGATTGTGCTTAGTCTCCATTTAGTCCCTAACTATGCTGGGCTGTGATGGGGTAGCCTCTGCAGACATGCAATGAGTATTGAATAGTCAGAAAATTCAGCATTAACCCAATGCCCATAACAAGAAAGATAACAAATATATATCTATATAATGTATTTAACTGCCAATATGGCCTGTGAATAGTAGGTCGGGGGATCTCCCATTAGCCCTAAAACAGATCTGGGCGACAGCAGCTCCTTCCTTTTATTGCCCAGCATGAGTATGGACTGACCAGGGATGGAACGCAGCCTATGCAGGGAACCTTCTCAATGGAAAAGCTTCCCTTGCTGGTAATTTAACACTTGGCCCTGAATGGATCCTTGATTTCTGTAGTGCCTGTAACTGAGCAATTGCCATTAGACTATGGATGTAAAAGTAGAGTATAGATGCAAAATCATGTCAAAGCTCTTGTACCCTGCAAATATATATCTAAGATGGAAGTTAAACAATAAAAACAATGAATATTTCTATATGTATAACTACTGTAATATGAAAGGCCTGTAGCCTTGTGCCGCTGTATGATGATGGAACTGCAAGGTCACTTCTAATACGTTAATATATTTTACATAAGGGGCTACATTATTCCCTTTATATATATAGTTAGTTTTGAACTATGTTGAACTCTTTTGTTTGGCAAGACGTTAAAGCTTTAGCTTCCTGTAAGGTGCAATAAATGATAATGAGCAGGTTTGTCACATGGAAATCCTATTTGAAACAGCAATATTTTCATAATACATTTTTCATTTTCTCAGTTGAACTGTTACAGGGTTGCATGATTGCCGAATGAATGCCAGATGTGGGCTCAGGTTTGCCTGCTGTGAACAAATATTTTTTGTGCTCTAAAGACATCAGTCTCTCGTTCTGGACAGCTCCAGAGTTAGCTTGGGAAATTAATTTTATTACTTTCTAGTAGATTTTTGTTTAAAGAAGAGGGAAGAATGAGGCCAGCATGTGAATGTAACTGCTACTGTCATTTTCTTGGGGCTGATGGTGGCTGAATTAGGGTTTTTCATTTTTTTTATTAACAAAAAAACTCATTCAATGCATGATTACTTGTTATTATGTTATGGCAGAGATATCTTAGCTTTTATCAGGCCCAGATTCCCAAATTTAAATTTGGCCGATGCACCTTGTGGGCTTCCAGGAATGGAAATATTTTATAGAGGAAGAAGAAGCTGGACTGGAAGTACATACTTTCATTGTTTGTTGTTGTGCATGTAGTGTTACACCAACTAAGATGCACAGATTACTTTCCAGTGGGAATCACCATACTTACACAGTGTAATTTTTCCCGCACTGGAAAGTAATCTGTGCAACTTAGTTGGTGCAACAGTTCCACAAAAAAAAAAAATCAAGGGAATTAACAAGAATTTGACAGATTGTAGGGACCTTTGGGGGCAATAATTATGACACCTTGCGAAGCATAAGAATTAAATTAGAAGTTCTCAAAGTTTTTGGTTCAAGCTCTTCTTAGCCCATTATGAGCATAGATATAAAATAAATACATTCTGTTGGTCCAAGAACATCTTAAAACTGCAGTGTTCCCAGTAACTGGGCTGGGCTTCCATGTTTATTTAGGAGATCTACTACAGGAGTACAAAGTCTGATAGTAACACATGTGATATTTAAGTCCATTTAAATGTATTTTGAACTGCAGAGATCAGTTATTTTAATGTTGTAATGTGATATTGTAATGCTAAACCCTTCTGAGGTTTGCTAGACGGTCAAGTGGATGTCTGTGCCCATTTTACTTAGATACCAATATGTAACTGGAGTTTGTAGTGGGAGGCATTAAAATGTATTTTTATTTCTAATTGAAAGACTAGAAACATTCTGCACACAGCTCAATCCTCATGATGTATGCTTAGTGACTGCTCCTCTGCTGTGTAACCAGGTGGGCTGTGAGTATACATCATTAAGCAGTATTCCTTGGCCTGGTAAATCATACTACTATACAATTTATTACACATTTACTTAATCAGGCCTAATGTGCATTCCATGTACAGGTACGGGATCCGTTATCCGAAACCCGTTATCCAGAAAGTTCTGAATTACGGAAAGGTCATCTCCCATAGACTCCATTATAAGCAAATAATTCTAATTTTTGAAAATGATTTCCTTTTCTCTGTAATAATAAAACAGTACCTTGTACTTGATCCCAGTTAAGATGTAATGAATCCTTATTGGAGGCAAAACAACCCTATTGGGTTTATTCAATATATAAATGTATTTTTAACAGAATTAAGATATGGGGATCCAAATCACAGAAAGATCCCTTATCAAGAAAACCCCAGGTCCCAAGCATTCTGGATAATAGGTCCCATACCTGTACCTCTAATAATAGATGTGTGATCTCCCTAATGGTTGGAAAGGGGCTAACAGTTGCAGAACCTTTTTAAATGGAAAATGAATTGGAAAATGTTTCTTAAGGGCAAACAGAAATATAATAAATGTTATTAGGGATGTATCTCTAATACAGGTATATGATTTGTTATCTGGAATGTTTGGGACAATGGATTTTCCAGACCCAGGGGTCTTTGGGTCTTTAGGGTCTTCATATATAAGCCTACTAATAATCCTTTAAACATCATGATTCTGTCATGTTTTATGGTATAGTTTTTATTACTGCATTACACTGTTCACATTGCAAATAACTGATTCTGCCATTTAAAATTATATTCTTGAACCAATAAATGTATTTTTTTTTAGTAATAATATTGGTGTGTAGGCACCATATCAGTGCATTGTGCCTGAGTCTGAGCTTTCAAAAGGAGCCAGCGCTACACATTAGAACTTTCAGATAACCTATGGTTTCTCCTACTCCCATGTGACTGGAGGAGTCCCAAGCCGAACTTGGATTTTTTACTATTGAGTGCTATTCTGATATCTACTGGGAGCTGCTATCTTGCTCCCTTCCCATTGTTCTGCTGATCGGCTGCAGCTCAGCAGTAAAGTATGACTGAAGTTTATCTGAGCTCAAGTTACATGACTGAGGGCACCTGAGAAACTAAGAATATGTCTAGAACCATGTCATATGTGTTTTTTAAAAAACATGTTTTTATTCCATGACTGAATCCCTTTACATAAACGCAATAGGATTGTTTTTCCACCAATATGGATTCATGCAGCGTAGTTACTATCAAGTACAAGGTGCTGTAAAAAAGATTACAAATATTATTTGCTTGAAAACTGACGATGGGAAATGGCCTACTGTAATTTGGAGCTGTAGCATATATAAGTTTCTCAACTAAAATTCTAACCAACTGCAATCTATTGCACATCTTTCATAATTATATCCAGAATATTTGGGCTTAAATGAGGTAAATGCTTGTGTCTGTAGCTATGGCTATTACAAAAGTAATAATTTAAGTCCTAGGGTAAAATTAACAAGTAAAGTGTGAAATGCAGATGTCAGGAAAGAATAAAAAAGGGGTAAGAGAGAAAGAACTACATTATGGGATGGTTTGAACAACAATAATTTTAATGTGTACGGAACACAACATTAACATAAAATAATTTTTTACTGAAAAAAATGTACAACGTTTTATGAAAAATATAATTCACTTTCATTTTGACTAAATCACAGACATTATCATATTTTCTGCTACACATGGGCACCCGTTTTTTGCAGTCATGCTACTCTATCCCAGGATCACATAAAAAAGCCTCGGCCCACATATTATAGATCAAAATGGATTTATGGATGCTATTAAGTTACTTTAGGTGTATGTGGCTTTTTATTATGGGTTTAAACAAGGAATATTCGTTAATAAGAATGAAAATTTGGTTTTGTTACAAGCAGGGTATACAGGCACGGGTGGCTCTAAGTGTCTTCATTAATTGTCTGGTTTATAGAACAGTAATTAGTCCCCTGGAAGGTTTCATAGTGGGTGAGTGTATAAGCCTCTCCATTAGCAGTTTCATATGGAGTAGTGTGCATCAGTCAGCTACATAATTTTTCCATCACCTGAACATGCTTTGATAATGGGACCCTGCAGAGCAATCATTTCAGAGGGCAACTGAGTTAATAATTATATTTCGTTTTTTCTAGTAACCTTTTATTTACAACATAAAATGCATCTTTGCTTCAAAATGAAACATAATAGGTGAAAATCTCTCCCATTGTATCTCACAGCACTGCGTTACAAAGGGGCTACACGTCACTATGTTCAATAAGTGCAACCATAGTCACTGACTGACGATAACAATTTGTCACTCTAAATTAGCAATTACACTGGAGGATGGTAAATGTCAGGCTAAGTTCTATGAATATATCATTGAAAACATTAACTCACTGCTTTATCTGAAACCTGCTTAGATTTACAGTAGAGATCAGATGCTTCATTCACCTAATGTTATAGTGACCCTAACTTTGCTCACTAATCTCACACAAAGATTTACATTAACTCGATGGGATCTTCCCATGACTACAAAGACATAAGTTAGTTTAAAGACCATACTGAAAAATCCAACTGTTTTTATCCTGTAATTATTGGTTAAGCCTAGTGATTCCTAGCATTTATTGTACATACGCCATCATCCACAACAATCGTCAGTTTCTGGTGGATTCTGGAAGTTGCAGGTCAGCAGCATATGGAGTGCTATAGGTTTGATATTCTTACTTAAGACAAATTGTGGTATTCCAGAAACTGTGGTAAGCCATCAAAATGAAATAAACACCTACTGAAAGATGTTTTATGCACTTGGATTTCTAGCAAATGTAACTGTATGCACTGCTAACATGGTGTCTATGAAGATTCTCATTCATCCAGGTCATGTATCTAGTAGAATTAATTCTAAAAACAACTGGACTTTTCTGAGTTTTTCTTGAAAACGTTTCACCGCTCATCCGAGTGGCTTCTTCAGTTCAAATGACTGGTAGGGAATTCCCTGGTATTTAAACCCTTGATGGTAGTTCAGACACAGATATCCAATCACAATGGTTCCATTGAACTTATTCAGTTAGGTGTTAGTTGAAACTGACAGGTGTAAGAAGGTGTAACATTGTGACTGGATCATACCTTCTTACACCTGTCAGTTGTTTTTAGAATTAATTCTACTAGATACTGTACTAACATGGTCATAAATAAATTAACTATAGGATATCTTCTCATTGAGTACAGGCCTGAGACATTTCTAAAGATCCTCCTATTTTCATCTGAGACAATAATTGTTTAGGACAAGCGATATTCAACCTAGTGCTCTCAAGGCTTTAACCAAGGGCCTTTCAACTCCTAGCACCAACCTAGGCTGGTCTAGGGAATGCCACCCCCCCACACCAAGGGCATGCTGAGTCACTACTGTAGATTTTGCCTGTATGCTTATAGATGACTGTATAATATAAAGGTTTTGCCTTTTAGTATCACAAATTGGATTAATATGGTATTGCTAGCTTCTGTTAATCTGTCCATTTGCCCACACTGGGGAAAACAAATCTTTCAGATATACTGCTATCTGGACTATTCAATGCCTTGCAAAAGTGTTCAGAATAAGATAGAGACAGCAGAGCACTCAGATTTCCCTTCAAAAATTATTTACATAAGAAAAAATGTAAGAATAAAATGTTTTTGGAAATGTATTTAAGTGCCCTGCGGTTTCCATATTATTCTGTAATATTTGGGGATCTTCCAGGTTCCCCTACAGTGAGCACCAAAGAACAAAGAATAAATATATTGATACTAATACATTAAATATGGAAGTGCATCACCAAATATTAATTCTTTGCAAAAGTATTCCGACCATTTACCATTTGGCTCATAAACATTTTTTTGAAACCACATTATTTGTTACAAAAAATATGCTGTCTCCACTACACACATATTATTTTGTAGAGCTAGGATTTGTAGCAATACCAGCTTTAATTATGCTGCAGTAATTATGCACCAGCTTTGCACAATGCTCAAGAGTGATTTCAGCCCATTATTCTAGGCAGATTACCTCCAGGTTATTCAATTCAGTTGGATAGCACTTGTTTTGGGAAACTGCCATCGCTTCTTGGTTGGTTTAAAGATTAGGGCTTTGACTGTTCCACTGCAGACCTTTTTGTTCTAGAGCCACTCCAGTGTTACTTGTATTTTTAGATCATTGTGCTGCTAAGAGATAAACGTTCTCCCAACCTTCAGTTTATAGCAGGCTAAAACTGATGTTTTTTTTAACAAGCCCAGTCCCTGCTGATAATAAGTCCCAAACACAAATTTGTTTTTCAAAAAAATAAAAACACAGGACGTATATATGTGTTATTTCCTAACATACAAGAATTGGAATACCTGATATTATTGCTCAATAACCAGTTCACCACAATGTTTAGTAGATTATACATGAATCAAGCTATTTGTGGCAATGGTGAGTGAAGTATTATATTAGTTGATTAAAACATTCTCTTGGTTATTTATTTATCCATTACTAAATGAAAATATTATACGAGAAAAAAAAGACACTGTTCTGTTCTAAAAATTACAAAAACAGTAAAAAAACAAAAAAATAATAGGTAGTTTGTACTTAAGCACTAACCAAGGCCCTGAGTGCGAGGAATTCAAAGACTGAGATTTGCTTGAGAAGGGTGAATGCAGGTTATGTTATGATAAAATAAATCAAGTCTATTTACAGTAAATGCTGCAGCAATCAAAAACAAGCAGAGCAGTATTTTATTACATTGAGGTATAGAGACAACTCATACAAAGGGTTATTTTATTTACTGCCCCAAAGGTGTAAAGCAATGAATAGCCCTTTCAGCTCCTTCTCTCCGGAGTACATTACTTCCTCAAAATGTGATGTCATGGTGACATTAAAAAATGGGAAAAATGGAGGGAGTCAGTGCACTCTTTGGAATTACGGGTTGCCAGCAGCAGTGAAATAATGAACTACAACTTCCAGTATCTGTAGCTGGCCTAGAGCTGGTAAATGTGGCTTGAAACACAATATAACTGTGTGTGATACAAACTGCTCTTAATAACACACAGGGCAAGTGATTCTAACAGTAACTTATAATATAGGTCATTTACTTACTGCAAGCTGAGTGTGCAAAGTACAATTTTGGATGCAATTGCCTTGGGTTTTCCAGCATCATTAAGGCCTTAAGTGGGGTATGCACCTCACGAAATTGCAACTAATGCATTAAAACAAGGCAAGTTGTGTGTGCACTTTAATGCAAATCGTGCCGTGTCCGGTTGGTGTCACTTCTGGCATTGAAATTACATCTGCACTCAATTCTTTAGGTGCAAGGACTCTGAGGCAATTGATGCAGGGTGCTGTGGGAACTAAAGATGAGCAAATCTGTCCTGTTTTGCTTTGGTGAAAATTTGCAAATCTTTGAAAAGTCGCTCATCAAAAAAAAATTGCAGTGCGCATCAAAAAAATGATGTGCACTGCAATTTTTTTGACGCTGAGACAATTTTTTGTCATGCAGTGAATTTTATCACCTGTTTCACAAAATAATCAATAATAATAATAATAATGGCGAAATGTGGAAATTCGTCCTGAATCCATGCCTGGCGAATTATTTCGCCCATCACTAGTAGGAACCCTATTTGTGTACAATTTTTTGCTCACAATAGTTAAGCGCAACTATGAGGAAGTGCAAAAAACAGATTTAGCTGCAAGTACGTTTAATTAATTGCAATTTTACGTGACTGCAACTGCACATGCAGTTTTTCACACACATTTGGGGTGCTGCTAAAGCATCTGCCAGAATAGATTCCTGTACTATATCTGATTTACAAACACTGGGCAAACCACCTCTAACTTTGAAGGCATGGCTTATTACTGTTATAGGGCTGCGGATCCTCTCAGATGGTACAGTAAGTTTAGTATATAAAACAAAGCATTTCTATATTCATTTTTAGTTTCTATTTTAATCCTAATCACACAAACATAGCTAAACCAACACTCTCTTCTCTAGGGCATGTTGGTAAATAGGCTAGACTTGATGTATTGCCTAATTTAGAGAGCAATCCAGTAAGTGGGTGTTGTTATAATCACCCATGTTCCTTCCTCAGGGGAGTTAGGGCTTAATCCAGCTCATGGGACACAGCATAAATCCCTTTGGAGAAGCATGAAGGGCACAGCACTATGTGATGTCCTAGTGCCAGCTGTCTCTCTGCTGTTCCAGTGGCTCCAAGATAAATGAGCTTTGAAGTGTCAGTGAGACTTGCCTGCAGGGTAAGGAATATATCTATGTAAATGAGCAAATGCAAGGACGCTAGTTATATTTATAGATCCACAGATTAGAATCTGCTAGGGAAACTAATTCCAAATGCCACTGCATGCTCACCATATTTAGGGCTGGAAATCAGAACATGAGCCATAAAGTCTTTTCAGCAGTATATATATATATATATACAATATATATATATATAGAAAAAGACTGAGGCACACACCTATAGGAGTTACAACCTGGGTGCAAATCAGAGAGACTATATAAATATGTAAAAAAATGCTGATGTTCAGCAGGAAAATTTTATAAAAAAAAAAAAAGATACTCATTTTATTTGGATCGACGTTTTGGTCCTCACTCATGAGGGCTGATTCATTAGAGATCGATAAGTTTTATCGCACGCTTCTTTGCGTTAAAATAGACGCAAAAATTAACGTGCAATTTGCTACAGTATTACCGCATGCGTTAAGTCGCATATCGCATGCGTTAATTTGCGCGCCGAAATAACACGCATGATTCACAAACACTTAGGGGCAGATTTACCAAAGCACGAATTTGAATCCCGAATAGCAAAAATTTGGATTGGAAACGAAAATTTTGACACTTTTTCGTCGCTGTCATGACTTTATCGTATTTTGCGAGACTATTTTGTCACCGTCGCAACTTTATCATATTGAACGCTCGTAAACGGCGGAAAAACCTTTCCGACTTGAATGAATCCGAAACTTTCGTACTCGGAACAACAATACGATTTTTTGCGCGACAGCGACGGAAAAGTCGCAAAAAATATATGAATAAGTTGTAACGGCGACGAAATAGTCGCAAAAATACCGATCATTATAAAAAAACGCATTTGGACACATTCAAAGCGCATAAGGGGGAGATTTACTAAGGCACGAACGCTTCGAATGTATTTTTTTCGTAATGATCGGTATTTTGGCGACTATTTCGTCGCAGTTATGATTTTTTCGTATATTTTTCGTGACTTTTTCGTCGTCGTCGCGAAAAAATCGCATTGTTGTGCTGAGTATGAATGTTTCGGATTCATTCAAGCTTCAGTATCGTGACTTTCCTTGGGCCAGGTTGGAGCTGCAGAGTGCCATTGAGCCCTATGGGAGACTTTCCTTGGGCCAGGTTGGAGCTGCAGAGTGCCATTGAGCCCTATGGGAGACTTTCCTTGGGCCAGGTTGGAGCTGCAGAGTGCCATTGAGCCCTATGGGAGACTTTCCTTGGGCCAGGTTGGAGCTGCAGAGTGCCATTGAGCCCTATGGGAGACTTTCCTTGGGCCAGGTTGGAGCTGCAGAGTGCCATTGGGTCCTATGGGAGGCTTTCCTTGGGCCAGGTTGGAGCTGCAGAGTGCCATTTATTCCTCTGTGAGGCTTCCAAAATCATGGAAAGTCGGAAAGGTTTTTCCGCCGTTTACGAGCGTTCAATACGATAAAGTTGCAACAGCGATGAAATAGTTGCGCAAAATACGATAAAGTCGCGATGGTGATGAAAAATTTGTGAAATGTTCGTTTCCATTCCGAATTTTTGCTATTCGGGATTCGAATTCGTGCTTTGGTAAATCTGCCCCTTAGACGCGCTAAATATCGCATTAGTCTATGCGAAAATTAACACCTACTTGAGGCAGGCGGTAATTATAGAAAAATACAGTTAATGAGCTTTTGGCAACACAATATGGACTTTGCAGTGGGATTTATTCAAGTATGTGTTGGCCCTAGAGTGATGCAGCCTCCAGTTTGCATGGAAATGGTCATTTTCAGTACAGTAATTTTCTGAAAGTAATGGCGTGTATGGCTAACATGGCGTGGGTTTTTTCACATGCAGCAAATATTTGTACGTGGTGCGTTGATTAGCGCTCGTTCCATCAAAATAGTCTTCGTGTCTAAAATAACGCAAGCAGCATCGCGCGTAAATTAACGCAAGTATGCTTTTAGTGAATTGTGCGTTAAGACGCGATAAATTAGACGTGATAAAATTTTTAATGCATGCTATAAATAACGCATGTTTTAACGCACTTTAGTGAATCAGCCCTATGACCTTTATCAAGATAAAGGTCCCTTCAATACCTCAGCCACAGAGCAGCAGAAAATACAGAGATTTTCACTTTAGCTAACTGAAATCTTTGTCAAGGTTTAAGTAGCTGTCACAGTTTTGATACTTTAATGCAGAATATATAAATGAAAGGCAGGGTGCTATGCCCTGTTGCTGAGGAAGTATTAAACATTATTCTGCTAGCTTACAATCAAGAGAGTCGAGATTAATGGCTGGCTGAAGTAACAGAGCTATTTTTAATAACTTGGAGAGCTTCCATCCACCTGCATCAATTTATGATCATAACAGACTGACTTGATCACTTAGAAATCTGTTCAGATCACGCACTTAGAAAGATGTCATTCTGACAGCTATATTACATGCTAAATCAAACTTAAGAGGGAATGCAAATGTGTACTTAAGGATTGCCTGTTTCTGCTAATGCTAAATTAACAGTTAATATTATGGAAGCAGCATGTTGGAATGCTATCTGAGATTAATGGGGGCATTTATTAACACTTGTATTTCTTTTTTTTCCCACAAACTTGAATTCTATACACTGGCCATATTCTGAAAATATTAAAGTGAATACTTAAACAAAGGCTATCAGATTTTCAACTCACGCCAAGGAGACCCCCACATGCACTGCCTTCTCAGCTTTAGCTTGGGATTACGACAATGGCCACTTGAAACTCTTATTTCATTTTATAAACTAAAATTCTAAATGATAAAATATATAGAACCAATTTGTGCACCAATGAAAGTCCAGCCCAGAAGGCCACATGAACAAACAAGACAAAGGGGCACATTTACTAATCCAGTCCCTGTCCCCTGAAATCAGTCATTTCTGTAAACACATACCTCTCAGCCTACAGATTCCACCTATTTGATACACATGTCTATATCTGCTACCACTAATCATGGTGTTTAGTTAAAACCGTGATAAAATTAGATTCAAACTATGGAATATATCAAACTTATTTATTTATTTTTTTGTCCTAATGAGCTGCATCATAATTAGCTGCCACAGACTATGAACATTTTCTTTCATCCAGGTCATGGATGACCTAGTAGAAGTAAATCTAAGGGCTCTGGCACACGGGGAGATTAGTCGCCCGCGACAAAACTCCCTGTTCGCGGGCGACTAATCTCCCCGAGTTGCCTTCGCGGCGGCACGATTTCGGGAAATCGCCGAAAAAGACTTGCAAGGCTTTTTCGTCGATTTGCGCGAAATCGCACCGCCGCGTGTGCCATCCCACCGGCAACTTACATGTTCGCCGGTGGGATGGCAGGGTAAGGCAACTCGGGGAGATTAGTCGCCCGCGAACAGGGAGTTTTGTCGCGGGCGACTAATCTCCCCGTGTGCCAGAGCCCTAAAGCATTTGTATTTGGTAATCATATCAAAGTAACTCCACAGCACTCACACCTCTGTGAGTTTCAGATGTCTCCTCTCTGAAGAGTTACAAAGTGCCATTGTGATTGGATTAGTGCATATATGTCAAACACAAGGCCCGTTGGCCAAATCCGGCCCACCTGGCTGTTTTATGTGTCCCTTGGTGAGTGTGTCTAACCATCCAGCCTGATCAATTTCCATTTCCTCACATAGTAACTAAGACTAAGGGGTATATTTATCATTCTGTGTAAAAAGTGGAGTGAAGCATTACCAGTAATGTTGCCCAAGGCATCCAATCCGTAATCAGATTTCAACAGTAACAAAGCATCTATTGGCTGCTATGAGCAACCTCACCGGTAATGTCTTACTCCACTTTTTACACATTGTGATAAATATACCCCTTAGTATCTTATTAAGTAAATTAATAAAAAATTTGGCCCACGACTTAGCCTGTGTTTTAGATTTCGGCCCCCTTATGTGATTGAGTTTGACACCCCTGGATTAGTGGAAGAGTTCATATTGCTGAGGACTTCCCATACCAGTCAGTTGAACTGAAGAAGCTGCTCGGATGATTAGTGAAACGCCTTCAATGATTACTCAGCAAGTCCAGTTGCTTTAGATTTACTTACAGTGGTGTGAAAAACTATTTGCCCCCTTCCTGATTTCTTATTCTTTTGCATGTTTGTCACACTTTAATGTTTCTGCTCATCAAAAACCGTTAACTATTAGTCAAAGATAACATAATTGAACACAAAATGCAGTTTTTAAATGAAGGTTTACGTTATTAAGGGAGAAAAAAAACTCCAAATCTACATGGCCCTGTGTGAAAAAGTGATTGCCCCCCTTGTTAAAAAATAACTTAACTGCGGTTTATCAATTTCAATTTTCAATTTTAATATCAATTTCTGTAGTCACCCCCAGGCCTGATTACTGCCACACCTGTTTCAATCAAGAAATCACTTAAATAGGAGCTACCTGACACAGAGAAGTAGACCAAAAGCACCTCAAAAGCTAGACATCATGCCAAGATCCAAAGAAATTCAGGAACAAATGAGAACAAAAGTAATTGAGATCTATCAGTCTGGTAAAGGTTATAAAGCCATTTCTAAAGCTTTGGGACTCCAGCGAACCACAGTGAGAGCCATTATCCACAAATGGCAAAAACATGGAACAGTGGTGAACCTTCCCAGGAGTGGCCGGCCGACCAAAATTACCCCAAGAGCGCAGAGACAACTCATCCGAGAGACCACAAAAGACCCCAGGACAACATCTAAAGAACTGCAGGCCTCACTTGCCTCAATTAAGGTCAGTGTTCACGACTCCACCATAAGAAAGAGACTGGGCAAAAACGGCCTGCATGGCAGATTTCCAAGGCACAAACCACTTTTAAGCAAAAAGAACATTATGGCTCGTCTCAATTTTGCTAAAAAACATCTCAATGATTGCCAAGACTTTTGGGAAAATATCTTGTGAACCGACGAGACAAAAGTTGAACTTTTTGGAAGGTGCGTGTCCCGTTACATCTGGCGTAAAAGTAACACAGCATTTCAGAAAAAGAACATCATACCAACAGTAAAATATGGTGGCGGTAGTGTGATGGTCTGGGGTTGTTTTGCTGCTTCAGGACCTGGAAGGCTTGCTGTGATAGATGGAACCATAAATTCTACGGTCTACCAAAAAATCCTGAAGGAGAATGTCCGGCCATCTGTTCGTCAACTCAAGCTGAAGCGATCTTGGGTGCTGCAGCAGGACAATGACCCAAAACACACCAGCAAATCCACCTCTGAATGGCTGAAGAAAAACAAAATGAAGACTTTGGAGTGGCCTAGTCAAAGTCCTGACCTGAATCCTATTGAGATGTTGTGGCATGACCTTAAAAAGGCGGTTGATGCTAGAAAACCCTCAAATAAAGCTGAATTACAACAATTCTGCAAAGATGAGTGGGCCAAAATTCCTCCAGAGCGCTGTAAAAGACTCGTTGCAAGTTATCGCAAACGCTTGATTGCAGTTATTGCTGCTAAGGGTGGCCCAACCAGTTATTAGGTTCAGGGGGCAATTACTTTTTCACACAGGGCCATGTAGGTTTGGATTTGTTTTCTCCCTAAATAATAAAAACCCTCATTTAAAAACTGCATTTTGTGTTTACTTGTGTTATCTTTGACTAATAGTTAAATGTGTTTGATGATCAGAAACATTTTGTGTGACAAACATGCAAAAGAATAAGAAATCAGGAAGGGGGCAAATAGTTTTTCACACCACTGTATACTTGATATAGCTGCCACAGATTTTCTCAGTATTCATGACTTTTACAAATGAATGTTATCTTGGATGGCAAAATTTAGGTTTTGTGCAAATAAATGTAGATAACATTATAGAATAAGCTGTTTATTCAATTGGGGCTTGTATGTCTTGATACATTAGGGGGCATATTTATCAAAATGTAAGTTTAGAGCTTAATACAGAAAAAACTCACCCATGTTCTATTCCTTCCAATGGGAATTTTAGAAGTGTATTTATCATATGGTTAACTGTAACTTTAACCCATTGATAAATACGTGTAAATGTGTGTAAAAATGGCATACGAATAAATATCGTGGGCAAAAAAAAAACTCGAACTATCACACAAAAAAGCAGTGTCAAAAATCCAAAACCTCTAAAGTTTCAAAGCAAAAGAAGGATCCGCCAGGCAAGAGACATCTGCCACTGACTTCTACATGAGCTTGACTAGTTTTAGCCCGTGAATTGTTGGATTTGGAATTGTAGCCATTTTGTCACATAGTAAATCTTGGAAAAGTTGCAACTTTTTTTTCTGTGACTTTTAGCGCTAAAAATTCAAAAAAACATTTGGACAGTTATTAAATGGCCTCCTTGGTCTTATTCAACCATTTGGCAAAGTTCCAAGTAGTTTTAAGAAAATAGCTGCAAGAATAATGACCAAAAAGCATTATACAGTATAATTTCATTATACAACATACAATTTGGTACTATCTCCAACAATAAGATTTCTATAAATATAAAATTAACAGCTGCAATTGGTTTATTTCATTTTGCAATCTGAGTGGCTCCATCCGCACTGAATGTCAATACAGAGAGGAAAGAGTCACCCTGTTCTGAAGCTGCTTCTGTAGGTGACAGTTATGCCTCCCACCTGATTCCCTTTAAATCCTTTTTAGGTGATTTGCCAGAATCATTATCACTGTAGGAGTTCAAAGAAGCAGACACTGTCTTGTTTTAGAAAGAAAGCGCACCACTGAATCATGTTCTGAGTTCTTTAATGCAGCTGTAAAGGTTTTCTTTCTTTCTTTTGCAATATTTTTAGCTTTGCCAAATAGAAGAAAATACCATTGTTTTCAGAAAAAAATACATATCTGAAAAGTGCCCTTTGTATAACAATGTCACATCCTATTTAAATGAGCTAGAAAATAAGACTTGTCTACAGCAGAATTCATTTTATTTCATAGCTGCACAGTGCACACTTTCAGGTGGCCACAATAAATGCATTCTGTGCTTTTTCATGCTAAATTACAGCAAAGAAAACCATCATCAGACTAGAAATTCTAAGGCTTTACTGTATTATAAACTATGCAGAGAATAACTGGTCCTTTCTGATAATTTTATGGTAAAACAAACACAATGCCAGATGTAAGTCAATATTTCCCCAAGAACCAGTTGTTGATGATAAGAGTTTCAGTTCATTGACGGGAAACAGACTGGAAATCATGGCTGTTTTTAAAGGACAAAAATGTCCAATACCTCCCACCAACCTATGGAACAGTTTTACAGCTTAGATTTTGAGTGTCAGTTTATGAACTATTATAGGGCTCATTTACAAACTGCAACTGAAGTTGCGGTTGTGCAAAAATGTTCACAGTCATTGTGCAAATTGACTCCAGCGTCCAATGTCAGCTCCTTGTGCCAGTGCAATAGTGCAATTGCACTAAGTAACTCTCTGCCAGTAGATGAAATGGTGCTGAAATCATTATATGAAAAGGCTCTGTGGTTAAAAAACATGGCAATTTCAGCCCCAAAATTGCACGCTGCACTTTCACTTATAAATAAGGCCTTATATGTTTACTTCTAAATCAGATGCAATTCCCAATATCCTACAAGAGTGCACCCTTTAGAGCCCCCTTGGTGCCAGGTGAAAAAAAGGGTCTTTTCATCTGATGCAATTGAGCTGTGCCTGATTTGCCACAATTAATACAATGCAAATTGGACACAATTGCACAGAAGTCCATCTGGTGTATTTGCTGGTATTTGGCATTTGAGTGTAGCACAAGTGTACTTGCACCTATTGATGCTGGCATGAAGCTAGTGCCTGGTTAGGAAGTGGTGGTAGCTCCAGGGTTCCCCTGCATTAGTAGTGCAGCAGCACTTGATCTGGAATGGAAGGCAGGAAGGACTAAGTTGCACTGAGTGCAACTATACAGAAGGGCAAGCAACTCATTTTGCTGTTAATACCTTCTCAATAAAAGGGGTACTTTGCGGGAACTGCACTTCACTTGGAGTCATAAGTGACCACTAATAATAATATCAGAATTTGCAATCTTATTTAGGCTGGCAAACAGGAGGCCTGTGGGCTGGATGTAACCCTTTGTATGGCCTCCTGCCTGGGCTCTACAGCAATACCTTTATGTTATCCAGCCCCCAAACATGTAGTATGTCTAACTACAAATAATAATTGATCGCTAACAAATTGATGGGGCATGCCGGAAAAGCTGAACCATTAACACACCCTGCTGAACAGGCTCTACACATTTAAACAAAGGTTTTTTAGTAATGTTTTGTGACATTACATTTTTATTACATTACATTAACATTTATTTATAAAGCGCCAACATATTCCGCAGCACTGTACAATATGTGGGTTACATAAATTGGACATACAGAGTAACATATAAAGCAATCAGTAACCGATACAAGAGGTGAAGAGGGCCCTGCCTAAAAGAGCTTACAATCTACAAGGAGAAAGGGTTGAGACACAAGGTGTGGGAATGGGCATGACCAGAGTTGTGAGAGGTGTGGCTCAGGGTATTGCTAAGCTAGATTAGGGTAAGCCTCTCTAAATAAATGTGTTTTTAGAGATCTCTTGAAGGCAGAGAGATTGGGAGAAAGTCTGACAGTTTGTGGGAGCGAATTCCAGAGAAGGGGGGCAGCCCTTGCAAAGTCTTGAATGCGAATTGTGAGGAGGGAGTGAGAGAGGAGTTGAGGAGCAGGTCAGTAGAGGAGCGTAACAAGCGGGTTGGATGGTACCTAGAGATGAGTTCAGAGATGTAGGGTGGGGCAGAGTTATGGACTGCTTTAAATGTGAGGGTCAATAGTTTGAATTTTATCCTGGATGGTAGCAGAAGCCAGTGCAGGGATTGGCAGAGTGGCATGTCAGAGGAGGAGCGGTTGGAGAGGTGTATGAGCCTGGCAGCAGTATTCATTAAGGACTGGAGTGGGGACAGTCTTTGGAGGGGAAGGCCAATTAATAGGGAGTTACAGTAGTCCAGGCGAGATATTATAAGAGAGTGAATAAGAATTTTGGCAGCATCTTGGGTGATAAATGATCGGATTTTGGAGATATTTCTTAGGTGAAAGTGACATGATTTGATAAGTGATTGGATATGAGGGGTGAAGGACAGGGCAGAATCAAGGATAACCCCAAGGCACTTTTATAAAGGTTTATAAAGTTACTATTATAGGTAACACTATAATAGTAATTGTAGGTAACAGCCATGTCTGCTTCTTTTTTTTTTCATTTTTATTTTGAATAGATGCAAATATCCAAGTTGTGTTACACTACATCTGTTGTCTGTGAAATAATGTCACTTTGCATGGTGTGCACGGCAAAGGAACTAGCATAGAAGGAGGAGAAAAGAGGTGGAAAATAGAATAGAGAATAAGAAAAAGGAGAAATGAATAGACATTCTCCTGAAAGGCCATCTACTAGAAAAGAATTAGTTAAAAACAAGTGAACAGTTGTAATGATTAGAACAATCAGATCAGACAGCAAGACAAATTCCTTTCACCTATGTTTTCAGCTTGGAAGCTTTGGTCAGCTGCTGTGTGTGCAGCCAGATTATAAATACAGTCCCATGAAATCACTGTAACAGTTTAAAAGGTTTTATGTTAGCAAGGAGTATGTATGCTAAGGAATTGTTTTCAGCCAATATTCAGCCAATATGGATTCATGCAGCTTAGTTGGGATCAAGTACAAGGTACTGTTTATTTATTACAGAAAAGGCCGGCGGGACTTGTGTTATAGACGTGCCATTACCATATATCATGTATCTATAACTTGATCTAATGTAGGTTATGCAGTGGCAATGCTTTACAGAATATACAGGGTTAAATCATTTTGTAATTTAGATAGTAATTTTGTTATAGCCCTTAGGCTAATGCCCCACAGAGAGATTAGTTGTCTGTTATAAATCTCTGCTACCGTGGGCGAATAATCTCTCCAAATTGCTTTTCTACCAGCAGCAAAGTGAATCACATACGCGAATGGCAAACGCATTGCTGTCTTTTCCAAAGTCACGTAAAGTTGCCTGCAAGAAAAAACTTTGCGCAGCTTCTGAAAAACAAAGTGACACATATGCCTTTCCACCGGCTATTCACTTTGTTGACAATGGAAAGGCATTTAGGAGAGGATGGCACCAGTGCCTGTAAGGCTAATGCCCCATGTAGAGATTAGTCGCTCCGATTAATCTCTGCTACTATGGCCGACTAATCTCTCCAAGGGACATAAGCCTTAGAGGTACTGGTGCCATTCTGTCTATCAATGTGGAAGCTCCACCCCCTACTGTGTTTCCCATCCATATTTTGTCGGCTTCTTCACACCAACAGTACAGAAAGGTTATCAGGCAAAGGGATGAAATAGCATCCTCTTTCTGAGTGGAGAGATGAAGAAAGTCAATAGATAATGTAATATGTTCTAAGGGGGTTACAAGTGACTGAGTAGTTTTTTGGAGATTTAGGAAGGGGAAGCAACTGGCAGAATTGAGTCATGAAGCCCATACAGATTTCAAACCCCCTTAAAGGAGAGGAACTATCTTTTCCAAATGAAGGGAGGCCCAAAGACCAACATCCCCCCCTACTAGGGCCCTTTAGGCTTCCGGTGGAGTAGCAGCATCTCCAAAGCTCCTGCACAATAAGGTGCACAAGGCACGGATTTGCCTGACCCACACTCTGTCCCATCGCTGACTCTCTCAGCCTTTAAAGAAATGCTAGCAGGACTATGACTTAGACCTAGCAGGTGTAGTTAACATACTTAAATCTGAACTTTGGTCTATTCGAGAGCACACAGACCACCACGAGGCAAGATGTCAGAGCTTGTAACAGCACACAATGCAATAGTTGATCTGAGCCATGCACTGGAAGACAAGTTATAAAGCTTAAAGCAAAGCTAGTGGATTTGGAAGACTGCAATAGACGCTAGAACTTGCGATTTCAGGGCATATCAAAAGAGATCAAACAGAGTGGGCTGGAAGAGTTGCTGAAGGTATTTTTCTAGGAACTCCTATCTCAACTGGACTGTTCCCTCTTAAAGATAGGGTGCACCGAATCTAATAATGCTCCAAGAGCAGCCCAAGGGATATTATTGCCTGCATTAATTTCTTCTTGACTAAAGAACAACTCTAGAGGGCACAACAAAATGCCTCTTAACTCAACATTTTTGTGGATCTCTCTGCTCACACAATCCAATGCAGGAAAGATTTTCGGCGGATCACTTCAAAACTAAGTAGCCATGGAATCCTCTATAGATGGGGATTCCCCACCACGCGTATCATTCTAATTTCACACACCCCCAGCAGCTGCAGCCATGTTGGATGCATGGAGCCTCATCACACACGCATCAACTCATGCCTCACTCACAGTCACCCAGAGTTGCCAAAGATCCCCATCACCAAAATCCTAAAATCGCCTGGATCATTGGTGCCTGATATCCCAACCTACAACATTGGCTTAGGATCATACCGCAGTACATTCAGGTGCTGACTTTTGATAGTAAACACGGACTAAGTTACACGGTTAGAAACTATTTTTTTTAAAAGACTCCCACTCAAAGGGTATGTTATCAATGTCATAAAGATTGGTAACATCAGGGTATTTTGAAAACAAAAGCAAACACATGGATATCATGGAATAAGAACTCCAACTTCAGTTAGAGCTCACTGGTTGGGAGCGTTAGAAATGTCACAAGGTGTGGAGCTGTGGAGCCTGACCCCACACAAACTAGTGTGTATGTATTCGGGCAAGGACAGTGTGGGCAAGTGGGAACTCTAGTGCACATCTTTTGGAACTGCCCCAAGATATAACCACTTTGGAGTGAGGTTTCCACCTTAGTAGCTGCTAAACTAAACCTTGCTGTAGCACTATCCCCAGCTATAACTCTTCTACA
The DNA here is from genome assembly GCF_000004195.4 of Xenopus tropicalis. Classification (NCBI taxonomy): domain Eukaryota; kingdom Metazoa; phylum Chordata; class Amphibia; order Anura; family Pipidae; genus Xenopus; species Xenopus tropicalis. The sequence continues at coordinate 127,964,425 of NC_030677.2, forward strand.
CATATTCCCTCCAGGCTTAGAAAGTGGAGAAGCATTTATACTAAATCAAATGTTGTTTGCAGTTAAAACTCTCCTTGCCAGAATGTGGAAGTCTATAGAAGCCCCTACTTAGAGTAGACAACATGCTGTCAGAGGAACATCCAGGTATCAACATAGTGTGAACAACTAAGAATAAAGAGCTTTGGAAAGCATGGAGAAGAATAACATATAACAAAACTGAATATATGCCACAGCTGGAATCCTCATTGAGTCATTACTGAAGTGCCTTCACCCCACATCGTCCCATTATTAACCACCCCCTCCTCCCTGTGCCTCCTCACCCGCAACACTTGGCAGATTTACAAGCTATATTTTGTGTAAAAGACAAAACTATGTTCCAATTTATTTTTTTCTTTGCTTTTGCAAACTCAATAAAGATATATTTATTTGTCAATTATTTCACAAAATGTGACTCTGTGGGAAATGGCCGTAATTCATCCTTTTCCAGATAATGGATCCCATCCCATAATAGCATGTCTCTCTAAAAGGGTCACTGTGCCCTCACATTTACTAGAGAAATGTTTTGAGAATACCTATGCATGCATCGATTTATAGTAACTCTCTATACAAGCTTTGAGAAAACCTATGGAGTTGCTATAGAGAGTGCAAATTTCAGCTCTGTTTAGCTGTCTACACCTCAGTGACATTTATATACCTTACAGGACACTCCAAATTAAAAAAAAATATTTATTTAAGTCAAAAACATAACCCAAAGCTATGGCGTGATCAGGAGCACAGTTTTAAAAAAAAAACAAAAGAGGTCCATAGGATATTTTCGGGTAATATCCTAGCAGTGAGCACCTAACCTCAAACATATATTTGGGAGTGCTACTTCTCATTACTATGTATATTATTTATGCACCTTGACCATCAGGCATTTCTCTAGGATGGAATTGTAAAACCAGTCTGCACTACGTTTACACAATTCTGGATTTGGTGTTTTTGGTGTATAAACTAATACACATTTTTTAGAATCAATAAAGACAAAATGACATCAATTATTTAAACAAACTATTTCTATTAATTCATGTTGTTTCTCCTCCAGGTGATGGAGTTTGTGTGTTCAAGAGTTTAATTAACAAGGATACAGAATACTGCCGCGTGGGGAAGCAATCAGTCCTAATTACAATTGGTTTTAATAGTGCATTGTTACATTTCAAGACACATAGTGGTAAGTATTAAATGTACTGTTATTTGTCTATGTGCATGCTGAGCTACAGAGTGTAGAGTCTCATTGCTGCAATTTTTTAAATCAGCTTTAATAACTCATTATTGTAACCAAATCATTTAACAAGTTACTAGGCACATCAGTTAGTTTATGCCTACAGTAAATTCTAATTAGGTTCTAATTTGTAAAATTATTTGTATCCCTTTATGCTAGTGCCGAGTATATAGCAAATGGTACACTATATATACAGGAGAAAACAGAGATGCTGTTGATACTGTAATGAAATGTCTTTATACATGAAACAAAAGAGCCGCCATCAATCTTTGTCATAGCTAACTTGAACCTGTAAGTTTCTTTTGCCATACAACAGAAGAAGGATTGGATAGTTGATAAAAGTACTATACAGAACAGGGGCAGGACAACAGTTTGTTAGGACAGTGTAAAAAATGCAGAGGATGCACCCTAATAAAGTTAGAGCACCTTGAAAAAAAACTAGAGCTCCTACAAAATGGCTACCCCCTGTGAATTTCTATGTGCTTTAACAAAATTTTCTAAAAGAAAACTTTTCAGAATAGATTGTGACTTTGTTTATTTAATGATTTTTGGCCTAAATAAACTTTTCTACTGCAATTAAACTTCCATTTTAAGTTTTAGTCAAAGATTTATCCCCAGTCAGTTATAGCTTTCCCTTAGATTTCAATGCCAACATAATTCTAGCTTGTGAATCAACAGCAAGCTACAAAGCCTTTGCAATTGCCAAACATGCCAATCAGCCCCCTCTAAGGTGGGCATATACTAATGTTCAATTTTTTACGAATTGTATTTTTTGCAACAAAATACAATCATGTTGCTAAAAAGCAATGCGATTATGTGACAAAACCAGGACAAATTTGAAAGCAAAAATACACCATGTAAAACCTGTTGAGATCATGTAGAAATTAATGCAACCGTTACTTGTACAACTAAAAGATCTTTTGCTTTGTGGTTTTAGCTGTTTTCAGGGTTTTTTAATGCTTGCATTCGGGGTTGGACTGGGCCGCCGGTACTCCAGGAAAAAACCCAGTGGGCCCCGGCAGCCCAGACCCGATGCCTGTTGCCGCTCCCCTGGCCGCCGGTGTCCTCCCATGATACATTTCACTTATGCATGCTCAGGGGAGGACATTGGGGGGGGTGTCGGGGGACAGAGCACGGCGGGGGAACTTTGGGGGGTGCGGGACCCCGGTGGCGGTAGTCCCGGTGGGCCCTGCACCTCCCAGTCCGACCCTGCTTGCATTTGTACGACAATGCGATTTTCATGTTTTGCCATGTATTTTTTCATTGTCCTTTTCAATTCAGATATTTTAATAAATGGCTGACATTCATGGAAATAAGTTTAGGCGTGGTTTCAAAAACCTTTAAAACCATGAAAAATGAAAATGTTGATAAATGGACATCTAAGAGTCATTCTCGGTTCCCTTTAATCTGCAAATGATCATGCTTTTCCAAAGGTGACTAACTTAACAGTCCCATAATTTGACAGTGAGGTTTTTCAGCTTTTAACAAAATTGCTGAGGAAATTACATGATAAAAGGTAGATCAGATCTGATGCTAACAGGAGGAAGCACTGTGAACACAAACTCACCTAAAATGAATAGTCCAAAAACACAGATGTTTATTTGTATGCCATATCAAAATCCCAGGTTAAAACTGTAAAACAGCTCAAAATTCAGCTCAAGGAGTAGAATATTCTGCCAACTTTACAACAGACTCTCACCAAAAGAATTATACACTTATATTTCTATTTGCTGCTTATGAACTTGGAATATTTCTAAAATGAAACAGTTAGCTTTCTATAATGAAAGACAAGTATATTACTAAATTATAAAGAAGAGTCCAATGCATTATGTGCTATACTATTAACTGAGTGTTACAATCTTTTCAGAGTACAGTTCTTTTCACAATGCTTTGAAGAGGTATAGGAATCACAGGAAGGAACATAATGTGTTCTCTCAGCGCACAGAGGAATCGTCGGCTTCACAGTACTTCCAGGTATATTTATTGTACTTTATTATGAGCTGGAATAGGTTTTAAAAAATTCAGGCTAAAGTTTAGAGAATGCCTATTTCTATTCAGATATGAATCTAAAATATCTTTTTGAATGCACACAACTGCCCAACTTTAGGCACACCATTTAATCATTTGAATGACAGCAAATTTTACATAAAAGTGCAAGCAATTAGCCAAGCAGTTACCTATTGGTTTAATAAAGTTTTTTTTTGTAGAAAAGCCCTGGAAAAATCAGGGAAATTATATATAGTTTTTCCACAAACAAGTTAACAAAGTAATTATATTTTGTCATTTTTCTTCAGTTATAACCACATTTTTTGTTTATAGCCCAAGAAAAAATCTTGACAACAATATGATAATCCCCCACCTGATCAAGGTTTTTTACTGCAATTAAATTTTTCCTGCAACTGAGCTTAAGCCATTAGAGATTTGTCTTCACTATGACTACTATAGAAAAATTAACGTGATCAGGGAAAAATAAACTTGATAGCATATGGTGACTAATAATTGAGTTTTTAAAATGAATAAAGATAAATAAATTTGCCCAATATATACAATACATATCCCTTCCATACACTCTAGTCACACAAAGAATTAAATGGGGTAAACCCACTGCTACGTAATAGTAGAATGAAGTTCTATAGAGTGTGTATCAGCATAGTGGGGCTTAAATTTCCATTCAGTTGCATCAGCTAAGGCATAATGTTTTTTTTGGGCACAAAGTTATGTCATTTTGACCAAATTTTCTCATATAATGAGACTGCCCCTTTTGTCAGTGTCACAAAATATGAGAAAGTGTGCCTTCCCAGCCACATTTCCTCCAGCATCGATGAACATCTAGGTACAGCTTACCAAGTTTCACTAGGGTATAGTTCCAGTACCAAGACTGTATTATCCTTAATGGGTTTAGGATGCCAGGGAATTCCCTATCCCTCAGTTGAACTCAGTAAAATGTCTTGAATCAAGCCCAGTTGATTTACACTTACAGAATCTATATACTACCCGTAATCTCAGGCTTCCAGAATCTCCTCTCTCCGTATTCAGCTCCTTTGATCTCGTAACAGAGTCTGAAGTTTCCCAGCTTCTCCATTCCTCTCCGCCTACTACCTGCTCACTGGATCCTATGCCCTCATCCCTACTAAAACAGTGTGCCCCTGCCCTTACTCCAGCTCTTATCCACATATTCAATTCCTCTCTGGCTTCTGGTACTTTTCCCTCTCTATTTAAACAAGCATGTGTCAAACCCATTCTTAAAAATAAATTTGCTCCTGCCTATCTAACTACCGTTCTGTCTCACTCCTGCCCCTAGCCGCTAACTTCCTCTGCACCCATAATCTGCTGGACCCTATGCAGTCTGGTTTTCAGCCTGTGCACTCCACTAAGACGGCCTTATGTAGAGTGGCAAATGATCTCCAGACTGCCAAGGCCAAAGGATGCTACTCAGTCCTCATTCTCCTTGACCTTTCCTCTGCTTTTGATACTGTCGACCATTCTATCCTTATGCAAATTCTTTATTCTCTGGGTATCCGGGATCAGGCTGCATCCTGGTTCTCTTCCTACCTTCTAACTGCTCCTTCTCTGTCGCTCTTGCTAACAAATCCTCTACCCTGGTTCTGTTTTGTGTGGGAGTGCCTCAGGGCTCTGTGCTTGGTCCTTTGCTGTTCTCCCTGTACACTCTCTCTTTAGGAGACCTCCGCTCCTCTCAGAGCCTCTGTCTTTTTACACCATCCACTCCCACTGCGCTCTCTCATCTTAAACCTTTCTATCTCGCTGCTCCTTACCTCTGGAACTCTATCCCTGAATCCCTTCGTAGGGAACACTCACCCACTCTCTTTAAGAAAAAGCTCAGCTGTTACCTTCTGGAGCACTAGTTTGCCTAGTCCTGCGCTTAAGGGCAAATGCCCATACCTGGTGCACTCTTACCTTCCAATTTGTGCCTTTACGTTACCCAATCACTTAGATTGTTACTCCCTGTGTATTTATATATATATTTATTGTATTTATTTATTATAACACTTGTCCTCCCTGTGTGTAATTTTGTATTTTGTAAGATTGTACAGCGCTTTAGAAATAAAGTTATACATACATACATACATAAAAAGGTTGCAAACTACAGTATATTCCCAGACCCACTGTTGCTCTCAAACAAACAGTCCAGAAACCTTAAGCAGCTTATTGTTCAGTGTTCCCTTGAAGCCCCAGCAGATAGCAGTATGTCGAGCTGTGGACACAAGTGATGCTATATATATATATATATATATATATATATATATATATATATATATATATATACACACACGCATCATAATGCTATTTATTGTACCATATTTCTCTTATTTTAACAGTTTTATGGCTGTTTATCTCAACAACAGAATATGCTGCAGGACTATGTAAGGACCACAACATATCACAAAGCTATTTTACAAAACCATGTTGATTTCAACAACAAGGTAAGACATTATTTGTTATAGGTGCAGCAAGGATATTCGATTCTCTACCTGTGGACAAATCTACAGCATTAACAGTTTGGCTTTTTGTATTTACTGAACATGAAATAAACTTGTATTTATTGATCATGAAATCTCTGTGTAGTGTGGAACAAAGGGCTAGATATAATTCAGTGAGAGAAAGGTTTATCACATGAAAACTAATGGACGAAATTCAATTTAAGATGCAGTTCAATGAGAAAAACATATCTCACTGTTTATCACATGAAAAATTTGACCTGAATTAGGAGAATTGAATTAAATCTCATCAAGTTTTTATGTGATAAACCATGAGATAACTTTTTCAATTCCCCTGGGCTTATGTCATACTCTGTCCCCACAGATAAACTACTGTAGATCACATAATCTTGTAGAGTATGGACCATAAAAATATTTTTAGCAATTTTTACTACAGCTCTGTGTTATCTGTAATATGGAAACAAATGAAGTGCTTACACTACTAAGGAAAGTTTATTGAATCACAGTGATCGTTCATGTCCATTTTCAATTATTTCAAAATATTCTTGAATTTATTATAACTTATGACATTCAAATCTAAAGATTTATGTCTTTTTTGCCTTTATCTTGTTTTATGGATTTTCAGTTTGGGCTTCCTATCTATTTCCTTACCCAAGGTTGTCCTGGATGTTGGCTGTGGTTCGGGAATCCTCTCATTCTTTGCCGTGCAAGCTGGTGCAAGGAAGGTTTATGCAGTGGAAGGGAGCTCGGTTGCAAAATATGCTGAGGTAGGAGAGGTCTTTTCAATCAATTCTTGTAGAATAATATACTGACATGAAGCTTTTAACATAGTTTTGTAATTCAGCCTTGCTAACTTGTTAGTGGAAATGATAAAAGCAAAATAAACAGGAGAGGTATCCGACATGAAGCATCTTATCTAAAAGATCTTGAAATGAATGGTTTTCAAAGGATGGCTGCATAATACAGTAAATTAGTCACATGTCTGCAAAAATGAGTCCTGCTGTAGCACATCTGAAGCAATTTCCAAAAGAATCATTCAGGGTTTCTTTCCTCTTTCAACAACATAAGTAAGCTATCTTTTATGTTATGCAGTGCAATCATCTACATCATTATATTTAATCTGCCAGGCATTCTGTATTCTAAAATAAATTGCTGTTATGTGCCCACTAGCATTAAATAAATTCAGCCATATCTGCAAATAGTTTCACAATTCATTTTTTGTTTTTTTAGTGTTCAATTTTAGAAATTCTCATGTGTTTGTATAACAATCAAAATGTTAGAAATAAATATTTTTTTAAAGTAAATAATTTCAGCTCAGTGTTCCTTCTTAGTGATGTAGCGAACTGTTCGCCGGCGAACTAATTCGCGCGAACATCGGGTGTTCGAGAACGCGGAAATTCGAGAACTTTTGGCGATGTTCGCCATTTTGGGTTCGCCGCGTTTTTTTTTTTGCGCTGTGTTTTTTCGCCTCGGTTTTTTCCGCCGCGTTTTTTCGCTTCGGTTTTTCGCCTTTGCGTATACACAGAAATAGCTTGCGTTTTTTTTTTGGCGTTATTTTTTGGCGTTATTTTTTTGCGTTTTTTTTACAAAGTATTTTTCAGAGAAATTTTTGCTTGATCCCCCTCCTGCATGCCACTGTCCAGGTCGTGGCACCTTTTAAACAACTTTAAAATCAGTTTTCTGGCCAGAAATGGCTTTTCTAGGTTTTAAAGTTCGCCTTCCCATTGAAGTCTATGGGGTTCGCAAAGTTCGCGAATATTCGCGAGTTTTGCCGAAAGTCCGCGAACGGGTCCGAGAACATTTTTGGCGATGTTCGCTACATCCCTATTCCTTCTCTCTCAATTAGTTTTGTATTTTGTTTATGCCTATTTGTGTGCTTTAAACCTATAAAATCCACCTCTATCTTTGGACTAAGCGTTCTGAAATCATAGAGCCAGTAGGTGGGAGATTTATCAATCCACAAATGTACTGTGCTTAAAAAGAAACCGCCTCACAATCGTATTGTCGCAACGAGTACGAAAGTTTCAGATTCATTCAAGCTTCGGAATCATGACTTTCCTTGGGCCAGGTTGGAGCTGCAGAGTGCCATTGATTCCTATGGGAGGCTTCCAAAATCATGCACAGAAGAATCAAAGTCAGAAAGGTTTTCCTGCATTTTACGATCGTTCGGATACGAAAATTTCGTGACTTTCGGATCACCAATACGATATTATTGTGACTAATAAGATTTTTTCGTAAGCATATTCGTGATATTTGCGATCATCAGAAATTATTGTATCCAATCCGAATTTTTACCATTCGGGATTCGAATTTGTGTCTTAATAAATCTGCCCCTAGGTGTTAAGCACTGTTGAGAAGCATTACTACCATATATTATTGAAATTATTACCGTATTCTCGAGCGTACAAGACGGCTGGGCGTATCAGACGACCCCCAACTTTTCTAGTTAAAATATCCTCAATCTCCCCCCCGCAGCGTCCTAAAGCTCGTCCTCCCCCAACATCATCCAGCTACCACTAGCGTCCTCCCCAACATCATCCAGCTCCCCTTAGCATCCTCCCCAACATGCTCCAGCTCCCCCCAACATCCTCCCCCACATACTTCAGCTCCCCCCAGCATCCTCCACCACCCCTCCCGCTCACCTGCTGCGTCCGGCTGCTTCATCCAGCTTTAAAGGTAACGGCTTTATCCACCACCCTTCCCGCTCGCCTGCTGCTTCCTCTGGCTGCTTAGGTTACGCCCCGTGCGTACGCGTGACGTCAGGTGGTGAAGGTCGTCTTATACGCCGGAAAATACGGTAAATGTATTTTAATGCTCCCTATTTAGTTTTGTCCAAATGTGCTGAGCAGTATGCAAAGTGGCTCTACACAGCCACTACTAGCAAGCTCTATACCTAACCCCAGTCAAAAGGTGATTTTCAGGGCCCCTACATTACCTGGCTCAGGATAGTTTTTCCCATTGCAGCTAAAATATAAATAAATATGCAAAAACAGCACTCTGGCAAAAATATAGTACACTAGTAAAGGAAGATAACATAATATTCTTCTCAACATAGGATCAGGGGTCTGAGATAATAATTATGTCTCCCCTAGCTCCCCACAGCAAAAAAAGACATTTGATTGCTTAAACCAATCAGAATCATTCCACTATACTGGCACATTGATTAAAGCAGGAAATGTTTTGATAAATTTGCCAATTCATGATAGTCCTGTATGCTATAACTGTGCTGAAATTCAAAATTCTATGCATCCATGTAAATTCATTAGACTGAAATGTAATAAAGCTGAACCCTAGGGTACCAGGCCAAGTCATAACAGATACAGTAGCACTAATGATACATCTCTGAATGGACTTTTTTTCTGTAATGAAACTGCACGTGCACAAAAGAGTGGGCAGCTTCTAATGGGGTTCAGTGCAAAACATTTTTCCCCAGAATGCAACTTTGTTTCCCAGAATTCAAGCTTCATTGACATCACTTGTCCGAAGTCTCTGTAAATGACCCCTGTTAAAAAACAAGTCCAGGGTCTTCTGGTCTTCTGTACTGACCCTTTTCTTTTTCCACTCTTGTTCTCTAGATGCTTGTTATTAGTAACAACCTTTCCGAAAAAATCTCTATTATACGTGGAAAAATTGAAGAAATAACTCTCCCTGAGTATGTAGATGTAATTATATCTGAGCCAATGGGATACATGCTATTTAATGAACGAATGTTGGAGAGTTACCTGCACTCTAAAAAGTGGCTGAAACCAAAAGGTAAGCTGCTACACATTAAGCAATAAACAATGATTGAATACAGTGAGTTTTTTGCAGCCTGAAACATTAAAATGAGGATGTTAATCACGATGGCAATTGCAGGGCACAGGTAATCTAGCCATTTTTGGCACTTTCCCGAAGAAAGCCAAGATTTGAAAACCCAGGAAAAGTTTGTGACACAGCTTTGAGATGTAGTATTGAGCATTCAGTGTAGATTGTGAACTTGTTTATTTCAGAAATATTACAGAATTTTCAATTTATGATATTTAGAAAGTTTATTTCCATGAGATAACCTTATATACATTTTAATTTATGTCATAGTTCTCTGAAAAGCATTCAGATTTTAGTGGTTTTAGAGCTTTTTGAAACACAAAACATCTAAAACCACAAATTAGATAAAGATTGTTACAATTAGCCTAGCCTCCCATTGACTTCTACATGTCCTTGACAGCTTTTAGATGGCATATTTTCACATTTTGTTTTTTTGTGGTTCTGATGCTTAATAGACGCAAAAAACGTTTTTTTTTACAAGTTTAGAGCAAATAACCATGAATTAACAAATTTGAATGTTGGTAAATGGCCCCATTATTGCATATCGTTTTTCCGTTCATGATTTGTTGATCTTTAAAAGCTACATGACCGAGGAGATTGGTGCTTCTAATATATTTTTATTATTCTTATTGTGGAAAAAAATCTGCTGAGGCCTAAACTTTTGGTTAAATTAGTCAATTTCTTTGTCTTTCAGGCATGATGTTTCCTGCATTCAGTGATATCCACCTGGCTCCTTTTTCAGATGAACAGTTATACACAGAACATTATTCCAGGGCAAACTTCTGGTAATAGCTTTCTTAGTTTACTATTTCTTCATTCAATGAATGCCAAATATTTAAAGTAGATACAGCAACTTTAGGTTTATACATGAGGACTGTAGTAATGTTTTTCTTTGCTGAACAAAATTACTAAGGTTATTGATAAGACTGCCATGGTGGTATGAAAATTTAAATTTTACCCATTCTTGTCTACATTTGCTAATGTCTGACTGGGTTTGCCTTTCTCTCAATTACCATAAATATTGTATTGTCTTTGAAAAGTTGTCTATTTTGCAACCCCAGCTGCTATGTTAGTATCTTTGTGTATTAGGGTTACCACTCTCTCATGTGTAATGAGGCAGCAGCAGCATGAGCAGGGTGGGACTGGCCTGCCAGAGTACCAAAGGATCCCATGGTTATTCTCTTAACCCATTTCCATCATAAATCGATATAATACCTATAACAATATGCAATAGTGAAATGGATGTCCTGTTCTCTGGTGGGCACTGGGAAGCCCAGTTTGGTCATGATGTTACAGGTGTAGGATCTAATATCCAAAATGCATGGGATCTAGGGGTTTTCCGCATCACGTTTTTTTTTTGTAATTAAAAAATGTAAAAGTTAAATAAATTCAATAGAATTGTTTGAAATCTTGTTGATGGCAAAATGCAATATAAATCCATGCTAGCATATTACCTTTACCTAATATATGCAGCTTGACATTAAAACATTCTGTTGCCACGTTTTGTCTAGGTACCAGCAGTGCTTTTATGGGGTCAATTTGGCAGGCTTGCGAAGTGCAGCAGTTGATGAATACTTCCGACAGCCAATTATAGTAAGTTTTGCCCTTTTTGTGAAATGTTGGATTAAGTACTGAGTCACAAAAGAATTTCATGTTTAAAAATGATTTTCAGGCAATATGCCATTTTACAGTTACAAAAATATTACTAATGTACTTTAAATTATATCCTTATAATACACAAGAGCCATGAATATCCTGAAAATTATATCTTTATAAATGGTGGTATAAATTGATGTCATCAGTTATAATCAGTGCTTAGTGATGTAATCTGTGTCACATGATTTACTGAAACTTGTGTATTATGTGTTCCATATTGTACAATATGAAGATATTATAAATCACCTAGGAGTTCCATGATCTGTATTAAAACTTTTATATGGTCATGGAACTCATCTGTGACTTATAATGTCCTTATATTTTACAATAGGGGGTACAGTATTCACTATATAAATAGCTTAGTAATATCATAAGTTATTAGTGTTTGGTGATGTATGTTGTGTCACATGACTGACTGAAATTTCTGTATTAAAAATAAAAAAATGTGCCCCCTTGTAATCGCCCTTTGGTCTTGTGCCCATATGTAATCACAAGATTTCTTGGTGTTACATTTTACAATAGTGGATACATTATTTATATTTATAATCTTTATTTTTATCATTATTTCTACTTTGAGACTGATTAGATCTTACTGGTACCTCTAGAGAACAGAGCACAACACTTATTGTGTGGGAAAGTAGGTTAGTTGTAGAGCAAAAGGAGAAGAACTTAAATACATGTGTTGGGAATGGGTCAAGCTTTACTTTATAAATACCCACATATAATCACTATAAAGATCCTGAATGGGGCAAATATTACTGAGTTTGGCTACAAACCAAGGGGCAGATGTATCAATGGTTGTATTTTTTTTTGTGCACGATTCATATTTTCTGCACTAATAATCCTGAAGATTGTTCCTGAATTTCTGGCTATTTATTAAGTATCAAAACATGAATATAAAAATATGCTATGTAAAAGCAGGTGAGGTCATATAGATGTCAATGGGAGCTGTCCTAGACATTGCTTTTTGTACTTTACGTTAAGGTATTTGATTTTTTGGGGAGGAGCTTTTTAAAAATGTGAGTTAAGTTGAGGTTGAAAAAACCTCTACAATTACACAAATACAAATTGTAATAAATCTGCCCCTAAGTCTCAGACACTTGCTGGGCTCATTTATAGAATATAAACAAAGCAATACATTAGAAACCTGTAACACAAAAAGAGACACATTTTTGCAGGACACCTAGGGGCACATTTACTAATCCACGAACGTCCGAAAAGCGTCCGAATGCGTTTTTTTCATAATGATCGGTATTTCGCGTTTTTTTTCATTAATTGTCGCGACTTTTTAGTAGCCGTTACGACTTTTTCGTAAATTGTCGCGACTTTTTCGTAGCGGTACGACTTGCGCGAATTGTCGCGACTTTTTCGTAGCGGTACGACTTGCGCGAATTGTCGCAACTTTTTCGTAGCCGTTGCGCTGAGTACAAAAGTTTCAGATTCATTCAAGCTTCAGTATCGTGACTTTCCTTGGGCCAGGTTGGAGCTGCAGAGTGGCATTGAGTCCTATGGGAGGCTTCCAAAATCATGCAAAGTCTGAAAGGTTTGCCCGCCGTTTATGAGCGCTCAATACGAAAAAGTCGCGACAATATACAAGCAATTTACGAAAAGTCGTAACGGCAACGAAAAAATCGCAAAAAATACGAACAAGTCGCAAAATGTTTGTTTCCAATCCGAATTTTTCCCATTCGGATACGTGGATTAGTAAATGTGCCCCCTAATATAGTAGTTTGAAATACAATTCAATATCCATATAGTATAAGTGACCAGCTGAACATTTGTAACCTTTTTGCCTAGGACACTTTTGATATAAGAATCTTGATGGCCCGAACAGTAAAATATACTGTTAATTTTATTGATGGTAAAGAAGAAGATCTACACAGGTTAGTTTTGCCTGTGTATTATGTATGCCGGTACTATATTATTTATAAACCTAGATATGATCCAGGCTGAAGTTAGTGCCTCTTCTTTTAACCATAGAACTACAATTATGATATTTTTTAAGAAAAGATCTCCATATAAATGTGATGGGTCTCTTATGTTGTTACTGAGCATGGTAGCATTTGGAATAAGAATGTATACTAAGGGGGCCATTTACTAACGGCTGGATTGTTCTCCCCTGATTTGGATTTTTTTCTATGTGCCAAAACTGCGATAATTCGCCATCTAATAACTTGTCAAGATCACTTGGAAGTCAATGGCAAGTGTCTCTTTTCTTTCCTGGAAGATCTTTCTTTGCTTTAAAATTTTAGAGGTTTTCAGATTTTTGTGCGACAATTGGTTGAAGTTATCATGAATAATTCAATGTTTTGGCAACTTTTCTGCAAATTTTTCACGCACATGCATTTTCAGTTCAGATATTTTGATAAATGTCAGGCATTCTAGAAATTAGTTTATTTGAATTTTTAAAAGGAAAAGAAAATTGAATTTTTTTTTAGTAAATCTTCTTCCTATTTATGATCAGCTCAGCTTTGATTTAGTTATCATGTAAAAGTTATTTTCATTGAACACCCTACAGAAAAGAATAGGAAATATTATGAATCAGATAACAGTAGAGTGAATACATTTTGTTTATTTAACAGACAGGCTTTAGACATAACAAAAAATTCAGTGGTGCACTGAGGTGTGAAAAGAAAGAAAGAAACACATTTTTGGAGAAGGTGCAGACACTTTGAAGAGACTGTCTGCACTTAGAATGTAACTGAAGAATTTTAGAATTATATAAACTGCAAGGGCCAAAGGAAGTGCATGGGTCACTTAACCTGAAACTGAATTTGCGTTGCCCTGTATCAACAGACTTGAGGTACATAAGAGAACGACAGTCATTGAAGAGATTTAAACATATATTCTGAAATTAAGGGAAGGTTAATGGCAGTGCGAATGGGAATTTTTACATATGAGTAACATGATATATTGAGGCAACTTTGGTGAAACCAGACTATTTTATTAAAGGAAAACTATACCCCCAGAATAAATACTTAACCAACAGATAGTGTATATCATATTAAGTGGCCTATTAAAGAATCTTACCAAACTGGAATATGTATATTAGTAAATATTGCCCTTTTGCATCTTTTACATTGAACCCCCATTTTGTGATGTTCTGTGTGCTCCCTCAATGATCACCGGCCAGGAAATAATGCAGCTCTAACTGTAACAGGAAGCAGTGTGAAAGTAAAAGACTTTGTCCATTAATTAGCTCATGTGACCTAACATGTAGGTGTGCCCTTGGTTTGTTTGTTGTGGGAATAGTATGATCCCAGGGAGCGGCTCTTAGTACTTAAAATGGCAATTTTCTATTTAGAATGACCCACTGGCACATACTGCTGAAAAAAGTATATTTTTTCTAAAAATGGTTTATTCAGACAAAGCAGGGTTTTACATATGAGCTGGTTTACGCAAAATATTTTTAAAGAGACCTACATTGTTTGTAGCTCCATAGCTACTCTTACAGCCTGTATTTTTTTCTTACAAAAAATTAATAAACTCAAGAAAATCTGCCTGGAGCATCCATGTCTGTAAGAAAAAATTAGAAATAATATATATTATTTACTATTTAATAGGTATTTTTTGATGTATACCATCCGGACATTAATACACACCACATCATGAAATGAGCTATGGTAGTTCATGATGTTCTGGCAGATTTAACAGAAAGGTTCAGCATGGCTCAAGTTAAAAAAAAAAAATCAGAATGTGAGAAAATGTTAGTCTATAAAAGTATAAATGATTTATTGGGCAGTAAGAAGGATAGTACTGAATGGAGATATTGGCAGTTAGCCTGGGTACTCTGTGAACCTTGTATTTGTACTGCAAAGTAATGGTTCCACTATGCAAAAAAAATATTGCATGCCATAGAAAAATGGATTAGTGAATCTGGTTATTAGTTTCAAATTTAATTACACAGTGGGAACAAATGTAAAAAACAGAAAGCAATTATGCCTTACCAGATGAAAATCTATTTCTGCTATTTCTTTACCTACACAATGACGCATATAAAGAACTGAATAGCTCCAGAATTGTTTTCTGCTCTGATGATCTGCAGTGAATAAATCTTAATTATGTTGCTACTATCAGGGGCATAAAAAATGCAAATGTTACATATAGAAAACGGTAACCGACCGTATACAAGAATATATGTAGAAAAAGAAACCCAACTTATTGCAAGCTGCAGATCTTATTGCCCCAACTTATTGCAAGGTGCATGAGCAAGACGTATATATTGTCGTCAAGGGCAAACCTTCTTCCTATCTGCTCTCTTTATATTTGTTGGTAGAACTCATTTAAAAAAAATGGTTTTATTGTTTCTTGTTGTAATTTATGAGACCATAAACACCAGACAAACTATTCTCAGGCCAACCTTATTGCCTATTCATAACCCTTTCAGTGGTGATTTATTGCTAATTTACATCGTAGCCCAAAATAAGGTATATTGGCAATCATATTAAGCTGTATTAGGATAAAATGTTCAGATTCTTAATGATAAAGTAAACTGAAGTGTGGCCTTATCTTGCAGCTGTAGTTAAGATACAGATGGTTGCAATATTATTTCAGTACTGGCTTTTCTCTGTTAAGAAGACGATCAATTGCTCATTTATAATTTAGTGCTACAAAGTTAAGTGGTATCTACTTTAAGGCAATCTGTAAAAAGCTATATATCTAAATCAATTTAGTTAAATGTACTCTTTTTAATGTTACTTTTATTTTCTGTATTTTTTTTTTTCAGAATGGAGATCCCCTTTGTTTTCCACATGGTACAGTCTGGATTAGTCCATGGACTTGCAATATGGTTCGACGTTGCATTTGTTGGATCACTGTACATAATTTACATAATTTATCTTTTCATTCAAGAAAATACAAAGTTTTATTAATAAACTGTAGGTGGAGACAATATTATTGCATTTGGCACCATTTCACTTACATTGAGCAAGATAGTTTACTCCACAACAATATCATGAACAACAAAAATCAGCATATTAATTCATGGTTCTTGCTGGGCTAATCTATTTAACTCTACAGAACTTCTCCTAATAACTAGGAGCAAGGAGCAATTACCATATAGCCATCTGCATGTCTAGTGAACATGTGTACTTTATTCAAGATAAAACCAAATGTCTTTCTATCTATCTTTCTGTCTGGCTATATATTGTCTGCTCACTTGTCTGGCAGGGTCACAGTCTGGCTTTCCACCGCTCCGACAGAACCTCTAACTCACTGGTACCAGGTACGCTGCCTTCTCCAGACTCCTCTCTTTGCAAAAGAGGGTGAAACTCTCTCAGGGAAAGTGCTGCTTCAGGCTAATAAACGGTAAGATTGGAATACAATTATCATGCAAATACTTATAATTATCAATACAACTGTTTGGCTCATATATTTACAATCCCTAGTACTTGTTGTCAGATCTTTGACAACACGCAGGTAAGCTCTTCTGTCATATGCTTCTGTGTCTGCCCCCCCATGATTAATTACTAATAATTACAAATTACGAAATTACGAACAATTACTAGTGGGGCAACTTTTTCTCTACACTAGAAGAGCTGGCATTCCAATATTTTCAAAAAATTACCTCTGCCCTGGAAAAGCACTGATGTCATCTAATAAAACATAATGGCCAAAATGGAATGACAATATTTGAAGTTTTCTACTAATAAAGGGGGAATCCTGTCAAAATAAAAATTGGCATTTATTGCAATTTGCTTTAATTCAAAATTGTGCACTGTGTTTAGGCAAAGCAACTATAGGCAAATATAGACAGAATGAATCGTTATGTGTGGCAGAGATATAGGGTCTGCAAATCCCAACATCACAAAATTCCATCTTTCTGTACTTGAGATTGATGGAATTTTATAAAAATAATGTTACACTGAAAGTTAGTTATATACAGAAATGACAAATACTTTTCACAGGAAAAAGCCTCAAAATGGGAGCTCACTGCGCATATGTAACTTCTCTCATAGTAGTATCTCTTGATGTTGGGTAAGGAAAGGTAATATTAGTTGAGTAATAATCTCAAGAGACCATGATATGGTTGGAGGAATATGCACTTTAAGAACATTAATTTTAAGGGAACATGAACCGGGAAGCTGTAAGACACTGCATCCCACAGTCTCCACCAAACGGGAAATAAATCAGGAGGTCAAAAGTGACTCTTCTTGTTATAAAGGAATAAATCTACTGGACAGCTCGCAAAATGTGTTTCAGTAAAATTCTATCTTTAATTCTGCAAATCTCATTATATATGGCACATTCTGAAAAAGCATTGTGTGAGCTTGCCAGTGATTTATTTCTTTGTGCAGGGGACTAGTGAGGTGCAATGGCCTTTTACCAGTGTTTGATGAGCCCAGCACTGTTGTCTTACTACTAACAGGTATTTTTTTGTTCAAATTGTGACACCTCTTAGTAAATCTGCTTTATAGATGATACAAAGATAGATAGACTATAGACAGAAAAACTATAGATAGATAGATGATAGACTATAGATAGATAGATACATTTCATGAACTTTAGGTAACACAGAGTGCTCCATATAACAATGCCTTTGGGCTATCAGTACAATGTACTACTAATACTTTAAGTAAAATTTCACAATGTAAAATTTTAGGATATTGGAAGATATTACAATGATTTAGTGAGTTTGTGAGTTTATACACTAGAAGCTCCTGATTGCCAGGGGCTTAGTATGAGAATGTTGTAGAATGTGGTCACATGTGGACCTATAAGCATCACTTGTACAAGATCCAGTAATAACTTCCATCTTAGTGAAACTAATTGTAGGCCCTATAGAGGAAGGAGACTATCAAAATTCTAGATAGTAGTAAGTCAACCCAGTGAAGCAAAGATGTTAATTGTACCCAATTACATTTATGACCAGATTTCCTTTGAAAGGTTATATATATATATTTTTTTTTTTTTTTAGCCAAGAGGAGCACTTAAATGTAAAGTAAATTAACAGCCTGTGTGATGATAAATATCCATAAATACAAAGAAAAAGTTTTGCACTCGCAGGACAAAAATCGAAGAGACTTTATTTTGACATAAATCGTGCGAGTGCGAGTATATATATATATATTAATTTGTCACAGTGTTTTTGTGGCCTTATGAAATGCAAATAGTGAACTCATGGGGGCTGATTTACTAATCCACGAATCCGAATCCGAATGAGAAAAATTTGGATTGGAAAACGAACATTTTGCGACTTTTTCGTATTTTTTGCGATTTTTTCGTTGCCGTTACGACTTTCCCGTAAATTGTCGCGACTTTTTCGTAACCGGTACGACTTGCGCGAATTGTCGCAACTTTTTCATAGCCATAACAAATTTTGTGAATTGTCGCGACTTTTCCATTGCCATTATGCCTTTGGAGAATTGTAACGACTTTTTCATTGCCATTATGCCTTTGGAGAATTGTCGCGACTTTTTCATTGCCATTATGCCTTTGGAGAATTGTCGCGACTTTTTCATAGCCATTATAACTTTCGCGAATTATCGCAACTTTCGTATTGAGAGCTCGAAAAAGTCGCGACAATTCGCGAAAAAGTCGCAAAGTACCGATCATTACGAAAAAAAACGCATTCGGACGCTTTTCGGACCTTCGTGGATTAGTAAATGTGCCCCATGGTGTTTCAGGAAAACAATTCCTATAAAGAGTGTGAGTGTATAACATGATAACAGATTTGTCTTATATCATCTATCTTCTAGTGTTTTGTTCCCCATTTTGTCAGCTGCTGGTGCTGGCAATATCTAAGTGCTACTATTATGGAAGAGGGGGGAGGGAAACATATATTATTTAGGTTACTTGGAAAAGTCAGCAAGAAATAAGTTAATAATCAATACATCAATAGTCACCCTTAGAAAATGAATAGTGTACATTTATTTGGATAATATTTAACTATATAAAATATCTTAGTTTAGGTTTCTAATTTTCCTCTTCTTGTCTTATTTAGCCAAGTAAGTAAAGCAACAAAAGTATAGGTATGGCAGTGTAAAATCTGGCATTCAGGCGGCAAAATTCGGCATTTATTTTACACAACTTTTGACACCATTTTTTTAGGTGAATTTTGTTTTACACAGCATAATATATAGGCCCCTTAAGGTATGGTGATCCAAATTACGGAAGGATCCCTTATCTGGAAAACCCCAGGCCTCAAGAATCCTGGACAATAGACCCCAAAGTTGTAATGCCAAAAAAAATATTTTTAAACTTCTCTAAAACAACATCAATTACTGCTGCATACTTCTAAGTGCAAAGATCAAGAATTGTGTTGCAATATGTATTTGTACAAGGATCTAATTGTGGAACTTTACTTGTATGCACCAAAGCACCCAAATTAACAAAAAGTATGTTCAGAATTGTGATGGTATAGGTTTGTTATGAGAACATATAATGCAGATGTAATGTGCATACTTCTAATACCATTTTTAACCGCAAATCAATGAAAACGCTTATAAGTGGAGGTAATTAGGGGGTAATGGAGCATAACTAATAACTAACGGTATGCTATGCTTTTTGTTTGATCCAGACAAAGTTATGACATACAAATTGTGGCAGCGGTAGACCAAACTGGCTTTAAGTCTGGTAACATTCTCGATCTAAAGAATCCCTTTTTTAGGTAAGAACTATTTGTATATTGCAGATAATATTGATTTGATAAAGCAGCAAATTGTATTTAAGACAACAACACCATTCTGATCAAATGTATGGGATCCTTTATCTAGCAATCTGTTATTCAGAGCTATTAAAGCTCTGTTCAAATATTTTTATTTTTTTAGTAGATTTAAAGTATGGAGATACAAATTGCATAAAGACCTCTAATCCAGAAAACCCAAGTTCCCCTGAATTCTGGAAAACAGGCCCCATACCTGAATCTGGCAGAAGATTCACTTCATAGCTGTTTATGGGTCATCTACACCCGGTCATTCTATATTGATTAGCAGTATCACTTTTGTTAGCTACACACATTGTTTGTTGGCTTAGATATATGTGACCAAATGGTCACACCAAATCACTTTGGAAGTCTTGCATACTAATTATTATATATATGTTTTTGCTGGACACACAAAGAAAATCTCTTTAGTCATTCATAGCTGTGGCCTGGTATAAATGGTCGGAATATATAGTGATCAAATAACATGCAGGGCTTCCCCCTGTGATCCAGTTGTTTTGGCAATAGTTTGAGATCAAAAGGCTTTGTCAGCAATGTTTCTTTAACTAATAAAATTAGTCATTACATTTACCTGGCCTTTGTGGAGTGTCCGTCACCTTTTTTGTTTTCTTTAAAAAGTTTCAGGGTGCAAACTGCATTTAATGGGCAACCTGTCCATCCAAGTTTGAAGCCAAATTAAACACAGATCAGTCTAAAAACTTCCTTGAATGCCCAAATCTGTTGTTATGTAGCCAGTTTAGCCCATTAAATTGCTTTTTTGTGATAGATGCTCACTTTACAAAGACCGTTCCAGTTTTCATTTGAAGGACTTTCTACTATATACTTAGAGGTCTGTCATACATAGTAGGGGATGTTAATATAACATCGGTATTTATAATACTATTGCATGGATATACTGCAGTTGTTCTTCCACATTATTAATTAGAATGTGTAATTATGCTGTTGATCTCAATATGAAAACAAGGAATGTTACGAGGCATACTTTGTTTTCTTTGCTGGAAGCAAAGTGAATGAATGTATATTATTTTTAACATACTGAAATTAAAGACATTTTGCTGGTAATAATTATTGGCTTAGCAGCAAACAGCTTTTCCAGTTCCAGACTTTGGATGAAAAGGCTTATTTCTAAGTATAGGTCTTTCTTGGGCACATTCTACTATAAACCAGACAGCAAATACTGAATTACCTGCACAGCTGTTTTAAATAGGTCATTATTTTGTCAGAATAAATGTTCAGTGCCAGTACATAACTGTAATGTATTATTGCATTGTAAAACATAGCCAAGCAAGAATTTCATGTATCCTATGCAGCCTTTTACTACACTCTGTGATCTATGTATTTACAGATATGCATGAGCTGTGTGAGTGAAAATCTATGGAAGGATTTTGGAATGAAGAAAGCTGTTTATCCAAACCTGAAACAATGGAGAAAAAAAAACAAAAAAAAAATATCTGTCTGTATTCAGTGGATTTTTAAATTCAAATGTTTTATTTCCATTATGCATTTTTAATAAAGTAATAAAGATTTTATAAGATGGCTTATTTATTATGAAGAGAACAGCATGATACTCTTTAAAGATAGGCCATGCAGATACAAATAAAATAAGAGTACACAATCAATCATAGTTTGTTGTGCAGATGATAACTGATACAACTGTAATATAAATATTACATTTTTGGATGTTTAATATGTAATAGCAAATGAGTATTTAATGAGATGATAATGTGTTTATGGGTCAACTGACCTCAAACTGGGTAGTTCACATTTAAGAACTTTTATAATGTTATAGAATGTCCTATTCTAAGCAACTTATCAATTGGTCTTCATTTTGTACTTTTTTTTAAAGTTTTTGTTAATACTTGCCTTCTTTATTTGCCACTTTCTAAAATTCAAAGGGGGTCGCTAACCCCAGCAACCAAAAAACTTCCTCTGTGAGGCTACAATTTTATTGTTACTTTTTATTGCCTATCTTTCTACTTAGTGCCATAACTCATAGCAAGCAATTATCAATATATATATATATATTTTTTTTTTTATTCTTCCAGTAGACTGGCTGGGTTACAAAACCGGCCAAACTGTCCTTCCTTAGTAAATTAACCTATACATATGATCCTAAATCAAAATAATGCTGAAGGTTTGTGTTTCTTGAGCTGTTGGAATATGAACATGTACATAATGTACATTAGATTCAGAAAGACACATATTTTGTTAAAAATGTTAAAATACTTAATTAAAAAACAAAAACAAAACAAAACAACAATGGGAACTCATTTTCATTATAAGTTATAGGAATAAACAAAACAATTTTACAGTTGGAATCTATGAAACTAGTATTATTGCAGTGGGTAAAAAAAGAGGACATAGTTATGGAGTCTCTGTAGAACTTTGTGTTTTATGAGCTGTAGTTATACAGATGATAAATCAACTAAACATCTACTAGAAATCCATTAATGGCTCCATTGGTATATGACATGACATGCATTTAGGATAGCACTGCTAACCCTGTAGGTTTAATCTCAATGTCTACGTTTTGGTTGGAAAGTGATAAAACACATTGCCAAACATTATTATTTCCTTGTACTGTGCATTTTACTCATTTCTGCCCTAAAGAATGCCATTAAGTTGCAAACATCAATCACTGTAATCTTTCATGTTGAGATTTCTGGCCTATAAATAAGCCTCATAAAAAATACAGAAATG
Organism: Xenopus tropicalis; assembly: GCF_000004195.4. Taxonomy (NCBI): domain Eukaryota; kingdom Metazoa; phylum Chordata; class Amphibia; order Anura; family Pipidae; genus Xenopus; species Xenopus tropicalis. The sequence goes on from NC_030677.2 coordinate 127,986,965, forward strand.
TCTGGTTTTATAAAAGATCCATGAGGTTCCATTCTTAAAATGCTTAAGAAAAATATATCCATTTCTTAGAATGTTAATGTGTGCACCGTTTCAGTTACAACTTTAATAACATGCTGTATAATATATTATGTGGATAAAACTTACTGGGCCTCTGGGGCCAGGATCTGGAATTCTATTTTATATTATAGGTATATACAAGGAATATGATTACAAATAACCAAGGTTGTTTCCTAGGTTACTGAATGAAAATATAAAAATAGCATGTAGAAAAAGTCTCAAAAATGCATTCACTTGAACTTAAAATACAAAGAATGTAACACACCATATTATTTATTTACTATTATCACAAGGTGCAAAAAATTCACAGTTAATATGTTCAAGGAAATATACCTCCAGAATGAATACTTAACCAACAGATAGTTGGGCATTATGACAGTATATCTATGCAACCCACAGTGGTGCAAGATTTTGTGAGCACAATGTGTAGGTTTTCTTCCACCACTGTGAGGTGCCCTTCAATCACATTAGTAAAGACAACACATTGTTGTTAGGCACAAGAGAATTTAGGCGCAACTCGTTGGGTGAATGGTATTTTAACAAGCACAAAAAATGTGGATTTCTGCTCACAGTCTGACAAGCTGACCTTACTTAGCAGATACACTATTAATAACATAAGTAAAGGCTAAACACAAAAAAGGGTCAGTATTGGCTAGAGACAGAGTTCTGGTCATCTCCTATAATTGCCTAAGACTCGCGAGTCTTTTTCGGCGATTTCCTGAAATCGCCCCGCCACGTCTGCCATCCCGCCGGCGACTTACATGTTCGCTGGTGGGATGGCAGGGGTAGGCAACTCGGGGAGATTAGTCGCCCGCAAACAGGGAGTTTTGCCGCGGGCGACTAATCTCCCCGTGTGCCAGAGCCCTAAGAGGCAGAAGTGTTGGTTAAAACAGATCCTACACAAAGTTAACAGCTTACTCCACAATAAACAGGACTAATGAATCCTACACCGGGATGTTACAGGTGTTCAGACTGCATGACTTTCTGTTCATCTGCTCAGCTTGAAATGGCACAGGAGCACTGAAGCAGGTGGAGCCAGTACAATATGTACAAACGTTCCCAAGCTTGGTTATTAAAGATGAGATATGGTCTTGGGTAGAAGCTTATAGTTATTGGTCGTTTTATTGATCTAAATATACCTGGTTTGTGGCTTATCTCCACTGTGGCTAGCTTACTTTGGATGGCTGGTGATAGTTTTCTGTTCATAGTAGGTTCTATGAAGAGAAATTTCAAGGTAAGGCCTCACCTTGAGTATGCAGTGCAGTTTTGGGTTCCAGTCCTCAAAAAGGATATTAATGAGCTGGAGAGAGTGCAGAGACATGCAACTAAACTGGTAAAGGGGATGGAAGATTTAAACTATGAGGTTAGACTGTCAAGGTTGGGGTTGCTTTCTCTGGAAAAAAAGGCCCTTGCGAGGGGACATGAATACTCTGTAAAAGTACATTAGAAGGGATTATAGGCAGATAAGGGGTGTAATTTTTTAACATAAAAACAATCAATGCACCAGAGGCCACCCCTTTAGAGGAACGGAGCTTTCGTTTGAAGCAGTAGGTGGTTTTTCACGGTGAGGGCAGTGAGGTTGTGGGACTCACTTCCTAGTGATGTTGTAATAGCAGATTCTGTTAATGCCTTTAAGAGGGGCCTGGATGAGTTCTTGAACAAGCATAGTATCCAAGGCTATTGTGATGCTAAAATCTGCAGTTAGTATTGATGCTGGTATATATAGTTTATGTATGCAAGTGTATAGATAGGTATATAGGTTTATAGATAGGATAAGTATAGGTTTGTGTGTGCTGGGTTTACTTGGAAGGATTGAACTTGATGCACTCTGGTCTTTTTTCAACCCTATGTAACTATTACATTACATTACATTAACATTTATTTATAAAGCGCCAACATATTCCACAGCGCTGTACAATATGTGGGTTACATACATTGGTATGTATTGCTAAGGTGGCACAGGCCTATAGAATACAAACAGGCAGTTAATGATATGGCCTCAGGTGATGATTTTAGAACAGGTATGATGCTTGCCTCAAGTACATCTACTATATATACAAGACACACTGCTATGTAAAACTATACTTTTTTGCTATAAGCAAATGCAGCAGTCCCTCAAATAAGCATCTCAAACAACAGTAAACCCTAATTTAGTCAGCCATGCTTTTTGACATTTGGGGTGGATGTGGCTTGTTGAGATACTTTTTTATAGTGATGTGCCCCAGCTGAGTGCTGTTTAAAATCAAATCATTAGCAGTTGGCTGAAAACTGACCTGCCAAGTTAAGCATACCGCCACCAGATAATTGAAAACAAGTTTACACTGCATTGTGTATTGCACCCAGGCATATGTGCATTCTAAACACAAGTCCTGGCTCTTTGCACTCTTGATTTCTGTATAAATATCTCTGCAACTATATTTACATCAAGGTTTTAATTAGGGTAATACTCTTTGAAGCAATCATTTAATTTATATTTCTGCTAAATAAAAGAGCTGCTTTAATGATGTTAGATATGAGTTTTTCCACTTGAGGAAGCCCTAGCCCCATACCACATTCCCAGTGGATCCACTTGAAAAAGAGGTGAAATGAGCAATTTTTTAATTGGCTAATGGCAGATGGGGTGCTTTTTTCCAGCTGCCATAATTAAGCCGTGAAGAAGTGCCCTCAACCGTGTCTGTTGACTCCCATTGGCTCCAGTGGGAATGACATGTACATTACTTTTTCAAGTTCAAAACCATGCAAACTAGTCTTGTCAGAAGGTTACATTTAAAGTTAACGGAAGATGGCATTTAAAGTTTCGTGTTTTTGAGTTACATGCCAGACATTAACTTTAACCTGAGCCAAGATCTATTTTATACAGTATAATAATCACTCATGTGAAAGCCATTTCAGATTTTTTTCTTTTTCATTAAAATGAAAATTGTATGATTTTTTCAGCAACAGAACTATTTCTGACATAGTGATATGAGTTTTGAATTCAAATATTATGTTAGTTGATATGATCATCATAATGATGATGAATTTTTGTTCATGTTAAACGTACTGCATTGTCAACTGCCTTTCCCGTTTATGGCTCGAGGCTGTTTTTAAAAGAATTGAATCTCCAAAAATGCTTTATGGGCAACATACAATTAAATTGTCAGCATGCTAATAAAATATATTTTCCCTCAGTATTTCACATAATCTCTTAATTATCTGAATTGTGATGAGGTACAAGGGACCAGCAGCTGTGACATTTTTGTTTTCTGATAAGATAGCTATGTGTTTGCCCTGGGATTTGAAGCCTTTTTAACCAATACAACAGCAACACAAGCTGTTATTTTAATAAATGAAATGCAGATAGAAATAATGGCCTGTTTTATGTGACTAGTGCACACTAGTCACATAAAGTGTTAGTAAGATGAAAACTGAATTGGGAATTCAATGTTTTTAATCATACTCTTTAAACGTGCAGATTACCAGTGCTTTTGCAGGAATATCAACATTTCAAAACATTGCATTATTTACTATGAATGCTCAGAATTATTTGTAGCAAACCAATAAATTCAGCTTGTGTCTAGACTAATTCAAAGTAAAATAACCCTTTCTTGATTAACAAGAGGAATAACCTTTACCCAATTTTATTGAACCGATTTTATTGTGATATAATTCAACACTTTGGGGGGACAACACCCCCACCTCCAAATCCTGCACAGGTGTGATGTGTATTTTCTTCGGCTAGCGCAAATTCGAATGTTCAATATTCAGCCACTTAGGAATTATTGTACAACTGCCCCAGTAAGGCTGTGAGGGAGTTAAACGGTTCAAGGCATCATTTCACACACTGTCATGAAGTTGAATGAATAAGAAGCAACTGTAGGTATAAATAACCTGGGTACTTAAAAACCTAACTTAAAATAGTAAAGGAAATTCTCCATGAAGCCTCATTAATCTAGGTTTCAGAAGCCAGTAGTTTCAGCTGTACTTTAATTGTGTGTAACCCAAACAAAAACATACCCTGGAAAATTATCAAAGCGGTAGAACTAAGAGCATTTAAAGAAGGCTGCAGCATGACCAAGAAAATTATTCCATTCTCACAGGTGGCCGGCCTGCCAATACCAATGCAAGAACTGGAATGCTAGATGTGTCTTCTTTATATGGAGTTATGATCTACTTTGGCTTGTTCAATGCATGTAAAGTGTAACACACTGGTATAATGGTACCTGACTAGAGGCCACCTCCTTTGTTGACTGATGTAAACAAAAAATGGAGGGAAAAAAACAGTGCTTACCAATGCACTTTGGAGGAACCCAGCAGTGATCAAGGGGCCAGGGCAGGTAGTTAGTTTCTTATTCTGTGGACAAAGACCAAGGCAAAAAGTCTTAGTAGGTTTGGGTACTATAGAGATGCCAGTTTGGTGCTTGCAGAAAGAGGTTTGCAACTAGGCCTGACAGGGCACTGTGTCACACATCAGAATAAACGCTTAACACAGAATAGCATGGGTTTCTGGAGTACAGTACAGATTGTAATAAAAGTTGCAATGTTTGGGAGGAAGCAACAGAGAACTGTTACAACTTTTTTAATATCCACCAAAGATAGACTCATCCAGTATAAAATGCTACACCAGATCTATATTACCCCCATTAGACTCCTCAAAATGGGGAAAAGGATGGATGATTCCTGTCCTAGGTGCGGACAAAAAACTTCTGGCGGAATATTATTAACATCATGGCGAATGACTTTGAGTTCCCTTATATAATGTCATCCAAAATTTGCCTCCTGGGCATCTTGGATGATATTATTCCAACCAACTATGCTCAAACAGATAGTGGTCATTGCTATGCTATGAAAGATATTGCTATGCACTGGATGGGAGCTACTTTACCCAGTGTCCCCTCATGGCAACATTTAGTCAACAAGGCGATAGGGGGGTTAGGAGTTCCCAGAACAAATTTGAACGTATCTGGTCACCATGGGGTACTAACTATACAGTAAAATGGTATTCTTCTCTGTACCACGTCGTACCACTTATAAAATGTGCTTAAACAAATTATACTTTTCCCATGTACATTCTATAGACCTAATGTACATTCTATAGACCTGTAATCTATGCCTATTTAAATGTTTTGTTTTGTTTTTGTGTAAAAAGTTGCAACAAACAACCAGAATTCAACACATTGCTAAGGGTTACCAGCCATGGTGCTATATTTCTGTATTAATACTTTTAAGTATTAGGGCAATAGATATAACTTGTATTATGTATAGTCTTTCTTCAGGCTGTGATTTCCAGCTCAGGAGCTTCTAGACCCTTATTCATATCTATGCTTATGGCCATCATCCTGACCAGCTCCTCCAGCTGTAACTTAAGTCCTGGCAGCTGGAGACTCCTTTGAAACAGCAGACACACATATTTAGTAATCACACAGATACAAATAAATAACTTGTGACACATAGTAAAGATACTCATATTCACAATAATTCAACAATTTATGCAGTAAATTGCTGTCACCTAAGAAATGATTCCGAATTGTTTTCTTTTGTGATTGTCAAGCAAAATAAACTTCACTTACACTATATAAATTATTTTAATCTTATTTTCTTTAGTCTTGGAATTTACAATTGCAGCAAGAAGGCAGAAGCCATTTTGTTAGTAAGGGAAGCTTTGCATCCTGCCAAAAGCTTGTTTCTGTGCCAGTATGGGGGGACCTGATACCAATGTCCATGCACTGGTTACAAACTTAGATGGCAAAGAGGGAGGGGGAATGTGAGGAGTGCAGTGACAACTTAGAAGTTCTGTATTGTAAGTGAAAGTAACTGTCTGCCCCACATCAATGCCTGAGCACAGAGGTAGAGCATGCAATATATGATTGACTGCTGAGATTTTTAAATGCTTTTATTATACATGTTTAATGTGATTTGAAAATGGCTTTTATTATACAGCTTTTTATGCCTGGATGACAGATCCACTTTGATACAGCTTGTCTTGTATGCCTTATAGATTGTATAGGGAATTAGAGATCCTTGTTCGATATTGATTATCTATGTTAATCTATGTTGATTATCTGTGCTCTCATAGATCCTTGTCATATTATCATCCAGTCTTTAAGTAGGCCAAAATGTTTTTCTACATTAGTGATTACCATCAGGGAAGTACAGGCATTGCAACTTTAGGGAGCCCATTAATTAGTGGTGCCCCAAAATCAAATATTCAGCACTATGGTATAGCACAGGGGGACAAAATGTTGCACAACTACAGAGGTATAGTGAAAGAACTAGGTTTCTGAATACATCCCTGGTGACATACATACATACATACAAATATATTGTGCAGCATCTATATATATAATGCACAAAAAGCAGGAAACATAAAAGGTGGGCAAAGAAGGAAAAGAAGAAGCAAGGGAGGAACTAGGTGTTGCCAAGTGATTCATTGAGCAGAAGTGGCAGAAGACTGGAGCCAGGAAGAGCAGATTACTTAATAGCAGGCTTTATGTGTGCTGGCGAGTATAATTTGCCCTTCTTATGGTGTTTATGTAGCGCTCTGAAAGAATTTTTTGTGTAATGACACCTTGTGGCTATTTAGGACATTACATCTCTGTATTTAGGAAAAGCTTTGACAAAGACATTAGGCTTATTTAAAAACAGGGATATAGTTACATAGTTACATAGGGTTGAAAAAAGACCAGTGTCCATCAAGTTCAACCCATCCAAGTAAACCCAGCACACCTAACCCACACCTACCAATCTATACACTCACATACATAAACTATAAATACAACCACTAGTACTAACTGTAGATATTAGTATCACAATAGCCTTGGATATTCTGCTTGTTCAAGAACTCATCCAGGCCCCTCTTAAAGGCATTAACAGAATCTGCCATTACCACATCTCTAGGAAGGGCATTCCACAACCTCACCGCCCTCACTGTGCTTAGCACAAAAAAACAGGTGCAAAGTGCAATGTTTTTTGGTCACCGTACATCTTGACCTGGCTCTTCTGCACTGCTAGTCGAAACTGGCATGGAAAGCAAATAATACTGGCTGAACGCTTATGGAGTGCAGGAATAATTCACTCCTGCCATGTAAGTCACAACAGGTGGGCAGGGTGTGTTTACCAGAACACCATCCAGTAGGCATGATCAGGGCACCCTACTGTGCTTTACAGCTTGCACTAGATGTATAAATAGGTGGATTCAGAACAAGAAAACTGTTCAAATAGTAGGCCCAGTTATACAGTGTATGGCTTCTAATGGTTAGTGCTTGCATCTTCTTGTTACCCCTTGTGTTTCATATCTTTTAAAACAAACAACTGAATACATATGAAGCAAACAACTTTTTATAAGATTTATTCTGACTGTTTTACACATTCCCCTGTGTCTGACAAAAAAATCTATCTATTTTTGTAGTTAAGCATATTAATATTTTATCTTTATGTACACCTTAGAAGGGATACAATGCTGCCAAAAAAATGAAAAGTAAAGTGACAAAGCAACTGAAAGAATGTGCAGTTGTTTCTTCAGGGCAATAACTGTTGCTACTTTGTGAAATCCAATGTTGTATTACTTTAACAGGCTGTAAAAAAAGACCACATCACATGTTTTAGTCAACAAACTAACAAACTGAGTACATAGATGTAAAAGGGTTATGTCGCAAAAGTAGTGATTAAAATGTAATCTGATCTAACCTTATGCCACTTGTTCAGTGTTAGAACTTGCCACCTGATATCTAACTGGTTGTTATGGGCAACTAGAGTTGGTGCAAAAATTTGAACAAAACAATTTTGAGTACCAAAATCAAGCTTAAACTAAGTCTGCTCATTTTTACTATTATTGTTTAATTTCATATGCAGTATACAGTAAATAGTATAACTACATAGTTATATGATAAACCTGTCACATACATCACATCTAAAAAAAATGATGAATCAATTTAGGCAAAACCAATATCTGTCCCTACCCAATTACAACCAGTCAAACCTGTTGGCCCACTTTCCACTAACCCACACCACCACTGGGTAACTACCATACAGCATGGATTGTGCATCCGTGGTCCCCTCCTAGGTTTTGGGGGGTGTGCTTGGCCCTTTTAAGTTACTTACTGTGGGGCCTCATGTGGGTGCTGGGCCCCATTGGTTTAAATACATTAAGTTGCCAAAGGTTGGCCCGCGAATTACAGAACTTGCTAAATGTATAAGTCTCTGAACTGACAATGCCCAATATGCAAATTGAAAAGTGGAAAATGAATCTTTAACCTTTTACAGGCAAAATGTAATAAAAGTTGAAAGTCTGCTTGTTTAACCACCTTTTTATCACAGTATCTAGATTACTTTTACTGGTTTGAGTTATAATGCAGGTTAAATAAGGCTGAACTGCATTATGATCAATAACATAGTCACTATAAAGTGATTACATCATGAATTAGCCAAAGAGCAAAAACAAACTATTGCTAGATACGGTTCTTAAAATTTCATAGGAATGAATAGAACGTGGGTGAGCTTTTATGTATTAAGCTCTAAACTCACATTTTGTTAAATCTGCCCCTAAGAGTCACATATTTACTCTACGCTCTACCAGGCAGTTGTTTGAATGAGAGTCTGGAATATGAATAGGAGGCCTGAAAAGAAGGATAAGTAATAAAAAGTAACAATAATAAATTAAAATAATAATAAAACTGTAAGCCCACAGAGCTAGCGGGGTCAGTGACCCCCATTAAAAACTGGAAAGATGTAGAAGAGGAAGGCAAATAATTCAAAATCTATAAAAGATAAATAATGAAGACCATTTGCTAAATTGCTAGGCTAGGAATAGGCCATTCTACAAGATACAAATAGTTAACTTAAAGGTGAACCACCCCTTTAAGCCACTTTAACTACTGGTTTATGTCCTGAAGTATAGTCTCATGGGGCTTAAGACTTAAAAGACCTAAAACTTTTCTCTTGGAATCCCCCCAAAAAGTTAAATTTCTCTTCCACTTGGTCTCACTGGCTTTATTCTTATTTGTAACAATTTGTAATTTCTATTTATTTTGGTTGGCTCATCCAATATTTAAAGCAGAACTAATACCATAGGTAGTAATGTTGTATTTTACAGCACCAGCCAAATATTTCAGCAGCTCTGTAACAGTAACTCAGGACTTCAAAGTTGAGCAAAAGCTACTGGGGCATCTTTAGGCTTACAAAACTTCTCTCCTAAAGGGCTATGGTTGCCTTGGGCTGGTATAGAATCCCTAAACTTAGGGGCCCATTCATTAAAGCACGATTGACCACGAATCAGAAAAATTTGTATTTTTTCTAGTTAGAACTTTTCGTATTGACCACGATAATATTGTTAAAATAGCACGACTTTTTCATGGTTTTCCTTAAATTTCACAAAAAAGTTGTATTTTTCATAAGGACTACGACCATTTTGGAATTCATTCAAGCTTCAGTATCGTGACTTTCTTTTGGCCAGGTTGGAGCTGTAGCGTGCCATTGAGTCCTATTGAAGGCAAATTTTGTGACTTTCGGATCACAACCACAATATTTTCGTACGACCAAGAAAAGATTTTTCGCACATCAGAAATTATCATGGTTACTCTGAATTTTTTCCAATCGTGCTTTTAATTGGAAAAAATTTGTGCTTTAATGAATGGTCCCCTCCTCCTTCTTTAAGTTTTTTTTCTACAGCTGCAGAACTAGAAGAAAATTGGCTCCATATAGCTTTATAGGTCTCTCCCATCTGACAAATGTTGGCAAAGATTACCTGTTCTAGAAACATAATTAGACTTTTCATTAATCAAGAGCCCCACTAAGCAAGTCATCTGTTTTTATTCTTTTTTGGTTCTTCAATGATTTCAGTTTGTTGTGCAGCTGACCATGTTAAGAATTAAATTAAAATAGGATCAGTATAGAAAGATAAATATTAATATGAATGTATTTAACTTCAGGCTCGAGAAGGGCAGAAAGGAAAACAGTATTAGAATATAAGTAAATTTGTAGAACTGTGAGAACGCCTTTCATTGCTTTTGACCAATATTTTGCCCTAGGCCTTACGCAGCACAATGTTTATACATATACTAAGTAACATGTCATTACTTTTCCAGCAGTGATTTTAGCTATTCGTTTTCAACATTGTTTCAAAACCAACAGCAGGCTAGTAATGCCATTTCCCTAGATAATATTAAACCGCAGTCTTTACACTTTATAATCTCCCCACCACCAACCTAATCTATGGCGCACTGTAATGAGGTCACGGTTTTGGTGACGCTTAGCTGCTTGCCACTATCAAAAATGTCTGCAAAATGCTTTCCCTTTTAAACCAACTTTATTTACAATTCTAAATGCTGTAAATACAGTCTCTACTAGCGGCTTTTTCAGTTTTGCCGTAGAGCGGCGTGTACTGCGCAGGCGTGACAGACACCCAGCCCTCCCATGTCACCACCCCACGTGTAGCTGGCTTCTTGTTTTTACCTGCTGGAACGCGGCTTTCGGGTAAGTGATCTCCGGGGCAGCTATGTGTGTACCGATTACTGCGTCACTACATACACGTACAACACCTGATTGTTCATTATACGCGTTTGTTTACAAACACGTGGTTTTCTGTCCGCTAGATCAGTGATATATGAATTCCGGCTATCATCTGTATAGTGAGCAGTCTTTGCTTATAGGGGTGTATTTGAACAGAACGCCCTATACACAAGGCACTGCTTAAAATAAAGACGAGAAATTATAAATTTAATAATAAACCCCCTACCTAGATGTTAATTCCACATATTAAAACAGTACTAATTCTTGCAAGAAGTGACTGAGTAAGCATAACAAAGTCCTTATATATTTTTGTAAAGATAAGCCGGAAATGTCTGTGAACTTATTTGGCATTTCTACACAACATTTGAATAACTTTATTTTTTACCAACTATTTTGTGTATTCCTCCTGTTGTACCACAGGCCAAGTGCAGATCATGGAGCTCTGGTTTCTGAATATACAAATAAGGGCTCAGATTCAGTTCAGTATTTAGCTAAATATTTGCTTCTTTTGAGGATTCTGAATTCAGCCAAATCCAAATATATTGTGTTGATATATGTGTTGTGTTAACATATATAAATATATGTTTTAACATATTAATATTTTCATATTAAGGAAGTTTAAGGGGCACATTCATCAAAGTACAACAGGTCCAAATACAAAAAATTCATATTTTTTTAAAGGTTACAACTTTTGCGTATTGTCTGCGACTTTTTCGTACACGTGCGCGACTTTTTCGTACTTTGCGACAAAAAGCGCTACAAAATCGTATTGTCACGCCGAGTACAAAAGTTTCTGATTCATTCAAGCTTCAGTATCATGACTTTCCTTGGGCCAGTTTGGAGCTGCAGAGTGCCATTGAGTTCTATGGGAGGCTTCCAAAATCATGCACTTAAGGTTCAGAAAGGTTTTCGTGCATTTTACAATCTTTCAGATACGAAAAAATACTACTTTTCGACTATTATACGATAAGATACGATTTTTTCATATTTTGTAAAACGAAATTTTTGTACTTTAAAAAGCACAATTCAAAAAAATCGTATTTAATATGATTTTTTTGTATCGTACTTTTTAAAGGTACGAAAATCGTACTTTGATAAGTCTGCCCCTAAGTGTTTCAGAACGCAAATGACATCACTAAGCCCCATTGATATGGGTACATTTTACAGATTATTCAAGACTCTTGTGTATTATAGTGAAAAAAGTCAGGATCTATACATACTATAATAACACATTGCAGACATTCCAAAAATGTTGAATTTCACAGTATTAATATTCCACTATTATAAACACACACATATTATGCTTTAGGGATGTGTTTATTAACATTGGAGATAAATATAACCAGTGATGTAGCCCATAGCAACCAATAAGGTCTTATCTTTTGTTTTCTAACTTGTAAGTAACTGTTCAAATCTTATTGCTGATTGGTTACTATGGTCCATATCACCTGCAATATTTTTTTCTCCAGTGTTAGTAAACGCATCTTAGATTATTTGTTAATAAAATTTGGTTTAGCCGAACCTTACGAGGAGACCTTGTTTTCAAATTATTAATAGACAGAGATTTTCACCAGCTGTAAATCCAATGGTAGGTGGGACTGCCATGCAGAGTACTTTGCATTCTCCAGCAACACAACTAGTGCATTCACAGTGGGTCTAGCTTTGCCTTTATATCTGATATGCAGCACTGACAGTACAAGGCTCAGAAAGCATAAGCTTTGACCCTTTCCGTGCATGCCTGTTTACATAAAACAAATAGTACCAATATATTAGCACCTTGCACATAAAAATTGTTCTCTAATTTTATATGTTACTTTTTTAGATTTTCAAACATGGACTCAAGAGGTACAAAACAGTTCAAGAAAAAGGAGAAATCTTTTCAGAAGAAAACCACAGACAGCCCCAAATTTAAGAAAATTAAAGGTATGCACATCTTGCTCAGATACTTGAGGATTGGTACTTTATTAACGTTTCAATGCTGGAGGTCTGGGGAATCAAAAATGTTTAGCACACAAGGCACTTGAAAAACAAATGACAAATTTAGGGTAAAAAGGTAAGCCATTATAAGTCTTGACTTTAAATTTGAAATATCTCTTTATTGGTTTTCCAAATGAGGGAACAGAAGAGAAAAGGGGAAAAGGCATAACCGTTAGGAAAACATACTTAAGTCTTGACTTTAGTTAAGGTATGTGCTAATGTAATATATGTTCTTGGTGAAGGTCATTGTTTTATGACCAAAACTGTTGGCTTATTTTTTACATGAAATTGGTATTATGTTTTTCAAGTTTTTCTGAGTGCTGTACTTTTTATTTGCTTTTTTTTGTTACTTACTTGCACCCAGTCACAATTATTATTATAAATAATACTGACAGAAACACAAACAAAACACATTCTACCATAATATCACTGTTTGTAAACATAACACCATCACTGCAGCTCATTTCATTACCTTAATGTAGAGAATTATTTCAGTTGTTTACTATTCTTCTAAATAACATATGTTTGTGACTCATATTTACTGTTTTTAATCAATAGGTTCTGCAAAACAGCACAATAAAAGCACAGGACAGAGTCCCAAGGGAAATGCTAAATCTAACAAGTTTGAAAAGGGTGCAAAGAAAGACAGACCAGGAGGCAAAGCAGGGGTGAAACAATTTGCTGCCAAGAATGCTAAGCAGGGAGGTGGCTTCACAAAAAAGAGAAAGCATCAAGCAGAGGACCAGGAAGGTGGTAAGTCACTGCTTATATTTAGCCAAAGCCACTTTATTATTTTACCTGATAACACAAAGAGTAGCTGTTTAGAAAACTAGTTTTTAGGAGTTTCTGGGCAGGGTATTGCAATGGCAGTATTTTCTTTTTTTGTTTGTTTGTTTCAGTACAATATTTTAATTATACTATATTATTTATATTAAAGAATATACCTAGTTTATTTTGTTGCCATGTGTAGTAAATGTTATTGCTGGTGCCTTCTGTGGCCTCTTCTGTTTTAAATGCACATATACTGGGCAGCACCCTATAAAAAATGAAAATGCCCTTATTGACATGTAAAGGGCAAGTACAGCAATATTTTGAGCCTGTCTTTGTGCTTCCTTTTCCATATGAGGCCATGATTATAAAGCTGTCAAATATTTTACAGATAAAAAGGTGTATAATAGTAGGTGTGTTTATAAAGTTCCGTTGCACTGCTTACGTTGAATTAATGGCGGGTATCATGGTTGCAGAAAATTCAATTATGCATATGTAGTAAGATGTGAAATTTATTTTGGATAAGGATAACACATAAAAAGGTTGCCAGTTAGACCACCTCAGACCTGGCAAAACAGTGGTGTAAAATGCTGTATAAAAGTCAGTGCTGGTTTTTAAGTGGCTAACACCTCATTTTACATGAGCATTTTACACATTTGAATTTGAATCATTACACACTTGGTTTTATATAGTGTAGCAAGTTTTAAAACTTTTATAAAATATACTCATATCGGTACCATAGAAGAGTGTGGGGTGCACCGTTAGTAACTGAATTATAAGTTATCATTGGTGTTAGTTAAAAGTGAACACTAAATTGTTTCAAAGTTAAAATATTGGAACTTGGAGTTTCATTTAAATGCATTTTATTTTCCAGGTTTTAACAATTTGGAGGGGCGTAAGAGCTCAGTGAAACAATGAACTTTAGCACTCTATAGAATAGAATGAAGCTTGACAGCTGAAAGCATTTGACCACATTCTGAAACAGTTTGAAGTTTTGTAAATCTGTTTTGATGCATAAAAAGCATGGATGGCAAACTGTCTCCCTGGTTTATCCCATGCTTCATGTCTTGCACCAACCTGCTTAATGAAATCTGTGACTCGGCTTACTTATTTTGGCCAACTCCATTGTAGTTGTTTACATGCCCTCTGTATAGTTATGGGAAACATAACCAGCTGTAATAGTCAGGGCCATTGGATGGCTATGCACATGAAAGACATGTAGGAGATGATGTCAGTAAATCTATAGTGCTAATGTATGAGTGGTTAATTACAATGCTTTTTATTCTATTTTGACATAATACATGCACAGGTAATGCATTAACCAAATTTACAGCTTATGTAAAACTCTCATCCATGCATAAGTAAATACATAAAACAACAAAAGTTTTAAGGGTACCTATGAAAGGCTTACTAAACCTGTAATATGTGTTTGAGGGCCTTGTGCAGTTTATTTGGTAGTAAATTAGAGCAAATAAAAATAGAGAAAAACAAGAAATTGTATTATATTTTTTATATGTTTCGATTTATAGTCAGATCACACTGCATGCATTCTCAGAGTGTACGTTCACTTTAATGATACAGGTGATCATTGTCTTTGCCACAGGCTCAGAAGCTAAGAAGCCAAAGTGGGATGACTTTAAAAAGAAGAAGAAAGAATTAAAGCAGACCAGACAACAAAACGACAAGGACAACTATGATATTATGGCAAAATCCAAGCACATTTGGGAGACTATAAGAAGGTACCTGGCCAGTATTATGTGAATTCTCCATTGTTCCCCATTGTGGTATTAACTTTGCCAAATATAAGTGGTGAATTAGTCAAACCAAATAGTACTTGTTTGATAAATATTATTTCATATGTTCAGGGAATAACTAATATTGAGGAAATTAAGCAGTGCATGGTACATGAGTAGGAGAGGATATTCAACTAAGCATAAGCCATACTACATTCTGCAAGGACAAGCATACCTAAAAGGCAGTCCCAGACAATCGGAATGATGATCTTTTGGTATGACCCAAATCTGAATTTTAACCTTCTGGATATGTGAGCTTGGAATTGTCACTCTGGGCAAGAAGGAAAAAAGTGTTTTGCGTATGTGTATTTAGATCTGGCAGCACCGTGATTGCTACTTCAGAGGGATAGAATTTACCATGCCAAGTAGGGTTTAGGGAGAGAAACATAACCTGTGTGCACTTGGTACCAGTCAGGTAGAACATTATGTGTGTTTGGTGATGTTTATATAAAATCTATGCCTTATATTGTGTATTATAGCTGAATTTATTGTTCATATTCTCTTTTTGTTTTTCTATCTCTTTGTTGTATGCAGAAAAGACTGTGATGGAAAAAAGAGATCTAAACTAATGGATGACCTGGAGAAGGTGCTTCATGGCAATGTGAAAAGTGTGAGTAATGCCCAGTACTTGGGGTGAAAGGTCATTAAATGTGACTCTTACAGAGTCAGGAATTATTTCTTCATTCGCCAAAAATCAATACCTCACAGCCTGCTCATGCATGGAAGAAGTCTCTTTAATTGGAATGCGTAACTAGTCAATGTATATTACAATTAAATATGCTTCTGTGCATCCCACTAGTATATATTATTTAGGCACAGCTTAAAGCTAGATATAGATTTTTTTTTTATTCCTTCCATAAAGAATGCTTCTTTTGATTCATATTGCAGTACACTAAATAAAAATCTTAAAATTCATGCTTTGCCTAAAACACTACAACATCAATAGTTTGATACCGTATCATTAAAATTATTTATATATTTTAAGGTGCATCTGTCCCCTAAAGAAAGATTGGAAATGTGTTTTTTTTTATTTAAAAACCAATTGGTTATAAAATGTGGGTTTATTATAGAATGACAGATAAAAAGAAATAGTAAAATAATATATTTATTAAACTTTGGCCACTGGATACATAAATCTTTTGGATTACCACTAAAACTCTGCTTTAAAGTGTAAATATTTATCACATTTTAAAAAAAAAAAAAAAAAATTCTAGTGTTGGATTACAAAATCACCTTTGATAAACAGAATAACCTTCAAATGTGGCAGACAAGGTGTCCTTAGAAAAACTGTGCTAATATAGAGACCAGCCAGAAGGTTGCATATAATGCCACGTTCATTATTTCTACTGAGTGCTGAAAGCTCAGTTGTATGTTTACCCCCTCACTGTGTTCGCTCCAAGGTGGGCATAGGTGAGTTGCATTTCTATCATACAGCTTATATCATTATACCTCAATAAGTCAGTGTTTTTAAACAAATCTCTTCAGAGATGTGACAATCGTTCCCACATATTGATTCCCCAGACTAGAACAATACATCTCCGTTATTTCCCTTTGATTTTTCTTCTGTCCTGTCCCCACTAATGAATACAACTAAAGGCACAGTGTAGAGGGTGTCTGCTTTTTGCATACTAAAGGTTAAACATGACAGTATGCCTTTGTTTATCAGTAAATCAGCTCATTGATTGGCAGTGTCCCCTTTCCTGTAATAAATAATGCTAGCTGCATTAAGTTCCACTTGAATGTTTATGTTAATGCTTTCAAGCCAGGGTTGCACAGACACCTGCTGTTCAGCTAAGATTTCAGAAAATTAAACGTTTGTACAAAAAGGCAAGTAGAGTTTTAATCGAGGCAGCTGGAGCTCCTATGTACATAACACTTTCTCAATAAAACTCTAGTGCATTCCATCTTAGACTCATTAAAAAAAATCTAGAGCAGATTCTGAAGTTTGAATATTTTGGGGTGCTTTAGTATTGACTTGATGCAGCCATATCTATAAATAAGTGGTATATTTATTTTTCAAATTTAGACCAGTTGAAGGTAAATAAAATGATTATGGCTGCTTTTTGTACCTAAGGATTGCCAGATTCCCATCAAATAGCTCTGTCACTCTTTATTGCATATGTTTAGAGAAATAACTAAAATGGTGGAAAAAGGGGAGAGGAAGCAGTGCATGGAAACGGAGTAGAAGAGAAATATTCAACTAAGCATAACCTATACAACCTTCTGCCAGGATAATCACACCTAAAGGATATTCCCAGCCAGTCAGGTTGATGATTTTTTTTTTGTTAGACCAATGTCTGCTTATTCAGGCATTGCTGCGCTAACTCGGTGGTACATACTGATGTTAAGCCAGAATTAGCAGCCTATAGTTAGATAGTTACATAGGGTTTAAAACAGAGCAGAGTCCATCAAGTTCAACCCTTCCAAGTAAACCCAGCACACACAAACCTATACTGACCTATCTATACACTCGCATACATATACCAACATCAATACTAAGGGGTATATTTATCATGCTGTGTAAAAAGCTGAGTGAAGCACTACCAGTGATGATGCCCAGGGCAACCAATCAGCAATTAGATTTCAACAGTTAGCAGCCAATCGGATGTTTTGCTTTGGTTTTCTATGAGCAATATCACAAGTAATGTTTTACACCACTTTTTACACAGCATGAAAAATATACAACTTTCTGTAGATTTTAGTATCGCAATAGCCTTGGATACTATGCTTGTTCAAGAACTCATCCAAAACCCTCTTAAAGACATTAACAGAATCTGCCATTACAACATCACTATGAAGGGCATTCCCCAACCTCACTGCCCTCACCGTAAAAAAACACCTACACTGCTTCAAATGAAAATTCCATTCTTCTAATCTAAAGGGGTGGCCTCTGGTGCGCTGATCCTTTTTATGGGGAAAAAAACATCTCCTATCTGCCTTTATTCCCTTCTATTATACTTGTACAGAGTAATCATGCCCCCTCATGAGTGCCTTTTTTTCAGAGAAAACAACCCCATGTAACACCCAGTCATGTAAGTGCAAACCCCAAGAAATAACAGGCATATGAGTGCTTCTGACATAATCTGCATTATCAAAACTCTCAAGAGAAGGTGAAATACAAAATAGATTAGATCAAAACGGAAATAAAATAGTGATGTAACTTTCCCATTTACACTCATTGCATAGGAAAGGAGTACCACCACATTATATGAGTAAACGGATTAGTCAGCAAATGCACCATGATATCCTTGTGCATCTCCTCCATGTCCCACAGTGCCTGCTCACCATTCTCAGTGACCCACAAGTCCTTCCTGTCATCCATAATCATAGATGCTATCCTAGGTTGAGGGCTTGAGTTATCTTTTGTTTATGGATGTTTGTTTTTGAATTTTTCCACAGATTGCTTTTGCTCACGACACAACTCGTGTTATCCAATGTTACATAAAACATGGAAACGAGGAACGCAGACAACAAGTGTTTGAAGAACTTAAAGGTTCTTTTTTCCCCTTCTTTTGTAAATACAGTACAGCATATATACTTGTTTATCTATGTTTAAATACTATTTTATTTTGGCTATGTGTACAGAATCTAGTAGTGTTTTATGTGGTCTAATTAAAGGACAAGGAAAGCCTATATCACTAGGGGGTGCCTAATTATTAGGCGCTGCCCAATAAAATAGATTGGCAAGTTTTTCCTCAGGACAGTGCTCTTTTTCAAAGAAAACTGCAGTGACCAGTGGTAAAACTTTTGAAGTGCTGAAGTAACCTGCATTTATTTACCTTGCAGTCATCAGCACGTGGGCTATCATATATGTGCAGTAGAATAAAACTTTGTGGTGCAAATATGAATCTGCACAAGGGAAAATGTAAGGAATGCAGATGCAGTGATTTATAGTTTTTGACAGGTTGTTTTTGACACCTCCCAGTTTGATGTGCTTTTCTTGTACTTTAACTCTCCCTTGACTTAATACAATAGTATTTTCATGTAGATGCTATTCCCTCTACTTGGATTGACTGTTGGTAATCAAATCTGAATGTAAAATTACCCTATAAAATGTATTCATAATTATGTGCATGTAACAGTTAAACATTATCTATGTCATCCATTTCCTTTGGTTTGGAAAACTAATCCTTGCTGTTTTAGTTATTTTTTTTTGTACTTTTCTTTTGTCCTGCAGAACACATAGTAGACTTGAGCAAGTCAAAGTATGCCAGAAATATTGTTAGAAAATTCCTGATGTATGGGTAAGTTTGGCAAGAAAACATAGATATATTATTATAAAGGTGCCAAGATTTACCATTGAATGGTTATTGTTAGGAAAAAAGCTTTACAAATTGCACAATATCCTTAGGCCAGTCGTTCTCAAACTGTGGAGCTTGGCCCCTCTGCGGCTTGTTAGTGTAAGGAATCCCATATCCTCCACAATACTTAACCAAATCCAAACCTTAATTTATATATTAAAGTTTGAAATAAAGCAAAACAGTGCATCATCTGTGAACCAAAAATGTTGCTTTCAGTTTTTATCCTTATCCACATGACTTTGTGTTCCATAAAAAATTAATCCATACCATATATACAGTCTTCCTATACTGGTATTTATGTGTGTGTGTATGTGTCAGTTTTGTATTCCTTTTTAAATATATGTTTTTTTACAGATTAGTTAACACCGATCACTGTTCATTTTTAATTACAATAAACACATTAAACGTCAATATAGGCAACAAAATAAGTGGGAAATTAATTTCTATAGGTATGTTAGATTGGGATATGCCAGATGTTTTGCTCAATCTCTTTTCTAAGTAAACTCAAAGACAACGCGGGGATGGAAAGCTGTTTTGTGTACTATTTACACAATGTGTTCACGTTTCACTTTTAAATGTTCTGATTTTACTCTACTACGCATGCACACTGCCCAGGGCAGCCACAAGGGATGCCTTTGTCCTCATACTAGGCATTTCATTGTTTTTCCCTTAACCACAACATCCACCCTTAGGATATTGGCAGAGAAGGAATGAACAAAAAGAATTCTGTGTAACACTGTTAGTAGTGAATGAAATGTTTAAAAAAGACAATGCATAATACATCAAGCATTTTACTAATGATAACAGTGACATTACATATTATTTTTAACTTAACATTTTCAAATTGCCAGATCAAAAGCCCAAGTGGCAGAAATAATTAAAAGTTTTAAAGGGCAAGTGAAAAAACTACTCCGGCATTCAGAGGCTTCATACATTGTGGAGTATGCATACAATCACAAAGCTATCTTGGAGCAGAGAAACATGCTCTGCGAGGAACTTTATGGGAATACATTCCGCTTCTATAAGGTAAGGAGCCATGGAAATGGACATACTCAGGAATCCTGCACATAACAGTAACCCATTTATGGTGGGTTTTAATCTGTTATTTTTTATTGCAGTCAGCCATTCACCCATCTTTAGATCAGGTATTAGAAGCTCAGCCAGAAAAGAAGGACTCTATCTTGGATGAAATGAAACAGATACTGGTTCCTCTAGGCCAAAAGTAAGTCACTCATTTCTTGAGATACATAAAGGTGGGTACACTGGGAGCTGTAAAGGAAAAATACTGCTATGGGGTCAGGCTGTTCATTTCACTAGCCTAAGTATTTATATTTTATGTGCACATGATGTACATTCATGGTTGGAATCATAGGGTATATGAAGGTGCACAGTTCACTTTGAAAAAATTGGAGCAGAATGTTATTTTCTAGTATTATATTTGACTAGATGTGGTGTTTGCAGATAAGGGTTTTTCAGTTTGTCACAAAGGAAGTTTATAAATTTAACATAATTGTGTAAAAAAAATTCTAAACATTGAAGAGTATTAATAATAATTATATACATACACAATTACTAAGGTGGAATTTATTGAAATATTGATCGCTTTTTTTGTGTTGTGTTTTAGGGAGGCTGTGATTAAACATTCGCTGGTGCATAAAGTATACCTGGACTTTTTTAGTAATGCAAGTCCCAAAATACGATCTGTAAGTACATACTGTAACAGCATTTTATTTGTGCTATTTTTTCTGTAGTTAAAAATGTTGATTGCTATAATGGGGTATTAATTTTGTCACTGCCAACTTTGTGAAATGGCCCTTTAAAAGTTTTACTGTGTTATGGCCTTTTAATTTTATTTTAAAATGTAATCATGTGCTGACACAGTACAATGATTTAATTGAACATTTTTGAAATTAATATAGACAGGGAAAGTATCTTAGAATTACAATTTCTTTCAGTATGCATAGCAAAAAAAATCTTTTTCTCCACTCACTGTGCCGATGAATGCAAAGATTAAAATCAGCCAACCTTTGGATGCATAATAATGTTTGTTTAAAACAATTTGCATAAACTCATATACAATATTACCTTGTAACAAGTGCAACAAATAATCTTAAAATATATCCTTATAATTAGCGCTTAGTAGTTAGTGCTTAGTATTTTGAGTGATATGATGCATTGAAACAGGTGTACCAGTATTTAAAAAACAATGTATAAAATATAAATGAGGATATAAGAAGTCACAGCAAAGACAACCTGTATAAGTGCCTAGTCTGTGGCATCTTCCCTGTATGGTCATGGAACTCTTCTGTCAAATATTATATTCTAATATTTTTACAGCGGGGTCATATTATTCCCTATATAAGAATATAGTTGGGGTATCTCAAAAGTAATATACTGAGCCATGCCATTATATTGCACAGCCATGTTTATCTACTGCTGCAGCATTTGTACATAAAAGAGTTAAAAGTTCACAAAACTTTTTAAACAGGTGTCAGGTTGAACAATTGATAGTGAACCTCTTCTGTTCAGTGTGAATCCATGAAAAGAGCTAATTTACAAAAAAAACAGATGCAAATTTTACCCACAATGCTGCATTTCCCTCAGAATTCCATTACAAATACAAATGCCTGTTAAATAGTGTGTGAGAAACATTGCACATAATTGTCATTAAGTTAGTGCACTTGGTATTAGTAATGGCATTGATGTGCTATAAATGGTATGCAAGCCATTGGCATGGGCAGGTACTACATGCAAAGGGGAACACTGGGAGTAGCACTTTCTCAAAACATGCAATAGTAGCAGTGTTCCCTTACGCTCATTAATCTTGAACTATTTAGCGCCCTAAATGCAGCTGTATGCAGTTCATGAGAGCACTGGCACCTATGGTAAGGTGTGTAAGAGTGCATAGGTGCATGTCCTTTGGTAATAGCTTTTAAAAATATTTACAACCATAGAAATCACACAATTATTTTTTTTTTCTTACGTGCCACATACATTTTTATTCCTCAGTGATACTGGTGTTATTAAACTTTAGATACGGTATGTTTGTTATAAAAGTAACTTTGGAACTGTGAAAGGCCTGTAAGCTCTCCTAGTTGTCTTATAATATAAAGAATAATGTAGTCACTGTCGGAAATTATAAGGATATAAGAAGTCACAAAGTTCCCAAACCATATTATACAACTTATGGACCTCCAATATGACTTCATATGCTCATATTTTACAACACAGGGCACATAATTCTTTATAATACAAACATTTCAATTGTGATGGTATATTTATTGTACATTAGGGGATATGTTATCATGCTATAGAATTGTCCCAATCCTTTATTTACCCCAACTGATCCTTCTCTTCAACTGTCTCTGACCTTTCCCATCAATAGACAGACATTCTTTCTACTGTCTATGCCTGGGGAAACTAGGCTGACAAGTGGCAGCTTTTTTTGGTTGCGTATAATTACTCTATTTTCCTTGTCTTTTCCTCTGGTCTCAGGGAGCACTTGAGAATATTGATGGTTGAAAATTATATGCTTTTCATTTATGATAATAGGACACTTTTATATTTATTGTGACAAAGGAGATTTGTATTTCATTGCCCCAAGCTCTTTGTGACAGTGGTCTCTTTGTGAGGGCAAGCTTTTTCTGGTGGGAATAGTGTTTCCTGTTTTTTAGCTTGTGCCTTTCCTTTAGCATTTTACTACTGCAAGTATAATTGTTTAGCAGTAGACCAGGGGAGTGTTTAAATGTCTATTACATAAAGAAATTCAAGATCTTTTTTTTTTTTATAACAGGAAATGATTGAAGCTATCAGAGAAGCTGTAGTATATATAATACATACTCATGACGGTGCCAGAGTAGGAATGCACAGTGTATGGCATGGCACCCCAAAGGTACAGTACATTTATGGAAAAAATATTTTCCTTTTGAAATACAATTTCTAATACTTATGTAACCTGCTGAAGAATACTATTTTCAAAGTAGAAATGTAATTAAAAAAATATATATATCGTTATGAAATGTACATTTTATTTATTTATTTATTTTTTCTATATATCCTTGTACACATTTGTTACCATATAGTTATTAGTTTGGGTATACATTGTTGTCAGCTGCAAATTATTTTTCCTTTAACAACTTTAATAACCTTTCCCCCAAGGTATCTATAATTATTTTAAACTGAGCATGTATATATTTATATGTGTGGTCTCTGCGGACTTTAGCATAAGGTCCTAAGGTTAATGGTTTAATTTACATATTAAGACTGTCAAGGTTTCATTTCAGGTTTTAGTTTCTTCCCTTCATCATCCTTTTTCAATACCACTGATCATCAGAGATTAATAGATGGGTGTAGATTGATGGGGGAGTAAACTGAAATGCTTCCGTGCAGATGATTAGTGTCAAATACATATCCAGCGTCATTTGTTCCTTAGATTCAAATGGAGCTGTCCCTTTAAACGAATAACAATCAACAGCATTGCACATGTCAGTATGACATTGTTCTTTTTCTTTTATTGTAGGACCGAAAAGTAATTGCAAAAACTATGAAGACATATATTGAAAAAATTGCCACAGTAAGTGATAAATATACTGAAATTGCAGTTTGACCTCCTAGTATTTGGGTTTGTATGTTTGTTTACACGTAAACAAATGGCACGGTTCATTGTCTGATTTGTTTTCAAAGAGTTAAGTGTCATTTTGCTAATTTGTTTTTACCAGTTTCATTTAGCTGTTCTAAATAATCTAAATAAATTATATCCATTACAATCTAAAGGTTTAGGATTTGCTCATCAGTTAAAACACAATCTAGACAATCTAGATATCACCGAAGATTAGTAATATGGTGTTGCAACCAAAGAACTAAAATAAGCTAAGAATATCATTAGGTCCAGGACATTTGTTTACTTATAAACCGGTAATAAATGTATGGTTTCCCCTATTCAGAATCCCCTTATCTAGAAAGCCCTAAATTATGGGAAAGCAATCTCCCATGGACTTGATTTTGAGCAAATAATTCTTAATTTCTAAAAAATAGTTTCCTTTTTCCGTTTTTCAGGACTTCTTCAATAGTGTCATCAGCCAAAGAGATATTTTTCTGTGTACTGTTATTCTCAAGTTTTCTTGGAAAAAAAGAAAAAAAAACATTTTTAAAAAATGTAAATTATTTGATTAAAATATAGCATATGGGAGATGGCGGTCTCGTAATTTGGAACTTACTGGATAATATGGTTCCCATACCTGTACTAATAATCAGCCTTATATTCTCCCTCCCACCGAATCACATTGTTGGAATAATATGTTATGCTTCATTTGCTTGTGTAATCAGTTACATTGACTCTGGCTTATTCTGCACCACTTTGTTACCTATTAACTATTATAATTAAAATAAAAATTGGCCTTATATTGTGAAATGTATATTGTATATATACAGTATATTGTGAGTGGGTCCCTAAGGTCAGTAACTGACAGCAACATATAGCATGTGGAGTGAATCAGCAAAAAAGAAAATGGGGAGCTACTGGGGAGTCTGTGGAGGCACAGATCTTCCCTGCTAAATGGCTATGGTTGCATTGGGCTGGTACAGAACCCAAAACTAATATTGGTTAAGCTTTAGTTCTCCTTTAAGAATTGCAGGAAAAACAAATTTGAGTTAAATGCTAACAAAGCATACAGTCATGCTCATTTACAAAATATTGGTCAAAGTTCAAAAAAGGGGCGCAAAGAACCCTGTGTTTTTGCCCTGCCTCTTGCGTCCTAAGGTGCTGCTATTTGTGCAGAGATACACTTGGCTCTAAATCCAGATGATGCACTTGGTGGGTGCACTTGGGAATCCCTAGGTACAGCATTTTGTAGTCTGACCTGTTTTCTCATGTCTCTCTATATAGTTAACAGCTTGTCAACTCCTTGCTCATCACTAGAACACTGGAAAGGTTTTCCATAAAATAATAATAATGCCGCAATGCTATTTGCCGTTTTAATTTCTGCATTTGTTATCATTACAGGGGGAATTTTCCCATCTTGTCCTGCTGGCAATGTTTGATTGTGTGGATGACACCAAGTTATTAAAACAGTTAATTCTTTCTGTGAGTATCTACATTTTCCTTTAGGTGGTACAGTTTTCCTTTTTTAATAGAAGAATTTCCTTTAGTTTTATCTGTAACATAAATGAGGATTGATTATTTCTTAGGATTGGTAACAGAAGCATTTCCTTCCAATCACCCTGAAAACTGAACCATTCAGCAGTAATGTGCCAATGCCCTTACATGGCAAACCATGGGTCAACAGACATTGAACATTGTTCAGTGTCCTATATTCTATACAGTCACAATGTGGCAGTTTTTTTAACTTTATTTTTTATTAGTTTAAATATATTATGTAAAACAGGGACCACTACTTGAGGCGAGTATCTCACCTCACCTTCTGGCAGCAGTGCCCCTGGTAACAATACTATATTTATCTATATGATTTACATACAAAGCTAGGTCATGTATGTGAATTGAGTCTTCAGGGTCAAATCACCTATAAAATCCATATGTTTTGGGGGCTGTTGTTTCTGTATGCTTTCTAATATGTATTTGTTCTGATAGTTTAACAGTTTCAAGGCATTTCCTTTCCTTGCCTTTCTGCTTAGTATTTGTACTTCAGACAGTATGGGCTATAAGTCCTTATCTCTTAACTTCCCAGTAGAGTTGGTGCTGTTTTAGAAAATTATTTCTTATTGGCTGTGTGTTTGCTTGAAAGGTTAAACTGCTATTTCTAACCCAAATAAAGAGCTACGCTACCATGGCAACTCCTGCCTTTAGAGACAAACATGAAAAATGTTATATATTTTTTGTTTTCAAGTGATTATTCATTCTCCCCACTAGCATCTGCAATTAAAATACTGTTAAAATAATCATAACTGTCAACTCATGCTCTTCAGACATGAAATATTTGCTTTAACTGTTCTTCCTGCACAAAGCTTATAACAAACAAAGCTTATAAGTGATAACTGACTCACAATAAAACTGTGTACTGTAGCACAAGATTATTTCCCCATCTACTTGAAGTTACCTAAAGTATCTTCATAGAGGGTAACTGTTTCCCAACATGCACAGGACCTGGGGTCTTTCCGTAATTTGGGTCACTGTACTTTAGTGTCTGCTAAAATATAGTTTAAACATTAAATAAACCCAGTAGGATTGTTTTGCCTCCAGTAAGGATCAATTATATCTTAGTTGGAACCAGGTACAAGGTGCTAGTTTATTATTAAAGGACAAATAAAGCCAACATTTGCCTACAATGTATATTAGGGGATCAGGGGATGTTGCAGCCTTATTATTAACTTCTGGACAACCAGTGTGGCAGGTATTGAAAGATTTCAAAGTGGCCGTTCACTGATTAATTTTTTTGTGTGCCGGGTTTACATGTCCTTTAAAGAAAAGAAGGAAATCTTTAAAAAAAAAAAAAAATAGACTCTATTTTAATCAAATAATTCTATCTGAGATGTCCTTCCCAGTAATTCTGAGGTTTCTGGTTAATGGGTTTCTGGATAACAGATTCCATACCTGTATTTGGTTTGTATGTTTTTGTTGGTAAACAGCTTTTACAAATCACATCATGCTCTTGATACATTAGCCAAGAATATATTCATTTTATTGTTGTGGATAAGGATGTGTGTGTGAAAAGATTCTGCTTCTCCCATTGTTTTTTATTATTATTATGTTGTTATTATTATCTATTGGAACTTGTGAATAGTAAAATAATATACCCATTGATGTAAAATATAAGCATATTAGCAGTAGCCTTGGAATCCCGTCACCTGTATAACAGCACTGCAGACTTGTGCTTATATATTGTCATGGAACTGACTGATGACAATAAGGGGGTACATTTATCCTATGGTCAGGGTGGATGAGAAGCAGAGTATAGTCCATAGATCTCTAAATAACAGCTCCCTCCTAAGTGCATGGTGTCTTTCTGATCTTTTGCAAAATGTCTTGCCAACATCCTGACAACGTATCAGGTTGTAATTTCGCTAAAGGTAGGCCCCCAGATCAGTAGTTTCCTCACCTGTGCCATATATGTCTTTGACCATTTTTTAATTTCATTTTTGGGTACTGCCGTCTTAAAATGAATCCATTTTGTATGATTATAGATTTCTGTAATAGAAATAATGGATTAGGCAGGGCTTGTGCACAGCACGCAGAATATTTATTTTACTCAACAACGTCATATACCATCTTGCAATAATACTTTTAGCTTTATCATCCTTGTGTTTTGCAAAAACATTGATTCTGGCACAGTGAGTACTGGGAACAGTGACAGGACTGAGCAGATGGTAGCAAAAGAGATTCAGAGAAAAAAAGAAGGGCGTCTTGCCTCAATTCATTGGCAGAATACTTCATACTCCCAAACAATTAGCATTTATTAATATCCACATAGGATGTGTGAGAAACACAAGACTTTCATAATATCTGGTATTATTGGAATTATTAACTAGGTTGTTCTAAATATACATACCAGCTTCCTCAGATACTGGGAAAAGTATACAAAATCAATGGCAGCTTTTCAAAGTTAAGTTAATGTTAAAGGTAACTTTTATTATGATGTTAGCCTTATACTTGAACCTATCTCTGGAGCCATAACTATGCCATACAAGGCTACAGAAAGCTGCACAGCTCTGCTATAAACAGAAACATTCTTGCCCATTTGCAACTGGGCTTCCTTTTTATTTATTTTATCAGTTTTTTTTCTTAATGTTTTGTTTTTGTAATGCCACATTTAGATTGCTACCTGATTGCTCAGTAAGCATTGGTTTGAATGACTCGAAAGCAAACAAGGGGGTTTTAAGATAGAAAGCTAAGTAAAATTTGTACTGCTATTCTAGTCCAGAAATAAGCCACTGACCATAGCAACCAGGTAGGATTTTAAATACGGACATAGCAATTGCCTCAATATTAAAGATACATACTTTTACATAGAAATAAATGTCTGTGTGCAAGAAACTAAGTTGAATTTCTTTGTTTTTTTCCATTTTGCCCTTTAGCTGCTGCTTGATCTAAATGGTTGGTTTACCCTTACATTGACTTTTAGAATGTCCTATTCCTAGGAAATGTTTATTAGTATTTTCTTTAATTGTTCCATAGTGTATATCACTTTACCCTTCAGGGTAGTCCTGCTAATGAATGTGAAGTGAATCCTTGTCTGTGAATTATTTTCTCTTGTCAGAGGAAGCAAGTGACTTTCCAATACAACAACGTCACAAAAAAAAATAAATGTTAGTGTTTTAGTAAATCTGCCCCTTTAGAGTGTTGAGTGTTGATCCAAATTATAGAAAGACCCCAAATCTGGAAAACCCCAGGTCCAGCACATTCTGGATATCTGTTCCCATACATGTATCTCAATTTATAAAGCAAAACAGAGGTAATGTCTCTGCCTAGATCTTGTCCAGCAACAGCATTATAATAAATAAAAAAAAGCCATCTTTCCTTCATAACCCTTCTTCCCCAGAGTATGATTTCTGTTCTATTGCTCTCAACAGCTCCTTGTTTTCTCCAAATTCTTCCCACTGGTCTCTCCTTCTGCTCAATAAAAATCCTCTCACATGCTCCCACTTACTCCTCACTGGTGCTAAACTAATGTAAACTCTTTTTCCCCCCTGTACCTCTGTGCTCTGTAGCTTTTGTTCCAATATTATAACTGTCCTAAATGCTGTAGCCACTACCTTCTCAAGCCTTTACCTTTCCAGACTTCAAACTAACATTCTTTCCTGCACAAATCCCAGCCCCTACCACTTCCCCACACTTTTTACTGTTTCACTGCCCTCTTAAAGGAACAGTTCAGTGTAAAGCAGGAGAGCTGTAAAGCAGAAAGTGGTGTCCTGACTATTATGTTAGGCCTCTGCTCTCTCCAGCCTTTATAGATTAAATTTTTGCCTAACTAACTATATTGAAAACATTTTTTTTTACCCAGTTTCATTTTTACACTGAACTGTTCTTTTAAGCCCCAGACTTCATAGCCAACAGGCTCCAGATCACTGTGCTGGTTGGTGTTCTCTCTTGGCTTCCCACCCACTCCTTCCCTCATCCTCCACCTTCTGCTTTTGTGGAACAGGTAACTAATAGTATCTGTATATATTTATACACAGAGAGCTACAAATTAAACTTTCATTAGTAAAGCTTGTACTGTATATATTTAGCTTTGTCAGATGTATATCAAATTTCAGCTGACTTTAATTATTCATAGGGGTACTATATGAATTAAAGTACATTTATATGTACTGCATGGCTGATAATTCTATGTGCCCTGTATGCCCAAGCACACCGATCTGTAAGGAGGAAGGCTTCATGTTGCTGAGAGGATTTTATAGCAAAAACCACCCAGGGAAAGACAATTTATTGCTCCCAGTTTGCTGTTTACATTGGACTTTTTGCGAGTATGTGTTTACTCTAGTGAAGCATCTGGTTTTGTTTTCTTCCAGAGGGAAAATCGATCCATAAAAGATTAAATAGCGCTATCACCGCTGCTAAGCAGGCCAGATTTCTATTTAATCATAAAGTTGAAGTAATAAATTGAAATTATTGATTTATTTTGAAAGCAGTCAGTTTACCTTTTTGTCAGGGCAGCAGTTTTGGACGTAGAATTGAATTTTGTGTAAAGATGTGCCATTGTAAATACCCTTCTTTTTCTTTTAGGAACTAATCAGCTCTCTGCCCAGCATAATAAATGACAAATATGGGAGGAAGGTACTGTTGTATCTATTGAATTGGAGAAACCCTGCACATTTTGTACCTGAAATTGTAGAGGTTCTCAAAAAGGGAGATGACAATGCACACAGGTAAATATAATGATGGGGCAGCTGTATTAGAACAAACGTGATAAAAAGATATTTCCTTATATGTTCTATCATGTTCTGTTAATGGAGCTAAATCTGAATACCAATGCTTTCTTTCTGTGTATGTCACAGTGATAGTGTTTGCTTATGTTTAATCTCTGAACTGTCTGCTAAACCTGCCAGAGCTTCCTACAGAGCCACCCACTGCTAACTTGTTCTATTGAACGCTAACTAAATAACCAGGCAGAAGATCAATGGTTCCCTCTGACATCTTACTGATGTTGGACAGAATGCGTTGGGAAAATCACATTAAAGTCATTTACCTGCTAGCTTTCATATAATTTTCATCTTCCCTGTCTGCCTACCCAATACCAGAGCAGTTTATCTCTGTTAATCAAATAAAGGACATTCACAGGTCGATTTTTGGACCCAAAGATCAATTTGCCAGTGAGCAGTCACTTGACAGTTGCATGATTTAATCACAAATGGACTTGTCCAAAAATAATATTTCAAATGAAGTGAGGGGGCATACAATGTACAGTTCAATGTTAACACTACCTTCTACAGGAGCCATGACTGTTGGCAATTCTTTTTCTCAGGTAGCCTCTCTTACAGGACAATTTCTGTTCACTTGAGACATAGGTATTTTATTAACCACAAAACATGAAGCACATGCAGTGTCTTGCCAAAGTATTCATATCACTGGTAAATTCGCTAGTTTTACAGAATAACAACGCCTACATTAAAATGTTGTTTGCTGTGATATTTTTATTTCTAAGCACAGAAGCTCGAATGACTTTAACTTTGACACTGATTCATAGTAGAAAATCTCATCAGGACTGTGATGCCATTTATTGTTGCATTTAGTGATTTAGGGATTTTAGCCTGCAGGTGCATTAAGGGTAACACATTACTTCATAGGAGCTGAAAGTAGAGTCCTGCACAGGTCCAGTTTATAAAAACCTGGATCCTGCAACCCATATTTTTACCTACTTGGACATGCCACCTGACTCGCAACTGCCTTAGTGTATACTTACCTGTTCATGTTTACATGCCATAACTTCCCAGTGTTTCCACTTTTTAGAATATAGCTGTCTGCTTTGCAGGGAAGTAGGACAGTGTTTAATACCAGGATATTTTTTCAAGTGTTATTTATACAGTAAATGTATGTTTATAGAGCATTTGCAGGTACTGTAGCTTCATTCAAATGCACAGGTCTTTCATCCTATTTAGTTGTGCCTCTTGTACCTGGGGTATCTATTGCTGTTCTTCTGTATGTAGCTGTGCTATAGATTTCTGTACAAAACCCCCTTTAGACACAACAGTTTGGTCTGACAATATTATCTTTTTTGTATACAGCAAAAAAGATCCAACTGTACGACAGCATGAGTTATTGGAATCCATATCTCCGCCCTTGCTAAAATATCTTGAGGAGCACATACAAGATGTGGTATTGCAGAATGCACTGTGCGGCATGGTTACCAGCATTCTGTTGTGTGCACTAGGGGATCCCCAGCCTGTAATGAATGCCATAGCCAGCATGGCAGCCGAGGAGTTTGTGCCAGGAGGCAAAGAAGGACAGGTAATTGGTACCTTTAGTGCTTATAACGAGAGACATTCAGATTGCATTATCTCCTTCCTAACATCCCAGTACTTACCATTAGGCCTTTGGAAATGTGTCACTATAACTTTAAAAGCCTGCCCTTTGCTTTTTTTATGTATTTTTATCCAACTCCTTGCCCTCCTTGCCCTTTTGTGCCAGTTGGTGCAACTCCTGGTACAGCAGTTACACTGCATAAGAGATGCAGTACTGTGAAGGGAACATGGCAAGTAGTGGCAATCAAAAGTCCCTGTATGCATATATGACATATATTATCTGAAATGGATTTGGATAAGGGATCTTAAAGTAGTAATTTGGATCACCATACTTTAAGTCTACTACAAAATATTGAAATAAACCCAACTTATGGTCAAGTACAAGGCACTGTTTTATTATTACAGACAAAAATGAAATCAGAACAGAGCAATCAGAGCAATGATGTGACAGGAATGTTATTCTGTAACAAAAATGTATGCATTGCTCTTCATTGGCATGGGAGAGACTGATGCCCCCTTTCTATTTAAAGCTTCACATTGCAGAACATCCTGCAGGTCACCTGGTACTGAAATGGTTGCTAAAGCAAGATAAAGACATGAAAGAGAAAGGTAAAGAAGGTAAGATGCTGTTAGGATATATTTATTCTTATTCTTTAGTTGGTCTAGTCTAGGCTTGTCAGTTAATGGGACAATATATTCTGTTTATAAATAGGGTATACATTCACTTAAGTTTAGGTATTTCTGTGCATAGGCCCTGCTTTATTTTTTATATTACAGCCAAAAAGTATCATAAAACTGTACCCCATATTGTGCAGAATTTCACTGAGAGCAAATGTCGTTGCTTATTTGTCCTATGGAACTATGCCGTTTAGATTTACTTTGAGATTTTCAGTCCACAAGCATAGTTGTGGTGTCACCAATTAGAAGAGGGTATCTTATAGTATTGTAGGTGACTGCAGGACTTTTAGTGGTATACCCTTGTCATGTGACTGCTGAACACATGATCACATTAAACACTGTTGAATTGATTGAAGCTTTGCTCAATTTTTTTTTTAATATGCAACATCAGCCAGAAATGATTTGGAATATGGGTTATTTGGTTAAATTAACAATGATGTCTTCACATAGGCTGCTTTGCAAGAACCCTGGTGGACCATGTAAGCATAGAGAAACTCAGTCAGTGGGCACAAGTGAACAGAGGCGCAATTGTCCTTTGCTGGTAAGGAAAATGTTTTTTTAAATAATTATGACTTGTAACAGTGATTGTGTTGTCTAAATGACTATTGGCCCATGTATAGGGCCCTTAGATAGGCCTACCGGATCGATATCTGGGCGAAAGTCGGGGGGGGGGGGGGGGGGGATTGGGGAGGTGTAAAAGTCCTGTTGGGGTAGGAGCACATAGGCATGTTGGTGTGGTGTTCGCCTAAAATCCCAATAGTGGGAGTGGGAGCTATGCTGTCACTATGATACTAAATCCACTGAGCTGTCGAGGATTTCTAATCCGTCATCACAACAGTCTACAAATAATGCTGAGTGTCACAAACTGAATCTCTGGTTGTCAGGCGGGCATTCCATGTTGCCAATTCATTCTGCAAACAACATAATTAGATTGTGTGCAGCAGGAAAAAGTGTTGTCTTCGTGAAATAAAAAATGTCTATTCCCACAAATACACTGAGCTGCAGCTGCAAGGTCTGGCAAAGTGCATTCATCATGTATGGAATTATTTCTATTTCATTTCTTTAAAAAAAAAAAATATATATATATATATATTAAAAATATCTAAAACACTAAATTGGCTAGCTGGCTTTCCAATATTCTCATATGAAATTCAGAAATAACGTTTTGTCTCAAATTCCAATAAACACCAAATGTACAATTCACGTTGCTGGACGGTTCACAGTCATTTGTTTTGATTGTTTGTAATCCAGTAAATTTGGTGACAACGATATTAATGTATGAAAGTATCAGTCGGTGTAGTTCTATTGCTAATGTTTGCTTCTGTGTCCTGGGAAAGGTCACCCACTGTCTTAATTCCCTCTTGTATCAAACTGCAATCTCCACCTTTCTCTGTATAATCCTTGTTAAGGAAAGGCTTACAAGGTTACAGTATTGATGCCTTGGACATTGCAATTAGAGAGCCCAGTAACTGCCTTGCTTCTAAACCAAGTCTCAGCTTGAGCAGAAGCTTCTTGTTTTGTCATTTTCCTTGTGCAGTAATCTACTTCCTCATTAGATCATCATCATTAGCGCTTCTTTCTTTAGAACAAACCCAGTGGAAGCCTGCAATTCTATCTCTCATAGCTGGAGAGTTAATGAGCAGTGGCTTTAGCAACCTTTGGCCCACAATTTGCAGATACTACATGGAAAATATTAGGGAAACATTTTGTTATATTTTCTGTATAATTATATTTGTTAATGATGTCATTTATCTAAAGAAAATGTAAATCATTAGGCCAGTTTTATTTACACTGTTAAGCACCCACCTGTGCCATTAGAGTGCAGCTGACCTAGAGGTGCCATGTCATTCCAAAGAGGTTTTATTGTACCAATAGATCTGTGATTTGTATCATGTATTTATTATATTTTTCCCTGTCTGTTTGTGTTTTTTTCTTCTAGTCTTCTTCAGAGTTCAGATGAAGAAATTGCTGCACAAGTAAAAAATGGACTCAAGGGGCTTGTATCCAAGCCGAAAAACTCCACCAACACAAAGGCAATAGAGGCCTTAATAGAACAGTTACATTCTCCCTAGTCATGGCGTTGGCTGTGCCGTTAGATAATTGCGTTCATGTAAAACTGAAATCATATATCATTTTGTCTGTTGTGGGAGACTGTAGGAATGTTTTATATTTATAAATAAAACTCTTCCGACAGCCCTGTCTGACCCAGGCACTTTTTTTGGTATTACTCAGTATATTCTGGAGACATAAAAGCGGTTAGATAAGGGATTTTTCATTTCCTGACTGTCCGGCTGGTTCATTTAAACTCCCACCTTCCTGCTGGAGTCCAGCCTGGATACCAAATTGATTGATGTTTGTAAGTGAGCAACTGCATTTTGATTCAAATATAGTTTCACTTATTGATGCAGTGAAAATAAACATTACAGCAGTAAATATAATCTTTTATAGAAATCCTAAAAACACGTGTAGCAATGCAAAACTCCACTATAAAAATACAGGTATAGGACCTATTATTTAAGAATGCTCGGGACCTAGGGTTTTCTGCATAAGGGGTCTTTC
Source organism: Xenopus tropicalis (assembly GCF_000004195.4). NCBI lineage: Eukaryota > Metazoa > Chordata > Amphibia > Anura > Pipidae > Xenopus > Xenopus tropicalis. The sequence continues at coordinate 128,021,994 of NC_030677.2, forward strand.
TGTAATTTTGATTTCCATGAATTATGTCTACTAAAAAAAAATAATTTAAGCATTTAATAAACCAAATAGCAATGTTTTGCCACCAATAAGGATTAATTATCTTAGTTGGAATCACTACAAGGTACTGTTTTATTATTACAGAGAATAAGGAAACCATTTAAGAAAATGTAATTATTTGATTAAAATGCATTCTGCATGGGAGATGCCCTTCTTGTAGTTCATTCTCTGAATAACTGGTTTCTGGATAACAGATCCCATACCTGTATAAGTAGAGGATCTCAAGTACAGGCCTGACCTAAATAAGCACACATATACCCAAGAACATTAAGGGGCATATCTTTAAAATGTGCAATCCAAAATTGCAGACAGAATGAAATCAATGTTTGAGTTGCCATGTGGAACACTCAGAACTGCAGTACAGTAAATGGAAATGGAAGCACTTGTGGGTACAGATCCTTAGGTTAAGCAGCAAGAACCAGGGGCTCTGCCACAATGAAAAGGCCAACAGTGACGAGTGCTGTGAAATAGTTTGCCAATTTCTATAGTAGGCTACAGCTGGCGCTACTCTGCAGGGATTGTACACTTTGTGAATTGTCAAAGAGAAGCAGACAGGAGGCATTGCCCAAGCAGGATGGTCTTCCAGCATTTCTGTATATTTAAACAGAAAAAAAAGGCAGAGGCTTTGCAGCTATCCATCCCTTGAAAATAAAGGTACAGGATGTTTAGTCAAAAATGCTAGAACTAGGCATTTCCAGAAAGGGTTTTTTTCCATAATATGGGAAATCATTCATTCCCAAAGTAAACATTTAAAAATGGGTGCAGGATGCACAGTCAGAAGGGCCCAAATAGCAAATTTACACAGGAATAGTGTTGGGCCATGGGGAAAAGGGATAGGGTGCTAGATATTTACCAGCATGTATATTGCAGGTAAATTTGTAATACTTGCCCCATCCTTGGCTGGTATTTTACCTGCCAGGTGACATCCCTATGTGGGATACTGGCTCTGATACTGAGTATAACTAGTAAATTAAATTAAACCAGACATGCAGTTTTTTCAAAACTAAAGGTATGTCTAAACATTAATCAGATTACAGAGTGCATCTTTGCTGGCAGTTATTGTTGTGAGAACAGAGGGAAAGGCTTTACCAGGTTACTGGAATCTACTTGTGAGGCAGTATCATGGGGCTGTTACATACTCACCCCTAAACACTTATTATGCCTATTTATTATGCTGTGTAAAATGAAATTTACAGAAAGAAAATCTGACAGATTTCATGCCATTATTTTACGTACTGTAAGTTCCAGTGGAAGAAAAAATGCCACTTTGTACATGGTGATGTGTGGGGAATTTTGTTGCAGTTTTTTTCACTGCTTAATAATCTATTGCTTCCAAATGGAACTGCAGAAAATATGACATTGTGGGGGACTAAGTGGTAATTCTTTCTTTTGTCTAACATAGACAAACTCACATTTAAAAAAACAAAGCATTTTTGAGTTTGTATCATTTAAATATAAATATTGCAAAGGGCAAAACACCAGGGTAGAATTTGTCCATGGTCTGAATAAAATCTATGGCTCATCAGTATTAATGAATGTGAGATTTTTTTTTTTAATAATAAAACTATTTTTATCACACAAGGATGTGTTGGAAATGTTCTGAATTCTGTATTGCAGGTGTGTGCCAGTGATTATGAGTTTGTGTTCTTGTGCTTCAGTTACGTTGCTGTATCCTCCGGTGACAATGACGTTCTGATTATAGGCAGTCCTACTTGAATGAGTTCTAAAAGAGCTAGAGAAGAAAATTGCAATACAGGTTTATGTTTAGTAGCAGTAACAGCGAATACTAAGAATAACATTTTAAAAACTAAACTAGAAACTTGTCAGGTAATGTCAAAAACTTAGGGCTTGATTTTTACAACAAATAAGTGTATTATTATGCTTTATTTAGTGCAGACATATTAACATTTTGATTTTCGTGGTTTTGGAGGTTTTTGAAACCATGTATAAACTCTATTTCCACTAAAACTATGACTGTCTAGTCATTTATTAAAAGATCCGAATCAAAAAAGCAAGAACGAATTAAAATGCGGAACGAAATTGGAAACCCTAAAACCACCAATTTTTTTGTTTTTTTCGACAATCCTTTGTGAACTTATAAACAAAAAAAAACAACCTTGAGAGGTTTTAGGTGGTGAAGTTTCATATTAGTGTTTTTCATACTTTTACTATTAATAAATCACAAAACATTTGCATTTTTTTTTTACACTAAAAAAAAAATCAAGTTTTAGCGCACGAAACATAAAAGTGAATGTTAGTAAATGCCCCTCATAGTCTGCAGCACTAAAAAGAGAATATGCATCATTTACAAGTCTTTATCCTAAAGGAGTTGAACACAATGATCAATTGTATCATGGGCTCTATGACCCCAGCGCTGCAAGGCAGCAATGCTAATCATCTTTCATGGCTGCATAAGGAGTTTATAGAGGAAATGTTATATTGGCAATCGCATTAGAACAAAATGGAACAAGGCTTGGAAGGGGTACATAGATCTTATAATGAAAGGCAAAAGGGTTCACAATGAATAATTACGTTACCACTCATAGCAACAGAGACAGTTCATATAACACAGATTTCTATAAATACAACATGCAGAGTGTGTTAAACCACCTTAAATACCATGTTTGTACTGGGGCTGTCAGTAAAGTGCTGCTTAGTGATAGATTTCTCCCTTTGCCGAACTAAATGGTCAGCTGTTTGATCCATTGTTTGATAGCGAGACACCTTGCCACTTACCAGCTGAAGTCGTCTTATATCAACTACTGACAGAGGTTTGAGATAAATGGGTTTTATGATAGAAAAGCTTAAGATCCAAATCCGTTTCACTGGAATTTGGAGTGGAGCTGCCACAGCACATGGCTTACTTCAATTTCATGGTCATCAAACCATTCAGGGATGATATGTGTTCTAACACATATCAGGAATATTCTTACTGGCTTCTTAGAATGGCTTTATTTTTTATTGCCTTCTAAAGGGGTAAGTCAACTTAAACACACATATAAGTATGCGTTGGACATCAGCACCTGAGGCATCTTGCAGCACCCATAATATCTATTCACCTGCTTGCTGACACCACAGAAGAATGAAAGTTATTATTCACTTTAATATGGCCACTATGTAGCCTGAGAGCTCTTGAGAATACATGATCATTCAGAGCTGCTTCTCTCTTCTGCCTTGTACAGTATCACAATGCATGCATGTTACAGGGGAGTATTCATTCTCTCTAGGTCACTGGGAGCTTCTATTAAACTGGAGCTGGAGCAGCACGCATTGGTTACTCCTAAGGACAAACTTTATAACATATATTAAAGGGAAGTCCAGCTTTTGAACCAAAATTTGTTATAGAGCCCCACACAACACAGAAACCCCTAATATACAGTACATATCACTATAATATTTTCCTTCAAAAAGTATAAATAAATACCATGGATGTTACAAATTGTAACAATTTCTCCACAGCTTGCAGACAGCATGTAGGAGCTACATAACCCCCAATGCAATTCACTGTGATATACCTTTCCTTATTGACATAATGTGTGCAGGGAATTGTGGGATTTGGAGGCTGAAGGCAGGCTGAGAACAGTCGCCTACTGGTTTTTTGTCTGAAAGTAGTTAGCCAGATCAGCAGGAGAACAGGGGGGTAGGCTTACGTAACTGTTCCAAACTATGTTATTAAAAATTATATTTTTTAATTGATGTATACTGTAAAGCTTACGTGTAATATACTTTTAGTATTTGTGTTAGTTGTTTTTCTATGATAGGATAAAATGCTAGTGTGTCTTTAAAGATCCCTGAGCAGTCACTATTCAAATAAACTTTTCCTAGAGAAAAAAAAGTCACTTTACCTCCTCTATCTCTTCATTTGCTTAATGATGTATTTAATGGGTATTTCAAGGTTACAAGTAACAGAGTGAAAAATCGAACGTCTGTACTGGCAGTGGCTTGATAGGCATTAGGTTAATTAAACTGGGGCCTGAAGTAACGACAATTACAATGAAAACAAATGTAATCCCAATCCAATGAATGGGGTGTGTGTTTATCATTTATTAATTTACTTCTGGTGATACCGTGGTGTAACGCTTACTGGTCTGTAGCGCTGGGCAGAGCCTAATATCTAAACAAGACCTATTATTGGTTACCTGATAATGATGCCTTTTTTTTTTTAGCAAATAGCTACATCCTAGAAAAGGAGACTTCAATAGCAGGAAAGGACCAGCATGGCAGCATCCATCTATTCTTTCTCTTTAAGAGTTTCATTTACATTTAGCTTTTTGTTGAAATATTCTTAAAATGCCTTAATTCACAAGGTTCTTAATTCCTTCTATATAGTTACAGCAGGGAATGTGAGGAATGCATTCATTTTACTCTTATTTGCATGAAAAACAGAAAGTAAGTCTTGTTAGCATGGTCCATTGAAAAGGAGAAGCACAGATGTAGGAAGTGAAATTACTTCTGATTAATGATAGGTAGATCTATATTAGATGGAAAGTTAAATAAAACCACTGTTGTAATGTCAGTTGCTTTGTCTAACACCCATTTACAATTGTCTTTGAAGTTATATGCCCATTACCCACCCCCATGCTTGAATTCTAGAAAATATGCTGAACTGTGGAAAATAATAATGGTGAATTTGTAAATGTGTATGATTTAGAAGAGCATTCATCCTAATAAAGCTAATACATCTACATCTGGGCAAGGACCAGCTTGTAAATGGCTTTTCCTAAAATAGGAGGTAACCAACCCATGACACAGTTCATTATTTGTACATAGGGCACAACGAATCAGAGAAACTATAATGTGCTGGGCTTTGCACTCATATTACAGTAATTTAATTAAAGCCTGACTTTATCTGCTTTGGGCAGAATAAACACTTTTCACCATTAATAACCCATCAGTGTGCCACTGGATTCTTTGTGTGGTTGTGTATTGACCCCTATGCAAGGTAGAGTTCCTCCCATATAGGTGTACGGTGGTTGGGCTCCCCTTTTACAGTTTATTATTAAATATCTAAATTAGCTCCTGTGTTTCAAATAGATCACATTGATAATAATACAGAAATGAGGTATATGAATCAGCTTTTATGTAATTGCTGTCTTCTCTGGATTGGCCTTAATAACTAGGGGCTCTGGTTATTTTCCACTTAGGCCCAATATTTGTATGTAATACTTAATACAAGGGTCTCACCATGCTTGCAATCAATACAAACTAGTGAGGTTATGCACAAATGACTCAATTTGATATCATTACACTCTGTATGTTTGCCAATGAACAGCCTCGTATCTCTGTGTCAATATTAATTAGTAGTATAACCCAGTGTAATGACAAGGATTCCTTTGCTCAGATATTTACATAGAAAACTGCATACCTGAAGTAGCTACAGATATCCCATGTTGGTGTCCGAGATAACATTGGCTGTAGAATATCTTTCTTAATTCTTAGTGTATAAAAGATTAGATTTTAATTTGAGCTACATTTCCCCAAAGAGAAATGAAGGACTCTCCATGGAAACTGAACAAGTGAAAAGAAAGTATGTCTCCCTGATAACCAGTTAGCTAAATAATCAGGGTTATAATATCAGTATTAGTATCAGGGGGATTGTGGCATACTGGAGTATTCTGGAGTAAAGGACACAATAACTTTTATGGGCTTATTTATCAGTTTCTAAATTGAATAAACCCACATATGGAATGCTTGCGTATTTATTAATAAGGAAAACATGTTTGAATAAAAAACTCAAATACCTCAAATTTTTCGAGTTTACAATATAGGAGACCCAGATCACAAGGTTTGCTATATTGTATTCCCCTTCACCAGAGCAAAAAAATAAAATTGCTGTAAGTGAGCAGCATCTGGCCAAGAGGGGCGGGGAATGGTGTGCGTTTGGCTAAAGGTGAGAACTAGGATTTAACTGGTCCTAAGTCTAGGACTTACGATTTTTATGTGGTGGAGACTTGGTTGGTTCTTGTTACTACGCTAAATCCCTGAATCCTTGAATCCCTTTCAATAAAAGGATTTGTGGGTAGCTGTAGCTGTGGTGTCTCATAGCCAAAGATCCTAGCTGATCTTTTGTGTTGTGCATACAAGTGGTGTGGCCAAATATTGTGGTATGCAGTACTGGGGCCCCACACAAATAACTTGTTTGGGGCCACAAAGTTTTTGGTGAGGTCTCAGTAATGGTCTAAGGTGGAAAAAAGCTTCAGAATTTGAGAACGTTAACCCTAAGGTAGTCAAAGCCTTAGAAAAGCCAGGGCTGCAGGAACCCATGAATGAAGAGTAGTTGGTGATAGCCTAGCTCCTGTTATAGGTCATCCCAGGGGTCAGATAGTCAGCGCTAGTGAGTAGGGGCGGTTCTGTGCTCCACCAAGGAGAAGTAATGGGGTTTGTTATACCCAGGTAAAATCAGCCAGAGTAGGGACTCCTCTGGGCTAGGGCTCAGGGTACTGTATATTCCATTGCACAATCTGGTATGCAGAGCTGTGGGGTGATTAACCATTAAAGGAGAAGGAAAGTCATTTTGGCATTTTACTGCCAATAGATTTGCCACCTACAACAATATATTTATTCTGCAGAAACTATTACTATACCTGAGTAACCAGCTTTAGAAGCTTTCTCTGTTTGCTTAAGATTGCAGCTGCCATTTAAAGTAGCTTCCTGCCTGCAGTCTAGCCGTTATAGCTCAGATCACACATTCCTAAGGGGGGGGGGGGGAGTTCTTAGCATTCTGGTGGAAGGGGGAGCAGGAGAGGGGAGAGAGGAGAGAACTGTGCAGACTCTGGTCACAGGAATTAAGGATGTTTCTGAGAGAGGAAGTCAGACACTTGAACATCATGTTTACAAAAAAAGATACAAGAAATCCTGTGTTTCTTTTGATAGAGGACTGTGCAGCATTACTGTAAGTGCTTATGGCTGTATTTACACAGACCTTTCTGATAAAGCTTATTTAGTTTTTACTTTTCCTTCTCATTTAATATATTGCATGGTGTATTGCTGAATGTATTGCCTTATCTGTACATACAGTAAATTAGACAAATGAAAAGCATTGAGATATTTGCTATTGGATTTGAAATGAAATGGATTAGATATGAAATTTATTTGAAACACCAACATTACCAGTAAGCGCCATGTCATTGTATCCCCTAATTGGCCTGACTAGGGGCTAAAATCCTTAAGATAAATGTAGTTGCTGCATTTCTACAGAGTCGCAGGAGAACATATTTCTTTCAACCATTTTATATCCCTGGGTTTTTCTTAAGGTCTGTTGATAGTACTTACATTCAGCAGTGTAAACCTGGTTGTTTTCTGGTGCTAATGTTTTTTTTTTTTTTTTTCTTTTTGCATCCTGCTGACAATTTAATTTGTTTACTCTTTTTCACAGTGTGACAGTCACATAATTAAAGAAGAAATATCCACCCCCTTTGTGACATGTGCTCATACTCATGTTTATATAAAAAAAAGGTGCATAAATACTATCTCAGCTTTCAGAAATGAATGTACATTTTTTACACAGACATACATGATTCCACAGATTTAAGGAACCATTTCCCCAACACCTTACAGTGAAATGCAACCACTCCTTCACCTTGTTTCATTGTGAAGTGTTGGATTTTGGGACCTCTCTGTTTCTCATAGTCTCTGTGCACCACCCACTATGAAAAACCAGAGGGACTTCAAGTCCCAGAATCCATCACTTCACAATGGAACAAACATATACTGTATATACACTCACACACATAAAAATAATAAATAAAGCTGTTCTCTTGGATGTTCTGCCTGTAATATCCAAGCCCAGTTATAAGCATTAAATCTGCCATGGCAATATTCCATCAAATAATACCCAGACAATTTGTGGTTTATAATACTGGATTTCCTGTGAAACCTTAGTTCAATAATCATTTAAATTTCAATTTATGCTGTTCTGCAGATATATATATATATATAGATATAGATATACACACTTTATAAATGATCACATTGTGAGTCTACAAATCAATCTACTCTTTTATGGATAATTAGATGATTCACTGACCACTGACCTCCGTTATAAAGAGTGAAGTCTTTAACCTTGCCTGCTTTAGGATAGCCACCATTTTTGTAATTAAATACCAGCCTTTGGGAGGGGGGGGGGATCGGAGGTAAAGTCACAGGGGGGAGGGAAATGGGCAGAGTGGGTGGGGTGGGCAGGGCATAGGCAGGAGGGTTCTTATAAGGGGGATACCCTCTAGCAGAGAGGGTCAAGGAAGAAGGGATTTTACATATATATATTACAAATGTAATTCAATTTAATTACCTGTAAATTTGTAATTCCAGCCCTGGTGATTTTCCATCTGGGCCAGTCAAATACCAGCAGGGTGGAAACCCTACTCCAAAGTTACATAAGGGCAGATTTATCAAGTTGTGAGATTAGTGTTATGGTATCTCATACTGGTAGCTCATACTGTACTAATTTCCCTTACAATGCATTGTGCAGTGATGTCTTTGCATTTTAAAAATACAATACAAAATGACATAAGGTTGAAATGTATAGTTTTCCCATGGTAAGCAATTTATTATATACAGAAATTATGATCTACCCCGCAAGACACATTAACAACAAATATGGCGCTAAATGTGCTTTGTATGCCGTGACTCTATGCAGTGGTATTTGCCTATGACTGCTTTGGAGGGAATTTGGGTTTAGGTTTTTTTTTAGGATTTATTTATCATTAATGCAACCCTCTGTGTTATTGGTTTATGCATCACTTACCCTCAATTCAGACTAAACTGACAATATCTGTGGTTGCACCCAGCAGCTGCTGCCTTTCTATATGCACAGTCTCCCCACTAAAGTATTAGCTATGCCAACATATGCATATGCTGTATGAGCAAAGATTGGTTTTGGATGATAGCATGTCTCTTGGCATTACTGCCAGGGTTTCACATGTCATTGAACAATTTAACTTAGACTTTAACCTTGAGACAGTTAAAATGGCACAGCTTGTATTTCTGTTATAATTGGTTGCGGTATGTAACCCAGCTTGATCCTAGTAGCATGAGGCACTGGGGGTTGAATAAGAAAGATATGCGTTTCTTAAGGCTATTGAAATATTACCTTGCTGGAAGTTGTGCACCTGCTAGGTTATTATCAATTATTAGCAGTAATAAAGTGCTCCCACACTGTGCAGCATTGTACCAAGCATAGAAAGGAAACCGGTGGAAGTACAAACAGAAGCCTTATGAAGGCCCTTGCAATTAAATCCCTTTATAGAATGGACCCTGCTCGTTTGCAAATGAAAATATCACTCACCTTGTCATTCACTATCTGGAAGTGACACAGAGATTAAAAGATTAGGATAACTGAGTGGCTGTGATTAATCCTCCCGAGGCAAAAGAACATGGGGACTCTGTGCTGGAATATGACAAAAACAATTAGATGCTTGGACAACGAACAGATCTGTTGGACAGTGACAAGAACTCACGGGGTGTTATGCATCTTTTTCATTACCAACATTGCCTTTTCATTGTGCTTCAGTGAGCAGCGGAAATGCAGTTACACATTTTTACTGGGCGCAGAGCTCCACATAATACAATAACACAGTGCAAATGCAATTAAAGTGTTACAAGATTAGAACATAATAGATTACATTTCAGTAAGGTACAAGAGACACAGAACAAGGTGCTGCACACTAGCTAATAGCCTAGGGACCCCTGGGCATTTTGTAATAAACCTGTTTTCCAGAGGCCAAATGGTATAGAGCGTAATGTGCACCCAGGTCACCCTGCTCTGATTGTTTCCCTGTGCTTTAAAAACCATGCTGCAATCTTGTTCCTCTCCTGGCATTTGTGTTCTATGCATAATGCAATAATCTGTTTTCTTTCCTCATTCATTTAATGTCATATTGATCTTTATTGGAATGATCCCTAGACTGTTTCAATTCCATTTTTCTCCTGTAATGCCCTTCTCTGCATAGCCGATATATAATGAATGAAAAAATGGAACTCTGGTCAAAAGGACTTAGAGGACGTAAAAAATATATTTATTGATATAAGTTTTAGTCCACAGGGAACCCAAGGAACACCCCACCATGTGACTGAAATGGGCAAATAGACATGGAAGTGGTGAGACAGCCCTGGCATTTGACAGGAGCTGTTAAACCGAGGTTGCAATAGAGGGAAGGGACCCTTTTCTTTTAAGATAACGTCATTAAAAGAATACTAAACATCTCAAAACAATATGGTAGTAAATTCAGTATATAAAATACACTGAACTTATTGCACCAGCCTAAAGTTTTATAACAATAATGATCCAGGGCTTTAAAGTTGTACACTGAGGGCTCACCATGAGATTTCCGGATTCTTCAGGCACATGCTCAGGGTGCTCTTGGCTTCTGTTGTGAAGCTAAGCTTAGGGGTAGAAAAATATCAAGCAGAAAAAGAGGTTAGCATGTTGTATAGCAGCTCACATACTCATACTAATTGCACTGGTTTCTGAGCTGTCATGTAAACAGAGTTAGTCCCTAAGCTCAGTAAACTTCTCCTTTAAATGTAATTATAAGGAGCCGAATGCGCAGGTTTGTTCATAGGTATCATAACAATTTTGGAGATTATTTGTTGCTTCCTTTTTTATAAATCAGACACAGTAGCGGTGGATGTAGGGTACAGTGCAATTGCGTCTAAATCATCACCCACTTGTGTGTGAAATGTCACTTGATTTCTGGGGAAATTAATGGTGCACTGTGCACTTTGCTCACTGCATCAGGGTATCAGTAAATGCACCCTCATGTCTTTAAAAAAGAGAAAGAAAAGATTGGCCTATCAGATCTTACTCAGCAGAGAAATAATCCCACCACCCTATACATTTCTTGTGTTGTAATCAAGCCCCCCTTTTGGGTCAACTGCACCTTGAGTTGTGAGAAATGTCACCTTGACTTAAATCTCTTTTATGGGACTAAAATGGTAACTAGAGGTAGAATAGAATAGCTCTCCTGCTTCCAAGTGTTGGTCTTCGATTTTTTGCTTTCCGTAGGAATATCTTCAGTGACACCCATAAACTCACATATACCATGTAACTGAAGGGGGTAGTCATACACTGGTACAAAGAATTACTCATCTATTGAAAGGAAAACAGACAGAACATATAGCATATGGATAGAGCAGTGTTAGCAGAGCAGAATTATATGCATTGAAGCAACTAATTAGCAATTTTAATTAACACTGAAGTGCTTCATTTAATATTTTTCATCCTGTAGGTCTTGGTTTCCAATCCTGTGATGCTCCCAACTGTCCTCTGCTGTGATTCATTCTGTATGCTGTCTGCAGCATTTTATGTCTTTTCCTTTTTAACTGTGTCAGAAACCATGTTTTAAAGCAATATCTCTGCTTATGACAGGATTCCCTTATAACTCCAGTGAAACTGCTTTGTGATACCCCCCCACCCCTACATCTTCCCTGACAAAAAACATTCGTACTAATTCTCTCCTTTTACTTTGGGTCCTAACCATATAATATACTAAACTCAATAGAATTTTGGGTGCACTAATATACCTGGGAAATATTATTTAACCAACTCCATGTACCTCTGTGCTCTTGCTTTGCTGCTCCATATGTATTTATTATTTCCTCTTCTCATGATCCTTATTCTATTATTAAAGCATCATTTTCTGCCATTATTATTAGTATTGTTATCATCACACATTTATAAAGTGCCAACATATTCAGCACCACTGTACAATTAGGGGTAATTTATTAACACTTGAATTCAAAATGTTTCCACACATTTTCTCACAAATACAAAAACAGCCTAATCCGCAGGCTGACAATAAGCCTGTGTAACTTTACCCTAAAACCATAAATTAAAAAAAGATTGTTACAAATTGCCTAGGACAACTCCCATTGGCTATAATATGCAGCTTTTAGATGTTGAAGTTTTGTATTAGTGTTTTTTAAGGTTTTGGCACATAATAAAAGGTGAAAAATTTTTGTGCAAAAAAAACACACAAAGAAAAAAAAATGTTAGTAAATGCCTCCTTTACCCATCAGCAGCCTCTTTCTCCATGTTCTTTATATCTCTACCTGTTCTCCCTGATGATTCTCACCACATTGAATATTGCACTGATTGTATTTTCAAAAATATATTTTGACTACTGTGATCCTTGTGGTTAATTCTGAGAAGATAATGGAAAATGTTATATGTAAAAGGACAAGTACAGTTCGGAAAATGATAAAAAAAAATGAACTTAGCATCTTTCCTTTGGTTTCATTTACAATGTAATTTTGATTTTTCTTAAATTCATTCAGCTGGTGTGAGGAATTGATATTAAACAAACTCTCTAGGGACCACTGAGATATTGGGTGGACCATGGCGAACAGATCTATGGAACCTGAAATGTAACAATCAAATGATATTTCGTTTTGGGTAAAGTCTGTTGGCTAATTAGTTAGATGATAATGACATTTGAATACACCTCACTGCCCTCTGGGACAGCCATCTGTCTCCTGAAGGATTGTTTACCTATAAGCACAGTTTTCTTACTGAATTAAAAAGCTGTTATAGTTAATAGTCTAGGACTTTGTCCTACAAACCTTACCTACACCAAGACATTACCTTCACTGATCTAGGAAGGCTTGTATAGTTCAGGCAGTAATGAATTACCACAGGGTCTACCTGGGCAGTTGCCAGGGCTGAAAGGGGTGTGGCTTGGGCAGACCAGGGCACCAAAAGGTTTCCTACCAGCTGTTAATCTGCCCCTGGTTTTAGGACTCTGGGAAGATAGTTGCAGAATTACCTGTAGAACATACAACTCCATGCAGAAAGTGCCATTATCAGAATCAATTTCAGAACCCAAGCTGCTATTTCTTTTTTTGAATTTTTGACATATAATTAGCTGAGGAAGTACTATGTTTCACTATACTTAGGTACCCTGTATGAGACTTGAGCGTGTCTTTTATCCTAAAAAATAAGTAATTGGTGTTTTAGTTCCCCAGGTAGCCAATTAAAGGTCCAGAAAGATACACAATTGATAAATAATACTATAAAGTTCATTTTCTTACACATTTCTTCAGTCCTGTGTTTTGCTGATGTAAAGGATTATGGTAGTAGATATTTCTTTTATTGCAACAAGATAAACACTAGCAAAACTGAACATGTATTGAACTGTTCATCAGAGCGCCTTGCCAATCCTGCACTCCCACAGCTGGCATGTCTGTATACCCATATTATAACCTACTGTACACAGCAAGGTCACTTCTGTTGCTTAAGAGAGCCCATAAAATTGTTCATGTAGGTCTATCACAAATGCACTTTAAATGACAAGGATTTGAACCCTGACATTACTTCAGTTCACGATTTTCTTATTTTCACAAAATATTATGTTCTCGCTGACAGATGGCCATCTTATCTTCCCTATATAAATAGCAAAAGCAGATAGAAGCTGCATGCAGCACTATCTGGGTGATGTGCCAGTGCATGCATAATGGCAGAAGAGTGTTTCTGTGAAATTCCTCATAAATTATGGAAAGTTCAGGACTGTTTGATTCATGGAAACCATACGCATCCTGCATGTGATGATGCTCAGTATAAAGAGACATATGTATTCCGATTCTGCTGTTGTCCTCCCACTCATAACCTTTTAATTATACCAAACATACCATACAGTGAAAGAGAATGGAAACTTAAGTTATACCATATATTTATACATGAGTGTGCTACACATTAACCTACTACTCCCCTACTAGAACTGCAGTGTTTTACTACACACTGAATAAATATATTAGAAAAATTAGTGTAGTGCTATTTACCATTTTATGTGAAGGAGAAATTTTAGTTTTGGCTTTTGCTATTTAAGCCAATTCCAAATGTGGACCTTTGGTGATATTGTCCTAATTTAAACTATGTTATGTCAAGGGCCACCAATGAGTCTCCCCCAAAGACATAAGAACAGGGTGTTTTGCCAGAGAGAGCAGTCAGTGTAAGGCTAATTGTTAGCAGTTATATTGTGATAAGCAGGTAACAAAAGTGAATAATGGAATAACTGCACTTTTGGACAATACAAAGGTACTACAGAATGACCTTTTACTGCTAAACATATCCTTTTACTTTTACGTCAAAGTGTAAAAATGGGGCCCCCAACCCACAGGTTGGGTGGCTGTCCCAGACTGCAGCGTCAAAACTGTAGAAATGTTCTCATGTAAAATAGATTGCTAGATTAATCCTATTTCTCCCATTGCAGTTGTGAAGAGCTGCACAACAGGAGGGTGGCTTGACATTATCAGACATGCAACAGTAGCACATGATTTATTGTGATAGCTCTGCCAAGTGCTCTGGTGCCAGGAGGCATCTTAATGCCCACGTAAACACTGGAATTCCTTTTTCTCTTTATCAAAATGTCCTTTGCTCACAACATGAAGCAGCAAAGCACCAATTAAGTTTTATTAGCATGTTTTTTTTATACACATTCCTCCTCACTAATTCTTAAATGGATTCATGCTAATGAGGATACAAGTACTCTCTCATGTATACCTCCATGCAGAACCCCAATGCCTATGGGAACGCGTGTCTGGGCCTTAGCTCAGCTAATCTGTATTCACTCACATTCTTCAAAACTGGGCACCTTCACAGCGGATTAGACTCCCATGGCAACAGAAATGCACTAGAATGTCTCTGGCTGGATTAGAAAAGCATTCTTGATAGTGCTGTATGGTTCATAACATTTTAAAGATGAACAAAATGCTTTGTCATGGTAAGCCTTGTGTATCTCAGTAGAACTGATGTATTTCCTATAAAATACACATTTTTGTAATTGTAATTTGGGCAGAGAGACCTGATAGCTATATGATCTGTAGTTTTGTCATGTTCTGTGACATGAATTTAATGGAACACAGAAACAAGCATTAGCCAGGAGTCAAATACGATGTGTCTCAAAGCATCAGCAATCATATTGTATTCATAAAGTGGCAATAGGAAATCAGTTTCTAACTGGCACAATCAAGTACCTTGCAGTTTACATAGATCATCCTACTTCAATAATGAATTATCCTTGGGTGATTACTAAGGGGCTGATTTACTAAGACACGATTTCGAAT
This sequence comes from Xenopus tropicalis, assembly GCF_000004195.4. Lineage (NCBI taxonomy): Eukaryota > Metazoa > Chordata > Amphibia > Anura > Pipidae > Xenopus > Xenopus tropicalis. The sequence continues at coordinate 128,037,108 of NC_030677.2, forward strand.
CCGAATTGGAAAAATTCCGATTGAAAAACGCGAGTTTTTCGGCGTCTTTACGATTTTTGTGTAAAAACGCGAGTTTTTCGGCGTCTTTACGAAAGTTGCGCAAAGTCACAATTTTTTCGTAGCGTTAACACTTGCGCGCAAAGTCGCGCCTTTTTCGTAGCGTTAAAACTTAAAAGGCGCGACGTTTCGCGCAAGTTTTAACGCTACGAAAAAATCGCGACTTTGCGCAACTTTCGTAAAGATGCCGAAAAACTCGCGTTTTTACGCAAAAATCGTAAAGACGCCGAAAAACTCGTGTTTTTACGCAAAAATCGTAAAGACGCCGAAAAAAATCGCAAAATTACCGATCATTACGAAAAAAACGCAATCGGACGCATTCGGCCCGTTCGTGGGTTAGTAAATGTGCCCCTAAGACTTGAGCACATAGATAGTAACTAGTGCCATAAAAGTAAAACCTGGCCTAAAGTTAATAAAGCTTCTCCAGCAGAATCCTGCAATTAAATCTGTTTTTCAAAAGCGCAAACAGATTTTTTTATATTTAATTTTGAAATGGTATCACCCCCCTCCCTTTACCCCCCCAGCAGCCGACCAGCAGAACAATGGGAAGGTAGCAAGATAGCAGCTCCCAGTAGATATCAGAATAGCACTCAGTAGTAAGAAATCCAAGTCTGGCTTGGGACTCCTCCAGTTACATGGGAGTAGGAGAAACAATAGGGTATCTAATAGCAGTTCTAATGTGTAGTGTTGGCTCTTCCTGAAAGCTCAGACTCGGGCACAATGCACTGATATGGCGCCTACACACCAATATTACAGCTAAAAATAATATATTTGTTGGTTCAAGAATAAAAATTGAAATGGTAAAGTGAATTATTTATTATGTAAACAGTGTAATTTAGAAATACAAAGTATACCATAAAAATGTACACTGGTACAACCATGTAGCTAGCTAGGAAAGACTGGTCATAATTCGGTTCCTGTCTATTGTGTGTACAGCCTATGATTAAGTGCTTACCAGCACAAAACAAATAAGGCTATTTTATGGACATGTAATATACTTAGTAAAGATAGATTAATTATTTTAAAATAACCTGTTGACGTTGGATTTATTGTGTGTCTGCCCTTCTTTGTGTATGTGATCTTATCCTTTCCCCTAGCTGTAGGTGTGGGGCTTTAGCACCCAAACCCAACATCGCCAATGGTGAATCTACTGATGTATGCACATCTCTGGGATCTGTTTGTTTTTGCAAGACTGGTGATAAGGCCAGTTTTATAGTTTTAGCATATAGAAAGTTTATAGCTTATATGGTACATTAATAATGTTCCTTTTACCATAAACACCAAATCAATATAGAAGACTGCAATATAATTTTGTGTGTCTGTGCACTAAGCACAAGTTTTCTCTAATTGTGATTCCTACAGTGATATTAAAGCACTGGGAAGACACATGTAGGAGTTCCGCAGTAAATTCCTGTCCCACCCTTTGCCCTGCAATAAATGTTTTCAGTCAATCACAGCACAATTGGTGCACTTGAACACAGCTACAATGCTTGTCGAACTTGACGGCTCAACTGTTTAATTGACCCTTATGTGTAAATAACTACTGCTTCACAAATAAACAATGATATAACAGGTCAGCTACACCGTTTTTAACAGTGCTATTTGCCATTTAGGATAATGGAAGGGCTGCAGTTTTGACAATGCAATGGAAATTCTCCAGTGTAAGCATGTGGGTGTTGCTAGTCTACAAAGGCAAGTTTAGAGAGGGAGGGAGAGTGTCCTTTCCAGGCTTTGTGAGGTACAATGGATGGAACAAGCCTGGATATTACATTACATTACATTAACATTTATTTATAAAGCGCCAACATATTCCGCAGCGCTGTACAATAAGTGGGTTTCATACATTGGACATACAGAGTAACATATAAAGCAATCAATAACCGATACAAGAGGTGAAGAGGGCCCTGCCCAAAAGAGCTTACAATAAAGCTGTGATCTACAAATTCATTCCTAGTCAAGGCCAGAGTTAGATATCATGGGTGTCGGCGCTTTTGAAATGTCATGAAAAAACAACTACTGCAGGAATCATTGTGCTAATAAAAAAAAAAACAATATATTTACAATAATACAATATTTTTTTTCAAAAACTTTAAAACGCAGAAACAAAGAAAACAGTAATTGTGGGAAATGCAAGTCCAAGGATAAACACTGTTTTTGCAAGATCCCTAATCCCAATTACTTCATTGGGCCTCAGTAGCTCTTAGAAGCTGTCACCTCTTAACAATTGCAGTGCTTAATAACATTTCAGGGAGACTTGCTTATATGATGGCCAGAAACACTTATATGACTGCAAATGACCTGGAAAAGGTGTGTACAAGCTGAGATCTGTGCTAAAGGGGGTATTACTAAATACTGATTATTGGGGTATCCATACTTTGCACATGCCACAGTTTCTATTCTCTTTCTATGTTTTAAAGTTCATGAAATAAAATGTACAACAATGTAACTGTGAAGTGACATTTGCATTTACATGTTTAACTCTTTTCCTACTGTTTTCCTACTACAGAATTAACTACATATGTAATTGGGCAAGGGGCAGCAAAACTATTGCTCTAAGCTGTATAACTACAGATATCTAACAAGTGTAAAACAACGTGGGTTATGTAATAAAAGGAGCAAAATTTGTGAGTAACTTGAGCAACCAATGATGCACGTTTTTATTTTTTTCCAAACAACTGCTCAGTGAATGTTACCTGATGATTGGTTGCTGTGGGTCACTATACCAGTAACACATTACAATCCCTAAAATTGTTCATTCTGATTTTTAACTCTTCTTCCACAAGGGTCCTCTAATGCTGGGGCCCATGGGAACACCTGCCCTGTGTCTGATAAAAAAAACTGAGAAACTGAAAATGAGAAAATGAGATTCAGAAGATACACAACTGAATAAATGTATTGATATTGTATCAGTAATAGAAATGGGTCTGTCTCTTGGGTTTAATATGCCTGTATAATAAAAATAGCCACCAGGCACCTGTTTTCCTTTATTTGTGCTATATGCCATAGCTGCTGGCACGCATTAATCGGCAGGATTACTACTATTCTTCCTAATCTCCCCCTTTACGTCTCATCCACGACTCAACAATGATACGGTCATTCCATGTTTCTGTGCTCAACAATAGCCTGTTGTAGTGCAAAATACAGTATATGCACAATGGGGGAAGTGCTACAGGCAACATTCCATCAAATGTTTTATTGGTTTCGTGTGCCCAAAAATAAACATTTTGTGTTCACTTTTTAAAAACTGTGTGTATAGAGATGTAGGTAGGTCCAAATAATTATAAACTTATTTATGATGCAGTGTGCAATGTGTAATTTCAGCACACTTCTCCATGTTTTCCCCCTCAATTTCTGTGAATGTGGTGGTACAGTAGCTCCAGTGTTCCCCACACTGATTCAGAGGAGGATGCAGGGTAGACACACTGGTGTTGAGCACAGTTAAGTGCAAGGAGCTTATTTTAGATGAATGGCACAAATGATCACAACACGATGGATCCATTTTTGCACTAATGTAGTTGCAGCTGTGGTCATAAATTATTTGTTTGTGGTGTGCGCTGGTCTCAAAAGTTGTATATGGAACCACATGGGCTAGTGGCTATACTGGATTCCTTTCAAACTAGTTATGAATTAGAGCATGCTCATTCTGACTGGCAGGCAATAGAATATTCAAGAATTACCCTGAATTATATATAATTTTGTGCATGAATCTAATTTTAAATATCTGGCTTTAAACGAACATTAAACATTTACAAACTGCACATCAGAAATATGAAGCCAACATTAATCAAAGTGTTTTGGATTTCACTATTTAAAAGAAACTTGATGATCAAACAATAAGACTGGAAAAGCACCCAGAATTGCCCCTGTTGCCTCCCATTAACTTGTTTTTCCTGGGAGACTCTCTTGGGGTGTAAGAGGGGATTCTCTCTGAGTTGTTCATAAACACCTTCATGGATTTCACACTTTTCTTTTTTTGTTACTGCCCTTATGGCTCCACTGGGGTACTGTCCTACTACCCTTCCTTGGAGCCATAATTACTCAACCTCTATAGCCTTTCTGCCTCATGCTGTGAAGAGCCAGTCTTCACGCCATCTAGGCCTCATCTAACCCAGTCTCTGCTATGGGTTTCCTGTCCTTGGTTCCCTTCTTAAATCCGCCCTCCTCATTGAGCACCATGCCAGATACTCTGGGGTACAGAAAATATTCCTTTTATATATAACATATTTCCAAAAAAAAATTTGCGTATGCATTGTAATTTCAAGGAAGCCATGTTCAATCACCTCAAGGACCGATTTGGAAGTGGAAGTTCATGTTTCAATGAACTTTTAGAAGATTTAAAGGGCAGATTACCTCTAAATTAATTTGTAGTATGTTATAGACTGAGCTATTATCAACCAATTTTTAACTTCATTTTTAGTTCAATTAATTAATAAAAAAGGCTTGCATTTCTTCAATTAAGACGTGTAGTGCTAACATGCTGATCAAGCTTTCACATTTTGAAGATGGTAATTATGTGACACCATTGTTGATTTAGTTACATTACTCAGCTGCTAAAAAGGTCATCGTGTAACTTGTAAACCTTTACTCGAGCCTCTAAGAGGAAACTGACTTTAGCTCTTCACCTCTGTGATGTTTCTTATTTGTGATATACCTAGGGGCTGATTAACTAATCCACAAATTCGAATCCGAATGGGAAAAATTCGGATTGGAAACAAACATTCATTTTTTCAACGATGTTACGACTTTGTAAATTATCACAAGTTTTTCGTATTAAGCGCTCGTAAACGGCGGCCAAAACTTTCAGACTTAGCATGATTTTGGAAGCCTCCAATAGGACTCAATGGCACTCTGCAGCTCCAACCTGGCCCAAGAAAAGTCACCATACTGAAGCTTGAATGAATCCTGAAACTTTCGTACTCGGCGCGAAGGCTACAAAAAAGTTGCGACAATTCACGCAAGTCATAACGCTACGAAAAAGTTGCGACATTTTGCGAAACAGTCGTAACGGCTACGAAAAAGTCGCAACAATTTACGAAAAAAATCGCAAAATACTGATCATTACGAAAAAAAACGCATTCGGATGCCATTCGTGGATTAGCAAATCAGCCCCCTAGTGTGTTGTAAGGGACAAGGGCCTAGCACATTCTTCTTTCCATGCATGCTTTGCATAGAACACCTCCACCCCCTGTGACCCCTTACAATACATTTAGACAATACAACTGGGTAAAATTGAATCCATAATGTCAATTTACTCTAGGGATGCACCGAACCCAGTTCACACTCCTCTCTTTTTCACAGATCCCGTGGACACTCTGATCATAGTTTTTAAGAAATATTCCATCTCAGCTAATGCCAAGTGCTTATGTTTGTTAATGTTAGTACTAATAAGGAATCCTTCAGTTTCTTCTATATAGATCCTTCCTTACAAAATTATGGTAATGTTCATCGATGATTGTGCCCTGGAGTATTCGGCACTGGAGGTCCACAACAACATGAATTTACCTTCTGTACGGCTCTTCCAGTGAAGTGAACTTTTCCTCGTTTCTTGCGTATAGTTGTGTATTCATATGACTTTAGTTTGGAGTAATAATCTGAAAATTTATTATACAAGATTGAGATGGGCATTCCATTTAGAATAATCCCAAAAGCAATGCAAAGAAAAGCAAACAGTCTTCCAAGGTGGGTTTCAGGGTAAACGTCTCCATACCCCACAGTTGATATGCTGACCTGCAAATGAAGTACAATAATATGTTATAGGAATGACTTGTTGGAATGATATTGGTTCTTTCCATTCTAATATAACAAGTTTACAAACATTGCTACTAGCGTGCACCAGGGCAACTAATTAGGCCTTTGTTTTCATCTGGTTTACAGTAACAAAAAAAAAACAAATGAATACAAAAATCTTGAAGAATTATCTTAGACCTTCAATAATATAGAATGAACACAAAACAATTAAACACACAGTGCTTTTTTTAGCAAATGTAGTCTTATAGAAATTGCTTACTTAGTTGGTTTAAAAACTCATAGATATGTATATAACTGTAATAACTAGTTATTGCAGTAATATTAACACATAGCTGTATAAAAACAACCTAATGCATAATCTGTATATTATTGCACCTATGATCAAAAGGAGTGTGAAGACACTTGGACCTAATGACCCAGCTGATTCATAACTACTTTTTAAAAGTTGTTTCTAAGGTTAAAACCAATTAATTGACATGCTATGCCTTCTTGGCCAGAAAAGGCAATTCCAGAGCTGAGCAAATGTTATACTCTGAGCCAATAAACCTCACAGGATGTAATTGTTCTACCTAAACAGCAACTGGATGCACTTATTTAACACTTAAACCTAAAAGGAAGTTACATGGAGCTACATTACCCCCATTAGACTCCTCAAAATGGGGAAAAAGATGGATGATTCCTGTCCTAGGTGCGGACAAACAAATGCAAACTTCTTCCAAATGATATGGGCATGTCCACTAATAGCCAACTTCTGGTGAAACATTATCAACATCATGGTAAATGATTCTGAGTTCCCTCACATAATGTCACCTCAAATTTGCCTTCTGGGTATCTTAGATGATATCATTCAAACCAACTATGCTCACAACAGATACTGCATTGCTATACTATGCTTAGATTGCGATGCACTGGAGCTACCTTACCTGGCGTCCCCTCATGGCAACAGTTAGTTAACAAGGAGATACAACTTATAAAGCTTACCTCAGAGGTTAGGGGTACCTAGAACAAATTTGAACATATCTGTTCACCATGGTTGGACTATGCAATAATGCTTTTCTCTGTACCACTTTATATTTGCTATAACCTGCGCTTAACAAATTATACTTATTCCAGTGATTCTGATGTACATTTTATAGATCTGGAAACTATAGTTCTAGAAAGGAAACTGATTTTTGCAAATGACCTGTTGAAAAGCACACAGCATTGTTTATAGATCTGGAATGAGAAGGAAATCTTTTCTCTGATGCCATCATTTCTCAAGTATGAAAAAAAGCACATAAAGGCTTGTTTGCCATCGCAAGGTGCAAGCACGATGTACACTGATAGGCACTGTGCCAGAAAGGCAGCCTTCGAGCTCCTCCACTTTTTGAGAGTAGGTCCACATTGCTGCTGTAGCTCCATTTTATTTTCACTTGCTCCACCAAAGAGAAAGTTATGTATGAACACTGTGCCTCACTGAAAATGTTGAAATAGAAAAGCAGCTTCCCAGGCCTGTCTCCCAGATCAAGGTTTGTTGGAACTATTTATATCTCAAAGCTTATGCTTCACATCAACAAAGAAGACAACTAAATAAGAAAATATTTTACAGGTGACAAAAGGGGGTTAAAAGTTGAACTTTTTTAATATCTTTATTTATATACTGCTGACACACAGCAGAACTCTATTTTATGGTTCTGAAGCACTATGAAGATTATGCCTCATTCACATGCACACAAACTATGGCTAATTTTTATAAAAGGTCATTAAACCTGCCTGTATGTTTGTGAAGAGTGTGAAGTGTACTGAATTTATGCAAAGAATTTGACGAAGTGCAGCTGTATTTGCATATATTTGCAGAAAACCTGATTGAGAACTCAGGCCTGTTATCAGTAGATGATTCAGTATGATACTGAAAAAGTATATTGAGTAATGGAATTGAGATATAATCATTTAAACATTCCCCGAAGCTGAGAGACTTTACTGAATGCAATGAATGTGTTCACCGTCTCATTTTATAATAACTGTGCCCCATTCGTGTTCATGCTTTGTAAAGCACTGTTTACATTTGTGGTGCTAAATAAATTACTAAATATTTATGTACATTCTGATAATCAGTTTCAAAATACAGGGTCATATTTTTAAATACCAGAATACTCTTGTACATGAAGGTATATAAAAGGGGTTTCATTAAAAAAAATGTTTTGGCAGTTTGCAATACCAAGGTGTGTACAGAAATCCACAGATGCCAGCTGAATGAAGCTTGCTTGGAGGATACTCGGTATTAACTCGGTAAAGTTAATAATCCAGACGTTTAGATAAATATCTCAAATTAAAGAGAAGCCACTAGTAATGGGCAGGTATCCATAGTTTTCATTTGCACAATTAAATAGGAAAGGCTGTTATTTGTGTTTGGCTCCCTATTATGCATTTCTCTTGAACAAACAGAATACAACTGTTTGCCAAACTCAATAAGCCTAGTTCTGTAACACTACATTACTGAAACTGTATACAGTGGTGTGAAAAACTATTTGCCCCCTTCCTGATTTCTTATTCTTTTGCATGTTTGTCACACAAAATGTTTCTGATCATCAAACACATTTAACTATTAGTCAAAGATAACACAAGTAAACACAAAATGCAGTTTTTAAATGAGGGTTTTTATTATTTAGGGAGAAAAAAAATCCAAACCTACATGGCCCTGTGTGAAAAAGTAATTGCCCCCTGAACCTAATAACTGGTTGGGCCACCCTTAGCAGCAATAACTGCAATCAAGCGTTTGCGATAACTTGCAACAAGTCTTTTACAGCGCTCTGGAGGAATTTTGGCCCACTCATCTTTGCAGAATTGTTGTAATTCAGCTTTATTTGAGGGTTTTCTAGCATGAACCGCCTTTTTAAGGTCATGCCACAACATCTCAATAGGATTCAGGTCAGGACTTTGACTAGGCCACTCCAAAGTCTTCATTTTGTTTTTCTTCAGCCATTCAGAGGTGGATTTGCTGGTGTGTTTTGGGTCATTGTCCTGCTGCAGCACCCAAGATCGCTTCAGCTTGAGTTGACGAACAGATGGCCGGACATTCTCCTTCAGGATTTTTTGGTAGACAGTAGAATTCATGGTTCCATCTATCACAGCAAGCCTTCCAGGTCCTGAAGCAGCAAAACAACCCCAGACCATCACACTACCACCACCATATTTTACTATTGGTATGATGTTCTTTTTCTGAAATGCTGTGTTACTTTTACGCCAGATGTAACGGGACACGCACCTTCCAAAAAGTTCAACTTTTGTCTCGTCGGTCCACAAGGTATTTTCTCAAAAGTCTTGGCAATCATTGAGATGTTTTTTAGCAAAATTGAGATGAGCCATAATGTTCTTTTTGCTTAAAAGTGGTTTGCGCCTTGGAAATCTGCCATGCAGGCCGTTTTTGCCCAGTCTCTTTCTTATGGTGGAGTCGTGAACACTGACCTTAATTGAGGCAAGTGAGGCCTGCAGTTCTTTAGATGTTGTCCTGGGGTCTTTTGTGGCCCCTCGGATGAGTTGTCTCTACGCTCTTGGGGTAATTTTGGTCGGCCGGCCACTCCTGGGAAGGTTCACCACTGTTCCATGTTTTTGCCATTTGTGGATAATGGCTCTCACTGTGGTTCGCTGGAGTCCCAAAGCTTTAGAAATGGCTTTATAACCTTTACCAGACTGATAGATCTCAATTACTTTTGTTCTCATTTGTTCCTGAATTTCTTTGGATCTTTGCATGATGTCTAGCTTTTGAGGTGCTTTTGGTCTACTTCTCTGTGTCAGGTAGCTCCTATTTAAGTGATTTCTTGATTGAAACAGGTGTGGCAGTAATCAGGCCTGGGGGTGACTACAGAAATTGATATTGAAATTGAAAATTGAAATTGATAAACCACAGTTAAGTTATTTTTTAACAAGGGGGGCAATCACTTTTTCACACAGGGCCATGTAGATTTGGAGTTTTTTTTCTCCCTTAATAACGTAAACCTTCATTTTAAAACTGCATTTTGTGTTCAATTATGTTATCTTTGACTAATAGTTAACGGTTTTTGATGAGCAGAAACATTTAAGTGTGACAAACATGCAAAAGAATAAGAAATCAGGAAGGGGGCAAATAGTTTTTCACACCACTGTATGTAAACATCCTCTGAGTTGCAATGTGTTTAACCCTTGCTGTTTTAGTGAGTTCTAGGCTACTTTCCACATATTATGAGGCAAAAGCTTGTGTATGAACAGTAACTAAAATGTATAACTCCCAACACCCTTCCCCAACCAGTGGCTAGCTCTTTTCATAATACTTTAAAAGTGGATGCTAGTCCATTACATCATGACTTTTCCCTACCATGCCCCCACCACATTATATTATATATATATATTATATATGGGTTTTTCCCTGAGGAAGAGCACTGGTTGTGCTCGAAACGTTGGAATTTTTGCAATAAAAACACTTTTTCTTTTGTATCAAGTCCCCGTGAGTGCGGCACTCTTTCTATTATATTTTTGTTTTTGACCTGCACCAAGGGCATTTGGACTTGTATAGGGTGTGCTCCATCCCTGTGTACTATATATATATATATATATATATATATATATATATATATATATATATATATATATATATATATATAGTACATATATATATAGACAAATATTTGACAAAGGCTGATGTTTCAGCCGAAACGTTAGTTCACTGTTGGCAATAAAAATCTTCTTTATCTACATAAGACCTACGTAAGTGGCTTCTATCTCTTCAGTATATATATTATATATATATATATATATATATATATATATATATATGATTTCCCCTGACAGAACCTTCCCCTAGACTTTTCAAAAATAAACTCAAAGACAACCGCTGGGAACCCTTGCATAAATTCTTACTCAGTCCTGGCAGTGCTGACCATATGCAAACATACATACATATATTTTTCTATGTGTCCAAACAGTATGGGTTAATTACCAAAAATTAGTTGTCCTACAAAGGGGTGTTAGAAAACTGCTGGGGCCAGAAATATAGAGATCTTGGTGGGGCCCTGATGTGCAGTTTTTCCGTAGTGCCCAATAACTAGTTACACTAATGACAGAGGTTTCAGACATATACAAAGGCATTTCCTATTACAGGCATTATTACATCTACTTTTACATATAACCTTCTGGCTTTTACCTAGGTTAGATATTTTAAGCATTTTTGCTGCAAAATTGCAATATCTTTGTGGGGTTTTTTTTACTAGCACTTTGCATTCATGTTTTGTTTCTGCACTACTTTATTTGATATAATTTCAGCTATTAAATTTTTCTGTCCTAAACCTAGGCCTGGATATGTGAACTGCAAACGAACTGTGCACACCCCTAGAGTATAGTCTTGGATGATTTCCAGTTCAGTGCAAAGAAAATAGTGCATACAAAATGCTCATATCTGGACCAAGATATCTGCAATTTAAATAATACATCAGAGACAAAGTAAGGGACTTCTAGGTTTTACCATCCACACTGCAATTTGTTCTTTGCCCTTGCTTTATTAATGATGGTAGTCGCTCAACCCTTTCCTTTATTCCCTATTAGTATTCTGTACCTGACTATATTGGAAGGAATACATCTAACATAGATCATTACCTTATAAACATAGGAAAAAAATATTACAGAATATTTTTATATAATTCTAATAACAAAAACATAGAATGTGCACTTACTGCTGCCCACCACCAAGCATGGGGAATGCTGGTAAAATTAGTTCCAGACACATCATGCTCAACTGAGTATACCATGGCAGAAAAAGAAAAAACGCCCATGGCGATGAAGAGAAAGAGGCAACCGACTTGTTGGTAGCACTGACGAAGTGTAAATCCAAATGCTCTAAGGCCAGTGGAATGACGTGCCAGTTTCAGGATGCGGAAGATACGCATGAGCCTCATGATTCTCAGAACTTGCCCAAGCTTTCCAACCCGTCCTACTGCCTCAATCTCATGTTCATGGCTGGAACCTTTGCCACTGCGGTCTTCATCAGCAAAACTCTCAAGAAGCATTTGCAAATACAAAGGAAGGATAGCAATCAAATCAACAGCATTGAGGACACTGCGCCCAAAATGTTGTAGGTCAGGTGTGGACATGAGGCGCAGCAGGTATTCCAGGGTGAAGAAGGTAATACAAAGTGTCTCCACGTGTTCAAGGTATGGTTTTCCACTGGGAAGCCCTGCAGCATTTTTATACTGCATGTCCTCTACAGTGTTAAGAGTCATAGCCACCACTGATATAAGGACAAAAAAACTTGATGCTACTGCTATAGCTTTCGCTGTCACTGACGAGAATGGTTTTTCCATCATGTTCCAAATTCGACGTCTTAGATGTCCATAGAGCATCCCACGAAACAGTTCCTCGTTTTCTTCTGTTTCCATTTCAGCTCTCAGCTCTCTTTGCACTTTCAGCTGCTCATTAAGATCATCCTGTCTCTCTTCAAAAGAAATACGACAACACCGGGGTGTGTGCTTTACCCTTACACCCCAATAATTGATCTCCTCCAGAAAACTGCGAGGGCATAGTTCATCCCTTACCCATAGCACCCCAGTGCGATAAAAATTGTAAATGTGATGGAAAATGGCTGGGTCTCGATCAAAAAAGTAGACATCCTCCTTTGGGCTGTAGTCATCGCAAAGATCTAGTTTGCGCTGACGGTCAGTGTATGTAGCCAACCTGCCTATTCGGGACTTGGGATAACTGGCTGCAACTCCATAGGAAATACGGTAGCTAGTTCCCCCTACATTAATGTGTAAAGATTTTCTTCTCTTTTTTCCATAATAAGAAGGGGAGAGTATACGTCCATCTTGTTCCTCTTCATAAATCCCACGCTCTTTTTGTGCAGCAATACTTTGCTTTTTCCATCCATCCAACCTTTTTTCCTCTCTTTCTGCCCATTTCAGTTCTTCCACATCATCTTCCTCATCTTCAATATAATAAATGTAACTGCTTTCTGAAAAAAGCTGGTTACTGTTGTTGTGGGAAAGTCGTATTCTGTCATCATCTACAACATATTGTCCTCTTGTGAAATCCTTGTAGTAGGAAAAAGGGGAAGGTCTGTTTCTTTGTTTAAACTTCAACATATCTTGCCATAAAACATACCTTTCTTGTAGGAGGAATTGGTTAAAATTCAGCTGAAGGTGAAGCCCTTATTTTCAACAAGAGCAAATGGTTTGTTATTTGTCAGCATCTTCTATTGTACTTGCAACTTACTCAGGAAAGCAATAGAGAAGAATCGTCTGCTTGCACGTATCACTGACTGTTTTAAGTCGTGCTGACAAAGAAGATTTAAGTACTTAAGCAAGGATTATAAGGTTATTATCCCATTCAGCCTGGAACTAGCTGCAGTCTGTGAGTGGCAAATCTAAAATACTGAAAAAGTAAACTGCCTGAAATCATTTGATTGAATGGTATTTATTTAGTAGACATTTGGTATTAAGGCTGTGAATTATACGCAAGTAGCATGAAGGTTTTATAGGCTCCAAAACAACTTAAACAGAAAGCTGAAAGATTAACCATTTTACTGTTAACAGAGTTTGATCTTCCAGGCACACTGGTTACCATGTACTTTTTTTAAGCATTTTGCAAATAAGAGAAATGAATTGCTTTTTAAGTGCTTTTGCGGCACGCATTTGACATCAACATACAGTTTCTCATTTATATTATTTCTTTAGCTATAACCAACTTGAGTGAAAATTACAAAAAAAAATAAAAGATAAAAATGTTCTTGATTATTTTTATTAAATAATTACTGATATGATTCAGTATCAGTAACCAACTTGTCTTGTCTTGAAGATGCAGCCAACGGATTTCCGAAAGCACCAAATTTCACAAAGTACAGGTTAAGGCTAAAGAGGTGTGGACTGTTCCTTAGTGTGCAATGTGTGATATAATATTCGTCCTGATTTAAGGTGGCCATACACGTAGCAATAACGATATTTCCTGTTGGTCACAGGAAAGATCGTTTGTTTCCGCCCATTGACGTTTAGGGCTGAATCATCAGATATGGAGGTAGAAACAATAGGGATTCTACCTCCACCTGCCGATTCTGCCCTAATGTGGATTTTGCTCGGGTTTTTAACCTGCCCAATTGACAAGATAACCAATATACATATATCAGTGGCCTCATTGATCTACCATACATGCACTGAATATTGTATGAAACGAGGTTTTGTATAATAATATTGGTGCGCGTATGGTCAGCTTTATACATAGTTCTTCATCCAGATTTCTTATTTTATAACAAAAGGTTTATGCATTTACACTCAATAGAGACCGGTGGGCTGAGTTACAAAGGTAGAGCACTTGCCAGCACCAACCAATTAGTCCTTTAAAGGAACAGTAACACCAAAAAATGAAAGAGCTTTAAAGTAATAAAAATATAATGCACTGTTGCCCTGCACTGGTAAAACTGGTGTGTTTGCTACAGTAACTCTACTATAATTTATATAATAAGCTGCTGTGTAGCCACCGGGGCAGCCATTCAAGCTGGAAAAAAGGAGAAAAGGCACAGGTTACATAGCAGATAACAGATAAGTTCTGTAGAATACAATAGTGTTTTATCTGTTATCTGCTATGTGCCTGTGCCTTTTCTCCTTTGAATGGCTGCCTCCATGGCTACATAGCAGCTTATTTATATAAATTATAGTAGACTTTCTGAAGTAAACACACAACTTTTACCAGTGCAGGGCAGCAGCACATTATATTTTAGTTACTTTTATACACTTTCATTTTTTGGTGTTACTGTTCCTTTAATTCATTTTCCACTTGTAGTAGACTATTTAAAACTAATTGCTCATTGGTTGCTAGTGGCAACTGCACTTGTGCAAATTAGCACTGGTGTTCCTAAGGCTAATGCCACACGGAGCATATTCTTGGCAAGCTGAAAACCGATTGCTGAGAATACGCTACATACGCTTAAAAATGCTCCTACCTGTGCCTGCACCAGATAGCATTGAATACGTTCAGGTGCAGGCAGATGCAGCCGATATCCGCCAAAAATGCGGAGTCTCAGGTTTTTAGGCGGATATGGACTACATGTGCCTGCACCCGAATGTATTGCAAATTGTACAGTAGTGGGGTGATTTCTAATACGCTCCGTCTGGCATTAGCCGGATACTGAATTGTTCACAGAACCATTTAAAGCTCATTTGTTAACTATCTGGCAGTTTTGCGGTCTCAAAGTTGTAGATTACTTTTATACTTTTTTTTTTGTTAAACTTACACCAAAGCCAGTGATAAGTCCAAACATCAAATAAATAGTTAAGTGGATTTAAAATACCTTTTAATAAACAATTTTCACAATTCATCAGTAACTAGCCAGTCTACTAAGTCATACAACTAATACAAATTATATATATATATATATATATAGATATATTTTTTTTTTTTTGGTTGCTATTGGTTACTGCTTCTGGGCAAAATAAGTGCCTTTTATTACATATGGGGGATAAAGACTTTCTACTTTTTCTGATGGATGGTCACACTCCAAAAACAACTTTATGCAGGCATTCCCCAGTTTTTCCACCATAACCGGAAAGATCTCACCATTTGCTAGGCTTGACTAGCTTGAGTTTTAGTATGCAATATATTCCCTGCAAACAATTCATGAATCTATAAACACTAGTAAACAAGAGATTGAGCAACAACCATGAGTACCAGGCTGCATCTCTACAAGGCTTTGTACAGACCTTATATCACTGCATCTTTATTAATTGCATATTCACATACAGTATCTACAAAAGGCGTTATTAGTGATATGATAGAATGGTAACAAATCCATTAAGATTTGAAACGGATGCAGTTATGGAGTTGAATCACAAATCTTCATAAAGTTAGGTTTATAGTTATTATAAAAATAAGACAGGAGATGATACTTAAATCACAGGAGAACGACAATTTTCCCTTGTGGCTCTGCATGGTTATGTTTCAGTTGGGGTTTTAGGTTTCCTCTGACTGAAAACAAACAGAATGCTTTCTCAGATAACTGACCACAAATGCAAAATAAAAATGCACTGGTGTCAGAGCACAGCAAAAGCAAATTGTGGCTTGTACCTCCTATCGCTCTCTGAATGATACACAAGATAGCATTTGGAAAGTGAGATGCTTATGTGCTTCCTTAAAACCATCACACATAATTCAGTTTTGTGGAACAGCAGTGCTGTATTCATTGGGGGAATGCAGGTCTCTGTGCTCTTATACCAGTTTCACATCTCTGCACTTTCTCCAGCTTTTCATTCTTAAGGACTGGGTCCCATATCTGCACTGTTAAAGAATTAACAGGTAAGAAAACTATATTCACTAAATTCACACAATAAAGTATCATCAGCAAAGATAGAAACAATACTTACAATGCCCACCTCCAGGTCACAAATAAACAAGTTAAAAAGCAAAGGGCCAAGGACTGACCCCTGAAGTACTCCACACTGGTACAATTTACTGGTACAGCAAAGTTCTCTATCCAAGTACAAATATTGCGTTACAGGTAAATATTACCTAATTTAACCAGTAAACTTTTTTTGTTGTATTTTATCAAATGCTTTAGCAAAATTTTAGTAGATCACATCCTCTGCCACTCCTACGTCTAGTTTTCTGCTCACCTTCTCATAGAATGTTCCTCCAGAGCTACAATTAATTCCAGTCGAATCTGGTCAGTTGTTCTGTCACAGGTGGAGGGCCACCTAATTATAATAGTACATCAGGACACACCCATGTGACCATTTCCTGTGGAACAATGAAAGGACACTCGTTCATTTTAGTAACTTAGCGAGTTTTATATTTTTGAGAGAATATATCACCAATCTACTCCCTGTTTTGGGGCAGGCAATATTCCTGTAAGATTGATAGAGGAGATGTTTTGAACATTGCTCCGACATTAGAATTTTAAAGGTCCTTGCTTTTCATTTATTTGGCTCACTGTATGCCATTAGTAAAACAACAGCAGTACATATCAAAATAAATATAAACTAGCAGAGGAACTTCCCCCATTGAGCAATAGTATGCCTTTAAGATGGGTCTCGTGAGCTGGCCATCCATGGGGGTCAATAATAGCCGCTACTGCTGACACTCTTGACCAAGGCAGCAACAAAACTCCACCAACATGTGCTGGAAAATAGAAATAGAAGAAGGACTTCATTAGGCTGTGGTACATGTAGGCCCATACCATTGAACAATGGTTGGGGGTCCAAAACATCAGCCAGATTTGTCCCAGTATATTGAGGAAAAAAAACAAACATTTTTCTGTGTTTGGTTTGTAACATATCAATAATTGCAAATATCCCAACACATGAAAGAAATGTCAAATTATTAAATTCTTCATCTACAAGCTCAGCATTCAAAATTTGCAAATCACAGAATATTGAAAAGATTTACCAGAATCTGCATTATGCTTTAGGCAAAATTCTCATCACTTTTTCCTGATTTATTATGCCTGCTGGAAAAGTTCCATGGAATCATACTCAAACTAAATATGTTTGGGTTTTGGAGTCTGAACTTTCTGATATTTGCTAAATGTTCTATTTAAATCAACATTTTAGAAACAGGAACGGACATTAAATACAATACTCAATTTACTCCAGGATATACCAGTAGACAGGATGCCAGATGAGGATATAGCTTTCTAATGTGATATGAATACAAATATAATATAAAGCAAGATAATTTGTTTTTCCTGTTGATTTTAGAGTATTTGAGGGGGTGAGTTTATAGGACATAGACTCCAGAGGTTGCCCATGACCCCTATTGTCATCAGTGGTGTAACTATTGGAGTAGTTGGGGTGAATGGGTCCCTCTGGCAGGCCAGCCAATATGCAGTGAGTAGCAGAAGTAAGCACCAGGGACTTGCAAATGTTGCGGCAGTAAATACCGTCAAGGAGGTGGGAGGCCCATTTGCCTTTAGTTACCCCCCAGATCAACATCATTGAGTTTGGTCGTCGTTGGTCTCCTAATACTTGTGTATGAAGTTACAGCCCTGAGTACTTATAAAAGTAACTATGAAGCTGTTGCTGAACTGTGGCTCCTAGCATGCTTTTACTCTGAAGAATGCTGGACTGTATAAGTCCAGTACAATCTGAAGACCCCGGGTAATAGTTGGCAAGATTTACATATGTCCAGCACCAAAGGATTGTTATAGGTTAGCCCATTTCCCTTAATTTTTTTGCAGAATTCTGCTCAACACGTGTGAATAGTTAAGATGGCATGGGTATTTAACCAAAGTAGCATGCAAAATGCTGGCTCCTTGTATGCCATGAAAGATGATAATAGACTGTGGCTGCCCAGCAAGCCTGTAAACGAGAGGCATCTTAGAACGTATAAAACTTACAGGCAGTCCAGTACAGGCATAGCAGCATACCAACTAACATGGATTTCCATGGTCCTCCGTTTAAGAATGTGCCACCTAAACTAGAGGAGTTAGAGCCAGTACTTTAGAGAGGCTAGGGAAAAGTAACAAATTATAGCAGAAATAGATGAAACAATATGCAGTTGTCTTCAAAGAGAAGCAGACAATAGCTAAAGCTTTATAAAACACTGTGTATAAAATCTTATACAATAGCAAACAACCCGATAAAAAAGTTTTACAGTATGAAAGTAAATGAATATAATTAAAGTGTATGTAACATGGTTGACCTTGAACTAATAAAGTGAAGAAAAAAAAAGCTAGGTCACGATAAGGCAAAGTATGGCAAAACTGTTCAAAGTATGAGGAAGATGATGAAATGGCACTTCATTAGAATCATCCTGGAACTGAAATGCTTAAATCAAATTAGCTGGAATACAATTTGCGTAATACCATATGCCAGGAACAAGCATCAAGGGAGATTGATATCAGTGCACACAACAAGAGACCTGCTGAGCTTATGTCACTAGATCTGCGTCTCAGAGTATTACTAAAACAAATGACTTAAATCTCCCTTTGCCGGTCTGTGGGTGAGTCAGGATTAAAGTGCAACAACATCTGAAAGGCCACGGGTTACCCATCCTTAATATAAAATAATGTTGTTAAACCTGTATCTCTAGCTTGCCCATCAAGATTCTTGCATTTGCCAACATACATTTAATACAGTTTGTAAATTTTTTCATGGGTTAGTCCTAAAGCCTGAGGGATAATTACGCATTAGAACTAATCATGTGGGCTAACCCCTATCCTTTTACCCCCTGCTATGCTCACTTTTCTGTCTAACCTACCTTGCACTTTACTATTAACTCCACCGTCTAGATTAAAACTCCCTATTCCCAAGCAACCATACTATGAGGTGTAGCCGGTTCCTGAAGAAAAACCATGTAAAATAAAATTAGCCCAGTTCTGTAAAAAGGCAATTTCTTAGTTACACATGAATCCATTAAAACACCTACCCCCCCCCCAAATATATGAGGTTTATCTAAATTCTAAAAGAAAAGTCATGTTGGATTTGTGTTTGGCTTTTTGCTGCCTCATCAGGATTTACTTACAAAGTCATTCTGCACCTGGCAAACAAAATATAACATTCATCTGAGTGAGGAAAATTACTAAATAAGGCTATAAAATGCAGCATGTTAGGTGTATAATGGATATTTGAACTGACTGTGCTGTTCTAGATAGATTTATCTTTATCATGTGTTTTGTGACCCAAATGAATTTCTCTTCACTTTAAGACAAATTAGACTAAACTTCAGTGCAATCAATTCAACCTGTCAAAAGCAGGAGTTTGCAGATTACACCCCACATAATTATGCAGCCACTCAGTGTAAAGATTACTTCCTGAATTATGGCCTGACTCTTTCAATCATTTCATATCCAGATGGCTTGTGTGGGTCTCACAGCAGGACAAGCAATCATTTAATGCCTGCCTTGAGAGTGCAAGTGAATTAATTTAAATTCACAGTAGACATGTACTAGAATAGTGGGGTCATCAAATCACATTATGGTTTAAAATTCTGGCCAGCTTGATTGTGGCCTGCATAAAATATCTAAAGTCTGCACTCAAAATTGTGTAGGACCGTTATTTATTTTTAACAGTGTGCCAAACTGGTACATACTTCCCCCAAATACTTACAGCTTTTATTGCTGGGAAGTGATTTTGATCTGTTCTTCCAGGCAGACTTTCCTTAGATCTCAGTTAACTAAAATTTCATTTTAAAATATGGTTTAATGCAAAAAAGCAAAAATTCCACAACCATTTAAGTGTAGGGTTCATTATTCATACAGTGGTAACACAGCAGGGTCAGACTGGGCCACCTGGACACCGGGAAAATACCTGGTGGGCCCCAGCGACCCAGACCCGACCCTATTGCGGCTTCCTCTGGCCTCCGATGTCCACCCCAGATGCGTTTCAGGTCCTTTTTAAACCAGATACCTTTAGCTTGCTTTCAGCTTTCTCCGAAGATCTACAAGTGACTATTACAAACAACTGCTAGCTTGTGTAGTGCAGGTCATCCCTGTAAGTGCAGGCCAAGAGAAGACCCTCAAAAAGTAGTATCTAAGAACCCTAAAACTGCATTACAGGACCTACAGGTAGCTCTTGCTACTTCTGAAATCACAGTATCATTTAAAAAAAAAAAAAAATAATCTACATGCGAGGTGTGCCATGAGGAAAGACAAAGATATTCAGCCACAGTACCAGAAAACCAAAAACCAAAGAAAGCATTTCAGTAGAAGAACCACATACCCACTGTAAAGCATGATGGTGGAAATCTTAAGATATGGAGTGGCTCTGTTGCATCAGGGCCTGGGCAACTTAACATAGAATCGACTGAATTTTTCATTGTACTATAGCAGGGATCCCAAACCTTTTATACCTGTGAGCCATAATTAAATGGAAAAAGGTTTCTGGGGGTGCCAATAAGAGCTATAATTATGTGGACTGGCAGCCTACAGAAGGCTGTTTGGCATTACACTGAATTTGTATGCAACCAAAACTTGCCTCCTTACCAGAAAATTAAAAAGAAGCACCTGCTTTGAGGCCACCGGGAGCAACATCCAAGGGTTTGGGGAGCAACATGAGCCACTGGTTGGGGAACACTGTACCAGAGGGTACTTGAGGATTATTTGAGACAGTTAGAAGTCTGAAGCTCAATGAGTGGACCCTTTGAAAACTGACAATGACCCTAAACATTCCAGAAAATCCACCAAGGAATGGCTGGTTCTAGAATGACTGTACTGAGTGTTGGGTCAAGGTTTCTAGCACCTTATGCAAGGCACTCTAGAACCATTACCCAAAACACTGCCATTTCTTTACCACCTGGACTTTATTACTCAGATTTCTTTAAAACTTTAATGAAAACAGTAACACAAAACGGCAACCCAAACCTAGAATCTATAAATGCTTGCAGGATAGTCAGTGCTGTAGGTTCTAAGGTACTCAAGGAGAAGGTATAAGTAACAAAGGAGAAAATCTTGCAACATGCACCATGGCGATGACATAAAATGTCAACACTATTTAAAACCTACAATGCCAATTTCAGATTAAATAACATACCATCCTTTTCCTGACTACTATGGTCTCAACCCATAAATACAAATATGGGATCTATTATCTGGAAACTCCTATGTTTCAAAGCATCCTATTTAAACAATTCTCATTTTACACGTGCGATTTTATTTTAAAGCAAAGCAAATATTATATTTGATGGTAACACTGGTATAAATCCAAATTGGAGGGTTTTTAATCCATTACATTTTTTGTACTAGCGTTAAGAAACGGTAATCCAAATTATGAAAAAACCCAGGTCCCACGCATTCCTGATAATAGATCCCATAAACACACAAACTGTTACACAATAAACACCAGAGACAAATTTTTAAATACATATTTCATTTTAATTCTGAAAAGATTCTCCAGTGTTTTGTTTTTTTGTTTTTTTAATAGGGAGTAAACCCTCTGCATACCTCTATAAAAAAGGCCAGTCAAGACAGATTTACAGTTGCATTCACACATACAAAATTCATTTAAGTTTAGAAATTATTTGGCAATTTGATATGTATAACCCGTTTGTAACTTTGTCTATTGCCATTTGCCCCAACCATTGGAAAAATAACAAATGAAAAACCCAAAACTGTTTACAGAAACATATTTACAATTGAAAATATTTCAAAGTGCTTCAGAATTGTGATTGTGTTTCTTCTAAGGATATGTACAAACTGCCTATACACATATGTACAGGTGAACTTACTACATATAGCACAATTTCTGGGATATGGCTTTTTATGGAAAGTGCTTTATACAGTACTTGACCTATTGGAGGACTGGGTGTTAATACTGGAAGGAGAAACAAAGAAAAAAAAATAAGTGGTGAGAAGAGACAAAAGGATTGGGAGCGAATAGTTTAGAGGTAACCATATCAAGGGCTGAACATTGTTGATAAATATTTACAAGAGGTCTCCAATGCAGGCAGTGTGTCCATTCATATCTTCACACAACTCTTCTGTGCACATTCTCTCATGGATGGAGGTGGACAGGTTGTTCAGCCACTGGTGTGGTTACCATCCAGAATACAACAAAATCCCTGTTGAAGCAGTGTAGTCTAAAGGAGGATGGTGAATGCCAATCAAGAATGACCATACTCAAGACAGGTCGTCGTCTGTGTTTACAACAGAGATCTGAGGGGGCAAAGACAAAATGTTAAAAAAGTTTGTAAAATATTAATGTCTAAATTAAAACATGTTCAGCTAAAGGTGTACTTGTTTAAAGGGACAGATGTGAATGACACGCAGGATCTGCATAATAAAAAGTAGGAAGATAAAAGCATAACACAAACTAGCCTTTAAGTCACTGACCCCAGTAGAGAAAAAATGCAGCTTAACAGAAAATGATTTGGGTTTATACACATGACTGAACCACGGGTCTGCAACACTCACTTTTTGATAGCACATCCCTCAGAAAATAAAATAACTTACTGCTGGATACGTGTGGCCTATATTCCCACCATGCCTTCCGATATCTATTGCCAGGTCCTCCTCTGTTGTCTTTAAGTACACTGGATTATCAAAGTTCATGCTTTTCATATTCTTCTGTTGCCAGTTGCGCCACATCAGATAACCCCCAGAGGCTGCCATTGCTATTAACACTTTGAAACAAGATGACATACAGAAAGTTATTCAATGGAGCACTAAAAAACAAATCACTGAATTTCCATTCAGTAAAAGGTTCACTTTTTGCTGAAACAGGGTAGGGATATTAAAGGAAGACTTAATTCTCTATTGTTTTACATTTTTCTCTAATGGATCCCAACTGAGAAATGGCATTGAACAGTCCCAACAGAAAGCAAAGGGGAGAAATGATTTCATCTCAGACTGCTGCTTAGAGAGCTATATTGAAATGTCTTAATATAACACAAAAGTATATTATGCTAGACATTATGACAAAGACATTGAAAACCCCTGCAATCATTGCTGCTGCAGACTTTGGTTCAAGTCCCCCTTTAAAGAGCAACATTTGATCAGATCCCCTTGTTCATTAGCCCTTCAGGCTGACCCTACTAGCCCCATATTTTAAGATAAGGACAATTAGTTAAATAGGATGGTATTTGACAACTATGCACATGATGCCAAGCATGACATGACATGAGCAAATGACTGAATATTTACCAGTTTAAGCCTATATAGACTAGGTTACAAAACTGTTACCAAATACAAAAGTATACTAAAAGTTATAAAAATAATTGGCATAATACATAATTTTGGACATTAACTTGAATTCATCTCCCACAATACAGTCAAGTTTCAAATCTCATTGATATGCACATATTTTGCAGAAGAAATTAATATCTGCCTTAAATAGGCCAATAAATGTTTAAAATGGAGCATTCGTTTGGTTAGGGAAAACCTTCAACAGCAAAATCATTCAATTCTAATCACAAACTGCTGTGAGGAAGAATAACTGTTGGATTCTTGGAAGAATGTACTTACAGAGGGGAAGAATCGCCCATGCAGCAGAGGTTCCTTTGGCAGACAGATTTACCTCATGTATAGAATTAGTGTCATTATCACCTACAAATGAGAAAACAAAAAAATCCCTGCATCAAACACCTGTACAGGACTGGAAACCCACAAACAAGGGTTACACAACATTTGCACAGTCATGAAATTATATTCTTATGGCTAAGGGAAGTTAGTATGTATATTGTAGGAGAATTCTGCTAAGACATTCTCTACTACAACAGAATCGGCGACCCAGATGCATTCTGTTGTAACCAAGTACAGGCCACGGACTTTGCAACATTCACACTAAAAAACAAAATCTGTATGTACCAGTGACACTTCTCAAGAGTCAATTTATGGTTCTGCAGTTTTCGATCAGCTAATATATTGGCCAGCAGCTTTCAGTTTTAGTGATTAAATGTATACTCTAAAACAGTTAACAGATTACATTATTTCATTTAGTCTACAGTTCTAATATGTAAAAAGCCTCCGTTATGAACTTGGCAAATATTAGAGACACAAGTCAGACATACAAGAGACACTATGGCAAACCTATGCAGTTGCAGATCAAAAACTTAGTTTATTCACATTAAGATGGTCATCTTGTTTTTAGATATAAAGCCAAGGGGAAAATGCAGGATATGGAATATACTGAAGCAATGGAAATTCTACAACTTAGTCTGACAATGGTTTACACAATATTTTGAAAATATAAATTATTATATATAGCTCAAGTGCGCAGAAAGTGCTGCCTACAATGTAAGGCCAGTGACAGTGGCTTTTGTGTCACAGTGACCTCCATTTGCCCTGACAGGTGGATGCAATGCCAGTCAGTGCATGCAGAAAATGGATCAGCCTTTTAAACACCTGCAGAGTGCGCTACTAGCCTAAAAGTAGTTTCCCTGCCCAGTGTCGGACTGAGATGGCAGGGGCCCACCAGAAAACCCTGGACAATGGGCCCACACAAAACTTTAATTTCTCCTCTCCTCCCTTAGTCTTTCTAGTCTCTTTTCTCTACATACTATACACTATTCTTCCATCCATCAAGCTTCCTTGTTCCCATACAGAAATAGGGAATGACCATGAATTAGGCTAAATAGTTGGAAGCAACTGACACCTGGGCCCACCGGGAGTTTTCCTGGTATCCTGGTGGGCCAGTCCGTCACTGTCCCTGCCTAATCACTGCCATGGATATTGTAATAGTATGGGGGGGGGGGTTGCGGTTGAGTGCCACTGCATAGTTTAGGGAATGATGCTCTCTCCTTCACTGCTTAGCCTCGGCACAGTGCCACTGGGGCTGCAACCTAAGGGCCCCCCACCCAAGTCACAAACTCCTTCAGTTGCCGCCAGCCACCATGCCCCGCCTACCTTCTACCTCTTTGTGACCACAAGGATGGGGGTTGAGAACTCAAGGTTCCTGGCGGGGAGCAGGCCTGGGCTGGCAAGGCCAACAAAGTTTTTCCTCTAGTGTCCTGCCTGCCCAGTCTCACCCTGTCCCCCTGCCAAAGGAATTATCACCTAGCAAGCTTGACATTTTTTCTAAGCAACTTTTTTGCTTGCAAATATAATTGCAGTAGTAAAAGCAGTATGTCTCTCTGCTGTTTTCTGTACTGCTGGTTATGAAACACTGCACTAGTTAGCTCCCCTACAGCCAAGATTCATCTTCCCACAATGCCTTGCACATTTCTGAGATACTTCTTTAAAGGTCTGCTAATCACAGGACAGAACTAAACCCTAAAAATGAATATGGTTAAAAATGCCATATTTTATATTCTAAACTCAGCCTAAAGTTTCAGCATCTCAATAGCAGCAGTAATCCAGTGTTGACAGTTGTCACAGGAGCTCCCCATCATGGAAAGTGTCTGACACTTGTATGCTCACTGTGCTCTTAGCAGCTGTTGGGAAGCTAAGCTTAAGGGTTGTCTCAAATTATCAAGCAGAAAATTAGGTTTACTGGTCATAGAAGCTGACGCTACAGGGCTGATTAGATTGAGGTTAATTTTGCTGGTTTTGGAGGTACCATTTAATGAGCAAGTGAATGAATTTCTAATTTGCCATATATTGTATATATAGTATCTTGTGCATCAGTCCCTAAGCTCAGTAACTGACAGCACCACAGAGTATATGCAGTGAATCAGCAGAAAAGAAGATGGGGCGCTACTGAGGGCATCTATGGAGGCACAGATCTCTGTGGTTGCCTTGGGTTGATACAGAAGCCCAAAACAATGTGCAACATTTCTAGCTTTCTACTTTACTTAAGCTTTAGTTCTCCTTTAAAATGGCATTGTAAGAAACTTGCGGCTGGCAGTGGCTGCCTACTGTAAAACAGTGTCAGTGCAGTGGAGGTAACAGCAAACAACAACCACGCCAAATATTTTTATAAATCACTTCTATTTAATTTAACCCTTTGATCTTGCCATACGACATGTTGCTAATAGAAATGCAGCTTAGTGTAGCCGTCAGAAAGATTTTACAAGCTCTGGCACATAGGCAGAGGGTGATTTTGTTTTGGGAGGCTAAGGTTGCCCTTACATGTCAGATGTAGCAAATTTTGCACTGGTGTAAAAATAACCCTATAATTACCTCCCAAAGCTCAGCTTTAGTTTTATAGAAAACACGCAGAAGCAGAGCAGGCACATTATATGCATTGTGTGACACGCTAAGAACATGATATGCAGTAAAAGGGCACTGGCAGGCAAAGTACGGCTTGCCACTCAACCCCACATCAATAAAATAATGTAGCCCAAATCACTAGCCCACAATAATAAATGATAGAAGCACATACAATATGTAATACCCTATGCACATTTTTGCTGCATAATCTGCCTTTCTATTAATTCCCTACATTTTTCCAATTTTTTTCCTGCTTTCCTTCACTTTCCCTTTTTCTTTTCATTCTTTCATCATTTCTGTGCATCTTTTACTTTTCTTCATACCCCAGGTATTTTTAAAATTCTTTTTTCCACTCGCCTCTCACTTCTTGCCAAGTCTGTAGTCACAAAACATGGGGAACCATGCTATTTTGTTGGCAGGGGACCCACACAAGTCCATCAGTCATCTGGCCCCACTGGGGAGGAGCTGGGGGTCGACCAAGCCTACACCCAAATACTACTTACAATCTAGACAAATCCCAAATGTCTTGTTCCCTTTGCAGCCCTTGGGGGCCCCCACCTCCTCATTGCCCCCGACTGAACTTCCCCCATGAAAGCCCTGCTTCTGGCTAGGTATCAATCATTCCACAATTTATTTTATCACCCTTCCTGTATCTCCAAATTACTTATGCTCTTCTAAATGCTCTCACTTATGCCTCTCCAATCCCAATTTTTTTTTTTCTTCCCTTTAACCTTTTTGTCTGACCTCTTTCCATCTATTTTCTATACTATGTTCCACCATTATTCCCTATAATCTTTTATAATTGTGTTTTTCCCCCTCATGTTTGAGTTTACCACTTCTGCAGTAAAATCTATGCCTATAGTCTTTAATGCTGCTAGATATGCCCTTGAAGGTTAAGTCCAGGTACAGCCGTACAGGCATTACCTGGAAGGAAGTTTAAAGTTCATCCTCTAGCCAATCAGATCAGAAAAAGCTGTACTGGGACTTAAGCTGTACAGACGCATGTAGGTAGAAGATACCTGAGCTTGAATGTACATGAGAAAGGAAATAACAAACAGGAGATAATGGCTCCTTTTGCTGGCTTATTTTGCTAGTTCCTACCTTGGGAGGGTTTTTTTCTCCTTTTTTGTTTAAATTAAGGCATCCGACTGGTTTAGGGAGCCTTAGCCCCCCCCAAAGCCTTAATGAAAATCTGCCTATGTTCTGGCACTTAAATTGTTAATGCACGTCAGAAAGCTGAAGCTTTTCTTAAAAAAAATTAATTGAACCCTGTACACCCCTAAAAGCAGCAGACCGTGAATAATAATTAAAAAAAAAGGCAGCAACAAGTACTTTGTGACAGGGGTCGATACATGATTGTCACTCAGAATGGTTTTACATATTATATTTGTGTATATTTACACACAAACAAGTCATGTGATATTCTTGCACACACAGCAGCAGTTTGGACAATTAGAACCAACCGGATTCACACTGTGTGCACAATGCAGTGGTTACTAATAAAGGAAATAGCACTGCATATAGAAAGTGTCATACAGAATGCCCGACATGTCATGTGGCTGGAAAAGATATGACCACCAGCTGTGACCAAGGTCATAAGACTCATAACTCTCTTGCAAGTTTACAATTTCTTTGCCTGGCTGAGGAACCAGCTCTTGTGGATGGTTTATGGGATGTTCCATTTCCTAGGTATGTTAACAGCAAAACAGAATATGGTGTTGAGAAGAAACATATGGAGAAAGACAAACTGTGGTATAAAGATCAGCTCTAAAGTAATGGTAGTGGCAGAGAATTGGATTGTCATTTAAAAGGAAATGACTAGTATAAACAGCCTCCATAATTGTTTTTGCTTCTCATGGAACAGGGCATGAACCAACATTTTACAAAAATCTTTTACATTAGGCATGTTTAATGTTCAGTCCTCCTTCAGGACTCATGCTCTAATATAACATAATACCACATGCCCAGTGACAAGGGGCTAGACTGGCTTACCATCTCAAAAATAGTTCTGAATATAGATTTCGGTTTAGCACTTACCACTTGGAAGTGGTTTTTTAGGCAATATTCCTGTAGGTTTGACAGTGTGATCCATAGTAGCTTTACTACCTTAAAACAGATAAAAATGGTAAGTTTTGCAGTGTTGATCGAACATCATAAAAAGGAGCCATCCAATCAGAGGGAGACTGCCTATTGATGTGAAACAGCCCCATTCATTCAAATGATTTTTGTTCCATAGCAAAATTATATAATTCTGATCTTATACATTTAAAATGTGGGTTCTGTGGGACAATGATACAAGGTCAACATTTAATGAACACATGGAAAACACTCAACACATTAGAAAGCAAGTGTCAGGACACCACAGTTTGAAAAATAGTAAATTGTTACCAATGAAAAAATTCCCATTTCCTAAAAACACTTTTGCATTTACCCAGGCTCATTAATACTTATTGAAAGGTTTACATTAAGGTACAATCATATTAAATAGTCAGAAGGGGCAACTTATACAGTATTGCAGAAGGGCAAAGAGGACCGCAATATTAATGCAGATTTATTCTGGATTCTGATATGTTATATACACCTTCGTTAAAGAGAGATCTAACAAGTCTTCAAGTTATGTAGTCCCTTTATACAAACTAACCAAGCAAAGAGTATAGTTCACATAAAATGGACAGGAACCATCTGATTTTGTGTACTTTTGATTCTTGATTTTTAGGTTGAACACCAAGATCCTGGGGCACTAAGATAGATGCTAGATTGCACCAGTGCAGTTACAAAAACAGACCTTTGTTTTAATTTTCAACATGTTGTAATCCAATCAAGACAAACTGAATAAGTCTGCCCCACTGAAATACAACTTTTCAGGTCTATAGATAATACAAGAAGCCATGGTTTCACATTTATGGCCCTCTGTTCAAGATAGATAACATTGTACAGGCATGAGACCCCTTATCCAGAAACCCATAATCCAGAAAGTTCCGAATTACGGAAAGGCCATGTTTAAATGAATTTTAGCAGACGTAAGTTATGAAGATCCAAATAATGGAAAGATCCCTTATCCAGAATGCTCAGGACCTGGGGTTTTCCCAGATAAAAGGTCCCATACTTGTACTGTTAAGTGCTTATTCACAAATACTGCTGTCACTCCATTCACCATACCTGGCCTGCAGCTCCTTCCTCCATTCAGTTCAAAGCCATCAGGACAAACACAAGTATACTTAGGTGAATTATCACTTATCTGTGGAGCAGGTAAACACAGATATTTACAGCCGCCATTTTCTATCTGTTCATTGCACCAGTTTCTACCTGTTGATTAAAGCATTTATGTGTAAATATACTGTCTTGAATTCAAGCATTTGAAAGTAAGCAGCTAGCATGAACTAAAATCACTGCATGGCCTGTCCAAATAGGAAAACCCACATTCAAAACCACAAAGGTTTCCACAATAAGCATCAAGTACTAAAACTGCCATGTATGTATGACAGAAAGATCCTAATGGGCAATAAAAGCCTCACCAGAGATACAGTACTGCTATGGTAGTGAAGATCACACTAGAAGGTGCCCATTGCCGAGCACCTGCTCTGGTTGAGCTGTTAGTCCCAGACTGGAAGGCCTGCAACAGCCCAACAACTTCATTTCCCAAGTTTATTAAAACATTTAAGACTTTCCATCTCAAAAGCTTCTGCAACAAAGCATGAACAGACTGGGTTAGATTTGATTTTTTCTTAAATAGGCTAGCTCTCAAGAAAAAACGTGATTACATATAAAAAAATAAATAAAACATTGACTTTGAAAATTTGTAAAGTCACCCTCTTGGTCTTTTGGCAAAATGCAGTAGGCATGCCAGTTAACATACCTAGGGGCTGGACAAGTTCATGGTAGACTATAACATCTTGGGCCTCATTTAAATTGTTGACTAAAGTTTCCAGTTCTTGGCCAGAAAATTTGTTGGCCCCATAGATTGCTTCATTCTCACCATCAATCCAATAGACACGATCCTAATAAGGAGGTAATGAATCTATTAGAAGAGTAAAATATCTACAAAATAAATGCAATTAGCAGGATGGCATGAAATTTTTTTTTTTTTTTTTTTTAAACACTGTTAACTATTCTGAACTTCAGTACACCTTGTACTTGGTACATATTAGCTGTCACCACATGACAAACAGTATGGTGTAAAAATAGAAAGAGGAAGGACTTTATAAACCCAACTGAAGTGTAGACTAAGGACATGGTGACAATTTTCTTGTGCTATTTCATTGGTAATGATAGATAAGGTACAATCCCATGTTTGTTATATTTGTGGCATTAATACAGTTGAAGACCAACATGTTCTCATCCACAGGGCAAAAGTAAAGTTAAAACTTCCTGCAATAACCCTAATAGCTAAATTATAATTTAAGATTTGTGTGGTTAAGGGTATATTATGCCATTATATGTAACTTTCCAAGATGTGCTTATTACACAGTAATAGGCTATTACTTTAAAATAGTGGTTGCTGAACTTTCAAGTTCAAGCTCCCTTTGGGACCTGTCCAAAGGTTGGGTCTCCATTAGCTCATAGATTACAGATACAGGAACAAAGCTATTTATCATTCACACATAATATCTAGAACAGCAAGCGAGTTTTAAATCTCATCCCAATGGATCTTCAAGCTGGGATTTCAGGTGTATCTAGGCAAAGATTGAGAATGCCTAACTGACTTTCAGACAGACCTCCCTGTCACTGGAAGCCTTACAGATTGGAAACCAGTGTTTTAGAAGTTTTCTGTGCAATCCAGTATTCAAGTAATAGCCATGCCCTCAATGCTACAAGGCACACTGCCTGCTAGCTTTAAGTTATAGCATCCTTATACGTCCCTCCCCCAACACACGGTGCCCAAATGCTGGATACTATGATAGTCTAAACTAAGTAACATACAAATTTCAAGTGTTTATACCTCAAATATAGTAAGTGCAAGAGGATGAGCAAGGAACTCATGAGACTTCAGAATGACCCTGCGATCCAGACCATTGAGGTCCACACTAGAAAGTGTATGGAGTTTGGAATCAACCCAGTACAAACGGCTTTTTACCACATCTATGAAGAGGGAAAAACAAGCATAGTTATGATTGCACAGATTAAATCAGGAGCAGGCAAACTTATGAAAAGTTTATCCTACCAATTGCAATGCCGCTAGGTCGTTGCACGTCTGCGGTTACAAACTGTTGTCTGTCTATACCATTCATTCCAGCTTTTTCAATTTTGGCAGGCTCTCCCCAGTCGGACCAGTAAATAAATCTTGGGGGAAAAAAAAATTGTAAAAAAACCTCAGACCAAAATATCAATATAAGCTAGAAGCTGTGTGCAATACTCATTATACATTCACAAAGCCACAAGTCCTTTTAGGGCACAATTTTGGAATCAATTACCATTTAATTCATTTACCAGTATGCCAACTGTGGGCTTGGAATCATGCTAATGCTTTGCCTTTACCTAAACGCCAAGCAATTTCTACATGACCATGATGTAATTAAAATGTTGTAGTTTTACTTGTTGGGGGATGGGTGAAGAGCGTAATTTCTGGGGTGGCAAAGGTTGCGTTCCACAAATCCCAGAATCTCTCCCAACAGGTTAGCTGATGTAATGGTGGGAGTATTACTTGGGATGGGGAGCCTTGATACTGCAAATGCTGCATAAGTTCTTCCAGCTCCCACCCAATTTGCAGAGGCAGATCTTCTCCTAAGCTGCACTAGAACCTCCTCTATTGATAAGCGCCACAAGCTAAATAACCTGACCCGATGTGTTAAAAAAAACACAGAAAAGGTCCCTAATGGGTGAGAACTGAATCAAATAATGTTACACTTAATAAAATAATCCCACATTTCCTTCACTACAGTTCTCCGTTCTGTGTTAAAAGCATAAAAACCTACCCAGAAATCGGATCAACAGCAATGGAGGTTGGATCCTGTAACCCCGAATTGAACAAGGTTTTCCTTTTTGAGCCATCAAAATTAGACACTGAAATTGTCTTTAAACCAGTATCCATCCAATATATGTTTTTATAGATCCAGTCAATTGCTATTGCTGATGGACTGTGCACATCTTCCACAACCTTGATATGGGTGCCTACTTTTTCCCGGGTGTCAAATGGGGCGCTTGAGGGGAGAAAAAAAAAATTCATATGAATAAAGGTTAGGTTAGTTAGAAGCCACAGGAAAGTTACTAAGGGTAATAAGGCACACATTTTATTTTAGAACCACTCTGCTCCTGCTGAACAGATTGGAGAAAGGTTCAGATACCACTCCATACCATTTTCAGAATAGCACTGTGGCATGGCCTTTCAAACTAAAAATGCCAGGCCATCTTTCATTTGCCATTTTAGACAAGAGCCAGTGCACCTTCAGAGCAATGAAGATACAAATAGTAAGAGTGGTGGTATTACACTTTTCAAATTCCAAATGCAAAAAGCAAAACTTAAAACCATCTGGATATGTGGGTGGGAAAGGGATAGAATGCGACCTAATTGTGGAGCAAGGATAATACACTACTTAAAAAATGCATAAATTGGAAAACTGCAAATAAATCACAAACCGGAATATAGCTTTCTGGATAGTGTCTGCCCAAAATAAGCTTTGTTCTTTGATATCGGCATCCAGGGCTACTGTATTCCTTAACTGCTCCACCAACTGGATGTATTCTTTTCTTTCAAGTCCCACCTTCCGGATATCTCGGCGGTTGGTAAATATTAGACACGGCTCCCTTCCTGCGCGAAAAAAAATTAAATTCACCAGGTGCCTCTCTCCAAATAAAAAAAAAAAAAAAGCCATACACTGCATTGACTCATTTACCATCTGGAACATGAAATAAGACTATTTTAAAACTAGTTTACACAAATTAACTATCCCACTCAGGCAGTTTGCCAGTTACACTGCCTCAGATTTCCCTACAGCATTCCCAATGTATGCTTTACAGTTTGATCCCCTAGGAGTGCACCTCTGATGGAACAGAATTGCAAGCACTCAGCATTTTCATATTTCAAACATATTTCAAGCTGGTGTAGGACTGGTAAATTCTGTTCTGCTTCTCAGTTGCTGCAATTGCCTACCACCATCAGCCTAGTGCCAAAGTTTTGTAATATAAAACAGGATGCAATCCATTTACTCAGCAATAGCAATAGGACATTTGGAGAAGGAACTTACCTACTGCCTTGCAAACACCAGTGGATGGATCCATCTGATATCCTTTACTGCATTCACATTTGTAACCACCTTTCAGGTTCACACAGATCTGGCTGCAGATTTCCGGGTTTTGGCATTCATCTATATCTATTTAAATAGCCACAAGTTCTGATTACACCACCATCCTTTATCAAGCATCTGAATGGATCTATGGGAAAATGTCTTACCTCCACATGTTTTCCGATCAATTAGCTTAAAGCCAGCAGTGCAGTCACATTCATAGCCAATCACCAGGTTATGGCATAAATGAGAACAGCCACCATTATTCACTTCACATTCATTGACATCTGTAAGGAGCAAGAGACCAAGTGGTAGTACAGGTATCTGACCCCTTATCCGGAAACCAGTTATCCAGAAAGCTCCGAATTACGGAATGCCCGTCTCCCATAGACTCCATTTTAATCAAATAATTCAGAATTTTAAAACAGATTTCCTTTTTCTATGTAGAAATAAAACAGAACCTTGTAATTGATTCCAACTAAGATATAATTAATCCTTATTGGATGCAAAACAATCCTATTGGGTTTAATTTATGTTTTATTGATTTTTTAGTAGACTTAAGGTATTGAGATCCAAATTACAGAAAGACCCCTTATCCGGAATACCCTTGGTCCCGAGCATTCTGGATAATGGGTCCTATACCTGTATGTAATTTTATTGACTATAATAGTGGTTTTTAGGCACCATTGTTTCAAAGCTCACAATCCTTTGCTCTTCGGGTTAGTAACACTATGGGGCAGATTTATCAAAATGCGAGCTTAGAGCGTAATACATAAAAACTCACCTGTGTTCCATTCATTCCTTTGGGAAGCTCACATTTTGATAAATCTGCCCCTATGTGTTTTAGTGGTCTATATCTCAAAACATGCCAATCATCTTGCTCTAGAACTATCAATGGCAGCCAAGAAACATCTACTCCTTACCTTATTCTAGAAGCCTAGAGGGCAGTCCCTCAAACTGGGAAAACACTAGCTTGTGGGAATTTAAAAATTTTAAAAATCTCAGGTGTAAGGAACCCATAGTAATAAGTATCTTATGCACTTTGCTATGTAATAATGTACACACAGCAAGTGGGGTTTTCACATCACTTGCTACCTGCCATAATATATTTATTCTATGATGAAAAGGGGTAACAGCAAACAGTAAATTAAGACAGGTATGCAGTTTCATCTTAGAATGTAAACTCACTTACATTTCTGCTCTGAACGTATAGCTTTGTTAACTTCTTACATTCGAAATTAATGCAACATTTAAAGTTGGATTCAATTAGAAGGGTCACCTGCTTTAATAGGCCCTAATCTAGTACAGTCAGCAATGCTGTACAACTGGAAACAGCCTTGCATACAGAGGTTAAAGCCAGTCAGGTCTGCCATTGCCCACATAACTCAATTTCAGGGGTTTATTTCACCAGTGAAAATTTATGAGGGGGGGGGGGGGTGCTGACAACAGAAGGTTAGGGACATAGCAGCTGTGTATGAATGATACAAACAGCAGAATGCCAGCATCACATACAGAACAAAGGTTATATTTTAATTTGGGTGACAAAGTTAATTTTGCCACAGTCAAGTCAGTGCTTTAAAGATCTACTTTAGCGCTGTATTTTTATTGGCATTTGCATGTTTTCTAGTGGACAAAACTGTAGCAATTCCTTGCCAGTCACACTTTCTTTGCTTATGCTCATGCATGTTTCAAAGTGGTTAATACGGAACATAAAAAACCCCACATTTATAACAGTCACATATCTGCTTTTCAAGGCTTCATTCGGTTACTATAAAACATGGATACATCTTCCTCAAAGCACAGGTACAAATAAAAAGAGGGAAAATGGGGAAAGAAGCCCTTTACACCCTTAAACATAGTTTGGTTTTGTGATGACACGTGTGTCATTTTCTTCTGTTGAAGTCATGGCATAAAGGTTCTCCATTTAGCAAAAAGTCATAGGGCAAACTTAAAACTATGGGGAAGAGTACTGTATCACATTCCATTAAATATTTGCCATCAAGTATGTAACACTGGCCATACCTCATCAACTATATTGCCTGTGTGCTGCCCACAGGGAATGTCTGCTGGTCACAGTAAACAATCCACCCCACTGTCTCAAGGCTATATAAAAATGTATCTATTCACACTGACTCAAACCTTTAGTCTGACAGCACCTGAACAGCCAAATTGCTTAGATGAACCAAAATTTATAATAGGCTGGATCCATTAACACAACCAAAATGCATTAAGAAAATTATAGTTTGAGTCAGATATCATTTAATCTTGTGTCGCTGTTCTCAAGTTGACCGTCCGGTAGATGCAGGAGAACTATACACAGCAAGCATTCCTTGCATCATGTCACATGATAATTGCATCTGTTCCCAGCATCCTTTGTGCTTTAAAAAGAGAAACCTAAATTAGCCAACCAGCATGTTGCACTCTAAATTGTGGCAGGGCTGGATGGTCTATGAAGACCACACCAGCCAGTCATGCATTAAAAGCATATCGTAAGTAATAGCAGAGAAGAGACAGAAGCTGGCCTTAAGACAAAGTGCTTCTCATTAGCATTGGCCTCATTTACACAACCTCTTGGAATATCAGGAAGTTACATGCCTCCCGTGTACTTACTGCCTATGGGATTGTGGAACATTTTAGAACATAGCACCAACTCAGTTGTTACTTCAGTAGAGAAAGCAAAAATGTTTTACCAGCAACTTACACTCAAAGCAATGGAAAGTCAGAAACCTTAAAACCAGAAACATCATTTTCTTAGCAACCAGGTAACCAAGTCCTACCCCACAGTACAACTTGTCTGATCAGACTTCAGATGTAAGCCATCGACAAGGAGCATCAATTTTCCCAAGGCATCCTAACCAACAACTTGCCTTATGCAATTCCACACCCAGCTGCATGCTTCAACAGTGTCTTTTAGACAAGACCTAGGAAAGACTAAACAAAAAACACAAGTGTGTTTGCCCTGCACCTTCAAATATTTCTTGAAAAGAAAAATCAAGCTAAATTTTCACACAGTTAATATGTTTAGCATACAATAGTTTTAATATTTATCATTATGAAAATGAAAGTTTTGCAGAACACAGAGCATAGCCTCCAATGGCCGGGAAGTGCCAAAATATGGTAATAACTCAGTGTAACGAATATAGCAAACACTAGCAGTGAGACCAAGATTGCCAGAAAAGGTAAATTTGAACAAATAGACCCCATAGCCCATAGGACTGACACACAGGAAGTCTATCACCACAGTAACAGACTAAATTATTAAACAGAAGTCCACCTAATAGGGCATTTTCACTGCCGAGGCCAAAAATAGTAGCAGTCTAAATGCCCCGAGTGTCATTAGCCTTTATTGCAACCATGAATGGTAGCCCCCAGTGACTGTATAAATAGTTTATATAAACTACAGCTTCATAAGCCAATATATAAAAATGCACATTATCAGCTAATTACATACAAATGCATACAAAATCCATTTCGTTATGGTGCTACAGGATCATAAAATAATAAACTGAACACAACATAACGAAGTTTTGGAAATATTTATACATGCACTAGTATCAAAATAGCTAAATGTATTTCACTAGTTTTAGGATGGGATCAGACTTACAGCATTCCTTTATTGGCTCATCACTCCAGTCCTTGCAGTCTTTTTGCTTGTTGCAAACCTTGGCAATATCGATGCACTCTCCAGATCTGCACTTGAATTTACCAGGTCCTGAGCACTGATTGACTGAAGACGGTCAGTATAAGGGAAATGAGGGATAACCATGAGAGAGAAGCTTATCGATTTTGCTGAACAGACATAACACCGCAAATAAAGCCACTTTTATTATGTGCCCACCATTTTTACAGCGTATTTCATCAGTACCATCAAGGCAGTCTCTCACACCATCGCATTGTCTACTGCCATGAATACAATTTCCATCTTCACATTTAAATTGGTCTGGTTGGCAAGTACGAGATGCTGCAACAAAATAAAAGTAGCAGTAGGTAACTATTGAACATCCTGAATAGACTAGGATTAGTGCTAGACTTATACATAGTAGACATTAAAAAGGTACCAAGTCTATAAACAAACCCTAGCAATTTTTTCTTACATTTTGAAATATAATGGCTTCCCTTACAATTGAGAATGCTTTTATAGCAACATTTCCCCTTTAAAGTAATTTAGAAAATACTGTTTACTCCATTCTAAGCACATGAAAACAAACTTTTCAGGTGGAAGAGCAGGTCCACCTGTCACTGCTACATCTGTACATTTCCCATAGAAACACTGACAGACATTTTAACTGCAGAGGTTTTCAGCAACAACCACTGGTTTTCTGTTATCCATCGTTGACCTCGTAGTTAAATTAGTTAATTTTCCTTTTACTTGAACTGTCTCAGCTGTAGCTGCCATATTACTTGATATGCCAAGAGATTAGCTCTAAATTCACCTTAGACTTCATATTTGATGCAGACATTAAGATGCTGTGTGGCATCATTTTCAATTTTGTGTGGTGTAAGAATTATTTTCCTTTCCATATTTAGTCTACCTATCCTGAAATTTCAATTGCTATTAGGCTACTGGGGTCCGGGACACTTGGAAACAAAAAATATTTGCCATTCTGTCAGATTATTTTTACAATTTATCTTAAGCAGCATTCTATTATTCATTTCCTATTAAAAGCACATGTCAACCCAAAAAAAACCAAAACATTTTTTTACCTAAGAAAACAATTCTAATATACTTTACAACATACATTCATTCCAAACTTGTAGTGGTTAATTTGTATATATTATTGCTATTAAAAAGCAGTGTTTATCCTTTTCTATTCCCTGCCCTGGTGGCTCTGGGCAATGAAACAATGTAACACAAGCCAGCAGACTAACAGACCTGTCTTGCTAGAGGAGGCTGGCTTTTCCAACATTGTTTAAATAGTCATAACCAGGAGTTAATCAAATGCTGCCTTCAATAGCATTTATATTTACTAATAACTTAAAGCACTACAAGTTTAATAAATTCATACTGCAAAGCTACTTAGAATTATGTTCTCCATTAGTTAAATTATTTTTTAGGTTGACATTTCCTTTAAAGTAATTTCATGTGGAATGAATTCCATTGTCTGCATCACACTAAATACTGGTATAGGCATTGGTTTTAAGGTTAGAATTAAGTTAAATTAAATTAGGTTAAAGATTCTCTAAGATTAATATGGAACTGGCCAGCACAACTAAAGACTTACGGCAATTCATTTCATCACTCTTGTCCTTGCAATCTGGGTCTCCATCACAGCGCCACTTTTTGTGTATGCATTCTCCAGAACCACAAGGCATTTCATTAGCACTGCACTTCTGGGGAGCTATAGGCTGGCGACCACACTGCTCCAGAGACTCATCGGAGTGGTCTGCACAATCGGAATCATCATCACAAACCCAGTTAAGAGGGATGCACGAAGAATTCTTGCACTGGAACTCATGAGCTCCACAAGTGGGAGGGACACAGTTCTCTTCATCACTTCCATCACTGCAGTCATTTTGGCCATTGCAGACAAAAGTGCTGGAAATGCAACGGCCACTGGAGCAAGTGAACTCAGCTGGACTACAGGTTATATTTCCTACAGAAAAGTAAAGCAGATTAAATATGTATGTGTCGCTCTGTCACACGTCAGGACACACAAGTGTGTACATCTGGTGTACAGCTAGGACTCAGAAGCAGAAGTAGCCCTCCATAAATATAAAGATGCAGCTTGCCTATGAAATACCTCTGCTGTTCTTTGACACTTTTATATTTGGGAGGGGGGGTGCTAAGTAGGTACCTCTTCTGCCTACCCCTTTTTTTTGCACTATACAGTTACATTGTGGAGCATCTTGACCTTTGTAGACAACGACAGGGCAGCTTAAAACTAAACATAATTGAGTTGTCCTAGGAGCATTGGTGTCACATTTTTAACCATTGGTTACTATAGACTCTTCAAGCATAATTACAAGCATTTGTGGATTATGCATGTAAAGGGAAAATCAGAATTAGGAATGCAACAAACCCATATTTTGGTCAGCTACAGAATCACGCACAAAAGATTTGCCCAATTACTTAATCAAATCCAAACCATAATTTGCATATACAAATATGAGAAAGAGAGAAAGGGTTCAATTAACCAATGCTTTAAAGGCTTATAAATATTGAGCTGAACCAGTTCAAAATGCTTATTTGCCCAAATCAATAAAGTGCTGTGATCCAGAACTAAATCCTGAATTCTAAACATCCCTTTTTATAATGCATTCGAACCCTTGATATGCCCAAAATGCAATCAGCCCCATAATGTTCAGTTGATTTTTAAACCATTTCTAGAGTGCCTTAAATTTGGGGGACAGTTTATGATTTTTTTTATCAGCTAGTATTTAACTACTTTGACATGTATACAATGGATAAACATGACCAGGAAAAACCAAATTACTGGTCTAAGCAGGCTCTCACTTATTGTAATTTATCTACAATGGCATGAAAAAAAGGCAGGTGGGTACAGCCTCAAAGAGCCTTGGTAGAAGCTTGTCACAGTCAGTGCCATGTGCTGCTAGGCAACCTATTTTCCCCATAATGTAATAAACCCCCCACACAAGGAATTAATGATGCATGGCAGTCATGTCTGACAGTCAGCATCACAGATTATGTCAAGTAGCAAGTAATCGGTGACCATCCACCATAGAAAGGACTAGTGAGACCCAAAACATGGTGATACACATATCTAGCAAACCTACACTTGGTTGAACAAAACTCAGATAGAATAATAAATCTGCCATCTTGTGAAGAGATTCCTCATGAACTAAGCAAACCAAATGCTTTCTCATAAAAAGTGTACCGATTAAGTTGCTTAGACAAACATATGCTTGATAAGGGGACAAGAGTTTACCTGGTAAGAACCGTATGGCATTTAAGAGACCAAGTTAAATGTCAACATACTGACTGAGATCAAAATGTACATTAACTCTAGAGCTTAAAAATACACAAATTGCAATACAGTAAGGATGAATGTGCTATACCAGTGCTGTCCAACTTCTACGGTGCCGAGGGCCGGAATTTCTCTAGCATACATGGTGGAGGGCCGCTAATGGAAGCCAGTTTTGACCACTCCCCTTTTTGAAACCACACCCACTTCAAAACCACACCTATTTTATCACAATGGTGGTAGCACAGCAAAATCCCAAATGTTTGGTCCTTACTGTGGGGATATCAACCATCATTCATATGTGAAAGAATTATGTCATATTAAGATATACCCTTAAATTCCATATGCCTCCTCCTCCCCTGTGGATAGCAGAGCAACCCCCAGTACATAATTACACACCTTAGGGACCATTTAATGGCTATTTCCAACTGCTAACAAACTCCCACAACAAACCCATGCCAGGTTCACCTCCCACAAGCAGCATAGGGCAGGCAGAGTATGGCACACACAGGCAGCACTCTGCCTGTCCTATGCTGTCTGTGTGTGCCATACTCTGCCTGTCCTACCCTGCCTGTGTGTGCCATACTCTGCCTTCCCTAAGCTGCCTCTGTGTGCCATACTCTGCCTGTCCTACCCTGCCTGTGTGTGCCATACTCTGCCTTCCCTAAGCTGCCTCTGTGTGCCATACTCTGCCTGCCTACCCTGCCTGTGTGTGCCATACTCTGCCTGCCCTACCCTTCCTGTGTGTGCCATTCCCTCCCTGACCTATGCTGCCTGTGTGTGCCATACTCTACCTGCCCTATGCTGGCTGTATGTGCCATACTCTGCCTGTCCTACCCTTCCTGTGTGTGCCATTCCCTCCCTGACCTATGCTGCCTGTGTGTGCCATACTCTACCTGCCCTATGTTGGCTGTATGTGCCATATTCTGCCTACAGTACCTATGTCTGAGGTGTGAAGAAGTGAACAATGGGAGTGATTACAGTCTGAGCCTGAGGTGTGAACACTGCAGGGGGTGAAAAATGCAGGTATTAAAAGGTGTGAAAAACACAGGGGATTATATATTTAAACAATACAGAGGGATTACAGCCTGAATCTGAGGTGAGAACCATGCAGGGGGCCAGTTAATCTCAGTACTGATACCATTTAAAGCTTACACAAAGGTAAGCCATCAAAGCAGCCAGACATGTGGGGGGCCACACAGAGGGGGGTCGCGGGCCGCATGCGGCCCGCGGGCCGCCAGTTGGACAGCACTGTGCTATACTGTTAATGTCCCAATCTTAACCACAGCTGGTAAATTTCCCTGAGGGGCATGGATACATATTTGATATTGTTGCAAGCTCCCAGCAATATATCTAATCTATGCCAGCAAAATCATTTTACACTTCAGTGCTGCGTGGCGACCCTTCTAACCATGAAGACCGCAAAATAAATGATTCCCAGTCAGAACACCACCAAACCATACTTGTAA
This sequence comes from Xenopus tropicalis, assembly GCF_000004195.4. NCBI lineage: Eukaryota > Metazoa > Chordata > Amphibia > Anura > Pipidae > Xenopus > Xenopus tropicalis. The sequence goes on from NC_030677.2 coordinate 128,079,034, forward strand.
AACAGATTGTCTTCCGCCCTATGCACCTTTTACCTTAAAATAACCTTAAAATAAAATACACCAATTTTATATCAGAAGGCAGCCATAAATGGAAAGCAAGACTACTGTATTTGCATTATCCAATGACAGTCAGCCCACAAACCTTATCACACAGTAATAGGGGCCATTGCACACCTCAGTGAGCCAGTGAGCATTCTCACAAAAAAAAAAAAGAAAGTCTCAGAAAAAAAAAAAAAGTCTCCACATTCTCATCGTGAAAAGTAAAGAGAACTCTATAATTCTGTAAATAAACTATACCTACACTACAAGACATTTAACCCTGGCCAAGTTTATATGCAATAACTTGTCCATTACAACACAATTATTTTTTTTCTAAATCCATTTTGCAAAGATTTTCTCCCTGCTTTAGCTTTAACTCACTGCTCTCTACCTTAAACCCCCATCCCCATAATCCCTACTCTAACTACTTCTTTCTAGAATGCAGAAGCAGCAGTGGATACTTCATGCACTAAAGAGGCGACTGGGAAGAAAGGGTGAAGGAACATTTGGGGGCCAGTAATAGGATAAAGGGAAATTAAAGCCAATATGGAGTGAAAACAATGTTTTGAGATGTGGTATCACTATTACATTAAATTGATGTGATCTGCAGGTCTTTGATACTGTGCTTTAAAGGACATAACACTTCTGCCTTGTAGCTCTGGGGGTCCTGGATTTGATTCTTGCCTTGGCACTATTTACAAAGTTTGTACGGTCTCTGTGGGGATTTCCAACAAGCCCAGAGACATACAGGATGGTTACTTGGCTCCTGATGAAAGTTACCCAGTGTGTGAGAAAGATAGGGACTTATATGAATGCTAATCACTACAAATAGCTGTGTAAACATGTTGAGGCTATAATGTGGGGATAGGAAGCATGAATTTAAATGTGAGTTGTAGGTATGTATGTCGCAAGGGAAAGGATATAAGAACCAATGATCCTACAGAATGACAGCTGTCTTCAGGGGTATAACTACAGAGGAAGCAGCCCCTGTGGCTGCAGTGGGGCCCAGAATGTATATGGGGCCCCATGAGGCCCTAATTAATAAGCAATTTAAATATACTGTATATTGGTAAGACAGGCCAACAATCCACTAGCTGTTTTGCTCTTACCACAGTTCTCTTCATCCTCTGCATTAGGACAGTCACTCTCCCCATCACATTTCCAGGAGAGGGGGATACATTGTGTTGAACGGGCACCGCAGCTTATTTCAGTAGCCCTGCATGTTCTCATATCTGAAAGATAATGGATACATTTATCAGTGTATAATGTCCTGGCTAAATGCTACTCAGTGTAAAACCTGTTCCTAGCTACTGACAGGCCAATGACTGACATTTCTAGCTGAACTGTAAATTTACTCCTGTCAGCATGACTGATCATTTAAAATAAAGATAAATTACACCATACTGCCTGATTTCAGGTATGCATTAATGCACTGCTTGTAGGTTTTAATGTTGAGCTATGAATCTAGAAGCTAAAATAGGAATCTAGCTGCCAAATAGGAAAAGGGTCAGTGTTGCTAATTATGTAATTCCAGGGTTGAGGATACAAGTCATGGTGCATGGTATTTAAGCACTCAGTTCTACTCTTTACACTTTTCCTTAACTTTTAAATAAGCCCTGTGGTGTAAATAAATAAGTTGCTTGACATGAGTATGCAAAGAAAAATAGCATTAGCTTTTAAATAGAGTATCGACGTATATTTAAACCTCAAGTAGTACACGCTTCAGAATTACCACTGCAATGTAAAACAACTGAAGCACCGCTTGACCACTTTAATAAGTTATGAGGCACCTGTAAGAGCAGTTTTACTGAATGCTGCTACATACATGCAGCATTAAGATTCTTTTTTAGGGTTGTATTCTTGCATTCTTTAGTGCTCCTGCACCTGCTTTAAGGGGCACTGTAAATGACCCCTCAGGTCTTTTACTGCCATACCATTTAACAGCTCTGTAGGCAAAATACCACCATTGCAGAGGGATACACTACATAGGTAAAATGTGGGGCAAGAGTTGGGGGGAGCTCACTCACGGCATAGCTCTGCGGTTTCATCTGATCCATCTTCACAGTCTGGGTCTCCATCACACTCCCATCGCCTTGGGACACACAGACCATTATTACAGACAAAGTCAGTCTCTGCACAGGTTTTCTTCACTGAGGGAAAGAAAAACAAAATTAAAGTTATTCGACAAGGAGCTTAAGTCTTCATATTGGCATGCACAACCAAGGTTCTCAGCTGTTAAAAGGAGCTCAGCGTGCCTGTATTATCACTCATTCAGAGCTTGTGTTTTAGGATGCGAAATTCCTGGCCCAAATCTGCATAATACAGGTGCATGGCACAAGGACCTTCAACAGAAATAAGCACACAGTAGTATACCTATGGCCGTCTCCCTACTTCTCGCCCCAGGTTTTTTTTGAGGAAGAGAAGGAGGAGGAATCTTCCAAAACAGCCATATATGTATATAACAAATATTGATATATTTCAACTGAGCCAACTTACCACATGAACTCTCATCACTGCCATCAGAGCAGTCCTCATCTCCATCACATTTCCACAATGAAGTAATGCAGTGCCCATTTGCACACTGAAATTGTGACCCTTCACATAAGGTTTTTGTTGCTAGAGGAGTAGAAAAATAATGTTAATCCACATATAGAATCCATTATCAAGAAAGTGTCGAAACACAGGAATGCCATTTATAGAATTCTTAAAGTTGTATAGTTATTTCCTCTTTTGTACCCAATTGTTTATACAAAAATGTTGGCGGCCAAACAAATCTGTTTTTTTAATGTTAAAATGTTTAGTAGCCTCACCATATTGTGGTCTATGCTATAGAAAGACCCCTTATTCAGAAAAGCCCAAAAGTCCCAGACATTACAGATGTATTCCAAACTATTAGGTTTCCACTCTTAACAGAGGGCACGCAGCCAGAGCTACATAACCGAACCAAGATGTTACTTGCTCTTTCTGGTGCAGGTACAATACATTCTGCGCTGCTTCTATGACTGCCGAGGCAGACAAAAATAGGGGGTAGACTTAGCCAATAATAGTGTAGTTTGGCTGCTGACACATGGATGCTTGAAATATAGTGCTTTCTAGTACATGGCAAGTGTATATTGGTCTTATTCTCTTTCCAGTTCTCAATGCAGAAGGTTGGGGGAGGAGAAGAGTCAATATTTTTCTATGTAAAAATGTACCATTCACAACAGTAAGACTAGATTAAATAGGCCGTATTTATTGTCAATTGCAGTACAGGTTATGGCAGCTTTCCACAATGCTCAGGACCTGGAGTTTGCCAGGTAAGGGATCTTTTTGGAATACCATACTTTTAGCCTAGTAAACCATAAACATTAAAATAAACCCAATAAGATTGTTTTGCCTCCACAAAAAGGTTATATATTAGTTAGGATCAACTACAAAGTACAGTTTATTATGACTGAGGAAAAAGGAAACTTAGAAATTTTTAGAAATGAAAATTAGGTTACAATGAAGTCTTTGTGAGATGGTCTCTCCATAATTATGAGCTTTTTTTATAACTGGTTTCCCACAGCTGTACAGTCAAAAGGCAATTAATAGCATACATTTAAACTGGCCACACTGTTGACTTAAAAATGCTTAGCTTAGTCTATACCATACTGGACTGTGTATATGAGCAAAGAAAAGGAAAATCCCACAAAGAAAGGAAAGTATCTGCCCATGTTTACCCCCCCTCCACCTTCTTCCATGCAATCAGACTGTTAGGACCTGGAGAAAAAAAAATGAATAAATGGGACCAGGCCACTTACATTCTAGGACCTGGAGAAAAAAAAGTGAATAAATGGGACCAGGCCGATTACATTCTAAACTACAGCCAGAAAGTTGGTAACATACAGCTGCTGGTACTAATCCAATTGAAAACCCCATCTAGGAACACATTTTCCTTGTCAACATGTTTTATCATTAAGTATGCAGAAATGGGAAGGGGGTGCATTTTTGGGCAAACATTACAAAACCACCAGCTGCAAGCGCCCAGTTTTTTTGGCCACTGAACATGGAGAGGAGAGGTCATTTCAGCAGGCAAGTTAACTAAAGATACCCATAGTTCATATACAGTAAATATTTACTTTCCCTGAAAGACAGACATGGACATTTGTAGGAAACAGAATGGTATCCCACATGAGTAATGTTAATAGGCCAGCATGACTGTGGTACATTCCTAAAATACTGACAAGGGGGAGGATTAGAGGGGATAGGAGCTTTTCTTAAGTAAATAAAACAAGTCAATTAAAAAGTCCATTAACAAAGTGAGGAAAAACACACATCTCCTGTTTCAGTCACAGCAGTTAAACAGGCACTGTAAAGTTTACTAGGGAAAACAATTAAAGAGCTTTGCCTTTGCAGATTCTGCAGAGCACATGAGGGAGGGCAAAACATCAAAAAGAAAAGATAAATAAAAAAATCCAGTAACATTTACAATACAGTCAGCACCATTCATTAATATTTAAGATTAAATTAATGACCGGAGTGGTCCCCCCCCCATCACATAACCAATTCAGAAAGTCTTGAATAATGGGTGGAGTGTTACAGCTTAAAGCTATAGTATTAACATGTAAACCTGTCTTCTGTTCAGCTTTGCTTACTTCTGGGCTTCAGTGGGAACGAATATTTAATCCAATCCAACAATTCTGCTTCTATAGTTTGCAGTTTTGATATTGCAGTGCTAACAGTTTCAAAATGGATCTTTTCAAACACACTGACCTTTCTTGCCTTTAATAAACTGCATAGATATGCTCTGCAGGTCCTACTGAAGGTTAAATGAATAAATATAAAGATCAGTCATGGATATTTAGAGTACTTTTTACACCAGTATGTGCAGCCAGTGTTCCCTCTAAGCCAACATTTGAGGTCAGCACACAAGTTGAGTGCACAAAAAATTGTGTGAAAACAAGTAATTTTGCACAGGTATAGAAATTATCCAGAATGCTTGGGACCTGTTTAAACCCCACCACCATATATTCGCACAGTTTATTTAAAAGTGAACACAAAAAAAAAAAAAAAAAATATATTACTTCATCACACATGTCCCTAAATAGAGGGACAGTTGTATGCAGTATATTTTAGAATATGCAATATTTCAGCTTAATAAGAATAATTTAAAACAAAGATCAACTACAGCCATAAACATTGTGCTTGCCAGTTATGGACTGGCCCACCAGAATACCTAAAAAATATCACACACACATGGCCCATATGGTTGTTCCACTAAAGACCAAACAAAAGGATGAGAGAAAAGTTAAAGATGATCATGCATTCCACGGGCATTGTCTTCCTTCATTTTTATGCTGACATTACATGTATGCAAAAGGAAGAGTAGGGCAAGCAGCACAGGAGTGCTATAAAGAAGAAAAGTTTGGGTATACTGACAGCAAGAGATAAATGAATGCTTTCAAATGTAACTATCTGCAGTGATCTTACTGGCATGTCTAGGGATAAAAAGTGTGACAAAGGCCTAAGAATTTTAGCACCAAGCTATGTACGATGAATTTTTTGGGGCACCCAAGTTTCAATTTCCCCATAGCACCTACATTGTTAGAATTTTGTAGATGACCAAGCTATCATGGGTGGTGTTGGCCACAGCAATGTGTGTGCTTAGGCATTCTTATCAGAGTGCAGGTGGCCATGTTGGGGCACACTTGTGAGTGCCCCAGCTCCCTCATTATGCACACAATATAGGATGCATAGATTCATTCTACTTCACACGTATGTGCATAATGAGCAAGCCCTTAGGGCTGTGGCACACGGGGAGATTAGTCGCCCGCGATAAATCTCCCTTGTCTCGGACGACTAATCTCCCCGAAATGCCATCCCACCGTCGAGAATGCAAATCACCAGTGCGATGGCATACGCGGCGCCACGACTTTCACAAGATGGCCCCCCAACACAATCATTTGTGCACTTGCTGGCGAATTTACCCAGTGATAGGCAGTTTCCATTCCTGTCCTTCGACACAGGTCAGTAGTTAGGGTGAGTTAGTATCATTAGGACCTAGAGCCCCTAGAAGGGTCTTGGTATCAGTGCAGCAATGGTTCTGCCATAATGACCATTCACCAACAATCAAATTATTACAATGGTCTATGAAAAAGCACATACTTTCAAATTACTGCTACTAGTGTGTTTTAGGAAATTTATGAACATAATTAAAGCAAAACACCCCATGTGTATTCATTCTTACAATGTTTTATACATGCAAATTAAATTTTTATAAAAAGTATCTAAGGCAGTGAATGTTATTAAACAAATGACCCTTGTGGTAAAAAACATCAAACCACTATAATATCTCAAAGTACAGTGTACACCATTTCTTTCATACTGCAAATCATCCAGGCATTTTAAAGGTTTTCTGCTAAAACAGACCCTAGTGTGTGTAAGATGCAATAGGGATTGTAAGTCCCACTAGGGAAGGGACTGATGGTAAGAATGGCCAATTTCTAAAACACTAGCACTACTTTGCTCATCATTTTTAGGTAAAGTCTCCTTTTAAGTAGCTTCTGCAAAAGATAGGTGTTCAAAGAAAAATAGATTCCCTGAACTTGTGTTCTTTTGGCGATATTTACAAGCAGAAGGAAAAACCAGAGCAAAGGGAAAAGCCTGAGTAACATCAAGGGAAAGGGGCTAGGGAAGAGAGTAGAGGTTATTAAAGGCCTGAGTTGTTTAAAAGCTTATTACAAAAAACTATTCAGACAAAACCTCCCCAACTTGTGAACTTATCTAATCTTCCCAATGGGAAAGCTATAGTTCTAATAGTCAGCATGCTTTCTAACAGCCTCCACTGGCCAGAGACTGGGTGTTGACCCATTCATGAACAGCTGGAAAGACAGATGTTTGCATCTCTGCTGAGAAAAAACAATTTTCTAGAACATGAAGCTCCAAATACATTTATTCACCAATGACCCTGCTTTAACATGTCTAAATATTTTTACACATTTCTACTGAAAGTGTCAAAACCATAGCAACAAAAATAATCGTAAGACTTAACAAGCAGTCAGAAGTTTGTCTCATAAATCAGAACAATGAATAAAGGGCAACGAGTCAGAAATGTTAGGATTTGTCATAACCCTTTATGCTCACAGAATGAGGATACTTCCATACCAAGGATTTAAATTTTCAGCATAACATGCTAGGTTGTTCCCACTTATCCATTATGTTTGGCAGTACATATTGGCAAAGTACCTATAACAAAAAGGGTGGGCTGCATACACACATTATATTTTGAGTATATTACCGAAAGCTGTTCAATATGGCTAACGGCATATAATTTGCCCGCCTATTTATTCTGGCAGAGAAATGGCCAACACATACCCGTCACTGATAAAAAGAATAAATGAAAACAATTAGTTTCTAAGAATGGCATGAATTGCAGATTAAATGTTACACCAACGACACTTTCAGCCGCACATCAGTGTCTAGTTTTGCTATCCCAAATCAAGAAAAATTCCGCAAAAAAAAAAGTGAAATATGTGAAAGACCGAATTCAGGCAGGATCTAGCTGAAAATGTTCACCTGTCCTGATTACACAGGTCATCAACCAAAAGGCTTTTTAACCAAACAAGCCTCAAAAAGTTGGCAGGACACATTGTGTGACCAATAAAGTTAAAGATTTATTGCTAGATCCTTTATCATAATTACTTTTGCTGGACTCTGCAGAAAATAGCCAAATATTTTGCTTTAAGCCCTTTTGCTAGGCTGTTTTATGTTAAAAATATCCTGTTTATTAGTTACACATTTTAAAAACTGCTGTGGGGTTGTTTCCTTTGCTTTACTTTAACTTTTTCTTAATCACTAGGAGACAATCAGATAGGACTTGACCACTGCTGCCTTACAACCCAACTTATAAACTCAATTAGAAGCTCAGTCAGCATTGCTTTGTAAAACAGACAATATACTCTGCACTTGAATGTTACTTGAGTAACTGGGTCTTCTTGGCTTTTCCCGCTTATGGATTTTTAAGAAACTGCATGCAAGAGTGCCATGGGAATAATATTGTAACTTATAAACACCTACTATGCTGGGCACACCTGCAGCATGAACTGCATGCAACGAAGTTACACACGCAGCAGATGCGAACTGTGAAAACTGGTAACTGTTTCCACTTGTGATCTTGGCGTCAGTCTTTCTACAACGTCTGGCAGAAATAGAAAATTAGATATGAATGAGATACGCTCGGGTGCAGGCACATGTAGACGAAATCCACAAAGACGCAAGAGTTTGCATTCTCTCGCGTTTTTGTGTGTATTTCGGCTACATGTGCCTGCACCCGAGCGTATCTTTCATTCATTCAGTGCAGGCAAATTTAGGAGGCGTAGGGCAGTATTTTCAGCAAACGCTTTTCTGCTTGCCAAAAATATCTGCTCTACGCCTCTTCTGGCATTAGCCTAAGAGACAAGAGGAAGGCAAATAATTAAAAAAAAAAAAAATATATATATATATATATATAGAGATATATATATATATAATTTTTTTTTTTTTTTAAATTATTTGCCTTCCTCTTAGTCACTGTATACTTTTAATAACTACCAATGTCTTTTTTTGTTTTTTTGTTTTTTATTTTAATGGCTAAAGCATGGGCATAAATAAGTCAGTGAGCATGTTCTAAAGTTTGTCTCCAGCAGGGCACGCTCTGCATCAAGCTGGAAGCCAAACTGGCTATTTCAGTTATCCTGTAAAGCTGTAAAGGCAAGTTTCCGTGGTAACAGAAGGCAGGAAGATAATAGAACAGGTTGATCTTTGGCAAGATTGTACAAGGGAGCCAGAAGAGAAGGATATAAATTTTCTCAATGTATGCAGTCACAACCAGTGTGTCAATAAAAGTACCAGAAATCATCAGAGATTTAAATAACTATCTTAAAAGGAGAAGGAAAGTCATTTTGGCGTTTTGCTGCCAATAGATTTGCCACATTAGTGCCACCTAGAACACTATTTATGCTGCAGAAAACTTATCATACCTATCATTTATGAGTAAAGAGCCTTAGAATCTTTCGGATTGCAGCTGCCATTTTAGCTTGGTGTTCATAGCTTCCTGCTTGCAGTCTAGATGTTACAGCTCAGACACCTAAGGGTGGGGGAGTGAGTTTTATGAATTCTTAAGGGAGGTGGGAGGGGAGAGGAGAGAACTGTGCAGACACTGGCCCCCAGAAGATTTTTTCTGAGAGAGGAAGTCAGATACCCTAAGAACAGGTTTACAAAAATAGAGACAAGAAATCCTGTGTTTCTTTTGATAGAGGACTGCAGCGTTTCTGCGAGTGCTCATGGCTGTATTTACATAGACCTTTCTGATAAAGCTTACTTAGTTTTTACCTTTCCATCTCTTTTAAAAGGTACAGTTCAGTGGAAATGTAACACTGGGTAAATAGACAGGCATAACAGTTTTGTTAGTTTGCTTTTGATGCCGAGCACGCAGGAGTGTATCAAGAGCAAACTAGCTTAACAGTTATGTCCCAAGTGGCATCCCCTCAAAACGCTGACTAACAGAGGTTAGAGAGCTGCAACGCAGGAAGTTGAGTTCTGGCTATTACATTAGACCAGTGGTCCCCAAACTTTTCTGCATCATGGACCAGTTTCAAGCAAGGCAATTTTTCCAAGGACTGGGAGGGCGCATTTTAGGCACATAATTAAGCACAATAAAGTATTCATTTTCATTGTCTTTGAAGCTATTATAGACTTCAACCGGGACCAAAGGGGAACCGGTTTGGCACAGCACATGGCCCGGTGGTTGTGGACCACTGTTAGATATTTGCTCACTCCAGCCTATATACAATAGATGTTTGACTAACTGCATTGAAGCATTTTTTTTTATTATTTTGCACAGCCTATTTACCCAGTTTTAATTATTGGGTAAATAGGTTTATTTTTATTTACCCAGTTTTATTTTTACATTCAATCTAGCATGTTTGATGCGCATCATTGTTGCTGTCCTCGGTCCGACAGCCTGCCGGTTTCATTTGACCGTTTGGCCCTAGGGCCAAACAACCAAATTTGCCCAATATCCCCCACCTTAGGTGTGCATATCAAGAGAAAATCTGGTCATTTGGCAACCTTGCCAAATGAGCAGACCTTATAGTGTATGGCCACCTTTACAGTTATAGGCTACAGAAACAAAAATATAAACAGTCCTATTATATGTCTTTATGTCCTCCTTAGATGTACTGAATTGATTAACCTGTAACTGTGGGCTAGTGCTCTAGCTCAAAGCTGCATCCAGGTAGGAAAAGGTTGCCAGTGTACACCATTTGCCTTTGACTTTAATCTTAATCCCCTTTTTTGGACTTTAAGTTTAAGATTTAAACAAATCTGCAAAGGGATATAACCACAAAAATAAAATTTTGCTTAGAATTAGGCAACTTTCCAATGTACATTTGTGGTTTAAAGTGTAATTGCTAGCGAGAGCAGTGACCATGGATAACCATTGCACTGGGTGGGTCTGGGGTAGTGTGCGATCCTGTGTGCCACCTGCATAAAAATTTGGATCATCACAAACCGTATTTGCCTGACCTTTTGTCCTGATTTATCTGATGAGATTTTAAAATGTAACATAGAAATTCTGGCAAAATTCCATGCGACTGCATAGCATGCAGTCGCTGCAACTACTGCATGTAGTTTTAAACTAGCAGATTCTAGTCTACCCTTTCAGGAAGTTTTACTAACCATATCAAAAGTAATGAGAACAGCCAACAAACCCAAGTATTCATACAAGTGTAGGGAACTGGTAAATTTGGACAGCTATAAGGGTCCTCTGTGTAATGAGAAGCGGGTCCCTTTTCCTGGGTCATAGCATGACCTTTTGCAGTTCCACAGTTTGTCCATAAGGTAGCACTGTGGTGCATAGCCCCCAACTGTCCCTCTTTTGACAGCTCAACCGGCAGTCCCAGATTCTTATTGAAAAGTCCCTCATTTCCCATCGATCTCCTGCACTAAAGGATACAAATTTAATTAAAAAGTAGCTTTTGGCAGAGAGCCTAGAAATCTTAATGAACGTCACCTGCACTTAGAAACATTGTTTCAAACAATTAAATAAGTGGGCTTTTGGCAGAGAGCCCGGAAAGTTAAAACACCCCACCTGCACTTAGATACAATTGTAACTAATAACCTAAACAGGTCTCTTGGGGGAAATGAGACTAACAGAACTGTTATAACATAAAACAAGACCCCAAAACCCCCAGAAATGTGTTCAAACATTTCATAATCTGTCAAATGGGAGTGGTATTTTAGGGGGTGTGGTTGTAAAAATGGGCATGGTCAAAAAAATTTCACCTTGCGCAGCATTTATTTTTGCCCCTCTTTCCATTTTTAAAATGTTGGGAGGTATGCTGTGGTGTAGTATAAAAAGCTAAGCAGCCATGAGGGCGTAAGCCTTTTGGTGAAAGCTCTCCACCTGAGTAAGCAGGTGGGAAGATTGTGGTGGAACTTGGGTATAGGTAGGCCCAGACAGGTCAGGCAGCTCCTGTAATAGATCACACTAGGTATGATAGACTGGCAGGGATAGCTAGTGAGCCGCTTTCTGACCAGAAATTGCAGAGGGATTATTATCCCGGGTATAATACTGCCCAGAGGAGGGTTACCAGTGTACAGACCTAGGGCTAGATAGTTGATCACCTACGTTCCACTGGAAGCCATAACCTGAAAGCTGGGGGTAACCCATTGTGCCCTGTGAGGAGAGAGTCATTGTAACAATTTGTTGTGAGTACTGTCTGACCTGTGACATGCTACTACCTGCATATATTGTACTTGTTATTACTCCCAAGTGGCTGTGTAAATAAACAGTTCATTGTTCAACTGGCACCCATTTATTAAGAGTTACAGTAACACAACCACCTGGCCTCCAACTCAAGCGAGGGCTCACGCCTGAGGGAATAAGTCTCATCCCAGTTGATATACGGTGTGTTTTATGGTAAACAGTAGGAGTTAATTTACCATAAGCTTACACAAGCAAAAACCAAGCAGAAAGTTTAACATGTTTAATGCCATATTAAAATTCCACCACTCTACATTAATTTCTATAAGCAGATTTATCAGTTGGTAAACTAACTTGCATGCATCAATAAATACGCTTCTAAAAATCCAGTAAAAATGAATAGATAGCAGCAGAATATTAATGTGGTGAGACGTAAGGGGACGTAATATGTAAAACACATCCAAAATGTGAAAATTGCAGTTCCCAAATCATTCTATTTAACCGTTTAACTGACAGAAGTTCAACTCCCCTTAAACACATTAGTAGAAAATGCCAAACTATTGACATTGTATTTTTAACATCTTTGGGTATTTCCAAAGGAAAAAAAAAACCCAGTGTCAAACCTTGTCAAAAAGATCCCACATGCTTGGGTGCAAAGAAGCTATAAAATTTAAAAAAATCTAGGGAACACGCTTTTTACAGAGATGTAAGACTAAAAATACGAAATCTGAATTTCCAAAACTTAAATTTGAGATTAAAAAAAAAAATTCAGCATCTAAAAGCTAGCTAGGTTATGTAGAAATCATTGCGAGTTGTATTAGCAAAATTCAAGCAGTCTTCCAACCAGAGTTTGGGATTAATTTGAAATTGCATCAGACTCAGAGGGATAGGTATAAAGTGATCTCACAGTTACACTTATCAAGATTACAGAAAAAAATATTTTCTACATACGAATTTCACTTTCTCTGACTATATATACTGCCATTCATGTTTAGGATTGTGTAGTAAACCAACATTCCTTAAAAACACAGCAGGCAGGGATTACTGGGTTCCCCATCCATAAAGGTTGTGCCATCTTTTATGAACGAAAGACCTAAAACTTCAGGCTCCAATATGGAGATGTATGTTCTCCAACACTGCATGTTGCGCTATATACTGGCTCTTTACTGTCATTTCTTTTATGAATTTCTAACACCACAGATAGGGGATCTAGGGCAAATGGGGCAAATGGAGAACTGGAAGGTCTTCTGCTAAAAATGCAGGATCTACATTAAATGCCATTGGAATAATTAATGTTGAAATATACTATTTTTAGATGTTAAAGGACTTTATTAAGCTAGCATACATGATTATATTTTTAGTAGAATTAAGGAATGGTACTTTAAGTTACAGAAAGTTTCCTTATCTGAAGACCTCATGACCGAAACATTTCAGATAAATCCCACACATGAAATTACATGAAATAGTGAACTTAATCCAGAGGGGATAAAACCATAACCAAGCTAAAATAAAAGGGAGGCAGTTTTGCCTTTTAAAAGCAGAGTGAGACAGGTCTATTTAAGAGTTCTTAGCACAACACAGACTCAAGCTGCATCAATGTCACAGCTCTCATTAGAGAAAGCCTATGTATTCCATGCATACTGAACAAAAGAAATAAGCAGGAGAAGCAAAACTGCTTTCATGTACAGTTAAGCTTTATCTAGAGACTTTCCAGCACAACTGATGCAATACATTTCCATATCATAGGAAAAACAAGCTGTCATGAGCTTTACCCAATAAAGAGCATAAATATAACGGATGGAAGAACCAGTTCTTACTGTGTACATGTAACAAAACCATATGCAGTCTGTTACAGATACAAAACTATGAGTATATAAAGACCCTACCACAGAAGCCCTGTACTATGATGCTATACATTTGAGGGTTTATTTATGCAAGTGCAGTATGCCAAGTGCTATTACAAATGCATGTTGCTATGTTTTCCCACAAATGCAGTGGGTTACAGAATTTTATAGTGTAACTGGCTCCTGCAATTGCGTCTGATGTGCAAAAGGTAGGCTTTAGGGCTTTAAATGTTTATTTCCATTATGGCAATGGTTTATTTATTGTCCAAGGCAGTAGTTACCTACATTTGTAATGTGGTATTTCCCTATATTTAGTGAAGATGTTAAATAAGGGTCTACCACAGTGGCGGTTGGCTTTCAATTCAAGAGCCTCTTGGAGCTTAAGCTTTAGTTCATAAAGTTACAGAAATTACAAAGTATCTAAGTGATTTGGCCACAGCACCAAAAAACTTTGAAAAGCAAAGATTTTTTACCCCAAATCTCAGCCTACCTGACCTTTAAGCTGGGAATTCCAGTGTATCTTTGATAAGAGATAGGATTTTTTTTGCCAGAATAACCCTGCCATTTATAGCGAGTCCCACCCTGCTACAGTTGCAAACCCTCTAGGAGAGTCAGCCCAGTTTCAGATCCACTGGTCTCCCTCATTCAGTGTAAAGCTGGTCATAGACGCACAGATATTCTAATATTATTCGGTGCATGTATGGTGGATTGACTTGGTGACCCAAAAGCCTTGGATATCAGTCTCCTCAATCGGACAGGACAGAAAACTTTGATTGTGCATTCAACAGTGCCCGAACAAAGGCAAGCATTTAGGGCTGAATCGTCAGATGGGGTAGAATTAGTATTGTTTCTACCTCTATAGCAGACAATTCACGACAACACGCAAAGTAAATTCTGAACCTTTCCAACAAGTACATTTGTGGAAATTAAGGTGGCCATACATGGGCTGATTCTAGCTGCGATATCAGTCCCTTAGACCGGTATCGGCCGTGTAGGGGCACCAACGACGGGCCTGCCGACCAACATCTGGCCTGAAATCAGCACATATCAATTGGACATCGGCTCGTTCATGCAGTCCCCTAACTGACTGGCTGTTCTACACAAACTTAGTAGCGATGAACAAATCCGTCCCATGTCGCCCAAAAATTCACGTAACTGGAAAAAACTACATTCAATTTTATACAAGATTTCCAATATTCAATTAAATGAAAATTTATAATTAACTTATTTGTAAGCGTAGCAACTACGGTTACTCCTGTTGTAGTGCATCTGTTTGTTATTTCCTATAGTGCTGATCCTCACTGTATGTATGATTAAATCACTGTTGTGCAACCAGCTCCCCTCCAGCCAAGACTAATTCCTCCAAAAAATTTTCACATGCTTTGAAATTAAAAGGCTACTTTTGCATGATTGTCTGTTACTGCTAAATATGCATTTTGTACAGATCAGTATTGGAAGAGGTGTCAGGTGGAAAGGGGGGTACCAGTGGTTTTCAAAAATGCAGTGTTAAAGGGTGTTAGAATGGTTGTAGGAGAGCAGGATGAAGGATGAACAAATACTGCTTCCCATAGAAATTACACTTACAAATATATTGGAAGTTTTAAAATTACATTTGCTTTCATTATGCAGTTATATATGGCTTTATAACCCATGTAAAATACAGTTGCTTTGAGATGGCATTCCAGCTGAGGACATGAAAGGGAGATGGAAGTTTTATATTGCAATTACAAGCAGTATAACAGAAGAGTTAGGGCTATATGACATAATAAGTGTTCTGTTCGGGCATAAATACACCATCCTGAGAAAATGTCAACCCGCTGACTTCCACCATAGCTTTAAAACACAAAAAGTTTCAAAAACCACCAGTGTTAGCTGACCGGAAGATGCCACCATCCTTCTAGCATACAAGAGTTGTTTTTTCCTTTATTTTTTTGTGCCAAAATCCACCGTGTACACAGATACATGGGTTCCATTTTTTTCAACTATCTGAAAACACAGTATTTCAAAGGTGAAGTAGTTCTTTTAAAAACACAAAAAAAAATGGCCAAGTGCATCAAAAAATACCCATTTATTATAGCAAGAATTAATCTTAGTGTTACAAGGGCATATCCTTTTATTAGGTGAATAGAAACCTCTTAATTTTATGTTTGCATATATGGAATGCTTCTTCCATTTACAGTTCTATTGGTATATTGCATACCTCTTGTATAGTGGCCTCCACAGACAATAGAACAGGTTCAGCATCTATTAACTAAAAATAGAATTGCATACCTCATTGATTGGACACATATACATATTATACACACATATATACATACATATATACACACACACACACACTATATATAAATTATATATATTTTATATGGATATGGTATGCTGTGTGCCCACACTAAGCAATGTAACTTCTATCCTAAAAGAAAGGCAGAGGCCTGCTTTATATAGAAGGTACACTAGCAAATAAACACTAATTTTACTGTAGACAATTGAGGCTATTAGACCACTAATGGAACCTTACAAAAGTCCCCCCCATCTTTCAGTCCATAGCAAAACAATTTTCTACATGCACCACAGCCCTTAAAATACTTTTAGTATGTGCAACATCAATCCCATCATGGTTAATTTAACTTATGATTACACGGTTTTAAATGGCTAATGTGTGAATACAATTCTGCTTATATAAAGATCCACTGAGGGCAAAGGAATGGCAATTCACGACTTGCCTCCACATATAGAGGCACATGGTATATACTTACTTGTGAGGTGGTAAAAGCATTTCAGTTTGGGCTATAATTGCCCACTTTTATCAAAGGTCATTTCAGGGCAATAAAAACTATTCTTATTTTGTATTTCTTGTATATTTGGGCACAAACATTTTGTACTGCACTGCTCGTATTCATAACCACTTTGACCCATGTGCTAGCACAAGTTAAAGTTATACAGAAGTTTACGGTGGCAGAGGACATTACATTTGTTACTATTAGGAAGTATAATTAAGTAAGTAACTTGCATGAGATCAGTGAAGGCCCTTTGAGTACATACAATGAGTCACACTACATTACACATCATCATATGAAGAAGATTAAAATAAGCAGCAGGTGTATTTCTGTCTTGTAGAAAGAGCTTTGGCTACTTATCAAAACTGTATGTTAATTTTGACAGGAAGAAAAAAAACAAATACAAAAAACAAGCCTATGCCCAAGGGAGTAAAAGTGCACTAAAGTATCAGTGGCAAATGGTTGCCAACCAGAGTGCATGCTGTAGACAAATAGAACTGTACAACTATGTATTCTGAAGATACATTTTAGTTTTCAGTCACATGATATATTTCACCACGTGTACTTTGGTCTATGAGAGAAGTAAAACACACTGAACAGCAACTACTGCATAAAAACAAACCAATTCTCCACTCCTGGCTAGGCAGTAAGACCATGTATGGACACCTTGGCAACAGATCACCCTTTCCAATACCTGCTGGACAGCAGATATCTCCTAAATACAATAGGTCACTTATAGATTAGGTGCTGGCAGATCCAGAAAGGAGAAGGAACCTCAGTATCCCTTTAAGAGCCATTCACATTATGGATCACATGGACCAATCAAGTAAATCAATCCCATTCCAATGCAAAATAGCCAGTCTGGAAAAGAACAGACCACTTTGTCAAATAATGGCAGTTTCAGCAAGTGTATGGACACAATAAATCCAAATTTAGAGATTTATTGTTCAACGTTAAGAACCAAAAAATCCACTTTACACTGCATTCAGGATAATTTGGGCAGTTTTCACAGTAGTCTATGAATATGTTTTTTGTTGCTCATTGCAAGCAGTATGGTAATTCGCCCTCGTTAAGACAAATAAGTTGTTTCAGCATAAGCTAGTACATGTTTTACTAGAAATGTAGAAAGCAACAACGAACCTTTATATGGAGTATATTTTCCATAAACATTTAGACACAAATCTCCTTCTGTACAAAATATAAGCGGGCAATTCAAAGATAACACATTACAGCTTCAATAGGGTTAAACTGAAAGGCTGCCAGAAAAACCTCTGCTAGGAGCCTTTTCCATAAGATAGGAGCATGCGTGTCAGGAAACCCAGATGGCAGGCAGTCTGAACTAATGAAGTTTAGTGGAAAGTGACCTTTCCTATGCAAAGTCATTAGTAACTTTATGTTTGTCTTTTACTTACACACAATGTTGAGCTCTCTGCACAGCAGCTGCTGCACTTAAAGGTACAACTCATTTCTGCCTTACTAAAATACAGTCGTTGGTATAAAGCACAGATTCAACACTATTTATTTACATGAGTCAACTGATTTTAGGCCTCAACAGCATATAGAACAGGGAGTGTGGTGCTTTGATGTTAGTAAACTAGTAAAAGGTGCTCACTCTTAACCAGAAAAGTCCTACTCGTTAAATAAGCTTGTTAGCAATTAATCTATAGAGTTGAAAAGCCAATAATCTAAGTGGCACCTGCTCCTAATTGTCCAAAGGAAAAATGTCCTTGCAGGATAAGGATCACTTGTTCTACACTTTAGATTCTGGGCAGTAGAAAGTAAAGCTGATGGTAAACTAGTTTACACTTTCCAGGCCACCTAATTGCTGTAGATTAAGAGATGTGCTTGGTTTAACCCAGTGATCCCCAACCAGTAGCTCGTGAGCAACATGTCGCTCCCCAACCCCTTGGATGTTGCTCTCAGTGCCCCGAAACCAGGGAGTTATTTTTGAATTCCTGACTTGGGGGCAAGTTTTGGTTGAATAAAAACAAGATTTCCTACCAAATAAAGCCCCCTGTAAGCGGATAGTGTGCATAGAGGCTGCCTAATAGCCAATCACAGCCCTTATTTGGCACCTCCATGAACTTTTATGGTGCTGGTGTTGCTTTCCAACTCTTTTTACATTTGACTGTGGCTCACAAGTCAGAAAGGTTGGGGACCCCTGGTTTAACCTATCACCTGACACTGACTGCACAAGCCAAAATTCTGGAGTATTGGGTTTCTAAATGCTTTAGGCATTCTAGTTTTGACACTAGAGGGGGGAAAATGGCAAAAGCAAAAATTGCTACATACTGGGAACATACTATCTTTCCCATTGGTTATTCTGGAACGTATCAGGTTGTGTCAGACTCTTCCAAAGAATTATTTAAGACACCACTTCTCACAAAAGATTTACATGCTGCCTTTGTAGTTTGGCTACCAAATAGGACATAAGCCTAGGTTGGGACCAATAGGTCTAGTGTATTTAATTAAGTGCTGAACAGTAGCATAAACACCACTTTTTGTTAATACACAGAACTTCACCATTAAACATGGAGGGTTACTCAAAATCCATTCAGGAAGACTCACAGTATCTCTTGTGCCAATTCCACTTACTAAAGGTCAAGAATATGACTCTCACTGACAAAAAGGGAGAGGTATTCCAACCTTAAGAGAACACTCACTAGAGGTTGACATTACTAACCCCCCTTAACTTTCCAGCACATGTGCAAGCTGTGCGACAGAAATAGTAGCACCCACACACTCATACAATTCTCCATGTATACATGACATTGCAGCCTGCTGGGGCAATCATGTTATTCTATGTGAGGCTGCTGCTGACAAAGGAATAGGCACAAGTGCTCAGCAAGTAGCAAGGCAAGCCCCAGAGTCGGATTTGTATTATTATAGTACCACCAGCAAGGACTCAGCCCCCACTGCCCTTTAAATACCGCTGCTGGTTAACCCTTTAGAGACTGGAGCAGAAATTCAGACGTAGATATACAGTGAAAGCCCACAGTAGCGACACTTATTTGTGACAAAAGGGAGATAGAATAAAGCACTATAATCAGTCGGATAAGGCAAGGGTAATGGAAGCCCAGTCATCTCACGCCAAGTTGCCCAACAGATGATTTATTAGGCGACATCTGGCCAAGGAGAATATGCCCCACTTGGTATCCATTGCCCCCATACGTTTGAGCACATACCGGCTTCAAGTTTCCTTACCGGTAATCTGCAGCAATGATAGCGGCACCTCAGTGTGAGGGGTGCGAGGAAATAAAAGTGAGGGAAGCAGCAGGCATATGGCACCCACACGCCACTCACCATGAACCAAGCCGAGATCCGGGTGCAGACAGCAGAGCAGCAAGAGCAGGACAACCCCCCTCCAGGAGCGGCTCATCTCGCTGCACCCTGCAGCACCCAACCCTCCTGAGATCCTATCGGAGGGAATAATACACACAGGAACCGAGGCTGCTCGGCTTCTCCCTACGTTGTACAGCACACCTTGCCGGCTCCCTTTAAAGAAAATCCACAGCGTTCCTGCGAGAAGCCGGGGTGGAGGTGGTGTTTGGATGGCATGCACAATCCCTGGCAGGAGGGGGGTGGAGGAGGCAGGTCCGGTGGCGAGGGAGAGACGTGCAGTTACAGGCGATTCCACAGACGCTTCCCTTTATAGCAGCGGCAGCGGCTGGATGAAGATGTGGAGCGGCGGCGGCAGGCGGCGCCCCTGAGCTCAGGCGTGTAGCTACGGGCCGGACTGGGCTTTGGGATCCAGGCGCCGAGAGCCAGATCCGGAAAATTCTGCAGCCCGCTCGCTGCCTATAGGGACGGCCGTCAGTGTGCATGTTATGTCATACACCGGGCGGGCATGTGGCGGGAATTCATGGCTGGATATGCGACGCTCTTTAACGCATGGGAGAGCAGAGGAGTGTGTGTATGCGTCTTGCTGCCGCTACTGTGTCGTGTAGAACACTGCGATTCTGTCTGTACAGTGTCTGTACCCCGCTCTCTACCTACAGGCACTAGCAGCTGGCAGTATTTCTAGTACTACCCGCCAAGGAGACTTGTCAGTGTGTGGAGGACTGGAGTACAAGCTGTCACTGTTGCACTACAATAGGACGGGGAGAGCTGTCAGCGCGCAGCACTACATGGCACTTCTCATTGGCAGGCTGTCTGTACTAATGGAATGGCTGCTCAGGGCGTGAGGATGGGGGCAGTGCAAGTAGTTGGCCTATGGCTGGGTTTTACCTGCTCAATTCATTTCAGATAAGGCTGTTTTTTTCCAGAATTCTTTTTAAGCCTGGCTTTCATTTATAAAGTGCAAAGCTTTTCATGTTGTTATAGTGCTCAGTCCAGAGCTCAGAACCAGAGTTTGTAGGCACCTTTGGCTCATATTACAAGTGTTTACCCCTTCCACCACTTTAACTGGATTAAGTTTCAGCCCCAAAGTTTAGGAACCGCTGCTCTAACCTGAACACCAAGGGGCACATTTACTAATCCACGAATGTCCAAAAGCGCCCGAATGCGTTTTTTTCGTAATGATCGGTATTTTTGCGACTTTTTCGTCACCGTCGCGTTTTTTTCGGTAATTTCCGCAACTTTTTCGTTGCCATTACAACTTTATCGTATATTTTCCATGACTTTTTCGGCGCCATCGCAAAAAAATCGGATTGGTTTTTCCGCCATTTACAATTGCTCAATACGGAAAAATAGTGACGACGACGAAAAAGTCACGCAAAATACGATAAAGTCATGACGGCGACGAAAAAAATCTCACAAAATACAAAAAAATCGCAACAAAAAAGTCGCAAAATTTTCGTTTCCAATCCAATTTTTTCCCATTCGGGATTCGGATTCGTGGATTAGTAAATGTGCCCCCAAGTAATGGGTACAGTCAGATTGTTGTGTTAATCGTGACTGTGATTGTAAACTTGTATAATCCAGTCAGCCGCTGTCTGTACTTACAAGTGGAACGTGTAGGACTCTGATACCTGTAATTTGCTGTTGGGAGTGTGCAAGGTTAATAATTAACATGATATTATCTTACCTAATAAATCTGTTAGGCGGACCCTCCTGACCAAATGCAACAACCACGCCTTCTATTAATATACTCAAATATGCACTAGGCATGATTATTTATGGTGATGTGCTGTCTTGGTGTACACACTGCCCTGAAGGTACTAATTGGGGTTGATATGCATACTTTGATATTGTTGCATTTCTTTTGTTGTTTTGTTGTAATTCCATAAACAAAATCCTTGAAACAAAATTATATAACAATGACATGGGTGATTTGGAGGAAATACAGAATTACATGCTTCCAAAAATGTGTCATAGTTTGTTCAGTGGTGTGGTTTGATAACTTGTAAGAAGTCAAGAAGTCTGTACTTATATATGTTTTTTTAATTTGGAAGAAGAAGCTCACTTTAGCCTCTACACCTCAATTTGTATGTAAGCTGTCCCTCACAACTGCATGTTGGGAGGATTTCTCTATGTGTTATTACAAGGGCAGGGTGCAAAAATACAGGCACCATCCACCATATTTTTTGCACTTTTAGCCCTGTGCACAGGAAAATTTCCAAATGTCCTGTGTTAGCCCTGTATTAGTGCCTGCGCTAAGGAAACCAGTAAGTACAGGGCTGCCTAGTGCCCGCCAATGCTGCGTTCTGCACCTGGCAGCATGGAGCCAGATTTTATATCCAGCATGAGGTGCAGGGAGCAGCCAGACCTTGGATATGGATGCTCCTTAAATTAGCATTAAGTGACTTTAAATGCTCTTTTATTTCTGTCCACTTCTAAACATTAGGCACCATGTGTTCTCAGTATGTTTTGAAACATAAATTACATTTGTAGTAGAGAACAGAGTAAGTAAACATGTTATCACTATGTAAACAATGGGCTATAAAAATTGATTGTGAAGGGAAATTGTTATGATTGGTTTTGCTGCATTCAATTTTTGTGCAGCTCATAGTGAAGAAAGTATCTGTTTTAAAGTTGTTATTGACTAGTAACTCCTATTCACTACTTACTTCTGATAGAATAGTTGATTTCAGCAGTCAAACTTAATATTCCTGTGGATGTTACAAATATTTGTAGTTAAGCTTATTGCAGTTGGTTGGACTCCCATGGTTTTATACACACATAGGCGTCTTGGCATGCGTTAGCATCTTGCATTAGGAGATTAACATTGACTTAATAGGTTTAAGGCTTTGCAAGAGACAGTGTTATATTGCAAGAAATTGAGAACTACTACACAGGCTTTAAATATATAATGTTACATTGTTGTAAGCTGCTTAAAAACTGTCTCTTGAGTTTAAATCTTTTCTAAATAAATGTTGAACATTTTATTAGTATTTTACATATTCTGTAAATTCTTTATAAATATATGAAGAATTAACTGTCATTGCAATTTTCTTTAATTGATTACATACAACACATACATACAATGCCCAAAATGTGTGGGAAATTCACTCTAAACTCTAATGAATACAGTGCTGCCAAATGCAGGTAGTCCTGTAGTCATGGGGAAAGCGCAGGTCCTTGAACTCTGTCTCTGAACTAGGCACTGGGTGTGCCTGGGTGGAGAAGCAGGGAGTGGTTATCAGCGTGTAAACTTAAGTGTACAATTTTGTACCAAAATCTGCTTCATGTGTCTGCACCCAGGCCAACACAGTGTCTGTCAGTGTAGAGACATGCAGCAATGTCGCACTAACCTAAATGAGGCCTAATTTTTTTTAGTTGTGGTTTTGTTATGCTCAAATCTGCTTTACAATGGCCATACGTATGTAGTCCACTCATTTGGCAAGGTCACTTAACGAGCGGATCTTTCACCAACATGCCTATCTTGAGCTGGGCAGTATTGGACTGATCTGATCACAACAATGGTATGTAAGCCATTGGGATGAGGACCACATCAATGCACAGATGCTTTCCTCATTCTGACAGCAAAATAAAATCTGCCCTGATATCTGCTGGATTTTTGGGCAGATATTACTCAGGCAGGCTAGTTGAGTGGCACTGTATACAACCCTATAAGCTACTCACTCAGTTCACCACCTTTAGAGCTAGGGGAATTGGTCCTAATAAAACCTCTTAAAAACATACACTGCTCTTTTTTATTTTAGCTTGAATTAATGAATAACAAAAATAACATTAATTATTGGCATTTGTCTCTGTGGGAACATTGCTGCCCATAGACAAGTCTTAGTCACAATAGATTCAGCAGACATGGCAAAACAAGATCATCTTTAGCATAACCTCCTGTGCTCCTAGCACAACTTATTGTGAATCAAGGAAAAAAGAGACTGGAGGAAGAAGAGGAGCAAACCTATGCTTCAAAGTTCCTTTTATTGATAATGTACCACACGATAAAGGGCATGCTCGTACGAAACATGTAAGGCCTCATTTGCAACCCCTGGGGGCACAAATGCAAAAGGACTAAAGGGGGCAAGAGTGCAACGCTTAGGAGTATATTTATCATGCTGTGGAAAAAGTGGAATGAAGCATTACCGGTGATGTTGTCCATGTCAACCAAAAAGAAAAATACAGCTGGTGTGCCACAAATTGTGAAATTCAGTGAGGAGGCTCAATCACAATGGTGTAGGTTTCGCCAGGTCTACTAATAGGTACCATGTAAAAATAAAAAAATCCACTGGAGAGCCAAATGCGTTCTGTGTTGTTTATTAGTTTAGAGATGCATAGCACGCACTACATGTTTCGGACCTCTGGGGTCCTTCCTCTGGTGCAGTATATGCTCAGTATACTGCACCAGAGGAAGGACCCCAGAGGTCCTTTATTTTTCCATGTCAACCAATCAGCAATTAGATTTCAACAGTTAGAAAACCAAAGCAAAGCATCTGATTGGCTGCTATGAGCAACATCACCAGTAAAGTGTTACTCCACTTTTTACACAGCATGATAAATATATTGTTTTAACACGGCAAAGCCTGGAGATGTGAGGTGAATTTCCTCACTGTTTTTTTACACAGCATAATAAATATGCCCCAAAGTGTTCATTTGGCTAGCTGCTCTTTGCACAGACTGTCAGACTAAAATTGTGCGGCATCAGGAATCATCCGAATGATGAGCAAAGAAATGAAGTGGGGCGCATATAGTATGCTGTTCCCCCCGCCCGCCTCACTACAATCGAGCACTGCCTAATGCAGGGAACACTTCATTAAAAGTTTAGAGTGCAGAGGCATGGGGCTATTTGTTCAATGCCACATGCAGGGGGCAAAGTGCAAAAAAAAATCACAGATTGTGGCCTCAGTATATATGTTGGACACTGCATGTAGCTTTACAGGTTATTAACAGGTAGCCCCACAGCAGTGTGGTACAGTTTAAGGTACTGAGTTTATGTGAGGGGCTTGCGAGGCAGCCTATGTCTCAGTGTCTTGCCCACCCCAGCAACCTAGTTGTTCTGCTTTTGCTGATTTAGCCTGCTCTTTGCCCACATTAGATAGGCCCACTCACATGCTCTGGGACCATAATGATTCATTTGTTTGTAGATTTAATTGCAGTAAAGAGCTGAATAACACCAAATCTCAAGTGCAAATTGCAAGGCTCTTCTGTTTATCTAATATACTCCCACCCAGCACAGTATAATTCAGTATTTACTCTTTCTTTTTTTGAATGTATAGCACATTTAGCACCGTTAGGTTAAAGGAAGAGAAAAGCATCATGCAGTGACATCTCACAGCATTCTCAGCATCCTTCCTTGTCGACGCCACAGTTTTGCATGTCCTCCTCTTCTAAAACAACAGTGGAATTCTGAAGAGATTTTGTGTTTGCTGATTTTATTATGAATGTTATACTTCACAGTTATGGGTTTCACTTATTGTTTGAAATCATTCAAGGATACCACATTCCTGAGTCAGGAATTATTATTGAAGTCTAGGGTTAGACACTGAACTTGTTTTTAAACTAATTCTGGGTAAAATACTATTGAGTGGGCTCCTCTACTAAATACAGCTGTCCATTTGAATGTCTCATATACAGATACCACAGCAGTTACCACAGCAAGGGGGCCGATATGCCCAATTCATATGGTAATAAACAAATACTAATACATTTGAACTTTTCCTCTTGTACAATAAGAAAAAAGAAAATGTGATATGTGTAACAATTGGCATATTTCTCAAACTAAAATTTTTAAAGTTTTTGGAACTCGGAAACTTGAAAAATTCGAGATATTAGAGTTTTGTATTCAAGTGAGTTTCCCTTATTAATGAATAAGTTTATTTAGAAAAACAATTTAGTTCAGAAACTCGAAAATTGATAAATAAGCCCATATCTCAGCATCATTTACAAATCCATAACGCAAAGCACAGTTTTCAGATGCAAAGCTCCACAATGCAGCAATTTCCACCAGAATTCTTGTCTGAAAGTGGATATGTCCTAAGAGACACCAATGCCACAAATATTTTGACACTACTAATGGCATTACTTTCAATGAATGTTGCGTTAATAATGGAAATATTGTTTGTTGACTTCATCAGGGTTTTCATAGAGAGCCGCTTGCTTTTAAAATGTTTCATTGATATTGTATCTATGTAAATGTATTTTAAACAATACAGCCACCAGAAGGAAGCAGTCAATGCTTCTATGGCACACCCGTACGGATTTAAATTGATAATGTGCCCAGTTTGTACTTACCACAGCACTTTCCACGTTATAAACAGGTTTATTTTGAGAAAATGTAGAAGGCAATTTGTAGATGTTTTTAAATGAAAAGTAGAATGTGACATTAAAAAGGTATGTGCTGCTTTCTTTTTTTAAGAGTATTAATTCTTTAAAGGCTATTGCATTGTTAAAAAGATTGGTGGGACCTAAGCCATTGATCTTGAGATACTGGCTTTTCAACAGAAATAATATAGCAGAGGTTACATCATGTAAGCAGGATAATGAAGTGTTACTTTTAAAAAGAGAAATAAGCCATGTTTTATCCTGTTCCTACTTTACCAAATACTCCCACTGTTTTTATAGGGGAATAAAATGCATTTTTTGGGTGAACTTGCTGAAACACATTTCCTCTCGCTTTTCTGTTTGCAGTTGTAAAGAAACCGACTCAAAAATAAAAGATGATTTCTTGCACAGAGGAAATTGCTAGTCTCTCCAGCATCATTAAAAGCTAAAGTTAATTAGTAATTATAGCAAATTATATGTGAGCTTTCTATAAATAAAGCCTTGTAGCTTCTTGTTGTTAAAAGAGTTGTGGGAACTAGTAGTCTTGTTCTTTGTTTTGGAACAGTCAGTTATTAGAATCTTTTCTGTGCAACAAGCGGTTTCTGAGAAATGTACACGTGGCACTGACCTCCAACCTGTCAATGCATAAGGCAATACTTTAAAAACAGAAACCATTCTATATCACTTCATTACAAGTCTAAACCCAAAGCATTTGTCTATAGGAGACCCTCCTGCAAACATAGCATTGAGTGTTTGGAAATGCTTATATGCATGCACATGTATTCTGACATTATATACACTGCCATCTTTACTCCATTCATTAGTTACATGCTTTCATAAACACTTGAAAGCCTTTTGGTTTTGAATGCTCAGTGATGAGGAATACTCATTAGAGCGAGAAACTCAGTAGTTTATTACGATAGGATTTTGTCAGTTGTCCTATGATGAACTGTTGTGTTATCGCTTTATAAATGTGACCCCGTGAGGAAAGTTTTAATAAGACTCTAGAGCTAAGTTGAATATAGAGAAAAAATTTTGTGGTGTATAGAAACAGATTAGGAATAGTAGTCAATTATTGCTTTAAATAAAGTACCTTTGCCTATACTTTTGAAATTTACAAAAACTGCTACAGTAATAAATGCTGCAATACATTTTGAACAAAGATATTTGCTGCTAAAGTGACTTTCAATGCCTATACAACACCTACACAATACTGTAAAGGGATTCATTTATTGGGGGATTGCGTAGGGTGGCATTATTTGAACTTATATAGTATTGTAATTAGACTAAACTCCATCCTTAGGGTATTTATTAAGGATAAACATTTAGCTAATATTATATACTAGTGAAATATTAAGTGTGTAACATAAGGCATGTCTTATAGCGATGCCACTACTGTTAATAAAGAGAAGAAATCTAATTATAATAATTGGGGGGTGGGAATTTACTAAAGCTTGTTGTAAAAAACCCAGACAAATGCAAAAACACGCCATCTAATAGTGTATTTGAACCTATATAGTATTGTAATTAGACTAAACTCCATCCTAAGTCTGAGCCATGCCACACCTTACAAAATTCAATAGTAAAAGTACTGACATTGGTGAAAATGTGTATGATTTCTTTTCTTCAGCATCCTTTTCTTGTTAAATTTAATTGAATTCCTTCCCTATTTGCAAATAATTCAGGTTAACAGATACTTTTGTGACTCCATTAATCAGGGAACAGACCTGGTAGGGGATGGAAGAAGGATCACTAGCTGCAGGGTATGACAAGGACACCTTGGCCAAGGCACAAGACAGATTAAAAGCACCAATTAGTCTTACACTGTTTCAGGAAAGCAAAATGAACAAAGAACTGTTAAATAGCTTCTAAGCAAGTATCATATGCACTTAAATGTGTCAATGCGTTGCATTCAAATTTACAATGTTTTATAACAAATCTTTTTAAGGATTTTATTGTTATTTTTATTACCTTATTTCTATTAATTTTGCAGCATGCTGTACAAGTGTTATTGAGACATATTCCACACATTCCTAAGGGAAGGGGGAGGGAGTACTTAGCATTCTTGTGGGAGGGGAAGCAGGAGAGAGGACAGAAATGCGGAGACTCTGGCCGGGGGAATTAAGACTGTTTCTGAGAGAGGAAGTAAGACACTGGAACATCATGTTTACAAAAAATGAGACGAGAAGTGATTATAATCACTTACCTTTTACAACATTTCATGATCAAATTTTTTTATTAACCATATTAAATCTTTATCTAAGGATAATCTTTGCATTGCACTTCTAAATTGTATAGACTTTTGATAGATGGCTGCAAGGTAATGTTGGTAAACACTTAAGTGAGATTCCCAGACCAATGACATTTTTATTATATTTATATTGGCACCCCCAATGTATTAAATTTTCCTTGTTGTTTAAACATATATCAGCCACATGCAAAGGTGTACAGCTATTGATTAGTTAACTAACTTATATCCAACTGTAACTAACTAACATATCTCCTGCTGTATATTTTGTTTTGTCTCAGTGATCCATGATTATGGTTGCCACCATGGTTTCTGGAAAAAATACAATTTTCCTATGTTTTTATCTTTCTTCCATATGAAAAACATTAGTGTCACACTTAACTTTTATCAGTTGTAAAATGGTATAATTCCATCCAGGTGACAAACCTAGACTAGGGGCGTTTTACCAGGGGCACCCACTCATCTTGATGCAGCTTATTGCCTTTTAAAAGTCAGCCATCTGGCCCCTGCTTTGCTTTTTTAACCAAATCTCCATTTTAACCATTTATAGAATTTAGGAAAACAGAAATGAGCATAGCATATAGTAGCAAAGCAGAGCATAGCAGCATATAGTAGCAGAAATACATCAGTTTCATTCCACTGAATTTTTGTCACTTAATGATGAAAATGCTTCTGTCACACAAGGTCAGAACAAAATACAAATAGTAGGAGATTTTTTTCTACAATGGGTAACCTGAAATGGTGATTTTAGTATGCCTGTTATATTTAGGGTATTTATTAAGGATAAACATTTAGCTAATATTATTCACTAGTAAAATATTAAGTGTGTAACATAAGGCATGCCTTATAGCGATGCGACTACTGTTAATAAAAAGAAGAAATCTAACTGTAATAATTGGGGGGTGGAAATTTACTAAAGCTTGATTTTTTTGGTTTGGGTTTTTTGTTGGCAGAACTGTTTTGTTGTGGAAACAATGCAAAAAACCCAGACAAATCCAAATGCAAAAACACGCCATCTAATAGTGTATGTCTCTTTAACAATTAGAAGATCTTTCTTTGAGGTTTTAGAAATTTTCGTTTGTTTTTTTACGCTGGCTTTTGTGTGACATACAAAAAAGTTGTGGTTTTCATGCATTATTTTTTCCATTTGTGGTTTTTTAAGTCAGGTCTTTTGATAAATGACTGCCATTCATGGAAATGAGTTTAATCGTGGTTTTAAAAAAATTAAAAAAACACAAAAATCCAAATGTTAGTAAACAAGATGACAATAGAACAGCACAATACTGGACTATATTTACTACTAATAGAGCTCATTGCTGAAAATTAGAATAGATAATGAAAAAGATTAGGGTGGAGTGGCCAGCACATAATGAATAGGCTTGCATGCACAAATTAAAAGATTACTGTACTTGCACTAGTGTCAGGTATTTTACAAGATACAGTGGATCAAATAATGCCCGTGGCAGACAGGATGGTCAAATTAGAAAGTTTGTTACCAATGCTCTGTGGGAGAAGAGAGGGGCAGAGTTAGGCCCTAACTAGTAATCTGTAGATTCTAGCAAATGCTAGGTGGGCTGCTATAAGATGTCATAGGCAGCAATTATTAATTAGGCCTGTGCGGGCTGTTTGGGCCTCTGTTTAGTTGAAATGCCAAGGCCTATTTTGAATCTCAGTCTGGACCTGAGTAGAGTAAAGCAAAGACCTGCTTTCAAGAGCTAAACAACTAAGGGGTACAGAATGTTTTACATGTAGAGGATTAATAGTATGTCAAACAAAATTAATACATTGAATTTATTGGTGTTACTGGAATTTTACCCTAATGAAAGCATAAAGTATAAAGTTGGTGTCACTACAACATGCCTAGATTCGTTTTGCTCAAAGATATAACACCATGAGTGTGCTAACATTAAAGGATATTTCTAAGGAGACAAAATACTGGAAGCAATTAGAATGGCTCAGAGATTGTTTCTGGTCTTCTTGGTTCAAAAAAATATCAAAGTAGTAATTATCAGGAAATCAGATAGCTAACCAGAAACATTTCAGATCTTACTATAGATAATGTTCAGTTAAAATTAGGTTGGAGTAAAGAGCATGTACATCTCTTAGCTATGGAAATTCACATGTTGAAAAAAAAGAAAGTAGGAAGATGAACCATTCTGAAACTTGAAAGACCTAATGAATTAATTGTTATTATTATCACAAACCATAGTTTGGATTGTGGACCCCCCCCCCCCACACCCCCGAACATTTTGCGACTTTTTCGTATTTTTTTGCGTTTTTTTCGTCGCCGCCGCAACTTTTTCGTGAATTGTTGCGGCTTTTTCATAGCCGTTACGACTTGCGTGAATTGTCGCAACATTTTCGTATTGAGCGCTCGTAAACAGCGGCGAAAAAGTCGCGACAATTTACGAAAAAGTCGCAACAATTTACGAAAAAGCCGCAACAATTTATGAAAAAGTTGCGACAATTTACGAAAAAGTTGCAACGGCGACGAAAAAAAACACAAAATACCGATCATTACGAAAAAAACACATTCGGCGCTTACGATCCGTTCGTGGATTAGTAAATCAGCCCCCAAAAGTTAACTTGAAAGCAAAAAAGAAAGAATCAATCTTACAGGAATAGATGTTGAATTTGCTGGCTATGTGAGGCACATTATATATTCCTACTGAGGCTCTGGGACAGTCAAAATCACATGTTTGGCTTTCTCAAGCCTGTGTTCCACCAGGGTAGATACCCAACACTTACATTTATAAAGGCTGCCTTCTTGTGCCATCTACTGAAACTTCAGATGGTTCAAATCCAAAAGCTGAATGTTGCTTTTAGTTGCAATGAAGGTTCATGTGAAGTCTTCAGTGTAATGACATTAGAATGTCTTTTGCTTTTATTAGCTTGATTTTTTTAGACAGCCTTCTGGTTTGTAGTCAAGTAGGCCAGTAAAAATTAGCTCTACTTACTCAGTCTCTTCATTATGTTGGCAAAGAGTATGTGGATAAATAGAACAGCTGTCAGCTGGAGTGAGTTTAATTAACCTTGTAGCATGTAAGTGTTGTTGATGGATGCCTGATAGACGAGTGAAAAAAATGCTGATTGCACGTAAATGTGTCAAAAAAGAAATCCATTATACATATTAAAGCAGAGATACTCCCTTGCAGGCAGAAATCAAACTGTAATTGGTCAGGCCTTATGCATTCAGTGCTCACATGATCACTAAATGACTAGAATTGTTTCTTCTGTGTCAACTGAAAATGACAAGCAATTTACTAGCAGTGTTGGCCCATGTATCACAGTTCAAAAGCTGCTAGTTTTTACTGTTGGAGTTTTCAGACATTACAAGAGTTTATGTAATAAAAGGCACTAACCCATAGCAATCAATCCACAGGTAGCATTCAGTGATCACCTGTTTTAAAGCAAACATCTTATTGGTTGCTGTGGGTTACAGCTTCTGAGCAAACTTAGTGCCTTTTATTACATATGGGGATAGTCTAATAGCTGCTGTTTAATAACTGGACATGCCTGTTAGGCGAGAAAAATACTCTTGATGGTGAGCGATTTGACATTTCCAGCTTGTAAACACACAGCGACCGCTTTGTTCATCAACTAAATAGTACATAGTTATCTGGGAATCAAGCCATTTTGTGTTTTACAGTCTACTAATAATTAAACCATTCAGATTTTTGGAAGAAACCTGGATGATAGGGTGCAAAATCTAAAAAAAATTTGTTGAGATCCAAAGGCAGAACATTGTAAAGTTTTGCCACTATGATTCCCACTCTTGCAACTATGAATCAGCCCATAAAAAGACGGGTCATTTAGATCTAAGTGCAAATTTTTTTTTATAAAAAAATCCCATTCATTAAAGGAACTTGAGTCAACATGTACTCCTTGCACTTCCATATAGTTGCTGTTGGCATGGCTCTCTCCTTCAAGCCTCCTGTTTCAAATTTTGCACAGTTGCAACTACTGTTTTAGGGGCAACCTGAAGCTTCCACCACCTTCAGACCAGGCAGTAGCTGCAGGGTTCCCACAGTGCCAATTACTGCACCAATTTTGCCCCAAAGAATAGTGCACACAAAATATTCAGATTTTCATCCAATTTTCACTTCATTTTGGTCAACATGCAATCAAAATTGCAAGAATCTTGGCACATTGGCCACAATTGCATCAGGCTCATATCCCCCTTGGCAACTGCAATCACATTGCAGTTGCAGCCCTAGGCGACCAGGCTGGCCACCTTGCCTTCACTGCTTCCCCTGCCCCCAACCCACCCCCACGTGTGCATGCAAGTGCGCACACACGAGGACACCCGTAGTGGAGGGAGTGTGGCGTGCAATGTGCGCAGATGCTGTGCAGTGACAGAGTGCTGGCAAATGAAGTGTTGGGTTAAGAGATCCCGGACTATAGGTGGCAACAAAGGTACCTGCCTAGCGCCCCTTCACTATTGCATCCTAGGCAGGTGCCTCTTCTGCCTTCCCCTAGTTCCGGCCCTGGCTGAATTGCCCCTATCTGCCTGTTGCCATTTCCCATAGAGATAAATAGGAACTGTGGTGCCTAACCCAGATGTGG
Organism: Xenopus tropicalis; assembly: GCF_000004195.4. Lineage (NCBI taxonomy): Eukaryota > Metazoa > Chordata > Amphibia > Anura > Pipidae > Xenopus > Xenopus tropicalis. Next base: position 128,111,875 of record NC_030677.2, read on the forward strand.
CTGTGACAGGTGGATCATCCTTCAGAAACGCTCCATTCAGATAAGGTCATTCTGATTTCTACACGAGCACATCAGTGTTCAAATGCCTCTATTAAAACTGTGAATAGTATAAATGTAAAAAGTATTAAACAAACCATAACACCTTTCTATTAGGTTACGATCCCCAATTACAATTGTGGATGCACAAAATGCTTGTAATTGTTGAGGCAAAATTCTGCCTTAAGATTCGGGCACATGGAATTTTGGTGGCTAATGCTGGAAATGACAGCAATTGCAGCACAGTTGTGTCCTATAGATATCAAAGCACAACTGCATTTAGATGCATAGGCCACAATTGCATCAGATGCATTTCCCCCACACAGATGCAAAAGGCACTAGAATTTTGGGGGGAACACTGCATTGTGGTAAAAAACATGCTGATTGCATACAAAATTGCACTTGTGGTTAGTACATGACCCCTAAAGAGATATTATTTTAGTTAGGCGAAGGAAGTATTCTAGAGGAGAATTTTGAAGAACTTGAGATGGCTCATTTATAAATGCCTATATTTTTAGCACAGGACAGCAACAATTCCAGTAGCATAGTGGGCACCCATTAAATAGCATGCACCACAAATTACATACAATTCTCCTTCCTGTACATGTATTTTTTACAGCATTTCTGCAAGAATGTCGTCACTTCTGGTGTATGCCATTAATAAGAGCATTGACATTAAATTTACTGGATGTCAGTAGTATGACACCCTAGATTTGCTGGCTGGTCAAGGCAGTTGTTAATTCCGGGGTTCCCTTGCATCCGTACACACAGTTTATCACAGCTGAATGGTTTTCCAGGTTTTTGAAGTGTACATGAGGCCCAAATGTTTCCCACAAATGCATTGTCAAAAAATATTTATTAACAAAAACACATATACATAAAACCAACTGAAAAAGTTACTAATTTATATAATATTGCCAGTCAGTATCAATATTCAGACCTTTAAGGGATAAGGTTTCAAGTTTGTGTATTCAATAAATTTTCTCCTTTAATATAGTTTAGACAATATTTCCTCCCCTCCATTCTGTTTTTTTACCGCAGATTCCTACATATTTCAATACTGATGGATCATAATTCTTTTTTCTTTAAAGTGTGCAGACACGCTATGGAGTATATTTATCAAAGAGTGAAGTTAGAGCTCGCCACAGTCTACTAGAGTAAAATTCCGCCACTCTCCATTCATTTCTATGGGATTTTTAAAAGGGTATTTATCAATAAGTAAACGTTCACACTTTGATAAATACTGTATGTTCTTAAAGGACAAGGAAAGGCTAAGTCACTTAGGGGTGCCAAAATGTTAGGCACCCCCAAGAGACTTAAATCGCTTACCTTGTACCCTGGGCTGGTGCCCCTGTACGGAGAGAACAGCACCAGCCCGGGGTAGCAGCGATCGCTTCCTTCTTCCTTGTTCACTGCGCACGCATGCGCGGTAGAGTGAAAAGCGTTTCACTCCGCCTCACTGCGCCTGTCCCGGACATTTGCCAGCAGCGCAAATAGGGAAGAAGGAAGCGCTCGCTACAGCTACCCCGGGCTGGTGCTGTTTTCTCCTAACAGGGGCACCAGCCCGGGGTAGCTGTAGCGAGCGCTTCCTTCTTCCCTATTTGCGCTGCTGGCAAATGTCCGGGACAGGCGCAGTGAGGCGGAGTGAAACGCTTTTCACTCTACCGCGCATGCGTGCGCAGCGAACAAGGAAGAAGGAAGCGATCGCTGCTACCCCGGGCTGGTGCTGTTCTCTCCGTACAGGGGCACCAGCCCAGGGTACAAGGTAAGCGATTTAAGTCTCTTGGGGGTGCCTAACATTTTGGCACCCCTAAGTGACTTAGACTGTCCTTCACCTTTAAAAATGCCATAGAAATGAATGGAGAATGGTGGACTGTGGCGAGCTCTACACAGTCACAGTCCCTTCTTCTTTCTATTCTTCTATGATATGTACTGTATATCTTCTATAATATTTCTTCTATGTTCACATAACCTAGTTTTCGGAGATTGGTTCATCCTCCCTACATATTGCAAGTTACATGGGCATTTTAACATATATACTGTCAGGGGTAAAGTAGCTGGGATGAGCTTTCTGGGGGTAAAGCAGCCCATGGCACAATCACAACTCATGAGAGAGTAGTGTCTTTTAGGCAGTTTATTTTCACTTGGCACAAAAATAACAAAATAAACAGTTCAAAATAAAATCTTTGCCACTTAAAGGGCTCTAACTAACACAGGTTAGTTGTCCTAACTAACCAGGAGCAGGCCTGCCGCCTTTGTCCCACACAGAGAAAACATAACAAAGTTCCAACCTTGTAGTGATTTCAAGCCTCTCAGTGAGCTCACACAGGCAGCTTCCCTGTGTCTTTCCCCCAGACTGGAGCGCTCTACTTTGGCCCAAGCTGCCTTTTAATTAGCCAGCTGGGATGCCTCAGGTAGACACAAAACAAACAGGCTGGACCATAGCAGTACCAGAACCACTCTGTTAGGAACCTGGGACATATATAAGCTCTATCCTGATAGTGACCTTATCACAATACATATAAACTTTCTTTTGTTGCATTTGAATTAAATGTAGTTATTATCCTTTCCTATTTGTAAGATACTTTATACTTATTACATTTTTTGCAGAAAAGTTGTTCTTTGTTGCTCCTGGGCTCCTGTTGAAAGACTACTTGGCACTAGCATCCCTTTTAATGTCTATGGCTTTTTATAAAAAGTTGTATGATTATCCCTAAGATGTTTTTGTAAATCTCTTTTCTTCATTATGATGTACAGGTATTGGACCCTTTATCCAGAAACCCATTATCTAGAAAGTTCCAAATTAAAAAGGCCATCTCCCATAGACTTCATTTTAATCAAATAATTCACATTTTTAAAAATGGTTTCCTTTTCCCCTGTAGTACCTTGTATTCGATCCCAACTAAGATATAATTAATCCTTAATGGAGCCAAAACAATCCAATGGGGTTTAATTACTGTTTAAATATTTAGCAGACTTAAGGTAGGAGATAAAGAGACCCCTTATCTGAAAAACAAGCATTCTGGATAACGGGTCCGATACCTGTGTTTCAGTTTTATGTCTATTTTTATTTTCCTTTTATCTTCTGTAATCAACTTTGTGTCATAACCTTCTTCTTCACACCTCACACTCTTTTTCATAGGCCTCCTTACCTCTACAGTTTCTTTATATCCTATTGAACAGGGAATAGAGAACATTATTCAGCCACCTCTTATGGTGACAACTCATATTCAGGATAAACCCATTGCAATCTGTAGATTTGCAATATAAACTAGTTTCCCATCTACCATTATCAGGGAAAATAACCAAGTCAGGGAAGTTAACACTTGTGGTATAAGTGCATTGAGCTGGACTCAAATATGAATTTCACAACATTCACTGTTCTATTAGCCAATGATGTGCAGTAAGTTGATCTCCTGATTGGTAGAGGGTCTGATCAGCAGATGATGAGGGAGACCGTTGATGACATCATGCTGAATTGAAGGAAAACTGCTGTTGGTTGGAGTTGGTTGGCAGGCACAGCAGATCTCAAAAAAAGACGTTGTGGAAAGAGTTGGGCAATCAGGACAAAATCTTGCTGGCTGCAAAACAAGCTCTTCCTCTCTGTCTGAAAGGGCTGGATTTTCTAGAAGGAGGTGAGTGATTTCCTAATCATAAAGGTATTCATTAATAATGGAGGTTTCTTTGTAACTACTGATGTCATATTTTTGCAAGAAGTACATTTCACAACACACAAGCTGATGAGCCACATGACACAAACTATATTACGAAATAACAATTAAATCTGATAGCATTACTAGGTGCCATTTATATGTATATATTTTACTGTTTTTATGCTTTGTGTAATGTAAGGTTTTAACCTAGTGGAAGTCACTTTATATCATTTTAAAACTTCATATACATCTTAATATAAAAACGTAAACTCTGTTGGACTGTGGCTTTGTGCTTTTTGGGATTTAGTAGTGACTTCTAATATTCTTAGAAATAACAGTACATTTTCATACCTTCTAACTGTCCCAGTTTTTTTGTGGGACAGACACAGTACCAACCCCTAGAATTTAAATGTTTCACATTGGTTTCAGCTTAGGGAAAGAGAGGCATAAAAAGACAAGCAGGGTGGGAGCAATGTTGGTAATGTTTTCAGTCTATCCATTTCTAAAACAATATAACTGGCATGGGTGGGCTTAACAGAGTACTTATTGGCCATTTCTGCAACACTTTTACTGGCATGTTTAAGGTTAATAGAGTGCTCTAAGGTTATGGTATTTGTGGGGTGAGGATAAAAGCTGTGTATGGTCAAATTTCCAGTTAGATATGCCCCTCTTTCTAATTTTCAAATGTTAGGAGGTATGCATTTCACTAGTTACTTTGTTATTTTGGATGCAGGGGTCATTACTACAGAGCTGTCAACCAACTCCATGTCATGATGGAGATGATGATCCAGTCCTGGTCTTTTTTTAGGCCTGAATTCCATTTTATGCTACATGATAACATGAAATAAGGTCTCAAAAAGGCCTGGAGTGGATCTTTATCTCCCTCATGACATTGGGTTGGTTGACAGCTCTGTTACTATATCCCCAGGCAGAAGTGCAAGAGCATAAGAATCATAAGACTAAGGAGCATAAGCTCATGCAGAGAGCACTTCTAACTGTGCTGTGTTTGAATGACTGCAAGTTAGATGGCAGAAGGAAGGGTGCCTCCCCATTCCATCACTGTATTCATGGGGAAAGCCGTAGGTCTTTTATGTTCCAAAACAAAGCACAGAGACCTGCTGCAATTCATGTAGAGCAGAAAAATTCTGAATTTATTTTCTTGAATTTATACACACACAGGATACAAACATTAAGTAAAGCATTGAGAACATGGCTACAGCTGGCATCTTTTTATTTTAATGTTTACTGAGTTCATTGATTTCTGGTTTTGGAATTTATAAAAACACATTTTTTTTTATAGCAAGAAGATTGATCTTTCAATTTTTTAGAATGTTGATTAAACCGAGCAGAAAGAAAGAAGAGGCCTTTGACTGCAATGGAAACTATAGACTGGGTATGGAACATAATGCGTACTCTAATGTATGTAGTTGAGTAGTTTAAGCAGTCAGATCATTATCAGTTTACAGATCTACTAAGTTCAAGAATTTTGCATATGTAATAACTGAGAATACAATTTGCTCAGGTTCAGTAACCTATAGGAACCAGTTAGTAGGTAACATTTACTGGTCACCTTCTACTGCAGGACCTGCTGGTTCCATGCATATTACAAGTTGCATATTTCATGTTGTTTATTACATGACATCCTTGTGGTGAAATAGATTTTCTTTTCTTTTCAGGCCATTCTTATCAGTGTTGGAATAGAGGGCAAACATGGAAAAGAAAGTTCCAAAGATCTAAAAAGAAGTTCAGAGCACAGCGAATGAGGAGAGGTAAAGTAATCTCAGGGACAAACTTATTAACACCGCTTTTCCCTCTATGCAAATTTGATTAAAAACAGCATTTTCCCTAATTGCAGATATTTTTTTCATGTGCAGTGAGTATGGGGTGTATTATACTTTATAATCTATAGTGTTTATTTGTTACAGTGCAATACAAAAACTGCCCACATCTGAGTCCCTTCCTAGCACTGTCATTGCCATGCACAACTCCCAGCACCATCATCCTCATGCTTAACTCCCAGCACCAGTCCTTGAACACATTGGTGAAAGGTCATATTTTCATTCACTTTCCAACCCATGCAATAATAATGACCTAACAATAACTAATTGTAAATTAAATGTTGCTCTGCGGTCACTAAAATTCCTTTTCTTTCTCAGTGTACCGTAGGAATAGAAACTGGCATTACCGGAGGTTTCAACGTCAAATTACAGTAATTAAAATTCTGCTCTAAAGTAAGTAAACCTGGCAAAATGTACCCCCCCAATATTGACTAATGTGTATAAATTAAAAGCATATTAAAAATGGCTTCCTGACTTTTGTAAGAATAAATATTCCCTCTCTGTTCACCATTGAGAATCAGTGATGCATTACATTACACTGCCATGGAAAATGTAAGTTGATTGCATTACAGTGAGAAATGCTTTTTTCTGAATAAGGGGAGGTACCGAGGAGGGTGATCTAACAGAGCTGTTAGTAGCCAATGCTCTGATGCATGATCTACTGCCCACTAGCTTATGAGTAGATTCCAATTGGCCTTTTGGGCACTCATGCATTATAGGGTCACACTATAACACATAACACATGGGTTGATATGATGGAAATACTATTACTAGTACTATGCTGTATGGAGTCCTGACATAAGCTGTGCATTTTTACTAAATACACCACTTCTAGCTTTTTATTCCCCCACTGATTTCAGTGCACTTTACAAAGTCAGGTGGTGGGACACAACTGCATCATTTACAGGGTACCCCTTTTTCATATCTTTTATAGAGCCACACCAGATTTTCATATATTACATTTATTCAAGGGAAATTTAGCAGATTTTTTCACTTTTTTTTTTAATACAAAATGACATTTTTACCTTAGTGTGATATGTTACTCTTACGCCTTCCTACTAAGGGCCTGCCACTTCCTATAGTGCCATGAAAATAGGCACATGTAGTAGCTTTTTAACATCTTGTTAAGTAGTTCCAAAGTCTTGTGGTCCATTATATCCTTACTATAAAGCCTTTATGATTTTATTAAATACTGTGTAACCTCATCAAAAATCGTTCACTATATATAACTGTAATTATCCTCATTCCATATAGCAAATGTCCCCAGAGTAGAGTAACAGTTGCTTATAATTCAGATTATCCTTGGACCTGACTATACAGCTGCACAGACACAACACAGGGTTCCTTAATATGTCATTTTATTTGCACTCAAAGCCTTTAAAAGCCTTTAATAAAATGGACATAATGTGAATGCTCTGATATAATAAAAAATAAGAATGTTCTTTAAGCTGAATTTAATCTGTTGCTTCTTCATAGTACCCTGAAGATGAGACATAAGCAGAAACACCCAGCAAGCATGCAACAGTGCATATAGGACAGCATTGGCAAAATGCATAAAAAATGTTGTTTAATAAAAGCAATTATAACAAGCAATTTGCCTTCTAGAGGTTATTGGTTGATATAGGCTGCATAGATCATCCCAACTTCAATGCGTTTCTCAGGTAACTCTGCAAACAAATCTCCAAGAACACAAGCCAGTACCTATCATAGCCATGTCAGTATCAATCTCTATCAACAGAGTGGAAGAGTTTTACAAAGGCTTTAGAGCTGTTCACCAAATTCAAAGCTCTCTGGTTGACTTTGGTATTTTGTAATTATACAGAAGAATATAAAGGGTTGTAGTAAGAACCCCCTATATCTTAGGACTATATACCAGAACCCCCCTCTTTCCCTTCTCAATTTGTCCCCTGTCCCCTCTTTTCATATCTCTTTTTTCTTCCTCTCATCCTCCCTATCCCTTTCCCTCATCCCTTGCCTTTCTTACTCTTTATATTCCTCCAGTTAATGCACTATTTGCTCTCTCATATTAAAGAAACAGCCTATTTCCGGGTAATTCTGTGATTTTACTGTAGAGACAAATTTTACTGATTAGGTCCTAAGCTATTACCACAACTATAACATGACAAATATTGTTTCAAATTATATCTTTATCTGATTAATGGTATACATATTATTCCTTAAAATCAAAATCCTATTGGGTTTATTTTATTTTTAAATGGGGATCCAAATTACAGATGCCTTATCTGGAAAACCACAGGTCCCAAGCATTCTGGATATTAGATCCTATACCTGTACTAAGCAAACTCATATGGTCAAACTTTCTACATAATTTCCAATGTCATGGAAATTTTTTGGCAAAAATATGTACAATTTAACATTTACCCTTTAGTGAATATCCCTCCATGTGCATTCTCTCCCTAACCCTACATATGCAGTTCTCCCCCTTCTCTATGAAGGTTTGATAGGTCTGTTTGATATGTCTGTTATTAGAGCCTATTGTTATTAGTATGATTATGTGTCAGCATGGTTTTATGCATAATAGATATTTCCAGATGAATTAATTAATTTATAAGGAGGTGAGCAGAAACCTAGACTCTGGAGTGGTAGTTGTCGTGACCTTAGATTTTGTTAAAGCATTTGATACAATGCTAAATTACAAAGAGTGACAAAAATGTGAGTTATACACTAAATATTAGTGTTTTGGAGGCATCCTTAATCAAAAAAGGATTTAGGGATTTATGTGGATAACTAGGATAAATCTAGGCAGTGTCACTCAGTGGCTACTAAAGCAAATAAAGTTCTGTCTTGCGTTAGAAAGGGCGTTAACTAAAGGGGATGAAAACATAACTTCACCTCTTCATAGGTCCTTGATAAGGCTTCACCTTCATGCAGGGTATGCAGGGAACATGATTACTTTAAACAAATATGTTAGAGGACATTATAGATAAATAGCAGAAATCTTTTCTCTTATAGAAAACATCAAAGAACCTTTGAGAAAATTACCCTCTATTTGAAACAGTGTAGGTGTTTCTTAACAATGAGGTCAGTGAGGTTGTGGAATGTGTATATATATATATATATATTGTTTGTCCATATATTGCAATATACTTCAAGCTGGCTAAATGTATATTGAAGCAGTAGAATTCTTAATGAATCGCAAAAGTCAGTGTAGGAACTGGTCAAAAGGGATGACTTTGACGCAGTTGGCCAGCTTGAAGTATATTGCAATATATGGACAAACAATCCCTGTTTTGTTTAAAGGGAAGGGCATTTCTTAGTAGCTTAAATGCACCGAATGTCTTAATGTTCTATATATTGATAATGGGTGAGTGCAGAGGATCTCTTCTTGTTGTTGTTTCTATGTATTTTGTGGTCACAACCTCATTGCACCCCCGCCTAATGGTTTAAAATTTAGTGGTTGAGCACAACTTTCCCTTTTTTTGCTATATATATATATATATATATATATATATATATATATATATGTACTGTATAATATGCACTTGGGTTTATTTGGAAGACTTGAACCTGATGGACTTTTTTCTACCCAAATATGTAACTGTAACTGTGTAACTGTATGAGCCTGACCTTTTGTTACAAAGAGATCTAATCTGATTTGGAAGGTGCTATTCTAGTTCTAATTTTCCTTTAAGCAGTTACAATGAAAACTATTCACACAAACTACATTTCAGAAAATCATTACAATCATGTCTGCGTCCCAGCTGAAGCCAGGCATTTTATCTGAAAGACTGAAGTACAAAATCTAAACCGCGAGCCACACTTCATTGTGACAGGTGACAAGAATTGTCTCCATTGCTAGGAAGGATGCACAGCTTGGAGGGACACGAGCAGACACATTTCAGAATGTTGAGTTTTATGTTAGACAAGAGGAAATTGTATTTTTCTTTAACAGATATATTAGTTTTGGTTTTATATTTTAGCAAAGGCTCATTGTTGTATTTCATAAAATCAGATAAAGGCAATACAGTAGGAATGAAAAAACATAGATTATCAGTCATTTAATTTTTTTAAATAGAGCTTTTCATTTAGATCTGTGAATACATTATTGATCTGTAGCCTATTTTTGTATCCCCAAGTTAAACTCTCTATTAAGGCAGCACACAAATTAGAACATGAATTAGCTCCTCTGCAATATGTGTCAGGGCAAATAGATCAGTATATGTAGTTTTGCAGCTGAAACGATGAACTGGATTTATGGTGCAATTTATCTCATACAATGCAGCTTGATATAGAGGAATTCACTACAATGGAATTGAGTGCCATGTTTTACTATGTTGAGCTAAAAGAGACATTAAAGGTTGTGCTATAGGGGAACACATCAGTCACCTCCTACATCAGTACAGACTGCAAATGTAATAAGTTGATTCCGATGTAGCTAAATGCTCATATAAGTTTTAATAAGTAAGAAACATCAAAGAAGCAGAGCGCACAGTTTACCTGCAATCTGCCCAGTACCCTGATATCTTTTGACTGACCCAATATATAATGAAAATAGGGGCATGTGGTGATCAATATGTGAGCGTTCAGAACGATACCAAGCATAAGGGTTGTTCTAGCACCCAAACACCATTCCTCTTAACTGGTGGGTTGGTCTCCGACTATTGGATGGCCCTGTTTTGTATCCTTAGGATAACCAATATGTATTTTATGAGGGGATGAACTCTATAGCAGAGGAGATGTGTATGCCTTCTTATAATCTATTGATTTTTGATAACTGCCCCCCTGCAGCTCTAGGTTTACAGCTCCTTTCTTTGATCAATAGATCAAAGAAACCAATTGTCCCAGCTTCCTTGCCCAAATGGTCTTGCTCCAAATAGTCCTATATGCCAGTAATGGTTACAAATTTCCACAGCCTCCCGCTCAAATATAAAATTAAGGGTCTTTTTATGGGCTGAGACCAAATTTTTCTAGTGTTAACCCTTATGATGGCAGCACAATACTGCTCTGTCATGACACCCATGGTTTTTACTTATATATTAGTCTTTAGATCTTCTTCATTTTCATGAGTCTGTTGTCATCAGCATACAGCTTAGTATTCTTGAAACTGTTTTGTCACTTATATGAGTGGATTCTTCAATTCAAACATACCAGTATGGGGGTGACATGCTGGCTTGTTTAACTCCTGGGGCCAGTCTGCTAACCTCCTAAACCACCCTGCAATTCTGCTCTCTGCACTAAAAGAGCTGAATTTCCATTTTAAAAAGTGGACATTCAACTCTTAAAGAACATGTAATCCCTAAATGTAGGTTGGGCTTCTTATTGATATGATCAGAAAATAGCCATGTATGAGAAGTTATGAGTTCCCATTCAGTGAAAAGGAATGCCTAATCAAACATTAACAGGAACTTTATTTTCCCACACAGATGCTGAGCTAAGGAAAGCCATGTTTTTTTAGGAATCTTATCACTAGGTCATTACTATGTAGTGTAAATATTTAATCTCAAGGTTTAGGCCACCACAAAGTGTGCAAAGAATGCAATAAGCAAGGCCATGAACTATAGATTGGAGAAGTTTATTTTAAGCAGTTCATAACAGCTGATTTATTATATTGTTACTACTTGCCCTATGCTCCAGATTCCCATTTACTGCATCTGAACTAATGCCTAAAATTGGATGTATCTATAGATATATATATATTTCTCCAAAAGTTATGTGCACTCCGATATATATATAGAATTAAATTAATCACTATATGTGTTTTCCTGTATATGTTAACCCTGTTTAACACTATGGGGCTGATTTACTAATTCGAATCCGAATTGGAAAAATTCCAATTGGAAAACGAACATTTTGCAACTTTTTCGTATTTTTTGCGATTTTTTCGGCGCCTTTACAACTTTTCGGAAATTATCGCGACTTTTTCGTTACCAATACGATTTGCGTGAAAAAACGCGGGTTTTTTGTAGCCATTACGACTTGCGCGAAAAAACGTGAGTTTTTCGTAGCCATTCCGAAAGTTGCGCAAAATCTGCCGATTTTTTTGTAGCATTAAAACTTGCGCGAAAAGTCGCGCCTTTTTCGTAGCGTTAAAACTTAAAAGGCGCAATGTTTTGCGCAAGTTTTAACTCTACGAAAAAATCGCGACTTTTCGCGCAAGTTTTAACGCTACGAAAAAATCGCCAGATTTTGCGCAACTTTCAGAATGGTTACGAAAAACTCGCGTTTTTTCGCGCAAATGGTATTGGTAACGAAAAAGTCACGATAATTTCCGAAAAAAAATCGCAAAATACCGCTCATTACGAAAAAAACGCAATCGGACGCATTCGGCCCGTTCGTGGGTTAGTAAATGTGCCCCTATGTCAAAAGTGTTTACCAAAATGCCAAACTTAATTTGTGATTTCATTCACATTAGATCCTGCTGGGCAATCCAGAGGGATCTATTTGTGATTTATCAAAAAGGAAATTTTGTAACAAATTTATCAGGGGGGGATATATACATCAATTTGTCAGACTATGCTTTGCTTTGAGTATGCAAATCACATTAATCAGTGTCTAGTAGAATTAAGCTACTGGACTTTTTGAGTTCCTTCTTAAAAATGTTTTCCCACTTCTACTTTCCACATCCAAGTGGCTTCTTCATTTCAGCTGGTAGGGAATTTCTCAGCATTTAAACCTTTAAGGGTAGTACAATCACAGACATCCAAAAACAATGGTTCCATTGAACGTAGTTAGATGTTGGCTACAACTCACAGATGTGTTACCATGATTCTTATTGAGGCAGGTGTTAATGTTTCAGTGTATGAATGAAAGTATAAGGATGTCAAAGCTGCTTTATATATTGTTGACAAGCGGTGTCGCAGGCCCCCTCCTTTGCTCAGGGATGGTTTTTCCAGTGTTGCATAAATGGCCTCCTTCACACCTCCTTCACACCTCTTTCAAACCATCTTGTCTTGTCTTCTCAGTCCAAAATATGCACGTTACTGTCCTCAAAGGAGTTCCTTTGTATAGATTTGAGCATTCTTCACCACATTGGACAGCAAAGGCCACATTCATTTTCATATGCTTTGGTGTGCACCAGCTTCTGTATCTGGGTGTTGCTGGGTTTGAAAAACACAGAAATACGGTTTATTGAATATTCACCACATGGGATAAGTATGGTCAGGTCTGATCTTTTTGCTTGACTTTGTCTTAACAAAGGCACAGTCTGGGTACCCACAAGATTTCAGAGCCCCTTTCAGATGTGTGTATTCCTTCTCTTTAGCCTCTGCATTGGTTGCCCCAGTTGTGATGTTTTTCTGATGTTCCAGCCACATATGGGATGACTATGTTGCTTTGACCCTCTTTTTTTGCCCTCCCCTCTCTCTTTTTAGCTGACTTTGACAGTCTGGGTATCCACACGTTGTCAGACCTCCTTTCAGATGCTTGTATTCCTGATGTAGAGTCCTTATAACCCCCAGTTAAGGTTCCAGAGGGCAGTGAGAATCAAACAGCAAATACTGATCAGTATGAGTGGGTCTCCTGCATACTTCAATATTCAGGACAACCCCCCCCATAACTATTGCGCAGTCCAAAAATGCCAGTTTGCTGTCTTTCACATCTTCCCTTGGGAACTTGATGTTTTTGTCCAGTGAGTTTATGTGGTCAGTGAAGGCTGGAATCTCACATGCTTTAATCTTGGCCCAGGTGTCATCAACACACCTGAACCAATGACTTAGTGCTGTACTTTTGAAGATGTTCAGGGCTTTCTTTTGCACTTCTTTCATATAAAGGTTTGCTATGATTGAAGACACAGTGAAGCACTTCCGATTTAGAAAATGCAAACACAACATGCACCTAATTCATGGAAACACTCAATCACAGCTGACTATTTCACCAATTGTGGGAAAACTGCTGCATTGTGGGGAATTAACATTGCATCCAAAACTGCATATGCCAAGCTGTGCCCAGTGAGTAATTGTCAACAGATTGTAATTTGGTATAAGATTTACATTTGTCCTGTTTCTGCATTAAAGAGCATATGAGTTTTGGGTTTCTGACCCTGAAATTGCACTTGCTGCTAAGTACTGCTAACTTGCCTGGCAAGAAAACGGTAAGTGAGACCAATATTCATATTGTTGATATTGTGTTGTCCTGCTATGCCCTGTCATCTGCTAGCCATGGTATTCTGTACAACTTTCATGGGGGTTTGGAAAACACTAGAGTAGCTCATTATGAGTCAGCAATCTTGGAGAAGCAGGATTTTAAAGATATGTCTTAAAAATTTTTTTTTATATATTCTTTCTTTATTGTTTTTCTGAACAAATATAGGGAATACAGAAGGGAAAAAGAGAGGTGGGAAGGGGACATTCAAGACAAATCATAATCCAAAAACATTTCCTTAACATCAGTTTTGTCAACAAGTGTATGTTTAACCTGCGCAGTACATCTATCATGTAATTTAGTTTTTGTCAATGGTTTCTCTACCTATCCTGGTATGCTAATCAAAAGGAGTTTGATTTAATAAAATTATGCCAAGGTTCCCAGATTTTCTAGTAGAGCATGCTCGTTTTATGCAAAATGTGGGTATGTCTTAAAATGAATAAAAAGAATAGAGTAATTTAAGTTAATTGTCTAAAAAATCAGCTATGTCATCTAACTAATTAAACTCTAACTACAGATTGCCAAGAACAGTGAGAACTTACCCTCATGTAGTAACACCCTTACTCTTTTCTCAATCAGGAATCTAAGCTATATTTGTCCTCAGCCTTAAATTTTCTATTCTATTTGATCTTTCTCCATGAAAGTGTGAGAGGCTCTGTAGAACAGGCAAAATAAAAAAAAAATCAATATGCTATATCTGACATATAGAGTGAATAAATTACCTCCTGTTGTAAAATATAAAGATAATATAAGTGACTGAGGAGTTCCACGACTATATAAAGGCATAACATAGGATGGAGTGCTTCCACCAGTACAAATATTCCCGTAAGGGTCAGGTGCCTTCTAGTATAGTGACCCCAAACTGCCAGGGGCCTCAGAAAATCAACCATTTGAAAAACAAAAATATTGTAGGCACAACTGTTGCTGTGAAGCAGTGGAAGGTGCTTTATTAACTCACATGAAAGTCATGGTCGTTCCTCTACACGGAAATCTTTAGTAAAAGGCGAAAGATTTATTAGAAGAGAAACCTGGTTTCTCTTCAAATCAAATAAGTCTTTTGCCTTTTACTAAAGATTTCCATTGAGAGGAACGACCATGAGTTTCACAAGTCTGTGTGGAAAGTTCTGCTACGTAGTAAATACTTTTTTTTACACCTTTTCACTAAGGTAAAAATTGCAAAGAAAGATTGATAAATACAGTAATAATTCTCAACAACTTTAATTATCTTCAGTGCTTATAGTATGTGAAAAGAAATAAAATTCTTCTGACCTCTGATAAATCTACCCCAGAGTCTCCTTATATATCTGGGCTGAGAAATATGATCTAAGAAATTTATAGTAACAAGAACAGGATACTCCAGAGAATCTCCAGTTGTAAGGCTGTTCCTTGCCTGTTGCTTGGTCCTCTGGCAGCCTGATTAGGAGAGGGGCGAAACCTCAGTCACCGACATCAGGAAATACAACAAACAACACAACATGCACAAACAACCAGTCTTAAGCATTAGCATAGACCTCCCTGCATATAACATTCCAAATTAGTTAATAGTAAATTGAATTTAGACTCTCCTAGAACACTGTTAATAATTGGAAGCATCACTTTCTAATGGACAACTTCATCTTCTGTGTTGCTTTATACTTTTCCAGTCAGTCCATTCCAGTCTAAAAGTATGCTTTTGCTTCTTACATTGCTGTTGCATACACTAAACTGCTTTGATGATTTAGGATGAAGTGCAGTATTTTTCAGTATATCATGGCTTTGTATGAATCACACCATTTCAAACAATTTTTATTCTAATAAACTCACACAGTTTAAAAACTCACCATAGCACAGAACACACAGCCATTCAAAACATTAATAATGGGAAATAATTCATGGTATTTCTACAAACTGTGTGTAAATTGCCTGATGTGCTGAATACAAAGTAAACCGCCGACTATGAAAATCAATAACTGCATGTGTCACGTCAGGCCTGCAGGACAATTTGGAGACTGAGTCTATTACCTACAGAACTGATTATGGCCAGAGTTGTGGCATGTCACCTCCTTTGATATTTTACTGACAAGCCAGTAAAACATACTATTGCCTGATAAAGGCATCATTCATTTCTACATACTGTACAACAAGACAATTCAGTTTTCTAGACAATTAAAACAATGAATATGTAGTTCTGAGTGGCTTTGACAACAGATGTATGCTCTCTTTGTAATAACAATGTGATCTACCTCTATTGAAATAATTCATTTTCATTGTACATTAGAGATAGAAAAAAACATTTTGTGAGATTTGTGGAACTCAGTATGCCACTTAATTAGTTAGGGGAGTCTGATATCATGATATTTTTTATGTTCCCAATTCACTAGAACATTATTAGCCTCATTTATGACTGCAAGTGCCCATGTACCTGCCCAGTCTGCCCCAATGAGTACTGTGAAAATACATTTACTGATGCTCAGAACTCTGGAATTACCACCAGCCTGGATGTGGCAGTAACTGCAGAAAGGTTTGCATCAATAGCCACAAAAGACTTGAGCAAAGTTAATCACGCACTTATGTTGTTTTTGAGTCATTTGCATGCCTCAAGTTATTCAAACCACAGTCTGAAAATGTAACCCACAAATTGCACCTGGTTTATGCAATCACTAAGCAAAACTACATTCTTTTTGAGAGGGGAGGCCCAGCCTGTGGGACCTGCTTTCTCCATTGCTGCATATAAATCTCTGCTCCACACTGGCTTAGAGTGGGCAGGGAGTAAGAATGCATGTGAAAAGGTGTGTGGGGGGGGGGGGGCAGCAGCCAGGTGAGTTCGCTACTCAGTGCCGGGCACAGATTTTTTTCACAGGGGATTCTGGCACAGAGTAGTTATGCCATTAGGTGCAAACGTCTACAGCTGAAATTACTCTAGACTAGGGTTGCCACCTAGCCAGTTTTTAGCACTGCCTGCTCATCAACCCTTCCCCTGTCCCAAATTGCATCTGTTCTAGAATTCTAGGTGAACATTATGCACTGTGGGGAAAGAACTTGGATTTGATTTGTAGTCGCTAGTTCAAATAACACAATAGTAATAATACTGTATAATTATAACAGAAAGCTTCCAGATTAGAGGGGAAATAAAAGCTTCTGGAAGAAATGAGCATTAGGAAACATAAATATTCCGTTTTTGACCTTTTCATTAGGCATCCCCCACAGTGAAAAAATGAAGGGATACTGGCCCATAGCCTAAGAAAATAAACCTTGCGGCATTCTTATAATTCAGGAGGCTGCAAAGCACTATGTGTAGATTTGAAACATAGCAAATGGACAGTATGCTATAGTTTTACTTGGTCAGACCTCCTTGCATAACCATTTCATTTATTCATTGTATATTTTTAAATTAGCTTTTTGTTATTCCCTCACTAAATCCACCTGTTACTGAGTTTTCTACAAAACAAAATAGAAATGAAATTGCTGGATTCATTGTCCCTGACCAGCTCACGGAGAGAGCTATATTTCCCAAAAGAGTGTTTTTTGCAGCTCATAAAAATATTGCCTAATTTATTGAAAAACAAACAAGCAAATATAAAGTTTGTTTGTTTTTTGTTGTTGCTACTGATCTGAAACCATATTAATAATCTAATGTTTTAGTAATAAAATGACAAAGAAAATTTAATGCAGTATTAGGAATTTTACATTTTAAACTCCTGCAGAAGAATATTTTCCAGCCTTTTTTCCTGGTTTATGTTCCCTGGTCACTGAGGGATCATTTAGAACCAAAGAATCAATGTTTAGAAGATCAAATCATAACACAGATTTTTAACTAAAAGTCTACTGTCAACATTTCTGATCTGAAAGTCTAAAGACAGGCTGAAAAGGATTAATGTGGATACTCGCCATTGTAGCTTCAGGTGCAAACTGTGTTGGTCCACAGAAGATAGTAATCATATTCATATTCATTCCCCATAGATCTGCTGGGCCCCAAGACATTGACTGAACCAGTTCTTTGTCCACTATTGCAACAAATGTTTAAAAGGCATTTCTCTTCTTCTTAATGAAATTTTATCTAATTACTAGTGGTAAATGGGATTAAATGGGATTCCTGAGAGGTTCTTTATACACTAAGGTAATTATAATTTACAAGAGCTGCTAATTACCCTAAATCTGGGCCACTGGTTTATATTGGTCTGATAAAACAATTTCACCATGAACCTCTCTAAAAATTGTGTGCTGCAAACAAAAAAATTGCATCAACAGAAGACATACTAATGAATAGTTTCCCCTTTTCCTTCTGAAATTTTCATACCAGATTCAGCTAGTGATTTGGAGGATTATATTAACAATATGTAAGGTCACTCACCTTTCCCAATGTGCGCGTCATCATCTTAAGGAATTGCTGTTTGCTCGCTGTCTCCCACCAAGATGAATTATCTGCATTTGAAATATTATTGATTGGCAGGTCAGTCAGGTTGAGACTTTGTACTTTATACTTAAGGACATTTCAAGGTTAGCCAATATACATAGAAAACAAAGAAAAACATACAATATATAAAATAAATAAAATAATATATATAAATAATTATATGTATATAACATAAAAGGGCTGATTCACTAAAGTGCGTTAAAACATGCACTATTTATAGTGTGCGTTAAAAATCTTATCGCGTCTAAATTTTCGCAACTTAACACACAATTCACTATAAGCATACTTGCGTTAATTTACGCGCGATGCTGCATGCGGCATTTACCGCATGCGCGCTAATTAACGCCTTATTATGTGTGCTAATTAACGCCTATTATTATGGGGCTGATTTACTAACCCACGAATCCGACCCGAATTGAAAAAGTTCCGACTTGAAAACGAACATTTTGCGACTTTTTCGTATGTTTCGCGATTTTTTCGGCGTCTTTACGAATTTTTCGTTACCAATACGATTTTTGCGTAAAAACGCGAGTTTTTCGTAGCCTTTACGAAAGTTGCGTAAAATCTTGCGCTTTTTCCGTAGCGTTAAAACTTACGCGAAAAGTTGCGCCTTTTTCGAAGCGTTAAAACTTAAAAGGTGCGAAGTTTCGCGTAAGTTTTAACGCTATGAAAAAAGCGCAACTTTTTGCGCACGTTTTAACGCTACGAAAAATCGCAAGATTTTACGCAACTTTCGTAATGGCTACGAAAAACTCGCGTTTTTACGCAAAAATGGTATTGGTAACGAAAAATTCGTAAAGACGCCGAAAAAATCGCAAAAAATACGAAAAAATCGCAAAATACCGATCTTTACGAAAAAACGCAATCGGACTCATTTCGACCCGTTCGTGGGTTAGTAAATGTGCCCCTATGTGTGCTAATTAACGCCTATTATTATGTGCATATAAATAGTAGCCACATATAAATAGTAGCCACATATAAATAGTAGCATATAAATAGTAGCATATAAATATGTATATGCGGCTACTATTTATATGCTACTATTTATATGCGGCTACTATTTATATGCGGCTACTATTTATAAGTCCATATTGTGTTGCCAAAAGCTCATTAACTGTACTTTTCTAAAATTACCGCCTGCCTCAAGTAGGTGTTAATTTTCGTATAGACTAATGCGATATTTAGCACATCTAAGGGGCACATTTACTAACCCACGAACGGGCCGAATGCGTCCGATTGCGTTTTTTTCGTAATGATCGGTAATTTTGCGTTTTTTTCGGCGTCTTTACGATTTTTGCGTAAAAACGCGAGTTTTTCTGCGTCTTTGCGATTTTTGCGTAAAAACGCGAGTTTTTCGGCGTCTTTACGATTTTTGCGTAAAAACGCGAGTTTTTCGTAGCGTTAAAACTTGCGCGAAACGTCGCGCCTTTTAAGTTTTAACGCTACAAAAAAGGCGCGACTTTGCGCGCAAGTGTTAACGCTACGAAAAAATCGCGACTTTGCTCAATTTTCGTAAAGACGCCGAAAAACTCGCGTTTTTACGCAAAAATCGTAAAGACGCCGAAAAACTCGCAAAATGTTCGTTTCCAATCGGAATTTTTCCAATTCGGATTCGAAATCGTGTCTTAGTAAATCAGCCCCTAAGTGTTTGTGAATCATGCGTTAGTGTTATTTCGGCGCGCAAATTAACGCACGCGGTAATACTGTAGTGAATCGCGCGCTAATTGTCGTGTCTATTTTAATGCAAAAAAAAACTTATCGCACTTTAGTGAATCAACCCTGTCAGGTTAATTCGATGTGTCTTTACTGAGATCATTAATGGATTTATGAGATGGAAATATATAGATATTCTGTTTATGTTGTTAGTATGGTAGAAGGATGTAAATACATGTTGCATAAGAGCAATTTAACATTTAATGAGTGTGTTTGCTTGTGTGGAATTTGTGAATGCTTTGATATAGAATATACACTGTGAAAAATTGATTTGGTATTGTGTTATCCGATAATTTGGTTATCAGTATTCTCAATGATGAGAAATGAGAGATGCAACCCATCAGACACTGTTCTTACAGTAAAGAATGTCATGAAAGGTAAATGTTGTTTTCATTTTGAGGTTGAAGTCTTCAGTGATGAGGTTAAGGGAAGCCCTGCCAAGATTATGTTGTGCCTGTTAATTGCTTTTTCAGGTATTATGAATTGATCTGAGTAGCCATCCATAAATAAGGTTTTTTTAAGCAGCTATTGAAGGGGTTGAATTTTAAATTAAAATCCACACATTTTTGGTGCATAGATGCAGATGTAATTTGAGCTGTTCAATTATTCACATTTGTATATACAATGTTTTCATTCCAGCACACAGAACTAGGCTATAAAGGCTATGATAGGATTGGTTTCTATGTTCTGCAACACTGCTCTTAAATGGATTTTTTTGTACTTTTTAGATATTAGGTTATTTCAGCTGGTCATGGTTATGTGCTCATGGCCAGTGTGGTTACGTGTCCATTAGTGATATTGACACCTGTGTATTTATTTTGGGAAAGGCACACTCAACAAGCATCAATTTCTTTAGATTTATATCAAATGTATTCATTTTTATTTGAGAATTGACAGGCAGCTCTGCAAGTTACAGTTAAATGGCTGAAAGGCTATATGTTCAATTCCACATTAAAGTGAAATGATTATGGAATACAAAGTTACATATTTGTGGGAAAACCTCCAACTGCATTAATGTTTTATTGCATATTCTCAGAGATAATGTCAGCATCTTAGGCTCCCATGAATCATGGACAGGGCCTGAAATAGATGCAAGAGGTACAGTGGAAAATGGGAAGGTGACATACAGAGTAACCTGCAGTAACAGGTCTCAGAAGCATTTAATATTATTTTGATATACAGGTATGGGATCCCTAATCTGGAAACCCGTTATCCAGAAAGTTCTGAATTACGGAAAGGCCATATCCCATAGACTCCATCATAAGCAAATAATTCTAATTTTTAAATATGATTTCCTTTTTCCCTGTAATAATAAAACAGTACCTTGTACTTGATCCCAACTAAGATATAATTAATCCTTATTGGAGGCAAAACAAGTCTATTGGGTTTATTCAATATTAAAACTATTTTTTTAGCAGACTTTTTGGATTATTATGGAGATCCAAATTAACGAAAGATCTCTTATCTGGAAAACCCCAGGTCCCGAGCATTCTGGATAACAGGTCCCATACCTGTACAGGTATTCATATTAATTTAATATACAGGTATGGGATCTGTTAACAAGAATCCTCAGAACATTGATTTCTGTCCTGTAATTTTGATCTCCAGACCTAAAAAAATCAATAATACATTAAATAAAACCAATAGAATTGTTATGACACCAATAAGGATTAATTATATCTTAATTAGTACAAAGTACTGGTTTATTATTACAGAAAAAAGGAAGGAACTTTTAATATTTTTAATTATTTGATAAAAATAGATTCTATAGGAGATGGCCTTCCCATTATCCAAATTTTTTTCTGGACACCAGGTTTCCATATAATGGATTGTATACATGTATTAGCATTCCAAACTTCATATTTAAACATCATTTGCAGGATTTCCAGCTTATCAAATTGGAGCAGGACAGCCCTGCATATCTTACTTCTGCCCAGTAGCAGTATGCCATCAAAGCACATTTTAAAAAAACATCAAGGAGACAGCTGCAGGTTTGCATCCATACAATAAATCCCCACAGCACAGTTCTACTTATTTATCTTACTCATCACCTTTTTATTGTGTGTATCACCACAAGTAAAGCCAATATAACACTGATATAATCATTAGGATGCAACTTTTTAAATTCCTGCATGAACAACTCAGGAATGAATCATACTCGGTTATAAAAACACACTTACCCCTTGTGCTCATTTATAGTGTCATCCCACGGTTGGCAAGATTGATAATAACATAAGGTTGTCTGATCTCTGTGTGATTTCATTCATATCAAGATAAAATGGGTAAAGTAAGGATGAATGCCCAAGTGCCAGTGACACAGCTACTGGTTACAGGACCTTGGTGCTAGAGATATCTTTAGTTGCATTAAGAGGGTTAATATGACTGGTGAAATGTCAGAGAAACAAGTATAAGCAACATAACCAATATCAACACAGAACAAAGGGGTCCATATTATGTTACAGTATGGTCAGAATACATATTACATTCAATTTTCTCATGTAATTGCTCCTTTACTGCACATTTTCTGTGTATTCAGTGTATATATACATACAAACATACACGCATTCCATGCGACGCAGCTTTTTTCATTTTCCCTGCTTCTCATTCTTTTTATTCTTACCCTTGAACTTTTTATCAACTAACTGGCCTCTCCTCCTGTTAAACACAAATTCTCTACATCCCTTTATATTTATTATCCCTTGCTGTCTATTTTCTTTTCTCTTATATTTCACTCTTTACTACACTCTTCTTTCTTGTATCTTTTCTATACCATTTCCTCTCCATCATTTTACTTTACTAGATACATTTAATTATTTTCTGAGTGGAGGCCTAGGCATCAGGGTTGCTGTGGATTTGATCAAGTTAGATTTTACTAAAGCATTAGATGCAGTATCGCACAAAAGTTTAATGAGTCAATTAAGAAATAACTGACTTTGAAACTGTGATTGGTTCTTTGATTGAGAGCTGTCTGAAAGATAGATTACAAAAAGTAGCGATAAATGAAATGAATGGACCTTTGTTGTTAGTGGAGTACTGCAGGGCTCTGTCCTTGGTCCTTTGCATTTTAATGTGTTTATAAATGACCTTGAGGCATTGTAACTAATGTCTCTTTGCTGATGATATTAAATTAGATTATTTATATATTAAATGTGTGTGTATATATGTGTGTGGCACGCAAGCAGCATTTTTTTTCTCCCCTAATGTTATTCAGTACTGCTGTGGGATGCGCTGAAGGGTTGAACCTATATACTCATCTTTAGGGTAAAGCCACACAAGTAATGTTATTTATGCTGATAATTTTGGCAAAAATTTTAAATGAAAGTATCTTGAAAAATACCTAGGCCCTTGCCTTTCTTTGGTACTTTGTACCTGTGGATACTGTGCTTGTGCCTTCATGTTGGCAGACAGATCCACTGTGTATATAGAAATGCAATGTAAGACACAAGGATTTAATAGACTTGGGATGCTTTTTACCTTATTACTCCATCCAATAGATTACGACGCCAAACTGCAGTTACAACTGTATGCAGAGTGTAGCTTCTGGCCCAACAAGACTGCTAGCATCTTTAAGCTGCAGGTATAAAGAGTTGGAGGGAGGAGCAACATTTAAATATAAAAGAAAGAATAGATATGTATATCATAAGCCTGATATGTAGACGATATGTAGACTTATAAACCATGCCAGCAATGTTTGCTTGTGTGGCAGTGGAAATTATTGACAGTAACCTCATAGCCACCAAAGGGCTATATTTATCAAAAGGTAGAACAGAGCTCACCACAGGTCACTGAATGGGAAAATCCACTTTGGGGCATATTTATCAAAAGGTGAAAAAGAGCTCGACAAAAAATGCCAGAGGAATTTCACACTACTCTATTCACTTATTTCTTAAAGTACAAAAGTGAGAGTTGCAAAGTGGTTTTAGGGTTTACAAACGCCTCACCTTATGCACCTTTCTGTGATTGACAGTTTTCTTCCATATATACAAACTGACCAATGAGAATTTGTTTTTGGTGTTCCAGACTCCACCCCAATCAGTAACCAAAGAGACTGACATTGTATGAATACAATGTAATATGAAACATATACAGTGGTCTATACATAAGAAGAACTATGAATTCAAGGTACAGCTAAAGTTAGTAGCTATTTGAAAAATTCAGGCTCATCTATTTTTTCTGTGAATTTTTTTCCCTGATGTTTCCCTTTGCTTAAATGAACTCAGCCCCGGCCCTGCTGTGACACCTCTAACCAGCTCTGACTTTTTTGCTTACTTCATTTCATGTTAATATGACAAATGCTGCACATTTTCCCTGCAGACTTTTGTTATTTTTAGGAGCATGTTAAAAAAAATGTCTTCACCTATTGTGAAATCTGCTGTCAGAGAAAATTATAGCAGAATCCAAATGTTACTGGGGCAAAAACCATTGTGACAACAAAGTTCATTTGCAGTGCATTCTTTGTGTATAGAATTCATGGGTCTTAACAGCTCAGTATTTTGCCCAGATGCTGAATCAATATGTTAATAATCAGTGGTCTTTTTTTTTTCTTTTAAAAAGCTTTATCTACCATTAAAACCCAGACCAATGATACTGTATCACTAATAATTTTTTTTACTGATGATAAAAACTAAATAGTAGATACAAGGTGCTAGTGGTTCTTCCAGGCAATGACAGAAACCTGGCCCAATTAAACCCACTTATATAAAAATACAGTAATGGATCTGCCTATAAAATAGCATGTCACACTTGTCCTGTAATGTCTCAGCAGGTTCTAAGAAATGAATATATAATAATGGGTATTATGGAAATAATTAGGGCACTGCAAAAACTCTGAAATAATGTTTAGCCTATTTTCACAATATATTTCTTAAATTTGCTTCCATTTTTAGTTTCAATTCCCCTATTTGTATGATAATACAATTCATTGCAGATAAATTACAGAGCTAAGAAATCAGATCAGGTTTGGCCAGTTGCAGAGCTACCAGCATCTTCTGATTAGCTCAGCAAAGAGAGAAATTCTGGGACTTTTTATAGTATATAGTGCCAACATATTCTGCAGCACTACATAGATTATACACCATTCTTATCCCTGTCACTTTATGGTTCATTTTATAAAGAGCCTATTAACCTGTGCATAATATTTAGTGATGAGCAAATCTGTCCTGTTTTGCTTTGCTGAAAAATGAATAAAGAAGCATTAAAGTCAATGGGTTTTTCTTTCACAAAATGAATTAAAGTCAAAGGGTGTTTTTTCTTGGCTTTTCTAATTAAAAATTAGAGGACTATATATATCTAACATTTAAAATATATGTTCATGATTAAAATCATATCATATATAAAAAAAAAAACACAAACCCCACACAGGCTAAAAATGAAACTAATGACTGTCTACTTAAAACAGTCAAAAGTGCAATTCATGCAACAGAAACTTGTGATCCTCCCCTTTTTGTAATATTGTGAGCTTCATTTTCACCCGATGATAAGCATGTCTATTCATTTGTCTGCACCCGGGACAATGTAGTGGCTCTGGGTGCAGACACTATAGATAGCAGATTAGAAGGGCAGCTCAGTGTGGCATTAGGCCAAGAAACATCAGCAGCTGCAGCACAGATACATATTCTCAGGATGGACCCCCTTTTCCCCTTTACATTTGCTCTCTTATTCATTTCTATCCCGTCTCTATTCTATTCCTATTTTTATTTGATATCTCCTCTCTCTCTCTTCGTATTCTGCTTTCCACTATCACCTATGCATTCTAGTTTTTCACCCCTTTCTTTCTCTAGCTTCTTCTCATTTACACAATTCATCTTCCCTTTTATCTCTTTCCAGCTTAGCCTTCCTTAGCCTTAATGAAAATCCGCCCATGAGCCCATTTGGAGCACAGAGACCTACGTCTGAATCTTTCTGAATCTAGTGAAGCCTGCCTAGCACTATATTTTTACTGTATATGCATGTGAATTGTTACACCATGAAACTGACCCCATGGCAATTTTTTTGCTGCAGTTCCACAAAATAATGCTAAAACCTGTGGAAAAACCAAACCTGGTGAAACAATTTGTATGTATGTATGTATGTATATATTTATTTATAAAGCGCTACTTATGTACGCAGCGCTGTACAGTAGAATACATTAATACAAACAGGGGGTTAAAGATAATGGATAAATACAAAGTACAACAATAAATACAAATAAATACAAGGTACAGTTGCAATAAGAGTCAGAAACACAAGATGAAGGAGGTCCCTGCCCCGTAGAGCTTACAATCTATATGGGAGGGGTAACTAACAGACACAAATAGGCAAATATAAGTGCTGTAGGTCACAGTGGGTGACACTACAATATAAGTGCCAGTTTGCTCATCACAAGTAATATTTGAAGTGAGGAAGGAAACCCAAACAATGCATAAAACATTTAAATTTCTTGCAAATGATGCTAGTTTGAACCAATAACCCCAGCACTGCAAAGGCAGCAGTTCTAACCACTGTTCCACATGCTACCTAGTCTACTATTATGTTTTTTACTCCTGATCTGAGGACAAGCACAACGCTTATGCCCATTTTTATAAGCAACCAGTGGTGCAAATGAGACATATATGAAATGTTATCAAGGGCATCCCATATTTACTACTTTATTTATAAAATAATAAATAGATTTCGATGTGTGCAGGTTTTAAGTTGCCATATAAATGACTGTGTATGGCTAAGCATATGCCAGTAATTACGTTCTTTATCTCAGCATTGATTCAAGACCCGCACACACTCACAGGACTTCACATCAATTATCCACAGCCCATCTACTTTGTTCTGGCAGAGGCTGAATTATGAAAGAACTATCTTCTTAGTGACCTGCTAAATATTTACCATGATGATAAAAGCCTTACAGTACCCTTTCTGCATAAAATATATTAGAATATCAGATCTGAGATCTGTCCTGATTATAGCTGGCTTCCGTAGATTCCCAACACATTATAGTGGGAATGATCAGGGGGGTTAAGGGTAAATCTGTTTGGCATGTTATGGCTAGCATACAAATCACCAAGTTGCCCAGGACGCCTTGGATGTGAGGAAGAGAAGCCTATTTATTCAATAGGGCCTTTCCCCAAGTAATTACTGATGCTTTTGTGAAAAAAAAACATTGAAAGAGTAAAATGAATCTGA
This sequence comes from Xenopus tropicalis, assembly GCF_000004195.4. Taxonomy (NCBI): domain Eukaryota; kingdom Metazoa; phylum Chordata; class Amphibia; order Anura; family Pipidae; genus Xenopus; species Xenopus tropicalis. Next base: position 128,138,763 of record NC_030677.2, read on the forward strand.
GAGACACTTTCCTGATGGCATATAGCTGTGTGGTGAGTGTAACCCTTTCCTAGCATCTTCTAAGAAATAATTACCTGCAAATGATGCCTAGCTGGCTGACTAAAAGACCACTGGACAGCCAAAGAGAATCCCATCCTAACAGCAATTATATCCCCTTATAGCATTACTTATTCCAAAGTGCTAGTCCTTTTAGGTAAAGCAGCTGTTTCCTGTGTAATAGGCACAAGCACAAGATCTGGTACTTGAGGGGTCCTCACACAAGGGTCATTCAAATGTAACACTGCCTGTATGCTTACAACAGTGGCTTGCATTCAGGGCTGACTCACTGGAGATCAAATGCATCTCCATACTGCTGTCACTCTCACACAGTGGCTTAAATGCCGCAGGGTGGGCATATGTGGTCTGCTGTATGGCCCAAACTGCCCTGCCCTTTGCAGGGAAATAGTTTGTATGGCTGACATGCAGCTAAGGGGTGGAGGCCAGGACATATTTCTTTGCTGAGGGGTTGACCCATTAAATAACAAAAGGCAACTGCAGAGGCTTGCCCTTTTTTCTTTGGCAGGTGGGGAAGCTTTATAGCTGCTGGAGGGACCTCCCTTTCTTTCTAGGCCCCTTCCCTTTCACCTGATGGGGGATCTCACCTTCCCCTAGACCAGCAGTGGGCAAACTGATTAAATAAAAAGGAGGCTCCATCTTAATATTCAGAAAGGATTTTTTAATGTGAGAGCTGTGAAGTTGTGGAATTCTCTCCCTGAATCAGTTGTACTGGTTGATACATTAGATAACTCCAAAAAGGGGTTGGATCAGAGGCAGTGCTGCAATGAGACAAGCTGAGAAACTCGCCTGAGGCGGCAGCACCCCTGTAGTTACCAGGGACGGCAAAAATCCGCTCCTGCTTAATTAAAGAGCCGAAATTCAGATTTTTAAATCAAAATTTCTGCTCCTCTAGTATCAGGAAAGTGTTTCTTCTCCCTCTTTGGGAGGCTTCAGATTAAGTTTTTTTGCCTTCATCTGCATAAACTACCAGTTTCATTTAGACAAAAAAATGGCTGTGTATCATTTTTCAACCTAAATTACAATGTTATTTGTCTGATTTACAACAATGCTAGTTGTATATACTTCATGCATTTTGCTACTGCCTCTTGTGGTGTAATATTCCATGTTTGTATGTACTGTCTTCCAGTGGCCAAATTATGAGTCACATTTCAGAGTGTGTGCTTGGCTTAACTAGTAATAACATTAAAGGTAGCATCTCTCAGACATATGGAAGTAGGAAGAAAAGCCATACAAATGATGTATTTTTTCTAAATATGTAAATGGTTCACATAACAACCCTGTGTTGTGATTTATAGTAACCATAGCAATAGGAAGAAGGATAACTGTTATTTCTGTAAACTAATATTTCGTTAATTATTACTAAATATAGTACTGGAAATGTACAGCAAAAGAAGCAGTATGAAATATTGAATGTTATTATATTGAATTAATGTTATGTTATACATTTATAGCTCTAGAACAATAATGAAGTAGGTTGCAAAGTTTATAGCGGGTCTGGTAACCCATTGCAACCAATCAGCAGGTTGCATAAATTGGTCACTTGTTTGACAGCAAACATCTAGTTGGCTGGTATGGATTACTAGACCTGGGTCAGAATTTTTAATGTTCTGTGACACTCTCACAACAGTACAATTATAGGACCCATTACCCAGAATGCTCGGGACCAAGGGAATTCCAGATAAGGGGTCTTTCCGTAATTTGGATCTCCATACCTCAAGTCTACTAAAAAGTCAATAAAACATTAATCAAACCAAATAGGATTGTTTTGCAGCTGATAGGGATTATTTATATTTTAGTTGGGATCAAGTACAAGGTACTGTTTTATTATTACAGAGAAAAAGGAAATCAGTTTTAAAATTCTAAATTATTTGATTAAAATGGAGTCTATGGGAGACGGGCATTCCATAATTCGGAGCTTTCTGGATAACGGGTTTCCAGATAAGGGATCTCATACCTGTACCACCAAGTGTACAGGTAGTGATTATTATTGCACTTTGCAGTATTACACTTTGCACTGTACTGTAAGGTTCATCTCATTCGCTGCGGAGATTAGTGGATTTTTCCAGGAAGTGTATTAGACTCCTAATTCATTTAGAGATTATTCTTATTTCCAGTTATACTTACAAATAAAAATGAAAATCCTTATTACCAGATAATACCTTCCTCCTGCTTGTCACTTGAGAGACTTATTCCATTCACTACTATCATGTGTTTAGATTTGTTTTAAATGCCAACATTTAGTTTCAGGCTATTGTGGTTGTCACATTGCTTGCATGCAGAGAAGAATGCTGCTTGGATCCAAGGAAGAATTCTAATCCAAGGGGCTTTTATGGATTTTTTTGGCTTTATTCAAATACTCATGATCATTCCAAAGCCAGGAGGTAAACATACATTTGTATAAGCACAACCATCACACATAGTTATAAACCTATTTTATAGTGGGAAGAATTTACCAACCTGATATTACTGTAGCTTTCCTGCTATGGATATGAGAAAATGAAGAGGGGGGAGATAGAGTGGTAAGGGTTGGTGAAAGCCTTAAAAAAAAAACATTGCTAGTGTAGCACTTCTTGTAACCCAACGTAACACATATAGTTGTATTATTTGCCCATTAGTTACAATATTTAATTGTAAGAGCATCAAGATAATTTGTATGCATTGCAGCCTTTCTGGCCCATCCTGACAAATACTGTAACCTGGAAAGTGTTGTTGTTCCAAGTCGATACCTAATTACAGCAATAAAGCGCCAGCTACACAGTCTATCTATATCCATTGGTAGGTCTGTCTCCGACAGAGAAGACTTTGTAGAGAAATGTTCAAAAGAAAATTGTTCTCAGTGCATTTAATATAAATCAGCATTACAACTTCCCAAATCAAGTGAATAAAGAAGTTGTTCTGCATATACTGAAGAGAGCTTTGTACTTATTCCCATTCTGCCTCCTGGAACCTAAAAGTGGACTTTCCAAAGAATTAGCAGGGGTGATATGATTTGTTGGTGCCAGACCTGCACCAAACAATCAAACATTCTGAGCAAGCATGGCCAGTAATGTCCAACCTACACCCTGAAGCATGCATTAGATCTACATATATCTATGTACCAGCACCAGTTCTCTTGAAGGAATCATAAAGAATAGAAGCAAAATCTGAATTTTAATGCACAATAGTGGAGAGCTCAACCTACTGTATAGTATACACCTGAAAAGGTTCCTGCATGATTGTCAATATTTTATCAAGTAGAAAATCCAGCAACACTTTGATAAATGGGCTTAGTTTTGGAACTCCTTGACCTTTTATCACAAGGACAAAGACAATACAGTGTTGGAAAATGGTATGAACCATAGCACAAACCCTTTGAGTGGTTCTCATTCTTCAGGATGTTATTGAAATATTATTTATTATTTAATGAATAGGGATTTTTTTTGGCTTTTTTGGATTTTGGGTGTAAAAATTGCTAAAAAAGGTGACATGCCATAGAATCATCATTGTACCTACCAGAAGTTTGTATGACCCCAGAAATTAAATTGGAGGCACATGATCAGGAGGGCTCAGAATTATTTAGAAATATAAAGCATGGCCATAAGATATATTATGTATGTGAAAACTGTAAGTAATGTTAACTACAAGTGTTTAAAGAATACTGATATTTTCCTCTAAAGAGCAGCCAGTCTAATAAACCTTTATAGTTTCACAAATAATGAAATCCAATTTACAGCTAGCACTAAGCAGGCAATGCTGGGCCTCTGATTGTTTTATTTATCTAATGACATTGCAAGTATAATGTGCGAGTCTGCATTTTCCTGCCCATTTGCCAAAGTGATAAATGAAAGATCAACTAGATCTAATTTTTCTCTTCTAAAGGAATGATTAGAGTGTATTGATTGGATACAATTCTTTAGAGCAAATAGGAGCAGCATGCTCGTTGGTATACGCAGCAAGAGAATAAATGCTAAAAGAGGCCTGCAACTGTGAAATGTGATAAGAATGCAAAATATTGTGCCAAAGTGTTAACTACTTAACAAAATCAGATCAAACTGTGTTACAAAAGTTGCATTTTTAAAAAAATTCAAGTATTATTAAAATAACAAATGCTAAAATGTAGTAAAGTATTATGTTCTTAAAGCTTAGGACCCACGGAGCAGTTCAGTCACCCACGATCTCGGCTACTGACGGTCACTAACCGATCCGAAATGGAGAAAACTGGCAACAATAGGAGGGGAAAGCCCTTCACACCGATTCCGTTTTCTGAAGTCGCGCAAAGTTGCCTGCAGTGCGACTTCGCAAGTTGCTACTTCATATTACTGAAGTGATGTGATGGCCTTTCCACCAGCGACTCCTGTTGTTGCCGGTGGAAAGGCATTTTGGAGCAATTAGTCGCCAGCAATAGCAGAGATCTATTGGGGATGACTGTACCACTCCATGGGTTCTTAGCTTAAAGGTTTCAACTCAAAGGAGAAGAAAAGTTATCATCATTGGGCGTGTCAAAATGTGAGAAACCCCCTAGTCTTTATAATTGCTTACCCCAGCCTGTTTGCTAGAAACTGCACCATCCAGGGGTACTGTAAAAGTAAAGTAAAAAATGCATTAGAACCAAACAGCTGACTCTTCACTCTGTTGCTCATGTGCATTGCTGTAGGACTGAAGAGAAGAATGAAGAAGCAGATAAAGATCACAATGTGGTTGTCCTACAGAACCAGTGATCAGGAGCACCAGACTAAGGGGCTGATTTACTTACCCACGAACGGGTCGAATGGAGTCCGATTGCGTTTTTTTCGTAATGATTGGTACTTTGCGATTTTTTCGTATGTTTTGCGATTTTTTCGGATTCTTTACGAATTTTTCGGATCCAATACGATTTTTGCGTAAAAACGCGAGTTTTCCTATCCATTACGAAAGTTGCGTAAAAAGTTGCGCATTTTGCGTAGCGTTACAACTTACGCGAAAAGTTGCGCATTTTTCTCGTAAGTTTTAACGCTACGCAAAATGCGCAACTTTTTACGCAACTTTCGTAATGGATACGAAAAACTCGCGTTTTTACGCAAAAATCGTATTGGATCCGAAAAATTCGTACAGAATCCGAAAATATCGCAAAACATACGAAAAAGTCGCAAAATATTCGTTTTCAAGTCGGAACTTTTCCAATTCGGGTCGGATTCGTGGGTTAGTAAATCAGCCCCTAAGCCTAACTTTTGGCACCCCCAGTGATTTTAACTTTCCTTCTCCTTTAACCAGTTTTGTTAATACAACAGGGAGGTTCTCCAACAAAATAGGTGTAAAGTCAGAACATGTAATGAAATTATTTTAATTATATCCATTATTTGTATGCAAAGGAACCAGACAGATACAGACATCCTGGCAGAAAAGAACATGAAAAGATTCTAGAAATGAATAATAATAAGAAATTGTATCTATATTCAAAGATTTGTGTGTTTCCATGTGCTCCATAAACTCATTAAATAAATATTACAGATCCGTCTGTGTGTGTTTGTTTCAATACTATCTTTGTAAATTTTAAGCAATAAAGAAAACAGTTTTAACTCCCTCAGATGGTTGTGTCAGTGGCATACTCATGTTTGAATCTTTATTCTCGACTGAGCAAGCAATGGGGTGAAGCTGCATGGAGGTGACAGCCATCAGCAACACCACAACATGATGTGACATTAGAAGGTCAGTAAATGGCAGGAGCTCAGGGGAAAGTGCTGCACGTCACTGAATGTATGTACTTGCTCCTAAATTTGACCTAAGCTGCGGTATGCATGTGTGTGATAGTGTGAGGCTGAGTTTTACTCTGCGTGAGTGCAATATAATCCTCTTACTCTATATTTTGCACACAAAAGACACAACTGTGTTGATAAAACAAGGCTTTGACTGAAGTTTGAGAATCAGAAGGATGCCTAAGGGAGAGTGAATTTAAGGGAATTGTAGCAGGCTTAGTTGATGCATCTGGCACACACAGCCACACCAGTTCTCCCACTATTATAACAGTGCTTTCAACCAACCCTATGTCATAAGGGAGATGATGATCCGCTCCTGTTTTGTTGGGACTGAATTCTTCCTCACACTAAATGATAACATGAAATAAAGGTCTGGGTGGATTATCTCCCTCACAACATGGGGTTAAATGACAACTCTGTAATAAATGGCATAGCATTTACACCAATAAGCCTACTACACCAGTATTGTGGTTAGATAATCTATCTTTATGGTAAATGCATGTTATCTAGGGAGCTTTTACACTTTTGTGAGAGAAATCTGCTGAATAATCTCCTGGCATAAATTTGGCAGTGTATTTTCCCCAAAAAGTTATAGAGGGGGACAATTTTCTAGAGAATGTTATCCATTAAGAAATGATGTATGCGGGAAATTATCATGGTGAAGGTGATGTAGATAAAGAGATGCAAAAATGCCTACTCTATCTGGCAGTTCGCCAGCCTGAACTTTTCTCTTGGCAAAAGAATTTTCTTGGCTTGGAGAAGATTCACTGGAGAAATTTCATCTGGCAAAACAATGTAAATCATCGCCAATGTGAAGAGAATGTAAGCCAATATGAATTTAATTTGCCAAAGCTTGTTGTATTCATCTTTTAGGAAATTGTTTTAGTGAATTATAATTATTGGTATAAAAACACCAAAATTCAACATTCATTCTTAGTAAATTTGCCCCAATAATGGGGTAATGGGGCCTTTTTTTATAAATGAGGCCTACTAATCTTTTTAAGTCACCAAGTCATCTGAACCAGCATGGCTAAGAGAACCAGCAGCTACTCATTGCTTAAAGTGACAGTATACATCTAGAAACAACTTTGCTAAAAACGAGCACAATAGCATTTCCTAGGATTTCCAGGTAAGTAATTCTTTCCCATTTTCTTAACAGTTAACATTAGAAATGTACCAACATGTTAACAATAACTTATAGATTCAGTAGATATGTTTAGGTCTTCCAATTGAGTCCTGGTAGGGTCTATAGTGCAACCTGTTTAGAATATTATGTCTTAATTTGTTGTTTCCTTTGGCATTTGTTGTGTGTTAATAAAGTCTTTCCATGGTAGCCAGACTAGTAAGTAGTCATAGTAATTATCTCATAAATGCTGTTAGTTTTTCCATTAGGCAGAGTTAAAACCAGTGTACTGTAGGAACTATGTTTGATTGCCAGTGTCTGGGTAATATCGATTTGGTTGCCATAAGTAATCGTAATAGTAAGTCTTTTTTTGTTCTGTCCACAGGTTCATATCTATGGAATAGAAGTACTGTTGGAGAACATATTTTTCTTGTCTGCTATTGGGTTAATGTAAAGAAACTTGCTTTTTTAGAAAGGTCAATCTTCCAGGCCTCCATTGGATCTATTTTAGAGCACCTGCATTTGTGGGTGTGTTGGAAAATTACCCCTTATGTGTTTCACTGCAGTGATGCAGATCTTTATGCAGTGACCTATAACTTCTAATTAAATAAAGTCCTTTACAACAGAGCACTTAAATATCAAAATGCATGTTTTCTTTCTGTTGAGGTAGCCATATATGGGCTGATAAAAGCTCCTGCCTCAGTCCCCCCTTAAAAAAATCAGCTTCCCAGAACTCCATCTGTTAGGACTGCATTAGTACGTTGATGAGGTCTTCACCTGTGGTCCGTGTTGCAGGGCCGAAACTAGGGGTAGGCAGAAGAGGCACCTGCCTAGGGTGCAACAGTGAGGGGGCGCTAGGCGGGTACCTCTGTTGCCACCCCTAGTCCAGGATTTCTTACCCCGACATTTGATTTCCTGGCGGTCCCTTTGCGCGCTTTGCGTGCAGTGCTCTCTCCTCTACAGCGACCCCGTGTGTGTGCGATTGCCGGACGGCCGGGTCGCCTTGGGCGCCCGGCAGACTTGGTTCGCCTCTGCCGTGTTGGCTTAAAATATAATCTGATCATTCAGCCCCAGGCCAATGATAACACCAACCATATCTGGCCCAGCCAAAATATACGCCACAAATTTAAGATTCTATAGTTCAATATAAAGAAGTGGTCATACTGTTATAAGGAAATAGCTAAATGGAGTTTTTAAAAAAATGTCAGATGTTTTATTTACTATATTTAAATGGTATCATTAAATAATACTGCTAGAAATTTTACTTACTGTACTTTTTGTACTAGCCCAGAGGTTCAGCAGCCCTATAATAGTAATGATCCATATCTTCAGAGACTTCTACATGAGCTCCCCATCTTCTGATCTTGACTGGCACTGCACATGCTCAGAGCGCTCTGGGCTGTTGCTGTGAATCACATGTCATCATAACAGGAGCTGATGAGTAAGACTGAATCACTCTTGTAGCTTTACTTCTACTTTAAAGAGCAAAATATTCAGTAAAGATTTTCTGCAACTGACTTTTTTTCAGTTTGCCTTGGCTCCTACATGTAAGTGCCTATCAAGTGAATAAAAGAAACACACTGCTTATAATTAAAGTGCATATTGATTAGTAATGAGGTGCTAAAAGGTATTTTTGTCAACTCTGAAATGTGCTTCGATTCAAGGCTAAATGAGCTTCAGCAGCAGGTGTGATCCTAATAATGCATGACACTGTAGAATGCGCTGTTGCGGTGTGATGGTGCATCAGGGTGTACTGGTTCCAATAATTAAACCTTATCAGTTCTTGAGATTTGGAGGAAGAGGAAATAATGCTGTACTCCCACTTTAAAGTTTACCTGCATGTTTAGTAATTAGAGCAAAATTGAGCATACCAGAAGCAGGCCAAAAGCCCCCCATTGTCACAGCTCTACCTCTTCCATTGGGTGGCCACCTATCTTTTCACCTTGCTTGCCATCTGTCCCCCAACCAACTCCATTTGCTAGCAGCAGAGGTATGTGCTTAGGCACCACCACCATTGTGTCCTAGGTATGCCTAGGTTTCATACTGCTAGTTCCAGGAATGGCACAAACTGTAATTAAATTGTTGCCCAAGAGCTCTACGTGCTGTATACTGTGCATGCCTCTGTATGATGGGAATGAGACAAGTTGTGGTCATTTAATGGCTACAGCAGATGATATGCTTTCGGTCGACAGAATTTGGCTAGCCACATTATCAGAAAGGTTACAATAAATAAATGTGGGAGGGCCAGACTTTTTGTTATTTAGGGCTAGGTGTACTGTTTAAAGATAAACACACATTTTACCTAAATGTATCAGAAATGGGAAGCTAAATTTTACATAGCTGGGTACGTGGGCCCTAGATGCTTAGTTATACTGAATTTCTCTAGCAATTCTACTTCCATTTAAATAATAAGCAGTGTTCACTGTTAAATTATGCTTAGACTAAATCTTAAAAATGTAGAGCAGGGGTAAATCCCATCCATGATTGTGCTGTGGCTGCGCCTATTACCTGTGGTGTAAGAAAAGCAAAGGATATATGTGAGTGAATTGCAATAATGGACTTTTTAGTGCATAAAAGAACATTTTAAAATCTACAATTTAGTATTTATGTCTGTTCTATTGTCAGTGGCAGGGGAAATGCAATAATAACATTTTATAAGTGTAATAGATAACAGTCTATTTTCTTTTCTAATAAACTGTTGCCTGTGTATCATTAAGATAATGCTCTCTTTGCACTAAGAATAGTGTGCTCTATGCATCCTATAGCTAGAGATTTATACTGAATTTCTTTTAGTTTCAGTCATAGTAATACCAGAATTCCAAGACTATATTGAGGCTAGAAACTGCAATATATAACCTTAGTGACCTTATTGGCTTTTAAAACCTTTAGGGGAACATCGTTGCTAAGCTCCTGCCTCCTTCAGCGTGACTAACATATGTATCTGCGCGTAGATTCACTGTGTATATTTTGTATGATAGAAACAAGGTTCGGCACTATATTACTGCTGCTTTTTGGTTACAGGTACTGTAACATTAATTAGGAATCCTTTAAAGCATAAGTAAACCTTAAAAATGTAATGTATTATTGCTCAGGGCACTTTTCTAAGCACTTTTGCAATTCACATGAATTATTTCTTTTTTTCAATTTCAGAGGCATTTAAGTTTTTATTAAGTGCCAACACAATGAATTTTGTAACAATAGTGCCATCTACAGGTCAGTTTATCTGTACAGTCAAAGACAGTGATCCCCAACCAGTGGCTCCGTGAGCAACATGTTGCTCCCCAACCCCTTGGATGTTGCTCCCAGTGGCCTCAAAGCAGGTAGTTATTTTTGAATTCCTGGTAAGGAGGCAGGTTTTGGTTGCATAAAAAACAAGTATTATGACTAACAGAGCTGTCTGTAGGCTGCCAGTACACATAGGGGCTATTAAGTAGCCAATTATAGCTTTTATTTGCACCCCCAGGAACCTTTTTCATGCTTGTGTTGCTCCCCAACAGTTTTTTCATTTAAATGTGTCTCACGGGTATAAAAGGTTGGGGATGCCTGGTCAAAGACATATACCTTCAGAAGGAAAACAGAGAAGTGTTTTGATGTTGCTGTGTTCTTTAACATTTTTTTATAGGTTTATAGAATAGACTGGTTAGTAGAGAACATAAGTAGTAGGCTGAATTTTTTTTAAAGATAACAACCACCTTTAATAACAAAACATGTATGGTACATCACTGGCAATATATGTATTGCTTTATAGGCATGCCCGACACCATGTTAGTATCCACAATCATAAAGCACAATTAGCTATTCTTCACCAGGCACGAATCTGTGATGAACTTCTGATTTTTCGCCATCATTGAATATTTTTGCGAAACTGCCACAAAAATTTGCATTGAAATATTTTGCCACAAAGTAGTTACTGTGAAAAACACCCATAGACTCCATTGTATTTTGCATTGTCACCCCCCCTCCAAAAAAAGCCCATTGACTTCAATGTATTTTGCAAATTTTCACAAGACATTCGCTTATCACTAAGCACAATGCTTTTTTTTCCTGAGTGTGTTCGGCGTATATTTCATCTCCCTATCTGTAATGACGGCTTCAAACCTCAGAAATCCAATTAAATGAGTCAGTGCTGGATTAGCATGGATTACAAGGTGTAAGAGCAACTTCAAGAGCATTTATTTAGTTTCTCCAGTGTGCATATGGGAACGACTGATCTCAGGCTCTGCCATTCATAGCGTTATCAAATCTGACAAATAGAAAGGCACCTGAGAAATGAAGAATAGGAACCAAATACATGTTCATGTTTTCACATTTAGTTAATGTATAAGAACACACACTATAGATGCACAGAGATGGATATAGAGTATGAATGCTACAGCATGTATCCTACATATGACTGCCCTACATTGTAACATAGTTGTTGAGGCTGAACATATCAGTAAGTATTAGACAGCACATGACAGATGGCTGAATACAGCAGGGGAAAGGCCGCAGATAAAACCAGGACTTCTGCTTTCTAGAAACACAATAAAGAAATAAATGTGTGCCAGATATCTAACATTTTCACTCTTGCCATTGTTTTTCAGGGGAAAATGTATTTCTTTTGGATGGTATTTAATCATCAATAAATCACCTTTTTGCCCCTTATTAAGACACTCACTTTTCTGATTTTCCCAGAAGCATCATGTGTATCTTTTGTCTATGGCCATTAGGTTATCTAAAAAGGTAACCATTGCCCCAACCACAATATGTCAATCCATAGAGTGACATCAAATGTAAATATTACAAAAAAAATGTTCTAAGATTAATACTCAGAAATATTTCTACTGGTAATACGTTGAAGTGTGGCAGTGCAACACATAGAGATAGAGTGGTACCAGGACACAGAAGTTTTACGTCTAATACATGTCTCGAAAAATTATTAGGTGCAACCAAGCAGTAGAAGAGCCGAATTTCCAGTTTAAAAATTCGGCTCTTAAAGTTACCAGGAGCGGCTTTTTGCCGCCCCTGGTAACTGGGGCGCTTCTGGCAGAAGCGCCCCTGTATGGGAGATGGCCTTCACATAATTTGGAGCTTATTGGATAATGGATTTCTAGATAACGGATCCCTTACCTGTACATGCATGAGCAAGTTGAGCAAAATGGACATTAATATGTCCATCGAAGAATATTCGATTCTATGCAGTTACAGAGATACCCATCCTATCTATGCCTCAGGAACTGCTTTTCCTTCCTGCCCAGCCCAGAAGATTCAGTGCAGTTGTTATATATCCGCTGAAAGGCATCACTAATTGGACACAAATGATTCCAAGGGTGAGGGAGGAGCTCTAGGTATAATGTATATATAGTCAGGTCCTGCAAGGAAATAAACCAACTAGAAATCCTAGTATGTGTGAAAGGATCCCATATTAATACTTATTTTATTACGGCAACATATTTTGCAGCACTATGAATACTGTACAAGTACATCATTCACATGCCCCAGTGTAGCATACAATCATACAGCATACATTATATTCATACAAACTATGGTCAAATGTTCTGGTCTGGCCCTTTATATCTGACTCACAAATCTTTTTTTTTTTGTAATTAAGGACATCATTATATATTAAGCAGTTGTAAAAGACTGATGCCTTTGGTAAAACTCGAGCAAAATCCTGGCGTTTAAGTGTAAGAAGGGAAAGGAATGATTACACAAAACAATGGGGACAGTGACAAATTGAAACAATTAAAACAAGTACTGAGAAGGGAACAGTCAGGCAGATATTTAGCCTCAAAGTGCCGCTGATTCATGTGTTTGATGCTGAAAAGAGATATCATGTAATTCCTATGGGATGCTATTGGGGTATTTTATTAAACACTTTAAAATGAAATTAAAAAAAACATAAATGAAGCATCGAGAGTGAGCAAAATATCAGCTGATCACATGGAAGTCCCTCTACTTGTGGCCCACCTTCCTTTCATAAGTTCTACAGATGGGAATGTCTCCACCTCCTTTCCCTGTCCGTAATGTGAATTATCTGCGAATGTAAAACATCCGCCAATGTCAATCGATGCGAAATCAGGCCTGGCAGAAAATTTTGCTCATCACTAATGCTAACACTACTATAAGTAACTGCAATTGTGCATTTTCATCATACAACAAGTTTGAGCCTTTTATCAAGAGTGGGGGCTCAGCCTAAGGGCTTATTTGGGTTAGATTATGGTTGATTCACCAATGTTTTCCTTTATCGGTAACCAGGGCTGGAACTAGGGTAGGCAGAATAGGCAGCTACTTATAACACAAATGCTGGGGGGCACATGACAGCACAGTCTTCCATTACCTCTGTAACCACTGTCTGTAACCTTGTTATCAACTAAGGGGGCCCTAAGCAAAAGTTAAACCCCTTAAATTAAAAACCACAACCACTGACAGGAAAACTAAAGCAACATTTGGCACTAATAAAATTTTGCAGAGAAGAAAAACTGAAGGTTGATGCAATGGTTGGACTTGGTTGACCTGAAGGGCCCATTGTCCAAGCAAGTGATTATACCCTGCCATTCCTGCATTACTGTATGTCGCCAAAATCCCAGGGCATCAAACTTTCGCTAGGGTCTAAGCAGAGTTTACTGGGTCAATACCGCACTGCGAAAAACATCATTGTCCCTGCAGTAACTTGTACCTAGAGCTGCCTCTATAGTACGTTACCTCTCATGCACCACAAGCACTCTGTAGTTATGCAGAAAATGTCTTTCCCACAGTAATTTAATATATTGCAACACAACCTGGGCATTTGCCAGGACACTAGGAAACAATATAGAAACATTGAACACAGTTTAGGGGAAAGGGGCCTAGTAAATTGTCAGCTTTGAGCTTCATAAGATGCATCGCCAAGGAAAATGGAATAATTAATGCAGCTATGTTTTAAGACAAAAGTGGTCCCCTCCCTTTTGCTGCTGGCAGGCCGGTTGGATAACCAGATTATCAAGCTTTATTTGCCCACTTTTACTTATTGAGCTAGATACACCTCCCATCATTCAGTAGCAGATGGTACGTCACAGAGGTTTACATACAGTGTAATGAAATAAAATGAATGTAATGAATAAAACATTCAGGGATTTATATGGAAACCTGTTGCAGTTTTGTTTCTTTAGAAGGCGAGACCCCCTTTGCCCTTTATGTGCCTCTTTTCTTTGAACGTGCAGTCTTTTGATAATAGATAATTATCCAAAAAGCCTTAATCTAAAAAAAAGCTCATGGCTATATTTTTTCTGAAATATCTATTGGAGGAAATGTTTTTTTATGTGGTTTTTGTAATTTTTTTAGCAGCCATTTTCCAGTGCTACAGAACATTCAGTATCCCCACTAGCAATGCTACATTTATTACTGGCAACCTTAGTGACTTTGTCTTTTGATGCATTCCTTATGCTTGTGATTCAGCGTCTGTACTGAAATCACTCACTGAAACAAGAAAACAGCTGAAATGTTCTCTGATACATAGGAGGCTATGGAGCCGCATGCATCACTAAAGACTGTTTTTCCTTCCTGTGGAGCCACAGATGTAGAACATTAGCCCTACATAATGCAGAGCCAGAGGTAAAGAGAAAGCACCTTTTTTCCTGCATGGCTTTATTTCTGTCTTTGCTCTGTGCAAATGAAGGACAGATTATGATTCAGAAATGACTATGGATATTTACTTGCAGTTGCCATAGAAACAGAACGGCGCTTGTGTGCCCTCTCATTTATATGTCTTTCCAGGTGACCCTTTGTTGCTCTTTATAGAACCTGTAAATTAAATATTTAGTTTGATGATTCTTCTGAAGATGTGTGAGAAGGATCGTCAAGGTCTTCAAAAAATGGCACAAGGCCATGCCTATATTCACAGTATTTGCTTATAGGGCAAATAGCAACAAATTCTATGAGACAATAAAACCCTCCCTGTTTGGGTGTTTTGTGTGTTTTTTTCCTGTTTTTATTTTCAGAAACATTTTAATTTGCCATCTGTAGCCATTCCCTATTTAGTGATCTCATCTGGCCTACTCAATCTGCTCTTTCCCACCAAATAGCAATAGCTTTCATTGGTCTTTTTTAACTTTGCCCTTACATATAATTCAAAATCTCTTCCCCCTGTGTGTATATAATGTGTGAAGCTGCACATAGTTGGAAAGCAGAATACCCCGTGGTATGGCCCTTGTAATGTTTGATGAAAGAGTGGCTTGATTCTCCGTATAGTGGTTCCTTCTTCCTGGCAGTGACTGACTATGGTGGAGATGACAGATAACTTATAACTTGAGAAAATGTAAATTGGTTCTTGCAGACCAGTGTATATCAATAACCCTAACATGTCCAGTTTTATTTAGGATTTGCCCAACAAGCAATAAATGAAGGGCCAAGTACTTTAAGGAAATGAATCACACATAGCAAATATGCTTATAAAAAATAATAATAAAGCATAGCTTTAATGGCCTGGAATGATTCATGAAAATGTTTCTTAAAGGAAAGTAACACCAAAAAATGAAAGTGTATAAAAGTAACTAAAATATAATGTGCTGCTGCCCTGCACTGGTAAAAGTTGTGTGTTTACTTCAGAAAGTCTACTATAATTTATATAAATGAGCTGCTATGTAGCCATGGAGGCAGCCATTCAAAGGAGAAAAGGCACAGGCACATAGCAGATAACAGATAAAACACTATTGTATTCTACAGAACTTATCTGTTATCTGCTATGTAACCTGTGCCTTTTCTCCTTTTTTCCAGCTTGAATGGCTGCCCCCGTGGCTACACAGCAGCTTATTTATATAAATTATAGTAGTGTTACTGTAGCAAACACACCAGTTTTACCAGTGCAGGGCAACAGTGCATTATATTTTTATTACTTTAAAGCTCTTTCATTTTTTGGTGTTACTGTTCCTTTAAACAAAACAGAAACTAGCATGTAATGTAATATAAATCCATTAGTGTTATGTAGTCATATGTTAAGTTGATCCTGCCCAATAACCCATTGCTATTAATCAGCTGATATTGGTTGTGTGAACAGGGAGAAGCCATGAAGCCACTCATAAATAGGGATGCTATATACTGTAGCTCGACTAGACCAAGGTATCACAAACAAAGAGTTTTATTTTCATGCAGTTTATTTGCTGCACAATGTGGGAAAATTTCACCAAATAACTGAGCAATTGTAGTGGTAGTAGCAATATTCAGTTTTAAACCTTTTCTTCTCCTGTACTCTTACCAAGTGTACATAATAATGGAATATTAGAGTCTATAAGAGGCTTACATAGCTATACTACTATAGACTACCCCACCAAAACACATAAATCTAGAATGCCCCAGACGTTTCCATGATTCAGCAGGTGTTTAAAGGGGCATTATTCTGCCCACTTATGGATTTAACCATACATGTATTGCAGGGCTATTATTGCAGAGAAAAACAGTAGTACTCTTGTGTATCATAATCATTGCCAGTTTTCATGATTATTTGGCCACATGAGAATTTTTTAACTGTAATATCACATTCTTGAAGTAATCATGGCCACCCCCAGTCACAGATACAAAAAAATGAAGATAAATAGAACTCGTTTTGCAGAAAAGCCTGTGGCAATATTTAAAACATTTTATTCTTCCAAAAAAAAAAGATTGTAAGCACACCTTTCCCTTAAAAACCTATCCTTTATCCACACAGTGTTCACATGGGTCTGTCTACAACACACCATTGTAAGGAGAATTGGAAAAGATTTGTTTTTTTTTCTTCTGTATATTTCTTTTGATTAGATGAATGCTTGGCTATGTGTACTCACACTTTATGCCATACAAACCTTCCTGGCAGTCCATTGAGTTCTGTTTAACCATGGAACCATTTGCAATGAAGCTGTGTCATTTAAGGAGACTCAATAAATTAAAAGACAAAAACAGAAGAGTAGATAACACTGCTGAATATTCAGACTGTAAATCATAGTGACACATTGTCACATTTAGTAACAGTGGTATCCATCTTAGTAAGTTAGCTTTTGCTCCTTCTCCCATAGTTATATATTCTTCTGTACTTGATAACACTGTGACACATGAATATCATTTTATAAACAGTTCACATCAGTCCTATATATCTAATTGGAGTCAATACAAGCTGCTTATCTTTGCCAGAAACTCTTTACCTGAGTACTTTACCCCATATGTAATTCTGTGTTATAAATTATGATTAGAATTATGAGTTTATAAATGCATTTCAGCTATAATACATTTTGGAAATAAAGGCTGTGAGATCTACAGATAAAATATGCATTTTCCCCAAATCATAACATTGAATGAATGTAGTCCCTATTACATTCATGTCTGCCAAAATTCAGAGGAATAAAATGTCTACATGTGTAAATAGTTAAACAAAAACTTGGGGGCATATTTATTATAGTGTGTAAGCCAACACATCACTGGTGATGTTGCCCATAGCAAGCAATCAGCAATTAGATTCGAATGGTCAGTGGACGTACCATTCCCCAGACGGGGTATGTGTAATGAAAATAAAAATCCCATTATGTTAAGCACAGTTATGCCACAGCAGTTTGAAGCTGTCAGTATCAGGAAGAAAGAAACAGCTGCTTGCTTCCTAGGAATCTTGGATTTAACTCTCTCATGTAGCAAAAATAACAGCCCGGTTCAATAAACACCCATTAACTTGTGAAGGGGGAGCATGGGATAATAAATAATGGAGACTCTCACTGATGATGTGTAAGATCTGTACTTCCCCAGTATTAGACCAATAGCCCCCAATTTGTGTCTCCTAATAAAGACAACCCAAGGCTAAGTGGGGTATAAAGGGTTAACAGTAAAATAATATAAAAGGCTAAGAGAAGCCTAAATAGGAGAAATGTAAAAAGGTAATGCAACATAGCAGAATGAGACAAGGCAAGGCAGTAGACTGGCAGATTTACCACCCTTCACAATAAACCATAATGTTGACAGGATACCTTAAAGGAACAGTTCAGTGTAAAAATTAAACTGGATAAAATAGATAGACTGCGCAAAATAAAAATGTTGTCAATATAGTTAGTTTGACAATAATGTAATCTATAAAGGCTGGAGTGACCAGATGTCTAACATAATGGCCAGAACTCTACTTTCTGCTTACAGCTCTCTAATCTCTTAGTTAGTCAGTGACTTTAGGGGGGACACATGGGACATAACTGTTCAGTTAGTTTGTGAGCAGTGAGCACGCAGGTCAGATTCAAAAGCAAACTAACCAAACATTTATGTCCCATATGCCTCCCCTTGGCTACTGGCTTAGAGAGCTGTAAAGGCGGAAGTAGTGTTCTGGCCATTATGTTAGACATCTGCCCACTCCAGCCTTTATAGATTACATTTTTGCCTAACTAACTATATTGAAAACATTTTTTATTTTGCGCAGTATTTTGGCCATTATTTTGTTTACACTGAACTAATAGCAAAGATAATGGTAACAAATATTCCATATGTTTCCAGAAAGATGTTTTTATCCCAACTAAGAATATAAATAATCCTTAATGGAGGCAAAGCAAACCTATTGGGTTTATTTAATATTTCAATTATTTTTTAATTGACTTAAAGGGCACGTATTACCCCATAGTGTTTCCTCCACCAGATGAGCGGGCAAATGGAGCCCGCACTCCAGATAGGGGAAACAATAGTTTTTTTTTTTTTTTTTTTTTAAAACTGCCCTTGCCAGTGCTGGGGGGAGGGAGCCCCCAGCGCGGGCAGCCATTTTGGGGCACCTGTATCCGGTAATGAGTCCTGCAACTCGTTCATTATGCACATGTGTGTAATGTAGGAGGGTGATTTACATTCACTGCTCCTACATCAGGCACATACGCACAGTAAGCAAGCAGGGAGTTTGCTTATTATGCACACCAACCAATATGGCCGCCCACACCGGGAGCTTCCTCCCAGTGGAGGTAGTCTAAAGCTGGCGTGGGGAGTTTTTTAAAAAAAAACTATTGTTTCCCCCAACTGAAGTGGGGCTCTATAAGCCTGCACCTCTGGTGGGGGAAACAATATAGGGGTGACAGGTGCCCTTTAAGGTATGGAGATCCAAATTAGAGAAAAAAACCTTTATCTGAAAAAACCCTGGCCCCATACCTGTACATGTGGGGAGATGTCTTCAACCTACTTCTCTATGTGCTTTCCATCTATATGGTCCCAGAACTCCTCAGCAATTATTAATGTTATTTCTCTGCAGCAGGTGTTGATATATATATATATATATATATATAGAGTTCCAGCACAGGAAGCACACCACATACAAAATAACAAATGCCCGGGTGCTTATGCAAAAAGATACAAATATAAGTACAATAAGGGCCAGCACTCACAGGACTTTTGAAACAGCATTATAGGAAAAAATAAATAAATGATTTACAAAAAGTATTACTACATGGTTTTTTATTTATCCGACGTTTCAGTTCCTCACAGGAACTTTCATCATTTTTCCTGATGAAAGTTCCTGTGAGGAACTGAAACGTCGGATAAATAAAAAACCGTGAGAGAGAGAGAGAACAGAGTGGAGCACACCCGTCACCAAAATAACAGCCCTGGGTGCAGGTAAAAAAATAGACATATAGAGAAAGAGTACCGCACACTCAGGGACTTGGTGCAAAAGAAAAAAAAGTTTATTGAAAAAACACCAATGTTTCAACTACAAACAGCACTCTTCTTCAGGGACAAACCAACAGACTGAATACCAACATACAATTTAAGTAACCTCCCAAAAAATGGCGGCAAAAATTGACCTTGGTAACCATAGCAACCACTGTAAACAAACAGCATGGAAAAAAGAAGCAAAAAGAGGCAAAGAAATATAGTAAAAAAAATATATATGTACAGTATATATATAATTTACAGATTATATATACATTTCCAGACTTTTGTACTATGCCTATATATATATATATATATATATATATATATATATACACACACACAACCAGGACATAGGAAAGGACATAGGAAATAGTTAATATTGGAAAAGCTCTGGCCATGACATGTGACACACCTACTGGCCTCATCAGTGTATACAGCAATATGAGATATAACTCTTACAGATGGGCTAGGGTTGCCTTCCATTTGTTATGTAGTAGAAACTCTCAGGACCCAATGACAGCTATTGACTCTAAAGTTTAGATCAGTGCCTATAGCTTAATAATATTATAGCTATAACAAAATTTGATTCTCATTCTTTCTCAATAGTATTTTATAGCCGGAATCATCTCAGCAAAGGCTATATGGATACAGTTTCTCTGCTAGTTTTTACATCCCCCCCCTCTCTCTTTGCTGCCAGTTTGTACAGCTTTGATACTTTAGGGACATGATACCATATTCATAAGCTCCCATATCCAATATGGTACTGACCTATTTAACAAGAAAAAAAATTGCATCATTAGGAATTGGCAGCCATTGTTAGTTAACTTCTTACATTCTCATACTGGGCGCACCACTTAGGCAGAATCATTTCATTGGCATAATAGTTGATCTTTGTACTCAGTGTTTAAAATATAACAGTAACCACATTCAGATATACAGTATATCAGAAAAATGCTGCAAAATCCAAGCTTACCCCACAATAACACAATGATACATCTAAATACAATATAGTCTTGTTTTCTGCCATGCTAGTGTAACACTTGTTTGGCTATGATATGGCAAAACCCAGGCTAGTGATAGGTATAGAGCATGTGTTACATGCGACCTTAATGCTCAGGAGTGGGCCTCCGCTATATGGGAGGTATTAATGGAGCTGAGGGTGTAGTTGAACTACAACTAGATAGAGCTTGTGTGGTGCAGATGGAATAATGGACGCCAGAAAGGTTCTTGCTCATGAACTATGGTACAATTTATTGGACAAAGGCACAACTTGATAGTGCAGCAGGGTATACTCACAGACACAGCAGTATAGAATGTGTGATCACCGTGGATAATACAAAGGTGACACTTAGGCACAGAATAACCCACTTGGAGGATGCACAGAGGATTAGTTGACACCTGAGATATAGACCTTTCAGAAGGGAGTGTTCCGGCCGACTGTGGTCCAGGGGAGAGCTCCTAACACTGGTACCTGGCGTCTAATAAAACCGGTCCCTAAAGAACGACTACAGAGCCGGGGTGGACTAAACCCTTTGTTACAACTCCTGGTTGGGGCTATTAAACTGCCCTTGCTAAATAAGCTGACTACTCTCACCACTTCTAGAGGGTGCTATAAGTAAAACTGTCTGTGCTGGCTAATTCTCATTCACGGGGCCCTGTCCCCGACTTATAAACTGGCAGTTCTCTTTACTGAGACCGTGTGTCTCAGGCCCGATGACATGCAGCCTGAGAGAACAGCAGCCAAAGAGGAAGACACTTCCTGGTGCAAGACACTATATAGTCTGCACAAGGGGAGTGGTCAACCTGGGCTAAACCTATAGGGGGTAGCCTAATACTGAAATCTGAGTGTAGAGGGCTCTGCCCTATTACAACACAGATAACATAAAGATAGGGGATAACACCATAGGGAGCTTAACCCTATGGGTCCCTACATTCACCCGGGGGAAAATTCCATTCCGACCCGGCAATGGCAAATAACATTAAGTACACTTTTCAAGCAAAAACAGTAGTGCATTGATTTAGTGCAAAAATACAGTACCCATACATCCATTTCTGATACCCTCTCCTGAGGAGTATCTGGTACACTGGATAGCTGTAAAGAAAAGATTAGGCACATACAGCAACTTATTGAATCATATACACTTTGAGTGTCCTGTAGGATCACTCCAGTGCACACATGGGAATTCTCCTGAAATACAGGTTCCCAGGCACCATCTTAGCTGTAACAGAATTTTGATTTAAACAAAATATTAACTGTTTCGTTGCTAGTTACGTTACTGTAAACCATATACAATCATGAGTGTCATAATAGATCACTCAGGCACGTTACTTATAGATCCATGACATACCATCTGACTCTGCAACAGAGGTATGACAGGCACAATACTTAGAATCTTGAGTCACCTTCCTGCCCCTAAACAGTGGTGCTCAGGTACACACTTAGGTATCCTTGATATACCACCTGTAACCTGCAACAGGGATATAATAGATACACTTACACATGAGGACGATCCTGCCTTCACTCAGGGGTCCCCAGGCACATGCTTGGCTGTAAAGAAATTGTTATTGGGCACAATTTAAACTGTAATACATCCCCACCCATAAACTTTATTAAGTCCAGGCCTTCCACCCAACCCCAGTGTTCATGGATGTCTCGACATGCACTTCGTGGTGTGGATTAGGCAATGAAATAGAAGTTGTAGTGGGGTGGGGCGCAGCAGTCTTTTCTTGATCACCCAACTTAAACAAAACTTTACAGTCTCTCCTGAAGGAATGTGGAGAGTTCCAAACTTACAAAAAAAACAAATCCACCACTGTGGATAACTGAAGATGGGGTCACACCCTAGATGCAGCAATACCGGCAGTCCTTAGGAGATGTGCCCAATATGGTGGGTGTTGCCCCTTAACTTTTAGGGGAAACCAAACCCACCTCCCACCCGGGGGAAAATCCCATCAATGAAGGGAAATATACCTGAATCCGGCATGGGGTTTTTCAGTGCATATTGCGTTCGTACTTGGCTTTTGTGACTTCATAAGACACGTAGTAAGCCGGGTGCGGCTTATCAATTCGGCCTCCACTGGGGAGGTCTGAGCTAAGTGCGAAATTTCTTTCCTCTTGATACTTTCCACACGACTTTACACCATGTTTTAGGATGGTACGCCCGAACCACCACTCCTGGGCAATATCATAGAGGTAGTCGACATCCCTGTGTCTTCTCTCGGGATCCTTCTTAAAGACTCCTCCCGGTCCCAACTTCTCCCTGCGGACAAGCTCTCCATACAGCCACTCGTCGACATGCTTGGTGACCTCATCATACACCCACTCCGGGGCATATGGCATGTAATAGCCCCATTTTTCATACACCTGGGTATTGATAAGGCGTTGCACTCTTGAAACCGACCTGAATTTTTCAGAATCAGCTCTCCCCGGAGCCACCCAGCAGGACGTATCTTTGCTGAAAGCATACGGTGGTGGCGGTGTACAGGGCCACTCTGGAGGCAAACTCTGCGCCTTCCCTTTAGGAGTGGAATCAGTAGGAGGCATAGTAGATTGAAATTTATACTCCTCCTCTGGTAAGGAGCATTTTGGTAGGGGCCCAAAGTCCATTACAGCCCAATTAGGTCTTGGGTACCTACGCCGGGTAGAGCTACCCAACAGCATACCACTCCCTGTGGATGATACTGTACTCTTTTCCTCCTGGCTCTCAGACTTAGCCCTTCCTCTCCCTCTCATTATCTCCAGTAGCCTTTGTATGGCTGGATCAATAGGGGTATTGGGGTCTGAACGAGCAACAGTAGGTGGTTTAGCTTTCTCAGTTGGTGCTAAGGATATAGCAGCCATACCTGCGCCCAGCTCCCCACTTTCGGAGGAATGTGATGAGGATAATAATATGTCCCCTGAGGTTCCCTCTGAGGTTGGTGTAGGGACCTCGGGTTTCTGGACCGGGGCGGGTACAGGGGTTGCAGGCCTGGTTGAGCCTGGTGAAATGCTGGTACCCTTATCATAGGAAGGTACTTGTGGTTTTACTAGAGGCTCAGTCCAGCAGCGGGTCTTACAGACAGGGCATCTGGCTTCCAGATCCCTCCACGCTTGGGATATTTCAGAATAGCATCCCCCACAATAGGCCTCTACCCATTTGGACCCGTCTTCCTCATAACGCTCCCCAAAAGTACCTAGCCAGGTATACCGCTGCGGGGGAACAATTTCAGGCACATTTTCAAATGCCTCTGGTGTCAGTTGGCGGGGTGTAGATGCATCCGCCATTTTAGCAGATAGTGGTTTAATATCCACAAAATATTTTACACTGCAGCCGCAGCAATGAAATTCAGAGTCCCGCAGTAACTGGGCCCACAGTTCTATAGCAGCCCGCAGACGCCTCCGGGGGTCTATGGTTCAATATAATGCTCCTTACTGCAGCCGCAGCAATGGGAGCAACACTTCCCACTATGTTATCAAACCCAGATCGCAGCCGCGTGTACTAGGTCTCACTGGGGTAAGTGAAAAACGGCAGGTGCCGGTTTATCCGGTTGATATAACAAGCCTGCCGGCTGGATAATAGTAGTGGTCCCACAGCCGTGGAATACTCACAGTCCTCCGGTGTGCTCTAGGCCGCAGCCGCAGGTCCCAGTCGCACCCGGTAGATCTCAGAACCGTAGCAGTCTTTCCGCAGCCGCAGGTCAGATTAGGTATGCTGAGATCAACAGGTATTATTAGTCGTGGAGTTCCGGTCAGATTTTCCAGGCCGCAGCCGCAGGCTCTGGTGAAATCCGGTACCACGCTGCCAGTCGCCAATGGATCCCTCTGCAGCCGCAGTGTCGGGTAGGCAATGCTGGTTTGATTTCTTAGAAAACTGTAGTTGTAGCAGCCGCTTACAAACACAGTCACTCACTAGGGCACAAGAGCTGTTTAGCGCACCTCTCACTCTCTCAAGTGCGAGTCGTAAGATGGCCGCCGTGACGTCAGCTCCTGCCCCCTCCCCGGTGAAGTCTCGTAAACAAGTCACTTCACACGAGATTTCAGTACAAAAGAGCGCCAAAACTAGTAATGATGATTGACAGTGGCGCCAGCCAATGGGAATGCTCGGGGGAACCTTTCAAGCCCGAACCCACGGCCAATTACAAATTAGAATTTACGAGCAGGACTGCAGGCGCCTTTTGCCTATCGCGTCCGGCAGTGCCTGTCAGGGAAATTTAAAGACACACACACAGCGGCTCAGTCCCTCAAGGCTATGGCTCCGGATTAAATAAATTGAATATATCAATATAAAAGCACGTTGGGCGCCAAATGTAACACTTGTTTGGCTATGATATGGCAAAACCCAGGCTAGTGATAGGTATAGAGCATGTGTTACATGCGACCTTAATGCTCAGGAGTGGGCCTCCGCTATATGGGAGGTATTAATGGAGCTGAGGGTGTAGTTGAACTACAACTAGATAGAGCTTGTGTGGTGCAGATGGAATAATGGACGCCAGAAAGGTTCTTGCTCATGAACTATGGTACAATTTATTGGACAAAGGCACAACTTGATAGTGCAGCAGGGTATACTCACAGACACAGCAGTATAGAATGTGTGATCACCGTGGATAATACAAAGGTGACACTTAGGCACAGAATAACCCACTTGGAGGATGCACAGAGGATTAGTTGACACCTGAGATATAGACCTTTCAGAAGGGAGTGTTCCGGCCGACTGTGGTCCAGGGGAGAGCTCCTAACACTGGTACCTGGCGTCTAATAAAACCGGTCCCTAAAGAACGACTACAGAGCCGGGGTGGACTAAACCCTTTGTTACAACTCCTGGTTGGGGCTATTAAACTGCCCTTGCTAAATAAGCTGACTACTCTCACCACTTCTAGAGGGTGCTATAAGTAAAACTGTCTGTGCTGGCTAATTCTCATTCACGGGGCCCTGTCCCCGACTTATAAACTGGCAGTTCTCTTTACTGAGACCGTGTGTCTCAGGCCCGATGACATGCAGCCTGAGAGAACAGCAGCCAAAGAGGAAGACACTTCCTGGTGCAAGACACTATATAGTCTGCACAAGGGGAGTGGTCAACCTGGGCTAAACCTATAGGGGGTAGCCTAATACTGAAATCTGAGTGTAGAGGGCTCTGCCCTATTACAACACAGATAACATAAAGATAGGGGATAACACCATAGGGAGCTTAACCCTATGGGTCCCTACACTAGTAATGCAATTACTGCATATTGTAATATATGCAGTAACAAATGCACAGTACCAAGATCTAAAAGAATATCAATGCTTAAATGTAGCTTGTTAAAGAGGCATATTTGTACAGGCATGTGTGAGAATTGACCTACATTGATTAATACTATGAGGTACAGTCTATGCTATTTCAGTTATATAGGGAAACATAGGGGATCATGGCCTTCTTACTCCCCGTTGTGCTTCACCACATTCAACTGCAGCTTCTGACAAGGATATAGTACATTTATAGATAAAAATGTCAGGTATTACATTTTACATACAAATGGAAATCATTTTATCTAGACACTTGGCTCTGGCATCCCACCATGTCCAGTTATTTCCTTCCATTGCTCCTTCTTCCACAGAAATAAAAGCTGCAACCTGCTGTGTCTATGTGTTTTGGATGATGTCAAAGCAAGATTTGCTCCATCTGTATAAATCTTTTCTTCTATATAAATGTAATATCTACTTTAAACACCATGTATATTTTAGTATTCTTAATGATGAAGTTTCAACTCCTTTCAGTGCAGTATGATAACTATACCTAGATGAGTTTATAAGGAAACAGTGTTCCTCCTGCACCACCTACAGACTCAATGAAATATGTACAACAACAAGAGAAAGAGGTGAGTTTGCTTATGGAACAGTAAAAGCTGATCCTATAACCAGTCTTCAAATCATGAACTCCAGCTGCCTTTGATGCATTACACAGACACAAGAGTGAAGTTCTACATGTGGATACGTCACAGCCAAATTACAAATGAAGTTCTTAAAGAAAAGAAGCTGAACTGAAACTGTACCAATGTTATAAAATAGTCTGTGTATTTAATATGGGTGCTGAGGTGCTTATAAAACCTCATTTATAATGGCAAGTGTAAGCACTCTACTTTAAAATTAATGCAAACGTGAGCACCAACCCACACAGGCTCCTTGCGCTTGTAAATACCTACCTGCAGTAAGTGCCACAGTACCTGCCCAACCAACTCTCTGCAATTGCACACATTGACCCTAAGTAACCTTGGTAACTGTGCTTGTGATGGATCCAGGGATGTGGAGTCGGTACATAAATCCTTCGGCTCTGGCTCTGACTCCGACTCCTCAGTTTATGGTACGTCCGACTCCAATTCTGACTCCTCTGTTTTTAAAGGAACAGTAACAGCAAAAAGTGAAAGAGTATAAAAGTAATTCATATACTATGGTAAAAGTTGTGTATTTTTTCAAAATCCCGACTATAGTTTATATAAACAGAGCTGCTGCCAGGCCCAGATTTGTGGCAAGGCCTAGGGCGGCACAAACATAGGGGTGGCATGCCGCCCCGCCGCAGGCAAATTTTAACATTTTGCCCCCATACAGAGCAATGGGGAACTCTCCCCACTGCTCAGTATGGGAGCTTCAACTTTGGCACTTGCGCATGCGCATTCGCTTGGCGGGCGGGGGGGGGGGTTCGCGCATGCGTGTTGGCGCGGGGGGGGATAGGGGGTGCCGAATGGGGGTGGCCTTGGGGCGTCCCCAGTAGAAATACGGCGCTGGCTGCTGCGTAGCTATAGAGGAAGCTATTCAAACTGAAAAAAGGAGAAAAGGCACAGATTACATAGGAGAAAACAGATAAGCTATGTAGATTGCCATTTTCAGAGTATTTTCAGAGTGAATCTATTAACTGCTATGTAACCTGTGGGTTTTCTCCTTTTCCTAGCTTAAATAGCTGCCCCTACACAGCAGCTTATTTATATAAACTATAGATGTTATTCTGAGGCAAACATGAACCAGTGCAGGGCAACAGTACATTATATAATTGCTTTCAAACATTTTCCTTTTTTGGTGTTACTGTTCCTTTAATATACCAAGGTATTTTCCATGTTGATTGAAAGAACTCAGCACTGTTGCCACATGCAGGTATGTTATTGTATCATTTTTTTCAATAAATATATGACCAAATATAATAATTTTTGTTTTATTTGTTTAAATAGGTTTTCTTCATATACTTTTAAGACTTGTTTGAAAATCAAATGATGTTTTAGGTCACATTTATATAAAAATATAGAAAATGTTAAAGGTTTCACAAACTTTCAAACACTACTGTAAGCTCCTTTGGACCCCCTATGCTGCCTGTGGATGCTACCAAATGATCTAGACCTACAGTTTTCTCTACTGCTATATTAATTAATGCTGAAATTAGCATAGTGTTAAAAAAGATTTGTATCTCCTCATCTGGCCTGTAAATGTTCAATCCATGTTCTATATTTTTCAATCCATGTTCTAAAATTACGGGAAGGCCATCTCCCATAGAGTCCATTATAAGCAAATAATTCTAATGATTTCCTTTTTCTCTTTAATAATAAAACCATACCTTGTACTTGACCCTTTACAAAGATATAATTAATCCTTCTGGGATTATTTAATGGTATGGTGTTCCGAATTACAGAAAGACCCCTTATTTGGAAAACCCCAGGTCCCGAGCATTCTGGAATTGTTTTCTAGATCATTTTCTTGCCCACAGTGTCACCAACACAGAACATACAGAAACTTGCCATTTATACTGCAGTTATGCATTTTTCTTTTGCAGTGCAACACAATTAGGCTGACAAGAATTAACCAGACAAATTGGTTTTTGATTGGTTGCTATGGGTTACCAGTTGCCGACAAGATTCTATCTTTAATGAAAAAGAAATAGCCAGAGACTGATTTCTAACATTTATAGTGAAAAATAAAAGCAAATAAACCACCCCAAACAATTTTCAATGATTTGAACAGTCTTATTTTGTGGAAAATAGGCAGGTGGACTAAGGTATCATTACTGAATGCTTCACGTCTCTAGTATACCAGGCTTTATTGGTGTCAAGATCAGGGATGTCAGCTGCTATGTTGTATGTGACAGTTCCCAGTTGGGGTTGATATCACATGCTTAGGAAACACTTTGTACAGTTAAAGGGAAAACATTATATATATAACCTCTGTTTCACAATTAACTACACAGCACCCAGGTAGAAGCTTTTTACGGTGTGCCCTCTTTCTACTATTGTATATACATTTTTATATGTATATATATATATTTTTGGATCAATAAAAATGTTTTTGTTCTTTTTTAAGTCTCTGTGTGTGCAGAATTCTGTTCTTCTCCCATATATATATATATATATATATATATATATATATATACAGGTATGGGATCCCTTATCCGGAAACCCGTTTTCCAGAAAGTTCCAAATTACGGAAAGGCCATCTCCCATAGACTCCATTAAAAGCAAATAATTCTAATTTTTAAAAATCATTTCCTTTTTCTCTTTAAAACAGTACCTTGTACTTCTGTATATATATATATATATATATATATATACAGAATTTGCACAGCTGCCTTTCAGTTTATGGAATTATAGAGAGTACAGTCTTTTAACTGTTCTATTAATCTAGCATTTTTTAAAAATGAACCACAAATCAGGCAATCAATAGATTTTTTTTCTACCGGTTTATAATCAATAGAACCACAAAGATGGACTGTTTGTCATTTAACCAACAAAGCATATGTTCTATAGAAACATATTAATCTTGTAATCTATAGGGACTGAACCGCAAGGCTCTTAATTTGTGGTAGTAAATATTACCCTATCTGACCTGTAAATAGGCAATAAAATATTAGTAAATATATAATAAAACAATAATATATACTGTAATAATATATAATATAAAAAATGGGCATTTCAGCTTTTCTGGTAGAGTCACTGCAGGCCCACCAACTTGTGTCTAACTAACACTGCAATGTTGTGGTTATGTTGTAAGTCTGCTAATAGCACTAACCCATTGATTGTTTACACGTGAGAATGTGCTTCCCCTTTGCTGGACATAAATTCCAGTGCTGTCTATCAGGGAACCTGGCTGCAGGCCTCCTAGAATTTATGTTTACATCTTACTCTTGTTTGTTGTCCTGCATGTTGTCTGCCAACATGTGGCACTGCAACATTAAAGGGAACCTGGCAGGTAAGGGGTTACTGTGGATCCCAGTGTTCAGTTATTTACATTATTTTAGTAAGAGGCCTGCGTGCACCGCTCTCAGTCATATTAGAAATACTGGGCCAGATTCATCAATGAGAAAACATTTTTATGGTTTATCAATTTCTCCGATGTCTTCTTGCATCTATATTCTACTAGCAAGGTCCCCAACTGTTTTCTCTCCATATGTTTCCTATTGCATTGCTATTAGTCATTATATCCCATACCAATAGGGCTGCCACCTTTTCTGGAAAAAAATACCAGCCTTCCTATATTTTTATGCATTTTCCCTATTAATAACATTGGCATCAAGCATCATTAAAATACCAGCATCAAAATACCGGCTAGGTGGCAACCCTACATACCAACCAATAAAGTACAGGATTACATTTGAACTTTAATTGCTCAAACCGGTTTTTTTAAGATTAAACAATAAAAGCTACAATATTTAGGGGCTGATTTACTAACCCACGAATCCGACCCGAATTGGAAAAGTTCCGACTTGAAAACGAACATTTTGCGACTTTTTCGTATGTTTTGCGATTTTTTCGGATTCTGTACGAATTTTTCGTTACCAATACGATTTTTGCGTAAAAACGCGAGTTTTTCGTATCCATTACGAAAGTTGCGTAAAAAGTTGCGCATTTTGCGTAGCGTTAAAACTTACGCGAAAAGTTGCGCATTTTTCGTAGCGTTAAAACTTAACACTACGAAAAATGCGCAACTTTTCGCGTAAGTTTTAACTGAAAATCGCAAAGTACCGATCATTACGAAAAAAACGCAATCGGACTCCATTCGACCCGTTCGTGGGTAAGTAAATCAGCCCCTTAGGGTTTATTCCCCTGTACAGGTTATAATTATAACTAGGCATGTTGAGTGTTTTGGGGGGATTAGCTTTCCCATTGTGCAATGGGAAATGTTAATGTATAATTTGTTATACCTTCTTGTTTACAAAGGCGCATTATGCATTTCTACTGTTCCAAAAGGAAATAAAACTGTCAGTATGTTCTTGTGATGCCTGGCGCTGTGATGTTATTCTGAATGTTTAACTGGAGAGAAACTTGATAAAACAAAATAGATAAATGAATATTGCTAAATATATGTAATTAGGAATGACAGACACAGAAAACATAGAGGAAGGAGAACTGCGCTGCCGAGCACAACGGAGGCACATTAAGCTTTCTGAATGGATTTACAAGCAAAAGGAAATCTTTAGCACTACATAATTAGCTGATTCACTGGGAAACTATGAACAAAACCCTGCAATTTTCATGGAATTATAACGAAAAACAAAGGCTTGCCTAGAATATTGCCCCTAGTTAGACAAACACAATAATGATGGGCCACTGCCCATTCTTGGGCCCCAAGTTTTATTATTCATTTATTCTGTGCATCTACAGTTTCAATTACTGGGATTTTTTGTCATAGGTTTATTATTATAAAATTGCCAAGCCATCATGCCATGTCATCCGGTGGTCCTAACTATTCACCTCTGGCCATATTATGTATAGGTTGCATTAACTTGGGTAACCATTTCACTGGTCATTAGTAGGTTAATAGTTAGGCTTAGTATATCTTTATCTTAACATTATTTTGATGGTTTTGCAATTTTATGGCAATAAACCCCAAGTTAGTGAAAATGTCCGAACTTGCGCAGAATGAATTACTACTAACTCTTTAGTGTCAGGGAACATGCATAATTGGCTGCTATAATTTACTCAAACTTGAACAGATTTTGCACCTGTTTTTGCATTACCCCATGTATATATATATATATATATATATATATATATATATATAATGAAAATAATGAGGGGCATAAAGGTTTTGAGTGGGTACAGCTATCCTTATGATCTCCCATATTACTCCTAATTATCACCTAACAAGAATTCAGACGGTGGCATTGCCCTAGCCGACCAAAGGTGTAGCCAGCTAAATGTGCCCATAGCAGGGACAACTACCTAGACTTGTTGGCTAGAGTCATACCATAAACCAACACCAACATAGGTATTCCCCTGTATTTAATTGTCTACAGGAAAATGTAATGGCACAGTGTTTATAGCCAAATAATGGATCATTCTTATGGGTTAATAAGTTTTAAATCCTGTCAGCTAGTTACAGTAGAATCTATATTGGCTATAAACTTGGCATCAACAAAACACTTTTGTAAATAAATGATTGTATTGATCCAGTTCCTGATGCATAGTATTTTGCTTTTGATGTATTTAATGTTTCCAGCCAACTCTACTTTTTTTGAAAACCTTTAGTACACATATCACAATGTATTCTCTATCATATCATTATTAAACTAAAAGGATTGACTTAAAAATGTTTATTTTAGATAACATAAGCAATAATTTATCTTTGGGTGAAGATTCAAACCTAATTTTTATTACAGGGCCCTGGGGTGGGCCAAGACGGATGCGTGCCCTAGGCAACCCGGCTGGTCACCTTGCTCCCCTGTGCATGCAGCAAACAAACACATGCAGTATCATATTGGCAGTGGGGGCAAGACAGCCAGGACTAGATATAGGCAGGAGAGGTACCTGCCTAGTGCCCCCCCCAGCGTTGCGGCCTATGCAGGTGCCTCTTCTGCCTACCCCTTTTATATATAGAAGTTATAACTGACAGGCTGAGAATTGACAGTCAGGCTGGCAAAACAGTCAGGTTTAGGAACTTCCAGTAAGAATTACTCACAAAAGCAGCCCTATCAGCGAATGATACATTCATATTTTGAAGTCAGTATCACTTTAATGACACAAAAAAAGTTACATTTCAGCACCAGGCATATTTCACCCAGCCTGCCCCTCATGAATACTTCCCTGCCAAACATTGCAATGACATGGTGCATTCTGTATAGCAATTTTGTGCATAACACTGCTCTCTCTAATGAGACCTTTTATCTGTCTATTTATTAGTTGGCAGTATCAATCTTATTTCAAGTTTTTCATTCTGTAGGTCAGTGAGATGTTGGTTATTTGCAAAGTATGGTGGCCCTAAGTTCAGGACCCTGGATTCCTACTGGATAGCTGCAAGATACTTTGCTTCTATTAATTCTGTTACAGCTCTTAAACAAATACTGAATTCTTATAAATGCACTGATGAGCCCCCAATAAGGGCGAAACCGGTCTGTAGTTGGGAATCTGATCAGCTATTGTCCTGGCTTCAGCTTCAAACCCAGTGGGTGAGCTTTAGCCTATAGGATAAACCCATGTAAATTGTAAGCTCTTTTGGGCAGGGCTCTCTTCACCTCTTGTATCGGTTATTGATTGCTTTATATGTTACTCTGTATGTCCAATGTATGGAACCCACTTATTGTACAGCGCTGCGGAATATGTTGGCGCTTTATAAATAAATGTTAATGTAATGTAAATGGGATTTTTTTTTTTTTTAAAAAAGTCTGGAATTCGTTCACAGAATTCCTTTTGTTTGCTTTTGTCTGTGTGAGGCAGTCTCCTCAACCTTATTTATTTGTTTGTAGAACCACATGGTGACTCTACCTAAGCTGATCAGAAAACCCTGCACTACACTGATGAGCCCCCAATAAGGGTGAAACCAGTCTGTAGTTGGGAATCTGATCAGCTATTGTCCTGGCTTCAGCTTCAAGCCCAGTGGGTGAGTTGTAACCTATAGGATAAACCCATGTAAATGGGATTTTTTTTTTAAGAGTCTGGAATTCGTTCCCAGAATTCCTTTTGTTTGCTTTTATAAATGCACAGTAACTGTATATTGTATTAAATGTATATGATGTCTTATTTTTGGTGTTACATCCCATTCAAGGTTAGATATCTGAAATGTCTGCTTGTTCATATGCAGTTATTGCTTGTAGGGTTAATATTTGATTATGATGTAATAAATAAAGCCGCTTTTGTACAGTAATTTTGAGGTGCAGGATTTGTTTTTCTATTATAAAGGCTTTGTAATCACTGGGGCCTTCACATAATTTGCATTGAACCTGAAATCAGGCCATGTTCCTGGCAGGTACTGTCTAATCCACCCAGCCACATTCATTATAACAGTTTATCAGTGTGCACTAATCTGAAGATATCAACAAGGTTATGATTTTGCATCTGTAGATTATGAGAGATTTGCTAGACTAAAGAATAGTGGTTTCATATATTCATAATTATGTTGGGAACATACTGTTCTTCCACTTCAGCTTATTCTTCCTTCTCCTTATTCTTATATTTCTTCTTCTTGTGTCGTGCCCCCCTATTTTCTAAACGCTACTCCTCCTACAGTTTTAGGGGTACAACACCAAACTCCCCACACTTCTTCGCCCTATAGAGGAGCAGGTTGCTTGTGCTTTTCTAAGGGATCCCGCCCCCGTCTTTCTGTGGCGCCGCTCCGAACACCCCAATTTTCCCATTGACTTTGACAGGGGAGATTTTCAAACTGCTGCCACACTTACAGCTTTGAAGCTACACCCCCCAAACTTGAATAACATAATAATGGGTTCACCCCGACTGAAACAACAAAAGTGGGAGGGGCCGACAACAGCCAAATTTCACCCCTTGACCAGGGCTGGATTTCTATCCTGGGCGTCCCGAGGCCGCCCCTGTGGGTGTCCCCCCGTGCACATGCGCGAACACGCCCCCCCAGTGCGCATGCGCAACGCGCCATCTCCCCATTGCGCTCCAACCTGGCCCAAGGAAAGTCACAATAATGAAGCTTTAATGAATCCGAAACTTTTGTACTCTGCGCGACAATACGATTTTGTCGCACAAATTTTGCAAAGTACGAAAAAGTTGCGCAGGGTACTAAGAAGTCGCCGAAAATACGCTCAGACTCTCTCCAACACAAGGGTGTAGTAGTTACATTTGGTCGCCACGTTGGTGAAACATTACCTAGCAACAATTTGCAAGATTGTTACATGAGATAACAAGTAACAACCCAGCCCAGTGAAAGCATAAATAAGACTATTAGGCACCCAGGCTTTGCAGAATTTTAACTTTCCTACTCTACTTTTAACTTTGGTTTTAAACATTAAAATAAAAGTCGATTTGAAATAAAATTTATATCTCTGATAGGTGTGCCAATAAACTGTGTCTATCTAAATTGTATTACTCGTGTAAATTACACATTGTACACCCGACAGGATACTATAGTGCCAGGTATTTTCTTGCATTCTGGTTTTTTATGCATTAATAGATCTCTAACAACATCAAATCCTTGGTAGTACATTACTGATACAGCGATACCTGTAGCCACATAGTTATAGCATAACTACAGTCATAGTAATAAATAAAATAGAGGACAAGTTATTCTGACCTTTCAAGTTATGGAGTAATAGAGCTAATAAAAGTCAACAGCATGGTTCTGCCAAAGTGTATATTTTGTTTTTTTCTTTAGGACATAACACAAAGCAGAAGAAATCTGCTTGCACCTTATTCTAGGATTAAATCCAAAACCATCTCACCTCTGCTGTAAAGTTACAGCATCACCCCAGTCTTAACACAATAAATAGAAGCCAAGTCCTTTTTGACTTGATGTGGCTGCATAGGATAATAATAGTAGTGTGCCATAACAATTTGGGCTCTTGGGACTTGTAAAGTGTATTTCCCTCGGGGGTGGCAAAATATTTGGCACCCCTCAGTAAAATAGATGGTTACGTTTTTTTTCACCAGGCTGATGTTCCTGTTAGGAGAAAGCCTGTGCAAAGACCAGTAATGCTGCAATGCAGTAAATATCCCTCATCTTTTCTTAAGTGGTAGATTGTGCTGTAATGCTTATCTCTAGTTCAGAAACGTCAGTGTAATATGTTCTCATCTTGGAATTATCTGGTAAACACTTTTGAAGTGAAATTTATTCGTTTGTCATTTTTTTATTACTTCATTACAACACAGATTTCTCAATATGATAGGGTATAGAACCCTTGGGGAAGCACCACCACATGAAAGGGGCAATATGTTTATTTAAAGGACTTGTATACTGTATTTCACTGTGGGGGTGCAACCTAACGCTTAAGAAAAGAAGAGGGATATTTACTGCATTGATGCTACAACAATATTTTTTAAGAAATAATAGAGCAGATTTCTTTTGTTTTTTGTAATATGTGGAAACGGTTATTAGAGAAAAACAATTGCCCCCTGCTTAACAACCTAGTTAACAACAGTTTCCACTAAATCTTGCTTGGTTATTAAAGGGGCTGTACCCCCCTAGCTCAATATAAGTTCAATGAGTATGGCTAGCGCAAAATGTATATATATAGTTTTTTTTCTATTGGTTTAATCCTAGAAAATATGAGCTTTTTGTTTATTTTTTCTGGGGGGGAAACATAATTATGCCACATACCCCCATATGTAATAAAAGGCATTAAGTTTGCCCAGGAGCAGTAACTCATAGCAACCAATAGGATGTTTGCTTTTAAATGCTTGATCAGTAAATCCTACCTTCTGATTGGCTGCTGGGAAAACTTAGTGCCTGTGATTATCCAACCCCCTATGTGTTTAATTTTACTTCTATATTAATGTGGCATCCTCAGCACTGCTGGTTTAAACATATCACTAGAGCGGTGTCTTTAATCCAACATATTGATTGATAATAATGCCCCTTCATCTGCTTGACATTTAAGGAACAAGTAAAGTAATTCTTTTCAGTAAATAAGTGTACACATTAACGCACATTATCATTATTTCATTTTTTTTAACGTGGTAAATCAAAATTGATTTGATTCATTTCCTTACATAGTTAAGAAACCATTGTGTCCTGTTTGTTTGAAACGGTAGGTTACTGGTAATTTCACAACTTCATTTCTAATAGCTCAGTATTTTGCAACATTGCTTAACTATGAGAAATAACTATGAAACTATGAAAGTGAAATTCCCAGTACCCTACTGTTTCAAACAAACAGGACACAATGCTTTGCAGCTACTATATTGTTATTAAATCACTGCAAAATGATTTCAATTACATTTTAAATCAAGCATTCTGGATTCATATGTTAGAGTCATTGGAACACCAAGACACAAATCATCATGGTTTACATTTTTGGTGATGTGTGGAGTTTGTGGGCATGTGAGAAATGAGAACAGCTCTGTAGGTGTTAAGTTTAAGAAGGGGATACAAGTTCTGAAACAAATTTTTTTTTTGCGTAAATTGCTTTTATTGGATTATACAGTTTTACAATTTTTTTTATTGGGAGCGCTGGTTTCCTTTGTATACTATATATACAGTCATATGAAAAAGTTTCAGAACCCATCTCAGCCTGCATAATAATTGACCCCACTTTCAACAAAAAAAGATAACAGTGGTATGTCTTTCATTTCCCAGGAACATCTGAGTACTGTGGTGTTTTCTGAACAAAGATTTTTAGTGAAGCAATATTTAGTTGTATGAAATTAAATCAAATGTGAAAAAACTGGCTGTGCAAAAATGTGGGTACCCTTGTAATTTTGCTAATTGGAATACATGTAACTGCTCAATACTTATTACTGGGAACACCAAATTGGTTGGATTAGCTTGTTAAGCCTTGAACATGAGAAAAGCTATTTAAGGCGGCCATTTGCGTGTTGTGCTTCTGTTTGACTCTCCTCTAAAGAGTGACAGCATGGGATCTCCAAAGCAACTCTCAACAGATCTGAAAACAAAGATTGTTCAGTATCATGGTTTAGGGGGAGGCTACAAAAAGCTATCTCAGAGATTTAAACTAATAGTTTCAACTGTAAGGAATGTAATAAGGAAATGGAAGGCCACAGATGGCATATGCGGAGGATTGTGAGAATGGTTACGGACAACCCAAACATCACCTCCAAAGACCTGCAAAAACATCTTGCTGCAGATGGTGTATCTGTACATCGTTCTACAATTTGCACAAAGAACATCTGTATGGCAGGGTGATGAGAAAGAAGCCCTTTCTGCACTCACATCACAAACAGAGCCGCTTGTTATATGCAAAAGCTCATTTAGACAAGCCAGAGTCATTTTGGAACAAAGTGCTTTGGACTGATAAGACAAAAATTGAGTTATTTGGTCACAACAAAAAGCGCTTTGCATGGCGGAAGAAGAACACCGCATTCCAAGAAAAACACCTGCTACCTACTGTCAAATTTGGTGGAGGTTCCATCATGCTGTGGGGCTGTGTGGCTAGTTCAGGGACTGGGGGCCTTGTTAAAGTCGAGGGTCGGATGAAGTCAACAAATTCTTCAGGATAATGTTCAAGCATAAGTCACAAAGTTGAAGTTCTGCAGGGGTTGGATATTCCAACAAGACAATGACCCTAAACACAGTTGGAAATCTACAAAGGCATTTACGCAGAGGGAGAAGTACAATATTCTGGAATGCCCGTCACAGTCCCACGACTTGAATATCATGGTAAATCTATGGGATGATTTCAAGCAGGCTGTCCATGCTCGGCAGCCATCAAATTTAACTGAACTAGAGAGAGTTTGTACGGATGAATGGTCAAAAATACCGCCACCCAGAATCCAGACACTATAGGAGGCTATAGAAGGCGTCTAGAGGCTGTTACGTTTGTAAAAGGAGGCTCAACTAAATATTGATGTAATATCTCTTTTGGGGTGCCCAAATGTATGCACCTGTTTTATTTTGTTATGATGTATATTGCATATTTTCTGTGAATCCAATAAACTTTGTCACTGCTGAAGTACTACTGTTTCCATAAGGCATGTTATATATTCAAAGTAAGTTGCTACTTTGAAAGCTCAGCCAATGATAAACAAACTCCAAAGAATTAAGAGGGGTTCCCAAACTTTATCATATGATTATATATTGTGTTGCATGCCCCAACACATTAGCAGCTGGTTTGGCTCCCTTTCAGTACCTGCTGGAGAGTATTTGCCACTGACTTCTACATGAACCTGGCAAGTTTAATCTGGCGAATTGACAAATTCTGATTTTTGCCGTTTAGATGCATAGTAAATCTCAGAAAAGTTGCAGTATTTTTTCTCTGCAACTTTTTCGAAAAAATTGAAGGTTAGTAAATGAGTCCCTTAATGTGCCTTTGGCCTTAATGCAGTGTATGAAAAAATGCAATATTTCAAAACTTGGGATGAATAGGGAAGAGCAATGCTGAGTGAAAGGGATATGGAATGTTGCAGTAAATAAGATGCTGAAGTAACTGGAAGTAACAGTGAAAGGGAATGTTCAGCTAAATAGAATGCTTATTGACATGGAATGTTCATGTAAAATGATTGTATAAAAATATAATATTTAGAAATATGAAATACTTATTCCAAATAAAATATTGCCAAAGAAATGTTTACTGTCACTTATGTGACTTAAACACTACATTGTTTATGGTACACAATATGCATTCAGTAATAATTACCTAGAACTGGTTTCGTTCATTTTATAAATAGCAAATTGATACAAATGTAAAAATAATGGAACATTTACTACAAACAGTGCTTTTGTTAACAGAGTGTTTCTCAAAACAATGTTTTTTTTAAATTAAATTCTAATGTTTGATGAACAAAATAAATCTTTAAGAAATATTTACTAAAATTATTTGTTTAGCCAGTTTAATGAAACATTATTAAATAGAGTATTCAGATAAAGAGAATGGGTAGTGCAACTGAATGTTTAAATTGAATTTTTATAGAGGTCTAATGTGTAGTGTCAGGGAATGTTCTGCTGAATGGAATGATTAGGCAAACTGAATCATAATTACAGACTGGTTAGTAAAGTGCTGAGGTTAATGGAACATTGTATGAAATGGAATGTTCAGGTAAATGGAATGTTGTGTTTAATGGGATGTTCAGGTAAAATGAATGCTAATCAACTGTTCATTTTAAACAGAATGAGAAGGATAATAGGGCAAAACGTAACTAGGTTTCCCCAAAGTGTTGATAAGTAAAGTAAGTGGGAGGTTGTCTAATACTATCACCTCTTCTCACATCTCCAGGGATAGGTACAGAGAATCCTTGACCAGAGGAGCAGAGGAGCATATTCAGATATTTACATTATCAGATATAACAGCCTCAGGGGCTGATCCATGTGCTTGTCTTGCTCAAACAAGTGGTAACATCTAAGCCACTACTTGCCACAGGTTGCCTAGACTGGCCAGGACTATCAGACAGGGGTGTAAACTAGTCATTTTTACCAACCTGTCTTTTTTCACTGTCAGTAGGTACATCAGCTGCACTTTTAGGCTTCTCCTCAGCAGTGGGAAGGAGGCAAATGATTTTTGTGTCAAGCCTTAATTCTTCCTTCAGGACCACAAATTAGATATACTGGAATGTTATTTAGTTTATCCACCACCTTGAATAACTCTTTCTTCAACCTATCAGTAAGCTTATTTGTGGCTGTAGCACCCAAATTAAGGCATCAGTTCTTTGTACAACACCCTGGCATCAAAGCATATTTTGTTACCTGAATTTACCTGAAGCGTTCTCCAAAGTAAAGGCTTCTTTTAGTCTCTCTTGGAGACAAGCCACATACTAATAGTGACCTTGGTGCCCCACTCCATCTGTAGATACAACCAGGTGATTGTCAATTGGGAATCAGAACATTTTCTATCCCACTAGTGTCACTGTCAATGCACAGAAATAGTCCATGAATAGTAAATCCAAGAGCCCTACTTATATGCTCCATGGGTGCAGCCCTAGTAGACAAAGTCTTTTTCTGCAGGCATTGCACACAGTAACTAACAACAGCTTTCCTCATCCAGGGCCAGAAGAATTGATTTTGTACTAGATCATATGTTTTGTTTACAATTTCAAGGTGCTTGTGCTGACCATGTAAACTTCATAAGACATCTGTAACTGAAATTAGTTAAGTCCTGTGTGGAACAGCTAAGGTTAATACAATCCGCAATTTACTCCCCTTTCAGATGACAGCTCTCTCATACCAGGGAGCACACTTCATCCCTAGTAACTACTTTCTTCTCACCTGGGAAGAGTTCTTCCTTCACAGCCCTGAATGGAAGCAACACACATATGGCCTCATTGTGCCAGACAGTAACCAGCAGCCATATTAAATTCCCATTTATACCTATGCTTTTCCAAATAATAGAGATTCATCTTCCTGTCAATTTTATTTATTTGTTGTGTTTGTCCTTTACTATCAGACTTTGCTTAACTGATAATAGCTTTTACTTTTGGAGCCACTCCTGGATCTGATGGCTAGCCATTAATTTTTTGTTACAACCATCCACACTGGGATCTCCGGCAATCTCATGCAGTATGTCTTATACAGACCACTCACCCAACTAATTTAACATTAAACTGTTGTTTTATTTTGAATTGTTATAATCCTTGTTTTACCAGTTCATGGTTGATTAATCAGTTTCTCTTAAATCTTC
Organism: Xenopus tropicalis; assembly: GCF_000004195.4. Taxonomy (NCBI): domain Eukaryota; kingdom Metazoa; phylum Chordata; class Amphibia; order Anura; family Pipidae; genus Xenopus; species Xenopus tropicalis. Next base: position 128,179,694 of record NC_030677.2, read on the forward strand.
TTTCTTGACTTCACCACTTTTTGTTGCTCTACATTTTCTTCTATATTCTCCAGTCTTCCTTTTTTACATGGAATTAATAATGTATATTTCTTACTGTTATAGCCATCTTGTACTTCTAAAAATGTTAATAAAAACTACTGAAAAGAAACAGCTTAATGAAATTTCCTAAAGTAAAAATAATTTTTACTCAAATAGATTTTTTGTGTGATATGTAATGTATAGCTAAATGGATTTTTTCACTTGAATGTTTACCCTGTGGAAGTTCATATACATAAAATTTCAGTTAGTCCCTTAGGGCAGTGGTTCCTAAAGTGTGGGTGGCTACTTAGGGTGATATTTGGGGAGAAGGCCTAAGTTGGGGGAAATTCAGGGGAACTGTCCTAGTTCAGGGGTTGTGGTACTCCATATTCTTAAAACTATGGCTTAATTACTGATATAGCAATGCTTTGATAAAACTTACCGGTATTTTGTGCTAAGTGGGTGCTGGACAAATTTTGAAATTTAAGACTATGGGGTTTAACCATATAAGTCCTAAAACTGTGTGTTAAGGTATTTCATATATAACAGATAAAACTCACATCACACTGATTTAATTGCACTAAAAGTAATAGCCTGCATGTATCTACACGTATAAGTGTTTTACTGCCTAAGGGTTGTAAGAAAATTAGGAACCTGAAAGATTTTTCCTATTGTAGGTTATCAAAAACTCTTCCTCCAGTTCTACCTGCATTATGTTTAGGCCAACCGGTTCCTGTGCCTTAGCTTTTTTGCCTGTGACAGCAGCCAACCTGGTTAAAGGCAGGGAAGAGATACCATTGGCTGGAAAAAAGCAATGCTGGAAGCCCCAGGGTAAAGAAGGACACAGGAGGGGCCTGCTTTTGGCTGCCAAGGTTTTAAAGGATCCCCCTGTTGCAACTCCCAGCTAGGAGAGAGGAAAAGACTATCCAGAAGAGCTGGCAGATGTCTGAGCAGATGCTGAGCTCAGGGCCGCCATCAGAAATCACGGGGCCCCTCACAACAAAATTTTCTGGGCCCCCCTCCCACCAGTACAAAGGACTCACAGACATGAGACATTGGTAACCAGCGGGCCCCCCAATGCATTAATAGCCAGCAGTGCCCCCTAGTACATTGGTAGCCAGCTGTGCCCCCTAGTACATTGGTAGCCAGCTGTGCCCCCCCTAGTACATTGGTAGCCAGCAGGGCCCCCCTAATGCATTGGTAGCCAGCAGTGCCCCCCTAATACATTGGTAGCCAGCTGTGCCCCCCCTAGTACATTGGTAGCCAGCAGGGCCCCCCCTAGTACATTGGTAGCCAGCAGTGCCCCCCCAGTACATTGGTAGCCAGCAGGGCCCCCCCTAGTTCATTGGTAGCCAGCAGGGCCCCCCCTAGTACATTGGTAGCCAGCAGTGCCCCCCACTAGTACATTGGTAGCCAGCAGGGCCCCCCTAATGCATATGTAGCCAGCAGGGCCCCCCTAATGCATTGGTAGCCAGCAGTGCCCTCCCTAGTACATTGGTAGCCAGCAGTGCCCCCCCTAGTACATTGGTAGCCAGCAGTGCCCCCCCTAGTACATTGGTAGCCAGCAGGGCCCCCCCCCTAGTACATTGGTAGCCAGCTGTGCCCCCATAATGCATTGGTAGCCAATGGGATTACCCGCTGACCACCAATGACAGGGCCCGGAACTGATTAAAGGAGGCACGAGCTACTAAGAAAACTTTAGCATGGCCGGGCCCCTTTTAAAGTTAAAATCGTCCAGGCCCGGGACCATTGTACCCCTGTGCCCCCCTGATGGCGGCCCTGGCTGAGCTCAGCCAGGAGGTGAGGTCTAAAGCTACAACTACAACAGAGAGATCCCATCCTGTTTGCTGTCAAAGTTCTACATGCCCAATAGGTGACCGGTTCCACTGAGGAGAGTGTCAGAGCTGTCTGTGAACCTGTGCAGGCCCTGGTAAGCACCCAATATTCATTGAGGGGAAGATATTGGCAAGGGTATTTTATTTGCAATTGAGTGAGATAGAGTGCTCTAATTACATTAGATGCCTGGTGCATTGAATTTTTACATAAAGTTTATTGCTGCTGCAAATCTCACTATTTCCCACCCAAGTTTTGTCATGGCAGCAAAATGCCAGAAAATACCCTACCATAGACAATTGTCATAGACATAGACAATTGTCTCGGTTAAAATATTGTGAAATAGCTTAAAAATGCATAGATCCCAGGTTCCCCGTTCCACAGGTTTGTGCCTGGTCAGGGAGTTTAATACTATTCTAAGGCATTGTGCCAAAAAAGGTTTACACTGTCTTGCTATTCATAGTCTTGGCGTAAAGTCTTCTTGAGGGGATGGCAGTAATGTATATAATCTAGAAAGGGAAGAGAAACAAACCAAAATCATCTCAGCCTTACTTACGGTCACTTTAGGAGCCAAAAGCGTAGTTCCTTTTCCCTTACTGTCAAAAAGGGGAAATGCTGAATCAGGCCTGGATTTGTGGCCACAAAGGCCTGGGCCTAGGGCGCAGGGCTGGAACTAGGGGTAGGCAGAAGAGGCAGCTGCCTAGGGCGCAAGGAGGATGAGCCTAGTTCCAGGCCAAGCATACAGTCACCATATTTTTGCCCCATTTTAGCAATGCTAACTTTAATTGTGCATGCCGCAGGCCAACATGCTGTAATGCTAACATCCATAAACATATAAAGATAGTCTGATTTATTTAAGAAACTGTTGCACACCACCCAAGAACCCCAAAAACAAAAAAAAACCTACTCAATGTCATAAATTAGAAAAGAATCTCAACATTAGGTATTTATAGCAGGATTTTTGCTATATATTTATAATTTACAGCAATGGTGTGAGGAATAGGATTGTGCATATTGCAGAATCACTCAGTTCTATAGCATACATTGAGAAAGCTCAAAGGCCACCATTCATAAAGAAGATAATTGTAATATACTGACCAGGATACATATACAGAGTTTTTGTTGCAGTGCTGCAGATGTCACCTCCGCTCTCCTCATTGCTGAACCTTGCATTTCCCAATGTTTTGATTAAATTTACTTCTTAACCCAAACTTCTCCTCAGAAAGAGAATTTCATCGCCCACCATTTGATTCCCATCCTTTTATTTCAGTCAAGTCAAGGGGTCAAGGGGTTGGTAACAATACGTTATGTGTACTTCTTGCTGTACTGCTGGCTGCAGTATATGAGTAGCTGATTCATGGTGGGTAGACCAAATTGCTGCTGGTCAGTTCATGTTAGTGGCTATATTTGATATGCTTGGATGGTCACATTTGAGGCTAACACAAGTGTCTTTGTACATTTGCTGAGCCATTTGTATTGTCAGGCTCTGTGTATTCAGGCCTGCATATTTCACGGTGTTTTACAATCCTTGCAACCTAGATTTATGTTTCAGGATAAAATCTCTGAAATGCCGACTAGTGTTCTGCTTCTTTTATATTAAGGGGCATATTTATTAGAGGTCAGCACAGTCAGTAGGCAATTTCATAGTACTTTATTCACTTGTATGGGGTTTTTGAGGGCATATTTATCAAAAGGTGGAAGAAAGGCAGGAGGGGAACACACTGTGTAACACAGTCAGCTGAATCTGGAAGACTAAATGGGTATAATGGCATGTCTTAGGATACCCAGCACTCAGTTAGGCTCATTTATCAATACTAGGCAAATTTGCCCATGGGCAGTGACCCAAAACAACCAACCAATCAGTGATTGTTTTTTTCAGGCAGTTGCAGGTAAAACAAAAATTGTAACAGTTTGATTGGTTGCAGTGGGTTACTGCCCATGGGGAAATTTGCCCAGTGTTGATAAATGAGACCCAATGTGTCTAGGCAACAGGTGTCTTTGTTTTGACATCACAGCACAGCGCTGCGTACATAAGTAGCGCTTTATAAATAAAGATATACATACATACAAGACGCAACTGCACAAACGGATAAAGTATTTATAAAGTGCCAACATATTCTGCAGCAGTGTTCAATAAATGGGGGTATGCACTGAACATATATATTACAAATAAAAATTCAACCAATACAAGTAAATAATATACCAGATTACCTTGTATCTAATTCATTTAAAAACATTCATTTGGAATTGTGATTGAATGGTATAAATGTGCCCTAAAGATGTATTCTATTTCTATTGCTCATTCTCATTTGTTGGCAGTAAATCTTCTCTGGGGAATTTATTGCATTTCATATAAATGTCATGCGTTTGCAGTCATTGCAGTAACAGGATTGATTAGAAATGTCCCTGATTTCTCAGTCTGCAAGTTAATATGTAGAAAGTGCTTAACTTAACAGTTTTTAAAATGAACCATTTTGGAGGAAAGGTGGTTTCAAAGCCTCTTGTCTCTGACATCTATGGAAGTTATCATGGACCCATGCAGGGCCAGTAGTCATGGAGCTACCATTCCATATACAGACTGTATATCCATTGCTAACTACATTTATGTCACTATATTGGGCTTCAGATTTATAGTGAAGCATCCCCAAGGCCAGTGTGTCAGGGTGAAGACACACTGGGCTACTAGTAGCAGCTACTTTTTCAAGGTTACTAAACGCCAGAAAATACCCAGCCATAGAGAATACTGAGAATTGCCTCTGCTAAAACACACAGAGACAATTATCAGTAAATGATCAACATTGCCTATTTTAGTAGCCACGACAAGTAGCTGCTACTAGTAGCTCCATGTGTCTTCACCCTTCACCATTGTTAAGCAGTGATCCCTTTGTGGGACTTGTTTGGTTATGTATTGTAATGGGAAAAATATTTACGCCAGCACACCCTTACCTCCTCCAGAAAATTACTACTTGGTGGAGAGCCTAGAGAGTCGGCACTCTCCACACAGTCCGGTCAAAATATTTCAGCCAGCACAACAAGTAAAGTGCAAGCAGGGCTTAGCCCTTGCGTGTTTATTCAAAATGCAACGTTTCGGGGGCGTACCCCAAATGCCTGACGAAGGGGTACGCCCCCGAAACGTTGCATTTTGAATAAACACGCAAGGGCTAAGCCCTGCTTGCACTTTACTTGTTGTGCTGGTTGTGTATTGTAACCATTTGCCTTGCTGAGCAGCTCAGTTCTCTGCCACTCAAACTCTTGGACCGGAATGTACACACAGAAAAGATAGTGGTGAAAATACAAAAAGACCTCTAGGTACGTGATCCATGGCTGTTTACTTATAAGCGCATAAATTATGTGCAAATTCTCAGTTGCAAAATAAGGCAGTACAGGGGCACAGCGGGAGAACTGAAAATACCACATGGTTAATGGTAGATATAGAGTACTTGGGTGCCTTGTGCATTACTATGCAAGTTTGTGTGCATTTTTGCAATTAGTGTTGCGCCCATCAGTTAGAGCACCATGGTCTTTCATTTTGTTCTTTGGAGCAGAATGAGAAAACCATATGTCCAAAAGTATCCAGACTTTCGGTAAAATGATGTGTTTAGACGTAACACTCACCGCTGAGTTCCTGTGTCTAAAAGCAATGTCAGCACAGGAACTATTCATACTAAATGTGGGGTTTCACCATGTGCAAAGCAAGCATCGGCTGGAGAGATGTACAGGTCATAGGACTGTAGAGCAATGGTGTTTCACTACAGCAAACTGGCAGATAACAGGAGAACACTGTCTGCCCATAGTCTGGCCTATAAAATGTATAGTATCTCTTCACAATGCTTTACTCACAGCTTGTTCCTGTTTTAGGTAATAGGTTACAGAATGCAAAGCTCAGTTAGGAGGTAATGCATGCTGTGTGAATTAATATTAAGGTGACACCTTTCTCTTGCATCTCTATTTTTTTAATGAAACATGTTTAATAAAAAACAATGCAGACTGGAGTTGGGGGGATCTAATAACGCTGACCGTATTAAAACACACATTAGCTATAAAAGTCTCCTGATGTAAAGCCTGCCCCCCCGCCCAGGAGATACCTTCTCTCCATGGGAGTCCACAGGCAAAGATTAAGCCAGATTGCTCTGCAAGCACCCAACAGGGAAGCAATCATTTTAGTTGGTGTTTCAACAAAATAATAATAGAAGGCTGCTATTTTCCTATAGAAATGAGTGCATTTGGGTGAGCTTACATTTGGGGATTGGGCAATGTAGCAAGTGCACACACCTCTGCTTTGATAGTTATACAGTGGAGTTCAATATGTCTGCCATTTTCTGTATAATAGTCTGTTCCATTAGTTATGCTTTAATAGTGTCTAGCTTGTGCACCAATAAGGCTGTTTTTCTGGATATATAACCTTGTGAATACAACACAAGTAAGTTGGCACAGGTCTGACACTGCCACCCAGTGTATATTTTGCTGCATGTGTGCATCAAATCCCGTCAAGCTGCTAAACTGTAACGTGGTAGTAAGTGAATGCTTGCATCGATGGGGGCTGGGGCGCATTTGCACTAAAATATCCAAAATTCCAATTTTAAAATCCGAATTTTGGCTCTTGAAGTTACCAGGAGCAGATTTTTGACATCACTCGCAGAGAATGAGTCATTGATAAGAGAGATGGACGTACGTCTTTTTTCAACCTAACTTACTATGTTACTATGTAGATGTATAGCAAATACCAGGAACAGAAGATATTAAACAAAACTCGTTTATAGACAGGACGTACTAACATTTGTCATACTGTGTAATAGCCCAAGGACATCTTTATACAAACCAGGTCCCAACTGGGATTCAAAATAGGTCCTGGCATTTCAAGTACACATTGGCCCAGCCTTCCACCAGCCTAATAAATAGTCACCATCAATTTAATGCAGCCCCTCTGGTATTTGACAGAATCCACAGATTGCCAGTCTGGGCCTGATACAAGAGGATTGGTTCTTTTTAGCCAGGCATGTCATAAACACTGGGGTTAGATTTCAAATAGTGACCAGAATGCACCTGCAGTCTAATGTGGGTAACTGGGGGTCAGATGCACAAAACAAAATCAAAGCAGGTATTCCCAGCCTATTGCTGCAGTATTCCATTTACTACTACTACTAGGCCAGTGGTTACTGGTCAGCAGTGACTGCTAACAGAATGTACCACCCCAGGTAAAATCGGCTTGTTGGAAACTACATTTTAATGGCATGTTAACTTGGATTAAATAGACTTGGACTGGGTAGCATGGTGGTACTATTTTAATGGAATGTGTTCAGCGCGTTTCTCCTGCTGAAACTAATATTAAGTACTCAGTAATAGCTCCAAGCTAATATAAATAAAAAGATAATAGGATACCAGCAGTACAAGATAGGCATAATATACAGAAAAGGAAAGCTATATAAAACTGATGCTAGCCTGTTATTTGTTCCTCGTTTCCTGTTGAAACCAGACAGAAGTACTAGTGGCTAGCCTGATCCAGATTGGCTAAGCATTTACCTCTTACTATCAGTAATAGCAGCTCCTTACTCCTACTTCTCTCCTTGGCATGGTTTCTTTTTTACTGTGGAATTTGTTCAGTTATATGAATAGTTAAAAATAACCTGATCACAACCAGATTGATTCATTCATTACTTACTGTGAAACAGCTGATATTTGTAAGAATTGGGAAAAGTGCTTGGATGAAAATACCATACTTACGTAATTTTGTAAAATGTTCAATAAATAATTTAACCCAGGATTTTACCCTTGTGGTCTATATGTGCATGTATGCAGTGCTGCATTGATATTAGTGTTATTAATATTCTACTGGTTAGCAAAGGGCAAGGACAGCTGTGCTTTAATTGTTGAAGATAGATGATTCTATCTGATGAAATGTTACCAGATAAATGTGAAAAATAATTATATATTATTTGACTTGTCCCTAATATCTTCCTTCTATTATATGTATTTATTTATCTGGAAGGAATATAGTTTCCAAGCATACAATACTAGGATACTCATTAATTGTATACATAAAAACGTTGAAAAACCATTCAGTGCCATTCAGGTTCTATGATTATTGTTTCAAATGTATACTTAGTAATGGAAAGAGTTAACTTTTTTTTATGCACAATTTTATATTTAGGTTTACAACCTTTTTTTTTTTAACCTATTTTGAGTATAGGTTTGTATGTATCAGCCATGTGTTGGTATGTCTGGTTATTAAGTAACTCCCTTCCTAATGGCTTTCTTCCAAAGAAAAATAACACATGAGCCAAGGCAAGTACATGTGTACACTAACAGATGAGAGAAAGAATGTATTGTGCACTTATAACAATAAAGATTTGTAATTTATTTAGGACTACTACTATGATGTTAATATGAGACTTGAACAAAGAAGTAGCACTTGAATGTCATGTATGTCATGGTATGCTTACTATGACATACATGTGAAATGTTGGGCAATATACTGAAAACAATAGTAAGGGCCCATACATATAACGCTATAAGCAAAATAGCTGCACTCCTACTCATCTGTTCGTGTGAATCTCTGAAACAGCAGCAGTGATCATGCAGAAAAACAAAAAACTCCTGGCATTTCAAATACACAAAGGCCCAAACAGCCCCCTACTAGCCCAATAAATAGTAACTTGATATAGCATCTTACAGCTGCCCCTCTGGCATTTGTCAGAACTCACAGATTGCCAGTCCCGGCCAATATAACTGCACTTGCACAATTCTACAAATGACTTCTGCCATTTTAAAAGGGAAAGCCAGAGTTTGTCGATCACAGAAGTCTCTTCAGGTTGTTGCCACGACATGTGCAGCCAGTTGGACTCAAGAACCATTAAAACGTAAAACTGGTTAATAATCTTAAAACATACCTGGTAAATGTAATGTGCATTTGCAGGAAAGAACACACAAGTGATTTCAAAATTGCTGGAATTTTATTTGCCTCAGGCTTATGAATTGCAACCAAAGACATTGTGCAAAGAAAGCAAAGATTAAGTACACTTTAGGAAAAAGCTGATTATCCACATTGGTAACAAAGGTCAGTTTAAAGAAAGGGGAGGAATAAGCATTCTGTTACACTATATAGAGTTTGCAACATTTGATAACAAGTTTAAACAAACTGTGTAGTTTTTATAACATAAAATAGTAAAAGAAAAAAAAGAAGACTTTAGCCATATAGTTTAAATGTATAGAAGAATTTTGCAATCAAAAGCTTTAAAACAGGGGGAAACAAATGGGGTGGTGGGTGGGAATATGTTTTAACGCTTTGTGAACTGTGTGAGCCATTATATGCGGAGCAATGTTTTACAGGCCCCTCCAGCACCCAAAGGGTTAACCCATACATAAGAAGTTGCATATATGTACCACAATGATTAAAAAAAAATTAAAAACAAAAAACACGAATACTGAACCACAGCAACGTAGAAACTGCTAAAATTGCCTGAAGAAAAATAAAATAGCCAGTTATATTTGTTGGTGTCTTGAATGACCCGCTACAAAATATTCTGTTTTCAGCTCTGCAGGGTTGGTGGCTGTCTCTGAAACCGTTGCCACGTGAAACTTGGCCCACAGCAAGAACCAACTGATCCACAGTTTTCCATCAAAGCCTGGGTTACTTGCTTCATGTCGGAGGCCCACTTGGTCACAATATGTTACAAAGATTTTTATTGGTGTACACGATGATACCATGTTTGGTTGGCACTATTCTAACACTACTTCTAGATGATGAAAGTACAACCCCAGTGTTTATTCTTAGAAAAATTCATTAGGATGGTTTGGAATTTAGAAATGTAGAAATCTGACCAGAAATCAAGTCTTGTGTCTTGTAAGGATCATTCGTCATCACTTCCACTTCCTTCTGATGGTTCCTAGATAAAAAATGCAAGAATAACAAAATAAGTCTGTATTATTTTTACAAATTCATTATGAGCATCCTTATTTTAATTCATACCTTACACACAGTTGTTGTGGCTCTTTCCCTACTGGCATCTTATGCTATCTGGCAGGCATTCTGCTTACCAAATGATCTATTTATTTGGCAGGGGCACTAAATTAAGGGTTATAAAAATGGCACACACTGATTAAACAAACTTATACTGTTGGCACCCAGGCAGCAAAATGGAAAACCCCTCAACTATACATAAACAAACTTAAGGGCAAAATGATTGATATAAATACAAATGAAGTCACTTATGTACCGAGCTAATGTTTTGCTAGGTTATGGTTTCACAGTTGTTTTACTTAAAGCAGTGGTCATTGGTTGTTTCTTAAATCCTACCAACATAAAATGGTTAGATTATGTTGGGCAAGAACATCTAGAGATCCAATAAAAAAAATTCTGACTCAGAATTCTATACCACTACATACTGTACACATTCTAATTTGGGCTTTGGTGTTATGTGTTCTATAAAAGTTGCTTTCCCTTTGGCAAGGGCATATCATTTATAAAGTAAGCTGATTAAACTCACATTGTCTTCTTGATCTTCTTCACTGTCATAGTCACTCACAACAGGCTTGGCTTTGCCTCGACTCTGCCTCTTTTTTCCTTTTCCCTTTTCTCTGGTCTTGTCATCCTTCTTGCTCAGCTTGATTTTGACTTTCACGGACTTTGCTGTGAAGGAGGAATGAAACATTAGCAAATCATGTTTTTTTTATTGAATAAAAATTTACCATTTCTAACTAATCACGTTTTAAGCACTGCAGTATCTTTTCAGCGCAGAATACATTCTCACTATTTACAATCCATCCATGAGGCGTATTTTTCTCCAGGCATTGTACAAGCTGTATTCCGTGCCATCTGGCTATTCTGTTGTTTGCTCTAGATTTTGACAAGTCATATATCATATAGAAATGGGCTCTGGGCTTACAGATGTTGGATATTTGGGATGATCATCTACTTGGTACATTAGGCTGAATAATGACTGTGAGTTCAATGTTTATGGCACAAGTTGCCATACAGAATGCCACAACTCACCTGCTGTTGCCTCTTATTCATGTTAGTAAGCCTTTTCCGTACAGAACCTCAGGAAATTCCCTAGTGCTTTCACATGGTTCTGACCAACACAGGTACATATTTGATTTTCAGAATGTAAACCTTTTATATCAACTAACAATGGCAGAGGTGTTTCAGTCCCCACGGCTGCATTGCTAGTGCAGAGAGTGCAATTGCACATATAAAAAAAAACTGAACTTATTTGCTGCCTCCTTCCATCTCTTTGCAACTTTCAAATGAGGGTCACTGACCCCAGCAGCCAAAAAGTATTACTCTGTGAGGCTACAGTTTTATTGTTATTGTTACTTTTTGTAACTTTTTTTTTCTATTCAGGCCCTCTCCTATTCATAAACCAGTCTCTCCTTCAAACCACTCCCCGGTTTCTAAGGTAATTTGGACCCTATAGCTGCTGAAATTCCAAAGTGGAAAGCTCCTGAACTGAAAATGAAATAATTAAATACTACAAATAATGAAAAATGAAGATCAATTGCAAATTGACTCTTTACTCTCTACATCATATTAAAAGTTAACTATAAGGTGAACAACCCCTTTAAGGGCCCACATCAATATTTTTAGCAGTTTAATTTAGCCATCCAACTGTGTAGCCAAATTGCATTAATATACTGCCAAGTGTACTGCAGATACAGTGCAATGAGGGCAGTTTACAGAGCTTTAATAGACTGTACTCTTTTAAGTTAATTCATTAGATATATAAATATATATATCAATATATTTTGATATTCTGATGCAGTTATTGGACCATACTTTTTTTTTTTAAGCAAATCATATGGAGTGGAAGGAATACAAAATTTCCCCCCAAAAAATCTTGATAATTTAGTAGCCATACTGAGACTGATTTTACATCTTACAGTACATCTTATAGGTCATACTAAATGGACTGATAAACATTGTGACAAATGGCATTACATTAGAGAGAGCCAGCATTGTTGCATTGTAAGAGTTAACGGTTGCACTGACAATTTTTGTTGTTGCTAGTCAATGACAATTTATTTTGCACTGTGAAAATAGATTTATGCAGACTCTCTATGTAACAGCAACTCTGTAGTTTAAAAGTTGTATTTTTGGATTCAATGGTAACATTTTAAACTCTTACATTCAGATTCTGATTCATCGTCTTCATCATCATCTTCCTCATCATTGCTTTCTTCCTCACTCTCATCTTCTTTCACAATTTTTTGTCTTGCACTCCTGAAGACTGATTGTAGAACAATGGAATCCTCATAAATCTAATAAACAAAGCAAAAACATATTTTGTAGATACAGACCAAACTGAAATCTCCCAAAAAATGCCAGTGGCAGAGTAACTTAACCTACTTCACCCTATGAACTGTGAAATTCCACCGGCACATTTTTTGCTGCACAAAAATGAGATTTTAATACATTTCAAAGCAACTGCCAATCTGAATATGGTTTCAGTAGGAAGCAATTTTCATAGAAAAAGATAGTAATAAAAGATTGTATGTAAATGTAAAAATGAAATCAAATGTATTTCCCGACACATAGAAACAAGAAGTGCAATTCACAATGCAATGTGCTCTCCAGCTGCCATGGTCAGACCACAACAGAATGCTGCAATGTCGCGGATGTTCTCAACAGGATCAGAAATAACTGCACAATTGGATTGTCTATAATTTTGTAGGTGGTATATTTTGTAAGTGGCATTGCTATTAACACAACTTCTATATACTTTTAAAAAAAAGTATCTTCTAGGACTGGCAAACCATTCCCTTTTAATCATACAGAACAGCTACTCTTCCTTGTGCAAATGTGTTGTTATAGAAAGTTATACTTGCTCTTCAACTACTTGCCTGCTGTGGATTGTTAAATTTATGTTTTCAGTTTTCTATTTAATCTATGTTGGCTGTGAGATTAAAAACCCATGTTAGGATGGGGTAAAAAGAGTGAGGACCACTGCTACAGTCTGACAATTTATTGCAATAAAAGATTAATTTACGTATGCACCAAAGGCTAAACTGAGCTGAAATATTCAACATATATTAACAGACACTGTAGAGACTATTCAAAGAAACTGATGATATACAAGTTTGTGCCTGCATACTGTATACTTTCTAGAGCAAAAGCTTGGGATACATGTCCTATTACAAAATATGACAAAGAGCTGATTTACAAGGGAATAGAAATGTCATGGTTAAAGGGATCTGGCATTCGGTGGTAATAGCACTAATGAAAACATAGAACTAACCTGGGATCCTTCCAAATTGAATGTCTGTGCATTATGACACAGTAACATGATATCTTTCTCTAGATCACTAATACTTCTGTATTTGTGATTACGAATTCTCTCCTGTTAAGAAACAAAAGAAAGAGAAAAAAATGTAGTGAATTAGAAATGTAAATAAACTCTAATAAAGCATTTACCCTCCTGATAAGGGATCTTTTCCGTAATTGGGAAATCATACTATATGTCTACTAAAAATCATTTAAACCTTAAATAAACCCAACAGGATTGTTTTACCTTCATTAAGGATTAATTATATAAAAGTTAGGATCAAGTAAAAGGTTCTGTTTTATTATTACAAGAAAAAAGGAAATAATTTCTAAAAAATAAACTTATTTGTTTAACATGGAGTCTATGGAAGATGGTCTTTTGAACTCTGGATTATGGGTTTCCACATTATGGTTCATATACCAGTATGTGGTTTATACAAATACATATCTACAATATACAAGAAGCTCCAAGTGGTGATTTATGCTTTTTATGTCACCTTGTTATGGGATGGACTGGTGGTGCCTTTGTTATGCACAGACCTTCTCTGTAATATATCAAAGCCTATCAGCCCACTACATCAGCATGCTGTCTTATTCAGCTTTTGGACAGTGGCCTAATTGATCACGTTTTATCCAGTAACTGGAAGGTCTATTTACCTTACCACAGTTACTCTTGCCAAGATCCCTGGATATGTCCTTTCAATGCTTGGAGGTATCTGATAACCCTATGCCCCCCAGGCTCACAATGACTGCTTTAGTCTTTTGTCCTGATCACATCAACTTTGTGGGCTGTGCCTGGTGCAGCTTTGGAAGACCATTACTTATTCTTGATTGACTGGCCAAGCCACAATGTTTTATAAGTCAGAATAACTTTATGGGATTTATTTAAGAATTAAATGTACTACAGCAGTGCTGTCCAACTTCTGCGGTGCCGAGGGCCGGAATTTCTCTAGCATACATAGTGGAGGGCCGCTAATGGAAGCCAGTTTGACCACTCTGCATGCCCTACCCTGCCTGTGTGTGCCATACTCTGCCTGCCCTATGCTACCTGTGTGTACCATACTCTGCCTGCCCTATGCTACCTGTGTGTGTCATATTCTGCCTGCCCTATGCTGCCTGTGTGTCATACGCTGCCTGCTCTACTCCACCTGTGTGTGCCATACTCTGCCTGCCCTACTCCACCTGTGTGAGCAATACTCTTCCTGCCGTACCCCTCCTGCCCTATGCTGCTGTGTGTGCCATACTCTGCCTGCCCTATTCTGTCTGTGTGTGCCATACTCTGCCTGCCTGCATGTTCCATACACACAGGCAGTATAGGGCAGGTAGTACACACAATACACACAATGCTGGCACTACTCCACAGAGGTGTGAACAGGTAGACAATGGGGGTGATTACAGCCTGAGTCTGAGGTGTGAACACTGCAGGGGGTGAACAATGCAGGGATTAAAAGGTGTGAACAACACAGGGGATTACATTTTTAAACAATACAGAGGGATTACAGCCTGAATGTGAGGTGTGAACCATGCAGGGGGCCAGTTAATCTCAATTCTGATTCCATTTAAAGCTTACACAAAGGTAAGCCATCAAAGCAGCCAGACAGGTGGGGGGCCACACAGAGGGGGGTCGCGAGCCGCATGCGGCCTGCGGGCCGCCAGTTGGACAGCACTGTACTACAGTAAGACATACCTTTATTTTTTTGAAGTCAACGGGTTTGCGGATCAGTTCATAATACTCTGGCAGTTCTTTCCTAGAAGGAAGCTGTATGAAAACTTCACTAAGTTGCCTTCCGTTGCTGATAAAAAAAATAAAAATATATGTGTATTGAGAAATCATATGTTATGTAAAAAAAAAAATCCATAGACAACACATTTATCTCAAGAAAATTCACATTTTTTTTTTTACAATGTTAGTTTTTCAAGTATCTTTTCTATGGGCGGGTTTACCATGTTACTGGTTCACAAATATTATCAAAAAAACAAACACATGTTTTAAATTTTAAATCAGTTTGGGCACTGTAAACAAACTGAATTACAAAGACAGCTAAAGAATTTGTGCTTAATAGTTTCATAAAACCTATCAAACCCTGCTAAAAAGCCATTCTGTTTGTATTTCAAGAATACATGATTGTGTTTTTTCCCCAAGAAATTTACTTATACCTTCCCTATAAACCTTACTGATTCCTCTTAAGTCACTAATGAAAAATACAAAGGCTTCAAACAATTGTATATGCAAACTGCGCCACCTACTGGAAATTTGCATATGTGCCAAAAGAAATAAGACAAAGAAAATCCCCCAAAAACAAAAACCCTGTGTATGTTATGAAGTAACACATCAAAAAAATGAATGTAAAAAATATGAATGACTTATAAAGCACCTGACCTTTTTCTACGATATATTAGATTATAAAGCAAAGCAGATAATATGAAATATGCAGAAGCAACAGTAGCCTGAAGTCCTGACATTCAAGCTAATGGTGGATTTTAACCTAAAATGGATACCTTTCATTCAGTAATAATATGCTTAAGCATTAGAACAACGCATACAAAGGATATACAATAAAAATGATTTTATATGAAAAAAAGGAAAAAGGGAGAAATATAATACACATAATAGTAAGAGAACAGACATCCATTAATAAAACCTTTTAAAATAAATAAGAACAGGTTGCAAAAACAAGTGATAGCAATATTCAGCAGATATTTTCAATAAAATATCAATTTGTGACAAGCTCTTTGTTTAACACACAGAGAATGGCGGGCCTTCTAGCTCTCTCTCTCCCTTTAGACGCTGTCATTTTGTGGGAACCTATGATTTGTGCATAATACTGGGGCTATCAGAGCATTACATGGCTGCACAAGATAATGTCCATTTACACAGTATTGAATATAATCCTTGCTGTGCTCCCAAGCTTAGATGAGAAGCGCAGGCGCCAGGCAGGCAGCTACTACAGTTGCTAGGCAACGGGAAGATGCCTGCTGCAGCCAGAGCGGGACTGCATTAATGGGCAGCAGGGTGATGCAGTTCTGGGCAGGTGTTCCCATACTGGATTTTCGGGAACAAGCAGCACACGTTTATCAGCAGATACCCAATTTTTATAAGGGCTAAAATAGTAAGACTTTGATTCCTACGTATTTCTGTAAGATTGTTCTTTTTTTTTCACTTGTTTGATAACTTCTTCCTGGCAAGCTGCATGCATGTACTCTTCAGATGTGTGTTAAGATGAGCTATCTAGCTAATATAAAGCAAGTAAGGACTGATAGTTAGAGCTCAAACAACACATGTTAACAGTAGGCATAAAGGTAGGCAGCTATAATCCCACCAGGTGTAACTACAGAGAGAAGACAGACCTGGACTGGCAATCTGTGGATAATGGCAAATGCCAGAGGGGCTGCTGTAAGATGCCATAGGCAGTCACTATTTATTGGGCTGGTAGGGGCTGTTTTGGTATTTGTGTACGTGGTATGTCAGGGCCTATACTGACTACCAATCCAGACCTGAGTAAGCAGGCACTATAGTTTGGGCCCAGAAGGTCCAGAGGGGCATTTGGCTCAACATATATTTATGAAAAATGTCTTATTTATTTAAGGGCGCCACTGATTGTTGCCATGTTCCAGAGACATAGGAACCTCAGGGTGACCATTTACTGACTGAGGTATATCTGCCACAAGGAGGTATGTAGCCATTGTTTCGCCAGTGCTACTATGAAGGTTTCATCAAAACACGTGAGGGTAAAGTACTTCCACCGGCAGCACAAATGCCTGGGTATCACATGCTGCTCCGATGCAGAAAAGAGCAGAGCAAAGCTCCTGTCATCTGTTAGAACAATATTACAGCTTTCAACAAAAGACTCAAGCAAGCCTAAACAAGGCTGCAGAGTAAAGTGCAATATGGGATACCCACTGAGTAAGCAGGGTTTAAATACATTTGGGGTTAGGTAATAAAAGGCACTAACCCGCATATGTAATAAAATGCACTATGTTTGCCCAGAAGCAGTAACCCATAGCAATCAATAAGGTTTTTTTATTTAAACAGGTGACCAATAAATGCTTCCTGCTGATTGGTTGTTACTGCTCCTAGGCAAACGTAGTGCCTTTAATTATATAACCCCATTTTTTTGTGTGCCCAAGTGCAGTAACTCATAGCAAGCAATTAGCGGTTGACATTTACTGTAATCTCTTTAAAAGGAAACACCTTCATGCTTTATGCACATAACCCCTTTTTAAGTATACAGGGGACAGCTACTAGCACTGTTTTGTAGCTGTACTAAAATTAACTTTATTTTACTAACCTGGTGCAGAGATCATCTTTCGAAACAATATAAATATACTTTAATCCGCCAATATATTCATGGTGTCTAAATACAAACTTTGAACATTCGCAAAATAAATGGAACTTATGCTGAAAATACATTCTGCTATTTTAATTTTATTCTAAAGCAATAATGGTGCATTATTTTCATTAGACACTAATTATAATAACCCTGTAACTAGCTGAGTTAGTTTAATTAGAAATGCGCTCTGTATACTACTACTCCACCCCTTTGTTGTGACTGTTTTGGCTTAGAGATGACCATTATGCAGTTCACAATCTTATTATCTACCTCTTGCAAGAAATTAAAAACATGGAGGCCCATCAACTTCTCTGCTATGTTTAGCCTACCTAGTATGGTGGAATACCTCTACTAAACTTACTTTCCAGTAATGGCAAATGTGGCGTGTGCCCCATGGCTGTTAGCCTTACAACTGGACACATAAAATGCAGCAGTATGTATTTGTTGCAAAACATATCTAGACACCCACCTCAAAGAAAATAAAATGTATCTGCCCTTCACCATTGCAAAATGAAAATAGTGCTACAAACATCATATTTTGAAAATACTGAGAGAGCTAGCAGGAAAGGATGAATACTTTGGTCATTTTGACCAGGTACAGTATAAAGTTGGAGAATCTTGCTTGATTCTTCTTTAATTCAAGTACAGGTATGGTATCTGTTATCTGGAAACCCTTTATTCAGAAAGCGCTAAATTACGGGATGGCCATCTCCCATAAACTCCATTATAATAAAATAATTCACATTTTATACTATGGTTAAAATTAAACCTATGGATGATGGCCTTTGCATAATTTGGAGCCTTCTGGATAAGGGGTTTCCCAATAATGGATCCTATACTTGTACTATGTACATAGACTTTTTTAGGTTACAGATCCCAGCATCTAGCAATCTAAAGGCATGTATTATATGTTTCATTGGGTTAGAAGCAGTTTATTACTGATGTTCTGTGACTAAATTACGAATTCTGAGGGGTAAACCAAATAATTCGGGCATTTTGCTGTGAAGGATTACATGACATTTGCAACTCAGTATTTCAAAAAGCTCCATAAATTTTCAGTTAAAGTGAGATCAGGGCTTTGACTAGGCTATTGCATGATATTTACCTTTTTGTTCTTGAACTATTCCCAAACAAAGGGCCAGTTTGTCTGCAGTGTATTTACAATAAAACTGAATGCCAGAGAAGCTATAGATGTGCAGTAGGTAGCACCCTGGTTGTGAGCTAATTAAGGCCAAGTAATTAGGAGCATTTTTAGTGTTTTTTTTATGCAAAGGAAGACTAAACCAAAATCCTCATGAACTCCCATTGTTACCTGATACCAAATAGATATGACCATTTAACCGCCAGTCTGACACCTATTTTTGATTAAAAGTATTTCATTAATAATACCCACAAAAGACAAGAGGTATCATTTACAAAGTGCAAAAAACCCTGCCGTTGGCATTTTTTGGCAAAAAAATGTGCAAATTTGCATTATGCAAAATGCGCAGGCCTCTGCAGCCATTTATGCTCTTATACTATAATAATTTAATCTGAATTGCTTTATACAAAATATTGCAATTTTCCAGCATATTATCACACATACGGGGTAACATAAAAGCTAATAAATGTCAAGTCTTACCTGTCCTTGTAGTTAATAACAGTATCCACTACAGCATTCATCTGTTTAGTTAGTTTGGGTGGATTTGGAGATAACTTTTCAGCAGGTGGTCGCCCTCTCCTCTTTTTTGTCTTTTCCCCATCCTCTTTAACAACATCTTTGTCCACATTTCTGCGTCTTTTGCGTTTTTTCAGCCGTACTTCCTCTTCCATTTCCTCCAAATTCCCGTCTTCGATAGCCTGAAAAGGATCAAGTTCAGTTATTTTTTTTTAATATTATATTTCTTCTGCATGCATAATATATCTCAAAATATGTTAAATGCAAAGAAAGGTAAACAAAGAATACAAGACCAGGCACTGGTCCAAGAACAATTTTGGATTTGGGCAGTCGCTCCACCTCTACAAACAGTGATGGGAAATGTTGCAGGCTCAAAATGAAATGTGCAATACATTCTAATATAAACTATTGTGTTTATACGTAAAGATATGCATAGCCATAAAGAACATAATATGAACAGTTACAAGTATATCAGACAAAAGAGCTTTTCTAATCTGCAATGCATTGATCAATACTACGTATAAATAAAAAGACCAGCAAATGTAGTACTTTTCTATTATTTTCCTTTTTTGTATGATGTTTCTATGTTTTTAAGAGCATGGTCCACACACCCTTTATCTGTGTGTTTTCTAATAAAACGTAGGCACATCTGCTTCACATTACTTAGCACTGTATGCTGGCAACCTACCAAACATAAAATAGTATGAGAAAAGTTTCAGAGAAGAAATGTTCAGTCCCCTCCTACCTGTAACACTGAAAATATCCCAGTAATTTGAAAGCCAGAAACATGAAATAAACTAAAGTATGACGAGAGAAAATGTCATTGTAAATTGATGGTTGTTTCTGGCCAACCCTGCAGCTCATATTTACATTCTAAGGTTCTTTTCTGTTACTCCCAGCCTTTACTGCCAGGGGTTGCAGAAGCCCACTCTAGAATCTAGCCGCAAATGGTTTGTATTCTGTTGTTAGATAAATATGAAGTTTACATACTGTTGCCATACAATTAAAGTTCCACTCAGGCGATCTCACCTTTAGGGCTCTGGCACACGGGGGAGATTAGTCACCCGCGATAAAACTCCCTGTTCGCGAGCGACTAATCTCCCCGAGTTGCCTACCCCTGCCATCCCACCGGCGACTCGCGAGGCTTTTTCGGCGATTTGCGCGAAATCGCGCCACCGCGTCTGCCATCCCGCCGGCGACTTACATGTTCGCCGGTGGGATGGCAGGGGTAGGCAACTCGGGGAGATTAGTCGCCCGCGAACAGGGAGTTTTGCCGCGGGCGACTAATCTCCCCGTGTGCCAGAGCCCTTAGTTGTAAGATAATAGATTGATCCAATCATTTGGACTGAAAGTCAAATGATCAAATGACATTGACAGGATTTTTAACCCTGCCAGATCCCGGTCGGCAAAGAGGTAGAAAAGAAATACAGGTATGGAGTCCATTATCTGGAAACCTGTTACCCAAAAAGCTTCAAAAAATAATAATAATACATTTTTCTAAATGAATTTTCTTTTTCTCTGTATTATTACAACAGTACCTTGTACTTGACACAAATCAAGATAAAATTCATCCATATTAAAGGCAAAACAATCCTATTGGTTTCCTATTTGACGTTTGACTGATTTTTTTTTTTATCTCAAGAGGAGCCATGTAAAAAAATGATGACAAAGGTGAAATCCACAGAAAAATGTTAACCATACACAAACATCACCACCAGTGAACAATATTTTATACAACAGTTATTCAAATACATATCATTCACAATTATTAAAACCTGATGGTTGTAAAGAGCACCACTACCACAGTATAAAGTTTCTGAACACTTTTTTTTAAAATATGTCTATATCAACTGACAAATGTCTGTGACTTATTTTATTCAGAATTATTTCGATATAAAAAGAAATGGACTATATTTTAATGTGGCTTATACTGTGAAATGACATCAAGAAACAATGAAGAAGTCCATTCATAATAGGTCTGGCAGATCTAGATCAATGACAAAAGTAGATGAAAAGTATACTGCACTAGATATCAAGATCCAAATGTATGAAAACAATTCCAAAAAAAGTGGCCAGTTCCACAGCACAGAGAAGCCTTTGGGAATCAGGGCTGAAGGGTGAAGTAGCAGCTCAGAAACCACTGTTAAGACAACAAAATTGGGTTAAAAGGCTTGCTTGGGCTAAGAAACACAAGAAAACTAAGAAACTGGACTCCTATAGAATGAGGAAAAAAGTATTGCGGACTCATGAATTCAAGGACATGTAAACCACCCACACAAAAATGTAATCAGTGAACAGCCTCTTTGAAATCTTTCAATACCTGCCACTCTGGTTGTCCAGAAGTTAATAGTAAGGCTGCAGCATCCCCTTAATCACTGAGATTGCCTTCTCCTCCTGTAACCCACTCGGCCCCCTCCCTCGGGAATTTGCTTTGGCTGTTGGCTTGTGAGCATGCTCAGTTGTTCCAAGCTCAGATTACTAAACACGACCCCCAGTCTAGCAGCCAGTGAAGAGATGGCATTGCTGGTTCCCATAGAAACTCAGCTCTAGCTGTCTGCTTCAATTTTTTACCATTACAGTGCTCAAACAAAGAAGAACTTTTATCAGAGACAGTGTGAACCTGTACTCTTAATGAAATGTATGCTGAATAAGGGTTTGTGTGTGTGTATGCTGTTTGCAGATTTAAATGTAACTGATTATGTATCAGAGGAAAAATGGCCACCGAGTGAAAGCTGCTATTTGCTTTAGAAAAATGTGATGGTGCTGGCAAGCGGAGGGGATATATGCAGTACAAATGATGCCATTTGGGTGGGGGAGACATGCCCAACTGATATACATTGTAGGCAAATGTAGGCTTTACATGTCCTTTAAAGGAGACATATTGGATAAATGGGAAAAAACACTAATTTTGTAGGCAATTATGAATAATATATGTGCTGATTTCACGTTGGGCTAAAAATTAATCCTATCTGTAAAAATGTCCTTTATTGGAGTTCCCTATAGACCCTATCAGTTCTCTGTCTGTGTTGTAGGGTGAGGGTGAAGGGTGGGCGTGTCTTAACAGTCCCTGTCATAAGCACAGTTGGAGGGGGATAGTCAATGACAGCCATGCACTCACACAAGACAGACTTCAGTTCCCTATCAAGTCAGCCTAGCTGCTGATTGGTTCCTATCCTACAGTGCACTGTACTGAGAGCTGCCGGCTCCCCTGCACATCCAGAGAATTCAGCCAGCAGGAAGTGGAACAGGTGGGTGGAACTAGTGGGGTTTGGTGGAATTTCTCAATAAATCAGCCTGAAACTTTTTTAAGCACAATCCTTCTATATCTAGAGGAGGAATTCACTGGTACATTTGTGATTTTTATAGGATATGTCTCCTTTAACATTTTTGGGTCATCACTACAAGTTTTTGTATGTCACAGAATTCTCAGTGTCAGCTGTTAAGCATGAAGGAGGTAACGTTATGGTTTGGGTGGGTTTGCTAGCTCTAAAGTTGGGGGAATGCATAGATTGATTGGAATTCTGAATGAAAGGAGTTGACACAGTATTCTTCAGTTCCACACCATACCCTCTGGTACGAGACTTAGTGAGCAGGCCTGCTATGTAATGGAATAATGGTCCTAAGCATACTTCATAGCCCTGTATAAAGGAAACTAAAACTGACATGGTTGCCATTACCTTTAGTGAGTCACCTGACCTTTACTGACTTGATAAACTGTATAGAAAGGTCAAGGCTAAACAGCCAGTTAGTGGAGCTCCTCTGTGGCCACTTCAGCCGCAGAGTTGGAATGAACCTTCAGACAAATACCTTTACTTAACAGGCTACAAAAAGTGGCTATTTTGTCCCCTTCTCTTTTTTTAACAGGTACTTAATAACAACAAAATCATTTAACTTGTTTGGGACTGTGACTTGACAAAACACAGACACGTCAAACATGGATTCCTCCAATTTTGCCCCCACTCAGTCAGTCACTTGCAACAACAGCCCAGTCATTCATTTCATGTAATTTGCATCCATATTAAAGTTGGACAGGGGACGGCATTAGGGGACGATATTAGGTCCTTAGTGCAGGACCTGTTGAGGTACAACTGCACTAACAATTGTACCTCAACAGGTCCTGCACTAAGGACCTTATATCCATATTCTATAAAACAGGAACTAGCAGTAGGTACTATCTTAGATGAAAAATGGCAATAAACACAGGAATTCCCTCAAATGGTCTCTGTATGCTACAGGCCTGAATGATCCAACTGTATGTACTGCAGAGAGCCGACTACATCTAATGAATCCCACTATATCGGACATGAGAATGAGATGCAACCTAGAAAGGGTTCCTAAGTACACCAGCTAGGGAATGTTCTGATATTAAACTGTACTGGTCCATAATACTAGACAAATTAGCAGGGATGCACCAAATCCAGGATTCAGTTCGGCCAAGATTCAGCCCTTTTCAGAAGGATTCCAATTCATCTGAATCTGGTCCTGAACGACTTTACGTCACATAAGCACGGTTGAAAATTTTTCGTCGCACACTTAGTTCTTTTTACCCCCTTGGTGGCTTGATTTGTATATGCAAATTAGAATCCTGTTCTATATTTGCCCAAATCTTTCACTAAGGATTCGGGGTTTGGCTAAATCCCAAAATAGTGGATTCGGAGCATCCCTACATAATAAACACCATGGTACAAACTACTTTAAGTAGAACCCCCAAAGTATGTTTTCTCAATATTCTTGGAAATACCCATACCAATCAATACCACCATCTGTTTCGTCATGAAGCACTATTTCTCACTAAAACCCGCCCCACCATAGTACAAGCTTAGGAAATCCGAATGACTGAAAACTGTAAACTAGGACTAATTTATCTCAAAAGTAGGAAGCCATGGAAATTCCATGTTCTGTATACCTTACTATGATGTCATATCTAACTCAAGTTAAATAAACTTTACCTCAAAATAAAAATTAAAAATAAAAAACCACCAAACAAACATGAAAAATTCAACCAAATAGCTTCCAACCAGCAGCACTGGGCACAGTAGGGAGAACTAATGTAGGTTTGACATATATGGAACATAAGCTCTGCAAATGTCTCTATATAGGAGAAATAGTTTAATTAAATCGATGAGCTATGCTGGGAGATATAGTAACATATTTTCTGTTCTGTCTCCCCTGTATATAGACCCCACAGACAACTCATGGATATATATAAAAAAAAGTCACTATTATACCTTTAATAACCCTGTATCTCGACAGGCACCTGATGTAGCTGAAAACAAACACAGCAAAAACAATTACATGGTGTGCATGAATAACAAATAGACATAACATTTTTGGGATGCCCCAAAAATGTAACACTCGTGGTATAAAGGTCGGAACACTGCTATACTTATATGTTACATAGGGGCAGATTTATCAAAATGTGAGTTTAAAGCTGTCCTGGGATTGAGATTCCATTTAGATTAGTAAAAAAAAATGTTAATTAGGGCCCACATACACAAATATCAACCCAATATGGTTGAAACTGACCAAACTGGCCCAATTTTAACTGTATTTAACAAAATTTCTCTATTTCACGGGTGACTGCAATATAATTCAATGCCCTGTAAAACAAAGTTACTCTTAAAAGGTCTAAAGCCTGAAAAAAGATACAGGTTACTACTGCTTGAACATACTTACACGGACACTTTACTTTATGTATGAGCTGACCATTAAACAGAACCTAGACCTGTGTGCATGTCTAAAGCACAAGTGCTGAGCACCCAAAAACATTTCATTAGGGCACCCTTCCTTGCTACCTTACACACAGCTCTGCAGGGACTTGAACAAAGAAGTAAGGATTGATAGAGAACTGTATTCAGGGATAAAACTGACCAGCTGAAGAAACCTTTTCTTTTAAAGTTATAACTGCAAATGCATGTAGAGATAGATATGTTGATGCTGCAATACAATTTTCATACATGTAACTCATTTACCAATTTCTCAGATATAACTCCCACACATGCAAACATTATAGTATTACAATTCATTATGTAAATACACACTTGTCACATAGTTAAATATTGCTGCCTGCATACAAATGTTCATCACTCATCAGCAGTTGAAAAGAAGTGTAATCAAAAGGCAATTACCTGCACTTTTCCACAGCATCAAGCATGCCCAGTATTTACAATCATATGAACAGAACTATCATGCAAAATAAACAGTGTTTACATCTCATATGGATTTCCATTATTATGGTCCTACATTCTGTTGAAAATAAATTATGGAGAGAAATGCAGGACAGGAAAAAACAGAACGGAGAAAATTCTCTAACCTGGCATGTTATAAATCCACAGGGAGATAAAGAAGCGTCACCTATAGATCCCTTAAATGTCTAAGCCCACAGAAGAAATATGAGCTGAACATCGTGAGGGACAGCTCTAGTCTAGGCCTTAATAATCAAAAGTCAATTTCTGACATGCTTCTTGCTTTCAGACACAGGCACCATAACCGACAGTAAAAATCTATTGAGTTCAAACAAGGGGGTGAAAAAAACGAAAAATATGTATAATTACTATTCTGATGATTACTCCAACCCCCCACACCAACACGCCAGCTACAAAAGGATTACAATAAAATTCTGTCATATTCTCTGTATTGTCTGAAAGCTATAATTTGTAATAAAAAATGCAGCAAACAAGGCTGTCAACAGTTAATGGTACTGCTTTCCCTAAGCACTCACATGAACAGGGATAATAAGAGGAACACAAGCTTTTCAAGTGTTACACACCTACAAATTCCTTTGATACAAGTACAACCTAATCTTCGAGACGACAATAGAAAAAGGATATTTACCTTACCACTATCAGCAGGCCGGCTATCGGAAATCACAGTTAGTGGGGACAAAATTAACAAGCCAGCAAAGCAGCGAGCTGCTAGTCTCTTCATCAGCTGATCAGGGAAAAAAAAAAAAAAAAAAAAAAAAAAGGAGCCGGAGAAAGCCTATGTTTTCATATACAAGTAATTTTTATTTTACAGAAAATGTAATAGTGAGAGGATTGAGATACTCAAATCTGCTGTTTCATTCTACCTACCACAAGGCCCCAAAGCCTTCTTCCTACAGCCCTGCTTTAATATTGACAACTACTTATCATATTTACCCTTATTACTCCAGGCACAAGAATAACATTATCGTCTTGGGCATTTTTCCTTTCCGACCACTAATTTAATAATGAAATCAAGGTAAAATGAGGAAATGCACAGGCTAGGATCGCTTGCAAACACATACATGGCAACAATAATTGTGCCTATTATCAATTATAAAACTGATCATATGCTATTTTTTTTTTTAACAGTGGCTAGGAATAATGTAAAAATACATTACTTCTATAGCGGCTGCATATTTGGAACAGCAAAATCTGTAAATATGGGTCAACCTTAAGCTTTAGAAAACCTAAAAGAATTTAACATCACATATACACAGATACTTAAATGCCACAGAGCCCATGGAAAAATATGCACACTTAATTTGGAATATTTACACTTATTTGCTCATGCCAGACTGAGACATGGTTTGCAGAAATGCGAAAGAAAATACAAATACACAAAATTTTCTAAAACTGAAAACTAATTTTGTTTTTGTTTTGTCTTTTTTCACTAGCTACTTGTGCATGCAAAATCTTCTGTTTAGAAAGCTACACCAAAGTATACGAATTCTATTCAAAATTAAAGCTTGCTGCAAAAATTAATCAAGCAGACCCATTAACATTACAATAGCATGTCAGTGATTCATTACAAAAAAAAAAAATCATCCAGAAAGGCTACATTTTTGGTGCTAAAATGTCCCTTTAAATGAAAATGCATGCTTTCTTTGTATGCTAAAGACACAGCGGAAAATGGAAAACGGCTGCAGTCCTGATGCACGACAGGATGCTTTTAGAGAGAAATGTGTGTATACAATCCACAACTAGACTCCAAAGGACAACTTACTATACAAGGCTAGACTTTCAGTGATTAAGGGTGCCATGAAACAAAACAGAAAGAGAACAGAGAATGCCCATCCAAATCTTCAGCACGGTAATTATAAATCACAAAGACAAATCCCACATTTCTGATTGGTGACGTGCTGCAGTGAGACCTTATTCAGCATGGTGACGCCTCTCCTGCTGATCGGCTTCAGTTTAGTGAGGTGAATGGAAAGGGAGGCACAAGGACTAAACGGAAGCAAGCTTAACCCTTGGCAACCCAACAACTGGACTCAGCATTGCAATGGTTCAGGTCCTCTCCTTCAATGTACTTGTGTATATTAATGAGCACTGTAATTTATGGCACGCCTCTAAAGCTATGCTATCATATTTACAGAAAAGGCAAGGGGACAACATAAAACCACATTACCAGAATCCACTTGCAGTAGCACAAAGAGGCGCTCACTTAAGCACTGTTGTTTAGGGGTATCCATCCACTGCACAGAGATAATTTTAGACCTGCTATAATGCATTTTTATTACATTACGGCATTACTGAGATTCATTTACAGTCCATTTGCAGACAGATCTACAATATAATAGCCTTGGAAGAAAAACAACTTAAATCATCCCATTGTCTGAATTTTGCTAATATTTGTGCATAGTCTCTGCCACCCTTTGAACAATGCTCATTTGTGATGCCCCTAACACAAACAAAAATTATACAGGTATGGGAATCGTTATCCTGAATGCTCGGGACCTGGGGTTTTCCAGATAAGGGGTCATTCTGTAATTTGGATCACCGTGCCTAAAGTCTACTAAAAATCATTAATTAAACCCAATATAATTGGCTTGCCTCTAAAAAGGGTTCATTAAAACTTAGTTGAGATCAAGTACAAGGTACTGTTTTATTATTGCAGAGAAAAAAGGATTTCTTGAAAAAAAAAAAAATTAATTATTTGCTAAAAATGGACTCTATGGGAGATGGCCTTCCCATAATTCTGAGCTTTCTGGATAACAGATCCCATACCTATTTAGCTAAACACTTGTGCTGCTTTGAAAATATATAAATATATGGAAGTTGCACAAGGCAGCTAATTTACCCCATACATATCAAACTCAGTATAGCACAAAAAGAAAGCACAATTCAGCAATTACTCTTTAAGGTGAACTGAATTGCTTAATTAATACTGATTGTATACCAATCCCTTTTCTCTAGTGACCCTACATAATAAATGTTTTTAAAAACTTCCCTTCACAAGTGGTATGGAAGTTGAAGTATTAAGATCTGTAGCCAACAAGCACGGGAGAGACCCTGATGGCTGCAGCATGAAACTTCTTAATGCCAGAATTATTCTGAGCAGCAATGCCATGCCACAGAGGTATTTTTAAGAAGAAAAATAAACATTTCTTCTAATAATGCAGGACCAGGGGATACCTAGATGCCATCCATTCATAAACATCAGGATATATTTTAAAGGGTTGCATTTTTCCCAAGCAATATTTTGGAGAGTTTTTTTAGTACTGTTCAGAAGTTATTGCTGGTGAAATGTTTTGGCAGTAGTGGTAAGGCTGCAAAGAGTGGATGTAATATGCTTTCAATCCAAGTTGAAAGCATTTAAGGTTAGTGTGCATTGAATGATGGTACATCTAGCGATCTTTTATCCAACATCAGCCAGAGAACAATGAAATTTGTCTATTGTCCAACTGTTTGCAGGACCAAGCAGGTAGCTACCACAGTTTTTCCTAGCTTCAACTAGATGATATCCCTTGAAATTGTGGTTTTTGATGGATAAAAATCATACTTTCAAACATTCATTTCGGATAAGCTTGGTCCTACAATAACGAAAAGGTGTTTTAAAAATCTTAACGTGTATGTCCAGCTTAAAGGAAAAGTAACACTGAACATTTTTAACTAAAAAATCTATTCTACCCTCCCCCAATAATTGCCCTATCCTGAAAACCATTTGTTATTTTGAATGCTTTAGAAGAAAATACCTGTTAAACTCGGCTTCCTGTCATTTGAACAAAGGCGATACGGCATGCTGGGGAAAGTATCAGGAGATGCATCAACTATGCGGCGATACAGAAGTCAGGCTAGCCTTGATCAATCGATCGCCACATAGTTGATGCATTGGGGGAGGGTAGAACAGATTTTTTAGTTAAAAATTTTTAGTGTTACTTTTCCTTTAAGTGAAGGGAAGCATGGTCTGGCTTGTTCAGCCTGCTTTAACCATCTCGCTCAGCAGGTAAAACCATCCAGAGAGAGATCTTTGATATATTAAGTCCACTAAGGTTCTAAAACTTACATATTAGCAAATGAATTCTGGAAGAACATAACGTTGTGTGGAGCATTACAGAGCTCTGCTCCATATTTTTACACATCTAACACTGATTAATTTGCATGTCGATCACCACTCCCTTTGATGTTGCTACCAGTGGCCTCAAAGCAGGTGCCCATTTTTACATTTCTGGCTTGGAGGCAAGTTTTGGAAGCACAGAGACAGTTAACTCCAAGCAGAACCTCCTGCAGGTTTGCAGTCTGCATGGGGCTATCAAATAGCCAATCACAGCCCTTATTTGGCCTCCCCCAAAGAAAACTTTCATGCTTGTGTGGCTCACCAACACTTTTCACATCTGAGTGTTGCTCGTAAGTATAGAAGAAAAAAAAATCAAAGATTGGGGATTCCTTACATAATGTATCACTCCAGCATTTTAATCAGCCCCCTAACTTAATTTTAGACTGTAACCTTGAAGTGGATATTTTACTATATGGTAACTTTGCTTCCTTATTTTATAGAGAATAGTGGTTATGTAGTGTACCTCCTAATGACAGCAAGTACATTTTCCGAAATCATAAAACCCTGTACTATACTACTTTTCATAATGTTGAACATATAGTTTAAATAGCTTCCCATTGTAGAATCTGAATTTAAAGTTTAGAGTTCCCCCACTGACATTATAGGAATTACAGATTTGAAGGGGTTTATTTGTGAACAGTCCGCCCACAGCCAATAACATCTTAAAGAAGAAATACATTTAAAGAAATCTAATTTCCCCAACTTCACTACCTTAACAGTACATTTTGTTGCAGTTAGAAATAGGTTTGCTACAAACAGACCATACATTTCACTTTCAATTGTCAAGGGTAACTGCCTTCTCCTCTAATGCCATCCCTGGGAAGTGCAAGGGAGTGTTTGATACTGCAAATGTAAGATACGCTGTAAGTGTTACATGTATGTATGCAGAGCAACATTATATATAACACATACAGATACAAAGCACAATATCTTTTAAGAGAACCAAGAAAATAACAGCTAACATAATGTGAATAAACTAACCAGCAGATACACTGAGCCTCAGCACAAACTTTCAGGGAGAATATGAGTACTGTTAACCTTTAAGTAGTTATTTTATAGGCACCAAGCCATAAAACATCTGGTACAAAAACTAAAATATTACTCTCCTGTCCCCTAAAGCTTGTCACCTTGCAGAACTATTTTAGAAATTAGCTTAAACAAGGTAAAAGAAATCACTTCAGTACCCTCATACGATATGCATGGCTGAACTTCATTGCAAACTGGAATAAAAAAAGGGACCTAGCCATAAAGCAGCAATAAAACTACTTGTTCACAGATGTGTTTAGACTGAATTACAACCATTTAATTTAAGTTTGTCACAAAATCACACAAATATATTTTCTTCTTATTAAAAAATCCTACTTATAGGTGCAACTCCTGTTCTAAAGTACTGGAACTGAAAAACATTGTAGCATAACTGTCCACAGTATAGATAACCACAATTAGCTCATAACAACAAAATTGTTTGTAAAAACAACATTTTAACATCAAAAGTGATAATTTATGGTAAAATGAGTTCATTTAGTTCATATATCTGCCCCCCCAACTGGATGAGCCAAGCTAGAAATAACCTACTATGTTTGTTTGCAGCTGCATTGTTGATTTGTTTGAGGCAAAACATTTTCATTGGTTTTAAAAGCTGGTGGATGTAAAATCCAGAATGCTTGGGACCAAGTGTTTTCTGGATAAGGGATCCTTTATAATTTGGATTACCATACCATAATTATACAAATAAACAATTAAAACATTAAACAAACCTAATAGTATTGTATTGACATCAATGATTTGCCCTATCTTAGTTAGGATCAAGTGCAAATAACTGTTTTAGTACTACAAAGAGAAAGAAAATCTTTTATACAAATTTAAATTATTTCCTTAAAATGAACTCTATGGGAGATGGCCTTCCTGTAAATTGGAACATTCTGGATAATGAGTTCCCAGATAAGGGATCCTATATCTGTACTTCTTTGGTCCCCATTTTTGTTCTTTGCACTCACTGGTTCTGACTTAAACAACATATCAGAAGACCTACTGGCTTTAACAAAATGAGGGCGCATTGATAGCTGTAGACGCAGTGAGAAACGTGCAATTTCACCGTTTTTTTCCACAATGCAGCATTTTTTCCAAGAATGCAAGTGTTATTGCAATTCACACAGTTGCACTGCATCTGGTACAATTGGGTGGAAGACCAAGTGGTGTAATTTCCAGTGTTAAACTGCACATCTGCACCCATTTCTTTAGATGCCAGAGAGTGCTGCCCCTGTTGACTGAGGGGTGTGAAGGGAACCCTGGAGCTACTGCCGGATCAGACGGTAGCAGTAGCCCAAGGGCTCCCATGTGTCAATAAATGTAGGAGTGACTGTTTCGGAACGGAAGGCAGGAAGAGTAAGCAAAACCGAGCACAATTATACGGAAGTGCATCAAGCGTGTTTTGATACAAGTACCTATAATGAAAGTTGTGTTACACGCAACTCACTGTGGGGAAATGCACAAGTTGGCCACTTCGCTTGCAGATGTAAATGAGCCCTATTGTATAGTAATTACACAAACAAATACCTTTAAAACCACTGATTAAACTTATATTGCAAAATTCCTAGTAAATATTAAAACCGTAGCAGTTAACGGATCTCAAAGGTTGCGGTAAAAAAAGTTCTTCCAGCTTAAAAGACTTTTACAATATGGATCATATTAAAACTTTTACTTCTCTAAAGGAAGAATACAGCCTAGAGAAAGCTGAAATTTTGCAAATATTTACAAATATGCACATACTTAACATCTCTTCCCCAAAGCAAGTTAAGATCATTATCAAATTTTGAGAAGATAATTATTCTGGGAGGGAGAAGGAAAAAAGGTCTGGCAAGGATCTATAATCTTTTAAAGATGGAGAAATGGGAAAAATGTCTAAAGAAAAACTTTTCTATGAAAGATTGGCAACAAGCAATAACCAGGACACAGAGCTGTATAAAATGCATAACACACCAAGAGAATTTTTTACAAAATTTTATACAATTGGTACCTAACCCCCTTAAAATTGTCACAGATTTATCCAGGAACTGTAATACTTGGAGATGTAACAAAGAAATAGGAGATATGTTACACATATGGTGGTCCTGTTCTATCATCCAATCCTTCTGGACTTTTTGGTCTATCTCCGGAAGTGGTGTTTTTAAACATTTATGACAAAATTCCTAACAAGGCTCTGGAAATTGTATTTGATAATTGAAAAATTACTGTCAGACTTTTAATGCCAGGAATTGGGAAAAACAGGAGGTCCCAAACATTTCCTAGCTTATGAGAGAAGTTAGTAGTAGTATAGAATATGGAATGGCAATTCCAAGAAATATTTCGGAAAGAAGATTCTTACAGGAAGCTCACAAAATATGGCAGAACATTTCTGGTCTTGATAATTTATGGTTATGTTTGATGTGTTTTTTTTTTTTGGGAGCTACCAGTTATGTTAAGTTATGGTGTTTTTCTTTTCTCTCTGGAGAAATTGATAAAGTAAGCAGTGTAATTAGTATGGTTTATATGTATTGTAAAAAAAAAATAATAAAAAGTAAGTTGGAAAAAAAAAAAACAGCAGTTTAGCAACTGTTTGGCAATTAGGAATAATTGTGTGTAATAATTACAAATGATCTCATTACTTATCTTACAGTCTCTGATACAATTTAGCAACTGGCAAGTTAAGAGGGACTGCACAGCAAGCACGTTATACCTCTGTTTTGAGGGCATGCTTCTACACAATTAGTGCATGTAAGGGGAGGACAGACACACATTCTCACCCAAATGAACACTACAAAGGCATACCAAGTGCCACTGCCAACATTTCTTTATCATCTTTAACTACATGGTTTACTACATTGCTTAAGCCAAGTTCCTGCCCCCACGGATTAGGAACAAGAGAGGAACCTCCAGTCATATGCTTTGGGACAAGGGATATCAAGACTATTCAGGTAATAATATATTAAATGGATAGTCAGTCTCTCAGGGGTGAAGCAAAAGGCACTGCAAGGCCCTGCACTCCTTTAAAACTGCATACCCCCTTTTTCAACATGAGTGAAATAAATAGGGTTTATGCTATTTGTTCCTATAGTCTTAATTACGAAAAATAAATGATTTTTGTTATTTCTTGAGCTAAACTTTACAGAAAAGAATATTAAAGGAGAAGGAAAGGCTAAGTCACTTGGGGGTGCCAAAATGTTAGGCACCCCCAAGTGACTTAAATTGCTTACCTTATACCCTGGGCTGGTGCCCCTGTTAGGAGAGAACAGCACCAGCCTGGGGTGCTTCCTCCATCCTGTTTCGCGCTTGCGCATGTGCATTAGAGTGAAAAGCCGAACTGTAACAAGGAAGTCGTCTTTTCACTCTACTGTGCATGCGCCGGCCCAGGGATTTTGCCGGCAGAAGAAAGAGGAAGAAGGAATCGCTCGCTCAAGTTACCCCGGACTAGTGCGGTTTTCTCCTAATAGGGGCACCAGCCTGGTGTACAAGGTAAGCGATTTAAGCCTTTCCTTCTCTTTTAAAAGAATACTTTCATGGGAAAACATGTCTTTTTCAAAACATATCAATTAATAGAGCTTTTTCAATAGAATCCACGCCAATACTACAACTAAAAAACACATTTGTTCAAGAAAAATGTTTTAAATGGTAAAGTGAATTATTTTCTGTGTAAACAGTGTAATTTAGAAATAAAAAGTACACCATAAACATCATGACAGTATCCCTTTAATTTTGTAAGTTCTATAGTTATATGTATAATTTAACTAGTGTATTTTGTTTCATAAGATGCATTTCAGAGATTCTTACAGGTAGTTAGTTCATGTGTCATGGTAAATGCAATTCCTTCTATCAGCTTTACTGGATGACTGAACACACTGGTTTCATTTTCACTAAACTTCAATACCTGAGTTCTACCACTTGTCTTTTATAAACATTCTGCCATAGCCCTGCATTTTATAAATTCAGAATTAAGATTCACTTGTATCACTTCTATAAGGGACACTGAGTTTACTCTCCATACAAACCCCTAGAACTTGGAGATCAGATTTCTACTAAAAAGGTGTGAAATCATATAAAGGATAAAGAAATGTCCATTATAAAGATTACATACACATGTTTAGTTTTGAAGGGCCAATTCCTCCTATTTTTTAGTTTTCATTATTTTACTTGATCCCTGTGTTTCTGACACTATGCTAAAACTGCAGAAATCTAACTTGGGGAAGCCTTGACTTTGGAAACAACAGTAAAATTATCCTATGTCTCAAGCATCAAAATTAATTGTAAATCATAATTTTTTATAATGATCCAGTGCCTGTCAATGGGAGAT
Source organism: Xenopus tropicalis (assembly GCF_000004195.4). Taxonomy (NCBI): domain Eukaryota; kingdom Metazoa; phylum Chordata; class Amphibia; order Anura; family Pipidae; genus Xenopus; species Xenopus tropicalis. The sequence continues at coordinate 128,214,418 of NC_030677.2, forward strand.
TGCAATCTATGTGACAATTTCAGAAGGAGGAAATATTTAAACTTCAGTGAATGAATTATATTATTATTATATAGTCCTATAACCAGGAGAAGCACAACAATTGCATAAAACTGGCAGCTAGCAATAACATATAGGGTTTCACTCTCTCTTAAATCAGCTGTTGCGCTATTTGTTTGTCTTTTTGTTAAGATGTGACAGTTCTGTGGATTCTACCCTATCCCTTCTCCACAACGAGAAAACAAATAAGGGAATCAGAAGTAAAGAACTAATCTGAGAAAATTTTATTTTTATAACTGCTCACAAAGAACCTCCTCTGTATGAACTCCACCAAAGTTAAAATAATGAAATAAATCACACTTACTCTGAGCCACTGCTTGTCTGTGAGTGCATCACTATAATCCACATCCCTGCGCTGACGTGACCCTCTGCCAAATATTTTTTCCTCCTCTTCTTCACAGGTTAACCTCTCAACTTCAGCATCATCTTTTATGATCCAAGAGGGCAGGTCATCCTCTTCCATCAGTCTTGGCTTACGGTTTGGGTTGCGAGCATCCTCTCTACGACGATCGAGATCCATTCGCTAAAAAATTAATAACCACTATGTAAAACATAGGCTGAAAATAATTCATAGAGGTTTTTCATACTGGGAACCTGTAACCACAGAGGGGATCTGTAGATGACATTTTAAAATAAATAGGATCATAGGGGAGGAAATAGGAAGTTATACAAAAAAACTGGACAAAGGAGAAACTAAAGGAGAAGTGGTACAGGTGCACCAGTCCCAAACCCTAAGCCAGGGAAGTGGAAATCCATAAAAAACAAGATAATGGACACTCAAAGAATTCACAAAGGCCACATTAATGTAGTAAAAAAAATCCTTTTCTCTGTAGCCTTGCTCATAAGGCACGTAATCAAAGGCTCAACCAGAAATTAAGTGTCTTTGGAGTACAAAACAAGTATTTTGAATTCACGTGACTTTGTTTTTTTTTTTTGTACTTAAGGGCTCTGGTACACGGGGAGATTAGTCGCCCGCGGCAAAACTCCCTGCTCGCGGGCGACTAATCTCCCCGAGTTGCCTTCCCCTGCCATCCCACCGGCGAACATGTAAGTCGCCGGCGGGATGGCAGACGCGGCGGCGCGATTTCGCGCAAATCGCCGAAAAAGACTCGCGAGGCTTTTTCGGCGATTTCCTGAAATCGCCCCGCCGCGTCTGCCATCCCGCCGGCGACTTACATGTTCGCCGGTGGGATGGCAGAGGGAAGGCAACTCGGGGAGATTAGTCGCCCGCGAGCAGGGAGTTTTGCCGCGGGCGACTAATCTCCCCGTGTACCAGAGCCCTAAAAAACAAAAAACTAAAGAAGGCCACACCAACGAGGTTGTTAGGGAGGCAGATAAATGGGTTTTAGTAGGGAGTAATAAGTGGTTTAAAGGTAGAAAACTGGGTGTATTGGGTATTGTACTGGGTGTGGCTAGTTTGGCAAAAATGGGTTTATTTTTCTAGTTATGAATAACAATGTGCATGTGTGTTTAATTTGTCCTGTCTATAGATAAACTTTGTTGCAGAAGATAAAAATTGAACCAGAAGAAAATTAAAGCGCATGTAACAAAGGTTTAAAAGGACATCTATTGAGTTCAACATTTTATGCCAAAATAACACCTGCTAGTTGGCAAAAAAAAACTTTCTGAAGCCACTCCCTGGATTAACTTGTGCTAAGAGCTATTTTCAGCCATCTAATGTTTTTGCCAGTACAACTGAATCAGGTAGAGAATTACACAACTTTACTCATTGTAAAAAACCTTTTCTGAATATTAAGATCATATGGGCAATGAGTAAATAGACTGCAAGTAAAAGGTGAATGAATGAGTCTTATTTTTTGCTTTCCTTTGCTGTTAACGAACTGAGGAGCTGTTAAAGCAATGAATTATTACTAATGTTGAGGAGCATAATTGGAAAGAGGTTGAAACAGATAAATAACCATCCATAAAATGTGGTGCTTTCCTACTTGTGGATATTCTGCAAATGTCAAAATTTGACAAAGTTACTTTTTGGAGTCCCTGCTGGCATTGCTGCCATCACCTACATTTGCCTCAGCATTTAGATATATTCCACCAGTCCTGTCTTCCCGGTACTTGTGCAAAATACATAGTTTCACGGGTTAGCAGTGCACCACTAAACTCCAAAATATAAAGAATGACTCATTTGGTGAGGTCTTCAAATGAGTGAATTTCTGCCCAATCTGGCTACACATGGTTAGTTTTGTTTCACACGGCACCCATTTAGAATGTGTACATGCCCCAGTGGTGAGCTTTCCCCAGTTTAGTACCAACTGTAAGTGTAGATTCCATTGTTCTAGACCAGTGATCCCCAACAAGTGGTTCGTGAGCAACATGTTGCTCCCCAACCCCTTGGATGTTGCTCCCAGGGGCCTCAAAGTAGGTGTTCATTTTTGAGTTTCTGGCTTGGAGGCGAGTTTTGGTTGCATAAAACCCAGTGTAAAGCCAAACAGGCTGCCAGTCCACATAGGGGCTACCTAATATTTATAGCTCTTATTTGCACCCCCAGGAAATTTTTCCATGGTTGTGTTGCTCCCCAACACTATTTTAATTTGAATGTGACTCATGGGTATAAAAGGTTCTAGACAGATAAAACATTATATGAATTATATATTGGTAATGGTCTCAGCAAAAAAAAAAAAAAAAAAAAAAAAAAAATTTTCGTTTTGCATTTTGGAATATAAATTATTTGCATAAGTAAGTATATGTGGACCATAGACATATATATGGACATATATTAAAGAGTTTATGAAAAAGTCTGTTAAGTCAGTAGGAATATGGGAAGGTATGGGTCATAAAATGGATAAGGAGAGTCTCATCACTGTCCTAGAATTAGAATCCATTTAAGTATCAGTAAAAAAAATGCTCAAACATGTAAGAAATCCAGGACACAGGTGATAGCCAAATTAGGGATGCACTGAATCCAATATTTGTTTTCGCCATTTGGTTGAATCTCATCATTTTTTCCCAACCTGTATCATGAGTGCCTGGCCAAATCAAATCCAAACTCTCAATAGAACATGACTTGAGTTACTTAAAGGTTAAAAATGTTTTGGTATATGTCAATTTTTTGCATCTGCGTATGCAAATTAAGGATTTGGATTCAGTACAAGTATCGGCTGAATCTTTTGTGGTGGGTTCAAAATAAGGCAGAACCCCAAAACTGTGGATTCAGTGCATCCCTACCCCTAATTCCAGGAACCAAATTTGCTGATTTGGTGATCCTGTAGAATACCTTTTATTTTATTTTTTTTTCTTTTAATTTCAGGGAAACTATACTAGACAGAAATGCACTCCCTGTCCAACAAATAATAAAACCTGGCAAAACCAACTGCCGTTCTGGGTGACTTACCATAAAAAGCTCAAATTCTTCTTCATGTCTTGCTATCATTTGATTGAGGGTTTCATCATCAGGAACTTCATCTTCTTCCTGCCAATATGTGACAGAAATATGCTATAGTGAAGTATGTACATTATATACATTTCATAAAGGGAAGGGAAAATAATAGGAACACGCAAAGTTGTATTTGCATCATTTTGCTCCAGAATGAATAAACCAGGGAAAAGATAATTAATGCCCAATGAAATGGATTCCCTATGAGACAGCTAGAAGTGTTTATTTTTCTATAATCTATAATTTAGTATCAGTATATACATACAGATACATAAAACACCCTACATTCAGGCAGGACTCATCTTTACATATACACCTTCAATTTTAAATGGGAATATGGGGGCAGATATATCAAGATGTAAGTTCAGAGCTTAATACATAAAAACTCACCCATGTTCTATTCATTCCCATGGGATTTTAAGAAGTGTATTTATCAATCCATGAAAGTTAGAACTCACTTTTTGATAAATACACTTCTAAAAAAGGAATGAATAGAATGTGGGTGAGTTTGTATGTATTAAGCTCTGAACTCACATCTTGATAAATCTGCCCCCAGGTCTTCTGACACCACAGATGATAGTAAACACACTTCAATACAAATGATGACTTTTGCTTCATAGATATTATTTTTAATTGTGTAGAGTAGCAATATTTGGTAAGCCATTTTAAATTAATTATTTTCAGTTTTTTGGTGCCACTGGCCCTTTAAAATCCAAAGTGGCCATACATGTACTGATTAAATCATATGAAACCTAGTTTCATACGATTTCCAGATTCTGCGTGGGCTCAGAATTATCACCCCGGTAATTTTTGTACCATGGCGATCGGACGTTTAGTCGATCGGCCAGGTTAAAAAATTTTGGTTGGATGAAATCTCAGCATGTACAGTATTGTGTATCGGATGATATCGAAGGGCGACCTACAATGGAAGTCACTATCGTACGATTGGTGTCTGCCAACTATTTCATGTTTAGAATATCCTCCAATTTGTATTTTTAGGGCTTTAGTCTACAATTTCAGTCAGAATGTTAGTTTTAGATTGTTGCATTTAAAAGCACGACTGATATCCGAACATTCATCAGAAGGCCAAAATCTGAACGTATATGGCCAGCTTAAGCCTTCAGTTCAAAGGAGATCTGTTTGTCAGCACTTTTGTGTTAGACTGTGTACCATTTATTTAGCATTTGCATATACCTGTGCTGATAAATAGTAATTCTCTGATGTGGCTGGTAAATACAAAATGAAAAGGGTATTCTTTTTTTTGACTGATAAAATGCTTGTATCCTGGAGGCCTAAGGAATTAATTGGGCCGACCTTGTGCATTTTCTGACCAAAAGGCCTATAGGCTAAAATACGAGGGGCTAAATATCAGGGGCTAAAAATGAACAATTACAACAGCAGGAACTAAGAAGGAGCTGTGGCATTCTCTATAATTCCTCATCTGCTGATGTACTATGAACTACCAGGAATGGTGCATCAGCAAATAAATGTTTTTAATCTGCAGACTGAAAAGCCAACCAATAGAACATGGATATCATTCAGGACTGGTGGGCCTCCATACCATACAGTTATTTCAACACAAAGTTTCATCAGAATTTTAAGGGTATATTGCATATCACTAATATTTGCTGTTTGGTAACCAGTGAAATGAAATTTAAAAAAAAAAGCACAAGGTCTGAAACACACATAAGCCTATTTCCAATTTAACCAACAGAAAGAAAGCAAAACCAGGGTAGGCATGGTAATGGTAGGCAGGGTAGGCATGCAATGAATAGCACTGTGCTGGACAGAAGCAAAACAGAACCTTTTACTGGTTTAATAAGTGAGATCTCACTTGCCTTTACTGCTATTTATGGGTTTTTTTGTTTTTAGCACTAAGACATGTCTAGATGGCAGATTATTCTTACAGCATGATCTTCACATAGGAAGTTAAAAGAAAACAAGGCAAACTCCTTGAAAATGCAAAATCCCATGACTTTGGAATTGAAGCTGGATTTGGACTACATATGTTCTGAGGGAACCACTGCACAGTGGAAACAATGGTAAAATCCTATGAGTTCAGTAACAGTGAGCTGCATTTAGACTGCACTCATTCTGCGGGAACCATAGAAGCAACAATAAGTACTCCCACAAATTCTGATTCCCCAATACATATCCCATGTTGGGAGGAAGGACCTAAACAATTATTTCCTGCACTGGAATCGGTCCAGCTAGGAAAATAAATTTAGTATGACAAAAAATGTGTCAAAAATATCTTGCTATATTACTGCCACGTTACAGTCATACAGAATGTTTCACTGGGTGATGGAAGCTTTTTTTTTTTTTTTTTTATATCAAGTGTGGTGTCCATGGTATTATCCCATGGCTACTTCTACAAGATCCAACAGCAGTTTTAGTATAATTACTATTGGATAGCACCAGAACAATTTGTTTCAGAATTCCATGTATAAAAAATCAGCAGATGTCTGTACCTGAAACAAACCATTAGTAACCAAACTGCCCATATGGCTTGAAGTCATAAAGCCAGTTCTTACTATGCAGTTAAACAGGCTTAAGTAATCACAAACAGTACAGGAGAAATCTGCACACTGACTCTACCTCTCTTTGCATCTTCTGCCTGCAATCACTGTCACAGAAGCACAGAAATCAAACATATAGATTGGTTGTTGTTACATGTGTTTACACAACACAAACATGTGATTTAAAGTTCCATCGTATAGGTTACACCTGTCTGGGGACAAGCTCAGTATAAGTAACTCCAGGTCCATTAGGCTCCTTGTCCAGCACTGGGCCGTAGCACCCCTGTTTTGGGTACCAACACAAATATTTCATATTTTTTGTTTTTAAACAGTTTAACAGAAAAAAGCAAGCCTAGAAAATAACATGTATCTCATGCTTAGGTTCATGTACTGGCCTAGGGGCCTGCTCACTGTTCTCTCTAATTTGTGCTCTCTCATGAGTGCACACAGATTTTGAGGCCAGCACACAAAGAATGGTGTGTGAAATTCTGACCTGAGCACACTGTTTTTAAAAATGCGCACACACGTTTAAAAACAAAAATATTTTTTTTGCGTACATAGCCGAAAAGGCATTAGAGGGAACATTGGGCATGCTATAGTGCAATCAAGAATCAACCAAGAGTATATAATCCTCACTAGACTTGCAACGGAGCAGCATTCATCACCTGAAGTTTACATAAGGACTGAAAAGCAGAGTACCAGGAAGGCTGAAACAAAGCTGTTACTGCTTGCCTAGGCAGACTCATGGGAATTTGCTACAAAGCAGCTAATAACTCTTTTAACATCTCTGTCCAAAAAGGTGTCCATGTATACACCAAGCTCTTTGTGTTTTCCTATGGGAAGTCCCAGTCACATTCTGAGAGATTTTCTGCTGTGATTTAATCACTACTAAAATATCTCCAGTTGATTACTTGCCTCACAGAGAAGCTAAAGGCATAATGTATATCAATTCTGTATTTCTTCACAAAATGCTACCCGCTCATTTATTAGTTTTAGATTTGCCTAAACTCTTCTATTCTACAGCTAAACTCTTCTATTCTACAGCTAAACTCTTCTATTCTACAGCTAAGGGACCTGTTACACAGAACGCTTGGGACCTGGGGTTTTCTGGATAACGGGTCCCTTACATAATTTGGATCACAATACTTTAAGTCTATTAAAAAAATCATTTAAATGTTAAATAAACCCAATATGATCATTTGGCTGGCCTCCAATAAGGACTAGTTATATAGTATCTAGTAGAATTAAGTCTAAAACAACTGGACTTTTCTGAGTTTTTCTTGAAAACGTTTCACCACTCATCCGAGTGGCTTCTTCAGTTCAAATGACTGGTAGGGAATTCCCCGGTATTTAAACTCTTGATGGTAGTAGAGTCACAGACATCCAATCACAATGGTTCCATTGAACTTGTTCAGTTAGGTGTTAGCTGAAACTGACAGGTGTAAGAAGGTATGATCCAATCACAATGGTACCAAGATTCTCATTGATGAAGGTGTTAATCCTTCAAAGTACACGACTGGAAGTGTGAACTGTTGTGAAACTGCCGGGGTAAGGATGTCAACGCGCCATTGTATGTTGGTGACAAGCGGTGTCTCAGGCCCCCTCCTCTGTTCAGGGATGGTTTTTCCAGGTTGGCATAAATGGCCTCTTTCACACCTCTTTCAAACCATCTGTCCTCTCGGTCCAAAAATACAGAGAAAAAGGAAATTTTGAAAATTGTAATAATTTGATTGGGAGTCTATGAGAGATGGCCACAATTTGGCGTTTTGAGGATAACAGGTCTCAGGATAACAGATGCCATACCTGTATTGCTAGTAGAATGCCTGGCTTAAATGTTCCTAATCAGCACAACCATCGTGCAGTACTAAAATGCTCTTTCTTTCTATCCAGGAAGAACCTTTTAGTTTATTTAGAGATATTCATAAAACCTTGCAATATTGTATACAAGCTTCTCAACACAGATGAAATCAGAAGAAAACAAAACTATATATGTAATACCAACACAAATATTAAAGCATTTAAGAGCTCCAACTTCAATAATTTTTACTCATCAGTAAAAATGAACAAATAAAACACATCCCAACTAAGAGAATAATGTATTATAAAATGTTTGTCATGACACTGACCCGATTGACATTATTCAATATTTTATCTGCAAACAAAGTATTTCTGTACTGTTTAACCAATGGCACTATTTATTGCACATTAAAAGAAAAAAAAATTATATATAACATCTTTGTCCATATACAAAAAAAAAAGAAAAGGGGGGGATGTAAATTGCACATTTTGTGAAAATACACATAAATAAGAATACACAAAAGCAGTATAACAAATACAGAAGCTGCCGTGATGGTGGCAAATAATTTCGGCACGGTGTGCAATGTGACAACCTGTTGATGCGGTATGCAAATAAATAAAACCACAAAAATATGTATGGATGAAGCACTACATGCAAAATAGACCAACGACTGTAACAAGTCCATGAAAACCACCAACCTGGCTTGCACCTTCTTGGGAAATATCTCCTGAAAGGTCATCTTTCTTTTGGCTCTAGGTCAATTAGTACAACACTATATTAGGCACATAACTTGAATCACAGCACACTAACAACACTACAATTCTATAGGGTCAGGACACAGACTTTCAATCAAACACACCCATTCGGAATGCAGTGGCAGCAATACTAGGTCCAACCACTTGATTATCACTTTTTTTTTTAATTTCACCAAATTTACATTTAAAAGTATCAACGGTAAGTAAAATATTTCACGTTAGCTAATGCTGCAGCAGACTGGAGAGCAATCTGCCTCTGTTAGAACAATAAGCAATTTGCCAAATTATGCAATTAAAAATCAATCTTTAAATCATTTAGTAAATGGCTCTGGCTGAAATGTTGATAACATCACTGTAAATTGGTTTTCTGTGTAACAACTGACCATTCTGTAGTGCAGTTATTTGGATTCCAAAATATTGTAGGAAAGTTCAGCAAATCTATCTTCATTCAAATGGGCAGCTGTATTACCTGACATACTTTTTATTCAAGCTCAAGGCATACAAACCACGAATATAGAAATATATGGAATGTAAATAAAACTTGAAATAATCATTTATACAAATTTTTTAAAAATTTAAAATTAATTTGAATTATATGCTCAAAAAACATATAGGGATTATTTTAATTTATGGTACAGTTTGATTCCTTGAAGAAATATAAACGCATACATAAACTCCCTAGTCAAAACTCACTGGCACATAGCTTCAAGGACATGTAAAGTGTATTACCCTGGGGAAGATGTCAGAATGTTAATCACCCCCAAGTGAAATAGATTGCTATGTCTTTCCTTGGGTCGGTGCTCCTGTTGGGAAAAAACTGCACCAGCCCATGGAAAAGCTACCTAAGTGCTGTGCCGGCATCTTTGTGCCTTCAATCCTCTATCCTTTGGCAGTTGGCAATCTGGGCATGCGCAGTAGAGTAGATCTGCCGGGTTTACTCTACTGCACATGCCTGAACTAGGATTTTCATAAGGGACGCAATTACGGTGGAAAGTAAATGTTGGCGCAGGCTTCTCAGAAAAGGAGCACCAGCCCAGGGGAAAAACTTAGCTATCTATTTCACTGGGGGCTGCTTAATATATAAAAAAAAAAAATAAAAAATAAAAAAGATTTTTTCTGAGAAATCTATATGGAAAATACAAAAAATTATATCTGTGATATACAGGTATTGGACCCTTTACCTTGTCCAGGTATCTGGAACACTTGAAAATTGAGTATGCTAAGAGGCTACAACCAGATAGCCTAAATTCCTTTCTTTTAACCAGAAACAGGGAGGGGAGGACACAGAAGAGGCGTTTTAATGTTGTAGTGTTTAGTAATTGTTTGCCAAAAAAAAGCATATTATTCAATTACATGGCAAGCATCAGGTCCTGATAATTCTAGATAACAGATCCCATACCTATTATATGTGAAATAAATTCTATATTCAAATTAATGAGAAGTCCTCCTAAAAATTAACTAATCACGTAGACTGCTATTTTTATGACAATATGCACTTGGTCTTCACAGTTTTTTTTTTTTTTTGCGATTCCTTTTTTTTTTCCTTCTGCAGTTTTTGGGATTAAATGTTACTTAAAATGTTACTTGATTGACAGTGACCAAACAACCAAGCAGTGTTTGACTGAAAGGCTGGAAAATGAATAGGAGAGCATAGGGCAAAAGACCTTGTCACTAAATAGCATTCTAAAATTTTAAATAGAAAGACATAAAGCATCAAAAACAATAAAGACAAAAAACAGAATAACCTAATAATTGTCTCAGAATATCAAACTCTGTATGATACCTAAGATTAATTCTAAAATGGACAATCTTTCTTTTCTTTTTTTTTTTTTATAAATAACACTGCGGTGAACAACTTATTACTCATGAACAAACTACATAGCAGCCTGTTAAACTTGTTTAACCAAAAGCAATTCTAAATATTCCACAAAAGCAATATGTCCTGTACATTTATGAAGTAAATATTTATACAGGTATGGGACCTAAATGCTTAAGGCCTGGGGTTTTCCGGATAAGGGGTCTTTCTGTAACTTTACGGTTACTAAAAAAAAAAAATTTAAACATAAAATAAACCCTATAAGATTGTTTTGCGTCCAAAAAGGATTCATTTCATTAACTTTTTGATGGTATTTATTCATACTTTTTGCAGGAACAGATTACAGTGATATGTGTATTAGGGGTTTCAGTATTGTGTGGGACTCTTTAACCTCCTCTTAGCCAGAAAACTATCTGAAAAACTCCAGTTCCTGAGCATTCTGGATAACAGGTCCTATACCTGTATATAATTAAAATGGAGTCTATGGGAAATAGCAGTCTCGTATTTGGAGCTTTCTGCATAATGGGTACTACTAGGTAGGCTATCAGATTCTTCAAGGTTCATAGACTTTGCGCTATATGAAGCCTTAAATCCAGCATCTTGTAGCATAATTATCACGTGACCATATTAATTCATAATATTTTCTGTTCTACTAGAAAACACTTTCTACAGCGAACATGAAGAGGAGTTGTACGAGAGTTGTACGAGCGTACCTCTATAGGAGACCTAGGAGACCTAGAAAGACAACATTTTAGATGATGTATTTTACATTCATGAAGAGTTACTGGATATGAGTAATCTGTCGGAGTGAGGGATAACTGGAAACCGCGACGTTTGGGTATGACCTAATAATGCGGTTAGGCCCTGAACCATTATATATACACCACTGGTCTTTGGATGGGTTTCTGGCATATAAAAGAAGGTGTCTTAAAGTTTCTTTTTACTGAGACATATGAACAAGATTTTAAGGCAAATGTATTGCAAAATTGTGCATTTTGTATATCATATACAATGTTTAAGCACTTCCATATGAACAGATTTGTTGCAGGTCTGAATGAATTTCCAAGAGTGTGTGCAATCACATATAGATCTAAAACAAAAGGGGCTAAGTGATTTATACCTCAATTAAGATTTGTGACAAACACCGACAGATACTGTCATAGGCATCAACTGCAACTTATGTTTATAAAAAAATCTTGAAGACATCACACCCACGTTAAAAAATATTGTGACAGAAGACTTTTAATAGATAGGAAGGCAATTACTCTTCAAGTACTGAAAGGTTATAAGCAGTAGAGTCAGTTTTACCTTAAAATACAATATAACTGTATAATGAAAAGGATTAAGCAGTGCAGCATGTTACACTATAGCAGAACCATGGAATAGTATTCATCTGCTTAGTAGTATTTTTAACCTCTAGACAAAGCTGGAAAACATCCCTGTTGATAACCTTACAAGAGACTGAATGTTTGTTTCCAATATCAGGCAAAACCTACTTCTAACAAAAGCACAATTCCCCTATTCCCTTGGCATTGGCTGAACATGCTGTAGGTGAGCCCTGCCCCATGCAGCAACTGTTAGAGTAGTAAACTGAATTTGCTTAAAAAAAAAAAAAAGGTTGGTGGTGCGTGGGGACAGATTTGGTAAATAACAGTATAAGCCCTTTTAGTTAGCTATTTATTGAATATGATTTTACAGCAAGATTAATACTGGGGATTCTCAAGTCATGGGTTTGTTTTTATGTGGAGCTAAAAAAAAACTGAATGAGTGTGACACCTAGTGGAAATTATTGGACAGTCAACATGTATGCTTTGTATTTCACCACTAAAGTACATGAAACCCAAAAACGTAGGGGAGCAATTGTACTCTCTCTACTCCCTACAACCTTCCTTTACAACTCAAAACAGCAAAACCTGCTCAGTTTTTTTAAGCAATGCAACCCATATCATATGCAGCTACCTGAAAAAAATCTAACCAATGATTAATTGCTATAGGTCTAAGTTCAGGTGTAAATTTACCACGTGTTCATAAATAAGCCCCACTGTATTTTTCTGGTACATATCAGCAGGTGAAGAAATGCCTGAATTGCTCCTGATGCCCTCCTCTTACAACAGGTTGAAGGAGGCAGTCTTGGTGCTGTCAGACATTTTCTATTGGCATATACCAAAGGAGAAAATGACATGTGAACAATGAGCCCTACAAATGCTTTTCACATAAAGGAAGATGAGACAAAGAACGGACGGCAATTTACTTTAAAAATTCCATGAACACCACTGGCATGCTAAATCTCAAAATACTGGCATGCATATTAATGAACAGTTAAACATTTACGATTGTTAGTAGTAGATACATTTTAAAAAAGTGCTTCATGTATAGTCCATTCTAAGACTGCAGTTCCTTATGCCAAAGGAAGACCTCAGGGTGCACAGCCTTTTGATTAAAATGTAGAATATAAAATGTCAATTTTTACTGATATTCTGTTGATAATTGCTACTTCTAAAGGTGATTGGTTACAAAAGGCATGCTCAAGAATTCACTGGTTTTCATTAAAAGGCTTAGTGTCCATGGCACTACAAGGTGCCTTCAAACAGTGACCCCAGCAGCTAGGCTGAACTACTATGGCCTTCGTGTCGACCACTAAGGTGAAAACAGGGGGCACTTTAGAAGAATGTGCACCCCTGTAATTCTTTAGTGTGATTGTTTTGGATCACCATAGGGTTGTACAATCATATTAAGCAGACAAATATATTTTGCCACTTTTGCTTTCTGTTTTTATTTTTCCTTGTGAGTTAATACAAAGTTTAATATACACACAAAGATTAACAAAGCTATCTCTTCATCTGTAAGGATGATAATCTAGATTATAATTAAAATGTAATTTCTTACAAACACTGTATTTTATGAAACAATCATATCAACGCAGCAAGTACCTCGTTTTGTTCTTCATGTTCCAGAATAGCTTGAAGGAATGCCCTACGTTCATGGCTTGAAGATTTCTGGTCAAACATGCCAGCTTGGATAACCTTCTGATCTACATTCAGCTTGTATTTGGCAGCTGCAAGAATTTTTTCCTCCACGCTATTCACAGTGCACAAGCGAAGCACGCGAACTTCATTTTGCTGGCCAATCCTGTGGGCTCGGTCCTGTGCCTGTAAATCCTGTTCAAATTAAAAAAAAAAAAAAAAGTAAAGAACGCAAACTTTTTGAAAACCAACTATAATGCATATTACCCTCCGGCAACAGGTTACCAAGAACCCAATGACAGCATGTTAACAGGTAAAATAACCAAATTCAATGAAACAGATTATGTACTGTATTAAACCCCTTATATACGGAGCATTTTATATATAATTTTATATTTATTATAAACCTAAAAAATACAATTTTACACAGTAAAGTAACTGCAAATAAAGGCCATTTAAGAGATAAAAACTGGTACAGGTATTTCTATCCAGAAACCTGGTTTTCAAAAAGCTCTGGATTAAGGGAAGGTCATCTCCCATAGCCTGTATTTTAAGTAAATGTATTCTCATTTTTTAAAATGGAAGTTTTCATTGTAATAATAAAAAAGTATATAGGTATGGGACCTGTTAACCAGAATGCGAGTGGCTTTCCAGAAAAGGCATCTTTCTGTAATTTGGATCTCCATACTTTAGGTCTACCTAAAAATAATTTTAACATTAATTAAATCCAATAGGGTTGTTTCGCCTCCAATAAGAAGGAATTATAATCTTAGTTGGGATCAAGTACAAAATACTGTTTCATTACTACAGATAGAAATAATTACTTGAAATTTGATGTATTAGATAAAAATGGAGTCTATGGGAAATGGCCTTCGCATATTTGTACCTTGTACCTTAGGGTACAAGCTGATGAATCCATATTGGATTTTTATGAGGCAAGATTATCGTGATCCAAATTACAGACAGATCTATTCAGTGGAAAACCCCAGGTCCCAAATATTCCAGATAAAAGATCCTAAACCTGTACTATAAATCATTTCCACTGTACCATTGTATCCAAGGGAAGGCTAACAGTGTTTGTTACTATTTATTACACATTTAGAAGGAATATACTAGACATTACATAATCATTTTTCTTGCACATTTTCTTCAATCTGTTTCAGCACAGCAACTTGGCATCATTTAGCTGGTGGCGGTGGCATTATTTTTAGAAACATTTTGACAAAACAAAGCTGTTGTGTCTGATGTCCATGATTTATTTCCACATTAAGCACCATTTACTTTTCATATTGCCACAAAGGCAATGAAAGAAGTGCAGTGCTATGTTTTGAATCAGCCTCCATCTGCTCTTTCTGCTGTGATACATTTGTGAGTTGGCACTGACACACTGCAGAGAGCAATCCAAGATTATTAGCCATGGTACTTAGTTCCAATTCATAAACAGCATAAAAAAATCTAAAGGTCAGTGGGACTGAAATGGTTGTTTCTCTAACTATTATGTATTTACAGCCAGAACCTGTAATGGTTCCATGTTATATAGTTGCAATGGACATGTATATCGGCCAGCTACAAGGATGACATTTTAGCAAGACTGATTTGTCTATAGTATATTGAAAGCTAATCTAAAGCAAACTACCAACTCTAAGTAATCTTACTGGAAATACAATTCTACAAAACAAGATGTGGAAATATATATAGGTTTTACAGATTTCTGCTGGAGTGGAATGGCTGCACTAGAGCAGTCTATACCACAGAAGCATATACGCATAGTAACAAAGCCAAAAGAAAAAAGAGCAAGCTAGCAGATACTGGAGAGTGGGTGAGAGGAATGACAGAGCTGGCAGGCACATGAGCAGAGAAGCTGGCAGTTATGTGTTTGGACTGGGGTAGAGGAAAGAACTGGCTGGAATTACTGGAGCAGGAACAGATGAAATAGCAGAGAGGTAAGAGGCAGACAAGTAACAAGCCAGGGAGGTAAGAAAGAGCAAGTTCTTTCTGAAGAACTAAGCATTTACTGCTGTGTAAAGAGGCCCATTTATTTTATAAGCTTTGCTTTCTCTAATGGTGATAGAGTTGCCATTGTGTGCAGGCAATATTTAAAGCGGTCTATACCACCCCCACCCCCAAACATCATCTCCAGATACCTGTAAGTAAACTGCATAAGTCAATCCACACATATTTCCATTTGTTTTTCAAAAACAAGAACAATCTTCCTATCTCAAGATCAGTATGAATTGCAAATTCCTAGTTTTCCACTGACAGTTTCTAGCACTGGTGTCTGCAAATGTGTTTGTGATTATTTTTCATTTAAATTTAAACCAGTGATTCCTACTTCAAAACTTATAACAAAGAAAAAAATTTACAAACCTGGTGAGGATTCCAGTCACTATCAAAAATAACGACTGTGTCAGCAGCTTGAAGGTTCAGTCCAAGACCTCCAGCTCTGGTACTCAACAAGAAGATGAAGAACGGAGAACCTTCTTCGTTAAACCTTTTCAGTAAGGAAGCACGGTCCTCTGACTTGGTTGTACCTTAAAGAAATACCCAAGTATATTGTTAAATATATGCTGTCAAATGAAACATATCAAAGCCTCTATTTTGGTGTAAAAATGATGTGTGCATGCGTGCGTGTTATATAAATCAGCCATCCATAACAAGTTATGCACTGATTATACAGACTATATCAAAACACATTAGGACTTAATTTATGAACTGAAAGGCAGGGTGCAAAGAACAAAAATGGATGAAAATTGTCATTTTTTTTTTTTTTTTTAACTTTGCACCCTGCTTTGCAGCCTAAAGAAATTGTTCTCTCAAAGAGAATTAAGGGGCATGCACTTGTGACCTTTCTACCCTAGATCCTAATAAATTACCCCTATTATTTTGTGCCAGGTAAAATAAACTAAAGATAATGCTGCTAGATACACACAGTGAGAATAGATTTAAACATCTTCCAAGCACACATACAACACACACTGTTCTTTAGTGGTTTAGTTCAGCGTTTTTCAACCGCTGTTCCGTGTGCCGCGAGATGTTGCCTGGTGTGCCGTAGGCAGGGCTGCAATTTTTACTTTAAAAAAAAAATCCGGGCCCTGTCATTGGTTGCGCCCCGTGTGTACGGGTGACGTCAGTACGCACGGGGCGCAACGTTATAAAAGGGCCTGTGTGCGGTCGCGTGTAGGCAGAAGTGCAGAGGCGGCGCGCGTGAGGGGAAGATGCTGCTGAAGCCGCCGAAGAGTAAAATGCTGCTGGGCACCAATGTATTAGGGGGGGCCACGGGGCACACTGACTTATGGGGGCACTGCTGCTGGGCACCAATGTACTAGGGGGGCTGGCTCTTGGCACCAATGTACAGGGGGGCACTGCTGCTGGGCACCAATGTATTAGGGGGGCACTGCTCTTGGCACCAATGTACTAGGGGGCACTGCTGCTGGGCACCAATGTACTAGGGGGGCACTGCTGCTGGGCACCAATGTACTAGGGGGGCACTGCTGCTGGGCACCAGTGTACTAGGGGGGCACTGCTGCTGGGCACCAGTGTACTAGGGGGGCACTGCTCTTGGCACCAATGTACTAGGGGGGCACTGCTGCTGGGCACCAGTGTACTAGGGGGGCACTGCTGCTGGGCACAGAGTTAAATTTTTTAACATTTTCTAATGGTGGTGTGCCTCGTGATTTTTTCCATGAAACAAGTGTGCCTTTGCCCAAAAAAGGTTGAAAAACACTGGTTTAGTTCACAAGTGAAGTTGCCAGTAGCAAAAAAAATTTTTTTAGCATGGTAAAATGCTTGACGTCTCTGACTGGGAACATACTCTATATAGTTTTTTTGCAACAGTTTTTTTTTGCAATATCTATCTTCTGCAACATGTATCCATTTGCTTACTAGCTACATGATTTTAAACTTACCATTAGCCCATACCATTTGCCTGTATATGTTGACACTTGAATTTATCCTTCTCTGGTTGGTGTGGTGTTTGGGAAAACTGGTTGCCATAGTTACTGTGGCCGTTTTTTGGCACCATTTTATGTGGTGGGGATATTTATTGTGGGTGTTGGGATATGGTCTGTTTATTTGTGTATGGGATATAGTCTGTTCATTTGTGTATATATATACGCTTGAGAGCATGTGCCTAGGGTGTCAGCTTTAGGGGGCCAGCCCTTTGGTAGCTATATAATCAATAAAAATAAAAAAAAAAAATTAAAAAATAAAGAAAACCTCCCCAGCCACCAGATGATACCTGTGTAAATCTGGCTGGCAAGGTAAGGTGAGGGTGTTGATGGCTGGAAGTGATATCACCTCTGGCAGTAGTGTGCAGCCATACATGTGACGTCACTTGCGCAACTGCAGGGCCAAGAGGGGTCCTCACCCTTAGGGGAAAGCTTTTAATTAACCTTTATGGTTATATAAAACCTGTAATGGTCCATAATCAAAAAATGTCTGATTACCAAATTTAGCATACCACATATATAATTGTTAGAATCTGTAGAGACTAGAGAGAGATATAAGTGCACACAATTTACTACTATGCCATGCAGCAATGACCTGTAACAAGAAGAGATTATAAGCAATGCATGACTTTACTTTTGCTTTTCTTTTCATTATGCACAATGAAAATGCACTTTTGTACAAGGATGCACCGAATTCTGGATTTGGTTCAGGATTTGAAACGAATTCAGCCTTTTTTCAAAGTATTCCGTTTCGGCAGAATCCTTGCTCTGCGCTGATCCAAATCCGAACCACAATTAGCATAAATTAGCATATGTTAATTAGCATTCGGAAAGGTTACATGTTGTGGGGGGGGGGGGGGGGTTTGCTACGGGCTGAGCGAAAATCAACCCTTTCCGAACGGTATTCAGCTGGATCCGTTGAGGTGGGTTTGGGCAAACCTAGAAACGAGGGTTTGGTGCATCCCTACTTTTATTATTTGCTTTTCTTTTGCTGCCAGTCACTTTGTAATTTAGATATCCAAAGCCTCTTACCATTTTTCAGATGCTGTGCACATGGATGAAGATATTTATCAGCTTCCTTTCTCTTTAAGGTTTAAAAGCACATAGGAAGTTTAAAATTGTTTTCCATTTGATATTAAGCATATGTCACAAGTGTGCGCTGCATGTAATGCTCATTTCTTTCATTTTATTTTTATTTGGTTTAATGGCACTATGCTAGGTAGTGTTTGTTTTGTATCTGTTTTAGATTTTTTTTTTATGAACAATAGAGCAGTGAACCTAACTAGGACAAAACAGCAAATTATAACAGCAAATATTAACACAATGCGTATACTTCACGACACAAATAAAACACATTAAAACCTTTCCTTCTATAAATTCTCCCCCTCTCACTAAACAACAGTTACATACCATCTAATCGAAGGTAAAGAAAGTTTCGGAAAGCAAAGTAGTCTTCCATGATAGTCATGAGTGATGTCATCTGACAGAAAAGCAGGACTCTGTGGTTTGTAGCTCGCAGCTTTGGCAGGATTCGATCAAGTAACTCAAACTTTCCCGAGGTTCTATAAAGATCAGGCCTAAACGCCAAAAATTAAGAATTCACTGATGTTAACATGAAAACTGTTTTTTAGTGTTAAAACTTGAACTATGTCTCATATTTAGTTAATAAAATTATTGGGACAAAAATATTAACATATTTTTTTAAAAAGATAGGCATTTTGACTGGGATAAGGCTCATAAGCATATATGGCGTTGTCAAAGCAAAAATGGCCCTTTTCTATACTAACAACTACCGAACAGCTATGGTAGATAAAAAAAGGTTATGGTGTAATACAGGGGTGGGCAAACTACGGCCTGCGGGCCACATCTGTCCCCTTGGCCTTTTTAATCCGGCCCGCCGCCGACGCCAAGTCTCATCACGCGAGACTTGGTGTCATTGGCAGGCCGGAATTAAAGAGACGAAGGGGGCGTAACGCTGGCCTGGCCCTGCCCGCCCTGGCCCGGGGGTAAGTAAATGTGGCCCGTGAGCCAAAAAGTTTGCCCACCCCTGGTGTAATATATCCATATCTATCTATCTATATAATATATATATATATATATATATATAATATATGTAGGTAGCCAGGAAGCTACGCACCAAAAAAAAACAGATGATACCTGGGTGACAGTGCAAAAAAAAAAAAAAAAAAAAAAAAAAAAAAAAAGGATATATATATATATATATACATGGGGTGACAGCACACAGGAATTTTCATACAGGTCACAGGTTTAATATGTATGCATGTATGTATGTATATATGTATATATGCATGTATGTATGTATATATGTATATATGTATATATGCATATATGTATGTATATATATATATATATATATATATATATATATATATATATATACATACATATATATACATATATATACATACAGTCTAGGAAATAATTATTTGACCCCTCACTGATTTTGTAAGTTTGTCCAATGACAAAGAAATGAAAAGTCTCAGAACAGTATCATTTCAATGGTAGGTTTATTTTAACAGTGGCAGATAGCACATCAAAAGGAAAATCGAAAAAATAACTTTAAATAAAAGATAGCAACTGATTTGCATTTCATTGAGTGAAATAAGTTTTTGAACCCCTACCAACCATTACGAGTTCTGGCTCCCACAGAGTGGTTAGACACTTCTACTCAATTAGTCAACCTCATTAAGGACACCTGTCTTAACTAGTCACCTGTATAAAAGACACCTGTCCACAGAATCAATCAATCAAGCAGACTCCAAACTCTCCAACATGGGAAAGACCAAAGAGCTGTCCAAGGATGTCAGAGACAAAATTGTAGACCTGCACAAGGCTGGAATGGGCTACAAAACCATTAGCAAGAAGCTGGGAGAGAAGGTGACAACTGTTGGTGCGATTGTTCGAAAATGGAAGGAGCACAAAATGACCATCAATCGACCTCGCTCTGGGGCTCCACGCAAGATCTCACCTCGTGGGGTGTCAATGATTCTGAGAAAAGTGAAAAAGCATCCTAGAACTACACGGGAGGAGTTAGTTAATGACCTCAAATTAGCAGGGACCACAGCCACCAAGAAAACCATTGGAAACACATTACACCGCAATGGATTAAAATCCTGCAGGGCTCGCAAGGTCCCCCTGCTCAAGAAGGCACATGTGCAGGCCCGTCTGAAGTTTGCCAATGAACACCTGAATGATTCTGTGAGTGACTGGGAGAAGGTGCTGTGGTCTGATGAGACCAAAATAGAGCTCTTTGGCATTAACTCAACTCGCTGTGTTTGGAGGAAGAAAAATGCTGCCTATGACCCCCAAAACACCGTCCCCACCGTCAAGCATGGGGGTGGAAACATTTTGCTTTGGGGGTGTTTTTCTGCTAAGGGCACAGGACAACTTAGTGCTGGGCGGTATACCGGTTAACACCGAATACCGGTGTTTTTTTTTTTAATTATATTCATTTTGCACATACCGGTGTGTCACGGTACTCACGTGCGGCCGGTCTCGCACGCCTCCTTGCGCTTTCATGATACAAAAAAGTATTTTTAATAAGCTCTCTGGCATGCATGCGTCATTCCCGGTGCAGATCCCGGGAGTTGAAGCTTAAGAGCCGGAGGGCGGAAGTGCTTGGGATAAGGTACATGCCGGGACTTTGATGGAGCGCGAGAGAAATTTGATCGCCGGCAGCGCTTCACCCGTTACCATAGCAACCGCGGCCGGGGCACGGAGGCATAAAGCGTGTGCTTACATAAGCTGGGAATCGGCTGGCAGCTGTGTGAGGCAGTACTGCTGAGACCGGCGCAATGAATAGGAAGAAAGGCGACAAGGGCTTTGAGAGCCCCCGACATTACAAATTATAAGTATCCTTCTTTATGGCCCTCTTATTGTGCTGTAATATATTATTTATTTGTGTGATACGTTCCATACATACCTGGGGGGGCATCTGAGTCTCACCCTCTTCTTATAAATCTCCCTCTAGCAGTGACCTGTGCCTCCCCGTGTGTCTGTACCTGTGCCTCCCCGTGTGTCTGTACCTGTGCTGCCCAAGATCATGCATGGAAAAAAAAATACTGTCAAATACCGTGACACCGATATAATTTTGAAAAATACCGTGATATAAATTTTTGGTCATACCGCCCAGCTCTAGGACAACTTATTCGCATTAACGGGAAAATGGACGGAGCCATGTATCGTGAAATCCTGAACGACAACCTCCTTCCCTCTGCCAGGAAACTGAAAATGGGTCGTGGATGGGTGTTCCAGCACGACAATGACCCAAAACATACAGCAAAGGCAACAAAGGAGTGGCTCAAGAAGAAGCACATTAAGGTCATGAAGTGGCCTAGTCAGTCTCCGGACCTTAATCCAATAGAAAACCTATGGAGGGAGCTCAAGCTCAGAGTTGCACAGAGACAGCCTCGAAACCTTAGGGATTTAGAGATGATCTGCAAAGAGGAGTGGACCAACATTCCTCCTAAAATGTGCGCAAACTTGGTCATCAATTACAAGAAACGTTTGACCTCTGTGCTTGCAAACAAGGGTTTTTCCACTAAGTATAAAGTCTTTTTTTGTTAGAGGGTTCAAAAACTTATTTCACTCAATGAAATGCAAATCAGTTGCTATCTTTTATTTAAAGTTATTTTTTCGAACACATACAAACCACGGTGGTTCAGCACTCCTTAGCAAAAACCCATCTGACCCAGGTGCTGCCGATTTGAGCAATTTCAACAGAGTCCATAGATATACCGGTGCACACTGGGAATCCTTTAAAAATTGCCTTTTATTGAAAAATATATAAAACTTAGTACATGGCAAAATAGGACCTTGAAGTATATTGCAATGTATGGACAAACAATCCCTGTTTTGTTTAAAGGGGAGGGCATTTCTTAGTAGCTTAATGCACAGAATGTCTTAATGTCCTATATATATCGATAATGGGTGAGTGCAGAGGATCTCTTGTTGTTGTCTATATGAATTTTGTGGTCACAACCTCATTGCAACCCCGCCTAATGGTTTAAAATTTAGTGGTTGAGCACAACTTTCCCCTTTTTTACACACACACACACATATATACATACACATATATATATATATATATATATATATATATATATATATATATATATATATATATATATATATATATATATATATATATATTATATATATACATATATATATACATACATACATACATATATATACATATATATATATCTTGATAAAGGCTCTAGGCCAGAGCCGAAACGTCGATCCGATGGCAATGTGAAAATAAAGATTTTTGATTTTTTATGAAAGTCCTTGGAGTGCGCCTGCTATATGTTTTATACTATATATATATATATATATACATACATACACACACACGCATATATATATATATATGTGTCAAAAAATTAGATAAAAATAAAATTCAGAACACTCAGTCTTCCAATCAGGTGTAAAAATATTCATAGTGAAGTAGTTAATATAAATTTAAAATTCCTTTAACATTACTGAAAAGTCATATATAAAATCTCATATAAGACCTGAATAATGCAAATTCAAAAAATGTGTCTAACAGAGTAGTTTTCTACTAAGAAAAAAGTGAAATACCCATTGATAATGCCATTAGAATATCCCAGATGTTCAGCAAAAGATTCCTGAAACAAATAAAAACTATATAATTATTTTATAAAAAGATCAACAGATAGGAAATGTTACTATTCATAAACCTAAGAAATCTATGGTCATATCTAATGAGGTTATCTAACTACAACTACAAATTACAGTTATACTCATTCATGGAAAACTTTCAAGTAAACAGTAAATTAGTCTCTTTATGCAAGTGAATAAACTAGATTCAAAAACAAGAGCTAGTAGACTGAACATCTGTAGACTGAATGTGGATATCCAAGGTATTATAGCTCCCTGTCTGCCAATGGGCCCCATGGACTGCTCTGTATGGCATAATTTTCATATAAAACAATCAACAAACTTGGAGTCTGTGGCTAACAGTCCTACTATATGGCAATACAGCTTTGAAGTACTTAATACATATTCTTGCTTTTGGTAGTCAGTGCTTATAACCAATCAATGCAAAATGTTTTGAGTCAGAAAGGCAAAACAAAAACCTACCTCAATATGCTGGAAAATGAAGGGGTGGTTGCATATTTTTCTTAACTGCATAATGGTGTTCATGAGAGTTTTCGCTCCTCCTTTACCCTATGGAATGATGACATTTATTGTTAGTTACTATTAGGGCACCTTAATACCCATTTCAAGTACTTATTTTTACGCAATAGTTTAACTCTATGCCTCCTTTAGGGCAATTAAAGACGTGAATTTTTGTTTTGCACATTTGTTGCTGTGTCTCCAGAAAGTTCCCTTCCACTGCATGTATTGAAAATCATTGCGGTTAAAATATTTAAACTGTGTCATTGTATGAAATTGCCTTCTGAAGTATTTTTGCATGATTACATGATGTGTTTTACCTGAAGGGAGTCTCAATACCTGCAATGGAAAGGAATTTTCATGCATTTTGCCTTGCAACAAAATGCCCAGCCTGTAATTGCCCTTGGAAGTGCAGGTATAAACTTTTTGAGGGCTTCCACCTTATCATTAAGGCAGCAGTATGAGCTCAATAAACACTGCAATTTACACACCTTCTTATCTTTCTCCGAGCCGTCTGTAAGAAGGATCCCCTTGGCTTGCATATGACGATACAGAATCTTTTGTAGAGCTGACATATCACATTTAATCACATACTCAACCTACGATAAATACAACAGTGATGCAAAACAACCAACATCATAAATGCATAACGTTCTTTCTTTCTGCACCTGAGAAAAAAAACTCAGCAATCCATCTGATATACCCTTATGCATCTTATTAATATAAGAATTCAAAAGAACAACAAAAAAATTACAGAAGACATGTCCTGCTGTCTTTAAAAGTATGATACAGAAAACAATAACCAGCTTAATAAAATAAATAAGAGTAAAAACACTGAAATCTCTCCCTCTCTTTACATAATCCCCTTTAACATATTTTTAAATTTAGAGATACACAGAATAAGAAGTTTGACCTTAATAAGCTTATCTTTTGCACTAATTGGCAGCTCTCATACCACAAGTTGTGGTATGTCCACAACCTCTTGATAGCCCAAGCTGCTGACTTGGCCCTTTCAGTCTGAGTTGGCATCTTACTGGTCAATGTATATGCCTTGGCAAAAATCATCCAGATATCTACTGCGCAGGCCAGAAAATGCCACTGGGTGAGAACTGCCTCAGCCCATAGACGGAGTCCACTTCCAAAAGGTCTGTTTAGGCCCAATTTGGCACAGTCTATGGACAGATATTTACATGCATGTCCTGTTTTACTTTCTTCTACCCCGTATTTGGCAAACAAATATATAAAAATGCCATTCTAGGATGCCGTAAACAATGGGCCATGGGCTTCGCTCTCTTATGTATATAATTCAGCACACAAACCTTTTCAGGTAACTGAGATTCCACCTCTTTCTTCAATCTTCGTAGCAAGAAAGGGCGCAAAACTTTGTGTAAACGTCGGATAATCAGTATGGTTTCCTCTTCATTTAAATCCACCTACAGAAATGCACATAAACTTAACTGCACTTGTGCTTAAATACACAATATTTAAGATTTAAATCAATAGGATAAATAATTTCTTCCCCCAACAGACTTTCCCCCCATATTTAACAAAAGGCATTAAGTTTGCCAAGTAGCAGTAAACCACAGCAACCAATAAGATATTTATTTTTAAACAGGTGACCAATAAATGCCACCTGCTGATTGGTTGCTATGGGTTACTGCTCCTGGGCTAACTTAGTGCCTTTTATTACATAACCCCATGTGTGTTCAAGTTCCCCTTTAGAAACCAACATCTGAGTCCTTCTTACATGTATGCTTAAGCTACAAAAATGGTGGCCAAGTACATATATTGTCATATAATATTTACATGAAGATTGCCGTCTTAGAGTAATGATTTTTTTGTTGGACATATATACCCCTCTATGACATGTAATTGCACTAAGTAAACAACTCAAATGCAATATCAATATTTTATGTCTATTATAACATTCATACATTCAAATAAGTTATCTACTTTATTTCTGAGCTCATTTCAAAGGAATAACTTAAAGACTTTATTTCGCAGATGTCTACAATATTAGCCAGAACACTACTTCCTCCTTTACAGCTCTATAACCTCAGTCAGTTAGTAATCAACTTTGGGGGGGGGACGACACATGGGACATAACTATTCAGTTAGTTTGTGAGCACGCAGGTCAGATTCAAAAGCAAACTAACTAAACAGTTATGTCCGATATGGCCCCCCTCAAGTCACCGATTGGTTACTGAATGCTAACAGCTTAGAGAGCTGTAAAGGAGGAAGTAAAGTCCTAGCTATTACATTAGACATATGTTCACTCCAGCCTTTATAGAGTACATTTTTGGCTAACTAAACTGTTCCAATAATACCGAAGGAAAAATCAAAGCAACTAAGTTAAGACTTTAGAAATAACTGTGGACATCGACAAGTCTGGTTCCTGTTTAAGAACAACTTCTAAAAAGATGAAGGTCCCACAAAAATCTATACAAAAAAATTATACTTTCATATAAAACCCTGGGACCACACAGACATGCATTGTTAAATTAACACCCTAAAATTGTCTTGGGTGCCTATATTGCAAATATTGTTCAATTCTATTCATATTCCATTCTGACTAAAATTCCAAGCCCAAGGGATGCATAATAAAAAAAAATGAAACAAAAATGAAGACATCGGGGCGTGTTTACTAAGACTGGAAATAAATATCATTGGTGATGTTGCCTGTAGCAACCAATTACCGTATATACTCGAGTATAAGCCGATCCGAATATAAGCCGAGGTACCTAATTTTACCTAAGAAAACTGGAAAAACTTATTGACTCAAGTATAAGCCTAGGGCGGGAAATGCAGCAGCTACTGCTAAGTTTTAATAATCAAAATAAATACCAATAAAATGACATTAATTGAGGCATCAGTTGGGTATATGTTCTTCAATATTTATTTCAAAGAAAAACAGTAAACTAGCTCTGTAAGCAGAGAAGAGGGTCAACAAAAACAATATGAGTACTACCCCATGCTCATTGCACATTGGCAAACTGGCAGCAGACCTGGTCCCGGAGGAGATGTAAGGGGAAATAAGTATTGCTAGTGGGAGCCTAGGCCAGGGCACTGGAGGGTCTGGTTGCAGGTGGCCTAATTTGCACACAAAGGACAGAGGGTGCTAGTCTAGAGGGACCCATGGCACCTGACTCGAGTATAAGCCGAGGGTGACTTTTTCAGCACATTTTGGGTGCTGAAAAACTAGGCTTATACTCGAGTATATACAGTAGGTCTTTGCTTTTGATTCTTAACTTGTAGGTGACTGTTTAAATGTTATTGCTGATTGGTTGCTATGGGCAACATCATCTTAGTAAACAAACTAATTGCCTTAAAGATTTGCTGTCTAACTTACAGATGATTTAATGCACTTTAACTGTAGTTGCATCCTATTGCTACAAGTGACACTAAAGCTTTCATTCACCAGACAGAGCATAATATTAACTGTAAAAGTTTTTTACTGATGGAAGTAAGACATTACCCTTTCTCCTGTCATTGCAAATGGAGCATTAAACCACTGCTCAAAGGTGCTGCAACTCTTAAAGATAGTAGGCAGTAGAAAGTTCAGAAGAGCCCAGAGCTCTGGCAGCTTGTTCTGCAGAGGAGTGCCAGTCAGTAGAATACGTCTTGGGGCAACATAGTGAGTGTTCAACACCTGTGTTAGTTTGCAGTGATGGTTCTTCATTCGATGCCCTTCATCAACAATCATATATTTCCATCGGATCTGTTGATGGGTAAATGAAAACAGTGTACACATAAGTGCAACAGACAAGAATCAGTGACTATTAGAAATATCACAGATATTGTATAATGATACATACACATACCGTACTACTCTATATTTCAACCTCCCACTTGCTGCTGTACTCATATGTTGTTAATTCTAAGCCAGTAACACAGCTTTTTTTGTATGTTCATAGCAGAATGCAAATTGAAGAGGATGGGTGTTTGTCTTTTTATACCAAGTTATATTTGTGTCTTATATGTTTTTTTAATATGCTGTAAGCATAACATTAATGCAAGCTAAATTAAGAGGAAAGGACATAAAGCAATAAGAATCATAGTTTGCAGGCTGTAAAAAGGCATTCATTCAAGAGACTAAAACACCAAACCCATCAGCTGGTTGCAGAACCATTCTATTGCATGGCGAACACAGACTACAATAAGGTGGCCATACATGGGCAGACAATCTATGTATGGGACCCTCAGAGGAGCCTATATTGAAGGACTGATATCTGACCAATTACTGTCGACTCACTAATGCGGTCCTCGTCCCAATGGCCTGTATCCTGTCAATGTGATACGATCATTTAGTCCTTGAGGTTGGCATATCAAGGTAAGAGCTGCTTATTTGCCAACCTTGCCAAACAAGCAGATCTATCAATGTATGGCCACACACAATGTATTACACAAGCAAAGCTCCATTCAACATTTTTGTAATTCACCTTATAATCCAGCTGTCCTCAAGTAGTTTATAAAACATGCTTTGGCTGAAAATCTTTGTTAGTTACTTGGAACTGACATTGATGTCAATCTTCTGTGGCAACCATGTATGTGATGTTTGCTAAATCAACTTAAAGTAATGTTTCAAAAGTCAATGGGACTTTAAAGGCAGACTAGAAGCCTTTATTGCAGCAATTTTAGGTTGCTGTCTGGCTCGCGCATAGTCTCTAATCACCTGATATGTACTCGAGCCAGGATTGTTTTTAAATACTGGCCTGTTAAAGGCACTGAAGTTTATGCTTGGGCACTTGTGTTTTTGGTGGAGTCTCTTTTAAATATCAGAATGAACAGCAAAAACTTGAGAAAATAAATGAGAAAAAAAGAATGCCACAAAAAGGCCACTTACCTTTGCCAGTATGTGCTTGTCTTTTATAATATATTCGTAAGTGGTTAGCAGAACATTAAACTTCCCAGTTCTTAGCTGAGGAACTAAAGAACGTCTCATTGCTGGTGTTCCCTGAAACAGAAGGAAATGTGCCAAGTTTAAAGACACTGAATGACTGTGATAAGAAATTATTCTTAAGAATACCAGTCCATTTTCATCTTACAAGGTATTTGCATGCTACTCGCTACAAGAGTAACTTTTCAATTTTCCATGTTAAATGAGAAAAGCGGACGTTTACAAAATGCAGGACAAGCTACAACACTAATTTAAACACCTAAAGATATGAGTGTACCTCGTGAATACAATGCATCCATGAAGGGTAAGAGGCACGTATGCCCCACTCCTGCCCCGACTCACTTATCAATCTGATGCTCAACTTAGGCAGTGCCACAACAGAGAACTATACCGTCTCCCCTATGGTAAGCAGTAAGGCCTATGCCGCATGAGGAATTTATCTGCTTGCTGAGAATCAGCAAGTGTGGCATAGGCCTAAGAACAGGGCTGTGCTCTGCACTAATTTCCAATCTGGTAGGTACAGGGCCAGTCAAGGCTGGATGCGCTAACACTTGAGTCAGGGATCAAGTTAAATGACCCCTAATATTTTCCTGGGTTTCCTACACTACATACACTTAGCATTCTACTTGAATCGTGTAATCCTCTGGTGCTCTGCTTTCAGAAAACGCAGAATTTAGATTAGGTTTGGTGTTTTTTAGGCTTATACAAATTGGGATTTGCAAGGTTGTCCTATGAATCAGCAGAGAGAGATAAATCAAGCCTGAAGTTTGTTAGAACTTAAATAGTTCCGTATAAAACACAACAGTCTTTTTTGTAATTAAAACTTGACCCATTTTTTTGGTGTTTTTTTGTGTTGAGTTTCACTTTAAAAAATATAATTTTCCAGTATAAATGACTTTATTATTTAAAAATGTCAATGGTCAGAGTTATTTGCAAATGTAGCTGTAGTTGAAAGCAACATTTTTCTATCCCTTTCTATTCTCTGCACTGTTGGTTGTGACTCATGAAACAAGATTCAATTATTCAAATTATTCGCTAACTGCTTTTTCTGTATTGTCAGAAGTAGTAGTGCATAAACGGACAAATACTATTTTCAATACAAAAAACACTGAAAATAATTCAGCAGAATGGGAAGTTCAGGAGTCAGGGATTTATGCCTCCAAAATGTAACTCATATTAAATTCAAGTTAAATTCAAGGTCAACTCCTTGATGCAAATAACTAGGCTAAGTGCTTCTTTACATTGCAAGACACTCATTTGAAAGATAAATAGCTCAATTAGAACAAGCAACTCTGTTATGTGTCTGGTTGTTAGAAACAGGTGCGCTCTTTCAATCAGTCAGCCATGCCCACAAAATCACATGCAGTAAGAACTATTATTGCTCTCGTTCTAGATATTGGATATGATAATTAACCATTTTGTGCAGCATTTTTCCATCTGAAAGTAATTATCCCATATTGCAGTGATGTCTTTAGGATGATTACCTTGCACTAGGACGCATGTGGCAATTTAAGCAGTTTAACATAATTCTATGCAAAGATGGGGTGAACATAATAAAATATACACACACACACACACACATATATCTTTAGTAAAGGAATAATTTCACGATCATTAATAATAGAGTGAAACTGCAAACCTTGTATGCGATTTTCACAACTGATGGGGCCCATTTATCAAATTCATATAGCCAGTTGGACAAAGTCCTAGAGGAAAGAATATTGATTTAAATAAATAAACAGTATATCAAGTCATTAAAATATAACATGGACATTTTTTAAAATAATTTTGTATATACTGTATTTTTGTTTTGTAGACAAGTGCCAGCTTGATCTGAAAACATCTTCTTGATATTTTCTAATCTTCTAGACATCTGCTAATTATTCAGCACTACACAGTTAACTGCTTATGGGATCAGGTATGGGATCTATTATCTAGAAACCCATTATCCTAAAAACTCAGAAATACAGAAATTGTGATTTCTATAGTGTCTCTCTTTTATCATTTCTTTATTCTATGTAGTAAGAAAACAGTAACTTGTACTAGCACATATGTGTACGGCACATGTAGGTGCAATAGTAGGTGAAAAGTTTATGTATCTGCGTGGGCCCTTCCGATTTTGCTTATTGACAGTTTGTAGAGGCCAAAAATCTTGCAACTGAACATTTCTGACATAATTGTTACTTCCTCTGCTTTTAAATTATTTGTATCTGATCAGACCCATTTTAATACTGATAAAAAAAAATGTTGGAAATGTAGTTGAAATACTCTCCCTGACAATCTCTACAGGGCCTCTGATATAATCAGAATGTTAAGCCAAAAAGATGACACCCAACATGTGTTTGTGTGCACATTATAACTTTATTCTATTTTTTCAGGTAAGGAACCAAAAGACAACATTTCTGTACTTACGAAAGAGGAACTATAATAAGGTATGGCCCATTAAGCCTTTTGTGCTCCATCAGATAGGTTATGAGTGCAATAGTTTGAATGGTCTTTCCGAGCCCCATTTCATCTGCCAGGATTCCATTTAAATTGTTGTTGAACAAGGAAACCATCCATTCCAAACCCTGAATCTGAAATATAAAACAGCGGTTTCTAGCTGAAAGAAAATCAGCAAAAGCTTGTTGAACTTTTGAAGATTCTGACTGTTTAACCATTAAGTGTCTATATATTACATTTTAGTGCAGAAAATAATTGTCTGAACCCATTCATCTGTATTCTACTATACACATTGGGGGCAAAGATTTGCATGGGTGATAGTGCTCAGCACTGCTCCTGAGCAGCACTAAGAACTACCACCCCACAGAGCAGAACTGGGTTTGCCTGCTAAAAGCATTTCAACATATTCTGACAAACTGGCAACAGGTATCAACTTTGATAAACACATCCACTCAATAAAAACTTTCCTATCAGGAAAATGTTTCTGACACAAGGAAATTTTTGATGAATAAGAAAAATATCTGCTGGGCCAGTCGTTTATTTTAAAAATAATGAGTGCTCAGTTTCTGTAATAGTAACAACCTCACCTATCAAGAAACATTTAAAAACTGCTGTAACCGAGTTAAAGGAAAAGTAACACTAAATAATTTTAAGTAAAAAGTCTATTCTACCCTGCCCCAATAATTGCCCTATCCTGCACACCATTTATTATTTACTGATAATAATAATATTCACTGAACTCATGATGAACAAAGGGTACACTGCCCCTTTAACACGTTTATACTTAACAATAGATGAGCTAAGTGACTGTTTACCTGGTAGTGTTTTAAGCTGCCATTAATTAGGAGGGAGGACTGCTTTTCAACCCTTTCTGTGACAGCGTGAGCCACTCCGTAGTAGGACTGAGATTGACGGGCATCCTCTTGCATACTATACTCGTCATCTACATCCTGCTTTGCTGTCCTAAAACATCAAACAACATGTTTAACCAAACAGTATAGACCATTATAGTGCCTAAACACTTTTTAGTTAATTTTAAGAAAGCTCCATCATTTTCTCAACAAAGGTGGATGAGTTTAGCCAAGTGTGTATGTAAAATGCTGCACATTTCAATGTCAAACAAATTGTTGTTTATTTTGTTTTACATCTTTGCCTCAAGAAGTATGCTAGTGGTTACTCCAAAGAATATACTAGACGGCAAAGAGCATGAAAGTCTTATTGTAAGAAGGAGAAAATGTCTCTTATCTTGCATGTCCCATGTAATGATACTAGAAACAGTACTCTTTCTACATCATCATCCCTAGGGCTTGTGTCTAGCTTGTGTGAATATTACTGAAAGCTCCCTTGAGCTTTTAAAGCTATGAAGCTGAAATCAACACTTCCCCCAAATATATGATTCTTGGAACCCACTAAGACTCCAATGTTCCTATCAGTGGAAATAGACATTACATAACTCTGCCCTACCTTTAGTTTGCCTACAATATTCATTTGCATTCTGAGAAATTCATGTAGTAAACCCATGTCTGTTAAAACAGCATATCCCCCAGGACACCTTAAAATAAGCTCAGCTTTTCCTATGGGTGAAGCTAAAGGAGGCATTGATATAAGGCCCTTTCCATATCATTTTATAGTAATCATCATATAATTTTACAGTAACCGTATGAGTAAAGGCTTCAGGACACAATCATGCACTGAAAGTTGAAGAAAGCAAATTTACTAACACCCAAGCCAGATTTGATACTTATACCTGTTGTCAGTGCTAGTGTAAAAAATATAAATTTTTGTTTTGTAAAAAAATAAATTTTTGTTACACAGATGCTGCATATATTACGGAGTCTGTTGAAAAACATCATCATAAAAAATTATTTCAACAGATGTACAAGGATTCTTAAGAATTACATCTGATTGAAAAACAGAGCAAATATAATGTACATCTAGCCAAATATGTACATTTGCTAACAAAGTAAGGGATAGAGTAATTGTGAAAAACTGTAATAGAAATAACTCAAATTTACAGTAACTGGTTCACATGAATCAGAAAAATAAATAACAACAACTATTTATAGACCCAAACAGACACTTTGTGCCAACCTCTGATATGCAAAAACCTTTTTATCACCTAATATTTATCAAGCTTTATCATGCTGCATTAAAACAATAATGGTTCTTTAATAATGCTGTTTTGACAAGCTCACGAACACACTTCAAAAAAGGAGATTTTATGTAACTACTTCTTTTATTTACATTTTTGGTAGGTCATTTTTTGAGACTTCCAGAATATTCCTATAACTTACTCTATTATCTGCTTCGCGTCGTGCTTTACATTGTCCTCCGTGTTAAGACCAAGGCGTTTCTTTTCCTCTGTGTCCAGTCTACTAGATTCTTCTTCATCCTCCTACAACCATTAAAAATAGAAGTCACACACAAACAAAAAATATTAAATGGATACTAATTTACTTGAATTGAAAAAGCACTGACAAACTTCAACACTGTCAGGTACAGCGATGGCAGACAATCCACTGGTTATGTGCGGGCCGACCCAATACTCGGGACTGGGGAAGGTTCAGGTCGACCTTGGCACACCATTTACAGGTGGGTTTGGATTGAGCTTTTCCCTCTGCCCTCCCCATCGGGTAGGGTTTAGTTTGGAAGCAAGCAGGTACGGGTCGGGTGCAGGCTGAGTTTTTCTCAAACCACACGACTACAATCCACCCCTACGCTTACAAAAATCTTGTTGTGTCTGCACCTGGAAGCACTGAATCGGTCTGGGTGCAGGCACATGCAGCCCATACCCATCAACAAATACCAAGTCTTGTGCTTGTTGGCCGATATCAACTGCATGTGCATATACCCGGACAGATTTAATGTTTTGAGCGCAGGTATAATGAGAAGATTTTTTTTTTTTTTTTTAAGCGTAGCGGATCTGCAGGTTGACAATCTGACCCATGTGCCCTTGCACTAGGAACTGCTTTCATGTAGTACTTGGTAGGTAAAATTTCCACCTAAAACACTATGAAAGGCATACCTCCTCTTCATACTCTGAGCTACTTCCTTCACTGTCAGACCTTGGAGCAACTTCATATCTAGAGAGGAAAAAAGAACAGAGTGAAATTACATGAGCTTAGAAATTCAAATTATTTTTAAATGAAAACACCCATAGTGTGGCTTTTAGGAGCAGTTCATGAATATGCGCTAAAGTTCCACTGAAGACAATTATTTTGGGCATTATGTAGAAAACAAATAAGGATAACTAAACCCATCAGAAACAATAACATGTTTTTATGTAAAAGGAAGACTGTAGTTTCAGTTAATAAATTTAGATAGCTTTTTATGTGAAAAGCAAAACTGTATCACAGTAATCAATAATGCTCTTTATTTCCTGTTTTTTAATTCTCTAATATATACTTACCCTGGATTCATCTCCAACCATGTTTCAAGCTGACTTGCTTTGGGGGCTTCAGGAGCAAGAAGTACTTTTCCTGTTTCCGTGTGAATAACCTTGACAGGCAGATCACTCATTTGGCTGCTCTCATCTATAAGCTACACAAAGTCAAAACATTTTTTATTTATTTTTATTATTTCAAATAAAATGTTCTTAAACCTTTACATTTTCTTCTTTACTATAACATTGTTTATAATGTTCAGAGTTATTAACACAGAATATGAGACTTCAGTTATAACAAGAGCCATTAAAATGTTATCCTTATAAATGGTGCTTAATGATGTCTTCAGTTATAATAGGTGTTTAGCAATATAATTTGTGTCACATGAATCACTGTAATATATTTTTAAAAAAGGGCTAATTTTAACCCAAATAATTAGGGCTATTTACCATTCTTTGCAAATCATGGGCCTTGAAAAAGTTTACTGTGAGCATATTTCCTTTTACCTATCTCATGAATGTAATCCTGTCGTAACATTAACAAAAAAATGGTTTTCTACATCAGTAACTGGAATTTCCAGGCCTAATTAGTAAAACAGTAAAAAAAATATATCAATCAATGAGATGCATTATTTTAGTTCTTAAACTCTAATACTTTCCTTGAGTCAAGCTAAAAAAAAAAGCAGAAATATATAAATATACTGTACCTCTCCATCCATTCCTAAGCCTGAGCCTACTCCTTCAGCATTCTCCTCTGCCTTCTGCAATAAGAACACATTTGTGATGAGAAGATTATGTAGTTTTGCAGGAAGACATCAATATTTACACCATATCTACTGAACAGAGACATTTTGCAGTGACTGACAAATTAATTTTGACTTCCAAATACATATGCTCAATACCTAAACAGAATAAGAAGACCTCCAATATTCTTTTTAGGTTGGGGGGTGACAACTACAAGAAACAGGTGCAAAGTGCAGTATTTTTTTTCCTCTGTACGTTGCTACCCCTGAGTTGTGCCCATCTCTCACAGGAGCAACTATTCTCAGAATGGAGCCCATCCGTTTATGCAGCTCTGTGGCATTAAAGGGTCAGCTGGCAGAATAATGGAGTTAGCATAATAGAGCACTTTATAGCTAGAATTTAATATATCAGAAATCAATGAACTATTAAAATGATCAACTGTTGTTTAGTAATGCAGATTATACATGTAAAAATTAGCAAAAGGGATGCTTAATAAGAAAACGGAACAAAATTGTCGTCATATTTGTAGAAGGGTAGCTGCATCACTGAGGTTTCAATTGTCAGTGTAATTTTGGAGCAAAAAAAAAAAAAAATGTATGGGCAGGTAAGAAAGTACAGTTCTGGTTGCATGGTTACGGACATTTAAATGCTACTAATGGAGACATTTGTGGGAAATGACTGGAACACACTTCAGCTCTCAGGCTTCAAATGCACTAAAAAAAAAGTCTAGCAAGAATGAAGTAAACAGGGCAATTTAAAAAAACATCTTAGAAAAATAAGTCCTTGCCAGCAAAGTCACTGATTAAAGGAGATCCATGCTGCGAGTCTTATAGAAGGTTTAATAAAAAAGCATTCTTAAAAAAAAAATATTATAAAGATAAAAAAATGGAAACAATAAATAGAAACAAGATAAGTGATAAAAATTAACTTGACGGATTCCCTAAAGATATTATTAAAGGGGATGTTCACCTTTAAAACATTTTCAGTTCAGTACACCAGAAAAACTTTTTTTCAATTGCTTTGTATTATTTTACTTGCAAACATTTTTCCAAAAATTGATGTTTAGGACAATGACAAACACAAGGGGTCATATATAAACACTGCTGTTCTCCCTGTACACTCTCTCTCTAAGCAATATTATGGGGGAATCATCTTGTAAATTTCCTTTCCAGATTCTCAAATTTTTACACTGGTATTGCCTTAATAGCTGAGAACCTGCTCTGCTTTTGCATAGGAAATAAGAGTCAGTGGGGGTAATTTATAAACACGTGCCAAATTTGCACCTAGGCAGTTACTCGTGGCAACCAATTATATGTTTGATTTCACTGTTCAATTTGCAGCTGGTTCAAAAAAGCAAATCACTGATTGGTTGCTATGGGTTACTGCTCAGGTGCACATTTGCCCAGAGCCCCAGTGTTCTTGAAAATGATTTATAATTAAATATTTTTTCACATAAATGGCCAACACTGATTTCAGGACAACTGCTCAACCCGAACATATTGATCATTGTAAAGTGTAAAATCTCTAATAACACAAGATATTTAAATTTATGTTAGTTCATGCTTCTTTACTTTTTATAGTGTATTTATCCTGTAGAAAGTTTGGCAAAAAAAAGTAAAAGTAACCCTGTAGGAGCTAAGAAACAAATACAATATTGAAGTGACCAATATAAGAAATTTTGTTCCACTGCTTGTACATTTGACATGGTCTTCTACTCCATGGCCTGACCAACTATTATTCGTCTTACCTTCTTTTTCTTCTTCTTCTTTTTCTCCTTGGCAGCTTGTGCTTTCTTGTGCTCCCACACCAAACTGGTCAGGTTAGCCACATACTCATCAGTTTGCTGCAAAAGGTAGGCTAGACGGCGATCTTTCTTCTGGTCAATCAGCTTTCGGTAACCTTCCTCATCTTCTGCCTGTTTTTATGAAATTTTATGTGAAATTTATTTAATTGCCACAATTATCTGCTTCCAGAACAAACAATGTACATGCACATTGTACAACAAATGTTTATTTTAATAATTATCAATATAATACAAATTACCTATTAAAGGAATAAGAGCAAGAACTTTGCCATAAACATTAACCACCCATTATGTTTTACCTGAAGTGAAATTATTATCACCAACTTTTCAACTCATATAAACTGATCCCCTAAAATCAGCTTCTCAACAGCAGTTTGGAGCACACAGAGCATGTGAGTTTCACATACCCTTTTCAAGATGGTGAGTTCCTGTGACAAGTTTGAAGTCCTGGATAATTGCTGCTATTGAGAAGCTGACACTTTAGGCTGGTGTGATGAGTACAGTATATAAAATATGGCATTTTTAGCCATATTCCAGTTTTAGTGTTTATTTTTCCTTTAATCTGCCTTCAAAACTCAAGAGCAGCCCTTGGGTCTTCAAAAAAAGATCTACTGGTAGATAAGGCATCAGAGCCATTTGTAATATTGGTGGAGAAAACAACATGGAGAAATTGATGACTTGGTCTCCCATTGCTCAAGTGTGCGTTTTATAGCCAAAATCCACCCATGCTTACAGTGACAAGTGGATTAATGCATATACATTGGGAAGTAGGGGGCCAAAACTGCTTTTTTCCCATTGGTGAGATTTTAGCTTTATTGCAGCAACATGGCCTGCATGATACCCCAATTTCCTGTGGCTATTACCAACTATCTGTGGTGGACTACAAGTACTTTCAACCCTGGGCTGCTCTTATCAGAAGCCAGTTCATTAAATTAACAGCTCACCAAAAATCTAATAAAGAAAAGTAGCAGGTGGAGTCAAAAGAACTAGGATGGAACTGGTAGGTATACTAACAGGCCAAGAGGTAGCCAAGCATTACACAGTCCCTTCTTTAGCCATACAGTGCACGTTTTGCGTTTGGGCTAAGTGATAGATGAGTTTCCCACCGCTCTTGGCTTTGGGCAACATAATTAAAAGGCCTAGTGTGGTTGAACAAACTCCTATATTGTAATATGTCACTGTTTATTTCTCTAAGATAGGATTAACCACTGTGTTGCATGTTACAAAATCTGGAGCCATGTGTGAGGTCCCTGAAATCTTGCCTGTTGCATGTGACTGGTCGTATGCCCCCCTTATTATTTATACATTGTGATCGTATGCAACCTTAAATACATTTTCTGTAAAGTAAACAATCCCAACTTGGCCTGCCATTCCTTATAACTAAATTTTTTCTTATATGCTTTATTAGCACAATCTCTTGGATTGTGGATCTGTGGATTATTCAATTATAACAAAAATATACATATTTATCATACGTCAATAATATGTTAACATGTATCAATGTAACTGTCAAGGACACAATTTCATTTCTCCAAAGTAGTAATAAATATTTAAAACAAAAATATATATATTCACTATGAACCTGCCTTCTTCTAGAACAGAATGTCAATATTTTATGTTGTGTTCTTACCATAAGCCTTCTCATTCTTTCCTTTTCAATGCGCTCAGTTTCTTTCTTCTGCTCCCGCTCTGTATTGGCATGCCATGTGGCAACTGCTTTGGAGAGTTTCTGAATCTTGCCTGTGACTGATCGATGATATTCTTTAAAGTCCTTAGCATGTTGCAATATACTGTTCAAATATTCCTGCAATTACAACCATACAAAAGAGAAAAGGAAAAAAGTGTACTGTTATTGTCAAGAAAGCAGAAAATAGGGGTAGTTTCTCCAGCTCTAGTCCTAGAGTAAAAGGGAAGTCATAATTTAATAAAGGTTAGTTAGACATGACACTACATAGTGAATATAACTTAAAATGAGTTGTACAGCTGGTCTTTCAGAAGTCAAGAGCTCACTTAGATAAAAGGAGGTTTT
The DNA here is from genome assembly GCF_000004195.4 of Xenopus tropicalis. Taxonomy (NCBI): domain Eukaryota; kingdom Metazoa; phylum Chordata; class Amphibia; order Anura; family Pipidae; genus Xenopus; species Xenopus tropicalis. The sequence goes on from NC_030677.2 coordinate 128,253,127, forward strand.
GAAAACCAAAGAAGAATTCCAAATATGTGCCAACAGCTATCTATTGTTGAAATTTAAATGTCATATATGTATAAACTCCAAAATTAGAATTAGTAGAATTTCAAATTGGAAAAGCATCTGACAATGTAATATAGGTAAATATTTTTTTCAATAATGTATTATAAAACTAATCTCACAATATACAACCAGCTTATATAAAAAAAAATTAGTAAGAAGTCAGTACAGGTATATTCAGAAACCCGTAATCCAGAAAGTTCCGAATTTTGGGAATGCTGTCAGCCATAGACTCCATTTTAATTAAATAATTTAAAAAAAATTACATTATGAGATACTGCTCCAACTCTTACAACACACTGGATCATTTGCATAAAGGGAGATAGTATTCCACTGTCAAGATAATATCATATTTTGCACTTGCTAGCCATTTCACTGCAAAATTTAAATGGTTCTGGAAATCTATATCATTCATATACAAGTCAAAAATTCTCCTAGGTTATTGAATATTGTTTAAAACAGACTGGATCTATAACCTACTCTGAAACATCTTGCAGACTTCAAAAGGCATGGTCTGAAGACTATTGCATAAAAGATGCATATAACTTTGCCATTTCTCATACAGCCTTAAGATATTTGTTGATTAAGATGGCAAGAGACTATGACAGGTGTAGGTTTGTGAAAAAACAAAACCTATTCTAATAGTTTATGACTTGGCCAGATATACAGACATTACACCGTTTACATGCAGAATAATTAAAAAGCAGGGGACAAAATACTTAGGAAGGTGTCTTGTAAAAATCACCTAGATCAGTGGTTCTCAACCTTCCTAATGCTGTGACCATTTAATACAGTTCCTCATGTTGTGGGGGCCCCCAACCACAAAAATTATTCCCAAGACCATCGGAAATATGTGTTTTCTGATGGTCTTTGGCGAACCCTGTGAAATGGTCATTCCCACAGGTTAAGAACCACTGACCTAGATCAAACGTACCACTGAATACAATACAGAATACAATCTATATATCTATATATATCTATATATATATATATATATATATATATATATATATCTCTCTCAAGAAAAGGAGAAGCAGGCACTCACGTCACAATAAGGTCACAGGTGCCTGGGTGCCGTATGCAAAAACAAACATTACAGCAAACCTACTCATAAACCCAAAATGGCGCCAAAATTCTACTGATGACGTCATGTACTGTGTAATTAGTGATTTCCCACCCACCAAGTGCAAAACAAACATTAGAAACTACTAAAAAATATAAATAAAAATTATCAAAAGAGAAATAGATCGAGTAGACAAGATCATTATACAGATTCAGTGCAAAGAATAAGCAAAAGAACAGAAAAGGCAGAAATATCCACCTGTCATAGCTGAACTGCAACTCCCACTCCTATACGGTGAAGGAGTGGGAGTTGCAGTTCAGCTATGGCAGGTGGATATTTCTGCCTTTTCTGTTCTTTTGCTTATTCTTTGCACTGAATCTGCATATATATATATATATATATATATATATATATATATATATATATGGCAAACAGCAGAGTTGAGGTTAGAGGCCAAGAGACAGCAAATAAGTGGATGAAGCATGCCAGAATGTTATTTTTCTATTTCCTTAAAGACGGATCTCAACTCCGTCACCCTCTAATTGTAGGTTTTCCTCTGTTACTTAACATCTTTTTGTTAAGGAACATCTTTAACATCTTTACTTTCAGATGTAGAACTATGATTAGTATATATCAGAAGTTGGTAAATTCACTGCTACCTGGAAAAAATGTTTTTTCCCCCCAAATGTTTTATCAAAAGATACATTTAGAGAAAGTGCTCTAAAAACAACTACTGCTCTCCATAGCAACTAGAAAATGCAATCTGTAGAAAAATACCATATTTAGAGTTCAGTCCTACTATGTCTCATACGGATTAAAGCAATAAAAAAAACTGTATCCTTTGTGAACAAATACATTTATGTTGCAATGATTTATTCAAGTCGTCTTTGATTCTTTGATTAATGTGAATTTTTGAAAAATGGCTGCACAAGCTGCCTATTCCAGAGACTTATAAACATCTGCTTTCCACAAAAAAATTACATCACATGTAACAACAAACAAAACTGAAATTTCCCTGACCTGATGTTTTTGCCTTCTTTTTCTTTCCTGCTCAATCTTTTGCTGCTTCTCAAGCTTTTCAGTCATGCGGGCCTCGCGTAAAGTCTGTCTCTTGCTTCGTTTGTATGCTTTAGAATTCAGTGCTGTCTCAAGGGTGGTATCCCGCCTCATGCATGCCACCACTTCCTGTCTTAGCTGTGACACAAAATCAACAGTCATTAGATACTTAAAAAGGAAATATCATAAGTAATGTTGTTATTCATTAAGGAGAATACAATTTATTACAAGGAAATTTCAATTTTCATAAATAAACATAATGTAATGTAGCTTTTGTGCTAGCTCCAGATATGCTATCACATGTTCCTTATTAATAGCTTCTTTTGTGCCACTCTCACATACAAGTCAGTATTATGCTTGTATGTGAGGGCATAATATAGAATGTACGGTGCAAACTACAGAAGAATATGAATGAATGACCCACAACAGCTTAGTGAAAGAATTCATAAGTATCCCTTGACTATACAAGAGCAAAAGTATTTGGAATAATTGGCCACTCCCGGACCATGTATAAAGTTTGAACATGCATACACCTACCTCAAAAGACTTAAAATTGCAATTGCAAGTAGCATATTTTTTCCTTACATAATATAATATCACATTTAAAAATAGTTTCAGTGCTTTCACAGAATTAGATTTCAGTTTAGGATTTTTTTTTATTAAGTAAAATGAGAGACTCGAGCAAGGGTGTGAACACTTTACATTGAATTATGGAAAACAATTGTAAAGTATGGTTTCAGTTTAAAAAGTATAAATTACTGATACAATGTTTTCAAATATTCTACAAATGCAATAAATTATGTACAGTAGCTAGCCTATAGAAATTTCCTATAAGAAGTCTCTGTATTTTACCTGCCGCTGAAAATTCAGAAGCCGGAGTGCTTTTAACTCCACTGTAGCTTTCGTACGAAGATCAGGTGGCAGAGAACCAGGCAAGTTTTCCAGCTCTTGGATCCTATGAGCAATGCGAGCTTGAAGCCTTGTGACAAAATACAGACATAGTAAGGATCACCACAAACATATACAAAAAAATTGCAGATTTGAAGATTTCAAATCAAGATTAAAAAAAAAAAAAAAATTTGAAGCATATGCCAGCATAGTATGAGGTCTGAAATGTGATTGTGAATATTTTCACTCTATCATTTCTATTTACACCCTTCTTATGTCGTCAATGCCACACGCCCCCACACACCCAGTGGGTAGAATGGCCCACTGGGACCGGTTGGGCAGTCCAACAGTGAAAAGGAGTATGTAGATTTATACTTGTGTTGGTTTCTCTTGTTTTTTTTTATGGTATATTTTTATATTATTGTTTTTTATGATTATCAAAATAACTGTTTTCTGGGCATAAAATTTAACCCAGAACGCCCTGTAATACCATAACTCCCTTAAAAAAGCCTACCATAGTGCCTGGCCTGTTAGCCAACAGCTGGTAATGGCTATCCATAAGCATAGGTTTAGCAGGAACAACCCCCTTCATATCTCAAAACAGACAGGGACTACAGAGATGTTCCATATTACCGGTATTATGTTACTCCTGACTCTTTTATACAACTCCCCTTACAATAATATTCCATTTAATTAATTTTTTAAGCAACCATGAACAAACATTTTCAAACTGATAAAAAGAAACTTTAATAATATCATAAAGATGCACAAATATGTATTTCAAGCATAGATAAAAATATATGAATTATCTAGCAACTAATGGCTCAAAGTTAAATCCACGGATTCCATATCTGTGTTCTGCGGAATTCATAAACTTCTTTTCTGGACCTGAATATCTGTAGCTTAGTATAGAGGTCTATTTTGTTGTCGTAGCAGTAACCCTTTTTGATTTGCAGTTCAATCACTATGAAAAACCTGGCTGACCCAGTTCCGAGGCAATTTTTTTTGTTTTGTTGGGGAGAGAAAATGAGTCTCTTGCAGCGATGTACAATTACATCCTTGGGGTTTGGTGGGTGATTTAAAGTTTCCAAGCATTTTTAGCAGACAGTTTAACTGCCTCAACCTTGTTGTACATTTACAGAGCAAAACAGAAGATTACTACCCCTACCTTACATTGTTTCTGAGAGGCTCTATACTTCTTAGTTTGGCCCATTTAATTTTTAGTGTGTTAGTTTGCAGTCACACCATGGATATGCTTAGGTTGCTTAAATAGGCTTATTATGTTGGCAAGAATAAATATATGGCCCACAGATTATAAACATATTTGTAAACAAAACACAGTGAGAAATTTTTGTAAGAAAACCAATGGTAACATTGAAATTCTGCATTAGTTATGGGCAGGGGATACTGACAGAAATGGTCACTTTTGATGAAAAAAAAAAACACAGAAAATGATATACAGGTACGGGACTTGTTATCCATAATGCTCGGGACCTGGGGTTTGCCGGATAAGGGGTCTTTCTGTAATTAAGTCTACTAAAAAATAATTTAAACCTTAATTAAACCCAATAGGATTGTTTTGTTTCCAATAAGAATTCATTATATTAATAATAAATATAAAGTTGGGATCAAGTGTTTATTACAGATAAAAAGAGGAATCATTTTTTAATACATGAATTATAAGATTAAAATTGAGCGCTATGGGAGATTGCCTTCCTGTAATTTGGATCTTTCTGGGTAACGGGTTTCTGGATAATCCCATACCAGTAAATACTTTATTGTGGGGGGAAAAATGACCTATGGGTAAAAAGCATTTATAGGCCAAGCTGGGCAAATAACTCAACAGAAGTTGAAAAGTTTTCAGCACACGCGAAGTGCGAGGTTCTCTTTAACCCTTATGCAGCATTATTTGCATATGCAAATGCTATTTTTATGGTTATTGTCTGCACTGTCTCTTGGGCATAGGAATATTGGTGGTTCAGTGGCGATGATCCTGCTGTCTCTAGTAATATTGGATTCAGTTGCATTGATTCTACAGTGTGTCCCATGGTGGTACAGCACTTCTTATTCGCAAGTTTGCTTTCCACTACAGGTTTGACCACGCAGTGGGATCTAAAGGGCCGCAGTCCAAGACAGACTGTCAAATACTGCAAATGCTGCTCACTCTGCACCTACTGCAGCACTTTCTGCCAGTAGTTATGTGTTGTAAAATAAGGAAGTGCAGTAGTGAATATAGTGGTTTTGGGGTTCGGCAACCCCCTCCCAGCAGAGAACCTATGATTAAGTGAAGTTTCTGCAAAAGGTTACATTCTTAAGTAAATATCTCATCAAGTGCATTTTCTGTAAACCATTTTTATGGCAAAGATATTTTTTTTATGTTAACTATTACATTATTGAATGTTTTACCCTTTAAGGTATGGAGATCCAAATTATGAAACCCCAGGCCCGAGCATTCTGGATAATAGGTCCTATACCTGCATTTTGTACTAAACTGATAGCAAACCTGGGTCAAAATTTAATTCACGTCTTTCCATGCACCTAATGCATGAAAACCTCATTTATATAAAACAGCACTTGTGCTGGCAAGAGATGCTATTTGCTCAATAAACAGATAACCTTTAAACGTAATAAAATATTTTCACTTCATGGTGTTAATGGTCTTTGAAAAGGGAATAGAAAATACTGAGCTGAAAAAATTACTCATGGAATCATTAGGAATTATATAGGACCCTAGATGTTCCTGTACTTATACATGTATTTTAATATCCTTCTAGCAACACAGTTAATTATATAAATTAATGATTAATTATTGTTGTTTTTGAGTCTACATTGTTCACTACTTTGACTCCTCATTATATGAATTCTGGTGAAACTTTTTGCAGGATGCAGTCTGCATACACAAATGAAAATAAGAAAACTGAGGAAGCAACTGCTAAATCCACTGAAAACAGCATGTCAGCAGCATAGGAACTAAGGGCCAAAAGAAGAGCAGGTGTTCAGTACATGCAAAGCTAAACAGAACCTGCAGTACCTAATTCAGAAATTAGTCACTAACTGGCTGTTGTTAAAATCAATGTAAAAGCTTCCTTACAAAAATGCATTTACATAACGACAGGCAGGATATAATGCCTCCACAAATAATTTTTCCACAAATGTGGTTGATTTGCCTCTGTAATGAAATCACATCAGTTTTGCAGTTCCTAGTTTGGTAAGAAAGTTAACCCTTTATGGTTAGGGTCAGCAGGTTGCAGGTCTGCCCAACTGAATCAACACAGGAGTCACGCCCATATCGTGGCCTGCTAATATACAACACTAGAGGCAGAGCTGCACAAAAAGAGGTGTCCTCCTCTAACCTAATCAGCTCCCTCCCTTAGGAATATACTTTGGCTGTTGGCTACTAAGCATGCTCAGTTCTTCTCAACTCAGGATACGAAACACACCCTCCAGTCTAGCAGCCAATGAAGAGATGACATTACTGTTTCCATTCTGAATTGATCCAAAACTTTTATTCACAAACTAGCAACAAATAATCATACCAGAAGCTAAACTCAGGGATACTGAATATATTCAAAAGCACCAGCTGAAAAAAAAACTAAACTTAAATAAAAAAAAATTTCCCAAGCAGAGTGTTTCTCAAATTGTGAGGCTAGTCTCAGATCATAGAGGCTGTGGTGAGGTCTGAGTGAACTCCTTGCTCCTTCACAGAACCCTTCTCTAGAGACTGCATGCAAGTGGCACTGAAGACCAAATCAAAATTTACCAGTTTGCTTATGATTCCAAATGATCCAAATATGCACAAGAATAATACTCTGTACGGCCAAGAACAAATAATTGAAGTTTCCACACTTCCAACTGATGTCAGTGTAAAGTGATCTTTAGTGGGTAGTGTGACTTTTGCGCCATGTGTTATTGCCCTTAAAGGGGACCCGTCACCTTAAGAAAAGATTACAAATTGTTTTCTATTGTGTTTGTCAAGCAAAATAAACTTTACTTACACCATATAAATTATTTTAATCTTATATTCTTCAGCCTTGGTATTCACACTTGCTGCAAGCAGGCCGGCAGCATTTTGTGGACACTGTTATCAAAGCAGGCATTGCATCCTGTCAAAATCTTGTTTCTGTGCCAGTATGGGGGGACCTAATGCCCATGTCCATGCACTGGTTACACAATTACATGGTGCGAAGGGAGGGGGAATGTGAGGAGACCAGCAACATCTAAGAAGTTCTGAATTGAAAGTGAAAGTAACTCTCTGCCTAAGGCATAGAGGAGGGGCAGGCAATATATGATTGACAGCTGGGATTTTTAAATGCTTTTATAACAGGTATGGATGTGGTAATAAAAAAATTTTAGGTTTCTTGTTTAATTTGAAAAAGGGCTTTTATTATACAGCTTTTTATGTCTGGGTGACAGGTCCACTTTAAAAAAAGAATACAGCAGTGCATGACATTTTGTGTACCATTTTGAACTTAATATTTCATCATAAATATGACCTACAATGAGACCGGTTTTTCTCAATTCCTAAAACAGGATAATGAGAACCTAATCAAAGAGAATCTAAGTCAAAAACATAACACTTCTTTATTTACATTATTTAAGAAAATTATGCAAAATTATAGTAGCATGAGGCAAATGTATGTCAACACTAACTTTCAGTAAAGGGTGTGTCCCAGAAAGGCAGCAATAACTGCAAGAAAACATTTCTGGTAACTGTTCCTCAGTTCTGCACAGTGGCTTGGAGAAATATTAGATGATTTCTGTTTACAAAACAACTTTAACTCGACAGCTAGAAGGACTTATGTGTTTAGGGTCTTTGTCTTGGTGTATGACCTACATTCTCTTGTGCTATAATTCATGGATGGATACCCTTACATTTTCCTTCAGAATTTACTGGTCTTTTGCAGGAAGAACTCCTAGTCCCATCAATGATGGCAAACTGTCCTGATCCAGAGGCAACAAAGCCAATGGAGTTATTATATGGATCCCATACAGATTAACCCTTTTCCACATGTGCTGGTGGTGGTCCCTAAATTATTACCTATAGACTTGCAGTAATTTATTATAATATTAAGAAAATCCCCTTACAAGAAATATACAGTAAATCTTCAAATTCACCATTTCCTTCCCAAATTTAAGTTGAATTATGATACAGGGAGCCCAAAAGGACAATGCTTGGCAGGGCTCAACTATAACCATGTCAATATATTTTAACAACTGAAAGTTTTAACTTAAACACTGTCTGTTGCTCCCATTATCAACAATATATTAACAAGTAACAACAATAGCAACAAGTACTCATTAAGAACCAATACATCAACACAAAATACCATGTTTTTTCCCACCAGTAAGAACAAATTACACACACACACACAATTAGATCATGCAAAACTTTTATGCAGGATATATACAAGTGCAGAATTGGCAGGAAAATGGTAAACATAGGCGAACCTGGGACATATAAATAATATCAAGCACTTTCCACTAAGCATATATGTATAAATGACCGCCTTCATAAAGTCACAAAAAGTAATCATATTTGATTATTTAATTTAGTTATACAGTTTTTCTCAACAGTGTTTAAGGCCAAGTTTTAATTAGCTGCACAGAACAAACAACATGTTATGGATTGCTAATTAAAAGCAGGCCAATAATATATGGTTTTCACAAAACTGTAAAATGCACAATAAAAATGGCTGCTGTTAATTGAGGAAAAATAAAATCTGCCTTGCGGTACATACAAACACAGCTAAAATTAGAGTCAAATAAAGCTTAATTACAGATACTGCAGGGTGTTTGTGTGAAGGGTGGCTTATGTTTTACTTAGAGTGATGCTATATTTTCAATAAAACATTATATTACATTATTAAAATTCCTCGCACCCCAGAGCTGAAACAGTGAGTCTTTTCAGTGTAATCATAGCCTCAGACACCAGAAACAGCTACATGTATAATAATAACAAAAAAAAAAAAAAAAAGGAAAACTTTCTGATATTTTAATGGTGAAAGCCCAGAAAAGCAATTCTTAGCATTTTGCTGCAGAACTCATCACTGGAAAGGCCTACGCATCCTGCAGGCAACTTTGCGTGACTTCACAAAGCTGAAGTGATGCAAAGGCCTTTCCACCTGTGACTCCTACTGTTGCCACTGGAAAGGCCTTTTGGAGCGGTTAGTCGCCTGACAGATCTATCGCGGGTGACTAAATCACTTTGTGGGCCATCAGCTTTAAGGTGGCCTCACACGTGACGATTTGTGATCTTTCGCTGGTCACACGAAAGATCGTTAAATCCACCACTGACGTTCAGGGCTGAAACGGCAGATAAGGAGGTAGAAACAATAGGATTTCTACCTCCTTCTGCCGATTCAGCCCTGATGGGAGATTTTGCTCAGGCGCCTTTTATGGCGCCCGTTCAAAATCTTTTAACCTGGCCGATCGGCAAGTCGACCGATATCTGCAGCCTCCTACGATATCGGTCGACTCGCCAACTTGCCATACACGCACTAAATATCGTACGAAACCTATTATCGGTGCGTGTATGGCCAGCTTAAAGGACATTGAAAGCCCCTAAGATAAAAGAAGCAATAACTGGTTTGTGCCAATTATGTGAATAATGGCATTTTATTTTAAGAAGATTGGAGGTTGGAGTGCTGTCCATAACTTGAGGATTTATAGCCATGTAGCTATATTGTCAGTCTGACAACATCCTACAAAATTTCCTGGGTAGTTTCGCTGTGAGGAATGGTTAGTGCTATTTTCATAGCACCCTGACAGATAGATGAAAGTCACTATTGGTGTTTCCTAGTCTTAACACTTCTGTGCATTTGTATAGGATCTATACAAAGGCAAGCACATGGAATGATTCTGATCTCAGCAACCACCCTTCTGCTATGCAAAGCTGGCAGACTCTACAATGGATTCTGCTTCCTTTCTGAATAACAACATTTAAATCAGTTCACAACTCTGCTAATTTCTACATAACTTAAATGACTCACTAAATAGGTTGCTGCCAGGCACAGATAGGGCCAATATTACAAATTTACCTGCAGTGTACTTGCCAATAAATTTGTAATAATGTCTTCTTCTACCCCAATCCATCAATTCCTGCTCTATTCCCTGTCACCCCTCTTTACATCATCACCTCAACCTCCTATGTAGTCGGACCAGGCCACAGACACCCTACAGAACATCCTAAACGGTATTATTTTTAAAGGTGGCAATTTATCAGTCTTTAAACAAATCTCTTAAAACATATTTCCTTAGAGCAGCTAATGCACATCTTGACTATATTGCCATATCACAGACCCCTCCTTCTTCGAAATAAATATGGGTCAACATGAAGTGGCATTCAGTAGAATTACCTCCACAAATAATGAATAGTGGATTCAGGTGACTGTAGTAAGCTAGAGACCCCAAAAATACCCACCTAAATATATAATACTTAAAGTGACACAGATCAATACATCTACAATGCCAAACTTTAGTAGCAAAGTGCCAGCTCCACAGATCTTACATTTCTATGTTAGATGTTAACCAAAGACTGCTTAAAAGCTAGAGAGTGATCTGCCAGTAAAATATGGACTGGTGAACAGTAGACTGTCAGTAAATGTAGACCTCAAGTGACTGTGCATACAGCATTAGCTCATTTTTGTAAGAGCCACATGTTGTTGCAAAAGACTTTCATAAATACCTATTTATTCTCTTTCTGCTCTACAAAGCATTTAACTTTTTTTTAGTGAAAAAATAACATTTGTCCACAGGTGAACACCGTGCACTGGCTGCACGTCCAGAGGTGATCAGCATAAAGATCATTTGCATTTTAAAACGCAAACAAATTCATTTACATACAGAAGAGTCAGACTCAGCATCTCTACAAGTTTTTTTATTTGGCTCAAGAGAATGCAAAGTTGGTAGTATTTTTCTGCTGAATTCGTATACCGTCACTTTCCTGCACTAAGGAGCAACTGCTTGCTTACTATTGTTTACTCATGTATGTAACGAGAAGATATAAAGTAGGTAATTGGCTGATACCTTCAAATTGACTTTTATGTTATTTCAATAGACCTAACACACTCAGGTGCAATGGTTAATGAAAATCTGCATGACTAACTGCTACCTCAGCAGCATATTTAATAGGATCCACACTAAAGCTGGCAGCACACAGGCTGACTTGCCCATACAACCATATTATATAATCCTCCTTTTAAGAGGTTGAAACTCTGGCACATTTTATAAACAGAATACATTTAATATCAGAACATACATTACATGTCTGACCATGCAAAACAATAAATAGGTAAATGAGTTCATCTAGGAAAGGAAGAGCACAGTAAGTATGACTTACTTTCTTTTTACAAGCATTCCTTACAGGTGTTGTTAAACTAACAAAAAGTCAAATAATTAAATTAAAATGAAAAATGAAGACCAAAGGCAAATTGCCTAGAGTATCACTACATCATATTAAATGTTATTTCAAGGTGATTGTTTATGGAATATATTGATACATTTTCATGCTTTGGTAGGTCATACAATTTTCTAAAAAGAGCAGACAGACAATGTGGTAACTTCAGAGCAGCAACATTAATTAATATTTCAGATTTGCTTAGAAATTCATCTTTATTTTTTAGAGGAGAAATGCATCTTTTATTGTTTTTAGGGTGGGGACCCACTCTAGTAGAAAAATTTAGTTCTTTTGCTTGTTGTAGAGTCCTGCATCAGGAAGGGTGCCTGTGGAATACTTGCAAAACCGTCAGGGTTTGGGCAGAAAGACCCAGATTACCTAAACATGTGGGCAGTTCGCAGGTACCCTGCCTGGGTACCTGGGCCAACTTCAGCCTCACCTTTCCCCCCACTCCTCAAAGTTAAAAGTGGTCCACCCCGGGAATGGTGTCACTCCCACCCACCGGTGATTTCCAGTGACTTCAGGTTAGCACGAGTCCCCAGTTTGGGTAGAGCAGGTAGGGTTGGGTAGCGGGTCTGCCCAACTTGACCCACACAGGACGCTAGTTTGTGGGGCTTTTTGAATGTTCTATGAAGGTAATATTCAATACTTTCAGATTATGCCATTTACCTTAACCATACTCCCTTGCATAATGTAATAAATCCCTTAGAAAAGCAAGTACTAAATGGTCTATAATCTGCTATGAATGTAGATCTGCCCTGTTAATAACAAAATACGACATAGAAAAACATAGAAAACAAGAAATACAGCAACATGATAAACCCTTATATTATGTTCAGAAACTTAACATAAATAATTTGTCTAGCATAAGTGTTCTTTAACTTTATTAATTTACTTGCTTACAGTGAAAGTTCTTATCCTCCCTCAAGAAAGGTATACATTTGACAACTGAGAAAATAAAAAAAAGAATTAAAAATCCTTTACCTGTATTCTCGTTCTTGTAGTATTTCAACGGGATCCAAGCCCTGAGGTTTTTGGATTGGGCTAATACGGTTCTGTTTTTGCTGAAGCTGAATTGGAGCAGGCTGTCCAGGAGTTGGTTGGGGTACAGAAGGTCCAGGTAAAGAAACAGAGGGTGGAGCTGTTTGGGGTGCTGGAGAAGGTCGTCCACTAGGTGGTGGTACCACAAGTTTCTGCTGAGCATTCGGAACATTCAGATCTGAACTTTGTCCTGCTAATCATAGTTTAACCAGAATATATAAGTTGACATGGTGCAAATGGACATGTGAACAAAATACAATGCTAGATAAATGTAACTGAAAATGACAAATACAGTTTTGGTTTACAACTACATATAGTCACAAAAAAATAGACAGACAGAGACAAAAAAACAATCAATCTGTAACTGGGATACATGGAATTATGCAATGTTAATATTGTAGAGCTAAGAATCCTATCCAGTGGATCTCAGCTTACTAAGCATATAGTGTCACCATTTCATATTATAGTTAGACTGTAAGAGCAGATTCTGCAGAAGAGAGCTTCTCCATAATATTAAAATTGTATGGCCATATAACATTCAGAGTATGCTATAAATGCTAATGCCATTCTAACAGCCATTCATTGTGTAGCAGACACTCTTTGGTAATAAATACTAGTGACATTACAAATATGTGTTTACCTTCTCCCCAAGGCTTCTGCATCATGCCAGCAACATGGCCTGTAATTCCGGGGGCTGGCCCTGCCCCAGCAGGGGGGACAGGCATTGCATGCATTGCCATACCTTAAAATAATACATACTTTTATTCTATTTGCAACAACAATAGAGGAAATGGATTTTGTATGTCAATCAAAAAAAAGAAGTGAACAGGAACATACAGTGCTTTGCAAATGTATTCAAACATTCGGCCAATTCTCTCCTTTTACCAAACAACAGATCTTACATAGAATTTTTTTTCTGTGATGGTGGTGTCATCATGCTGTGTGAGTGGCTTTCTCGTTTAAAAAAAAAAAAAGATGGTGCCAAATACAAGGAAATCCTACAGGAGAGTGAAAACTAAAGGAAAGTTATACCCCCAGAATGAATACTTAACCAACAGATCAAGCAGGGTTTTACATATGAGCTAGTTTGTACAATATATTTTTATAGAGACCTACATTGTTTGGGGGTACAGTTTTCCTTTAATAAATGTTTCTCAGTGGGGCAATAATCCCAAAGAAGACAAAAATAAAAATGGAGGCGCTGAAGGAAAAAAGGGGGTGGGGGAATATAGTCTCAAATTACATTAATACAAAAATGGACAATAAAACTTAAAAAGCACAACAAGCGATGCACTGAAACTACAACTCTTGCATGTGGCCAAATGCAATAAAGAAGCTAAGTGCAACCCGAAGAATAAAATAATGAGGAAGGAGCACAAAACAAAACAAAAGGACTAGAAAAAAACTAAATTGTGTGTGGACTAGGATAATTTACAAATTAACTACACATGTGACAAGTGTAAAAGGACTGTGCTTATCAGGGATGGAAAGAATCCACAATTTATAGATTTGGCCAAGTACTGAAGTACAGGAAACTGTTGTTATATAAAATCACATATTTGTGAAAATGAAAGCAGGTGATTTGGAAATTATGATACAGTAGACACAAATAATCCTTAGGCCTCTTTCAGACTACACTGATTTGTGAACTTGTGATTCAGATTTGTGATCCAGAAGTCTGAAAAACTTCAGTAATTTTATATATTCCATTCTCTTATATGAGAGGTACTATTTTGTGTGCAGAAGACCCAGAAACTCAGAACAATATATAAAAGTTAATATTCACTTACTAGGTGGCCTGCTGTAAGTAGCAGAGGGTTGTTGTTGGGATTGCTGTTGTTGCTGCTGCTGCTGTTGCTGCTGCTGTTGTTGTTGTTGTTGTTGAACAGCAGGAAGAGTTCTCTTTCCCTGTACCGCAAGCTGCAGATTTTCAGATAAAGGCTGTCCTCTCGCCAACATTTTATAAGCTAAAATTTGAGCTCGTAGTTGATGAAGCTGAACCTGGCTAAAAGCTGAGGGCCCGCGAGTAGGCTGGCTCATAACTTGGGGCTCTCCCTGAATCATTAGTCCTGGTTGAGCTGGTGGAATCTGTGGTGGTGTTGGTCCACCTCCTGATGATATTGGACTGGACACATGTTCAGGTGCTCCCAAGGGGGAAGGATGTGGAGACATATACCCTATAATGCAAAATAAATAAATAACTAAAATAATACTATTTTAAAATTATTGTACACTTTTAATGACGATTATCAAACTACTTTGCTCATCAATGTCAATAGCTAAACTTGCTGATGAAAATGTTTCACTAATCATCTGAGAAGTAAAAGGAGGGTTGGTTTCAAAGATGAACAAAGTATTCAGAGGAATAACCATGCAAAATATATAAAAACATTGTATATTCATTTAAAAATTGTAAAAAGTTAGTAAGTGCAAACAAATGGAGCAAATTTCTCCAACTTGGTACCTATCTTTCATCAGTATAAGAAAAAAACTACCACGACTGCCTTCCCACATCAGACTAGTAACAATTACAAAATGCAGGATGTTACTGTGAACAAATTAGGGATGCACCGAACCCACCTTTTTGGTACTCTGCCAAATCCCCGAATCCTCCTTAACGGATTCGGGCAGAATCTGAACAGAACCAAATCCAACCCGCTGCTGTGTTAGAAACTGCTGCCGCATGAGAGGAAATGGCCGATGCACGCACAATGTGCAAAGCAAATTTTTTACATTATATACAGTTTGGATTCGTTTCAGCTAGATTCCCCCAAATCTAAAAAAGGCTTGGATTCTGCCAAATCCCCATATTATATATTTAGGCATGGGCAGGAACAGCCAGCAAGAAAAAAAAATGAAACTCAGAGAATACAAAGAACACAGCACAAAATTATGTCCCGTATTCCCAGAAATGCATTCCCCTTGTAAACTAACATTTTTGCAGTGAGTTAAAGGAAAAGTAACACTAAAAATTTTTGAGTAAAAAATCTATTCTACCCTGCACCAATAATTGCCCTATCCTGCAAACCACTTAGTATTTTGAATGCGACGATCGATTGATCGAGCCTAGCCTTTCTTCTGTATAGGAAGGGTCAGGCTAGGCTCAATCAATCGATCATCGCATAGTGGATGCTGCTCCTTCCTTTGCCGTATCACCTTATTTCAAAATGACCGGAAACCAAGTTTTAGCAGGTATTATCTAATAAAGCATTCAAAATACTAAGTGGTTTGAAGGAAAGGGCAATTATTGGTGCAGGGTAGAATAGATTTTTTACTTAAAAAATTTTAGTGTTACTTTTCCTTTAACACTAAAATTCGACAAATTACATCTGAATTGGGAAGTTTTTTTTAGCAAATATCCTAATTTAAAAGGCATGCAAATATCAATTTCACGAGGAACCCCCCACTACCAGCCACCAAAAAACAGGAGTACAAATGCTTATCTAATGATATGCCATCTGCTTGACAGCCCATAAATCTGACAGAGAAAACATTAAAACACAGACAGTTTGACAGCACTGTGATATTGCTGTGCACAAATAGCACACTACAGGCTTCTATTAGCAAACCTGGTGGTATTCAGAAAAGTAAAAAGTTAGCAATGTGGCGGGTTATGTCCCCATTAAGAAAATGCTATAATAAAGATATTATCACTAACATATGCACTGTGATGACAATGTCTTATAACACAGTATATATGTGGTGTTTGTGCATCACTATGGCAATGTAGAGTAAGGCTGCCTCATGATAATGCAGCAGCACAGCAGCATGAGCCCCTGCCATCTGCAGTGGTTGGCAATCAAGGGCCATTTTTAGTTGAAAATCAATGAATATCAAAGTTAGTGTTTTTGTTTGTTTTTACAATTTTACAATGAACAGTTAAAATTGTGTGCAACCATATACTGTGATTATGAAAAACAAAGTATCTTGCTGTGTATTTTAATTACTGAACTTATTTTAGATACAATGTATTACAGCAGAAGTTTACGCATAGGTAATCAATCCCACAGAGTACACAAGCAATTAGATCATGATGACAGAAAATCTGTGTGAAAAAAAGAATGCAGAAAAGACTTTTTAGAAGAGATGGAGATAAGGAAATGTTACAACTGCTTTTTTCAAAACAGTTCTGCCTCAAATGTTAAAGGAACAGTAACACCAAAAAATTCAAGTGTATGAAAGAAATTCCAATATAATGTACTGCTGCCCTACACTGGTACAACTGGGGTGTTTGCCTCAGAAACACTACTATAGTTTATATAAAGAATGCAGCTGTGTAGCCATGGGGGCAGCCATTCAAAGGAGAAAAGGCACAGGCACTTAGCAGATAACAGATAAAACACTATTGTATTCTACAGAGCTTATCCCTTATCTGCTATGAATGGCTGCCCCCGTGGCTACACAGCAGCTTATTATATATAAACTATAGTAGAGTTACTGTAGCAAACACACAACTTTTACCAATGCAGGGCAACAGTACATTATATTTCTTTTACTTAAAACTCTTAAATTTTTTGGTGTTACTGTTTCTTTAAACTGATTTGGGCTCTGATGACAGTATACATATAACTGTTTAAAAGTCCCTCAAATCAATTGTCTTTTACTCAGTAACACCCCTGGTCTCTCTAAAAAGTCACTGTTGCCTGGACAAATACCTTGACTGTGCTGATCCATAGGGCTCTGAGGGGGTCCCATTCCTGTGTGAGGAGGTCTCATGCTTGAACTTTTTAGGGTTCCACAGTGCAAATCATCACTTATTCCTTTTTCATGCATGTTATCCATTGGTTGCTGGAAATTCAAACAAGCTAATTAAATGTCAACTCAAGATCAGTTTATTCAAGGCACAAGAACAACATTCAGCATTCCACAGTCTACCATTTCCATTTACACTAGATGCTGTTTCTTTTATTAATCTGAACACAGAGGGACATGTTCCAACAAACACTGCAGGGAAGTTGGCTTTCATGATGTGTCTGGCTTTTTTATTATTAATGTAGGGAAGGCATTTGTACTCTGATCTTTAGCCCTCTTGTATGCCTGGCTGGAAAGGGCAAGAACATGACATCTGTATTTGTAAGGAGAAAACATATATCATTTATTGTGTACACGCGTTATGCTTAACATCTTCCTAGAAGAAGCAATATTTTTAAAGAAAAAATTACATTAAAAGAGCACAAAAGATCTGACTTTGTGTGTAAAGGTGTGGCTAAGTTAGATCTAAGAAAAACTACCAAATGGAGAATGTCTCAGAATAACAATGTCTATGTCATACTAAAATTTAGGTGAGCAACCCCTTTAAATAAGTAAATGCCTAGTGACAATTTGGAATAGCAACATATACAGTAGAACAACTTCAAGGGACTGTGAAAAAAAAAAACCTGTTAAATCCTGGAAATTTTGAGTTTTGACTGTGGCGGGACTAAAAACAAAACTGCATAAAATGTAAAACATAAATTTAACTTCGCTGTAGCTAAATGCGTCTTTCTGGTGAAGGCTCATCTTATTTCAGAATTACCTTGTGCATCTGATGTATACTCTCTGGTGCATAATCTGATGAGCCCATGTTGGAGAGCTGGTGGGTAACACTAGGTGGGCCTGGACTTGGCCCCATCATGCTGTGCACTGATCCTGGAGACAGGCCTGGACCTGGACTAGGACCCAGAATAGGACCAGGAGATGGTCCTGGCCCTGGTGAAGGCCCTGGGTGAGGCATTGCACCCGGATCTGTTGGCGTAGCCATCTAATTTTCTGGAGCTAAAAGAAAAATGTCAAAATAATAATTAATAAAACAGACGTCATGAACAAAGTCAGCGTTCAAAGAAAATTGTTGGCTCTGTTTTCAAACATAAAATGAATGTACTCATTGTATTCAAAGTGCTACACTGATCACTTTTACAATTTTATTTAAAGGTTCATTTTATATATACTGAAATGAGATTTCCAACTGTTCAATATTTTCCCCATTTATTAAAATGTTCCTTACAGCCAGGAAACTTATTATAAATTTAACAACCTGATACATGTGTTGAATTGGCAGAATATATTTAAGATAGGGATGCACCGAATTCACTTTTTTGGATTCGGCCGACCCCCCGAATCCTTTGTAAAGGATTAGGCTAATTAGATTTTGGAAGGGTTAAATATCAGAAAACCGTAAATATGTTTACATGACAAAAAGTCATGTGATTTTTAGGATTCGGACTTCGGATTCGGTTCGGCCAGGACCATGGATTCGGCCAACTCTGCAGACTCATAAATAATTATTGCTCTGCAACATATCTAACAGGAAGGCAATCACAGTGTGTATGTATATCTACACACACACAGAGTCAATATCAGTCAGCACATAACAATAGGGGCAGTCCATATAATATTGTCATGCCGCAAAAGTCACAGGGTCCAATCTCATTTACTTACGAACAATCAATCTTTATTTCTAAAGGCTAACATGTGAAGAGCACCCCCCTCAGTGATATGCATTGAAAGGTGAGCAGAGTATTAACTACTAACTTTTGATAGCTTTCTTAAAAAGCCTCTTGACAATGTAAAATTACTGGACCCACGGTTATGCCTTATTTACTATACACCTGTTATTTTGTTAGGAGTTGATTTCCAACTGTTACATTGTTTTATTTATTATCTTTATTTGCATCTATCATATCTCTAATTCTGCATTATTTTTTTGTTTCATTGATAACTAGAATAAGGTTGGATGTTTAAAGACATCATTCACTACCCCGTTTACTTTGACAAAGGCTACGTTTAAAGGGATTTTGTCATGATTTTTATGGTGTATTTTTTATTTCTAAATTACACCATTTCATAGCTAATAATTCACTCTTAAAATTTTATTCTAGAGCCAATAAATGTATTTTTTTTAGTTGTAAAATTGGTGTGTCGGCAGCCATGTCAGTGCATTGTGCCCGATTCTGAGCTTTCATAAGGGGGCAAGCTTTACAAATTAGAAATGCTTTCAGATAACCTATTGTTTCTCCTACCCCCATGTAACTGGATGAGTCCCAACTCAGACTTGGATTTCTTACTACTGAGTGCTTTTCTGATATATACTGGGAGCTGCTAACTTCCTATTGTTCTGTTGATCGGCTGCTGGGGGGGAAAGGGAGGGGGTGATATCACTCCAACTTGCAGCGCAGCAGTAAACTGTGACTGAAGTTTATCAGAGCACAGGTCACATCGCTGTAGCACCCTGGGAAATGGAGAATATGGCTAGCCCCATATGAAATTTCAAAATTAAAGTGATACTGTTATGATTTTTATGGTGTACTTTTTATTTCAAAATGACACTGTTTACTTAGCAAATAATTCACTTTGCCATTTAACATTTTATTTTTGAACCAACAAAGGTATTTTTTTAGTTGGAATATTGGTGTGTAGGCTGCCATCTCAGTGCATTGTGCCTGAGTCTGAGCTTGCAGAAGGAGCCAGCACTACACATTAAAACAGCTTTCAGATACCCTATTGTTTCTCCTACTCCCATGTAACTGGAGGAGTCCCAAGCCGGACTTGGATTTCTTACTGTTGTGTACTATTCTGATATCTACTGGGAGATGCTATCTTGCTACCTTCCCATTGTTCTGCTGATTGGCTGCACTCCAACTTGCAGCGCAGCAGTAAACTGTGACTGAAGTTTATCAGAGCACAGGTCACATGGCTGTGGCACCCTGGGAAATGAAGAATATGGCTAGCAGGATTCCGCTGGAGAAGCTCTATTAACTGATGCGTTTTGAAAAAAACTTTTTTTCCCATGACAGTATTCCTTTAAATATGAAAAAATCTGTTTGCATTTTTAAAAAAACAGATTTCAATGCAGGATTCTGTTGGTGAAGCGCTAATAACTTATGCGCTTTGAAAAAAACATGTTTTACCATGGCAGTATTCCTTTAAGAAGGCTTAGTGGTTTTTAAAACAGAAACTATAAATAATATACTAAAGCTGCAGTGGAGGGCCCTGTGAAATATGGATGCCCCAAAATCTATCTGAACCAAAAATTACAAAATGGCCCAAAATGGATGGCAGTAAACCCTAATATAATTTTAACAAAATGCCTACATTAACAAAGCATTGATGCCAACCAATTTAGCCATCTACGCAGTTAAATGGAGAGCCTGGCTGAGGTACATATATAACAAAAGCACAGCAGCCTATATTTCTATTCATAAAAATGTATGGCAAATAAACTTTCCAAACGTATGGCAAATAAACAGAATATCTGAAACCAATACATTTTTCTCAATGTTTACTGCTAAATTAACGGTAAACCCAAAGACTGCAAAGTGAAGAATTACATTTTTTAGGTAGATACAGGTAAAATGGCTAAAATCTAAAATAAGGTAGAGCCCTGAAGATGTGCGTTGGGAAGTTATAGGTAAGGACAAAAGTGGAAGATCATAACTTGGACAACTGAAGGAGATGTCAGCCACATTATAAAGGTATTAGAATAGCAGCACTGAATTTTTAAAATGAAAAGGAGTGCATCCTTGATTAGCAGGAGCCTAGGGGCTAAGTAAATGTGCTAAAATATAACTATCAACGTGATTTTCTGCTCTCATCTGATATTTATACACTTTACAAATGGGGGTGGGAACACAAAAATCAGAAAATGCAGTGTCCAAGGAAAGCATACAGACTTCCAGAGACAGCTGTCTCGAGCAAAAAAAAAAAATATGATCCAGGGAAAAGCAGAACAGCTGGCAACACTTCTTACAGCAAGACTCAATAAGGCTGGATAAATCCCAGAACAGGGAGAGCTCTGCCTCAATCGCTTCAGTCCTGGCTACCATTCTTTTAGGTTCTTCACTAATGATTATGTGCATACTTCCTTTTCTAGCTCCTTAACTCCATCTATTCTTTCAATACAAAAATGTATTAAGTCACTGCTCACCAGCATAGCAAAGCTGCTGGCACTAACATACATAGCAGCAGAGAATGTTACATATATCAGCAGTGCATAGGACAAGTGACCCAAAGCACCCACCAGGATATTTTAAATATCTACACCACTGGGTAAAAAAAAGTGGATCCTGAGAACTTTCTTGTAAAATTAGGGTTCTGTTTGTCTTAAATACAGCATATACACATATGATTTTCTATTGGCAGTTAAGGTACATTAATTTCCTGATAAGATGAAGGCATCTTAAACATGGAGATCCTATTAACACAGCGGAGGTGGACAATGGTGTCAGGATGGTGTCCTAATACCAACACAACACCTGCAGCCAAAGCACTCTGACATTATAAGATGCATCTGATGGCTTCGGATGCAGGTACAGTGTTTGCAATCTGACTCTGACCTCTATACAAATGACCCTTATTTGCCTACATGTGAAGGTACCTGCAACCTATCTAGGATGACAACATAGCTTGAAAAGCCTAAATACACAACATACACAAAAATATACATGACACATGCCAAGAGACTGGGTTATTATCAAATTATATAACTTAATAATAATATCTGCTTTTGATAGCACTAAAAGGTTTATACCCGAGGATCCATTGTGACATTAAAAGTGATCAAGCAAAGTATTTGTGCTGTTTTAAAATGAAGATATAGATGCAATGCTACTATGTTAATTCTCTCTATTTTACACATTAGAAATTCAGCAGTTACAGATAGCCTTGCCAGGCAAAAGAAACAAGCAATCTGTATACATGGAAAGCTGGTTTTTGAAAAATTCCTGTAACTTAAAATGTCTCATCCAGTCCTCCACCTCAAAGTTTATCATATATCACAGCAAATAAAGCCTGCTTATAAGAGCTTCCAGAATATCAGCATGCTGTTCAAGTCCAGTCAAGCCTTCTTCCCTGAAAATCAACCATAATGAGCTCTACAGAGAATAGGATGTGGATAACCCAGAGCTGCATGTATTCTCTGCTCATCGAGACTTCTGGGACTCGCCGTGCTGTCCTTCATATCGGAGAAACAAAGAAATAAATCTAAAGGTATTGCCAAATCTGTCTCTACCAGCTAACACAATCTGGCCAGGTAAATACGCTGCACAGAAGATGAGAAAGACGGCAACCTCATTAATTATTCTTATTTAATTCTAAATTAATAGTATTCTGCACTTGCTCTGAAAACTGTGGAAATATAGGCAAAAATACAAAGTGATAATATGTACTTTAATGCTTATAAATTTGTACCTGTTCCCAATGAGTAGGTGTTTGAACTTACAGAACACCCTTTGAGATAGCTGTGAGTATAGCCTTTTGTTTTCTGTACTCTCCCCGCTTTTGTTTGTAAATCCAAAATCTGTGATGTTATTGGATCATAGTCTACCATCTAAAGTGTTAAGGTGCCATGCAAAACGTAATTTCATTTCATAACAAGGAGAGATCATATTATATTTAACTGTACAACACCCTCTTAAACCATTAAAAAAATCTAAATATGGAAAGTAAGGATGCTGGTAATCTACTGGTCCTCATCTTGAAATCTATTGGTAGATCTGCCTTTTGGCCACCATTAGTGTAATTGCTGTATTGACCTCACTGCTGGCTTTGACAAAATGTATTATTGAAACAATGAAGGAGTAGCTTGCTTAATTTCCCACATTGCCTTGCACACTTCAGTGGAGATGGACATGGCAGATGTGGAGATTAGTAGACTGCCATAAATCTCCTCTACCACGTGTAATTACGTTGCTTCAGCTTTGCAAAGCAGCCCAAAGTTGCCTTGCGAGAAAACTTTGGGCTACTTTGCAAAACCGAAGTGCCATGTATGTTTTCTCACTGGAAATTTACATTAGTGCCAGTGCGAAATCATTTTCAAATAAGTCACCGGTCACAGAGGGGACCTATAGTGGGTGACTATTCTCCACATTTGCCATAGTTCTTATACACAGCAAAAAATAATCAGTGCAAATAACAGTGTTTTGAAACAGCCAATATTGGGAACACAGTAAAACTAACCACAGTTTTATAAACAGAGAGAGGCAGACCAGAGCAGAATTGTGCTTCTCCTGTGGGACATGGTCATAACTGTGAGCCTACATTGTGAAAGGGCAACCCTAAAGGTGGCCATACACATAGCAATTTCGATCTTTCATGCGACCATTGGATGTTCAGGGTTGAATCGTCAGCTATAGAGGTAGAAACAATAGAAGTTCTACCTCCACCTGGCGATTCAGCCCTGAACGTAGATTTTGCTCGGGCACCTTCAATGGCACTCAATCAAAATCTTTTAACCTGGCCGATTGACGAGTCGACCGCTATCTGCAGCCTGTTGCTATACCGGTCGCCTCTTCAAGCAGCCATACACACACTGAATATCTTATGTAACGAGGCTTCCTACAATATTATTAATGCGTGTATGGCCGGCACTTCAACTAAGTACCCTGGGCATTCCTTTCAACAGAAAATCAGATTCACTCGGCCACAAAATTTGACTCAGTGCAGAACACATTTTCACCCTCAAATGTAAACACCCTGAAGAGTTTGTATTAGTAAATCTAGGATTTCAATTTTTTCCCATAGCTAATTGTATTGCGCATGAATCTCTCTCCTTCATTTCTGATGAATCCTGTGAAATATTGCATACTTTTAATATTAGTTATTTCATATAAAACACCATGAATTTTAGTTATATGTCTGCTTTACAGTGCTGCTTAAGTAGTCCTAAATGAATAAATATATACATGCATTTACTATATAATTCAATCCCCAATACCATATCTGTACTATAAATGTATCATTTATTTGTCTGCATGTGGGATGTGGATGGGTAAAGGTTGCAAGTCATGTATCTACAAAGTGAATGCCAGTCTGCAATTACCTCCCCCCCCACCAGAAATCTGAAGTCTGCAGATTTGCACTGAGCACCTGCAATCACCATCTGCCTACTGTCGCCCTGTTATGCTTAGCAATCAGCTATCTTTCCCCTGCTTGTGCATTGCAGGCAATGGATTTAATTGCTCCCAAAAAATGAGTGTGTGCACGCTTTATTTCATGAAGATTCTTACTAAGCCAGCATGTGCTAAACAAATGCTAAAATGTTTATCACCTGAACTGCCGTTTATAGAAGCATAAATAGTATGAATAATTGCAAAAGCACAATAAAAGGAGAAAATATACTTTTTAGTAGTCGGTACTCCTGAATAGAAAGGAGAAGGAAAGGTAAAAACTAAGTAAGCTTTAACAGAAAGGTCTATGTAAAAACAGCCATAAACACTCATAAAAACGCTGCTCTGAGTTCTCTGTCAAAAGAAACAGGATTTGCCGTCTCTTTGTTTTCCTGTGCCAGAGACATGCAGCCCTCTCCTGCTCCCTGCTCCCCCCTCCCTTCCTCCCTCAAGAATGCTTGAGGATGTAAAAGGGCAATTTTTACTGATTAAATACATATTCCTTTTGAGATTCTTCAATAGGTCACTTAACATAATATAAACTATCTGCTGGTTAAGTATTCATTTTGGGAGTATAGTTTTCCTTAGGGCTGGGCGATATACCATTTAATACCGAATACCGGTGTTTTTTTCTAAAACTATATTCATTTTTCAGATACCGCAATACCGGGGTGTCAGGGTACTCACCCGTGCGGCCCGGTCTCACGCGCGTCCCGTTGTCCGCACGCACGTCAAAGCGCACGTACATGTCAAAGTGTGCACGTCCGCAACGCGCTGACGGCGCCGGTTCTGCACGTGCGTGGGGGGTTTTTAAAGCTATCAAACGCCACCTCCTGTGCTATGTTGTCTGCGGCCTTGCCTGGGAAACTAAGCCTGCCTGATTTACATTACGACTTTCTGTTGCTGATCCTTCGCTTGCCTGACTCTGATTTTCAATACTGCAGTAATTATTCTCTAATTTATTAGGAAATGGGGTTAACACCTAATCATGCATGAAAAAAAAAATACCGTCAAATACCGTGACACCGATATAATGTTGAAAAATACCGTGATATAAATTTTTGGTCATACCGCCCAGCTCTAGTTTTCCTTTAAAAAAAGAGAGCTACTGAGCTACTGAACTGAAGTCTGCCTAGCGGTATACAACTGTATAAAACTGCTAATATCTAAAAACCCAGTCAAAATATAAATACTTGTAAATGACAAAAAGAGAATCAATCTAAATAAGCTTAGATAATCAATTAATCAATTAAGGCAGGGACCAAGAATTCCAACTGAGTAACCCTAAAATTTGTGCAGGCTCACTGCCACTGAACAACTAAGGTAGCTGGAGCACCAGTACTTAGTTGTACAGTAGGACAGACACCTGCAGTACAGTAGTCTTCTACTATGCTCACATGTGCCATATTTGGGTAATTGTAGTTAACATGGTGGTACTCAGTGGGGGGTTGCACAATACATTTTTACACTCCAGTGTATTAATATTTACTTCTCCTGTAAAGGTGTAGTATTCTCACCCTGAAAAGGTTGAACTGGTAGATTGCTAACAGGTTGGGTGTCTTTAAGCACATCAGAATATGCAAGAATTCAAGGCTTTTTGCATTGATTAACACAATTTTTTTTTTTTTTTTTTTTTTAAATTGCCCACAGAGTAAATAAAAGTTAAATAAGCATTATGTAAATGAACATGTTATCAACCTTAGCACTGTAATTCTGTACTTCCATGATAATGGCATGGGTGAAATATGTCAGTATAAGCACACAGTGTGCAACAATCACTAGCTAAGATGCCATAATTATAATCAAGAACGTTCAATTCACATGAATAAAAGCCAAGTGATATTCACATAAGCCACTTCAAACATTATAGAGTATAATGAAAATAACTACTAGTCCACAGAGGGAGCATAATGAATATAAATGTAACCATACTGAAGTATTTGTTTTATCTAAAAAACAAACCCTGAACAGACAGACACATTTTTAAATAATCTTATTATTGTAACATGTACCTTGCAGTGTCCTTTTATTTACCAAAACAATGTTTATATGCAACTAACTGTATAAGAATACATTTACGGTTAGACATCTTCATGTATTTAGTTCATGCATGTTTATTAAATATGAGACACCTGGAGCTTTATAAGTAGTCTCTCAATAGACATTTCAGCAGGATAACCAAAAAAAGTTGGTTTAACTTTTTTGTAAAAAAAAATAAAATAAATAATAATGTATTGATTGAGGTAATTTTTGTAATTATTGTTAATAAAGTGCCATAACTTCTTGCAGTGCTTTACATGTTTTTTTTTTTTACTATATATTTTCTATCCCTTCTTAAAGGAGCCCCACAGTAAACAACTTAGACTTTGCCTGACAGTTAAGGTCAGTGACCTTGCACTAAGTACTGCTAAGGTGGCTCTGACTCCAGAGGTTGCTAAATAGTACAGAGACCCCTTAACCTGCATTACAATCTGAAGGAACTGTCCATTTTGCACATTGTAACTTTTACTATAAGTAATCGACTGCTACCTCTCACATGCTCCTTCCTACATTACTGAATTGCCTGCCTAAGGGTGGCCCTACAAACTAAGCTATCGGATCTTCTCCCGGCGGGTATAGGCGATCCAATGAAAAATCAAACTTGCCCGATCGAGATCTGGCCGATTTCAGACCAGATGTCGGTCAGGCAGCCCATCGATAGGCCGATATTGACAGCTAGAATCATCCCGTGTTAACTCAACTGCCAATCACTTACATAATGTAATCTATTGTTAAAAACCTGTCATCACCACAGATGTTATAAACATGCACAACAGAGCACAATCACATTGAAAACTTATTTTATTCAAATATATTTAAACATTATTTGCAATAAAAATGTATACAATATTTCACATCATAGATTCCTTTTTCAAATGTTCTGAATACCGATGGATATAGAGAGCTAATCCTGTCTACAATCCCCTTACCAGAATAACCAGTTTGAAGTTATAACAACTCCAAAAAGAGACTATGTTTTTAATGAAGAAAGAAGTATCCAATACAACTGAAAAAATATTTTCACGGCATCCACCTTTGGTGTTAATGTCAAAAATACTGAAAGATTCAACATGGGATCATTACTCTCCAAAATTTGTGATGGATACTTAAAAAACTGCAGTTTCTAGTGCGTTGTTTATCATTTTGTTCAAGGGCACAATAGCTATTTGCCAGGAAATGGAGGCAAGAGAACACTGTGATATCAAGGAAATCTATTTCACATCTTCTGCTGTGGAGTGGCATACAATTTATCTATATATCAGGACAGGTAGCAAGAAATCTGTTAAACTGAAACAGTCTCATTCAAATAAGCCATTAGTTTAGCATCATGATCATTAATTAATTTACAAAACTCTACAAAACTAGACCTATACCATCCAAAATCCACCCACTTCTATTTTTAAAACCCACAGCCACTTTAATGTTATTGAGCCCCAAGAAATCAATACATTATGGGTTTATTGTAAGACAAAAATATAAAAATTAAACCCCTATTTGTTGTTTTGTCATTTTCTTTACAGAAAACTGGCCATAGGGATATAAAAGAGATTATCCCAGAAAAACTATAATAGCCCCACTCATAGACCCAACAATAACTGACACCAAATTACACGTGCATTAAATTGTATACCTGCACTTGTACTGCTGCATGACCTGGGCATTTAAGCTTATAAGTTATAATACTAATAAGTAGTACAGTACATTAGTACTGAAAACATTTTTTGTTAGTTTGGTACTATATATTGCAGCTAGCAGCTCCTTTTTGGGATTAATATTTATGCCTCGGCAGCAAGTCCGGTGCTGCAGTGGTTTGGTAGATGAAGCTCTTTAAATTATACATAGACGCCAAGTTTTCTTAATTGTACATAGGAGCCAGTTCTAAAGTGTAAATGCTATCAGCAAGCAGGCACTGGTCTATGGGAGGGGCACCCAACAGCATCAGAGATACAGGTATAATTTGGAGCTTTATGGATAACAGGTTCCTCAAAACACAAAACTACATTGGCTTGTAATAAATGGCAGTCAACATTCAAAAAAGGGAAAAGAATGGCATCTCAACTTAGCAGAAATTTAGTCAATTAGCAGTGTCTAATCCCCAAAATATCAGGCCAAACATAATATTGATTAGTCTGTGGGCATACTGATTAGCCTCCAAAATCAAACTAAGTGCAGTCAGACAACATGACTGATGGGTTTGCTTTCTAAATGAGCCAAAGTTTCATAGATGTGAAGCATTTACCTGTATTAAACAAATAGCAGATAGCTGGAATAGCCTTCTCTGTCCTGTTTTAAAGGAAAAGTAACACTAAAAAATTTTAACAAAAAAATCTATTCTACCCTCCCCCAATAATTGCCCTATCCTGAAAACCATTTGTTATTTTGAATGGTTTAGAAGAAAATACCT
Organism: Xenopus tropicalis; assembly: GCF_000004195.4. Taxonomy (NCBI): domain Eukaryota; kingdom Metazoa; phylum Chordata; class Amphibia; order Anura; family Pipidae; genus Xenopus; species Xenopus tropicalis. Next base: position 128,281,929 of record NC_030677.2, read on the forward strand.
GTTAAACTCGGCTTCCTGTCATTTGAACAAAGGCGATACGGCATGCCGGGGAAAGTATCAGGAGATGCATCAACTATGCGGCAATCGATTGATCGAGCCTAGCCTGACTTCTGTATAGGAAGGAGTCAGGGTCAGGCTAGGCTCGATCAATCGATTGCCGCATAGTTCGTGTATCTCCTGATACTTTCCCCGGCATCGCCGTATCGCCTTTGTTCAAATGACCGGAAGCCAAGTTTTTTACAGGTATTTTCTACTAAAGCATTCAAAATAACAAATGGTTTTCAGGATAGGGCAATTATTGGGGGAGGGTAGAATAGATTTTTTAGTTAAAAATTTTTAGTGTTACTTTTCCTTTAAAAGCACCCTGTGCTTAAGAAACTGTTATTAGACTGACAGCATATACCTATATATACCCTTTTTAACATAAGCAAAATAGGCATAATGTACTTGTGAAAATTCTGAATATTTTAATAGGTTATTTTTAAGATAAAACATTAAGATTTATTATTCACACTTACTAATTTATCATTGCTTTAACACTTACTATATTACCATAATTATCAGAGTTTAACTAGTGATAATGAATTCTGTATGGAAAACAATCAATTTTCACCCTTTGTTGTGACTGTTTTGGCTTACAGATAAGCAGGAGACCATTATGCAGTGGTTATCTGTGCACTGCTAATCTAATTATCAACCTCATAATAACCAAACATGGAGTAGCTTCAGTTCTCTGTTTAACTGAATAAAGTTTTTTGTGTTTATACACTAACTGATTTTGGTCATGCATTTTTCTTCAACCTTCCCATACACCACTACTATTATCAGTAACTTTGTGCTCCCCATAATGCAGTGGATCATTACGCCTTTGTGTCATTTCGTAACTTTACGACATTACATAAAAAGCACACAGTGTGGCTTGCCTTGCTCTGTATGTTTATACAACTATATTGACTAGCATTATTTCAAATCAATCAGTTTTCTGGTAACTTTACAAAGAGTAAACACAAATGCCGCTATGATTATGCATTTGTGTTGCTAGAGATGTTTTCTGAGCTAGTGTCATTACATATGCACTAAATGTAATGATACAGCACCACACTAAACATAATGATGCAGAGACATTATCTTGTGAGAGTTGTTGGCACCATCTTGAAAAAAAAGTGATGTTTTTCACCCATGTATAGTTGCTACTATAGCAATTAATACTTATGGTTACACCCCACTGTCGTAAATAGCCCTCTATTGCATTGTTTGGAATTTTTATGCGCCTTAAAGTTGAGCAAAAAAGACAAATATTTTTCATCAATTGAAGGAAATTATCCTGTAGAAAAAATCCTTGATGCAAGAGTCAATTAATTTCCTCCAGAACATGCAAGACGATGCAACAGGTGCAGCACACACATATATGGTAATTGCCTTCAGTGACCTGTATTTAGAGGCTACTTAGAGTGAAAGCATACAGGGCGTTACAAGGTTCTGTAAGAGCTGCATAGCCCACTTGGTACCTAATGACTGGCCCCATACATGGGCCAATAAGCTGCTAACTCTGTCTGAAGGAACCAACGCAGTGGCTTTTGCAGCCTTTGTATGCCCACCTTAATTGCAGTATACCATGCCAAAATGGCATGCATGGTTTACTGTAAAGTATGACATTATAGACCTTGCTTTTCTGTATTGTGTCATTATTCCCCAGCAGGCATTTAAATAAAAGACTATACATTTTTTGTTGATAACGGTTCATCATAGAGTACTGTATTTTTTTTCAAATGCTCAGCAATTCACAATCCTACAGACATTGCTGGTCTCCAACACTACTTGATTTCACCAATATTATTTTATATTATTACTGTCGAAATCAAGCAGGTGGTCTTATGACTTTAAATATGGGTGGTGGTCTGGGCAATCACTCTCTCTCTCTCTCAAAAGCATCGTGTGGGGGAGGATTAAGCCTGTGAAACCAGTCCTTTGGTCAGGAGACACTTAGGGTTCTGGCACATGTGAAGATTAGTCCCTTGCAATAAATCTTTGTTACCACGGGTGATTAATCGCCCAGAAATGCTTTCTCACCAGCAATAAATCTTTGTTACCACGGGCAATTAATCTCCCAGAAATGCCTTCTCACCGGCGATAATTTAAATTGCTGGTGGGAAAACATACATAGCGCTTCATTTTTCCAAAGTGTCCTGAAGTTTCCTTGCAAGACAACATTGGGCAAGTTTGGAAAAACAAAGTGCTGCATGTGCAAAGATTTATGGGGGGTGCCTAATCTTCCGGTGTACTGGTATTCTTATCCGAAAAAATCCTACCGTGCAACGAGGTACCAGCCTACGAAAAATGACCACCATATGGGATTTACTGTATATACTCGAGTATAAGCCTAGTTTTTCAGCACCCAAAATGTGCTGAAAAATCACCCTCGGCTTATACTCGAGTCTGGTGCCATAGGTCCCTCCAGACTAGCACCCTCTGTCCTTTGTGTGCAAATTAGGTCACCCACAGCCAGACCCTCCAGTGCCCTGGCCCGCTCCCAAATTTATCTTCATCTACCATCCTCACCTGTCCCATTCTGCACTAGACATTGCACTTTATATTCTATATAAACTATACATAGTTTTGAAGGATTGTAACTCTTTGTGTTTTAGCTTGGTTGCTGATTGAGCTAGTTTACTGTATTTCTTTTAAATAAATGCCTCATTTAATGTAATTTTATTGGTATTTATTTTGATTATTGAAACTTAGCAGTAGCTGCTGCATTTCCCACCCTAGGCTTATACTCGAGTCAATAAGTTTTTCCAGTTTTCTTAGGTAAAATTAGGTACCTCGGCTTATACGCGAGTATATACGGTACCTTGAAGTGGTATGGTGGCTTGTCAATTTTATTATTTTATTATTCTAAAAATGCCTGTTTTTTTTTAAAGTATACACACTTGCATAGATACCAAATTACTAGTGAAATTGGGAACCAGGGAAAGTGCATTGTTCATACCCGTCTCCATATACAACTACTTGCATCTTGCTGTATGAAAGAAGGAGGGTTCTTTTATTATTGTCAGATCCCCACATTGAGGAACAGCAATGAGCATTGAGGGACAAGTAGTTAGACAAGTAGTTAGCATTGTAGCCCTTGGTTTTCTACATATAGGTAGGCTAATTGGCACCTGATAAAACTGACCCTATTGTGTAAGTATGATAGGGATTTTTAGTCATCAAACTTCACAGAGGCAGTGACCAATGTCAATGATATACAATCTCTGTAAAGTTCTACAAAATATGGTGGCACTATATAAAGAATAATCATTCTTGTCCTTACAATTACTATCCACAATTAACAGTGCTCCAAAATCTGTTTTAACAAGTATGTACACTGTGCTTACATTCTTGCATAAGAAAATATATACCAAAAGCAAAATCTGTTTTATATATGCTTCTTATGCTCAAGAATAACACAGGCTGATTCAAACAGGCAAATTAAAAACAGTGGATAGAGTTCTCAAAAGAGAGATGTAATTTCATACAGATTACTGAAGAGGATGCATATAGCTTATATATGATGGATTTTTACTCATGGCTCATTGATGTTCTTTGTGTGGTCACAACATGTGAGTGGCACCAAACACTAACAGTATTGCTCTTTTATAACACATCATTTGGTACAGAAAGAACTGTCAGCACAGTATAACAGCTACAACTGAAAACAGTGATTTCCCAGGTTGCGCTTAATTCTCTATTTTCTGAAATATTACGTTTATTGGACATATTCTAAACTGTAACTTTTTAATATACTGATTTATTGTATAATAAACACTGTCTGATTGATTTGATTACACATGGTGGTTTGTTTTGAGCGCCAACTCCTTTTAATAACATATTCTATAGCACTAACTAGTGTGTTTCACTGAAGGCGTTGTAATAATATGATTAAATTGCACTGTGAACAATGAAGAAAAATAAACTGTTAAACTGAGGAATTTTGCAATGTAGACTATTACACTGCATGCACAGAAATATTAAGGCCTTCTTATATTAATGAAGATGATACTGATAATCAAAGCTTTATCATAGGTTATCCTACTGGTGACATACTCTATGGCAGTGCTGTCCAACTTCTGCAGTGCCGAGGGCCGGAATTTCTCTAGCATACATGGTGGAGGGACGCTAATAGAAGCCAGATTTGACCACACCCCTTTTAACCACACCCACTTCAAACCACACCCATTTTATCACAATGTTGGTAGTGCAGCAAAAACCCAAATGCTTGGTCCTCACTGCAGGGATATCAACCATCGTTGATATATGAAAGAATTATATTATGTCATACTAAGACATATGCCTTAAATCCAAATGCCTCCTCCACCTCCCCTGTGGATAGCACAGCAACCCCCAGCACATAATTACACACCTTAGGGACCATTTAATGGCTATTTCCAACAAACTCCCAGAACAAACCCCTGCCAGGTTCATCTCGCACAGGCAGCATAGGGTATTGCGCACACAGGCAGTACTCTGCCTGCCCTATTCTGCCTGTGTGTGCCATACTCTGCCTGCCCTATGCTGCCTGTGTGTATCATACTCTGCCTGCCCTATGCGGCCTGTGTGTGCCATACTCAGCCTGCCCTACCCTGCCTGTGTGTGCCATACTCTGCCTGCCCTACTCTGCCTGTGTGTGCCATACCCTGCCTGCCCTACCCTGCCTGTGTGTGCCATACCCTGCCTGTGTGTGCCATACCCTCCCTGCCCTACCCTTCCTGTGTGTGCCATATCCTCCCTACCCTACCCTGCCTACCCTATGCTGCCTGTGTGTGCCATACTCTGCTTGCCCTATGCTGCCTGTGTGCCATACTCTGCCTGCCCTATGCTGCCTGTGTGTGCCATACTCTGCCTGCCCTATGCTGCCTCTGTGTGCCATACTCTGCCTGCCCTATGCTGCCTGTGTGTGCCATACCCTCCCTGCCCTATGCTGCCTGTGTGTGCCATACTCTGCCTACCCTATGCTGCCTCTGTGTGCCATACTCTGCCTGTGTGTGCCATACACACAGGCAGCATAGGTCAGGCAGTACATACAATATGTGAGGTGTGAACAGGTGAACAATGTGGGTGATTACAGCCTGAGCCTGAGGTGTAAACACTGCAGGGGGTGAACAATGCACGGATTAAAAGGTGTGAACAACACAGGGGATTACATTTTTAAACAATACAGGGGAATTACAGCCTGAATCTGAGGTGAGAACCATGCAGGGAGCCAGTTAATCACAGTACAGATACCATTTAAAGCTTACACAAAGGTAAGCCATCAAAGCAGCCAGACAGGTGGGGGGCCACACAGAGGGGGGTCGCTGGCCGCCAGTTGGACAGCACTGCTCTATGGTATATCAAAATAGAATAAATAACAGCAAATATCAGGTACTGAAAAAAGATCTTGATACATCGTTATCTCAGAAATTAAGCAAGTAAAAACAATGCATGCAAATTGGTAAAAGGTCTGCACTTAAAAATGGCTTGTGTTCTAAAACATATTGTTGGTCTGCTTTGAACAGTAGTACCCTGTGGTGATATGTGTGCAAGTTGCATTATGCAGCTTCTGGATGCCCAAAACCATTTTCAAGGCTAATGTCACACATGCTGTTTTCTCCAGAAGCAGAGAAACACCTAATTTAGTCCATGTAGACTGCTTTTTAACATTAACTGCCTTAAGGTGGATGCAACTAATGTCATTTGCAGAGTACAGTGGTGGTATTGGGGTTACTGGCATTTTTCTGCCAACAGAATATCATGCCTCTTATTCGACTAAGAAGGCCTCTTGGAATTAATGACTGAAAAATAAGAGCAGTTTTAATCCCTGACAATGGGAATTGAAACTATTGCAGCACAAACACGCATTAAAGGGGAACTAAACATTTTTTTTATTTGCATAATGAAACTAATGTAATTCAATGCACAACATTCAAATAAGTAAATTACACATTTCTAATGGTTTCAGGCTAATGTTGCTTCGAGTTTAAATTATGGACTTTTATAAAGCCACAAAATGCATAATTTTAAATTTTTGTATGTCAACATAATGGCTACAACACAAAGTTATTTACCAGTACACCAGGCCTTCAAATGCATCTTACAGTTAAAAGTGCTTATTTTCTGGGTTTATAGCTGGGAAAACCTTTTTTGCGTCATATGGTAAGCTTGAGTTGATAATACTTTTATAAAGAGAATAAATGCAGAGGGAACTTATGCTAATCATAAAATAATTCATAAAATAGTAGACACTCACATTTCTTTTAAATAGTTATGGCTGGTCTTGTTTCATGACATACAGGAAATGTCAGTTATTTAGGTAGGTCCTTACAATTTTTAGATCTGTGAAATTAAAAAAATATATATTTATTCACTTTAAAGTCAGAGTATTTCAGATTTGCAAATATGTGAATAGGAACCATGCGGTCTATAACAGACAGCTGTGCTGTTCATCAGAAAAGACTAAAAATATGGGGACTGAAGAACTTCTCAGGATCAAAAATAACCGTGCACATAGACCAGTCCTATTCTGCATATTTGCATTTATGTAATAGTGGACCCTATCATAATGCCTGTGCAAAGGTCAGATAGCAAATGCTACAAAGATAACAGCAGAAGACTTGAGGTGGCAATACACTTTTAGGCCAGATAGGAGTTGGGTAGGTCTGTTGGGGGGGTGCCTATACAAAGGCACATAGGCTATTGAAACTAAAGGACACAAATTGGCAGCTGGAAATTGCCCATGTATAGCCCACTTTAAGGGCTCTGGCACACAGGGAGACTAGACGCCCGTGACAAATCTCCCTTGTCACAGGTGACTAGACTCCCCCAAATGCCATCCCACCGGCGAAAATGTAAATCGCTGATGGTATGGCATGCGCAGCGATTTACATTCTCGTCGGTGGGATGGCATTTCGGGGAGACTAGTCGCCCGCGACAACGGAGATTTGTTGCGGGCGACTAGTCTCCCTGTGTGACAGAGCCCTAAGAAGTAATTAAAATTTATGTCAGACTTGCAAACACTAGTGGGAACAGAACCTAATGGCAGATATCATCCATGCCTGCTTTATGCTATTAAACAGTAACTGGGTTTTTTTTAAAGCATATGGGACCAAGTGGTTGGGAATGTATACATTTTTTTGTTCCCAACAAAATTTTCTGCATATCACTAAATCAGACATATCTTTCTCACTGTGAGTTTAAAAAAAATCTGAACAATTAAACCTTAAAGGCTCTTACACATGAACATTCACTTTTATGTCTTAAAATGCATGCCCAGTGCATTGAAACCCATATTCCCCACTTAGGTGTTTATTTTCAAGAGCAGCTAAGTGCAATTTGTGAGTTTAAGGGCACTGGCACACAGGGAGATTAGTCGCCCGTAATAAATCTTCACTATTGCGGTCAACTAATCTCCCCGACATGCCATCCCAACAGCATGAATGTAAATTGCCGGTGGGATGGTATATGCATTGCTTCAATCGCCTGAAGTTGCCTCGCAAGGAAACTTCGGGTGACTTCCGAAAACCGAAGTGATGCGTGTGCCATTTACATTCTTGCTGGTGGGATGACATGTTGGGTAGATTAGTCACCCGCAATAGTGAAGATTATGACAGGCGACTAATCTCCCTTTGCTAATTGCTAATCTCCCTGTGCTAATTGATTATATTATGCCTGTGTGAACTCGTGGTGTGCATTTCTTTGTGTGAATATAATACACAAGAATAAAAATAAAATAATATAGATTGTAAGCTCTACGGGGCAGGGACCTCCTTCATCTTGTGTTTCTGACTCTTATTGCAACTGTACCTTGTATTTATTTGTATTTATTGTTGTACTTTGTATTTATCCATTATCTTTAACCCCCGTTTGTATTAATGTATTCTACTGTACAGCGCTGCGTACATAAGTAGCGCTTTATAAATAAAGATATACATACATACATACATAATATAATCATTTAGCTAATGTGTATCAAAACTGTGTCACAAATAAAATGCCCATGTGTAAAAGCCCTTACTGAAAAAATGTAGTGCAGAATAAAGCAAGCTGGCCATGTTATTTGTTTCACATACATAAAAAAGTAATTTAATATAAATGTTAGGATGTATTTAAATTATTGGCACCTGTGGGGGTACAATTTGCTTTTCAGTGTGCATGAGGTATGTGTCTGTAAAGCACTGCAGAAATGTGATATCGCTATATAAATTAAAAAAAAATAAAATAAAGCAGAGGTCGACATTCACAGTCTTAAAACAGTTTGTCCACATAACCTAAAACTTCCATATTAATGTATGGTGCTGGTCCTTTCCTTAAAACACTGCTCAATATAGATCATTATATTATAGTTCACTCAAATATGCAGATTAATTTTTAACCAAGCGAGTAGTTTCTGAAGAATCCAGTGTGCACAGGAAAAGCCTGGAACCCTCCTCCTCCTCCTGGTAGCATGTGCTTTACGTCAGGGAAGTTGTCAAATACCAAACATGACTCCAACTCAAATGTGAGCAACAGGGGCTTGAATAGAGGGGCCTTCTCACATTTCATTAGTGCAGCCCTCTCAGCAGGAAATCTTTAGGCCTGTGTAATTTTTTTCCCTACAGAAGTTATTGCAGAATATGTGAATTTGTCTGGCCCAAAACCAGGAGTGCCAGTCTGGCTGTATTTTGTCAAAGGTGTCTAATTATAAAAGTTGAGAGTAGCTAATTGCCAGAATTCAGGGTTGTGTGGGATTTGTAGGCACATCATACAATATTGAGACTGAAAAGCTGTTTGATTTTAAAATCTTGTATTTATTTCTAAATAGTAATGATGTTTATGCTTAATAATGCCAAAGTACCCCTTTTAAGTATACTAGTAGGATTCCTGTCTGGCAAATGAAAACGTCAGCTTCTGCCTAGATAGATAACCCATAGGGAATTAGTAACCCTCCAGCAGTCACTGTACTAAAACCCCAACATCCACTGCAAGCTGGATATCAGGTGTTGTAGAACTGCAACCCTGACTATACATGTAGTTGCACAAGAACTGTAGAGTCACACAGATTGGATACCCCTGTATTAGCCCCAAAGGCGTAGAACCCACAGGCTGATACATATATAAGGGTAAAGAGGCTGACCAGGATACAACTGTATGCGCCAGGTTGAAGATTGAAGGAGCATAAAAAGTTAGAGGCCACTAGGAAATACGAGAAGGCACGTTATGCCCCCGCCTGGAATGGGTCCAGCCCCGATTAACACAATACTAAAATGAATAGTTGTTCCCCACACACTGTACCCCTAACCATACAGGGTGCCTGCTTTCCCCAGCTAGCTGTGCTGTCAGGAGGTGTCAGGCCCCGTCACATCTAGCAGCAGGGGGTGTCCGCATTACTTCTATACCCCAGCAAACTGACCAGCACTGCATTCCACCACCGGGCCCAAAGCGGGTTTGAGGAAGGCGGGGGGGAGCCATATTTACTTCCCTCCCCTCTCTCCTGAAAGTTTTTTACACCCGATCGATGGCGGCTACCCTACACTGCGAGGAAAAGAAACAGCGAATACGCCACAGCAAGAGAAAGAAGGAATACACCGACGAATATAAAGCCTACCTGGCCGCAAGCAAATCCGGGCGTAAGGAAGGTCCAGCCTAATGCAATGTGCGTGGGGGCGTTCTATTCCCTTGCTAGTGTAGAGGTAAAGCTGCAGGCCCTGTTCCTGTTCCTCCTCCCCTCCGTCATGTCATCGTGATCAAACATGTCTGTGTGTTTTCCTCTGACTTCCTGATTCTGCTCCGGTTGACAAACTCAGCCTGTATGTGCGGGCCCGCTCCTGCCGCCCTGTGTACATGCACTGCACACGCACACATATATGCCGCTATGTCCCCGGGCACCCCGTAATAACAACTGCCTTCCAACTGCTGTGCCTTTATTATATTAAATAAATATACACACAAAAAGTTCCAGTTACTTTTTGAATCCACACTTTTGTACACAGTAACTACACCAATACCAGCACTAATCTGTAATTTAGTTAGTACTTACTGAGCAAGTACATTAACCTTACTTGCCTGTCTTTTTTTTATTCACCAATGTTTTACCTAACTTTCTTTAAAACAAAGGAAGATATAGTATACACAGTAATGGAATGCCACCACTAGGGGTTTGCCCCGACCAAAATCACAACTACATGTTTAATCATTTACAGTTTAAACAAATATTGAAATCAGTGTGTTTTTGCAGGAATACCAAGACCAATATTACTGGGCCGTTTGGCCATATTTAAGGATATGTAAAGTCTACTTTATGCGGAGATGCCAAAATGTTAGGCACCCCCCCCAGCGAACTAGATTGCTAAAATTTTTCCCCAGGCTGCTAATCCTGTTAGGAGAGAACCACACCAAGCTATAAAAAAAACTAATAAAAGCTGTGCCGGCATCTCCTTACTTTGTTCCTTATTGCTTGGCATTCTGCGTATTAGATGAAATCTCAAAGGGTCCTTTAGACCGATTCGGCAGCTTATCGGCCCGTGTATGGGCACTAACGACGGGCCTGCCTGACCATCATCTGACCTGAAATCTGCCAGATGTCGATCAGGCATATTTGATTTTTAGTTGGATCGGGGACCACATCAGCTTGTTGATGCAGTCCCCAAACCAACAGACACCTATACTCGTCATTCTAATTCGATCGTTTGGCCCCAGGGCGAAATGACCGAATTAGCCCGATCGGGAGAAGATTTGCTCGCTTGGCAACCTCGCCAAGCAAGCGGATCATAACATGTAAGCCCACCTTTAGTTGCAGCTACTTGTCATGGCTACTAAACGGCAGACAATACCCTGCAATTGACAATACAGAGAATTACCCTGCTAAAGCACAGGTAGAGACTGTTATCAATAAATGATCAGCATTGTCTATTTCTGTAGTCACGACAAGTAGCTGCTACTCATAAATCTGCGTGTCTTCACCCTAAGGGCAGCAGCACATGGGCAAGAATAGGAGTCGCCGGGGAAAGCCCCTTGGCATCGCAGGCAATTTTGAAGCGATGCAAAGGGCTTTCCACCAGCGACTCTGTTGCCGGTGGAAAGCCTTTTTGGGGCAGTTTGTCGCCTGCAATAGCAGAGCTCTATTGTGGCTGACACAACTGCTCCATGGGTGCTTAAAAAGTAGCACCTCCTGGTGATTTAAGCTTTCCTTCTCCTTTAAATTCCAACCATTGACTATAAGGACGAAGACACAATGGGCTACTTAGTAGCAGCTACTAAACCCCAGAAAATACTGAGAATTGCCTCTGCTAAAACACACATAGAGAAAATTATCAGTAAATGATCAGCATCTATTTTTGTAGTTGTGACTAGTAGCTACTAATAGTAGCTCAGTCTGTTTTTACCCTGCATCACAGTGCTGAGTGCCACCCATGCACATCCTAGGAAAGGAGGCAGCAGGAAGTAAAACAGATAGGCTCTCCTAGTAGGGTTTTTGGAGAATTTTTCAGTAATTCAGACAGAACTTTTTTTTAGCACATTCCTTCTATGTTTTAAAGAGTAAAGCCTAAAAAGTGTGGGGGGATCATGTAATTTACACAATATAGAGAAGTATAGTATAAACATTTTATATGCACAAAAATACAGCTATTTGCAAAGGACTAAATGGAAAATTGAAAAATTGGTTGGAAATTACACATTCTATACAATTATTAATCTAATAAACTGCAAACGTCTGCAATGGAAGGAATGGCATCCTCCTATTAGTGTGAAAAAGGCAAGGCAGATTTCATATTGAAAATGGAAAAATGCAGTGTATGCTTAGTGATTAATGTTCATACTAATAAGACTGGACAATAAAACACTTGAAAAAGTGTGTCTTTGTGTGTTACAGGCAGGCAGTAGATGCTGGAGGGCCACTGGGACCGCAGAAAGGCTGCCATGTTGATAAAGACTGTGGGAAGGGGGTGGGACAAATTGGGGTGCTGGGGGCCTGTAAATGCAGGGACAACGGCAGGGACCCCTAAGGAAATTATTTAAAAGCATTTAACCAGCTCTTCCAACATCCATACTGTAGAACACAGCATCTACAAACTGTGGTTCTTTTATCCACAGACTGCTGATCCTATGATCAAAACAAAAAATTAGGCAAGCATAAAAATTAGTATAATGTGATCTTAATACAGTAAATATGGTGCCCTCTATCGTACCTGCTGCCTTTGCAATTCTGTAGCAATGCAGCATCCTGTTTTATTATACCCCCAGATGTTTTTGATTACTTTTATTCATGCAATGACAAGCCTAGTGCAGATGCTACAGTTTCCCTTTATACCTGCCAAAATATTAAGCTGAATATCTGAAACTAAGGACGCATTGAATCCATTATTCTGGATTTGGCAAATACAAAATGCTTCACAAAATATTCTGCCAAATACATAACCTAATAAAATTGCTGCTTTGCATATTGTTATCATGTCAAATGACAGTAACAGTTCAGATTTAGTTTATCTAAATGGTAAATATTCAGCTGAATCCTCCCATCAGCGGTTTACAGGGCATTCTGGAGTAGGGTGACCAGATCACTTGAAAATTCAGGGACTAGTCTAAAAAATCCAGCTAGAGGGGTTGAACTGATTGCAAATAAATGTAAATGCGATCACTGCAGCATGAATGTATTACACATGTCTCTTCATTTTCAAGTGATCTGGCCATCCTATTGTAGAAATAAAGGGTCCAATAGCAAAGGGGGCTCCAATAGATGTAAGAGTGGGTCCCAAAGGTGAGAGGATTGGTGGGGACTGAGCTTGGCTTGTGGAAGATTGTGGGTGTTCTTGAGCGATTGTGGGCAAAGTTACAGCACAAGTCAAGACTGGGGTGGATCAGGAATGTGGTTGCGCGTCCAATTTTTTATCATTGGGTCTCCACTTTACTTTTTGGCACGGCTCTCTGCACAGTAAGTTAAAAATGTGGGGCCCCCTGGAGGAGTGCCCTGCTAACTTAGTAATAAGGGGCCCTGTGATTCCTGAATGCAGCTCTGAATTCAGCAAAAAATTCAGGAAAAAAGTAATGAGGTTCTGCAAAATTATGTCTCTGTATTTCCAAAATAGCTTGTATACTGCAGTCACTAAGGAAATCTCTATAATAATCATAATAACCACACTTGACCCACGACCTGACCAAGTACCCAGATGACTCTTCCGGGCTAATTTTTTTGCTATTAAAAGAGAAGGAAAGGTAAAAACTAAGTAAGCTTAATCAGAGAGGTCTATGTATATACAACCATAAGTATCACAGAAAAGCTGCCAGAGTCCTCTATCAAAAGAAACACAGGATTTCTTGTCTCCTTTTTTGTAAACATGTTCTTAGGGTATCTGATTTCCTCTCTCAGAAAAAATCTTCATTCCTGGGGCCAGAGTCTGGGCAGTTCTCCCCCCTCCCACAAATATGCTAAGTACTCCCTCCCCCTTCCCATAGGAATGTGTGACCTGAGCTATAAAGGCTAGAGCTATAAGGCAGGAAGCTATGAAGACCAAGCTATAATGGCAGCTGCAATCTTAAGCAAACAAAGAAAGCTTCTAAGGCTGTTTACTCAGGTATGGTAATGCTTTCTGCAGAATAAATATAGTGTTCTAGGTGGTACTAATGTGGCAAATCTATTGGCAGTTAGGTTCTGTGAGGGGGTTTCAGTTAAGAAATTTAATTTATTTAATTTTAATCCAAAAAATAGCACATGATGCAAATTCTAGGCATTGTGCTATAATTGCAGGGGGGATTCACAAAAGTAGTGTTAACATGAGTTTAGCGTTATATTGGTGTAAAATGTTCCTTTTATGCCAGAAAACCATCAAAATTACAAATTTACAATCATTTGAATGCCAGCTTTTTCTTTTGATGCCACCCTGCACAAAAATGATTTTGTACTCCAGATTAGCATGGAGAAATTTGTGTAACCTTCTGAAATGACAGTTCACCTAAAAAGTGTGCAAAACTTCCATATTTACACAATGAATTAAGGGTTTTGTGAATGTGGTATTTTTAAAACTCCTTTTTAACATCACTCAATTTCAGTTTCCTCCTCTTTTGTTAATTCCCCCCTAAAATGAAGGACACAAGGCATAAACTTAAAGGAGAATGAAAGCCAGGACTAAAAAACCTCGTAATATTGAGTTACCATCCCTTTTGAAACACAATTTTAGATCTTCTCCCCATGCCTTTCAGATGCTCTGCATACATCCTGAACTTGACCATATTAGCCATGTAAGCAGGCGCCATTTTCAAAATATCATATGTAATTTCTTTGTATCATCTAAACATGTGTGCAGCACATTAAAATTGCGAACACATGGTGTAACATGGTGGTGATTTTGTTACCTAACTTAGTAGGTTCCATACTGGCCACCAGTGAATTAATTTAAAGGAGAATGCAAGTCAAAATTTAAAAAGCATACTGCCCAAAAGTCCTCTTATTGTTTAGTAAAAACACCACACTTTTGGCTCACCTAATCAAATATTTACTCAGTCACACTTACTTCACATTTTCTAGAACAGGCAGCCATCTCTAAAAAGGTTTTCTCCCTTCCTTTCCCTCCTTGCTTCATACTGCACATGTGTTTCATTCCCCCCCCCCCTTCCCTCTGCCAGATCCACTTCTGATTGGCTGGTGGGCATGTGTAGCTCAGAACAGGAGACAGGATCAAGTTACACACATGCTCAGAGAATAGGAAGGCTGCCGCTGGCAGCCTACAGGAAGGACAGAGAGATTTCAGTGATGTCACTGTAGTCTTCACACTACTGTAGGCTGCCAGCACCATATCTGAGAGAAGCAAGCAGGGATCTGGGAATTTAGATATGCAGTAAGTACTTAAAAAGAATGCCTTTAGACTTACTTTTAATTTATATTAACCTTTCGTTGTCCTTTAAATAGCAATTAAGGACCGTACTCAGACATTTTTGGAGACTCCCATTGTCTGCAGTAACAGCCCAATATCTGCTCCCTGTAATTTTCACCTGAATCAACGTTAATCCCGCCACTGAAAAACACTGACCCAAACCTGACCTAAAACTGACTAAAACTAACTAAATATCCTCAGAAACTAGCAGCATAAGGTAGATCTGGAAGAATGGCAATGGTGTAATAGACATGGCATTGTCATGGCCTGGCCTAGATTCACCAAGAACAAAAAGCCACCAGACTAGCATCTCTGTAACATGGGCTTGTGGGGTTTATGCAGTGCATCAGAAGAATTGTGGATCAGCTAGGCAATGTAAACTGAAGAAAAGGGAGTGTACCATTTGTAAATGAGGCACTGTAGCTGTAGTATCTACAAGTAGAACCTTTACCGGCAACTTGAAGTAATTAGTTCTTGTAGAATGTTAACAATATTTCAGGGAGAAATGTTGTCCTACTCTTCCATATAGATCCATATTGATGTTTGAGGGTAGTTGGTTATGCATAGCTCTTTTATGGGTCCATCATAACATCTCCATGAGTTTGAGGTCTGGACTTTGCCATTCCAAAACACTAAGGGGTATATATATCATGCTGTGTAAAAAGTGGAGTGAAGTATTTCCGGTGATTGTTGCCCAGGGCAACCAATCAGCAATTAGATTTCAACAGTTAGAAAATCAAAGCAAAGCATCTGATTGGCTGCTATGAGCAACATCAGCGGCAATGTTTTACTCCACTTTTTACACAGCATGATAAATATATCCCATAGCCATTTAGGTGTAAATTTGTAGGTGTACTGTCAGATAGCACCACATTTTGCTCTATAATTCTCTGGTATGAAGAGAAATTCATAGTGGACTCATTGCCTGTGAAATGTGCAGGTTTTGTGTCTTGGCAGTTTGTATGAGGTTCTTGTGTTATGTTGTTTTTCATCTTGGAAAGACAGGATTTTGTGCATTAGGACAAACTATTAATTGTCCGGAGGATGATTTTTCCAGAAATCTTGTGATCCTTTCAGATACAACATAGTCAACCTAACTGTGTTGCCATTGCATTTTAGAGTAAATGGGCTTTCTCTTGGCTATGTGTTCATGAAATATTTTATCAGTCTTTTTCTAATATTTGGGTCATGAAACTTAAATGGGTTGTTCACCTTTGTACAACATACACAAGTCTAAAGGTGGCCATACACATTAAGATCTACTTGCTTGGCGAGGCCGCCAAGTGAGCGGATCTTTTCCCGATATCCCCACCTACAGGTGGGCAATATTGGGCAAATTTATGGGGGCCAAGCGATCGAATTATAACGATGGCAAAGGGCGCATTGGGTTCCGATGTGGTTCCCGATCCGACTAAATTTTCTAACCTGCCCAAACGATATCTGCCCAATTTCAGGCCAGATATCGGTCGGGCATGGCCGTCGTTGCTGCCCCTACACAGGCCAATAAGCTGCCGACGGCAGCTACAATCGGCCAATGTATGGGCACCTTAACAGTTCACATTAAGAGAACAATCTTTTCCATATACATGGTTAAAGGGGTGGTTCACCTTTAAGTTAACTCTTAGAATTTTACAGAATGCCCTATTCCTAGCAGCTCTGCAATTTGTTTATTTTTTATAGTTTTTGAATTATTTGCCTTTCTCATCTGCCTTATTCCAGCTTTTAAATGGGGGTCACTGATCCCAGCAGCCAAAAACGATTGCTCTGTGAGGCTACAATTTTATTATTATTGTTACTTTTTATTACTTATCTTTCTATGCAGGTCCTCTACTATTCATGTCCCCATCTCTTGTTTAAACCACTGCCTGGTTGCTAGGGTAAATAAGACCCTAGCAACCAGATAGCTGCTATAATACCAAATGGAGAGATGCTGAACAAAAAGCTAAATAACTGAAAAACCAATGATTGTCCAGATTGTCTCAGAATATCAATGTCTACAACATATTAAAAGTTAATTTAAAGGTGAACTACCCCTTTAACTGAAATAAAATGTATAAATATACAGTATAAGAGCATTCTTTCAGAAGCACACAGAGCTAATCCTAGGTAAAGGTGCAGATGCTATTAATTCTGCTGCCTCAGGTCTACACTGATAAAACAATGAGAATAATGTGGAGAATGAAACTGCTAAGTTGCTTGTCACCTCACTGAAACTTCATTGCCAAAAAGAAGAGAAAGGGGATGAGCAGCTGTAAAGCTCAGAGAACTAGAGCAGCCTGCAGCACTGCCTTCCCGGCTTTGATGCCCAAAGCAGATTTCCTTATGTTCTTACACTCCATGCCCCCTCCCTCTGTGCAGGGCACCATGCCAGGCTTTAAATGACTGCGTGTCCCTATTGTGACCCACAAGTAAAGGTCTGAAAACACCTTACTTAATGTGAAAGGGTTAAAGGACTGCTGAAAAACAAATAAACTGTCTGAAATGTGGAAGCTGCCAGAGACTACAAGGCAAACACAATACCCACCTGGGGAGGATGGGGTTAAGGCTGAGCAGATTAATAACAAAAGGTAAAGCAAGCCTTTCTTACCTTCACCCCTTACCGAAGAGCCAGAGCTTGAACCGCTGCTTTTAGTCCTTCTACTTCGCTTTATGTCCCTGTCCCTGCAGTCTGTCACCCTGACGGGATGAGGAGCGGATAATGCTGCTGCTGAGGTAACTGGTCAGTGCCACCTTTTGACCAACCCGTGCCCGCCTGTCAGTGCTGCAGACACGCCGTCACTCACAGGGGCTGCAACTCTCACTGGCAGCCGGGCCATGAGATCATTATCCGGATCATGGCCTCTTCCCCTCCTGCTCAATCCTTCTGCCAACTCCTCCTCCTCCCAATTCCTCCTTGGTTTTATTTTTAATCCTGCTGTCTGTAGTTTTCCTCTGCTTTGCCACTTCCTCCGTGAAGAGGGTGCCAAAACCACACCTCCTACATAGTTCAGCTGTGAACAACTGCACAGGCTATAGAGAAAGAGAGAGAACTCCTTCCAATAATCCCCCACAGCGCTCACTCTGCTGCCTTTGAGGGGGATGCTTGCAGGTGACTGGTGTAGGTGCCGGTATAAAGGTGCCACAAAATGACAAAATGAGGGAGCAGCACATTTGTTTTCACTCAGAATCTGACCATACATATCCACATTCTCACAACTCCTCTCTAAAGAGCATCTTTTTTATTTTAAACACAGTGGGGACAGGGCAGGTGCCATGGGTGCAGTGAATTGTGGGTGAAGGTGTCAGGCAGTTCCCCCTTTCATTATTGGCCAGTAGAGGATTACTAGAAGGTTTCAGGCTGTTCAGCCCATATCAGCCAGTAATATGAAATTATGAAATGAAGAAAGTTTATATATATATATCTATATATATATATATATATAAGTCAAGCTGTGTCCGCACTCTAAACCAGTTTAACTGGTGAGTGCTGAAGTCAAAATATGTAAATACCTATAAACAGGACCAGCACTTCATTTCACAGCAATTCTTCTATTTATTCATTCACCGTGTGTGTGTGTGTGTGTGTGTGTGTGTGAATGAATAAATAGAAGAATTGCAGTGAAATGGTGTGCTTGTCCTATATATATATATATATATATATATATATATATATGTAAAACCTAGCGTATATTGGTGCACACCGGGAATCATTTAAAACATAACTTTTATTAAATAGTTAATACATTAAAGATCAGTCTAACATTTCGGTCTGCATCTAAGACTTCCTCTTGATAAAAGTCTTAGATGCAGACCGAAACGTTAGCCTGATCTGTAATGTATTAACTATTTAATAAAAGTTATGTTTTAAATGATTCCCGGTGTGCACCAATATACACTATATTTTCTTTTTTTCAATGCTCAGTTGGTTGCACCCGGGTCCATTGACTACGCTCAGGAGTGCTGAATCCATGCGTGTTATATATCTATATATATATAAATATAATTATGGTATTTTTACAGACAAACCCTCCCTCTCATTAAAAAAGCAACAAATCTGGCGTGTGTTTTAGTAAGACGTTTTACATATTGAGGGACAGACAGGAGATGATCAGGGAGTGGCTCCATTATCATTAGCCATAACTAGCTCTTATTCCTTGTACCACTTAATTAGCTGAAGTCTTTTCCATTGTCAGAGAAAGGTAAGTTAGTCAGGACCATATCGTTCCCATAGGAAAGAGAGCAGCCCAGAATTAGGAAGTACAGGTATTATCCAGAATGCTCGGGACCAAGGGTATTCCAAATAAGGGGTTTTTGCGTAATTTGGATCTTCATACCTTAAGTCTGCTAACAAATCAATAAAACATTAATTAGACCCAATAGGATTATTTTGCATCCAGTAAGGATTAATTATATCTTAGTTGGGATCAAATACAAAGCACTGTTTAATTTTTACAGAGAAAAAGGAAATCAATTTTAAAAATCTGAATTATTCTATTAAAATGGAGTCTATGGGAGACAGGCTTTCCGTAATTCAGAGCTTTCTGGATATCGGGTTCTAGATAAGGGATCCTTACCTGTACAGAGAATCAGTGCTTTTTAAGCACTATGGGGGGATTAGTAACTGAACTATAAATTAATGCACATTTGGACTTTTTTTTACTGGACATAAAGCTACCAGAGGTACCCCCCCAATCAATGAGCTCTAAGGGGTAATGCATATTAGCCCAAAGCAGCAAACACTATACATTTAATGATGACGAGTCCAAACCACTAATAAACTATGATAACTGACCATTGCAATTATCAAAACAATAGAATGATATAACAAAATATTGGTATTGTACAATTTATCTACACTGCAAATGGTTATTGTTTGTACTTTATTGCAGTTAATGTTTGTTTGTAACTGTCTTTGTTGGAAAAAGAAAATAAACATCTTTTTAAAAAAAAGTGAGCTCATAATGGAGGGCTGTGTCATCAGGGAGCAGTGGACATTGAAAGTAATTAAACATCTTATAGGGTGAAAGGGTAGACTTATAATGAAATGACAGATTTATTGCAAGGTTTATTTAGAAAACAACCATGGAAGCCACCTAGAATAAATAATTACCTAATTATTTAGCATTTAGTAAATCTACTTGCAATTATTTAAAGGAGACATTTCATATAACCTTCATATTCAGTTATATGATTCATCTTTCTTCAATCTATGTAATCTTGCAGAAAAAAAACGATTTGAATGCATTTTACCTGCTAAAATCGTTTTTATATCAGAGCTGCAGAGAGATCTTCACTCCTCTGAAGCTAAACTGAAATGAGAGATGGGAGTGTCTCTTCATTCTCCCACAGGAAATGGTCACAGCACTGACTGACAGGCTGAACTCTGCTGTAGCAGGGAAACCCCTCCCACCTCCCTGCCTGTGTATCTGTTACCAGTCTGCACATAGCTGTCCTGTGCTGCTGCCTGATCTTTACAAGTTGCAGGGAGTTGTTGCAGGAGAAAATACCAAAAAACGGCCAGTTTAGGTGTCAAAGTACAAGTTGCAGGGAGTTGTTGCAGGAGAAAATACCAAAAAACGGCCAGTTTAGGTATCAAAGTACAAGTTGCAGGGAGTTGTTGCAGGAGAAAATACCAAAAAACGGCCAGTTTAGGTGTCAAAGTACAAGTTGCAGGGAGTTGTTGCAGGGGAAAATACCAAAAAACGGCCAGTTTAGGTATCAAAGTACAAGTTGCAGGGAGTTGTTGCAGGGGAAAATACCAAAAAACGGCCAGTTTAGGTATCAAAGTACAAGTTGCAGGTAGTTGTTGCAGGGGAAAATACCAAAAAACCCAGTTTAGGTATCAAAGTACAAGTTGCAGGGAGTTGTTGCAGGGGAAAATACCAAAAAACGGCCAGTTTAGGTATCAAAGTACAAGTTGCAGGGAGTTGTTGCAGGGGAAAATACCAAAAAACGGCCAGTTTAGGTGTCAAAGTACAAGTTGCAGGGAGTTGTTGCAGGAGAAAATACCAAAAAACGGCCAGTTTAGGTGTCAAAGTACAAGTTGCAGGGAGTTGTTGCAGGAGAAAATACCAAAAAACGGCCAGTTTAGGTATCAAAGTACAAGTTGCAGGTAGTTGTTGCAGGGGAAAATACCAAAAAACGGCCAGTTTAGGTATCAAAGTACAAGTTGCAGGGAGTTGTTGCAGGGGAAAATACCAAAAAACGGCCAGTTTAGGTGTCAAAGTACAAGTTGCAGGGAGTTGTTGCAGGAGAAAATACCAAAAAACGGCCAGTTTAGGTGTCAAAGTACAAGTTGCAGGGAGTTGTTGCAGGGGAAAATACCAAAAAACGGCCAGTTTAGGTATCAAAGTACAAGTTGCAGGTAGTTGTTGCAGGGGAAAATACCAAAAAACCCAGTTTAGGTATCAAAGTACAAGTTGCAGGGAGTTGTTGCAGGGGAAAATACCAAAAAACGGCCAGTTTAGGTATCAAAGTACAAGTTGCAGGGAGTTGTTGCAGGGGAAAATACCAAAAAACGGCCAGTTTAGGTGTCAAAGTACAAGTTGCAGGGAGTTGTTGCAGGAGAAAATACCAAAAAACGGCCAGTTTAGGTGTCAAAGTACAAGTTGCAGGGAGTTGTTGCAGGAGAAAATACCAAAAAACGGCCAGTTTAGGTGTCAAAGTACAAGTTGCAGGGAGTTGTTGCAGGGGAAAATACCAAAAAACAGCCAGTTTAGGTATCAAAGTACAAGTTGCAGGGAGTTGTTGCAGGAGAAAATACCAAAAAACGGCCAGTTTAGGTGTCAAAGTACAAGTTGCAGGGAGTTGTTGCAGGGGAAAATACCAAAAAACGGCCAGTTTAAGTGTCAAAGTACAAGTTGCAGGGAGTTGTTGCAGGAGAAAATACCAAAAAACGGCCAGTTTAGGTATCAAAGTACAAGTTGCAGGGAGTTGTTGCAGGAGAAAATACCAAAAAACGGCCAGTTTAGGTGTCAAAGTACAAGTTGCAGGGAGTTGTTGCAGGGGAAAATACCAAAAAACAGCCAGTTTAGGTATCAAAGTACAAGTTGCAGGGAGTTGTTGCAGGAGAAAATACCAAAAAACGGCCAGTTTAGGTGTCAAAGTACAAGTTGCAGGGAGTTGTTGCAGGGGAAAATACCAAAAAACGGCCAGTTTAGGTGTCAAAGTACAAGTTGCAGGGAGTTGTTGCAGGAGAAAATACCAAAAAACGGCCAGTTTAGGTGTCAAAGTACAAGTTGCAGGGAGTTGTTGCAGGAGAAAATACCAAAAAACGGCCAGTTTAGGTGTCAAAGTACAAGTTGCAGGGAGTTGTTGCAGGGGAAAATACCAAAAAACGGCCAGTTTAGGTATCAAAGTACAAGTTGCAGGGAGTTGTTGCAGGAGAAAATACCAAAAAACTGCCAGTTTAGGTGTCAAAGTACAAGTTGCAGGGAGTTGTTGCAGGGGAAAATACCAAAAAACAGCCAGTTTAGGTGTCAAAGTACAAGTTGCAGGGAGTTGTTGCAGGAGAAAATACCAAAAAACGGCCAGTTTAGGTATCAAAGTACAAGTTGCAGGGAGTTGTTGCAGGGGAAAATACCAAAAAACGGCCAGTTTAGGTGTCAAAGTACAAGTTGCAGGGAGTTGTTGCAGGAGAAAATACCAAAAAACGGCCAGTTTAGGTGTCAAAGTACAAGTTGCAGGGAGTTGTTGCAGGAGAAAATACCAAAAAACGGCCAGTTTAGGTGTCAAAGTACAAGTTGCAGGGAGTTGTTGCAGGGGAAAATACCAAAAAACAGCCAGTTTAGGTGTCAAAGTACAAGTTGCAGGGAGTTGTTGCAGGAGAAAATACCAAAAAACGGCCAGTTTAGGTGTCAAAGTACAAGTTGCAGGGAGTTGTTGCAGGGGAAAATACCAAAAAACCCAGTTTAGGTATCAAAGTACAAGTTGCAGGGAGTTGTTGCAGGGGAAAATACCAAAAAACGGCCAGTTTAGGTATCAAAGTACAAGTTGCAGGGAGTTGTTGCAGGGGAAAATACCAAAAAACGGCCAGTTTAGGTGTCAAAGTACAAGTTGCAGGGAGTTGTTGCAGGAGAAAATACCAAAAAACGGCCAGTTTAGGTGTCAAAGTACAAGCTGCAGGGAGTTGTTGCAGGGGAAAATACCAAAAAACGGCCAGTTTAGGTGTCAAAGTACAAGTTGCAGGAGAAAATACCAAAAAACGGCCAGTTTAGGTGTCAAAGTACAAGTTGCAGGGAGTTGTTGCAGGGGAAAATACCAAAAAACGGCCAGTTTAGGTGTCAAAGTACAAGTTGCAGGGAGTTGTTGCAGGAGAAAATACCAAAAAACGGCCAGTTTAGGTGTCAAAGTACAAGTTGCAGGGAGTTGTTGCAGGGGAAAATACCAAAAAACGGCCAGTTTAGGTGTCAAAGTACAAGTTGCAGGGAGTTGTTGCAGGGGAAAATACCAAAAAACGGCCAGTTTAAGTGTCAAAGTACAAGTTGCAGGGAGTTGTTGCAGGAGAAAATACCAAAAAACGGCCAGTTTAGGTGTCAAAGTACAAGTTGCAGGGAGTTGTTGCAGGGGAAAATACCAAAAAACCCAGTTTAGGTATCAAAGTACAAGTTGCAGGGAGTTGTTGCAGGGGAAAATACCAAAAAACGGCCAGTTTAGGTATCAAAGTACAAGTTGCAGGGAGTTGTTGCAGGGGAAAATACCAAAAAAACGGCCAGTTTAGGTGTCAAAGTACAAGTTGCAGGGAGTTGTTGCAGGGGAAAATACCAAAAAACGGCCAGTTTAGGTGTCAAAGTACAAGTTGCAGGGAGTTGTTGCAGGGGAAAATACAAAAAAAACCCCAGTTTAGGTGTCAAAGTACAAGTTGCAGGGAGTTGTTGCAGGGGAAAATACAAAAAACCCCCCAGTTTAGGTGTCAAAGTACAAGTTGCAGGGAGTTGCATGTAAAAAAAAAAACTCATAGCTATTGCAGAACGTAATACTGATGGGCAGGGACACTGTAGGATTGGGTGCAGGGAGTTGTAACTATATATAATTGGAACCTAACATGGCTGCAGGGAGTTACAAGCAAATAACACACATCATTTATCATTAGGTACAGTCTAATGAATAAACAGATCTGACTCCTTCATTGTAAATAACGTTTTTTTTGATTTGGTAAATAATTTTTTTTTTTTAAGAAAGAGAATCAAGGTGCCTTACATTCCAGCATGTCACAGAAGCAGCGAATCTTCCTTCAACTGAGCTGCTAGTCAGGAGAGCAGGGCCGGCCGGGAGCAGCACTGAGAAGGACCCCAGCGTGACTGACGTGGGCGGGGAAATGACGTCATCAAAGGCGCCGCCCACGTCTCACGCCCACTCCTCTCTCATTGGCTGCAGCGTCTGTATAGGAAAGAAGCCAGGGCCGGCGGCCCAAACTACAGACAGACTATTTTCCAGCCGGAAGCCCTGTGAAAGCCCTGTGAAAGGGAGGGGCTTTAGCATATGTGCGGGGATTACACAGCCTTCTTCAACAGTAGGTATAAAATACACTTTATTTTATTCAATTTTAGAGTGTTAGCTGCAATTTAAGATAAACTGAAAAATTATGGTATATGTCTCCTTTAATGTTTTGATTTGCAGCCACCCAGTTTGTGGTTCAAACAGTCCAACCAAGTAGACGTCTGATGATGA
The DNA here is from genome assembly GCF_000004195.4 of Xenopus tropicalis. Lineage (NCBI taxonomy): Eukaryota > Metazoa > Chordata > Amphibia > Anura > Pipidae > Xenopus > Xenopus tropicalis. The sequence goes on from NC_030677.2 coordinate 128,306,438, forward strand.
ACAGAGGAAGGCCTCAGCAGAAATAAAAGCACAAAATAACAGAAACATTAAAAATGTAGCCTCACACAACAACAGATTTTGGTTACTGGGCAGAATAGACAAAGGCAAATAACTGAAAGGATAAGACCTTCTACTTATAGGCCAAACTATAACATGCTAAAAGTGAATTTGAAGCTGAACGTCCCCTTTAAAATTATATAAAAGTATAATGTTTGGTAACTTTGAAAAATAAGACCTAGTTTTTACTGCAGTGAGTTTACGTTCAGCTCTGTAGTGTTTTGCTCTGTATCTTTCATTAATGATGTTCAAATGTTTTTGCCAGATATAGATCCACTGGGAAATTCCACATTTTGCCACTGGCAAATATTTTTGCAAAACTGCCGCAGAAATTTGGAGTGCTAATTTTCACTGAAAAAGTTGATACTGAAAAAAGACCATAGACCCCAATGTATTTAGCACAGAAAAAGTAGTTGTGAAAAAAAAGTTACCAAAAGAAAGTCACTGTAAAAAAGACCCATAGACTCCAATGTATTTTGCATGGAAAAATTTGCTATGAAAAAAGTCACCATGAGAAAGTTCCTAGTAGTTAGTGGTATCACTTGTGTCACATGATTTATTAAAACTTGCATACCCCTGTTATAAAATAGAAAGATATTAGGAGGCACCTTAAAAGTGCTCAGCTTGCAGCTGCATGATTATTATATGATCATTGAACTATATAACCCCTCTTATTAAGAATAGGGGATGCACAATTCAGCATCAACATTATTCAACATTATTACCATTTCCCATTTGTTTATATAACAACAGCAAGTTGACCCTCAAGACATCAGCCTTCTCTTAATGTCTTAAGAAATGTAAAGAATGATTCATCTGTCCCTATAAAGCAGTTCCTGCCGTCATATGTCAAGGTTTTTATTTCTTAGTACAGAATAATTATTTGTAATAAGTCAGAAGCTCTCTGGAAACTGTTTTTCTGCAAATGGTATCTCAAATGAATGTTGAGATCTGCAGCAATATTTTATCATTTACATCCTTTAAAGTATTTGATTGTTTCTGTTTTACTTAGCATTGCGTTTCAACTATACAAAGCATGTGTATTGCAGACCTATTTCCCAGAATTCTAGCATAGTTGCTGGTGCCAGCAAAGTAGGGTGTACACACTTGTGCATGATTTACCGATGCAGACACAAATTTGCAGCTATGATTTCGTAGGTGTCAGTTAGTTGTGTTTGTAGGTCCTTTTAGTGCATTTTCTTTGCCTTAAAAGGAGCACTGGGGCATGTTTAACATATTGGCACCCCCAGTGTATTTGGCATTCCTTGACCTTTAAATGTACTGTATCAGCAAAATTGTATTTTTCTAGTCAGGGTCAGACTATCCCCCAGGCACCTAAAGAAATCCTGGTGGGCTCCACCACCCAGGTTCATCAGGAAGGAAGTGGGGGGGGGCTTACAGCAGATGGTGGTGTATGCCACACAGTACAGTAGTGTATGCAATGATGTTTTTTTTTATTTGATTTTGGCATTTATTATTATTTGTGGCATTTATCAAGGTTTCTAAAGCTGTGATCTTTGTTTTAAATTGTTCTAGCCCAAGCCACCCTCTGTTTTTCTGCCTTTATATAAGGGGTACGAATTTTCAATTTCATGTTAATCTGAAATAGTCTATCGACTCTAGTGGTTGCATCTAGTTTCCCTATTGTTCACCACCCTTTGCCAGTTTTTAGAAGCAAATTTACCCATATTTTGAACTAAAATTGCGGAGCTACACAGGTAAAAATAGCACAAATAAACATGTCACATTGATGACCCCTTTAGTTTGAATGGTTTATCATATGACACTGTTATTTTATTACTTAAAGCTGCCAGATGGCGGGGCTAAAAGGACTGCTTTTTCCTCTTCCAGCATGTAGTCAAAAGTAAATAATTTCTAATGGCAAATATTAGCATACAGTATGTTTAACGTTAAATACGAGAAGACCCTTTTGTTCCTATCTATATGGAAATATGCATGTTGACAATAAGTATATCTTTAATTATCTCATTATGCATGTTATTACAAATATATATATATATATATATATATATACACACACATATTCTACAGATTTTTTTTCACGGAAATAAATGCAGATAAGTAATGGTTAGAGTGCAGTAATTATATAGCTGCAGTCTGTAAATCTATGCCAATACTGTCAGTAACAGTAGCTGTAGTATGGTAAATTTTTACATGTGCATGTACCCCTGACCAGTGCAGTTTTTTGCTAAATGGAGCACCTGCCCAGGATGCTCCTTTTAGCTTACAATCACATGAGGGGGGTGCCTAACCCCCCAGTCTTTGAACCTTTCCTTCCCCTTTATTGTAACAAAGCTCCAAACATAGTCTTCAAAGGTTTTCATTTGTTAATTTTAAGTGTATGAAATGCTAGGAACTTAGTTACCTTATTAGAACTGAAGATGAATTGGATGAATGTTGAAATGTTTTCAAGATTACTCAACAAGCCTACCTGCTTTAGACCTATCACTATAAAATATATTGTTATTCTAGCCAGAAATATCTCTAACCATGTTCCATTTGAGTTAGATGGACATAGGGGTGGTGGGACTATTCAAAAAACTGTTCTGCATGAATATGAACAAGATCTTTCATAATCCCTACATCTTGAATATAGACTGACTAGTAAATAATTTAGAATTATTTAGTTATGATTTTCCTTCAGTACCCAGATTCTGGATATAATATGAAAGTTAATAGATACATCCAGATATGTCCCAAGTGAAAACTCCACAGTGGGGCTTAGGGACAAACACCTGGCATAAACCTGTGAGCTCTATATCTGCCCAGTATCTCTAACCATGTTCCTAGCCAGAAGTATCTCTAACCATGTTCCATTTGAGTTAGATGGACATAAGGGGTGGTGGGACTATTCCAAAAACTGTTCTGCATGAATATAAACAATATGTTTCATAATCCCTACATCTTGAATCTAGACTGACTAGTAAATCATTTAGAATTATTTAGTTATGATTTTCCTTCAGTATCCAGATTCTGGATATAATCTGAAAGTTAATAGAGCTCTTGCTCATCTACATTTATTCTGTGCATATAAATGAAAATTGTTGCATTTTCTCTAGACTGTCATTTCACCATACAGAAGAAGTGAGACAATTTGCATGATTTTGCTTATAATTTTGAGTAGTTGACTCCGAAAAAAGAAGCTTTGATGAATCTGCTGGAGCTATACTTGATATTAAATTGTGTGCATCTGCCAGAAGGGGGAAAATAATTCTTCATCTTGCAACAAACTGTGACCTTGAAAAAGCAAAGTAATGATTAGTCTGCTGAGCATTTCCGAAGGAAAACTCCCAGTAACACTGTATATTAGAAACTTTCACTGTAAATTCATACTGTAAATTCATACATGCAACTCTTACAGAAGTCAGACATACATTTCACTTGGGTCAGGTCATCTTACCTCTTCTTCTCTGCTTTCAACATACTACTGTATTTTGCTTATCCTTGCCAATATATCCTAACCAGGATTCCTACCACAAAAATATTACCATTGATGCACACAGTCAAAAAGTATTATCAGGTTGACGTGATTGCCAACCTGTTTGTCCCTATTTATTGCAATGCCGGGGATAACTGCTATGTCATGGAAGATACTGGATAACTCTTATCAAGCAGCAGTGGGAACACAAATGTTCAGCAATATTGCTTCAGAATTGCTCCCCATGTATAAGGAGTATGAGGATGGGCATTCGATATCTGAATTAGTTGCAGCAATGTTCATTTCACAATCACTACTGTGTTTAGTATTTATATTATTACTATGATTCCATTGATTTCATTTAAAGGACACGTCAACCCCAAAAATAATTTTTTGCCTAATAAAAAAAACTTAATTCTAATCATGTTTACAATATACATTCATTACATATTTGTTATGGTTTTTGAGTTATTTGTATATATAACTGCTATTAAAAGCAGTGTTTGCCTGTCCTTTCTATTCTCTGCCCTGTTGGCTCTGGCGTTTGAAACAATGTAATAAACACCAGCAGAGTTTACAGACCTGCCTGGAGGAGCCTGGCACTTGCAACAATGTTTAAAAAGTAACAACCAGGAGTTCAGCAAATGCTGCTTTCTATAGCAATTACATTTACAAATAACTTTTAAAGCACTAATAATGTTTAATAAATTGATATTGGAAAGTTGCTTAGAATTAAGTTTATTATTATAATTAGTATTATAATTATTTTTGGGGTTGACATGTCCTTTAAAAGTTCTTTGCAGATGACCACATTTAATTTGCAAATGCCACATTTAATAATGCAGCCCTGCTCTGGAGTTTTTGTACTACAGCTAACTGCCATCTTGGTAGTTTTCTATTGCTTGGAAATGTATAAAGCATAGCGTTCTTATGTTTGCCATTACATAATTGAATAGTATTGCTTGAAAGGCACCAGGGTACCCAAGTGCATGACGCGGTAAAAACTATGAATGCTAATGTGAACTACCTTTTAAAAGAAGTGTTTGTTTATAAAAATAGTATGTGTAATTCGCTTCAGATTTTCACAGCTTCCTATATTTGTCTAGAATAGATGATAAGCAGGGTTGATTAGCTTGGTGCATGCACTTGATAGTCTTGCTAGGCCCCTTGCTCTGCACTTATTTAATGATGCCTAATATGTAAGGATGAATAGCCAGGAAGAGCGAGGGGAAAGAAAGAGAGAACATATGACTATGGGGAAGGGGTAGACAAAGACAAAAGAGAAGAAAACTGCAGAGGAGCAAGAGCAGTAAAAATGAGAAGGGTAGAGAATTGAAGAGGAAAGGAGAAAAGGGAAAATTGTTTCATACTTTCCGTGATTTTCCTTTCCTGGCCACTCCATGTTTACATTCTCTGGGATAACCCCTCCCCTCTGCTCCCATCAGAAGGACCCTCCCCAAAGCTTTAAAAGACCAATACTACCCCCTCTCCAGTCAGGCCCGGATTTGTGGAGAGGCCACAAAGGCCCGGGCCTAGGGCGGCAGAAGCTTAGGGGCGGCATGCCGCCCCGCCGCAATAAAATTTTGTAAATTTGGCTCCCATACGGAGCAGTCGGGACCTCTCCCCACTGCTCCATATGGGAGTTTAAAGGAGCGCATGCGCACTCGCGGCTGCGCGCGGGGGGGGGGGTTATTGTGCGTTCACGCATTCGCACTGGGGGGCGCGTGTTTACGCATGCGCACGGGGGGGGGGGCAACAGTGGCGGCCTCGGGGCGCCCAGAAGAGAAATCCGGCCCTGTCTCCAGTGTCTAGTAATGAGCTTCTAGAAACTACAAAAAGAGGGTGGGAAACTGTTGATATGGAGTGGCCAGGAAAGAAAAATCACATGATTACATGTTTGCATGATTACAATTTTCCCTTTTCCTGGCCACTCCATGTCAACACCCTCTACATAGCAGGCTAATATCCCCAAATAGGAGGGTAACAGTTCCACAAAGGAAGGAAGGATCCCAGAATATAATTCTATTTCATCTATTCCAGATACATCCCAAGTGAAAACCCCACTGTGGGGCTTAGTAACAAACACCTGGTATAAATCTGTGAACTCTATATCTGGCCAGGAATCTGGACTGAAATAAAACAGGAATGAGAGCCAAATGAATAGCCAGAGTAAGGACTAGAACTTTATAAAGGCAAAACCCACAACACAATAATGATACTGAATGTGCAACCCACATCTGAGGACCATATATTTTACAGATAAGGAAAAGGATAGCAACAGACCATAAACTCTTCTCCCTCCCACTACTTACCAGCACGCCTGTAATAATATGCTCTCCCTGCGATCACTACTGGAAACAGCTAAAGTAGAGAACACCTACGGAAAAGACTTAGCAGGGGAAATTAACACAGTCAACGACATTCTACATGTACTAGACCTGGACAAGCTATTGCAGATAGCTATCTTGTTTCCCCCTGCAAAACATATGCATCTTTTAGATAATATGTCTCCCCCATCGATGTCTACAGAGTGCATAAGGGCCTACATATATCCTACCCAAAAATTACCTCAACCTTGGAAAAGACTTGTGAGGAAGGCAGCTGGCTCTGAAACCTGGAATCCTCCATTTAAAGAAAAAAAATGATGCCCCAATATAGGAAAAAAAAGAAAAGGAGGCCGTAAGGCTCGGGCCGCTAACTAAGTCTGCATTTCCTGATGCTTAGCTAACTGCCACCTCCCTCTTCCATCTGTAAAAATGAAGAGGAATGCAGGGGCCACACACACCACTGCCCCCAAATGCTTTGTAAGAAAGCCCAGTAAGGGGGGGGGACTAGCCCCTGCCACCAGACCTGCTAACCGCTGCCTGGGAGGGCACATGTATCAAGGACAAACAAGTGATACAAACCATAGCACCACAGTGCCCTACCTGATCCCAGAGCCCTAACATTAAGGACTCCAAACCAATGAGGTAATGTACTTGGGAGCATAAAAGTGTTGACATGGAGTGGCCAGGAAAGAGTTTTAGAAAAGGACAGAACAGAAAAAAATTAAAGAAGTATAGAGGAGAATGGAATGGAAGAAAGGAAAATGAAAGAGTAGAATGTTCTGCCTGTTCAACCAGTATTTACTAAAATCTAGTATTTATATCAAGTCAAGCAATTTCTAGGTTTCTAGCTGCACATAATTACCCAAAAGCTTTTAAAGCACCCTGCCACAGAAGTATGCATGTCTTGCTCATGTAATCAGTCACTGTATAAATGCTTAGAATAACCTTTTAATCTGTGGAAAATGTATTTTTTCTACATTCAGAGATGCGCTGCAAAATCAAAAACATGTAGATTTCTAAATCAAATTAAAGACAAGTAAAAGCAAAATCAAATTATAAGGTGCTTCATTTCATATCAATGAATGGTAATAGAATGTCTCTATAATATGATTTTGGCATTCTAGACTGAGTATGTTCAATTGATTGTTCTCCTTAAAGGTAAAAAGTAAGTAAGCTTTGTCAGGTCTATGTAAATACAGCCATAAGCACTCACAGAAAAGCTGCACTGAATCAAAAGAAACACATGATTTCAGTCTTCTTTTGTGTGCACATGTACTTCGGTATCAGACTTCCTCTCTCAGAAAAATCCTTCATTCCCAGGGCCAGAGTCTGCGCAGCTCTCTCCTCTCCTTTTTCTGCTCCCCCTTCCCATAATAATTCATTCCCCACACACCATCAGAAAGTATGATCTGTGCTACCAACCCCTAGAGCTGCAACACAGAAGCTACTGTGACCAAGCTAAAATGGCAGCTGCTATCTTAAACGAACAAAGGGAGCTTCTAGGGCTGTTTACTTAGGTATGGTAAAGCTTTCTGCAGCGTTCTAGATTGCACTAATGTGGCTAAACTATTGGCAGTAAAATGTAAAGTAAAATGACTTTCCTTCTCCTTTAAAAAACTATTTTGGCCATCATGGCACTAATTAGGTGTTTGGAATATTGAAGATCAATTAAATGGCAATTTAAACTAAAATGGGGCACAGGTTGCATAGCAGATAATGGATATGCTCTGTATTGTACAATGTTGTTTTAAAGAGCTTAGCTTTTCTCTGCTATGAAACCTGTGGCTTTTCTCCTGTTTTCCAACTTGAATGGACACAGCAGCTTGTGTATATAAACTATAGTATTGCTCTTGAAGCAAAGACACAACTTTCTACTAGTGTAGGGCAACAGTACGCTATATTTTCATTACTTTAAAACACTTTCATTTTTTGGTGTTACTGTTTCTTTAAGTCTTTTGGGTTCAATATGTACTAGCTTTGCACACTTGTATTACTGCATTGTGTTTTGTCTCTGCTGTTTGCTAGAAGCTATAATCTCTTGAAGTCCCATAGTTCTTTAAGTGTGAATACATTCTAAATATGTACCTAAACGAAATGCTATACTAAGAATGGGGGACTTATATTTTGTGTTATATCATAAATAACTGCCCTGCTTTTTTTAAGTATTGAATGTACTACTGCCTGCAATTTCAAAGCTCAATAATATTTGCACAAAAAAGACTTGAAATCAGTAATTCCATAAGGGCTTATTAAAATATCTTGTTTACCATGACTTCCGCTTGCTATTTTATGCACCTAATTATTAGTATAATGCTCTTGTGGATTATCATTAAACAACATATCAATTTCACAGTTCTACAGTAAACTCCTGGGGATAAATTCAGATTTTGGCTGTTTTTAAAATATACAGTGCCTGTGCACCAGGGAGCAAATTCATTTTTGCCACAACTCTGTCCCTTCTCTGCAATGCTAAAAGCATTTCTGTTGCTAAATAATCCATTATTACATACATTTCTTTCATCCTAATGCAATTAGGGGTTATAGGTCCTAAGTAGTGATGAGCGAAGCGCATTGAAGTCAATAGGCAACTTTTTTTAGTGCAACAAATTTTTACACACGCAACACTTTTTACACTCAACTTTTTTTCTTACTCCAGATGCATTAAAATCATTGGGTGTTTTATCTCACTCAAAATGCATTAAAGTCAATGGGCCATGACATTTTTTCTTAGTGACTTTTTTGTCTTTTTTTTTCCCATGACAATGTTTTGCCACAGTTTCACTGAAAAATTTGCAGATGGTGAAATGCGGAATTTCCCTTCAAATCCATGTCTGGCAAAAAATTTTTGCTCATCACTAGTCCTAAGTTGAAGGAACACTTGCTAAATTGAGAAAATATAGATTGCTATATCTATATAAGTTCAACCAAAGTAATTTTCTGAATATTGTAATGGCATTTTAGCATTTAAAATGTATAATATTTGTTTAAAATATTATAATATCCAAAGCTATTGTGATACTAAAATCTAGTTAGTATTGATGTTGGTATATATAGTTTATGTATGTGAGTGTATAGACAGGTCAGTATGGGTTTATGTATGGGTTCACCTGTAGGGGTTGAACTTGATGGACTTTTGTTGTTTTATAACCCAACTTAACTATGTAACTATATAAGTAAATCCTGCCTTCCATTTTGAAATAGTGATTTTGTAGTTCTTGCCTGTACTTAAAGGGATAAAATAAATAAATAATGCACTCTATCAAGTCTGAGCTTTCAGAAGGAGCCAGTTCTTATATCTACTACTTTTAGGAGCTATCTTGCTATCTTTCCATTGTTCTGCAGATCGACTACTGGTGATATCACTCCAACTTGCAGTATGACTGAAGTTTATCAGAGCACAGGTCACATGGCTGTGGCATCCTGGGAAATAAAGAATATGGTTAGCCCCATGTGAAATTTAAAAATTAGATATAAAAAAAAAATCTTTTTGCACTTTTGAAAAATGGATTTCAAAGCAGGATTCTGCTGGCGAAGCTCTATTAACTGATGCGTTTTGAAAAAAACATGACAGTATTCCTTTATGTTACCCAGAAATATAAAGAGACAGAATTAAGCATTGGCCAAGTCAGAATAAAAAGCATTGTAAGTAGACAGCTGGAATACAACTAATTGATTTTCCCAGTCAGATTGGGGACTGCACTTCCATATTGGTGGAAAGATGGTGTATGGCCACCTTTAGACTGACCAAAATTAATTCTACATATTACAGGAGACTACAACCCATGTCTGCTTCCCCCTCATCCTGCATGTATGAGACACAAATAACAATATGGCACTGAAAACTGGATTTTGAACAACCTATAACCAATAATTTGTGGTATATTTATTGGGATTCGTATAAAATGTAATGTAGTACCATATTCACCAAATGTTCATTGTAAAGCATAGCCTACATATTTACTTGAACAATCTATGACAATAATCTATCTTTTTCTCTGAATTAGTGATGTATTGTAGTCTTAAATTAGTTAGTGGTAATTGCACTAAAGGCAGGTAAATTTGCTCCTTGTAAAGCTGGCCCTAGTGTGTGGTTGGGACCTTCGATTGTATCGCCACTTAGAAAATGGCCAACATATTGCATATGCTAATTAGGATTTGGTTCATTGCCTGAATCTTTCATAAAGGATTCTGGGTTCTACCAAATCCCAAAATAGTGGATTCTGTGCATCTCTAACACATACATACAAACACACACAACTATTATTCAAGCAGATATTTAAAACATCTTTTTTTAAAATCTAAGATAAGAGCTCAAGTTGGAATTTTGCCCTTCAGGAGTAAATAAACACACAGTGAAACAGTAAAAACTATACTAAGAGGGGCATGACTATATTTACAGCACCTGCCTATGTATACCAATTTTTATTATCATTTTTAACTAAAATTCTAATCTTTCATGTGCCTGCTTAGTGCAAACCATATAATCAACAAGATGGCCAGCCAGAACAAGCCAGCAGTTACACATAAGGAGAATGTTCTTATCTATATGTCATCTACATTATCAAATGTACCAAAAAAAAAAGGAAAAAAAGGTATTATGCAGTCAAGTGTCAAGTGGTGTAAAACTTTTCTCTTTTCTCCTGCATTTTGGAATACTGACAACAGTTCTCTGGTTTTGATCATAAAACAAGCCAGCTAGCATCCAAACCAGTATATCTTGCTTAGTAAATGATGGATCTTCCAACAATAAGGCAGATAAAAGGGAAGCATACACCTAGACTGTCTTAAACTAGGATAAGACATGTAAAAGTGCAATGCGCAGACCTTCACTATGAACATTTTCCATATTAAAATAAATTGTGACCCATTCTTGCAGATCTCTGTTTTTAAATCACTCAACAGTGCTATTACAGTTGCAGAATTGTTCATCTCAGCATTGATATCATGTCAGGATGGTATTGCTCCTTGGTGTTGTCATTAGTTCTGGAATATTTGATATATTCATATTGCAAGAAATAAATCATAGCACAGAAGCAAGACATCTGCACATAGCCACTGAGGTATATTTTTAAGGTGACTTTTATACAAATTCATACACTCAACTTATTTTACATCTGTTTTTCCAATGCCTGGGGTAGTAACAATGTCACTGATGATCATGTATAATTATTTACCACTTCACACACACAAACACTTTCACAAAACACAGCCAACATATTTTTAATGATCTGCTTTCAGTATAGTTAAAATTAAAAATATATACCATATTTTAATAAAGATAATTGCCACTATTTTGTCAGTATTTTTGTCAGTATTAAAATATTTAATTTAATATGCACTTTTATGTTGGTTGTAGCAAACCCTTTTGCTCAAAAGAGTTGTTCTCAAAGTTTGATACATGCAACAAAAGCAGTATAGCCTTTCTTTTGTGCAATAGGCTTGCTATAAGGATATCTTGAATCCTCATAAATTGACAGTTGCTTAGTGCATTATGACAATACATACCATACATGCCATTATCAAAATCTAATTTGGGGGTCAACTCTAAGCCACTATGGTTAGTATCAAAAAGCATCCAAAATTCCTGGCATCTTCATTAAGTTCTGGTTTAACAGATAGCACAAAATTGCCACATATCTAAAAGGTACTAAACCCTGCTGTGCTGCAATGCTCAACCAAACTTTACTTTGCTGTTGCTGGACTACAAATCCCAGAACAATTTAACATATAATGAAGGTTGAGGCATGCTTGAAGCTGTATTCCAGCAACATCAGGGTTGTATTCTTAAAGCAATATTGCACAATAAAACTTTTTCAAAACTTTCCCGAAATATCTCCAGGGCCAGGGGCTGCATTAAAATGCAAGAAATCCTCCAGTGAGAATCCCAGCTAATCTGGAAATCTGGCACCATGTTCTTTGTTCCGGCAATTTGGGTTGGGAGCATTAAGCACAGTTTTTGACCAGTAGAATTATCATTGGTGAATTTTCTTGCATTTATAATTACGTTTTTGGCAACTTCTATAGAAAAATTAGGGGGCACAGCGGGACTGTGCTATGGTAGGGTTTACAACCCCTTTAAAATGGCTTATGGAAAAGGCAGTGAGTTGCCTTTTCCTATGGTACATCTGATAGAATTTAACTTGGTCCAACTTCACACACCATGGTTGTTCCAAGGTAGCATTCTGGCTTTTGCCTATTGCTACACAATATAGTTAATTTTGTAAGAGATGATGCAAAATGAATCTACAGTTTTGTGTTGTCATCTTCTTGACCTTCCAAATACTGGCATGACAATAATTCACTTCTCCCTAGCTAGTGATTCAGTAGCAAACACTAAGGTGGATAATTATTATAGTGGGTAAGCCAATATCACCAATGACGTTGGCGGATGCCCCTAAAAGTACAGTTAAGATGCAGAGGACTCATTTCTTGTGCAGCTTCAAAGGAATTACAAAGATACAGTGAGTCAGAATAAACTGTTTATAATATTTTGTTATACAACATACAGCATGACAAAAAGATTTCCTAAACTGTGCTTGTTTACAGGATAGTGTATAGGATAATGTAGTCATAAGTGTGAAGCTCAATTTAAACATGTACAACTAGAGAAACACCTGCTTCTCTAAAATGGCAATAGACATGACCACTGCTTTCCAGACTTTTTCATGAGAACTTCTAACAATTCATTAAGGTAAACATTTAAACCAATGTGCCTGAAAATAATGTTATAATTACAAACTGAAGCATGAGATACATATTAAATCTATATCTAAAATTTTGATTCAGAATATGCATTAAAAATGAAATATCCCTGGCCAGCTGAGCCACAGACATAAATAAAGTAACAAGATTTCGGGAAATGTATGAAAGACAGGAATATAAAGTACACTACAATGAAATATTCATAGCTGTGGTTTTTACAGACCTCCAATATTTACATGATTTACACTAGTTTTTGTGTGTTCTGGACTTCACGATGTATTTTGAAATAATAAGAAATACAGAATTACAATTCATGTGCCTCAGTCCTAGGAAAGAAGAGGCAACCTTTAAACAAAACTATTTTTAGAACATACTTTAACTGTAGAAGAAGGCAGCCTACTGATAATTACTCTCATCAGCAGATAACATATTGCTGAGATGTATATACTCAGAGATGCACAAACATACAAGAAATAACATACAGGAATGGATTGCCAGTTTGTTACAGGCACAGAAGAATTCACCACTGCACGACTCCATACACTATGTTGTGCATATCAATATTTAATCTTGGGGGGGGGGGGGCGAGAAGGAGTTGTTGTGTATATTTTCCTGCCAGTATTCACTCCCACACTGTTTGTTGAAATAACATATATAATAAATGAATATATTTGGATTTGTAATATAGGTTAACGGAAAAGGAAAAGTTGTTATCAATAGCTTTTTTTGGTGTAGAAGGGGGTAGTATTTTTATTCTTTAATTGTTAAGCTTATTGTAATTATAATATTTTTGTCAGTTGACTAAATTATTAGATACAGAGAGCCAACGTCTAGGTTTTGCTACAAGAATATCTCTCCATTCTTAGGTTCAGTGTTATGTTTTACAAAGTGTCTAATAACAGAATGCAAAACTCCTTCATTAAACTGGATTGTCCCTGAGATCAATGTCGAATTGCATCAAAGTTCATAAGTAACTGCATCTATACTTCTAATATGCTACTGAATTTTAGGACGGGCAGTTAGACTGAATACCTTTCAAGAGGATGTCAATTGCTCAGTTACTGATGTTATTGGTATGATACATTTTTGATGAGGATAATACTTATGTGGCTATCTCTGCTAAAATAACATAAAATCTAAAAATGCCCACTAGATAGTCTATTTCATATGGGTTTAAACAATGGGACGCCCCTAGAATTTTTACCCCTGTTCTGAATAGGCCATCTCCCACAGTCCATTTTAACCAGATTATTATAATTTCGAAAATGATTACCTTTTTTTTCTCTGTAGTAATAAAACAGTACCTTGAGTACCTTGTACTTGATCCTAAGTTACAATTAATCCTTATTGGAGTTGGGTTAATGTTGAAATGACTTATAGTAGACAAAGTATAAACCACCAAATTACAGAAAGATTCCTTATCAGGGAACAACAGGTCCCAAGCATTTTGGATACGAGGTCCCATATCTATATATATTTTATATATATGATGGTTCGTATATGATTTATATTGCAAGACTTATTGGGATAGTTTAGAACAGTGCTGTCCAACTTCTGTTGTACCGAGGGCCGGAATTTTTCCGACCTACGTGGTGGAGGGCCGATAATGGAAGCCAGTTTTGACCACTCCCCTTTTTGAAACTGCACCCACTTGAAACCACACCCATGTTATCACATGACCATACCCATATTAATGGTTGTAGTACAGCAAAAACCTGCCATACTCTGCCTGCCCTACCCTGCCTGTGTGTGCCATACTCTGCCTTCCCTACCCTGCCTGTGTGTGCCATACTCTGCCTGCCCTACCCTGCCTGTGTGTGCCATACTCTGCCTTCCCTACCCTGCCTGTGTGTGCCATACTCTGCCTTCCCTACCCTGCCTGCGTGTGCCATACTCTCACTGTGTTTGCCATTCTTGGCTGGTTTGTGCCATACTTGGCCTGTGTGTGCCATACTCTGCCTGTGTGTGTCATACTCTGCCTTCCCTACCCTGCCTGTGTGTGGCATACTCTGCCTGTGTGTGCCATACTCTGCCTTCCCTACCCTGCCTGTGTGTGGCATACTCTGATTGCCCTATGATGTGTGTATGGCACACACAGGCAGCCTACAGTGACACAATGCTGGCACTGCTCCTACAGTCTGCAAAATAACTATATATTAAAAAACTTTTTAATTGAAGTACCACCTCAGTATATGTTCTTTTTGTAGTATGCAGGGTTTATTTGTGGGTTTCTACTGCTCCTGAGGTGTGAACAGGGGAACAATGGGGGTGATTACAGCCTGAGCCTGAGGTGTGAACACTGCAGGGGGTGAACAATGCAGAGATTAAAAGGTGTGAACAACACAGGGGATTACATATTTAAACAATACAGCCTGATTACAGCCTGAATCTGAGGTGAGAACCATGCAGGGGGGCAGTTAATCTCAGTACTGATACCATTTAAAGTTTACACAAGAGTAAGCCATCAAAGCAGCCAGACAGGTGGGGGGCCACACAGAGGGGGGTCGCGGGCCGCATGCGGCCCGCGGGCCGCCAGTTGGACAGCACTGGTTTAGAACAATATGCTCAGGTAGTGGTTTGGTGAATTTCCCTTGTTTCAACAGCCACAGGTAAATGTGCCCCCCACTTAATGAATGGCTGTTGAATCAAGGGAATGCACACAGTCACAACACACACATGCTAGCAGACTCACACATACTCATATATACAAATAAACCAGCAGATTCTTACTCTTCTTCCCCCCCCAATGAGAAATCTGACGTAGACGCATGATTCTGCATATGCCCCTTCTTTACTGATCTTTTTTTTTTAATCATTTACATATCCTTTATTTGATTGGCTGGTTTGATCGAATTATAGATATGCAAATAAAGTAGGCGTGCACAGTAGCAATTGATACCCGTGCTCTCGGTTTGAGCTTGTCATTCCTCTGTAGGTAAGATCTTTTTTAGCCAGGGTGTCAGTGATCCCCTCTGGCTTGTGCAGAGAGCAGATTTCTAGTGATCTACCAGTGCAACCTTTCCAGATAAATATATTGGAAATAGTGCATTTTCATAAATAAAATCAAAGTGCCATAGTTAATGAAATGGAAAATGTGTTTATTTACTGAAAGTATTATAAAGGTGAACATCTCCTTTAATTTGGTTAATTAATTATATATATATATATATACATATGTGTTTTCCTTGCAGAGAAGGTGTTAAATAAAAGGAAATATGAGACATGCATTTTTTCCTAACCTGTGCTCTTTAAGATGAATTTCAGGTTTTCCTGTGCTAGTTTCTGAGCTGAGCACCCAGCAGGAGGTAGTACACGCATGAGTAGCAGCCTGTATCAGTGCTTAAAGGCACACATACTGTTTAATGAGTCACATTCTAATAAATGCCTAGGAGAACTCTAGCAGGCTGGCCACTATGTGGGATACCATAATGGCTTTGTGAACGAATCAGTCTAAGATGTGCAATTTGCTCTTAAAAAGACATTATTTGAATTATAACAAACAAAAGCAATTTAGCATGTGTGCTACCATTTCTTTAATGGGCTCTGCTGTGATGACACATGCAGAGAAATCATTGTAACAATGGTAAATCCAATTAGTTTGATACAGAAGGACCTGTGAATTGGGATATGCAGCATAATGAAGGGAACTGCAGGCACAATCATACCACTAAAGTTCTTCCAGTACTTTTTCTTAGCAACCATGTGAAAAGGACACAGAAAGGTCTGGATTCTCCTGGTATAAATGTGCTAACCAGCAAAAATGTAAAAATAAGTGGCACCTTAATGTGCTTCTTTTCCTTAAATATCAGTTTGTGTGTAACTTTAGGTGTGGAAAACGTTAGAAGAGCCAATATAAAGGGCTTAAAGGGACAGTAACACCAACAAATTAAAGTGTATAAAAGTAATTACTATATAATGTAATGCTGCCCTGTACTGGTACAACTGGTGTGTTTTTCTTAGAAAGACTACTATAGTTTATATAATAAAGCTTCTGTGTAGCCACGGGGGCAGCCATTTACAGGAGAAAAGGCACAGGTTACTTAGCAGATAACAGCTAAAACCCCATTATATTATACAAAGCTTATCTGTTATCTGCTATGTGCCTGTGCCTTTTCTCCTTTTTCCCAGCTTCAATGGCTGCCCCCGTGTTGACATAGCAGCTCATTTATATAAACTATAGTAGCATTTCTGTTGCAAACTTACCAGTTTTACCAGTGCAGGGCAACTGTACATTATATTTTAATTACTTTAAAACATTTTCATTTTTCGGTGTTACTGTTCCTTTAATGCTGGTTCTGCCAATTCCATTACTTCAGTACGTGTGCATGGTTTGGAGCTTGAAGGCCTTCAACAGATTTTGACTAAATGACTATACTGGATTTCCTGGTCATTGCATGCGTGGCTAGCTCTAGAAATCTGAACATTAGGAATTCAAATATGTACCATGTATATCTATCATGATTTAGCTGAACTAAGGATAAACACTTAAAATTGTAAAAAAAAAAAAAAAAAAAGAAAGACTAGTCAGTTTTACACTGGTCCCAGTATTTTATGGGCAACTTTTGCTTTGGCTACATAATAATTTGTAGGGTTACCATCTCACCTCTTTAATAGAGGACACTTATTGAAAATACATGCAGCAGACCAAGGATTTGCATGCAGTCATGCATCCAGCTTTCATCACATGTATTCAATAACTGTGAATAACTGTGAGATGGTAACCCTAAAAGGCATATATAACAGGCACTTTGTATCTTGTGGTGTCTGGGTGGTGTCTGGGTGTCCAGTAAATATGCAGCTGACACGGGCCCTATACATACATTGACTGATGTATTACTCATTCAGCACAAATACTGGTACAGGTATCGGACCCCTTATCCGGAAACCCATTATCCAGAAAGTTCCAAATTAAGGCCATCTCCCATAGACTCCATTATAATCAAATAATTCACATTTTGAAAAATGGTTTTCTTTTTCTCATTGGTGTAAATTGGGTGTAAATACTGTTTAAATAATTTTTTAGTAGACTTAAGGTAGGAGATCCAAATTACGGAAAGACCCCTTATATGGAAGAACCCAGATCTCGAGCATTCTGGATAATGGGTCCCATACCTGTACTTGCATCAAGCATGTACAAAGACCAAGCAAGATGAGTATATTTTAGTCTAATACAAGGACCCAATATTAATGCAGCCACATTTAGTGATGAAATACTGGCCCTGTGTTATTTTGCACTCACTTGTACATATGTACCCTCCTCATTTTACCTGTTAAAAATAATTTTAGGTTTTCCCTTATAGCACAATGCTGATGTAGGCCTGTATTCAGAGAGGTCATGCTAAATGCCATTTTGCTGGGAAAAACACCACTAATATAAAGAAATAGTTATGCCCCATTTATTATGATTCAGCATTTTAACAGGAAGAACCGAACACGCCAAACTTTATTCCATTTCTGAATATACCTGAGACACTTGACAGTTATGAGTTACAAGTCTGCCCACATGCGGCCTGCACCTTGGAATGGTCCCATAAATTTGACCTCAATGATTATGGTATATCTGCCTCCAGATCACTTCACATTTTTTGCTGAGAGGTTTCTTTTTATTCCTCTGTGTCAGTTTCCTTCTTTTGTATCATACTTCAATGCCCCCTCTGAAACCTTTTTCTGGCAGAATAATAGGTGTGTGATTTATTGTTATGCCTTCACCTCTGTGCTCTTGTTCCCTGATCCGTAACAAAGCAGTGGCCCAGCTGAAATAGATGATGAAATAGGCAACAGGATGCATTAAGGTGACTATAATATAAAAACATCATAATCATTTGGATCAAAAGAGTTTTGCGATTAGACATTCTTCAGCTATTAAAAAGGATAAGTTAATAAAATCTTTGTGCACTTTATAAAATTTTTTATAATAATTAAAACTAAAATGTCATTTTTCCATGGTCATAACAGAGGATAATTACCAGCTTAGATTTATCATGAATAACTAGGCTATAATTCAGGTTCTGAGCATGACACAATTGTGATATGAAGTTCTCTTCTGTGCAATGCTGTACTAAGGACATTTGCTCAGAGGTTATTACAAACATAGACCTATTTAGCATCTGCAGAACTACAACTCAACTCTTAGGACTATGCCACACAGTGCTGATTCTCAGCAATCAGCCAAGAATCAGCTCTTCCGCTCTAAAAATCATTATGTTGTGCCTGTACACGGAATATGCTTGAGTATGCCATTTTGGGCAGAAATATGCTGGGTGTGCCTGTATCTGGGTAGATTCAATGCGTTTTTCTGCTTGCCAAGAATTGGCCCCATGTGGCATAGGCCTAAGGTATAGGTTACACTGGGAGGATTGTCAGCCTGTGGATAAGCGCAGTATGACAATCTGCCCCTACTCTTAAAAAAACTTCTCATTGTGCCTGCATCCAGAAGCACTGAATCTGCCTGGATGCAGGCACACGCAGCCAATATCTGCTCATAAATGCCAAGTCTGTGTGTGTCTGCACCTGGGCAAATTCAATGTTTCCGGGTGCAGGCACAACTAGTAGAATTTGTAAGCATACGGGGGGACTGACAGCCTGCATTTACTGTATGTTCAGCTGGATGTTGCCAACTTTTCAACTGGACATTGCCAAAGGTCTGACAAACTACTACACAGAATTCAACATTGTTTTAAAAAATGCTGAACTGCAAGAGATTTGACTAAAAACAAAAACAATGCATTTTTTCACCAGGCTATTAAAATTGTCTTTATTTATACATAAATAAATAATGTATTATATAACAATATACTTACAGTATATGTATAATGTAGTGTTTCTCATACTTTTACAGGCATTGGATCTGTTATTCAGAACGCTCCAGACCTGGGGTTTTTCCGGATAAGGGGGCTAACGTAATTTGCATCTCCAAACCGTAAGTATGCTAAAAATAAACAATAACCCTTTAGGTGCCGGCATCATTTCACATTTCAGTTAGATGATGTTTTTTTTTTAAACATTTTGTGCTCTCTCATTTTAGTTTTGAGATTTTGTGTATTTCCACTTCTGGAACAAGAGTTAGATCTCTATATAACAAATTTTGCACATTCCTCTGAATCTAAAATGGGTAAATATGTCTTTGTATGGCGAAGCGCCAAACAGCAAAGCTAAGCTAAATGTAGCAAATGTAGCAATTTTAATGTAATTTCTGAAAATGATCTTAAAGCTTGCAATTTACCCAATTATATGCGCCACATTTCATAATGTTCCAGCATAAAACATCCTAAAAATATGAATGCCATGGTCCTATGCCAAGTATGCATAGATTTAGCAAACTATGTGGCGTACAGAGGCACCCGAATTAAAATAGTACAGAGAACCTATTTAATCATATATTTTTCGAAAGTAAACAATCTGAAAAACCAAAATTGGTATGTACATCTTTCTACTTTAAACTACCAAACTACAAAGCTATAATTTTTTAAAGCTTGCATTTTACCCCATTATATACTCCACATTTCATAATGTGACCATATAAAACATTCTAAATATGAACACCAGGGGTCTACTGCACAGTTAGATGCCAAATATGCATAGATTTACCAAACTATGTGGCATACAGCAGCACCCAAATGAAAATAGTGCATAGAAATTTTCACATCTGACACTATGGCTGCTGTAATTTAAGCACCTGGTATGTGTACTATGTGCCATAAGAAACCCTAGAAAATCATATTCCAAAAGTACACATTCTGACAAAACCAAAATAGGTAAATGCACCTTTCTACTGCAAACTACTAAACTGCAAAGATATCCTAAATACTGCAGTTTTTATGAATGTCTGAAAAATCGTAAAAAACAAATTTTACACAATTATATACCGCACATATTGTAACATACTAACATCAAACATTCTAAATATGAATGTCAAGGATCTGCTGAACAGTTTGATGCCCAATATGCATAGATTTGACATACAGAGGGACCCAAATGGATACATAACAGACAAAATGTCCATGGGCACAAACAACAACAATATGAAATGCACAGAACATAGATTCTACATTAAGTGGAACTTAAAGGGTTAAATAAACCCAATAGGATTATTTTGCCACCAATAAAAGAGTTTATATGTTAGTTGGGATCAAGTGCAAGGTACTCTTTTATTATTACAGAGAAAAAGGAAATAATTTTTTAAAATGTGAATTACTTCACAGAGTCTATGGGAGATGGCTGTAATTCATTGTATTTACATGATAGTCATATGTCTCTCAACTCCTATACTACCAGACAGCAAGTGATCAGTATGGATTCCATACATTATACATTTTGTAGCTCAAAGATACTGAAAACAAATTAAGCAAATTGGCCTGTGGAAAAAAATTCTACACCATACAGTCCAAGGTTTACAAGTTAGTTGAATTAGAGATTCTGTTATTAGAAAAAAAAGGAAAACAGTAATTACTAGAAGAAACAAGCCTTAGCTCATTTAAATGGCTATTTAACGCTTACATTACTGAACAGTGCTAGGACTTAATAGAGTAAATAAGACTAGTTTCATATAATTTGTGGTGAACTTTATTCATTGTAGTCTCCCTTAGCACTGCCGGGGTTAGTACATTGAATTAACAGTCCATAATGTTCCTGGCAAACACAGTTAGGCACCAGTAACTCAGTAAATCTGCAGCTCTCAATTAAATACTGGTATGGGATCCATTATCCAGAAAGTTTTAAATTACAGAAAGGCCATCTGCCATAGACTATTGTAATTATGATTACAATAATTATATGATTTCCTTTTTCTCCGTAATGATAAAGCATTACCTTGTACTTGATGGTAACTAAGCTACATAAATCCATATTGGTGGGAAAACAATCCTATTGGCTTTATTTAATGTTTGATTATTATTATGTTTAATTAATTTTAGTAGACTATAGGTATGGTAATACAAATTACAGAAAGATCCATTTTCCAGAAAACCCTAGGTCCCAAGCATTTTGGATAATGCCCTAGGGCATACTTATAGTGCCCCCACAGAATTAACTTATCATAGTTACATAGTTAAAGGGAAAAAATGATAAAAATGTTTTTATAATATTAAAAACAAAATGCCAGACACCCTCCTGCAATTTACACAGGCAGATACAAATCTTAATTCAATAGCCAGATAAAGGTGTAACAAAAGAGTGTATAAAAGAGACTTCCTCCATTCCAGTGACAGTGACTAGAGATGTAGCGAACTGTTCGCCGGCGAACTAATTCGCGCGAACATCGGGTGTTCGCAAGTCCGCAAATTCGCGAACTTTTCGTGATGTTCGCAATTTGGGTTCGCCGGCACCGAAAAAATCGCAAAACTTACGATAACGTTACGAATGCTCCGAAAAAGTCGCAAAACTTACGATAACGTTACGAATGCTCCGAAAAAGTCGCAAAACTTACGATAACGTTACGAATGCTCCGAAAAAGTCGCAAAACTTACGATAACGTTACGAATGCTCCGAAAAAGTCGCAAAACTTACGATAACGGTACGACTGCTCCGAAAAAGTCGCAAAACTTGCGATAACGTTACGAATGCTCCGAAAAAGTCGCAAAACTTACGATAACGTTACGAATGCTCCGAAAAAGTCGCAAAACTTACGATAACGTTACGAATGCTCCGAAAAAGTCGCAAAACTTACGATAACTTTACGAAAGCGCTGAAAAATACGAAAAAGTCGCAAAATTACCAATCATTTCGAAAAACGGCGTGTGTCAATTTTTCAGAGAAGTTTTTGCCCTTGATCCCCCTCCTGCATGCCACTGTCCAGGTCGTGGCACCCTTTAAACAACTTTAAAATCAGTTTTCTGGCCAGAAATGGCTTTTCTAGGTTTTAAAGTTCGCCTTCCCATTGAAGTCTATGGGGTTCGCAAAGTTCGCGAATATTCGCAATTTTCGGCGGAAGTTCGCGAACAGGTTCGCGAACTTTTTTTTTGAGGTTCGCTACATCCCTAACAGTGACACATTAATTGCAGCAATATTCCAAACCTCTGCACAGGCAACTGTGTGTGTACAGGCACATAGATTCCTGTATATTGGATTCACAGACACCTCTCTATGTCTCAGTCAGAGCTCTCCTGTAGACTGCCTAGCCAGGCTTTCAGGCTTCTAATCAGACCCATTGGGTCAGTCTGTAGCATTTACTCTGCTAGAAGGATTCATGCCCAGTAGTGATGAGCAAATCTGTCCCATTTCGCTTTGGCGAAAAACACGGTTGCCATGCACATATATTTTGACACGTCCGCGCCTTTTTTAACACGACCAGGTCTTTTTTTGACCTGACCGCAAATTTTCGCAGTGAATTTCACGGAAGTTTCATGAAACAATTCGTCAATGTCGAAATGCGGAAAATTAGCGAAAAATTTGCTCATCACTAATGCCCAGCTGAACTGAGTTGTATATTCAAAACAAGGGAAACCTTGAGTCAGCAGGCACTAATTCTAGCACCTAAAAAAATACATACTAGTAATGGTAAAAATTTATTTTTAATTCTTTCAGCCCATAGTATAGAAGTGAATGCAGCCTTGCTGTAAGTTGCTTTTCCATAGATTCTGACCTGAGTAGGAACATACTCTGAACTGAGTAAGGCAAATAACAGAGGAAAGCCTCCATGTTTGACTTGGTTCAAGTATATAGGGACTGTAGGCTTTACTGGCAAACAGGCTTCTATAGAACATTATAATGTCTCCCCAAACCTTTGCGTACTCAGCAGGAGCAGACTAAATACCTTGAAAGTTTACAAGATCTGAATGGCAGGGTAAGCAACTAATCTTGCATTTTACTGCATAGCTTTTAGTGATAAAAGCAGAGAGCAGAAATATTCTCAAATTATTTATGTTGTTTTCCTTTAGATTTCACTGCAGGACACTGAAGGATGAGGGGTGGATAATTCTTTGTAGTTACCAGAAAACCTTTTAGATATAAAAATACCTATTTTATTCTAACACATGAAAATGCACCTGTGATTAAATCTGGTCCAGTATGTGCCTTGGTAACCGTAGCTACAGAAAGTCACAATTCCTCTTTTTTTCCCCCCTCTTTCCAACAGCAAGCTCAAAGCAAGCATTTTATCTTTTTCTTGTGTAATCACCATAAGCTAGAAAATGATATTTCCAAAAACCTAAAAAGGATGCTGCAGAGAGCTCTAGGGCACTGTATGTCATTCTGAGCTTTGATGTACGCTGAGCAAAGAAGCTTCAAATCTCTTGCCCAATGTATTTGAAAATATTACTTAACCGGTTTTTGCCAGCTTCTCTTTATGCTGTAAATTTCAATTTAAAAAAAAAAAAAAAAAATACAAATAAAGCAGAGTGGCTTAATGCAAACAACCCAGGTCTTGTAATTGCTTTAAGGGCCATTTTGGTCCCATAAAAAAAAAAGCCAAGATTTCCCGAACTCATTTTTAATTGTGCAAATTCATTTTAATTGTGCATATGGAGGGCCAAATTAAGTGAGGACCACATTAATGTTTTAATGGGAATCATGCACATTCAGGTAAAGAAAGGCTGCAATATGTAAATGGTTAATAAACCCAATTAACCCTTGCTTATTACACATTAGCTATTAAAAACACAACTGATATTGGTAGCTGCATTTTAAATGTAGAATGCTGCTGAATTTTCACCTCATTTTAAAGGACAACTAAAGCCTAACTAGGAAGTGGGTAGAAATGTAATTTAGGGCTTCTGTTCCAGCCCAAGGCAACTACAGTCCTTTAGCAGAGAAGATCTGTGCCTCTAAAGATGCCCGCAGTGGCTCCCCATCCTTTTTCTGCTGATTCAATGCACATGCTCTGTGCTGCTGGCAGTTACCTGAGTTACGGAATGATGCACAATATACTGTATATATAGAATATATAGTAGCATCAGCAACAGACCAACCTCATTTTCTGCATTATAATTTGCAACAACCCCCAAGCTCCACTTCTCAACAGCTGCTTAGAGCACACTGAGAATGTGAGTGTCACAGACACTTTCCAAGATGGGGAGCTCCTGTGTGTCTATGAAGATTCTCATTCATCCAGGTCATGATATACAGTATCTAGTAGAATTAAGTCTAAAACAACTGGACTTTTCTGAGTTTTTCTTGAAAACGTTTCACCACTCATCCGAGTGGCTTCTTCAGTTCAAATGACTGGTAGGGAATTCCCCGGTATTTAAACTCTTGATGGTAGTAGAGTCACAGACATGTGACATGTGACAAGTTTGAAGTCCTGGATCATTTCTGCTATTGCAAAGCTGAAGCTTTAGGCTGTTGCAGTAAGTACAGTATATAAGTACAGCAAGTACAGACAGGTTTAGTTTTCCTTTAAAGCTTTAGTGTTACACAAAGGCATCCAATTGTTATATTACATACAATCACAAAATAGGTATTACAAAACAGTTTAAAAGGCTGAAGTGTTCATTTCTGAATGCAAATGCAAGTACAAACTTGTGAGGAGTACCCATGTGCCCACCCAGCCTGCTTTGATGTATAGTGCGCAAATGTACATGTAGAAGCTAGTGAACCCTGGAACTAACACCAGCATAGCAGGTTGTGTTCAAATGAATCACATACTAATCCTGTTATAAATGCTGCACACCAAAAGTGATGCTATTACACTGCAAATGCAGGGGAAATAGTGTTTGCCATGTATACTACTTTGTGTGTGTACTGATGTGTGAAAGTATACACTCACAATTAGTTTGGAATTCTGAAAGAAAAATGCTGCATTGTGGGTACAAAACATTATTATGCATCTGAATATTGCCTTAGCCCTTGGGAGCAGTGGTCTGACAACAAATACAGTAGACCCTGTGGTCATGGGGGGCGGGACCACTGGGACATTGTAGCCCCCTTCTTCAGCCTTTCTCCTATTCTAAACTTTGCCAAAAACAAGAGGCATGGCTCAAGCAGGTAGTGAGCAGGCCGGGAGGGGGCAGGGGAGGAGGGACTGAATGTGTTGGGCCCCTCTTTTTGTTGAGCTGTTTGGGAGTCAATTTTATCTGAAAATTACAGGTGGCTGAAATTGGAGAGGTTCACATGCTGCACCTGCTGTTGACTTTGTAGGCAGATGAGTGGTGATCATTACTTTTGCTCCAAATTCCTTTGTATCTAAGTTACAGTTGACAGGTTCCAAGGAGTTCTGAGCCATCTTGAACTTGTGATCCCAGTGACTTTTTTTTATCCCAACATAATATAAAAGTAATATGTTTTGTAGTTACAGTATTTTGGTAATCAGGGTCCCCCATCATGGCGGATTAAGGTTATTAAGGATTGCTTGGTATTAAAAATCATTATACTGGAAAAGTGTCCCTTTTGCTAATGAAATATACCTACAGAATGCCCATGTGATTAAAAATGTGTAAGTATTCACTGCAGGCTGGAACTGGGAACATTTGCTCTAGATACAATCATACAGCACTCTAGGGTGGCTTATTAGGATAATAAAACTACTGTAATGTACAGGATAATTATTGGAGCCTGTGTGGTGACAGATTTACGGATTCAATATACATCTATGTTCAGCATAGTCTAAATAAACAGAGCTTATAGTGAAAATGTGTTATGCCTAGGGGCTGATTTACTAACCCACGAATCCGACCCGAATTGGAAAAGTTCCGACTTGAAAACGAACATTTTGCGACTTTTTCGTATGTTTTGCGATTTTTTCGGATTCTGTACGAATTTTTCGTTACCAATACGATTTTTGCGTAAAAACGCGAGTTTTTCGTATCCATTACGAAAGTTGCGTAAAAAGTTGCGCATTTTGTGTAGCGTTAAAACTTACGCGAAAAGTTGCGCATTTTTCGCGTAAGTTTTAACGCTACGCAAAATGCGCAACTTTTTACGCAACTTTCGTAATGGATAGGAAAACTCGCGTTTTTACGCAAAAATCGTATTGGATCCGAAAAATTCGTAAAGAATCCGAAAAAATCGCAAAACATACGAAAAAATCGCAAAGTACCGATCATTACGAAAAAAACGCAATCGGACTCCATTCGACCCGTTCGTGGGTAAGTAAATCAGCCCCCTAGTGTTGATTTTTTTTCTACACAGTGCATATGAACTATGCTTCTAAGCTTTATACTTAGAAGCATAAGAAACAGATCGGGTAGGGGAAAAGCTGATCAAATGCAAAACACACAATATATATTTTCTTTTGTGGCACTGGAGGGAGAGAGCAGGTAATAAATAACGCTGTTCAGAGGGTAGGAATAAATTATATTTCATGTTACAAATGAAAAACATAAAAATTACCACAATATTTTAGAAAACAATCGTTTTTAATATATATTTATGTACCGTATATTCTTAATGACTTAGAACAATCTCTAAAGTTACTTTTTTACTTTTGACTTTCTTGCAAATGCATATAATTGAGTAATGGGGGATTGACTTTAAGGGCTCTGGCACACGGGGAGATTAGTCGCCCGCGGCAAAACTCCCTGTTCGCGGGCGACTAATCTCCCTGAGTTGCCATGACCCGCCATCCCACGGGCGAACATGTAAGTCGCCGGCGGGATGGAACATGCGGCGGCACGATTTCGCGCAAATCGCCCCGCCACGTCTGCCATCCCACCGGCGATGGCAGGAGAAGGCAACTCGGAGAGATTAGTACTAATCTCCCCGTGTGCCAGAGCCCTAAAGGACCAGTAATACCCAAAAAGGGTTTTATATGCATTTAAGTTATTGTTATCCTGTACTGGTAACAACAACATGTTTACTTCAGAAACACTACAATAGTTTATATAAATAAGCTGCTGTGTAGCCATGGAGGTAGCTATTCAAGCTGAAAAGGGAAGAAAGGCCATTTAAAGAGAGAAGAGATGATCTCTGTAGAACATAACAGGGATAATGTCTGACCTCAAAACAGGTTTGATTTAAAATTATCCAGTCTTTGTAGTGCCCATAATATATTTACAGCATATTAAAGAGGTCATTTACTTAAACCGGGCATAACAGTGCACGAATGCCACCTTAGTGCTCATTTAGGCAGCATTGTATATTCATATTTGGCAAGATAAATCCCTGAGCTTAGTTCTTAAAAGGCTGCTCTGTTCTAGAGATGTATATACTGACACAAATAACTAAAGACTGAAGCAGCTCCGTATCAGAACTGTCTGAAATTCTTTTTCAGTATTTGAATATTCGGTGTTTGTCCTTGTTTCTGCAACATATTTCTCATTCCTTTAGTATAATTAAAAAATATAAATATAAAGTAGATCTATAGTACAGTATAATAAAAAATAAAATATTTAAATAAGTATAAAGGAGTCTCACTTTTGAATACACATGCTTTGTTTGCATAAGACCTGTGAATGCGGCTACACTAAATAAATGTTAAGATAACTATGTATTATAAATAAATGGAAAAGCTATTGAACACACAGGGTGCTGCAAAACATATTGCAGAGGTATTACAGGGTATTGCAAAATGCCAGTAAAAAAAAAAAATAGTGCATAAAAATATTTCTATGAAGAACAGGTGTAGCATATTGTAGCTTCTCTACCAATGTACAGCAATGTATATTCTATTGTGGAGCTAATAGAGACTTAACTGCAATGTAATTTTGCCGTCTCATTGACTCCAATGCATTCTCAGCAAAATTTTGCTGACTCATCACAAATTCAGAAAAATGTTGTTAAAATGTTGTTTAACATGTTGTGCAAAGTGCAAAATCTGTAAAATAACTGTTTAAATCACTTTCACAGAAGTTGAGACAGAGCTTTGTGAATATCACAGAAAATCTACCTCCACTATTTTGTCTCAGTTTCACTATTTTGCAAATTCCCCCCTAAGGGCTCTGGCACACGGGGGAGATTAGTCGCCCGCGACAAAACTCCCTGTTCGCGGGCGACTAATTTCCCCGAGTTGCCATGACCCGCCATCCCGCTGGCGAACATGTAAGTCGCCGGCGGGATGGCACACACGGCGGCGCGATTTCCCAAAATCGCCGAAAAAGACTCGCGAGTCTTTTCCGGCGATTTCGGGAAATCGCGCCGTCCCAAACAGGGAGTTTTGTCGCGGGCGACTAATCTCCCCCGTGTGCCAGAGCCCTAAGTCTTTAATTTCTTTTCATCTATGTATTTGGACATCTTTTCAAATATGTCCAAATACATAGATGTATTTGGACATTGACAATGTAGTAAAATATATCCCAGCCTTATTAACACTCTAAGTTTTATTCCTTAGATCTAATGTTTAAGAAATAGGTTATGCACTGCAGTTTTTAAAGAGATTTGTTAACATATTATCTATTAGACACTAGTCAATGCTAATCATATAAAAAAGAAGCTCTACCTCTAAAACCCTTCTTCCAATTCTGCTCTGAATATTGCTATTTGGCTTCCTGGTACTTAGCTGTTGGGACCTAGAACTTGCTGCAGAAGAAGATGGTCCTTTTGTTACTGGTATATTTGACAGTGACTTTTTAAACTTCACTTGTTTGCTTTTCACATATGATCTGATTGGCACCGATATGTATTTTCCTTTTTCCTTTGTGTTAGCAAGCTGAATTTTGAACACTAGATACTTTCTAAACAATATTTGCTTATTGTATGACAAACTTTTGAAACATTACCTATGATAAGATGAATCTGTCTCATTTAAGTCTTTTAATGCCTGCTTAATGGCTGCTAGTTGGTTTATTGGGACATATTTGAAATGAAGATTTCACTGTTTCACTGTTTGAATTATCAAGCAGGGGCCTTTTAAGGGGTGATTCACTTACAGGGTAACTTTCAGTATGTTATAGAATGGCCTGTTCTTAGCAACTTTTTAATTAGTCTTCATTTTTGTTATATTTTTTAAATTGTATTCCCTTCTTCTTCTGACTCTTGGGTTTACAAAAGGGGTCACTGAACCCAGCAACCAAAAACTATTGCTCTGTAAGGATACAATTTTGTTGTTGCTTTTTATTACAACCAGATAGCTAATGACATTTGAAACTGGAGAGTTGCTGAATAAAAAGCTAAATTTACAAAAAATGAAGACCCCCATTCATTGCTTTGGGGTAGTTCACTTATAAATTAACCTTAAAGGGGTTGTTCACCTTTGTACAACATTGACAAATCTAACAGTTACCATGTCACCTCAGAATTATCCTGGGGGGGTGTCAGTAACTATATGTTGGAAATGTTATTCTATGACATTTGTGTATGGTATTTAAACTGTTTTGATTTTCATTCTGCAGATTTTTGGATGTTATTTTGTTATTAGGGTTCCGTTAATCTTGATAACTATGTAGTGTTTTGAATGGAAGATAATCTAACCCTATCTTGGCTATAAAGACCTTTGTCTAGTTAGGACAAGATAGAGCATCAGTTACCTTAGGCTTTAAAACACAAAGATAGGCCTTTGCTAAGTGGAAGGATTAAAGGGGAGGTGTAGTGGACCTACAAATTACTGTTGCTGTTATGTTAAAATGAAAATGAAGGAGGCCAGAAGGTTCTAGCAGCAAACAAATATTTGTCCACAAGCTTGAGGCAGTACAGCAATAATTGATCAGATGTCAGTACATTCAAAGATGAGATAGCACAATGTGACACTATATGGAGACAGCTTAGGAACATTTACGGTTCACCTTCTAGGGTTTCAATGCCTCATGTGATCCTGATCAGGGAGTTAATACTAAGCCCAGTTCCCTCATTAGTACTCCGGCTCCTTCACTTAGGCACTTAGGCAGCTACTTACTGCCATCAATCCTTGCTGGAGCACAGGATGCTCTTATAGCTAAATCTATCTGTCTTACTTTCCTAGAAAGTGCTATAACAAGTTCTGTCCTGTAACCTCATTCATGGGTATCTGTTTCCTAACTTCACTAGAAGGGTTATCCCTCTGGGGCAGAACACTTACTGGGCCATGTTGGTCCCAGGCTCCCTGGAGCACATCCAGCTCAGCAGGGCCTTATTTAGGGCGGCACTGGACCTAAGTACACCCATCCCCCAGAGTGGGGAAGAGACATCACTTCTGCACGAGTGACACCAGGAAGTGGTCATAAGCCTAAGGGTCATTGATGTGGAAATTAGATAACTAGATACATGGGCTTCTGTCTAGCAACTAGCGAATAAGGAAGTATAGGGATTTAAAGCCATAAGGACTATTAACTCTATGGGTTCCTACACTTAATAGAAAAGAGCTAGACTAGATAGATAAGTAGAAAATATTAAAAATAAAAATCTAGCCATACCAACAAAACACAATAATAACTTCACTTAGCCCATAGTTTTGCAACGTTGGCGCAACCTGATGTGACATCATGCGTAGGTCACAGGCTTTCAGGCCACATTTAGGTCTGGTGTCACTCTAGCACTGTTTACACACACATATGAACAGTAAAACTTTGAGTGTAACAGCATATGCTTGTGCTTACCTTACACATCAAACAAAAAAACACAATAAGTTCAGCATAACAGATTGCACATAGAGGTGAAAACAATGAGCATATGTAAAGGGCATGAAGTTTGTAAATTGCTGACATAAATTATAATGAAATTATAATTAAATGATAAATTATAAAAAATGTATTCTTTGTTTTCAGTATCATAAAGTAAAAAGTTTATTACAAGCATTAAATTTGCTAGCAAAAACAGCATGCATTTAATATCCCAAATGAAGCTGGTTATGGTGAGCAGTTATATAAATATGACATTTTGCAGTTGTAGCAATTTTCTCCTAGGATTCCTAGTTCTGCTTATTGTTTATGGCCATTTTGCTCTCTGAAAGTCAGAAAACCAACTAAAGCTTAAGAAGAAAGCAACAATATAAACGTACAAACATTGCTTTAAATAGGGGTTAGATACAGCAGAACAGATCTGTAACAGTTTAAAAGTGATGCAAATTCTAAATGTTCAAAATGTCTTTTAAACTATAAGGGATATAGACATAAACCTCCCAACATGTATGTTAAATAATAGCTAGGCAAAATAGCTGCATAGTGTAAGCTTACAGATCATCTAATCTTTGATGATTCTTTGTTGTCTTTTTATCTCTTATTATCAAACAGCTGGCATGGTGTAGGAAAAGAGTAATAATGTAATTTATACCTTGGGTTTCTGTATCACAGGTCTCTAATCTATGTTGGGCAAGAGATTTCATATATATGTTTCTGTAATTATGGATTGAATTACAAACAGCCTCCTAAATAAAGCTTTAACATACATAAAAAGATTTATTGTTGCTTTTGTTTTTTTTTTTATAGTCTAGCTACAAAAAGAGTAACCAAATGACTTCATGCTTTTAAATTGCTTTATTATACTTGCCCAATTGGAATAGTGTTATTTGTTATATGCTTACAGAAAGATTTTTTTTTTTCAAATAAGCACATTGTACAGAAATGTATTTCAGTTTTATTGTGTTTGCCTTTCTTTTCAGGTTGGTTTTAAAAACATTTTTCCTTCAGTATTTATGAGATTAGTATCTAGTTTTCTTTTAAAGCTATATAGTGGAACGTTGATGGAATGGAAATGTATAATACTATAACAGTGCCTTTCATTTATCTTGCTTTATTTAATGAATATTGTCATGGGAAAACACAATACAACAGTGCTGCTCTAGCAGGATTCTGCATTGAAATCTGTTTTTTTCTCATTTTGAAATTTGACATGGGGCTAGACATTTCTTAGTGTCCCAGGTGCCCTCAGCCATGTGACTGTGCTGAGCTGCACGTTGGAGTGATATAACCCCCCCCTCTCCTCCAGCAGCTGATCAGCAGAACAATGGGAAGGTAGCAATATAGTAGTTCCCTGACACCTACATTGAAAATGCTCCCATGCCCCACAAAGTGGTAGATATGAGAATAGCACTCAATAGTAAAAATCCAAGTCTGGCTCAGCTAAGTCATAACTCCTCCAGTTACATTAAGTAGGAAAAACAACAGCTTATCTGAAAGCAGTTCCATTGTATAGCACTGGCTCTTTCTGAAAGCTTAGTATCAGGCACAATATTAACACTTAAGAAAATACAATTTTAAAAGGTAGAGTTACCTATGTAACTATGTAAACAGTGTCATTTAGAATTAATAAACTACACCATAAAAATCATGACAGAATCACTTCAACATTGCCCGAATGCAGTCCCAGCACATCTGCTTTTAGAAAAGGCAAAGAACAGCTGTAATAATGTTTGTGGTCAGTGCAAATGTAAGGTAAATAATAATTCGCCCAACGTTTATGCATAAGCAAAGATAGTTGGGGTCATTTACTAAGTGCAGGGAAAGGTGCAAAGTGCCAAAAACAAACGCAATCCACGTTTATATTTGCACTTTGTCTTCTACAATTTTAAGTGGCCCCAGGTCTTTACGCTCCAAAATGGAGTATGGAGATGTGCAGTTGTCCCATGAATACATCGCTGCCTGTACTTTTATTTATTAGAGTTGATGGAATATGTATAATCTGCTGCTACGGAGCCTTTTACTTGTAGATAGTAAAGTCAGTGTTGTCTTGTTCTTTTGCTGCCCACCTTTGTCAGGCACAGCTCTTTTCCCCTTCATTATAGGGTACAAAACATGCACCTCTTTATAAATAGCTGCACAAGGCTGGCTTTAAGTACAACACCTCATAGCTCCTTGCATTATATGTGCACCATGCACGAAAAGGCCTAGACTGCAATTTACATAGCATTTACAAACCAACAAAAATATGAAAAGGGCAAACAGAAAAGCTTACAGAAACCTGAGAGGGTGGAATTAAGTTGGAACAAATCTGCAATGTATGTAAAAAAGGGGAATTGCAACAGTTCTTGTGTGCTGTGTACTTTGTCTTTCTTAGTAAATGATGCTTAGTAAATGATTATTAACAAGGTTGGTAAGTGTGCCACAGGATATAACAATACTATTGTATTAAATACTTGTCATATGAAGACCCCATATTCAAGGTTATAGGAAAGCTTTAAACAACTTTAAAGACTCTATGTTCTCGTAATGCAAGTAAGTGATTGGTACCACCTTTCTTCAGAAGTAAGAGGTAGCCAGGCTAGTTAGCAAGGACAATCTTTAGTCCCAAGTGTTCTAGCCCCAGGCGCCAGTTAGGGAATTGGAGCATTCAGAAGTAGGTTAGTGGGAACCTATGGGAGCTGTAGTGATACTGTCTCCATTAAGCTTGGGAGCAGCTTGTGCACTGTATGCTAGGCAACACAGAGAAGTAGGGGAAAGCTTTACTGATCATCTTGCAATACAGGATGAATATCTGGTCCAGACTACTAGGCACAGATTTGTGGGGAAATTCTGCATTTTGCCATTGGTGAATTTATTATGCAAAATTTCATTGCAAAAAAAAGTGTGAGAAAAATGCCACAAAAAACACAAATTGACTTCAATGCACTTTTCATAAAGAAAAGGTCACAAAAAACCATTGATCAATGTGTTTCTTTCAGAAAAAAACAGCCTTTGACTTCAATGCATTTTGCAGTACGAGCACTAGTGAATCAGATACAAATGTTATTTTGCATGCGTGCTCCAGAAGTGACTCCTCTCTGAAAATGCTAGATGCATCTTCCATCGGATTTTTGTCAAAACTTAAGCACAATTTTTTCTTTTTGTCACATTGGGCACAATTAGGAGTATGGTCAGAATTATTCTGAAATCATAAGAAAAGACATGTTTTTGTTGATTTGTGTAGAAAATTGTAATTTGCGCACTGCAATTCAGTCTGTAAATTACTCTTTATTTCTGCAAAGTATTATCCTATTTACATTAAAATTAAACACAGTTAGTGAAACAAGTGAAAAAAAAATACTCTTTAGTCTCTGCATCTAAGGGAATTTTATTTATTAGGTCACAGTTTGCTTGTTCATTGGGCACAAGCTATTGCTTGGGGAAGGTCCCGCCACTAATTGTGAGGGGTTTAAAGCTAAAAAATTGTATTTGTTCCATTAAGGACATGCTTTTATAAAATGTAAATATTTAAAAATGACTACTGTATATTGTTCTCATCATTAACTCACTTTCATTTAGCCTGCAGAGGGCAGCAGGTCCATATGGACACGGCAGGCTTATGATATAATTAGCTGCTTTAATAACAGAGCTTGGTTTTTATTTTTCATCAAGCTGTTTAAATTTATATTACAACTGCAACTGGGATTCTTGCTAAGCACTTATACTAATCATATTTGATATATGTCTAGACTATAATTTATATGCAGCAAAATTGTAAAGCAAAGAATGTAATGTAGCTTAGTACATGGACAAAAACCTCTATGCAGCAGCTCATTTCCTCATATTAGTAGCTTCTAAAGGCTCATGAAAAATATTGCTTAACTGCCCATGTTTTTTGTGATCTAACACAGAATTCAAGTGGCCTTAAGCTTACACAAAAAAATGTTTGTGATACCCTATGCATTGAATCTGTCAATAGAGGTGCAAAAATTCCATCTCTTTGATAAATGCATTGTTAAGCTGTAGGGACAAAATTTCTCTGATTTTGCAACTATCTCTTCACCATGTGATTGAATATGAGTCCTAGGGGCACATTTACTAATCCCCGAATCCCGAATGGGAAAAAAAAGAAAGAAAATTCTGCAATTTTTTTCGTCGCCGTCGCGATTGTTTCTTATTTGTCACGACTTTTTCGGCGCCATCGTGACTTTATCGTATTTTGCGCGATTTTTCCGTATTGCGCTATAGTAAACGGCGGAAAAACCAATCAGAATTTTTTGCGGCGGCAACGAAAAAGTCACGGAAAATATATGATAAAGTCGTAATGGCTACGAAACAGTCACGCAAAATACAAACAATTGCGACAGCGGCGAAAAAAATCGCCAAAATTGTTAACCCAGGGAGACTTGCTTGCGTCATATTTCTATTAAATAGAATGTGCGTGTATTTTATATATATATATATATATATATATATATTGTAACTTGTGTATTTAAGGATGTTGAGTAATTAACATATTAGATATAATTAGGTTACAACAGATGCCAGCTTCAAACACATCCTATCTAGCACACAGTTGCTAAGTCTCCTCCCCTTTGACCAAGTGTGGTTGGAAATTCAATTCCCTTTGTCTCCAACTGCAATTCCCAACTTCCATTTGTCCAACCTGCCTCAGGAATCTATGGCCAACTCCCTAAAGTTAACTTAATGGTCATTGACCAATCAGAACTTGCCACATCAACTATGACCAATCTCTAGGTTAATAGCATGGGTTAAGTTTTAGTAGTGTGTTCCTGGAGTTCCTGAAGTGAGGACACAGATGCCTGACTCAATGGAAGGATGAGTATAAGGGAGGCAGTGGGATTATATGTAACAAATCCACCTTTATAATTATCTTTCTAAATAGCAGTTATATACTGTATTTAGATTTAGTCTTGTTTTGTATTTTGTATATTTGTAACTTCTGTACATATGTGTCAATAGCTTGTTAATAAATGTATATTTTTGATTGAACTATCTCTTTTATTAAAGAACCTTTATAACCAGGAATATTCATGTATATGTGTATATAAGAATAAATATACATATTTACATAAATATATCCTTGGTCAACAGAATGGCGACCACGAAGGGACATAAAACAGATAGTCTCTATCAAAATATGTATATTTACTAATATAGGCACAATCTATAAGAAGTGGTGACTATTTTAGGTCCACTTTAAAAATATAGAAAATCGTGGGTAGAAGTTTGCATTCAGCAATAGTAAATGAAGGCTTATTTGGAAATTGCGTACTTATGCCGCACAATTTGTAATGAAAATGATCTGCTTAGTTTGCCATAATCTCAAATTTTACTATATTTTGCCTTGGGTCTGTGCTAAAGAATAGTTATTAGAACATGGATGATTTGTATTGCAGTGAGGATAAACAGTCTTTGAAGACTTTGTTACTTGTAGCAAATGATATTGGTAAATTAAAGCCTGAAGTACATATTACTTTCCATGCAGTTACTGTCCTGCAGAGATGCAAATTGTTTGGCATTACAAACCCCACTGACCAGGTGAAAGTTTTACTTTTGACAATAGAAATGTCCACATGGCAGTGCTTATCAGACAGTATTAAAGAAGGCAAAGGAAATTATGATGAAACAGTGGATGAATTACTTAAAATATTGCATCCATTTGATATAGGCTTTATGGCTGCATACAAAACAAAGCAGAGACAAAATGAGAATCCATTGGTTTTTGCTAACAGGTTATGGGCAACTTACCACATTGGTAAAGGCAGAACTGGAAACAGAGATGACTCTGAATACAAGAATTTGTTAATTTGCAATGCTCATCCAAAAATTAAGGCAAAATGTGGATTTCTAATAGACCCCCAAACACATGCTTATGATGAGATTATTGTATTAATGCAGCGGTGTTTCAATGTTTTACAGAAACGTAAGCCTTTAAGATCAAGAAATGGAGGTATAAATAAACTAGGTGCAACTGGAAATTCCTTCCATGTAAACCCTTGTATCTCTGTTATAAACAAAGAAAGTAGTCATTACAATGACAATATCCAAAGTAAGGTAACAAACATAAACAGTGCCCAAAGACATGCCCCTAACAGGAATATGCAAACAGAATCTCAGTGTTATACATACCAAACACTGGCTTTTAAAGTACACACCCTAGATAATGCCCTAAAGACAGAACACAGGAAACACGTTCTGAGAGAAATTGAATTACAAACCAAAATTAATTCTCTCAGAAATGGAATAAGTTCTTTACAGGCTCAAAATATTGCTTTGCAACAGACCACCAGTGCACTACAATTGTCCCATATAGATGTAATTGGTAAATATAATACATGCCATGCAGAAATGGTAAAATGTAAAAAAGAATTAAATGATTTACAAGAAAGATATTTGCATCTTTCTAATGTTCCTTTAAAAGTAATCAAATCTACTCAAACTGAGCACACTGGGGAAAACTGTAAAATAGCCATAGTCTCTGGTTATTCTGATGTATTTAAAAAGCAGAAACATAGTAAATACGGGACACAAAATCATGATACAGAAAGACATACTTCTGATGTACTAGATGAGTCAGATACATATGATTTAAGTGGCCTGTTTTGCCAAGACCATAATGCACAACTTACAGAATTTAAAGATAATGGTTGTGTGCTAGGTACTTTGGAAAACATGGAAAGTATGAACCACTATGGAAACTTTCCAACAATTAGTGACTGTGAAAATTGGTGCACTTTTAATTCAGGTACTGTTAACCCTTTGGGTGCATAAATTTGTTTTCCTTTGAAAATCTCTAAAGAATTTCCTCTTTCCCAAAATTCTGAAAATCATATACATATATTTTATTTTTTCTCTATTATTCCAATATTTATTTATTTATTTTTTTCTCCCTCCTATTGTGGGACAAATGAACAACCTTTTGTTTTCCAAAGGGTAATGCACAATTTCTTCAAAGATCCTCACAAATTAGCATGAAGGGGTAAAGGTAAATAACCCTTCAAAGCCATTCCTTTGTTCTTTTGTAAGAGGAAAAGATAATAAATGCAGAGACAGGAGACCACTGCAAACAAACTTAGCATTACCTGCCCCACCCAAATGCTTGCAGTACTTTTTGAAGATTTTTGTTCATTGTGACATTTTGAATTACTGTTAACCAACAGGACTACTTATGTGAAATCTCCATAAACTACATCTGTATAGATATTAATAGTTAGAATTATGTGTGTACATGTGTGTATGTGAGAGTTTGTATAAATGTATAGGAATCTTGTGTATAGGAAAAATCAAGTCAGGAACACAGCATAATTACAGTCACCACAGCTGAGGAGGATGTTAGCCATAAAACCAAATAAGGTAACAAAAGAGTGGGCTATTCTAAAAAAAAAAGGGAGTGACAAGATAGTATATACATAGACATTGGACTCCAGTTGGTATCACACATTCTAATGTGGGAATGGCTCCAGTTGTCATCACGCATTTCTAATATGGGAATGGCTCCTATTGTTTATATATAGAAACAGTAAAACATAGGCCGACGCCGACATTCCCCTCCAGACTCATGAATATTAACGAACTATTCAAACCAACCAATCAAATAGTGAAAACCAATCTTTATGAGAAAATATGATTTGAACAACCAATGGAAGTGAGCCTAGTATCAGCATATGGGAATAGAGGATATATCAGGCCAGGTAGGGCTCAGTTAGAGGAAGAAGGAAAAGACAGAGCTACTCTGGGATCCCAATGCGATATTAAGGTAGCTATACTTTGGTACCTGTAAGTACTGTCTGATGTTTGTGTGTGTTTATGTCTTATATATATCTTTGTTATATTTTTACCCTATGTTAATAGTAAGGAAGTATGATTAATGTTTTACAGTTTATACCTGATTCTGATATGTGTTCTTAATAAATTTCTGTTATTTTGTATCTCTATTGTGATCGAGGTGCCCAAGGGGGGGAGAATATAACACCTTGATTAGAAATGGGCACTCTTGCGTATACACAATAAAATGGAACAGTTTGTCTTGGAATGAGCAAACTACTGTACATACCAACAGAAACTCAATGAACATGTGAACTATTTCCATACTATAATTAGTAATTTTGTTTGTTTTGATTCCTTGTTAGGTTTTCTTTGTTCCTTTCTTTTATTTAGGAAAGTCAAACATCCAGCCACATCTTAAGATGACATGTTTACAGCCTCTGCTGTGGATGAAAACCTCACCAATTCTCTTATTTTAATTACCTAACTAATTTACCATTCAAACTAATGTTGCCTAACATGCAATCCAATTTTGTTTTGTTGATTTTCTAACACCTTTCTCTGAAAATGTGCATGCACTAACATGTGATGGCCATCAATAACAAGTTTTGTTATGTTTGTGTTTTAGTATTATATTCTAAAGAAAAATCCACGTGGTATAAGTGAGCTCACTATAAAAAAAAAAAATTGGTTTGCAAACACATTTATATCTGTACATTTGTGCACAAGTGACAATCGTCAAAGTATTCTTTTATTATTATTGTTGTGTTTATTTTGTTTTATATGCCTGAGTGACTAAATCCTTTTTACAGGTATACTTCTGATTTCTTTAAGGACATAAATGGCACAACACAACAGATATTGCCTAGACATGTTCCAGTGATGGATGTGTGTGCCTTCTTATTTACTAGGAAATTTAAAAATTTCACAGTTGAAACTTTAGGCTAAATTAATATCATAAGAACATATTTAGCATTCACTCTTGGAGCTGTTGATTTCTCAAGCTGAAATACCCGTACACATTTGTGGAGTATATGGACATTTAAGTCTGATTTTCAGCCAAACAAGTTTAATGATTTAGGAGTGTTCTTGGGAACTAATGCAGCTTTGACAATTTTTGCTAATGAACGATTTTCATCATTAGGATACACTCACACATTTTTGTCTATTTTATATGTTCTATTTTAATCTGTAATTTTGACTGTAGTATATGTTTTGTGTCTGTCATGTAACTTCCTATTTATAGTAATTTAACAAAATCCAGTCTTTGTTTTGGTATGGAAACTACATAACTTTAATGTTTACTGAACCAGACCTATTCTAACTCAAAATTTACATGGAGAACAATAACAATTAGAAAGACTGCAAATAACTGCCTCTACATGGATAATATTAAGTCATGTTGATCTTTTCTGTTGAAAACCATCTCTTTCAGATTTTGAGAAGTGTTTAACTGGTTTACATTTTGCTTTGTGTAATTCTATGTTTCATACTTAATTAACATACCTTTGCCACAAGGTGCAGTAAATAGTTAATGTTTGCAGTTAGCTAAAGAGCAAGTATAAGCAAAGTTATTGTACTGGGTCATTTTGTTCTGTGTTTACTCCTACTATGGGAGTGAGGTGAATGTGAAGAGTGGTGGCATTTCCATCCTTTTTCCATATATAGCATTTTGACATATCAACCAAA
Organism: Xenopus tropicalis; assembly: GCF_000004195.4. Classification (NCBI taxonomy): domain Eukaryota; kingdom Metazoa; phylum Chordata; class Amphibia; order Anura; family Pipidae; genus Xenopus; species Xenopus tropicalis. Next base: position 128,346,817 of record NC_030677.2, read on the forward strand.
TGGGTGTCATTGCACAGCCTCAAAATAAAGTAAACATATGCTGACAATTAATTTGCACATCAATGAAGATGTTTGGTTTCAAAGACTTGTGTTTTGAATTAGCATGACAGCTAAATATCTACCTGAAACTTCAGGAATGTTCTACAATTGGACTACAAGGGAAGCATGTCTGCAACCTGTGATGAGAACAGTAGCAAAGGAGGAACACCAAGTAAGCCTGGTAATGCACGGCAGTTTGAATGGCCTCAAGTGATCAGAGACTTTATATCTTTTTGGAGTGAAATCCATGATGGATGCAACCGATCCTTTCCAGCAACATGTACTCTCAACTATGACGCAGATCCAGTAGACTTTGTATCCAGAGCAGGAAGTCTGACCCATGGATATTGTCTTTATACTCAAGGCCCAGAGACCAGCAAATCAATAAGTGTGCAAATCAAAAAAACTGGTGAATAAGGTTATGAATGTGCATAGCTCTATGCGGTTATATGTCATAATCCTACAAATAGCAAGCTTCACCTCACACAAACACAGTACAATCAATTATCACTACAAATAATTTGTTTGTCTAACTTTGTAACATGATGGGGCCTGTGCTTTAGAAATGTATTTAGACACAAGCAGTCTATAAAGTGTGTGGACAATCGCACAAGTTCTCATGGCCACAAGGGGGGGACTGTTAACCCAGGGAGACTTGCTTGCGTCATATTTCTATTAAATAGAATGTGCGTGTATTTTATATATATATATATATATATATATATATTGTAACTTGTGTATTTAAGGATGTTGAGTAATTAACATATTAGATATAATTAGGTTACAACAGATGCCAGCTTCAAACACATCCTATCTAGCACACAGTTGCTAAGTCTCCTCCCCTTTGACCAAGTGTGGTTGGAAATTCAATTCCCTTTGTCTCCAACTGCAATTCCCAACTTCCATTTGTCCAACCTGCCTCAGGAATCTATGGCCAACTCCCTAAAGTTAACTTAATGGTCATTGACCAATCAGAACTTGCCACATCAACTATGACCAATCTCTAGGTTAATAGCATGGGTTAAGTTTTAGTAGTGTGTTCCTGGAGTTCCTGAAGTGAGGACACAGATGCCTGACTCAATGGAAGGATGAGTATAAGGGAGGCAGTGGGATTATATGTAACAAATCCACCTTTATAATTATCTTTCTAAATAGCAGTTATATACTGTATTTAGATTTAGTCTTGTTTTGTATTTTGTATATTTGTAACTTCTGTACATATGTGTCAATAGCTTGTTAATAAATGTATATTTTTGATTGAACTATCTCTTTTATTAAAGAACCTTTATAACCAGGAATATTCATGTATATGTGTATATAAGAATAAATATACATATTTACATAAATATATCCTTGGTCAACAAAAATACCGATCATTACGAAAAAAACGCATTTGGGCACTTTCGGACGTTCGTGGATTAGTAAATGTGCCCCCTAGGGTCTCTTATATCATAATATTTTGGTCTAGGAAACTTTTGTTTATCTATCTAGATTGTGACAGCTCAGTTAAGTTATGCAAGATGGGGCCACCACTGAATGTGACAATATAGGCCTCATTCCAAACGCAGCAAAGTCCTTGGATCCAGTGTTTTGCTCACCCCAGGATCCCAGGAAGGGGGGTAGGGAGAGGCATGTAGGCATCCTCTCAACCTTCTTCCACCCTACCTTTTTTTTTTTAATCAGGCACTCTGGGCAGAGTGCAGGAGGCAGGGGCTTAAGTGGCCAGACATCACCCAGGATCAACCCCTTATAAGTCAAAGGTTTGGTCTTTATTCTCACAGAGGGGCTTATTGTTGTGGAAAACATCTCACAGTACAGGTATAGGACCTGTTATTTTCTGGTTAAGGGGTCTTTCTGTAATTTGAATCTCTATGCCTTATGTCTACTAAAAAATAATTTAAACGATAAATAAACCCAATATGATTGTTCTGCTTCCAGTAAGGATTAATTATATCTTAGTTGGGATCAAGTACAAGGTACTGTTTTATTATTTATTACAGTAAAAAAGGGAAATATTTTTAGTTCTGTATAGGTCTGTGACAATTAAGAAAAGGATCTTGCCGATATATATATAAAAAACAACAACAAACAAAAACAAGCAGCATCAGAAATCTATTTATCAGGACAAGTGATTACAAGGTAATGTGTAATGGCTTTACTTGAATAAAAGATGTAGGATTGCTAGGGAGAGTTCTGTAAGTATTTATATAAATCAAAGGTCATGGAAATCTTATAATGACTATAATGTAATCCAGACTCTTGGTATGTTGAATCTACTTCAGAAATATCTCTGCTAGAAAAGACAAACAGGCAAGTTGCTGTAAGTAACTAAAATAAAAATGTGATTAGGAAAAATAATACTAGGAGGAGGGTGCCATAATTGCTGCAATAACAGAGGAAAAATATGGCAATAAATGTTATCTGTAGCAAGATGAGACAAGACAATAGGATTTATACTGAAGGCAAAGAAAGAGTTAAACGTGTTAGTGTTTGATGCACACAGTTGGGTGGGTTTCCATGGTGATTTGGTCCTAAGCAAGGAGCCTGAGTGAGTTGTTAGACACCCCGTGGATTGCAATAATGTTAAGTTGTGGGATTGCTTGTGCACTGGAAACAAGCTTAAATATGTGTCTCATTGTGGTTGTTAGAGTAAAGTTGGAAAGGGGGAGTGTTCCAGGGAGAAAGGAAGAGAGAGAACAGTCTGTTAACTATGGTTTGATGTAATGGAAATTTTAACAATTACACCCAAAAGGGCACACGTCACTTGGTATTTTATTTCCAAATTAAATTCAGATTCTTTTACGGTTATTTGAAGTAACCAAAATAATAGAATCCTAAGTAAATGGGTTAAACAATATTAAAGTAATGGCATTTAACAGACTAAACAGACTAATTCAATGACATTATAAACATCATTTATGTTTTACTGGCCTTCTGCATACATTGTCATACTGAGTATGCCACTCTATATAATACACACTTTCTTGAGATTGATTGGTAGCCATTTATATCCTGAAGTGCCATCGGCTTGCAGCATAGAAAACAGAACAGCGAGTCAGTACTGCAAGAAAAGAAAAGCTTTCTTTCATGATATCACTGCTTGCCTGGCAGCAGAACAGTGAACTCCAACCTTATTCTAGAAATTTGTGATCATTTCTAATATAATATATAAGAATATTAAAAAATATGTCTTATATATATTATATAAATATAATTATAATTATTCTCAGTGATGTCATCAGTTATAATCATCATGTCATGTGTCAAATATTTATTGAAATATGTGCTGTGTAAGATTCTAGTGCAGTATTATTATCTATCAGTATTTTTATTTTTCTATTCACCAATCTATTTTCTGAACACAGAAAAAAATTAGCAGTCAATTAGCACTGGTGTGTCCTATATTCTGGTTGCTATGTGTTACTGCACTGATACAGTAGTTGGTTGAATTTAGAATAAAACAGGCTCATTGGGAATGCAGCATGGCGTTTTCTCTTCCTGCGCACCAACATAGCATACACTTGTACTCCCACCTTGTGGTTATATATAATACCAACAGCACCTACACATACATACATGGGAATGGATTTATTTTTTTTAAATAGCACCCCCACAGAAAAACTGTTCTTTGCACAATGAAAGAAAATGTAATTCTAAGAACTTTTCCAGTTTACATTTATGAAATATTTTGCATAAACTTATTTTTATGTGTATTTTCAACTGAAAACAGAATTACTTTATCCCTTTTATCAACATTCTTATTTTCGTGGTTTAGTGGTTTTAAAAATCATGAATGCCAGGGGATTTATTAAAAATTCCTTTCATAAAAAGTATGAACAAAAAAAAAGTGGAAAAAAAACCACGAACACTACAAATTTTTCATGTTTTTTAATGAATGGAGTGTCCCAAAAATTGGAAAACCTCTAATAGCATGAAGCAAAACAAGATCTTTCAGTTGAAACAGGACAGCTGCCCATTTACTTCGACATGACCTCAGCAGCTTTTAGATGGTGTATTTTTACTTTTGGGTTTGTGGCAGTTTTGACGTAAAAACATTTTTGAAAAAAAAAAAATCACCCTTTTGTCCCGCAAAAATATATGAATCATGAAAGAAAACACAACCCCATGGGCCCCATAATAACCTGGCTGCTCCTGCATTGTTTCAGGAGTGCAGAAAATAAAAATTGCCAGACAAATCATGTGTTTAATTGCAAAATGTATTTACAGATAGATTTAATATCATTTTAATTGCTTAAAATTTCATTTACTTTTATTGCGCAGAAAACATGAATGCTGAGGGCTCAGTGGGTGCCCAACTTGTGCAGTTTAAACAGGGTTGGACTGGGCTGCTGGGACACTGGGAAAAAAAATGTTGGGCCCCGGCGGCCCAGACCTGATCCTTGTTGCTGCTTCCCCTGACGCGTTTCACTTACGCATGCTCAGGGGAGGGACTTCGGGTAGGGGACCCTGCAGGGGGGTAGGGGGGAGATGCGGGGGACGCTGCCAGTGAGGGACATGGGCGGCAGCGGCACCTTGGGGGGTGCGGGGCCCCCTTGGCGGGACCCTGGGCCCTACACCCTCCAGTCCGACCCTGAGTTTAAATATATATAAGTTTTTTTTTTCCCCTGGTGGTTTCAAAAAGATCAAAGGCATTAAATGTATCTTGAATTTCATTAGCTTTAAATACACTGCAATGGTAATATGGTAAGAAGTGTTTCATTTTTGGTAAGTACATACTGTATTAGCTTCTTTCACAAACATTATTCTCCACCACATGATTCCGGCTTCTCATTCTGCTAGAAGATTTAAGGCTCCAAGTTAATTACAAACTAACATCTGGACTGTGTGGCTCTCTTACAGCAATGTAAGAATTGTATTTTTTATGACATTATAATGATATCTGCAGTGCTGTCTTTATTTCTAAATATGTTCTTAGAAGAAAAAATATTTAATTAACTCTTCTTTCAGTTGGAATGCTCACAACACGATCCAAGATTAAGAAGGTTGGTATAAAATTAAATGGGCACAATGCCCCCTTTTCAACACAAGTTCAATTAAAAAATAAAAAAAAATAGATTAGAAAAAGACTTTTTGCCTATTTTGCGAATTAAGCAAAATGTATGGTTTTTGTTATTTTTTGAGCTAAACAGGGAGACAGAAGCTACTCCATATATGGGGGCACATTTACTAACCCACGAACGGGCCGAATGCGTCCGATTGCGTTTTTTTCGTAATGATAGGTATTTTGCGATTTTTTCGGAAAATTGTCGCGACTTTTTCTTTACCAATACGATTTTCGCGAAAAAACGCGAGTTTTTCGTAGCCATTCCGAAAGTTGCGCAAAATCGCGATTTTTTTTCGCGCAAGTTTTAACGCTACGAAAAAGGCGCGACTTTTCGCGCAAGTTTTAACGCTACGAAAAAATCGCCAGATTTTGCGCAACTTTCGGAATGGCTACGAAAAACTCACGTTTTTTCGCGCAAATCGTATTGGTAACGAAAAAGTCGCGATAATTTCCGAAAAGTCGTAAAGTCGCCGGAAAAATCGCAAAAAATACGAAAAAGTCGCAAAATGTTAGTTTTCCAATCGGAATTTTTCCAATTCGGATTCGAATTCATGTCTTAGTAAATCAGCCCCATGGTCTTACTAGCGCAGAGATAACTCCCGCTGCATAACTGACTCCTGCTAACAAAACAGTCACAACAGAGAGTGAAGGTAGAGGGTTGTACACTGGTGATCTAATTATATTATATGCTTGGAAGATAATGTAGAATAATATGCTTTCATTTCTGAATATAAGAGTTGTATAAAAACTGCTTGATATTGTATATGTGTATTTCAAGTAAGATGGTATAAGGGACATTTTTGGTTCAAGAGCCTCTTTGAAGTCAAACAAGTTGACAGATATATGTAAACATTGGTCTCCTAAGTAGTTTTATTAGCCATAGTTTTAATATAAATAGTTAGGAGAACAAATACAAATTTTTGAAATATCTCACCCCAAAAAAATTCAAAAAGCATTGGCATCTTACCAAATCTCACCTGAAGTAGTCTTTAAATAGTTACATAGTTATATAGGGTTGAAAAAAGACCAGGGTCCATCAAGTTCAACCCTTCCAAGTAAACCCAGCACACAAACCTATACTGACCAATCTATACACTCACATACATAAACTATACAGTATATACCAACATCAATACTAACTATAGATATTAGTATCACAATAGCCTTGGATACTATGCTTGTTCAAGAACTCATCCAGTCCCCTCTTAAAGGCATTAACAGAATCTGCCATTACAACATCACTAGGAAGGGAATTCCACAACCTCACTGCCCTCACCGTGAAAAAGCACCTACGCTGCTTCAAATGGAAGCTCCGTTCCTTTATTCTAAAAGGGTGGCCTCTGGTGCGCTGATTGTTTTTATGGGAAAAAGAATATCCCTATCTGCCTATAATCCCCTCTAATGTATTTGTACAGAGTAATCATGTCCCCTCGCAAGCACCTTTTTTTTTTCCAGAGAAAACAACCCCAACCTTGACAGTCTAACCTTAAAGTATAAATCGTCCATCCCCTTTACCAGTTTACATTGGGTCAGCCACTTCTCTGGACTCCACACAGGGTTCCAGCTTTAAAGGCCAGCAATCTCTGGTGTAAGGGATTTGTTAAGGGGATTGGGGAAGGTTATGAGTCCTTCAGAAAAATGAAAAGGACAGACAGGAGCAGTAGAAGACTGGAATAGAATACATGTCAAAATAGGCAAAGCAGCAAGTCTAGGTTTCTCAGAGCTATGGACAGGTCACATCAATGGTAAAAGCTAGGTACTCAGCCTCAGTGCTTTGGTCCAGAAGGAAGGAAAGAAATGGTTTTATATAAGAAGTGATTCAACTGTGATTGTCTAAATCCAAAAATAGTCTACAAGGATACTTGCATCTGACACATCCATCAGAAAAGGCTCAGTGGTTACCAAAAGGTCTCTGATTTAAATCCCAACTAAGCTATACAGACGGCAAGACAGAGGTAGAGAAAACGTAACATAGTTGCTCAACCCTTCAAAACGTCTTTACATTGCCCATTCTTTACCTTCAGGACTGAAATTGAAATTAAAGGTAATAAAACTTGATATGCATAGTAGTAATAGCTTCTATTTGTTTTCTTATTTCCATGTACAAATATGCATGAATAAAAGCCCACTGTAAAAAAAATAATTATTAGGACAGGAATTGAACCTTATTTGCAAGTGGGTGTATTTTGACTTTGTGTTTTTATCGTAGTTTTCTTTCTGTGCTTCCATGAGAAAATGTCACTATAAAAGTAAGGCAAAGTATGCCGATAGAAAGATGTTTTTTTTTAACAAACTCTCATGTATGCAAAAATTTCTTTTTTCTTGGCTTTCCTCTAGAAAAATAGCATATTTAGTACAACTTATGTTCAAATATGGCACAAAGCAAATAATGAAGTGGCTTACAATGTAACTTTAAAACAAAATCTATTGCTTTTCCCCGGGGTGATGTTTGATTAGACAAATTAGAGACACTTTGGTGCCAGCTGAACATTGCTTTGCCAATGAACTGCTCTCACATCATTATGCTATCAGAGAGGTGGCAGGAAAATTGTAAGACTAGCTGTGAAAAATAAGGTAAAGCTGTTTCCAGGGAACATTGCCCCCGCAGGTAGGTGGTGTTGCTACAGACCAAGAATCTTTGGTTACGACAAGGTAAGTAAAAGTCACTTTTATTTTTCTTATAAATAAATTTGATGTTGGAGTATCTTTTTTTTTTTACAATAAACAATAATTCTGCATTACTTACACAGAATGTAATCTTATTTTTTAAAGGGGGTACAGTGTATACTCAGTGCTCTATCTTATGTTGGTCACAGATTCACTGTTTTTATCTTCTAACAAAATCACCCAGATAAAATACATTGGAGAAAAGGAAGCCATTACTATATGGGGCATAGTACAGAGTTATATTTAAAGGAACAGTTCAGTGTAAAAATGAAACCGGGTAAAATAGACTGTGCAAAATAAAAAATGTTTTCAATATTGTTTGACAAAAATGTTATCTATAAAGGCTGGAGTGGCCAAATGTCTAACATAATGGTCAGAACACTACTTTCTCCTTTACAGCGCTCTAAACTGTTAGAAGTCAGTAACCAATCAGTGACTTGAGGCTGGGCCATATGGGCCATAACTGTTAAGTTAGTTTTCACCTGAATCTTCATCAGCGTGCTCACAAACTAAGTGAACAGTTATATCCCATGTGCCCCCCCCCCCACTAAAGTCACTGGTTAGAGAGCTGAAAGCAGGAAGTAGTGTTCTGGCTATTATGTTAGACATCTGCTCACTCCAGCCTTTATAAATTACATTTTTGCCTAACTATATTAGAAATATTTTTTGTTTTGACCAGTCTATCATTTTTACTCTGAACTGTTCCTTTAAGCCTTCATGTTTTCCTAGCAATATTGTTTTAGGCTTTTCAAACTGCCTTTTGTTCTTAAATAGTTTACAATGGAAATCAGCCATATCAGAATGCAAATCAAGCAAACATACTAACTTGCTAACTAATAAAAACATCATTTGCACAGGAGTAATTAGGAACAAAATCTAAGAATTTGCACAAGCACGGCTCACATTCAAATTCAAGTCCTACATGACGATCGTGTGTCACTGAAAAACAAAACTCACAGTGTAACTTGACATTCTGATTGTGCATTCATTTTATTTCTTACCTTTTTATGTTGTTATAAGAAATGGAGCCTTTGCTATGACTTGTTTGTTTGGATTTGGTTACAGCATAATCATACCTAGTACATTAATTACATTAAAGGTTAGAATGCACACAAGTGTTGAACATGTATCAAATGGACTCATTGGGGGAATTTAAAAAAATGTTGATAAGGAAAAATGTCGTAAAAATGTGTTATAAAAATGCATTATTTGCGTTGTCATTAAAACATGGGCGTGGCTATTTTTGTATCCCATGTATGACTTTTTTGAGAATTAGTCGTAACTAATTCTCACACATTTTTTATGCCACATTTTTATGACATTTTCTAAAATTTGGCGGCATTATGGCTAATCCATAAATCCATGCATTTCCTTTTGTGAATTCCCCCCATTCTGTCTCGTCCTTGCACTTAAAGCACAAAGTGAAACTTTTTTCTTATCACATCACACTATTGTAGTATTAAATGTTAACACTAGATATTGAATGCCATTAAGGATGTACTGAGAACTCTAGCTAATCAACAGTTCTACACTAACAGATATATTTTTAACCTGTTGCCAACCAAATAATTTTTCCCCAAGTAGGATTTGTTTCCATTCATGAAATGCAAAATTAATATTATGGTGCAATGACGGCTGTCAAAATGTATTATTTCAAAAATCATTGTAGAGGTTATTGATTGAACAAAAATCTCCTGATAAGAGAATTATTCATGTTACTTTGTAGATGTTTAATCTATTACTGTACCATTCAGTGCCAAACTAAAGTTTCTGGGTCCCCCAAAAACTTCACCACAAGGGCCCTCATTCCAATTGCAAACCCGCTGCCGAAGCCCCCACCCCCATTGCAAACCACAGTATCTCCAGCCGCACTGGCATCCCCACTGGGATTTCTTCAGTAGCCCAGTCCTATCCTGGTAGCATTTAAATATGGAGTAACAAGGGAATTCCTTATAGGCAGTTTTTACTTGTACAGTTTCAATGGAAGTCAGCAAATCAGTTATTGCAGCATAGTTGATCTTCTAAGAACTAAATTTTGCAATGTTATTATGCAAATGTCTCTTGCTTTCTGTTTGATTTTAATTCCTAAATACAAAAATTATATTGTTTCTCTCTCTCTCTATATATATATATATATTGTCAGGTCTGTCAAAATAAGTCTTTATAAGTGTTTAGTAGGTTTTTGTTACTTAATGTGGCCTTTATCTGGCATACTTGCTTACAAACAATTTACATTGCATAATTGGGCCTCATTTACTATGACAGGCACAAATGCATATTAGCTTGCTTCTGTTAAAACGCTAAACACTAAGCAATTGTCTCTAATATTTTTGCATGTATGGCCAGTGTGCACATTGCCCCATGAATGAGGTGCTAGGTGCAAAGAGCAGAGGTGCAAGGGGGCACTGCACATCTGCCATTAGCATTTCTGGCTTCCCATTGCGTGCTGTAACCACTAGTATTTAGTGAGAATCTAATAGACTGAACCATTCCTTACCCTCAGTTTGGGATTCATAGAAACCCTCATGAAAGGTCAGGGATTTGGCAGTGCAAATACACACATGCCTCCCTGCTTCATGCCAATTTTATCACAGTCACAAATGCATATCCAAAATGCTTGGGACCTGGGGTTTATGTAATTTGGATCTCCATACCTTAAGTCTACTAAAAAAGATATTTAAACATTAAATAAACTCAATAGGATAGTTTTGCCTTAAATAATTAAGGATTAATTATATTTAAGTTGGTATAAAAAACATGGTACTATTTTATTATTACAGAGAAAAAGTAAATCAATTTAAAAATTCAAATTAGTTGATTAAAATAGAGTCTATGAAAGATGTCCTTTCAGTAATTCGGAGCTTTCTGAATAAAGGGTTTCCAGATAACGGATCCCATACCAGTACACTTGCTTTTGCAGGGTGCGATACCGGACTTTTTGGACAACATATTGCATTATGGGTACAAATATGGCCATTTGCAACTATTTTTTTTATTAGTTTGTGAAGCCCATTGTCTTTAAAATATCCAATATACAACATACATATTTTTACTGAATCACTTGTTTATAACAGACAAAAGATAAAACTCTGTTTCATTTAAACTTGCTCCATTATAGGCAGAATTAGTATTAAGGGAGAAGGAAAGCTACAATCACTGGGAGTGCCATACATTAGGCACCCCCCAGTGATTGTAATCACTTACCTAATACCCCAGGATGGTGCTCCTGTTAGGGGAAAACTCCACCACCCAGGGGTAGCTGCAGCGAGTGTTTCCTTTTCCTTCTTTTTTCTGTCTTCTGAATCCCGCAGCCATGAAGACAGAAGAAGGAAAAAGAGACACTCGATGCAGCTACCCTGGGCTGGTGTGGTTTTCTCCTAACAGGGGCACCAGTCCCGGGTATCAGGTAAGTAATTACAGTGACTGGGGGATGTCTAACATCTTGGCAGCCCCCCAGTGATCATATCTCTTCTTCTCCTTTAAATTGTTATCCTACCAAATAATGTGTCTGTTTGCATGCAGAATGTCCAACTATTTGTACAACTAATTGCTCCCATCTCTGGAGGATGATATTTGCTACACATGAGATGTATGAGCTACGTATAAACGACAACTGTGTTTTTTCAGCTCTGTTTCGTAGTTATGAAAATTCCCAATTTGACTGCAGACAGAGCATGAAAAAGAACAGTGTGCTGTCATCTGTTAGCACTCCATCTAGCAAGATTTGCACGTTCGCTTGCATGTCGGACCTTCTATTCGTTATTAATAGCTATTCTATGAAAACAAAGGGTCAAGAAAAAAGTCATTATTTGCATGTTTATAATAGATACATAGTTTAAGGGAGCTGAAGATAACATGTGTTTGTGCTTTGCATGCAGGTGCTGTTTTTGTATCTGCCCACTTATTCCCAGACATATCATACCTCGCCATGGAGTTCAATTGTACAACACTGTAGCACATTTTTAGTTTCTTAGTTTGATGTTAGAGATGATATAGATAGAATGCACATTGTCCTTTTAAATTAATAAATGTATTTATTAATAAAACAAGCAGGCTATTATAGTTACATAGCTAATATGGATTGAAAAGGGACATTTATCCATCCATCCATCCATCCATCCAAATTCAACCTTTTACTGTATCATCTGGCATCAGACCCAGAAAAAAACTTTAAAACGTTGACCCTAGATTGCCTGTACCAAATCTCCTCCTTTCGCCCCCCCCCCCCAATTAATCTTCTCTAGCAGGGCTAGTGGTGGTAATGTAAATCGCCAGTAGGGAAGCATATGTGTTGCTTTGGTTTTCTGAAGTCGCCCAAAATTTCCTCGTAAACTTTGGGCGACTTCGGAAAGCCAAAGAGACACACAGATTTTGTATTTATCCATTGTTAATATTGTTTTAATTGAATCAAGTCTATTCGGATGGAACATTTGGGTACATTTTAACTATTATGCAGCATGTCTTATTAAATGCATTTTACCTTTTGGCAGCACTGTTTGTTGCAAGGAATATTACCCAAGCATAACCCATAAATCATTAAATATGTGGTCAGATCGAGAAGTCTCCATTTTCCAAAACCTTATAAATGGCTTTTGCACATTCATTTTTTGGGCTGTCTCTTCTAAGTAATTTACTGCTTGAAATATATTGTTTATATTCTCTGTTCAGACTGTAAATACATCTACATTCATGCAAATGAAAAAGCATTGCATAATTTATAGCATTTTCCTTTGAGCCAATTTCATTTAATCCTTTCTGTTTGAATAGAGAAAAGGTCTATAGATTAAGCAAGATATGATATCTATTCATGGCCTTTAAAAAGGGCACACAAAAACAGTGTTGCCAAATAAGAAGTGACTGTGTGATGCCAGGCTCGTTAATAAGTATATAAATCATATTATACTTAATGTATTGACTTTTTGCTCTATTCTCACAGAGAGGATTAAGCAAAACTATCTCCCAGGAAAATGCTATAGATGATGCAATGGACTGGTATACTTGTGTCTAAAGTAGTGGTCTAATGACGGTGGTCAGCACTTCACCTTTAAAGGGTTCACCTTTAAATTAGCTTTTAGTATGATATAGAATGGCCAATTCTAAGCATCTTTTCAATTGGTTTTCGTTATTTATTTTTTTTTTATAGTTTTTTTAATTTTCACTCTTTACATATTTTAAATGTGATTTTCAATCACTTACCCCAGAACCCAAAAAGGTATTGCTCTGTAAGGTTACAGGTTTATTGTTACTTTTTATAACTTATTTTTCTAATCTGGCCCTCTCCTATTGATATTTCAGTCTCTCATTCAAACCACTCCCTGTTTACTAAGGTAATTAGGACCCTAGCAACCAGATAGCTGCTGAAATGCCAAACTGGAGATCTGCAGAATAGCACTCTCGACATCATGCTAAAAGTTAACTCAAAGATGAACAACCTCTGGCCCACCAGGACACAAGGAAAACTCCAGTGGGCCAGGTGTCAGTGGGTCCTCCTGCTCACCCAACCATTTTCTTTGTATGATTATACTATCACCATTACTTCTAGAAAAAATGTAGGAACGAATAAAGAATAGTATGTAAAAAGAGGTGATTAAGAGATAAGTGAGTGAATAGAGAAGGAAAGATCTGTAGTCTGGAGAGTGGGCCTGTGGTTTAAGGTTCTCTGGTTGGCCCCTGGTACCCCAGTCTGACACTGCCTCTTTAAGGCATAGAGCCCTAAAACTACTCACCTATGGTAGGCAATAGTAACATAGTTCTCTGTGGGTTTTGCAGATGGTACAGTGGTAGCCTGACTCCTTGTGAAAAACAGTTGAGGTCATATGTGTAAGTAGCCATGCAACCCCTCAAAGAAAACAAATTAAAATACAGTTAAACAATTTTTTACCAATCGTTTTTAAAATTGCTTCTCAATATTCAATTTATACATGCATGTATTTAACCTGCTCTCTACACATTTATACTTGGGAGAAGGTGTGAAAATATATTTGCACTTTTAGCTCTGTGGAGGCCCCCAAACAATTCCTCACACACAGACATGGAACTGATTGCTATTAGCCACATATCAATTACTGCACCAGAGCCTTGGAATAGGAGCTTCAAACTTATGCTTCACTAGTTGCAAGGGTGTTTTAGGTTTTTACTGTCTGGTATATATTTCAGAAATGCTGTATTAATGCAAGCTACTGTTGGTGTATATATCTTGCTTTTACCGTTGTTCTCATTGAATCATTGCAAATCATTTTACAGCGTCACCATGCATTCATTTCCGAGTAAACAGCCCTACCAAGCCAAGCTAAGCCTGATTAGTGAAACTAAATCTCAGGGTTAGGGTTAGTAATGTCTTTTATAGCAATTTATTTATTCATATTTTATTTTTAACTATGATTCTTGTATTCAGTAAAAAAGTGAGGACCTTAAAGGAGAACTAAAGCTTAACTAAAGAAATAGGGCAAAAATGTTGTACATTATGGTTTGGGTTCTGTACCAGCCCTAGGCAACTACAGCCCTTTAGCAGGGAAGATCTGTGCCTCCAAAGATGCCCCCCAGTAGCCCCCCATCTTCTTTTCTGCTGATTCAATGCACATGCTCTGTGCGGCTGTCAGTTACTGAGCTTAGGGAAAAATACAGATCATTACATATAACAAAATCCAAGATGGGGATCTTTACAAGCTTTAGGCTTGAACAATAAGTTCAGTATATGATATATGGCATTTTAAACCCTATATATTCATTTAAGTGATCAGCGCTACCTTTACGCTACATATGTAAATTAGGATACAGAAGGGTTAAAGAGTGCTGTGCGAAAAATGTTCAACTTCTGTGACAAAAAGTCAAGCGATTTTAAGGATTCAGATTTGGTTTGGCCAGGAGCGTGGATTCGGCCATATCTGAATCCTGCTAAAAAAAAGCCGAATCTTGGTCGAATCGTAAACCAAATCCTGGATTCGTTGCATCCCTGCTGCAAACAGAACAAGGCTGCAGAGAGCAATTTTACATCCATTTGCGTGTATAATGCTTGTGCCCATAAATTTCTGAAAAAAAACCAAACAGGTGTCAGGAGAGAGATGTTAGGAGGAAAATGCAAAAATACCGCAAATACACCTGTCCTAGATTGATGATGGCAAACCCTATCAGTTGCAATACTTTGTATCTTCAGCATGGATCACAAGGAGACTGCAATTTGTTCTGTTTCAGGTGTATGTATGGCTACTTAAGGGCTGTGCATGCAGGTGGCCCATGGGTGTTCCTGTGTATAATTTCATCATCATTCATGAAAAGCAGTTAGGAGTGCCTGTAGGTGTAAGGTGCATCATTTGTGCCAGTGACTGCTGTGCTCTGGGTGAAACCTGCACACGAGTGCGGAGCACACCAAGATACATAGTTAAGTTGGGTTAAAAATAGACAAAAGTCCAAGTACAGCCCTTCCAAACGAACCCAGTGCTTATATATACACACATGCTTATACCAGCACTCACATATATAAATTATATATACTAATATTTATACTGACTAACTGCAGATCTTAAAGCAAACTATACCCCCAGAATGAATACTTAACCAACAGATAGTTTATATCATAATAAGTGGCCTATTAAGAATCTTACCAAACTGATAAATATATCAGTAAATATTGCCCTTTTACATCTTTTACCCTGAGCCACCATTTAGTGATGGGCTGTGTGCTCCCTCAGAGATCACCTGGCAGGAAATAATGCAGCTCTAACTGTAATGGGAAGCAGTGTGGGAGTAAACGAGAGAACTTTGTCTATGAATTGGCTCATGTGAACTAACATGTATGTGTGCCCTTGGTTTGTTTGTGTGCACCATAAATTGTATGATCCCAGGGGGCGGCCCTTCTATTTAGGAGTACGCAATAGCACGTACTACTACAAAAGTATAAATGTTTTATTTAGATAAAGCAGGGTTTTTTGGTATGAGCTGTTTTATGCAATATATTTTTTAGAGAGACTTACATTGTTTGTGAGTATAGTTTTCTTTTAAGATCACAATAGCCTCGGATAATAATGCTTGTTCATGAAATCATCCAAGCCCGTCTTAAAAGCATTAATAGACTTTGCCATCACAACATCACCAGGTCGATGATTGTGAGGGGACGGAAGCAATTCTGTGCTAATTATCACACATAAGGGATAGTAAAGAGCGAAATTATTTGGCAAGCATGGATTCGCTGTGAATTTCTGCATTTTGCCATTGGCGTATTTTTTTTGCGAAACGGGCACAAAAATTAGCCATGGCAAAATTCATTGTGCAACAATTTTTTCACGGAAGCGACACGGGACACATTCTCTCATCACTAATAAGGAGGCATTTGCTAATGTTTCTATTTCATTTCTTCCATGATTTGTGTTTTTTGAGCTAAAACTCACATTTTTTGTGTAAAAAAAAAAATCACATTTTTTTATGATTCATTAAGCGTAAAAACCATGGAAACCACTAATACAAACCTTCGCCATCTAAAAATTGTTGAGGTCATGTAGAAGTCAATGAGAGATGTCATAAATTGTAATTACCTTAATTTAATTTGTGGTTTTAGAGGTTTTCAGGGGTCCACAAAGATTCCACAAAGATTCTTGGAAATATATAAAAACCACAAAAAAATTGTGACTTTCATGTTCTTTTCTTTTGCACTTTAATTCATTTGTGCTTTTTATATTCTGATCTTTTAATAAATTATGCCATTTGTGACTGTAATGGAAATGAGTTTATTTGTGGTTTAAAAAACCTCTAAAACCACGAAAATCAGAATTCAACAGCTGTGATGTGGTTTACTATAAGAATCCTTTATTAAACGGTAAGCAAATAAGGCATAATTTGTTTATTGTGAATTAAATAATTTTATTGAAATGTTGTGGATAACCTGCATGCAAAATTCTTGCAACCTGTGAAAATGCCATTCCACTAGGGCAAGGACGATTGTACTATAATGTGTTTAATAAATAACCAACTAGTAAGGAATTCAGAATTTCCTAAACCTAAACTGGCATATGCCATTCTGAAACAGGGGCACTCCAATAATTACAAATTCAGTCAGTTAGACATATGTTCATCAGGTGCAACCTTTTTTCATACCTTCTACAAGCTCATAATTCAAGATGAATTAAATAAAAGGCCTATGTGGCTTTAATTTACTGCAGAACACATGCTTATAGCAGTACAGGTATGGCATCCATTATCTGGAAGTCCATTATCCAGAAAGCTCAGTATTACGGTAAAGTCATTTTAATCAAGTAATTAAAAATTTTAAAACATATTTCTTTTTTTTCTGTAATAAAATAAAACACCACCTTGTACTTGATTCCAATGAAAAATATGATAAATACTTATTAAAGGCAAACAATCCTATTGGGTTTATTTAATGGTTAAATTATTTTTAGCAGATCTAAAGTATGGAGATCCAACTTATGGAAAGACCCCTTATCCAGAAAACCCCAGGGGATTTGTCGTGCAGGGCACATTTTTGCACAGGGGTATATGAAGCAAATAAAGTATGCTCTGTTGAGCAGGGCCCTCTGAACCTTTTGCTTCAGTTATTTGTTGTATTTTTGCATGCAGTCAGTATGGTCAGTGTATACACCCTCCACCTGGCTCTAAACACATTAGTGCTGGCCAATGGATCACAATTCAAAATCTTCCCTTGCGTGTGGTGTATATGAAGTACATCCAGGATTGCTAAAAATAAGCTTGACATTTTTGAAGTCTGCCTGTGTATCTATGTAAGGGTATTTTTTGTGTATAAGGAGCCATAACGGCAGCAATAGCTGGAAAGTAAAAGAAATAATTCCTTGACAAAAATTAATTGGATCATCCTGCTTGGTGTCAACAAATCATTGTATGGAAAGCACACAATAAATGGCAGAAACGTTTATTAACTTGTCACAGAGATAAACTGCAGAAGAGCTGAAATCCTTGAAGCTGCTCATAAACGAGGTTTGCGGCTCATATTTTAAGAGTCAATTTGTTTTTTTGTGCTGTGCCATCGGCCTAATTGTTGTTTTGCTAAACACAAACCTTCTGTCACTAAAAGTTCACAAATATTTGAACTGAAATCTCTGTGTAGCATTTTGCCACCTTCCAAACTCTGTTCTGAAATCTCAGCAAGCGGCTCCAATATTTTGTGAACTTCAAGGTTTTGCCTACATTTGTACTGCTAAAATATGTTCAGACACGTTGCTGCTACTTATTTATAGAAGGCTGTAGTCTGTTTTTTATCTAGAAAACTATTTAACCTACGTTGTCAGCTTGGCTGCTGCCATCGCTTTATTTATTAATAACCCTGGAACCTGAATAAATATATATATATTTTGGCAAAAGCTGCGGAGTCTGTAGAAAGAAACTCTGTATGCTGTATTTTTTGTACCTTCACAAAATAATGTTTAAATGAGGTCATAATAATTAATTAAGCAGCGTGATATTTTGGCTCAGTCAAATCAAACATTTTATAGCAGACTGTAATGAAAAAGAGAAAGAACAGCTGCATGATCTAGTGTCCAAGACCTGGAACAATAGCTGTGTCTTACGCCCTGAAATGTTCTGATAATGTAGCATTTTAGCACACAGTACAGAATTTCATGATCTCTGTGGAATTCCATCTCAATGACCTGAAACCACATATTGAAACACTGTGGCTGAACTTTTATGAGACTAAAGACAAAATTGAATTGCTACCAGGACATCCATATGTTTTATACTTAATAAGGATTTTTTTCTGTTATTTCTGTTTTTTTTTAACTCTTTACTAATAGTCTGGATAACAATGACTTTATCTCATAGTACAATACAGGTGTGTTCAATACACCTTATTTTCCATTTCAGACTACTTGCCAATCACATGATGAGCCCACCTCAGTTGTTACTGGCTGTATGTCTAAGACAAACAGAAACCTCAAAAGTATTTTGTGGTCAAACACAAGCTGAAACTTACCATGTGATTATAAAATTAGATGCCTGTAAGAATTGCGTCCATTTTGCTGCAACAACAACAGTGGCAAATGTTGCATTGTGGGTAAAAAATGGTGGTTTCATTTGGATGTTCCGTTGGTGCACAGTGCCCGTGGCAAGTAATAGATCCCTTACATGAATACAAAAGTCACAGTGCTGTTTCGTGATCCATAAAAGATTACAGGCAGAACTCTAAGTTGGCTTTAATAACCTAATGTAAAGCAGGGCATGTGCTATTCCATTTATTGCATTGTACTATACTTATGAATAACCTGCAGAAACAAAATCAACAATTATTATATACTGCATGTCAAAAGGGAAACCCACACTGTACAGCATATGCGTGAATATTCTGACTGGGGTTGCCTGCCGTCTTGAATTGAGCTTGGTATACAGTATGCAAATATGTTTGGCCTAATTATCAACTGAAATCTAGAAGACCTGGACACACCTATGGGCTATGGTTTCCTCTTACATTATACTGTATCATTTCACCTTTGGAAAATGCTTGTGCTGTGATACAGAGAAGTTCTTGTTGTTTTTCATTAGCCAGTGAATATATCAATGTGAGTAAGTAGGAATCTCAAGGAGATTTTGGTATCACACACCCATAGACTAGGGTGCTTTAGTGGGTACTGTCCCCAGTGTGACTTTTTTCCCCAAATATAACGACTGTATTACTTTTATTACCCTGAGCAGTTATCACTGCTTCTTTCTTTATTGCAATTAAGTAGGAATCTCCACTACAGTGGTCCATGGCGATGGAGTCTAATGCAGGAAGTCAGGAGCATGTGTTAACCTGACTGTAACCCCAATGCTGTGCCTAAGGGAACAATATGAGCCACACAGAAATTATAGAAAGTAATTCTTAGGCCAAACAATCTGTACCTGGATAAAACAGCATTTCAAGGGCACACTATGCAACATTGAGATTAATGGAATGTCAAGTTTTAACATGCTTTTGATTTAATCATTTATGACCTTGATGTTGGCTTTGAAAACAGTGATTGCTAACAACACCGTATTATGCAAGGTGAAGTACTCATAACAGGATTTTTGTTCCAGAGAGAGAGAGAGAGTGAGAGTTAAGTGTAGGGGATTGATATATTAAATTATCTGAACATGCAATGTTATACTAATAAGAATGAAAATAAGCCAGCAATTTACTGTATTACTTTCTATATGCTTTATCTATACAGCCCTGCTCCAGTAACGCTTACATTCTAAGGTTTGAATTGTGGGAGGACAACAGTACTGTAGGTGCTAAAAGATTACCAACATACCATTTCTTTATCTCAACAAGCACAAGATCCTTTGAAAAGGCTAAAAAATGTTTTGTATGTTTGCATGCACTTAGTTAAGGGGTTGCCATCTTTTCTAGAAAAAGATACCTAAAAAAAAAAACAACTATATTTTTTTTATCTTTTTTGTCTATTAATACCATTGGAATGAATGGGTGTCAAGAGGAGGAAGGTAGCTGGTGGAAGGGCTTGTCCTTCACTTATACTTGTATTGCTATAATTGGAAAGGCCTACCCTGCCTGTAAAACATAAAGCATTTGAAATATTATTATATGATCCCCTTATATATTTATACATTGTTATCATATCACCCCTTAAGCTTCTCCAGTGTAAATAACCCTAACTTGGCCAGTCTTTCCCCATAACTGAGACTTTCTATATCCTTTACCAGCTTAGTTGCCCTTCTATGAACCCTCCCTAATTCAATAATATCCCATTTGATCACTGGAGACTAAAACTGGAGATGTGGCCTTACCAGCGCTCTGTAAAGGGGAAGAATAACCCCCTCCTCCTGTGAATCTATGCCCCTTTTAATACCGCTCCAAACCTTGTTTACCCTAGCAGCGGCTGGCTGGCACTTCTTCCTACAGGCAAATTGCTTAAATACAAGGACTCAGGGGTGTATTTATAATAAGGGCCTGTGCCTAGGGTGTCAGGTATTTTCTTTAAAAAAAAATGCCCCAGCCTCCACAGCGGATTTCCATAGAAAATAGAGCTGGGGGGTGAAGGTATAGGGGGTCACGGTGCTCTGTGGAATTGATTGACATTGTCCGTGTCACACGCAGGTCACAAACCCCAAGATCCTTTTCCATTATGGATTTGGCAAGTGCAGTCCTACTAAGGGTATAAGCAGCTTGTGTATTTTTGCATCCCAGGTGCATGACCTTACATTTATCCACGTTAAATCTCACTTAGCTGCATAGATTGCTAGTTTCAAAATCCTGCCACATCCTGGATGGAATAGATTGGCCTGCATGTTAAATAAATCTAAAGAACATCTACTGTAATATGAAAGGGACAATGCAAAAGTGATTTCAGTCTTTTCTTACTGGTAGGATACAGTCAGAGATGCCGCCAGGATTGCAAGGGATCTGGGTGCATCTTTCCATGGCTGCACCATAGCCAAGCACTCCCCCAATTAGGTCCAAGCCAACTGTTGATCTGCCCAGGCCAAGTACCACAATTGTGTTTTTTCTGCTCTGGCTGCTTAGTAAATGTGCACCTCCTCAGAACCAGTAACCTTATCATGTTGATACTACAAAGATAAGGACAAACTGAATGTTCTCATAAAAAACAACTAAAAAGGTTTAAACGCACAGATACAGATACAGTAAAACTGGTATTCAGTTCTGGTTCATTTCAGATATTCCATACAGAAGTTATTTTTAACAAATATCCACAAGATGGCACTATGTGCTGTCAGTTTTTACACTCATAGCTCTACATAGGCACATATATGGCCATAATTGCTATTACTCATTTTTTAACAAAAACATTATTGTGAACTAAAAAAAATAGGCTGAATCAGGACATAACAACCTTTATATGTGTGCAGCTGAATAAACCTATTAGTGAGGGACAAAATAATAAAATAATAATTTTACTTCCATCGTTGCCATTTGAGATCAGCACTATGTCATTATATCCGCCACTGAGTATTAGACTGCCTCTACCTACAGAGAGGATGGTCCCAAACTCTGCTATCAGCAGGAGCTGCATTAATAACCATGAGAGAAGTTCAGCAGCCCTGCTGCCGGTCCTGAATCTGCAGTGTCTCCATGATAGGAAATCCAAGCAGTCTGGGCTGTCACCTAGCACAAGCAGTAGTAGCGTCTGTATCTATCAACCCACCGTGCAGTCGCAAGAGAGAACCTCCTTTCTCACATTGCTAAAATTTACTATGCATTACTCTGGCAAGGTCCTACCATTGCTGTGACAAAACTTAAAATACATTACCATATGTCCACAGTTTTGATCAAGATGAAGGCAAAAAAAACATCCTGAAGCCTGTGCCAATTATGCCTCAAGAGGGAAAACATACCTTCCTGACCCCCATGGCAATCGGAAACACTCCCTGGATCAAGCAATCGTAGTTAACATTAATTAATACAATGCTGACTCTCAAGTTTATACTGTATAAAGGTACAGAAACCAAAGTATACCAGTGCATTAAAGAAAACATTCACATTCAGTTATTAATAGATAATATGAGAAGAAAATTCCTGAAATTTTTGCAAAATATGCAAGGGGGAGGGTTTGTTAGGTACAAATACAGTTCTGTATTTACTTGGAACTACCCACCATAGAGTTCTTAAAACATGCATGCAAAGATATTATTTGTGCACATGGGCTACAATAGATTGAGACAACAATGGTTGTTATCATCTGTATAGCACCTGATCACCTAACGCCATTGGCTTCAATTCTTATATTCGCAAACCTAATAAATTCCTTACTATTCTTCCGAGACCATCCAACTCTGTATTTAACTGTTGTTACCAGACAATTAGACATATTTAAATCTTTATCCTTATTCAGTATCTGAAATAGTGCTATGTTTACAACACCATGCAGCTTAACCTGTGCAGTCTGTGCCACCTCTGGCTACATATCTTACCTGATTCTTTCCCCAGGGTGGAGAAGTTTCCTTTAAATGACCAGGCCTCTATTCTTGATAAGAGCAATGTGAACTTATAGTATTTGTTCCTTATGAGTTGATTGAGTAGTGAAACCTCTAAAATTAGCAAATATTTGTAGCTGTAGTCATTTGAACTAAACAGACATAAGTGATTTAGCAACAACGCACCAGGTCCCCCCACAAAAAATCTTTGGAGGGACCCAGCGTGCACAGCAGCCCCTACCCAGCCCTACCCCCAGCCACCCACCTGCTCGCGTCCTGCGCTTTCTGCCCACTTGCGTACAGCTCTCCCCGCCCACTTGCTTACAGCGTCTGCAGTCTAGGCCCAGTTGCCCCTCAGTTCCCCTCGCAACTGCAGGGTCCGCTTTCTCTATAGTTACACCACTGATAAGGACCTACTTATAAATGCTGTCACAAGTTCCGGTGCTTTTAAATGAAAGTATCTGTGCTATTATGCCATTCATTATAGGTATTTGTGCCAAAAGACACTCCTTGCACTCACTTATAGTTGCACTCAGTAGCAGTGTATTCACCATTTCTACCTTCAAGCTTACTGTAACTTTGGGGTTCCTTCAGCGGGCAGTGTCAGTAGGCTCAGTAGACTTGCGCAATTCTCACTCAAGCTAACTTTGAACTTTTGAACATTGGGGTTAATACCAGCAGGAGCAACTCAGTGCTTGGTGGAAGTAATGCTGGTATTGCGAGTAAAAAACATTGTGTAGGAAATTACACTTGGACTTTGCACCCCCATAGTTACCCATTAAAGTATATATTCCTAACCTGGTTACAACCATACTGATACAGAGTGCAATCTTTCCTATTATAATATACATGTAATGCCCAAAAATGTTTTAAGTAGCTAACGTCTGCTAACGTAACACTGGGTGTGCAAAGTTCTTGCAGCCGTGCAATTGTCAATACCAACCTTTTCAACCATGCTGCAAAATTTCCACCCTATCACAAAAAGTAATTTATCTTACCGTTTTAATGCAAAAGTAGTATGCATGTCAATAAGGCAAGCTGTTCTGTTCAAGCTTTGATAAAATACAACTCGCCCAAAAGACACAGAATGCAAAGGTTACCCTAGGCTTAATGGATAGTCAAAGGCAGTTTAAAGTACAAAGTTCACTTGTACCAACAGTGTAACAGTAGTAAAATAAAACAAAAAACTCCTAGAGAATTAAAAAGGCTCCCAAGAAGACAATGGCGCACTGTGGATTATTCCAAATTGCATTTTCCCAATCATTGTAAATGGGGAGAAAAGATCTCGCTAGCTAACATTATGGACTGTTACCAAGACCAGAACACCTGACACTATCCCAAATCCTTCTAGAGAAGCCATCTGTTTCTGTGGCAGTACCAACACAATCTGAGACTTTTAGTACTTTTATTGGGGGGAAGAGAGAGTTTACAGGATGTAGAAGTGGCGCAGGATATAAAGAAACCTTACAGGGGGGAGTTAAGTTCTACTTAGCAGAACATTGTGGCTACACATATGGAACATATTTAAGTCTATTCACCTCACCCATTACCTGCACACCAAGATAACGCACAAAGAAAAATAATGATCACCGTGCTTTGGAAATGAAAACAGAGAGGGAAGGTAATATAGTAACGTCCATGTGCTGCGCTGCTCACACTCCATCAGAGGCTTGAAAAATACCAGACATTCTGGGCTCCTCTTGAGTTTTCGAGAAACAAGTAAGAAAATTTGATGTTAAAAAAATGTGTGTTATTATCAGCATATAAAATATGATCCTGGAGGGCTGTAGCCCACATTACCCATACTGCTATAGACTATTTCATATTACATTGGCACAATGTATGTATTTTTTTTACAGCATTTTGGATAGCGCAATAATTTTACTCATAAGAGAAGATAAATTGAAAATGTTCACGGAGAGTTCATATTAGATCAGTGAAACAAATTACGACCCTTTAAATTCCATATGGACTTCATCCTAAATCCACAGCAAGGCAGAGCAAATAACACAGCTTAGCTTGGCTCAGTAACATCAAAGTACCAGGTGTACACATGCAATGATGGCAGGGAGTCTCAGTCCAGAGTTTCTATGTAATAAGTCAGAGGCCTCTGATACAATAGAAATGAACGTTAGCAGGGTACTGAAGGGAGCCTAGGATGGTAGCCTGTGGCTTGTATATGATTTGCCTGCCTACCACATTGCCACCTTTGCAAGCACACATTGGAACTATTTCAAAACAATGGCATTCATACATTAAAAGGTAATGAAAGGTCAAGCTATTGAATGTTATAAACGTTTCTTTAAAATACATAACAATCAAAATCCACAGAGTGGAAAATAATAAGAAGTAAACCCTACACGGGATTCATAATCATTTTGGATGTATAAGAGCAAATAAAAAAGGAAAAAGTATAACAATATATGTTTAATAAAAACTGGATAAATTCTCAAGTACGTTAATATTTAGGAAAAGGTCTGTTGAATATAAACTGATTAAAGGAACTGAAGAAATCAGCTTCAAGATCACTACTCTTTCAGCAAAAAGAAAACCCAGCCCAGCAGAAGTCTTTCTCCTTATTGCATCCATGACATGCCACCTTTCTTATTTTCTGTGAACATTACAGGGGTGACATAATGGAGGTATTCCCAATGGGCTCTGCAATCCCTACCCAGTCCAGATTCAGACTATATAACTGAAACATTGCAGGTGATCCAAGTCTATCCTTGTTCTTAAACTCCAGGAAGTGATTATGTTTCGACTGGGGCATTTACTGGATTTTGACCACAGACTCACTATAAATAGTCCAGCACAAGATTACAATAAGCAATGTCACAAGATGTGTGCATGATGCAATTGGACCTTTAGACCAAAGCCACGAATAGCTGAAAGTAGAGGACCTTATTTTATAAGGACTTCTAGCAATTAACCTAGCAACAGTTTTCAACTGGAATATGAAGAGGAGGGAGGCAGAAAAAAGAAACCATTTGAAATAAAAATACAGAAACCTCACATTCAATGTTTTTTTGGTTGTCAGGGGTTAATGCCCTTAAACAAGGAGGTCTTATTTTGAGATTTAGGCTGTAAATAGGCAGAATAGGAATGCTAATTCTTTACAAATTATACAAAGTAAAAAAAGAAGACCTATCAAAATCTTGCTTAGGCTCTGTTCATCTATAAGATACCAATAGTTGTATTTTTCTGCCTTGCTGCCCCTTACATTTGGAATGCCCTCCCTGATTTCCTCCGGAGAGAATCCTCCCTCAGTCTTTTTAGAACTAAACTTAAAGACTACCTTTTGGAGCACTCACCCAGCACCTGATCTGGGAACTAGCACTTATATTGTAGTGTCACCCACTGTGACCTACAGCACTTATATTCTCCTATTTGTGTCTGTTAGTTACCCTCCCATTTAGATTGTAAGCTCTACGGGGCAGGGACCTCCTTCCTCTTGTGTCCTCGACTCTTAACATTGCAGCTGTATTTATCTTGTATTTATTGTTATATACTTTGTATTTATCTATTATTATCTTATTAACACCCTGTTTGTATTAATCTATTCTACTGTACAGCGCTGCGTACATAAGTAGCGCTTTATAAATAAAGATATACATACATACATACATACATTTTTAGCAAGTAGTGTTTTGCAAAAGGGATACTTCAGCCAACTGTGGCGCTGTGCACAGGGCTGGAACTAGGGGTGGTAGAGGAGGCATCTGCCTAGGGCGCAACAGTGTGAGGCCGCTAGGGAGGCAACCTCTCTGCCAACCCCTAGTCCGGGATCTCTTACTCGGCCTGGTGACTGCGCGTCTTGCACGCTACAGCGTCCCCGTGTGTGCGTGTGTTCCTTCGTTCACGTGTGGGGGGGGGTTGGGGAGGGGGAAGCGGTGAGGGCGAGGTGGCCAATAAGATTGCCTAGGGCGCCTGCCCGACTTGGCCCGCCTCTGGCTGTGCACCATAGGGAGGCTGAGGCCCAGAGATTCATCTCTTACAATAAAGCTTCTTATTGCTGTAACCCTTTATTTTTCCACCCAGGACTAGCTCCTACTTAACTCATGTAGAGTACTGGTTGCACCAGATTGTCAGTCTCAGCTGGGTCTTGCATACATGTGTGGAGGACTGGAGGGGTGTTGCAGATAGGGTTGCCACCCAGCCGGTATTTTACCAGCCTAGCAGGTACAACATCTGTTAGCGCCAGACCCGGTATTACAAATGTACAGACAATATATAGTAAATCTGTAATGCCCTTATGATGAACCCCTGGCCTGACCCTCATGTGCCCCAATATGCCCCAATCTTACATTTCTTTCTACCTGGATATAACCCACCCTCTGGCAGTTGTGCATTATAGCGCCACCCTTTTTACATTACTGCCCCGTCATACACTCCCCCACTTGCTGATAAACATTATTCAGAAACGTGGCAATCCTGGTTGCAATCTCTTTCTTCAAACACCGGGATTCACCCTATACTGTACATGCCCCAAAAACAGCTGCACCTAGAGCATGAGACCAAAAACCGTAGTTGCAGAATTATACCTCTCAGATGCACAGTATTTCAGGACCCCAGAAGGTCTTGAACCAATAACATTATTTATATAACACTTAAATCTTTGTAAAGCGGTCACAGCAATATACAGTTGCAGATCATAACACAATGACACTCCTCTCTAGGCAGGATCCCACTTTACCCCTGTGATATCCTCTAGTATAGACCTGGATCACCTCCAGTCAAACTTCCAGGGAAATCCTTTAACCTGATTCCCTATCCACTATAATACCTACACTAACAGGCAGTATCACTTGGGAGAGATACCTCCATTCTATCCTCTTCTGTTGGAGTTCAGAACTGGTCTTTCTAACTCAGCCTATCTGACTCCTAGGGTGCATTTTCTAAGGAGCTAACCAACCACTATCTACATAACGTATTCACAGTGTCTGTGTGTCCTTCCCTTAGACCCTTCCTGTACTCATACCTTGTGTTCCATGCTCCCCAGCTGCATCCACTCCCTTCCTGAAGTGGAAATCAAAAGAGTAGGAGTAACCTGCTCCCACTTACTATATCAGACTAAACAGGAAGTGGTCACAACCCACTTGGACCAACAGGTAACACTTTCCTCCAAGATTTTCATCTTACAGGTACCAGGACATCCTAAAAAAATAGAGGGAAACCTAATAGGATATTACCTTCAGAATAAAGGTTTCTTGGTAGATATTCTGTTAACAAGGGTAATTGAAGAAAAGATGCACTAAAGTTTTTAGATGCCAAAGACTAACATTGTTGTGGAAAAAAAAGAACATTAGAAAGACTTGTGATTAGAACAGGCAAAGGGAAAATAGCTGCTGTTGGTGCCATCACTAAAACGACCGTAAAGGGCACCAGAAAACCTATGTGACCCCATACTAAAAGGATAAGAGACACTTTTTATGGGCTTGACTACCATGAATGGCTGTTTGCAGTCACTTTTAATAATACATAATATTGCTTTTTATATCAATTTTTAAAACATTATTACTGGTGACTAGTGATGATTTAATTTTAAAAAAGCAGTAATATTAATTTAAAAACATTATCACTGAGTTGGAGTTTGCAGTTATAGACCACCACATCCAGATCATATATGGTGGAATTACAATAAAACCAGCTGAAAGTTTTTATATAAGGTATATCTAGCCCCTACTTAGGAAGATGTTCCTGGGGATGCTGTATGTTACAGTAAAATATTCTGCAATTGCTCTTTATCCACGGGAAAGTAATATAAAATATGAATATTAAATATACTGTAATCCCAGAAAATAGTGCATTTGCTGCAGCAGCACTGACACCAGTTCTGTTTTTCCCATGGTTCATGGGGGGGATTTTTCCAGTTTACAACATGAGGTCATTTGGATGTTCCTGCCATGGCCAACACTGAAATGTTCATAACTGTGAGCAAGAAAGGTTCTCTGGGAGGTCTGCCATCTTTCACCAGCTGTTGCTAGATGGCAATACTCTACTGAAACATAAAAGATTACAGAGCATGCCAAAGTAATTGTATAAACAGAGGGTCAAAAACTCAGCTCATTAAATCCAAACCAGGTCCAACCATGCTGGTGGGATATGAGGATTCAATGTCAAATACATAAAAACTGTTATATCCATCCAAGTTTGAGTTGCATGCTACAAAATAAAGGAAAATAATTCAAAAGTCAGGTTCCAGGTTAAAACTGTCAGGTCTACAAGTGCAAATGCAAACATACAGCAGCAAGATCAAGCAGAAAGAAACTAAATGCCGAGTCCTGTGTTCATTTAAGCATCATTACTATCCAATTGTCACCTGACCTTTCAGCAGCTGTTCCAAGCAAATGTAAGTTAAGACTGGGAAACCGAATTATTCTTTCCTAAAGAAAATAATCCTCCTCTCTAGGGCTGCTCAAAATCCAAATTTGAAAAGCTGAGCTACGTTATGGCACAGTTATGGTCAGTCTTCTCACTTTTCCTTTTTTCTGTAATAGTTACGCTACATTAGAGAGACATTTTTACCCGAGCAATTTAGTCTGTCTGGCTGTTGATAACAGTGACACTGAAAAGAGCTAAGCCAGGCTGAAGTGGATCAGATCTGTTACACTCACTGATTTATCTGACCTCTTGCTGCTTTACCAGTCTGAAATCTCTGGCACGGGTTCAGACCATGCCTCTGGTTGTCTTTTTTTTATGCACTAAGTTTTTCTTTTAAACCATTTGTTCAGAAATACTGCAGATTAAACTATACATTGCATCTCCCTTTTATTGGTCCAAATAATAGTATTAATTCTGGTTTTAAGTAATCCAATACAAACCACTTAAGTCCAACTTGCAGCGCTCCAGTTCTGCTCAACTACCTCCAATTTTCGATGCTTATCCTTTATTTAGAACTGAGCCATTTTGCAATCTCTAAAGTCACTCTAATTACTCCACAGAGTATGCAGTGTAGGAACATGGTACATTGTGCTGTTGGTTACATTTTATAAAAAAGGCTCATAATCATGACTAGTATCCTGAACAATTTCCCAAGATTTTCTGTGATTGTGCATCCATTTATTGAAAAAAACACAAATCAGAAAATCAAGGATGCAAAAAAGTGCAAAAAAAACTGTAAAAAGTTGTGCAAAAAGTGGACAAAACTGCAGAATTGTAATATTGTGCAATTTGGGAACCACAACTGCTCAGGTTTCTGATATATCAACTCCTAAGACAATAGGTAATATACAAGTGCCAAAATATGTTAGCAATAAGTTTGTTTCACATAAAGATACCCATGACAATTACAGTGGTCAGCTCAGCTATACCAGAATTAAAACTGATAAGATGATTATAAAAGTAGCACATTTAATCTACTCCTTAGAACCAATTAAGGTATATAGGTTACTTTCTCTCCCTCCTGAGTATCAGGATCTAAATAATAATAATAATAAAAAAAATATAAAAGTTTCTGCTACAAATTTACATTGTGCTTGATTAAGTGAAATACACGTCTAACAAAGTCATTTTTAACTTAACCACTTAAACATCAATCGAAAGAATTCACTGGTCGGTCTATAAAGGCAAAGATGGAGTAACTCTCACAGATCATTTTTATGGGTACCTCATGGCTTGTGACATTGTTTAGAGACCAAAAAATGAAACTGTCAGGTGCAAATTCGTTTCATCATCTCACTCAGCTTCCAATTTAAAGGGTAACTGCTTAATTTGAAAGGGTAAAATACGGCTCTGCGGGGAATAAGGGCTAATAAAGTCAAGCTGGGCAAATCTTTTTCCAAGATGCAGTGAGAATCTCGCAGAGACAGGTAGAACTTTCAAAAAGAAGGAAGTGCTGTCAGCGGGGAGCTCTTTGTAGTTGCCTTGCAGGTGCTCTGCCAGTCATAGTAAAATTTATAAGGTGATCTCCTGAACCTGCTCCACATCTGTTATTTTATTGCCGCATTATCTGGTCATGGCATGCCATTGTAGCAGAGAATACCTGGTGAGAAACCGATTCCCCTCTCTTTAATGAATGTAGGCATATGCACGGAGCGTGTTTTTAATATACTTTTAACTCTTTTGGTGCTGGAAGGATGCTTCATTCTATCAGCCTGAAACAAGTTCAATCAACAATGAACGGCTTGAAGCCAGGCTGAGATGTATTTGGATTGAAATTCCAGGCAGCAGATTTTATTAGGCGGTGGGGAACCAATGATGTGGAATAACCTGGAAAAGGTTTTTGTTTTTTTGTTGCCTTTAGTCTAAAATACGAAGTAATCCGTACTTGAAAGGCGGAACAAAAACTTTTCTCCTTAGTGGAAAGGCTGAAATACATTAAAGTGGGATTTCACACTGCTGTGTTCCTTTAATGTTTTAGAACTTTGTTTATGGAAGAACCTCAGTCAAAGCAGGGCCGTGTTTGCAGCATATGTAGCTGATTCCACAACAGCATGCCTCTTATTTATTCTTGTCTCTAGGAGTCAGCTGCTAAATATAGTCATTTTAAGGCAATTGCTGTCAAATTTGTGGTTAAAGAATACAGAAATGCATGGGCACATCAGCATGGCTAATATATACAACTTGTTTATCGACATGTCACAGGGAGCTTTTATAATGTTCAGCTTTGTTAATTATTATCCTTTTGTTTTATTGCTCACTGTTGTATTCAAAATATAATATGACCTACTTCCTGTAGCCATTTTCTGTTCATCTCTCTCACATGCATGCATACCATGAACTATGAGTAGTAGGTAGGGGAAGATGCGTGTTCCTTGGGCGCAGTAGTGGGGGGAAGAGCAATAGGTCAGAAAGCAATTGTGGAAGAAAGAGTGGAAAGCAGCAGGGGAAAGGGGACCCATGCAGAGGCAGAGGAACAAGATCTCAGTGGCCTGTGTGGACCAAGCAGGGGGAAGCAGGCAGGGCTTCTGGTAAAGTAGTCTTGCCTTTGTTGCCAATAAAACTTGGCCCAATTCTGCTAATAGGAAGTACTTTTGTCCACTGGTAAAATATATGTTATTAAATAAAAATGCTAAAGAATTTCTTTTGAAAGACCCCTTTATTTATTGATAAGAAACTAAAAAGCCTCTACTAGTGGTTAAAATAGATTCACAGTAACTGACTCATTCCTGCATCTTTTCATATACACAACACAAGCGCAGGCAGAGGCAGGAGAGGGCCCCTGTGCCGAAATAGTATAAAGGCCCTTCTACCATGAAAAAATAGGTGCAATATTTTAAGAATGCATTTCAGGCCTCAGTTCGTCTTGAAGTTATTTATATGCTGTGGGCTTTGGGACCGAATCTTTTGTTTGACTGCAGTATTGCTACTAAGAAATGTAATCCCTATAACAGATGGTAAGATATTTGTATATGATATTGCAGAGTAGAGATAACTGCGTCATTACAGCTTTTCTGGAACAATTTCCCACTCCACCACTCACCATACTTGTGGCTAGTGGCGCACAATGTTGAATCAGCCAATCCACTGGCTTCTGTGTGCTCCTGCGGCTGCATTTACAGGCAGTACGTTGGCATGGGTGCAGGACCCATGCAAATTTCTGCATGAAATATATACTTGTACTTCCACACTGCAATACGCACCATGTGTCAGCACCCAGGCCAATGCAGTACCTGTAAGTGCAGGAACAGGAGCATGCAGAGGCCAGCAGATCAGCTGAAATTCAGCCCTGTGTGGCACTTAACCACCAGTTTGACATCAAATCTGTTTTGATTCCCCCACGCATTACATTGCATTTACCAATGGCTCTGTTCCTAGCCTCCCAAATAAATAAATAAGTAATAAATTAAAGTAAAAAGTTGGTAGTTACCCTCTCATCAATCCTAGAAATAGAAAATAAACCAAAGCATAAGAAAAAGTTAAAACACAGGCATAGGAAGAAACTTAGCTGAGTTATGGCATATTCATTAACCCTGTCAACTTGGCAAGTTGTCTGGGGTAGTATTTGACTACTTCTTTTTCTTCTTATATTCTGATCTTATTAACACCACTGTCAAACCTCACTTGTTTCTGTGCAGTATTGCCAAGTCTGTTTCTTTCTTTTACTGGCAACAGCTTGCTGCTAGCTGGCCTCCCTAACTCCCATCTCTCCCACCTACAGTCTGTATTCATTTCTTCTCCTCGTCTCATCTAAGGCCCTTCCACTGCTGAAATCATTATCTTCTCTTTCCATCAAGCAAAGATTAACTGATAACCTGACAACATCTTTTCCCTTGTGTCCCCATACATTCCTGCCCGACTCCTCTGTTCCCCTCAGAGCCACCACCTGGTCACACCACCCACTAATGCTGCTGTTTCCCACCTTTCTACCTTTCTCTCTTGCTGCTCTTTGCATTTGGAAGTCTGAATTCCACCAGAGAGAATCCTCCCTCGGTCTCTTTAAAAATAAACTCAAAGACTACCTCTTGGAGCACTCGCATAACATCTGGCTCAGTGCAGGCCCTTAAAGAGGATTTAGACTCCAAAAATGAATTGATGAAAACTAAGGGTGCTTCAGTGAGCACTTTTGCAATTTATATAACATTTTTTCAATATTTTTAATGGTTTCTGAGATAGATTACATAAATCAGTTGAGTTGTAGCCTACCTAGCAGTATAAAACTGCTAATATCTAGATCAGCGTTTTTCAACCACTGTTCCGCGGCACACTAGTGTGACGCGAGATGTTGCCTGGTGTGCCGTAGGCAGGGCCACAATTTTTACTTTCAAAGTTTCAAAGTACTTTAATAAAATCCGGGCCCTGTCATTGGTTGCGCCCCGTGTGTATGGGTGACATCAGTACGCACGGGGCGCAACGTTATAAAAGGGCCTGTGTGCGGTCGCGTGTAGGCAGAAGTGCAGAGGCGGCGCGCGTGAGGGGAAGATGCTGCTGAAGCCGCCGAAGAGCAGAAGTAAAATGCTGCTGGGCACCAATGTATTAGGGGGGGCCACGGGGCACACTGACTTATGGGGGCACTGCTGCTGGGCACCAATGTACTAGGGGGGCTGGCTCTTGGCACCAATGTACTGGGGGGCACTGCTGCTGGGCACCAATGTACTAGGGGGGCACTGCTCTTGGCACCAATGTACTAGGGGGGCACTGCTGCTGGGCACCAATGTACTAGGGGGGCACTGCTCTTGGCACCAATGTACTAGGGGGGCACTGCTGCTGGGCACCAATGTACTAGGGGGGCACTGCTCTTGGCACCAATGTACTAGGGGGGCACTGCTGCTGGGCACCAATGTACTAGGGGGCACTGCTCTTGGCATCAATGTACTAGGGGGGCACTGCTGCTGGGCACCAGTGTACTAGGGGGGCACTGCTGCTGGGCACAGAGTTAAATTTTTTAACATTTTCTAATGGTGGTGTGCCTCGTGATTTTTTTCATGAAACAAGTGTGCCTTTGCCCAAAGAAGGTTGAAAAACACTGATCTAGATTGCCACCTCAAATAGAAAATAAATGTAATTTGTAAAAGTATCTAGAAGGCCACACAGAATAAGTTTACAGGAGTGTAAGCTCCACGGGGCAGGGATCTCTTTCCTCTTGTTTCTTTAACACTAAGGGGCCCATTTACTAAACTCCGATTAAGCATTTATGAGATATATTCGTATTTTTTCCACAACTCCGAACATTTCGGAATTCTTTAAAGCTTTGGTTAAACTTTGGACTATATTTTCACCAGGTTTGATCTGTTGAGAACCATTGAGTCCTATGGAAGGCTTCCAAAGCTAAACATGGAAGGCATCAAAGCAAGAAAGGTTTTCATGGCTTAACCAACTTTTCGGTACAGAAATGTTGTGACTTTTGGGATGCAATGACGATATTTTCGGACGACCGTTAAAAGCATTTTCGTGACATTTTAGAACAACAGAAAGAACAACAGAAATTATCGTGGCTACTCCGAATTTTTACCATATCGTGTTTTAAGCCCCCAAAAAATCAGAGTTTAGTAAATGGGCCCCTAAATCTTTAAGACAACAGTACTTTGTATTTGTTTGTATTTTTTATGGCAATAACCCTTGTTTGTTCGAATCATTTACTGTTCTGCTGTACAGTGCTGTATACATAAGTAAGGTTATATAAATAAAAATATACATACATATATACTAGCCCATGAGAAGGGCTATTTGGGCATGTGAACACTGTACATATTTATGTCAGGTAATTTTAGAGGGTATGTAGTGACTATGCAAACTGCATGCTTAAAAAATGTTTGCAAGCTTGTGAAGTAACATTTTTGCACTAATCTTGAAAATAAAGGATCCACGCTGCTTTTCTGATGTCAGGTTGGAAACATGAAAATGTCCAAGCAGTCTTTTTAGTTTTTGTGCTTTGTTAATTATTTCTTCTGCTGAGAACTGTTATCTGGTTGCTATGAGTTTCTCATACAAGCAACTAGAGGTCAGTCTTGAAGGAAGGGTTCCCCACGTAACATAAAATACATCTGTGGCTAAATAACTGGCTCTGGGCCATTTTGCAATTTAAGTGTCTGCGCCTTCTTATCATTCTGACTTTTTTCTACAGTGACACCACCAGGTGTCTAGGGCAGGGGTCCCCAACCGCCGGGCCGCGGACCAGTTCCGGGCCGTGGACGGCATGGCAGTGGGCCGCAGCACCCCGCCCCCCTCGGTCCGTGGAAAAAAAGATTTTGTGCCTCCTACCGGCCGCGGGGCTAAAAAGGTTGGAAACCCCTGGTCTAGGGAATGGTCTAATCACCATGAAAATGTAACGCTTTTCTGACCCAATTAGGAATAAACCCAGGCTAGTAGTGAATAGAAAGGGGTGAGCCTCCGCTATATGGGAGAATCAGGATGGAGCGAGGGTGTAGTGGAACTACAACTAGCTGAGGTGTGTGGTGCAAATAGTAAAAGATGGACGCCAGAGGATTCTTTACCATCAAATAATAACTGGTTTATTGTACAAAGGCACAGTGTGGTAGTGCAGCAGGGTTATACTTACAGACACAGCAGTATGAAGCATGTAATCACCGTGGAAGATACAAAGGTGACACTTAGGCACAGAATAACCCACTTGGAGGATGCACAGAGGATTAGTTGACACCTGAGATATAGACCTTTCAAAAGGGAGTGTTTCGGCCGACTGTGGTCCAGGGGAGAGCTCCTAACACTGGTACCTGGCGTCTAATAAAACCGGTCCCTAAAGAACGACTACAGAGCCGGGGTGGACTAAACCCTTTTACAACTCCTGGTTGGGGCTATTAACTGCCCTTGCTAAATAGGCTGACTACAATCACCTCTCCTAGAGGGTGCTATTAATAAATCTGACTGTGCTGGCTTTACCTCGTTCACGGGGCCCTGTCCCCGACTTATCACTAGGGTAGGTGGTCCCCTAGGGTACAAATGGCTTCTGGGCCTATGTTCTGGTCCAGGCTCAGTTGGGATCTGCCCAGAACACAGCATGCAGCCAAAAGAGGAAGACACTCCCTTGTGCAAGACACTATATAGTCTGCCAAGGGGAGTGGTCAACCTGTGCTAAACCTATAGGGGGTAGCCTAATAACTGTAATCTGAGTGTAGAGGGCTCTGCCCTATAACAGCACAGATTAGATAAGGATAGGGGATAACACCATAGGGAGCTTAACCCTATGGGTCCCTACAAAAACATATTTGAAAATCTGGAATGCAAAGGTAGCAAAGACATTTTCTATAGGAGCAATATAGTGTGTGGGGCCTCTTCAGTAAATGTCAGGGCAGCTTTTAGACCATTAAAAAATCCATCGGTTTTGATTTTGAAGGATTTAAACACTTACTTCTTCCTCATTTATATATAAAAGGAAAATGTGCAAAGGGTTAAAATGTCAATTAAAAGTTACAATTACATTCATATTTACAGTTGGTGTCCTCTTTGCTTTCTCTCATCTAAAACTGCAAAAATAGAAAATTGATTCCCAAAAACTGGGCTGTGTGCAGGGCAAATCATGGTCTGAGGACCTTGGGCCAGATTAGTACTCAAAGAGACTTTTACAGACTTCATTCTGCTTAAGGTCTCTATAGACTCCTTTGTATGACATTATCACATTGACATTACTTGGCCTAAGAACATGTTTTATGAGAAATAATAAAGGAGAGTGGCCAATTATCAGTGGAATTGGCTTAAAAAACTATAAATAACTATAGTTATAGGGATAAGTCCAAGGGCCCATTAATCAAGTGTTCTGTGTACAACCCTATTTCTAAAAAAGTTGTGACAGTGTGTAAAATGGAAATAAAAGAGAATGGGGTAATTCGCAAATTGGCTCAAATAGCCAATTCCAATAATTAGAAGACATGCCCACATACCTTTGGCCAAATATAGTGTATGTATTATAGGGATTGTGAGAACATCATGCCTAAAAGAATAAGAATCCTGGACTATTTCTCTTATACAATGTTTTGGAGCATCAATTAATACATCTGTAAAAAATTACTTGTATATCAACAATACATTCAGGAGGGATAAATAATAAAACAATATTATATGGAATTGAAGGCTTACACTACCCAGAGGAGAATAAAAATGTCAGACAATTAGGAGGCATAATCTCTTTAGAAGAACAAGAATAAAATAAAAAATAAACTTCCCTTCTCTTGCAATATGAAATCATCAAAGCTATTTACAGGCTGGAGGAAGCAACATATTTTGTGCATCTGGACTTAACTGTAGTAACAGATGCTTTATTAATGTGTCCAGTGTACATTAAATATCGTACGTAAGCAGTACTGTAGCTAAAATAAAAGCCAAATTTTGTATGAAAGAACATTTTTCTGTTTAATCCCTTGTCAACCTTTAGAATAATCAACACTGAATGTGAGTCTTTCTGCAGCTTGGGAGTGGATGGGCAGGAGGCTTCACAAAAGGTGATCAGGGAATGTTTCAAAAGAGAAAACTGAATTCCGCAGCTGCTGATTAAAAACACATGCAATTTCAATACCCATGAAATACGAAAAGAAAAATATACATGTCATATCATGTTTGGAGGCTCTGCTTTAAGGTAAAATAATGCTGACAATTTTTAAAGGGCATAGTTACACCATAATGAGTGTTAATGTACATAATAATTGTATATATAAAGCATTTTTTTTCTGTGTGCTTATCATCGATCCCAATAAAAGAAATAATCAATTCCAAACAGTTATTTATGTGTGTAGCTAAGTGCATATATTTTGTTTTTTTACACCAAACTGACACCTCTTAAACCACTATCATTTGGCGTATCATGTTAAATTCAATAGGAGTCTAGTGACTAGGACTCGCCCAAATGCCCATAGACTCCAATAACCCCC
Source organism: Xenopus tropicalis (assembly GCF_000004195.4). Lineage (NCBI taxonomy): Eukaryota > Metazoa > Chordata > Amphibia > Anura > Pipidae > Xenopus > Xenopus tropicalis. The sequence goes on from NC_030677.2 coordinate 128,384,725, forward strand.
CCAAAAAAGGTTGGGTGGTAGCTGCTAAAAAAACGCCCACTGCCTTCAATGCATTTTGCGAGTCTTTGCTGTTTTGCTAATTTTTTGCCAAAGCAAACAGGACAACTTTGCTCATAACTAAACTGGACCTATTTTGGGGCAAGGAATTTCTACCATGGGACATGACAGATTGCTGGGTACATACTGATGCCACTAAATGCTATTAAAGTATAAGTAATTCTTTTAAAATCCCCTAAAATTACCTAAAACAATCCCCAGAATAACATAATTTTCTCCCTGCATGTAGATTTATTTTGTTTCTCTATTACAAGTGCTGAATTGCGGCTATTTTATTGACTTTCTTGTCTAGCGTGAATCTCTGCTCCCTTTTGCTTTCTGAGCACTCCTTCTCTCTCCGACTATGAAGACTTCAAAGAGGTGCCTACTCACTGCCTCTTCTACAGGCATGCCCAGTAGGCACCTCTTTGAGTTCATTATAGTCGTAGAGTAATGGAGTGCTCAGAATGCAAAAGGGGGTGGAGCTTCACGCTAGGCGAGGAAGTCAGTAAAAGAGCTGTAGTTGAACTGGCTGTAATAAAGAAACAAAAGAAATCTGGATGCAGGGAGAAGGTATGAGACATAACATATAAGTTATAAGGATAACATGCCTCATAAGATCCCTCCCAGCCTCGTTGTGTTCACACTCTGCTTATATCTATTAGACATATTTTTGTAAACTGCTTGCACTGGCACAGTGGGAAAAGTGGGCATGGCTAAGAACTGCCTGCAAGGGTATTTATCTGTATTAAGGTTCAGTCTCAAAAGTAACAAGATTTTAAAAAAACATTGATACTCTCCTAAGTGGGGATAAGGAATGAACTCACTTTTTTTGTTAGATAGATTAATCACCCAGCCATAGGTGATTATCTCACTGTTACAATATGAATCGCTGATGTTGTTTACAAGGTCAATATCTGAACAAATTCCACTGCATCTGCTATGTTTATACAATGATATGTTAACATTTTAGAAATGAAAAACCCTTCCCTTTCAATCTATCCACATCATTTTCCTGAGGCATTTTTGTGGTCGGAATTGTTGTTGGCTTGCGTATAAAATACACGTCAAAATCTTCATTCATCTTCCTTTATTGCAGGGAAAGCTGTCTTTTAACAGTTGCACTTATGTCATAACTTGCTGTCATAGCTAGAGAGATGTTTACTCACTGACATGTACAATTACCTATATATTGTACCAATTCTCTTCAGCTTTAGGAAGGAAAAAACAACTGACAGATTGGCCATCTTAATGGTTTGCTTAAAAGTGTTTTGTATACAAAAAGTATTGAAGAAGACCGCTCCTTCTATTCTGCTTGTCATACTTTATTTGGCAAGTTAAGCTCAGGTTGGAAGATTAAGTGCTATTTGTCATTATAAACACAGATGTGTGGTAACTTTTTAACCCCGAAGCTTTGCTTGTATGAACAGGCCTCCTATCCATGGCCTTTTAGGTTTTCCTTTCAGATTAGCATTTAGTCAGCAGAACTGAAAGCCAAATGCTGCCATTAACACTAGGAACATAACAGTAAAAGGTTTTGACTCTTCAGGATCAGTAAAAGGTATTTGTATTGTAGATCAGCCAAGTAATACATAATCAAACCGATTTTCAGCAATAAAAAAAAAAAGTGTACCTCTTTTTTCCTTCAGATATGGCAGAAATGTAATAAATGATTTTTGCTGGCTTTTTAGGACTATAAATAGATTCGCAGTTGCCCATCTACTTCATTACTACATGCCCCTCAATATTAATTCACTCCTCTGAAAAGCTGAGTCCTAATGGAATCAGAACAAAATAAGTTTGTTTGTTTTTTTTTGTCCACGAGCAGACATACTAGCAGTAATGTTTGGGAAGAGTTTAAAATGATGTTGTACAACAAGAATAGAATAAGTTGTATTTTGTATTCATATGGACCTGAATTTATCCCTTAAGGGATACTGTCATAATTTTTATAGGGTACTTTTTATTTCTAAATGACACTGTTTACCTAGCAAATAATTCACTCTACCATTTAAAATGTTATTCTTGAACCAACAAATGTATTTTTTTAGCTGTAATATTGGTGTGTATCCTGAAGGGTGTGTAGGCTGCTATCTCAGTGCATTGTGCCTGAGTCTGAGCTTTCAGAAGGAGCCAGCGCTACACATTAGAACTGCTTTCAGGTAACCTATTGTTTCTCCTTCTCCCATATTACTGGAGTCCCAAGTCAGACTTGAATTTCTTATTGAGTGCTATTCTTATATCTACTGGGAGTTGCTATCTTGCTCCCTTCCCATTGTTCTGCCAATCGGCTGCTGGGAGGGGCGTGATATCACTCAAACTTGCAGCTCAGCAGTAAAGTGTGACCAGGGTCGGACTGGAGGGTGCAGGGCCCACCGGGGCTCCCGCCCCAGGGGCCCTGCAGGTGCCCCAGCCGCGTCCCCTAACCCCCCCCAGGGGCCCCCCTAACCCCCCGCAGGGCCCCCGCCTGACGTCCTCCCCGAGCACGTATAAATTGAACGCGTCAGGGGAGGAACAGTCAGTAGGGGGCGCTGGCAAAGGTCAGACTGGGCCGCTGGGGCCCACTAGGGCCGGGGCCCACCAGGATTTTTCCCGGTGTCCCGGCAGCCCAGTCCGACCCTGAGTGTGACTGAAGTTTAACAGAGCCCAGGTCACATGGCTGTGGCACTCTGGGAAATGAAGAATATGGCTAGCCCCATGTGCAATTTCAAAATTAAATATAAAAAAAATCTGATTTCAATGCAGAATTCTGGAGAAGCTCTTTTAACTGATGTGTTACTATTCATTTAAAGGAGTAGTTTATCTTTAAATTAACTTTTCTGAAACAATTTGCAAGTGATCTTAATTTTTTTCTGTAGTTTTTGGATTGTTTACTATTTTGTTCAGAAGCTCTCCAGTTTGGGATTTCAGAAATAATTTGGTTGAGTGAGAGACTGGAAGATGAATAGGAGAGGGCCTCAACAGATTGATAAGTAATAGCAGTATGCCTGCTGGGGTGAGTGACCCCCCCCCCCCCTCCATCATTTGAAAAAAAAAAAAATTACATACTAAACCTTCATGTTGAAAAGCTAATGTTGTTAATCTATTCGTCCCACAGTATAGCTTTAAGTTTGTTAATTAAAAAGGGAGAATCCTGTGACTGGTGGACTTCCATAACTAGAACTATATTCAGGCAGGCCTTTACTGCGAAAAGCACACATGGCTTAGAAGAACAACATTATTGCACAGGGGTAAACAGTGGTACAACCCAAGGCTAATGCCCTTAAAGGAGAAGGAAAGGCACATAAAGAGTTAATCCCAAGCTGCAGGCATACCTTCAGTTCTCTCAATAGTGCCCTTAAGTCTCCCCATATTTCTCCTGTTCAGATGATCAGAAGCCTCATAGGAAAAAAACGCCAAGCTCTGAAAAGAAAGTTCCCATAATGCCTTGCTCCTGCACTAAGACTTCTGTACATGCCCAGTTAGTAAGACTATGAGTCAGCTTCCTGTTGATTGGCTGAGATCACACATTCCTAATGGGGGGGAGGGAGTTCTTGGCATTCTTGAGGGAGGGGGAGCAGGAGAGGGGAGAGGTGCTTGTCTTTGGCAGAGGAAAACAAAGAGACAACAAACCCTGGGCCCGATTCACTAAAGTCTGAAATAAGGAGTGCTATTTATAGCATGCATTAAAAATCTTATCACTTCTTATTTTTCGCTCGATTCACTAAAAGGACACTTGTCATAATTAAGAAGCGATGTTCTTGGCGTTATTTATCTTGCGACGACATATTTTCAAGCAACGTGCTGCGTAATATGTTGTGCGCTGCGTAATATATTGCTCGAAAATATGTAGTCGCAAGATAAATAACGCCAAGAACATCGCTTCTTAATTATGACAAGTGTCCTTTTAGTGAATCGAGCGAAAAATAAGAAGTGATAAGATTTTTAACTCATGCTATAAATAGCACTCCTTATTTCGGACTTTAGTGAATCGGGCCCCCTGTTTCTTTTGACAGAGAACTCAGTGCAGTATTACTGTAAGTGCTTATGGCTGTATTTACATAGACCTTTCTGATAAAGCTTGCCTTTCCTTCTCCTTTAATAAATCAGCTACAAAATATCCCTAATGTATCATAATACATTGTTACTCTCATGACAATATTAGTGCCCCTGCAGCCTGAAAATGCACTAGCAAACAGGGTTGTTAGTGGTTATAAAGGGGGACCAAAGGGGAATGGTGGTAATGTCCAAACCCCTCTTTCTGGTGTGCCCAGCACTACAGTACCAAACTTCTCCCAAATGCCCTTACAGGGGCTTCCAGTAGGTCATCTCTAACATTCACCTAAACACTATTGTCCCTGTAGCTTATTTTAATGAATTGAATCTATAAACTTTGTGTTTTTACTTTCCCTTCAAGTACTTTTCTGTCAGGGAAATTGTCTTCATGGTCAAGAAAGTGTTAATAAAATGAAAATTATATTGAGCTGCTGGGAATCACTCTAGATTCCCCAATTTGATATTTAGTAAATCTGCCCATAATCATCCATAGTTAAAACTAAAGTCACAACAGATGATGTGATTCTACCATTTATTCCATAGGCAAAAGAGCAAAATTTCAACTGCGGGTCACTGAAAGGAGGTGTTCTATAAGCAGGCAGGGGTAGACCATAAGAAAGAAAAGCTGTTCTTATTGTGGTTCTGGCTGGGCTCACTGTGATTAACTGCTTACCTTGCAGATCATTACTTTTCTGACAGTTTGCCTCATTGGTGCTTTGCCAATACAACAGACCGTGTTGAAGTATCTTCCCCACAACTTGGCGAGTGACTCCAGAAATTTGCTGGCAGCTGGACTCACAAGCAAGGGTTCCAGCAGACCTACCCTTTTGTGAATCTGGTCTTGTATATGTTTACTGAATTTCCTCTGGTTAACTTACACAGTAAAAATCCAAACCTAATCCTAGCTTTAGTATACCTATATGGCAGGGAAGTGAACACATTTTAGGAGATGGCACACAGCCCAAAAGCACATATCAGTTAATGCTAAGAACACAGACAAGTCAGAAATGAAACTACACTCAAAGAAGGAGTTGTCCACTTTTAGTGTGTTATGAAATTGCCTATTAGCACCTTCCTAATTGGTCATTTATTTGCTAATCCCTCCTGTATATAGCTTCTAATTTAGGCTGATGTCAGACGTGGTGTATGGCGTATATTTTCGGCAAGCGCAAAATTGCTTGCCGAAAATAGTGCCATACACCTCCTACCTGTGCCTGCACCCGAATGTATACGCTCGGGTGCAGTCACATGTAGCCGAAATACACATAAAAATGTGAGACTTTGCATTTTCTCGCGTTTTTATGCGGGTATCTGCTACATGTGCCTTTACCCGAGCGTATCTCATTCATTCAGGTGCAGGCACAGGTAGGAGGTGCATGGCACTATAATGCTTACCGAAAATATACGTCATGGAGGGGGGCCACTACAGCAACAGCACATGCCCATCTGTGAGGTACTGTTCCTTTCTGTTAGTTATCTTTTTATTCAGACCCTCTTCCAATTATTTTTCCTTCTGTCATCAAAACCTCTGACTGGATGCCAGAGTAAATGTCATTCTGAATCAGAAAACGGCTGATATTCCAAACTGGAGAGCTGCGGAACAAAAAGTTAAATGCTTCAAATACCACAAAAAAGTAAGACCAAATGCAATGTGTCTTTGAATATTACTGTAGACTACAATCATACTTAGAGGCATGTTTATTAAACACAGAAAAACAAATCATTCCTGTTTCATTTGTGTTATGTATTTGCATAAGCTGTGTTACCGTATATACTTGAGTATAAGCCGATCCGAATATAAGCCGAGGTACCTAATTTTACCTAAGAAAACGGGAAAAACTTATTGACTCGAGTATAAGCCTAGGGTGGGAAATGCAGCCGCTACTGCTAAGTTTCAATAATCAAATAAATAACAGATAAATAAATAATGGATAACTTTAGTGAAAGAAAAATGCTACAGCAGCAGACAAAAGCAAGTTTGGGAAGGCCAAGGAAGCTGCCATACTAATTATCAAGTACTTGCCATCCTGCTGTGTGCGATCCTATCGTATCAATCATGTGCTTCACTCATATGCTGTGTGCTTTGTGCTTGTCTGTGCACTGTGTGCGCTCCCATCATTAGTGCTGTGTGCGCGTCCCATTATGGCGTGCGCACGCACAACGAGCGCATTACATCTGCAAATCCATATACTTGAGTATAAGCCGAGGGTTACTTTTTCAGCACATTTTAGTGCTGAAAAACTCGGCTTATACTCAAGTATATACGGTATGTTTTATAAAGTTACTGTATGTGCTTTTAAAGGATGTTAGAATGCTGCAGCCTTGGTAAATAGTGGGAGGCGACTGGGAAGTTATTCCATGGGGCAGATTTATCAAAATGTGGGTATAGAGTTTAATACATAGAAACTCCCCCACGTTCTATTCATTCCTATGGGATTTTTAGAAGGGTATTTATCAAATGGTGAGTTCTAAATTTCACCCACTAATAAATACACTTCTAAAAATCCCATAGGAATGAATAGAACACTGATGTGTTTTTATGTATTAAGCTCTAAACTCACATTTTGATAAATCTGCCCCTATGTGTGTAAGAAATAAAGATGGTCAACTGTTAACAACGTGCCTGCATTACTGTCCTGCATCACTGATATAACAATTTGTTTTTGGGCCTTTTCCCAGTGTTTTACTATGTTGAAAATTGTACTTTATGAAACCTAGAAAACAGAATAACTTGAACATGAAAGGTCTCTATAAAAGTATTTCACAAAACTGGCATATGAAAAAACACTATTTCATAAAAACTGAGCCTTAAAATATATCTTTCTAGAAGAATCTCCATTGGATAAAGACTGCCAAACTGACTAAAGTCCACCCTCTGGCTTGTATGAGGCACTGTGCTCACACACAAATCTGTGGCACAAATAAATGCGCTACATCAGCCAATGAATGCACAGAACTCTTTCTGTCTTTTTTCTCACATACTTCCTGTTTTAATGCATTATATCCTGATATAATTGGTGACTGATTAAGAAATCATGGCATCAACAGATGGTGGCTTATGGGAAAGATAAATATATTGTAAAATATATGTATATGCCAATATTTAGGTTCTTAACCCTTTCTCTGTCATGGGTTTGTTACGCTTCGGGAACAGCATGTTACTAGGCGTAACCTTAAACTCAGAAATGTATAGGATCAATTATCTGTTGGTTAAGCATTTGTTCTTAAGTTAAATTTTCCCCCTTGTAACCCAATTCGTTCTTAGCAGCAATATGGACTGCTTATATACATGTAAATATTAAAATCAAGCTTGGTTCACCCACTTAAACCCCAGTCAATAAAGCTACATATGGGAAGGAATAAGTGCTCATGGAATAAGCCGGAACCGGGATAAGACAGATTGCTAGTGATTCCTTACTCTGTTTTCTATCATTTATCAGGCTCATTTATCAGAGGGCCTCAGACTCATTTCTTTAGAACTATTTTCTGCATATCTAACATAAGGCAAATATCCTGTGGGGAATTTTGACATTAAGACCATTATGCTTAATGGATACAGATATGAATGACATTTTCCCATTTTTTTATGTGCTATACTCAGATGTGACATCAAATGCCACTTGACACATGACTTTAGCTTCAGTCTAAACTAAAAAGCAATTTCCACTTTTGCTATATATAACAGGGGACTTTAGGGTACAGACTTCCTTAACATTTACAAAACGAAATACATTTTTTAGACATTACTCCCTGTCACCTCAAAAGCAAGCAGATACACAACAGGCATCTAAGTATTGTTATTTTGCTGACTGTTTTGAACAATTTAAGCGCACTGAAATGGCATCATCTGCAAAAACTGTAATGTTTCACAGGGATAATAAAACCAATTCTGTAATGTCCGAGAGCCAGAAAAGACAGCATGTTGTTGTTAGAACATTTTGAACACTCTCTCCAGTAACTTCCATTAGTTATCACATTGTCAGCTTGCCCAATAAGGCCTTTTTACTGCATCAGCATGCTGCCTGTTTTATGAGAACATCCATTCATTGTCAGATATTCTTTGTCTGTAAATAAATCTTTTCTGCTCTTAATATTGCCAGCATATTGTGGTTAACTACTGTGACTCATTTAGATGCTTTGACTATTTTAAGTCAACCATAAAAAGAGGGAGAAAAAGGTAAAATCTACTAGAATTGTTTGTTGTTGTGTCTATTGTCTGCCAGGGCATTGCTGGTTTATTCACTGAATCAACTAAAGAAGTAACTGTTACTTTTGATGGTGTATTATACTTATAAGGCCTATTTTACCAAAGGACGTTAAGACTTTATATTTAAGAAACAAGGATTTTGGTATAAATATGCAGGCTTCCAAATCCTTGATAGAAAAGGACATGGGGGCAATGGTTGGAGCAAAAAAAGCCAGTCAGGGGGAAGGGTCAGCAAAATATTGTCCTGTATTAAAAAGGGTATAGATAAATACAAGGGAGAAAAAGGGGCATTCTTCCCCTTTACAGAGCTCATTTCAGCAGCGATGGGCAGGTTGAGATGTAAGAATAAGGGGCACATTTATCAAAGTACAAATTAGTCGGAAAAAAAAACCTTATTTTTTTCTGACTTTAAGAGCTGTGTGTTTTTTCTATGAAATTTTTGTTAATTTTTGCAACTTTTTCATAGTTTGCAACAATTTGTGCAACAAAATTGTATTGTCGCAATGAGTACAAATGTTTTGGATTCATTAAAGCTTCGGTACCGTGACTTTCCTTGGGCCAGGTTGGAGCTGTAGAGTGCCATTGAGCCCTATGGGAGACTTTCCTTGGGCCAGGTTGGAGCTGCAGAGTGCCATTGAGCCCTATGGGAGACTTTCCTTGGGCCAGGTTGGAGCTGCAGAGTGCCATTGAGCCCTATGGGAGACTTTTCTTGGGCCAGGTTGGAGCTGCAGAGTGCCATTGAGCCCTATGGGAGACTTTCCTTGGGCCGGGTTGGAGCTGCAGAGTACCATTGAGCCCTATGGGAGACTTCCAAAATCATGTACAGAAGGATCAGAAAGGTTTTCTGTGTTCGGATATGAAAATTTCGGAATTTTCATATTGTACCACGATATTTTCGTACAACCACGATGCGAGCCGAAATTTTCGTATTTCATACGATTTATTCTTAAACATACTTTTCACAGTCCGAAATTCGGATTTTGATAAATCAGCCCCTAAGTGCTATTCTTAAATAGAACCTTTTCCTCATCTAATTATCATCTAATGATGTTTTTAGGCATTAACTGCAATAATTCTATTGTAAAATAAAATAAAAGTTTTAAACACAGGATTAAATAGTATATATTTTAATGGCCCAATATAGATAATTTGGAGTTGTACCATGCGCATAGATATAATGCATGAGTGCTGCAACTCACTCAGTATGCACATTTGTGTGACGTAGGACCAGGAGACTGGCGTACTCGCTTATTATGCATGTGGATGTGCCCCAACATGGCCACCTGCACCAGGACTCCCTCCCAGTGTGGGTGACAAAGGGCTAATGAGGGCCATTTTCTTACAAAATAGTATTTTTTTCCCCAGCTGGAGTATAGGCACTATTAGGGGCATATTTATCAAAGTACGATTGTTTCCAAATACAAAAAATTTTCGTACTGTGTGTATTTTTTTGCAACTTTTTCGTTAATTTGTGCAACTTTTTTGTACTTTGCGACAATTTACGCAAGTTTTGCACCAAAATTGTATTTGTTGCGCTGAGTATGAAAGTTTCGGATTCATTCAAGCTTCGTTATCGTGACTTTCCTTGGGCCAGGTTGGAGCTGCAGGGTGCCATTGATTCCTTTGGGAGGCTTCCAAAATCACGCACTGAAGAATCAAGGTCAGAAAGGTTTTCCCGCCATTTACAATCGTTCGGATACGAAAATTTTGTGACTTTCGGATCACCAATACGATATTATCATGACTATTACGATTTTTTCGTAAGCATTTTCATGACATTTTCGATCATCAGAAATTATCGTATCTAATCCGAATGTTACCCATTTCAGGATTCAAACTCGTACTTTGATAAATCTGCCCCTTATACATCACCTCCCGTGGGAGGCCCTGGTAATTCTGAAGGATAGCAAAACAATTATGTTAAAAATATTTTATGCTATGTGGTTTTGTGTATTGATAAGTCAGAATGTACAAAAAAAATCAGTTTATCAGAATATATTAGCATTTAAGCATTCTACAAGGGGAACCTTGCACATAACCCTCTCAGAGTTAAAACACTATCCAGCTTTTATAGTAAACCTTCTTGTTTGCTGTAATAGGCAGAGATGAGTTGGAATGAGGTTTAAACCGAGACATGACAGGTGTGCTTAACTCTTATTTCTTTTATTTCTCCCCCTATCCTGGAATTGAAGATAATAGTGTGTTATTGTAACCTGGTAGGCTTGGGCTGTCATGAAGGTGTACAAATGCTTTTGTGTATTACATATTTGAACTTAAATAAGCAGGAACTCACAAGATGACTCTCAATTTACCTTTGCTTACTGCCTTCTTTGATAGCGGGCCAAACATTGCATTTACAAAGAAAAGGCTCAGAATTTTATTTGATCTGAGACTCGAAGATTGATATAATATTAGAAGGTTAAGATTTGCTGTCAGGCCCATTTTGTCTTCCTATTTTGAAGGGGAAATTCCCCAATTCCCCATTAAAACTATATTTTAGAAGAAGTGTAAATGCGGTATGATTTCAGTTTTTGCAGCTTTCGTACTTATATTAAAGGGCACATGTAACCTGTAAGAAATAATTCCAAATTATTTTCTATTGTATTAGTCAGGCAAAATAATATAATATATATAAATAGTGTAAATCTTGTTTCCTTGAGTCTTGGAATTCACAGTCACAGCAAGCAGATAGGCAGTGGGCACTATTATTAAGGCAAGTTTTGAATCACCCCAAAATCTTGTGTATCATCAGGTTTGGAGACTTGACACACATGCACAGGGATGGGGAATGAGAGGAGTGAAGTGTTAAATGGAAAGTGAAAGGAATTGACTGCCCCACTTTTATGACTCTATGATTATTAAATACCTTTATAACAGGTACAGATGTTTTAATAAAAAAAAGGATTTGGGTTTCATGTTTAATTTGAAAAGGACTTTTATCATACAGCTTTTTATGCCTGGTAACAGGTCCCTTTAATCTCACTAGTACTGTGTTATCTTTGTTCAGTGTTGATAGGGGACATCCAGTTTATTAAATACACATTTATTAATAGATTCTGATTTCTGCAGTGAAAGCAAACAATATTTTACCTAATTCTGTGTAAAATGGCAATGTTACAAAGGCTTCTGGCATCACAGAAATCAACATCTCAGCATTTGTGTCTACTCTAGATAAGCAACAATACATTGAAGCAGGTTCAAACCTAATTTCCACAGTACTCCAACAATTTCTCCATTTGTGTATTTTCACTGGCAGAGAAATCCCTGTCGCCCTGGCTGCCTGCCAATAGATTAAATGGCAACCAATGGTCATCCTCTGGTGCAATGGCAGGCAGTCCAAGCACAGACAGTCATTTTTCTACCAGCGGAAATATACTGCTGTGCAAATGCCAGTTGCACCACTAGCCACTAGGGCAATGACAGACAGGATATTTGTTGCCTGCAATTTATCTTGGCTATGGTGGGCAACAAAACCTCCCTTGTTTTCTCTCTGCGGGCTAACATTAGAATTGCTTCTGGGGAAACATATGCGGCGTGGCTACTTTCTGAAATAGCCAAAAGTTTCCTTGCAACTTTGCGCAGTGTATGTGTTTCCAGTGGTGATTTGCATGTTAGCTGATAAAGAGAAAACAAGGGAAACAAAACCTCCCATTCCAAAAACATCCGAGCTGTCATTGCCCTAAAGGAGTTTATTGTAGGAGGTAGTAGATGATAGAGACCAAGCTGCTGTGTTTGTTGGCTACTGTCAAGGCAAGTTCATCCTACCTCAAACAAAAAAAACTGACTAAATTAAAAAATAAGACTTTAGTTTATGTAATGATGGATACAATTTACAGTCGAAATAATAAGTATAACAAGAGTATACTTTTAATTGCACATTCCGAACAGCGTGTAATGGTAATTTAATTACACAAGTGCCATCTGCAAAATGCAATTTCGTATGCAAATCATCAGATCAGATCTTACAAACTCAGGACTTGGGTTAGAACAGCACCCTCTATAAAGTGGTACCTATATATAAATCAAATATATAAATCAAATGCAGTAAAAATCAGTTACTCAGAATCAATTTCAGTTAGAAAAGCACCATCTATTCAAAAACAAAATTTCCTGCTCCAGTCCATAACATGTGCTGAACTTTTGCATTTCACCCTGACACGTCAGTGTTCAGTTACATGCAGAGATAAAAGCATAACGATAAATAGATGAATATCCTCAGTATTAGCTGAAAAGACACAACCTATTGCACATTAGGGAAATAACAAAGGAATGGGTTTTAGAGATATATGTAACGTGTAGGCTCCTGTTGAGCAGACAAGTTCCTAATAAGATGAATGTGTTAAAAATATTTCTCTGTAAACATATGGCAATAATGCGCAAGGACAAGATAGAGTGATGGAATGACTTTAACAGCAGGTAGCATGGATAATGGTTGCTTTAAGGTATTAATTAAATAAATTTAATCTATGGGTTTAAAGGGGAAGGAAAGGCAAAATCACTTGGGGGTGCCAAAATGTTAGGCACCCCCAAGTGACTTTAACCGCTTACCTTGTACCCCGGGCTGGTGCCCCTGTTAGGAGAAAATAGCACCAGCCCGGGGTACCTGGAGCGCAGCACTTCCTCCTTCCGCCTTCCACTTCCTAAACTGCCGGTGGCCGGGCATGCACAGTAGAGCGAAAAAGCCGACTTAAATGTTTAAGTTCGGCTTTTCACTCTACTGCGCATGCGCGCGCAGCGAAGCCGGAAGGAGGAAGCGCCGGCAGCTACCCCGGGCTGGTGCTGTTTTCTCCCGACAGCGGCACCAGCCCGGGGTAAAAGGTAGGCGGTTAAAGTCACTTGGGGGTGCCTAACATTTTGGCACCCCCAAGTGACTTTACCTTTCTTTTTCCTTTAAAGGTGACGTAGAACATTTATATGGCAATTTACTGATTTTTACACCATGTGGTAGGCAGGAGATGTCTCCTGTATTCATATTATTTATGTATGACTGTGTTCATCTCACAGAGAAACAACCAGATTTATCTGCATTTATAAAATGCATATTTTAGGCACCATGTCCATATTTTACATATCAAAATATCTCAAAAATTTTGATCCACAAAGTCTGTCCTTGTTGGGCAGCTGTTTTTTATTAAAACATAGACCTTTTGAGTCTGTTAGTCTCTAAACGATCATTGAACTTATTACTGCACCTACAGTATATTTTTATCCTGTGTATATAAAGTACAGGTATGGGACCTGATATCTGGACTCAGGACATGGGGTTTTCTCAGTAATAGATCGTTCTGTAATTTGGAACACCATACCTTAAGTCTGCTCAAAATCATTTAAAGAGTAAATAAACCCAATAGAATTGTTTTGCTTCTAGTATGGATTCATGAAGCTTAATTAGGATCAAGTTCAAGATCCTGTTTTATTTTTAAAAATTAGAAGTATTGAAAGACTTAAATGTAAAAAACCCAAACAATGCCATTACTTGCTTCTTCTTCAGACTTACAAGAATACAAAGGCTAGTCAACTGAGGCTCCTCAACCACCTATGGCCATACCTAGAGCATACAGTTTTCACCAAACAGCTATCAAACCCCAAGATGTCTTCTGGAAATTTCTTCTCACTCACCTCACCTGGTCCATGTTGTAGGTGGATCCTTCAAATGAACTAATATCTAATGCAAGTTTGGTCCCCCTTTCCTACTCTCCATTCCTTCTAAAAACACTATTCTTAAATCGTGGCTATACCATTATAAATAACTACCTCATTGCATATTGCTTTATTGTGACATGCATACTGGATGTTGTTGCTTACCTATTGCTGTTTCTAAATTGACATGAATAAAGAATTTTCAAATAAGATAATTACCCGTATATACTCGAGTATAAGCCGATCCGAATATAAGCCGAGGTACCTAATTTTACCTAAGAAAACTGGAAAAACTTATTGACTCAAGTATAAGCCTAGGGTGGGAAATGCAGCAGCTACTGCTAAGTTTCAATAATCAAAATAAATACCAATAAAATTACATTAAATGAGGCATCAGTGGGGCATATGTTTCTAAATATTTTTTACAAAGAAAAACAGTAAACTAGCTCTGTAAGTGGAGAAGAAGGTCAACAAAAACAATATGGTATCAACAATGATGCCTTAAGAGTACTACCCCCTTAGCTCAATCAGCAACCAAGCTAAAACACAAAGAGTTAAAATCCTTCAAAACTATGGTTTATATAGAATATAAAGTGCAATGTCTAGTGCAGAATGGGACAGGCGAGGATGGTAGATGAAGATGAATTTGGGAGCGGGCCAGGGCACTGGAGGGTCTGGTTGCGGTTGGCCCAATTTGCATACAAATGACAGAAGGTGCTAGTCTGGAGGCACCCAACTCGAGTATAAGCCAAGGGTGACTTTTTCAGCACATTTTGGGTGCTGCAAAACTAGGCTTTTACTCAAGTATATACAGTTGAATAGAATGTTTGTTTCTATTCAAATAGAATATTTGAATAGAATGGAGATATGGCCTTTCCGTAATTTGGAGCTTTTCAAAAGACAAGTTTCCAGATAACGGATTCCATACCAGTACTACCTATGCAAGAAGAGGATTATACACCACTAAGTCCCAGATGCAGCCGCCAACCAACAACTAAAGATAATACTGTATGTGTTGAAAAATGTTTTTCATACCTGCATATAGAGAATGGAGAACATGTACACAGAGTCTAGAATTGGTATGCGCTGAAACAAGATTTATATTAACATTACAAAGAAACAGTCTCGTTTGTTGCTAAATTTGCCGCTGGTGCGTTTACAGATTGGCAGCTGAGATACTGTTGTTATTAGTGCAGGTGAGATCCAACACGGCGGATGTGTATGAGGAAGTAAAGTTTGACCTGTCAAAAGCCTTGATCATTAGTCACTCTCACCTGCCACACAGTGATTATGGTACACAGAGGTACGTTTTTTTTGCCATTGAACAAGCTAAAACAAGCAATTCTGTATGAGTGACTTTGGTTATGGTGGGGAAAGAAAGGTTTAAACAGGTAACCCACTATGTAATATTTTCTCTTCAATAATTCTCTTTTCAGTGGGTGATGAAAGGCATTCATTGACTGTAACAGTGTCTTCATTGTCTGTTGGTATTTAAAATGTGGTTTCTCTCAACCCAATAAGCAAGTATTTCTTCATACTTTTTCTCTTCTTGGTTGTATTTAACAACAGCAATGGCACCTAATCATTTTAATCATCTCATTTTGTTCCAGATAAAGCAGAAAACTGCTGTTAACTAAGGGAGAGATACAATATGCAAAGACGTACCGTGACTAATACTGGAATTTAGCTTGAAAAAAAGCTCAGGTTTCATGAGGTGGTATGGCTTGTTTGAGGGAATTTAGATGTATGACTTGATGATGACTGATCATGAGGAATGGTTTGTTATTATTTTAAGTTCATCTTATCTTTCATTCAGAGTTTTAAGTATAGTGGAAGATTATCACAGGCATTTAGAATGGTATTTAGGAATGTAACAAACAGCTTCCAATTTAAGATAAATGGGAACGTTTAATAAAAGGTGCAAAGTTTGCCCAGGTGCAGTAACCCATTGCAACCCATCAGCTGCTTGCTTTCAAACAGGTGACCAGTAAATGCACCCTACTTTCCAACTTGTCAGGGGCATTTCATCCCTTGCTGGCACCCTGAGGCAGTCAAAACGATGCTGCCCCCCTTACCTGTCCGTACGTAAATTTACTGCAAGGGGGGGGTCGAAGTTGCACTCTCTGCACTAGAAGAACTAAAATTCACATTGAAAGAATGGAATTCATAATTAACCTATGTTTCATATATTAATGTCTGCAAATCATTTTATTGCAGGTCAACCCTGAGAATCAAACACTAATTTACTGTATATCTAATTGTTTACCAGGACATACAATAAATGACATTTCAGTTCGAGCTGAACTACAGCTATCATCACATCTTGCTGTACATAATGTTCTACTTGGAAGACCACTGGATATATACCCTTTGATTGTGGGATTGCTTGAAGTGACTTCAAGTAAAAACGCTGTGTGCATAATTCCTTCCATGATCACATTTTTGCATGAACTATAACAAAATTTGATACAGTTTTTACCCAGAATTTACTGTAACTGTTACAGTGTTCCAAATGTTGCCACTTATAAAAGCAGGTGCATCCCAGAAGCTCCAAAGGCCACCCTAGCATTTTACAATAAAGGCCTGTTTCCAACTTTAAGCAGAATACGGCTTTATCATGGTGGCAAAGCGTTGTGGAGGGCAACCAGCTGTCTTGGTGTTACTGGCTTAACAATTTCATACTTGGTGTCTAGCCAGTTCCTCATAACATCTGCTCAATGAGCCTGCTGATGTTCAGGACTTAATCACACCCTTGAAATCTGAACATAGTAAATTGATCTACTCAGTGAAGAAATACTCCAAGCTGTATCCAGCATGCCATGCAAATGGAATAAATACTGTCATATTTACAAACCCGATATAAGTCAGTCTCATGGCCACGCAAGACATTACAATATACATTCTGGCATCTGAAGTCAAACATCCAAGTATTGCATTCACTTACCAATTCCCAGGGCCATGGCTCTTACATTTGACCTGGAAACCTTTCTGCAGATAATTCATGGCTGTAGAACGAGCAGCAAATTCTCACTTGTGCTGTTCAGCAGATCTGATTTGTGATTCGTAAAATAATGGTTGTATAAGAACGTGCAGGTGTTTTTCTATAGGGAAATGTATTGTATTATTGTGATCATATTTTTGTAAACCCTCCACCAGCTTTTGTGTATATACTGGCGATTCCAGTACACTGTTCTCTTTCTCTTTCATTACCATTTTGAAGCATTTTGTACCATCTTGCCATCTAGTAAAAAGAACACCACCTTATCTGCTGCAATTTCAAGTTGTTCCCTGAAGATGGCAATATTGAGTTTCATCTTACCTTGCAATCTATCTATTACAGCAAAAAAAATTTATGTAGTCCCAAAGACAACATTTTAGAATACCGTAACTAAATGTTTGGCTTTGGAACTATAATGACAAAAAACCCAATAGGAGTTCTGTATTCATTGGCAATTTCCATATTAAATGTTATAAACACAACATTCATCATAATTCAGAATTCGGTATCATGCCCAGCTTCATTCCTCTAGAATTAATTGCATCAATAAATAATTCTGAATAGCATGGTGATGACGTAAAGGGCAAGTTGAATTGCATGGCGGCCTCACAAAGACAAAGCTGGCCTAAGATTGAATTAGGATGATGTAGACATTGATGATGTGAGAGAATTTGCATTTGAGTTTCATTTTTAGCTTGTGCTTTAAGAATAATTTGCTTTTTTTTTTTTTTCCACTTTCTACACTGAAAATGCTGTGTAGTTACCGGGTCTCTCACCATGGCAAGAAGTTTTTCATTCAGTCTCTTTCTTCTGAAAACATAACACCCTGCTCTACTATAAACAGTATATATATTAAAATAGTCACAGGGCTGCTTTAAAGTACTAGCAGCCCCTGGGCAAAATCTCATTCTTGGGCCCACACTGCTGCAAGAAATTTGTGATTGAGTAACCCTCAAGCAGGTGAAGTCCAATATATAAGGCAGGCAGTAAAGAAATGGTCTGTGCTTACTGAAATAGACATTATACCCAAGTGTGCCGCCCAGCTGTGGGAGGAGAAAAATGAAAAAATGTTGATGCCACAAAAAAAATGGCATACAATTAAAATAACTATATAGTAGTGTAGACAGTGATAAAAATGAGTGGTCTGCCACCTCTGCAAGATGCTTCTTTTAAAAATGATCGTAGATGAAAGGTGTGCTAGTGGGCCCTCTATCCTGGTACGCATGGGCAAATGCCTCTTTTGCCCATTTAAAATGTCCCTGCAACAGTGCGTAACAGTGTATAATTGCTAGTTATCTGTTCTATGGTTATATGCACACTGCCAGCAAAGGTTTGAATGGAGCTAAAAGGGGCAATTACAATTAGAATATTATATTGGAGCTACGGTTTACACAATTATTGTTAATTGTTCTTTACTGCAGTAATATTATTTAACATTGCTACATTATTTATGTTTTTCATTATTTATGCTTAATGTAAATTTCAGATCCCATGTCCCTTAGCTAATGCATTCTACTAGGGATTCTATATGTAAAATAATAATTGCTTTGCTCTCACATAGTGTTTGCAGTGTAAACTGATTTGATTTCTCAACTGAGGTCATACTAAGTGAAAAGGGAAGATCTAAGACTAAAATATCCTTGAAAATATTCTCTGAATATAAATATATATATTTATTACAATGAAATCCCCAGATTGCCAGGACATTTCCAGGGCACAGAAGAAAGGGGTATTTTACCACCCCCACCCCCCCCCCCCATGTGCACTAGGGCTCTCACCTCTGTATTCTTTGGCATTTTGCATTGATACCCCTCTATAAAAAGCTATGGAGGTAATATAAACACAGCTACTTTTCCACCTTACAAAATTGTTCAGGACAAAGCAGTTGCAATTTTAAGAAACTTTCTAACAGAATCTCTTTCATCACAGTATTACACATAGCCGGTATGAGAATAAAAGATTCATATTTTTCACTTCCCACCAGTTAGCTTTGCTTATTTTTTTATTTATTGTTATTATTTTTTATATTATGCATTTGAATCTCAGAATTAGCATTAGGTGCAGGGCAGAAAATAAGGCTGATCTATAAGGAACATTTCACAAGTCACAGATTTCAGCAAGAAAACACATACTTTCTGGTTTATTCCCTGAAACCAGCCCTTTCTGTACAGTAACAGGCCGAAGCCATGCCTGACAATGCCCAGTGATTGGGGAGCAGGAGGAGATCTGTGGTGATAACCTGGTGGAAAAAATTCCATGTATGACATGGCCCTTAATGGGCCTCTGCCCTGGTAAATAGATGATGATGCACATTGCTTCATCACTGCAGCATGTCAGGATAACTCAGCAGAAAAAGGGACACTTTATGCCAAGCACTACAGTTTATGTGCTTTACAATGTTTAACAATGGTCACCATCCTTCTGTACCAACCTTATATTATGCATTAGGATCAGGAATGGATGTCACAAAAAGTACTTTTAGGTATGCTATGGCCACTGTAAATCAGAAGGCACACTACACTGAAGAAATGATGGGACTAGTATAATGTTTAATATGCAGTTCTGAGTTATTACTTATATAGCATGCAATATGTAATATTGTATATGCCAGTACAATTATGCGCATGGGGGCGGGGGGATAAGAGAATGCCAAAATATTGATATTTAATTTTAATTTTTTAATTTTCCTGTGGAGTGCTGGATGTTTTGCTATAAGAATGAATGTATAACTTGTGTTTATGCACCCAGGCATTAACATTGTGTTTTCCTTTTGCTTTGGGTCCTGGGGCCTTAGAAATCTGTTAACCTAAAGTACTATTTATAGTACCATATCCAACACATTTACAGGTATGGGACCTGTTATCCAGAATGCTTGGGACCTGGGGTTTTCCACATAAGGGATCTTTCCGTAATTTGGATCTCCATAACTTAAGTCTACTAAAAATCATTTACATATTGAATAAACCCAAAAGGCTTGGAGTCTATGGTTTCCGGATAAGGGATCCCATACCTGTACTAAGTTTTTTCCAGTGCTGCAAGGAGGGTACAGTGCTGTATACATGGTGTAACTATCCCCAGGTCAGAAACGTTTGGCCTTTATCATAATTTCATTATCAATACAAATCAGTCTAAGGAAATATCCAGAAGATGCCCTATTAATTAAACAAATCTTTACACAACGTCACTTACAAGAATGGTAATAGGGAACGTTTTTACCATAATCCAGTATTACATGTTTTACTAAACTTATGGGCTTATTTATCAATTTCCGAGTTTGTGAATTTAAGAGTTTTTTCTATTTTAAAAAATTCAACTCGATCAAATAATCTAGGGCAACCCCATTGACTTCTGAGTAAACTCACTAGCTTTTAAATGTCAAAGTTTTACATTCAAGTTTTTTATATTTTGCACTTAATTAATACCAAACATTTGTGTTTTTGAACCATAATTCGAATACAGGTATAGGACCTGTTATCCAGAATGCTCGGGACCCGGGGCTTTCCGGATAAGGGATCTTTCCGCAATTTGGATCTCCATGCTTTATGTTTTGCCTCCAATAAGGATTAATTATATCTTAGTTGGGATCAAGTACAAGGTACTGTTTTATTATTACAGAAAAAAAGGGAAATAATTTTTAAAAATTAGAATTATTTTCTTAAAATGGCCTCTAGGGGAGATGACCATCCCGTAATTCGGAACTTTCTGGATAACGGGTTTCTGGATAAGGGATCCCATACCTGTATTAGTTTTAGCATTAAAAAAAAATGGAATTGTGGAAAAAATTAGTCATTGTAATTTTTTTGGGATATCCCTATCTTCATACCTTTACAATGCTAACTGCATTATAATGTTGTTTGTTGAACTCCCTTTTTATTTTTCTCTCCTCATTTAGGTATATTGCCCTTTTTACCTCATACCCAACTTTCTGCTGTCTGATGAACATTCTGTCAACAAATCCTCCTAACGAATTTTATTTCAGAAACCAGACTAGATAGATACTTATCTATCCCTACCCATGTTAAATGTTTTGAAAACCCAATAACAATTATTTGTACAGGCGTGATAATAGTAAGCCAGTGTAATAGTATTATATTTTGCCAGTTTGTATTTTGTATTCCCTTTTCATGAAATATAACTTAACCCTCTAAATGTAATTGTATAGATGCTTTATAAAAATGCTGTAAACTAAAAATGAATAAAGGTAAGGGACCTGTTATGCAGAAAGCTTGGGACCTGGGGTTTTCCGGAAAAGGGATCTTTCCATAATTTGGATCTCCTACCTTCAATCTACTAAAAAGTCATTTAAACATGAAATGAACCCAGTAGGATTGTTTTGCCTCCAATAGGGATTAATTATATCTTAGTTGGGATCAAGTACAAGGTACTGTTTTATTATTACAGAGAAAAAGGGAATCATTTTTCAAAATTAGAATTATTTGCTTAGAATGGAGTCTATGGGAGATGGCCTTTCCGTATTTTGGAACTTTCTGGATAATGGGTTTTTTGGGATAATGGATCCCATACCTGTACAATTTTTTCCCCTAATTTAAGGTCCAAGAATAATCAGCACTGTCAGCTCACTTTATTGTGATGGAGATTTCAGAATTTTGAATTAAAAGAAAAAAAGTTAAAAAAAAATCTAATTCTAAATGATACCAATTTAGTAATATTTTGCTACTCGGTTGGTAGAATGTGTCTGCTGTATGTGCTTATGGTAGTGTTTTTAGTGTAAACATGTTTTGTTCTTCTAAATGTTTAAGACTTTGTTTGGCTTTTCTGTTGCCACAGGATTTGTGCAATTGACACCTTGCAGAATGTTTAACAACACACATTAGCCTTCATTTTCTGAATAGAAAAACACCCAATAACACTTAAGTACCTTTCATATACTAATGGATTAGCATGTATGGACAATTAACTCTCAGTCAGGACATTAAATCACATCATGATAATCCTGCTTTTGCACACATAAAAAGCGACTAAAACAAGGAAAACTACACTGCAGTATATGAACTGTCCTTCTGGAGACCCATGATCCACATGTGAACCTTCACGATATTGTTATGGCCTCTAGACTGCTAAAGATCTCCACTGTTATTATAATTGTATTACAATATGGCCTGAAGCATCCAGTATAGTTAATTACTCGACCCCTATATGGAAAGAGCTGAACAACATTGTTTTAACTTAAATGCCTTTGTTGGGGTTTTAGCACACTGCTGTACACACTGCTATACTGGACTTGATATTAAAAGGTCTATATTAATTGTGGGTAATACAAATCCAGGCACACAGGCCAATGACTAAGTGCCATACAGCACAACGCAACACAAAAGACTTTTTAAGGACAAATACTTTCAATAAAGTATATTTTTTTACTTTAATAGGTCTGTCATGCTGGATTTTCTTAGTGCCTGCTTACATTTGCTGAAATGGTTTAATCCACTTCCTCTGGCTTGGCACCCAAACCTAATGTTTCTACTGGTAAGTGTATACATTTTCTACATCTATGTAGGTTTTGTCCTTAGCTTGACAACAAGGCAGTGGTGTGAATGAGAGACTGGAATATAAATAGAAGAGGGACTAAATAAAAAGAATAAATAAGGAATAAAAAGTAACAATAAAAATAAAATCAAAGAAAAAAAGGGTTTTGGCTTCTGGTGTCAGTGACCCCCATGTAAAAGCTGCAAAGATGTAGACAAAGAAGGCAAATAATTCAAAAAAAATAAATTATGAAGACAAATTGCAAAAGTTGCTAGGAATAGTACATTCTATAACTTAAAGGTGAACTGCCCCTTTTAAACTTGAGTTGATACTTCAAAATAAGAACTTTCCTGAAACGCTAATCATTGTAAAGGGGTAGATCCATTTCACTGCTTTTGAGCATTCTATGGGGCACATTTATCAATCTACGATTGATTCTAAGTTTTCGAACTGTGCGTATTTTTGGCAACTTTTTCGTTAATTTGCGCTACTTTTTCGTACTTTGCGCCAATTTGCACAACAGTTTGTGCGACAAAATCGTATTTGTCGCAACGAGTAAGAACGTTTCCGATTCATTCAAGCTTCGTTATCGTGACTTTCCTTGGGCCAGGTTGGAGCTGCAGAGTGCCATTGAGTCCTATGGGAGGCTTCCAAAAACATGCACAGAAGGTTCAATGTCAGAAAGGTTTTCCCGCCGTTTACGATCATTCGTTTTTCCCATTTCATGACTCGAATTTGTACTTTGATGAATGTGACCCTATGTCTTTTGTTCTTCCCAGTGTTAATGACAAGAGCATTCCCCACTTCCATTCCAAGAACATATTTAGCAATCACTAGTAGTCAATTTCACTGCTATTTCCTTCCCATTGACTTTCCATAGCCCTACCTACCTACCCTACCTACCTGTCTAATTGGATTGTTCACTGTTCATCTTTAATGTCATAAATAATGGGCCCAACTATGAGAACTATGATAAACATTTAAGGGGTTATTTATTAACATTCATATTTTTTCCACTTCTACAAATCGTATTTTCTAGCGCTAAAAATTATTTTTACTGATTTTGTGATATCATACTCCTATCAAGTATATCAAAGTATGAAGTTTGTTACAGTAGGTATTCAAACAAAAATGAGATATTTTACATTCCTTTACTCAAAAGTAGTGATGAGCGAATCTGTTCCGTTTCGGTTCGCCGAAAATTTAGCGAATCTTTCAAAAGATCCACGAAATGGCGAAAAATTCGCGAAATGCTGTAAATGTTGCGCCGCAAAAAAATTGTCGCCCGCGGCTATTCTTTTGTTGCCCGCAGCTATTGTTTTGTTGTGCAGCTATTATTTTGTCGCCCGCGGCTATTATTTCATCGCGCGACTATTCTTTTTTGACACCTGTGACAATTTTTGGACGTGCTGTGAATCCATGCCTGGTGAAACATTTCGCCCATCACTACTCAAAAGAAGAAAAAATATTTTTTTTCTAATAAACACAATGCATGTTTCTTTTGTTAGTAGCAACCTGGACAAAAGTTGTTGCAATATAGCGTTATTATATAACATTTTATACAATAATGAAGTTTCCATAAACCTGAAGGAAAAGGACACTAGATGAAAGAAATTACAAGAAGCATAGCATTGTATATAAAATAGGTAGCGTTGTTAACTTTTGCATAATCTCACGTCAACGTAAAACTATTCTGATAGATAAGACAGGTCAAGTCCAGTTATTATTGCTTGTGGGGCCCAGGGTCCCCAAATCTTTAGAAATTTATCATGAGTTCACGATAGTATAGAAGTTAATTTTGCATTAATCATAATTGCAGTTATGTGTGATTATATGGGAGATTGGAAGAAAGAGTAAGCTGTTATTTAGCAATTAGTTGTTTAGCAGCTGTGAAAATAATTTTCTGGTATTTGGATTAATATTGGGAATCCACAAGTTCAATAAGGCATTTGGCTTCCTGTTCCCATTGCTTTATACAGGATGGAAGCATACCATTAGATTTCAACATTAATACATGATAAAATAATGAGATTAGCCCTCTCGCATAGGGGGATGAGACACATAGGGGCCCATTCATTAAAGTACAAATGAGAAAAATTTGTATTTTTTCTAATTTTTAGAATTTTGCGTTGTTTACATGAAATTTTCATTAAATTACGTGACTTTTTCGTGGCTTGCTTTAATTTCCGTGACAAAATCGCAATTGTCACAACGACTACGAACATTTCAGAATTGATTCAAGCTTTTGTATCGTGACTTTCTTTTGGCCAGGTTGGAGCTACAGAGTGCCATTGAGTCCTATGGGAGGCTACCAAAATCATGCATTAAAGTTTCAAAGCCAGAAAGGTTTTCACGCCGTTTACGATCGTTTGGATACGAAAATTTCAGAACTTTCGGATCGCAACCACAATATTTTCATACGACCGCAACACAAATTTTCATGCAATTTAAGCACATCAGAAATTATAATGGTTAGCAACAGAATTTTTCTGATCATGGTTTTAACAATAAAATTTGTGCTTTAATGAATAGGCCCCATACAGTTTCAAATCCTGTAGGAGATACATTGGGATCTCTGGGCATAGATTGGAGATAGTGTTGCAATTGGCAGAAAATAAATTTCTCTGAAGTAGGTGGGTTAGGCTTTTGTTCTAAAGATGTCCAGGTAAGTTTTCCCTTAGATTTATGCAAAACATAAACATACCTAAATTGATACTGACACAAGAAACTACTTTTCAAAATATAAAGGAACATAAAAAGTTACCTATAGGCCATGTTGATGGTTTTTCACTAATAGGTTTACTTTTTGTAAGTAATTGTTACTTGAAGTTCCTAAACCCGACTGTTTTAGCAACCTGACTGTCAGTTAGAGCTTCTAATGCTAAAAGCCTATTACTGCACAAATATGGCAGCCCCCTCATAATGGAATATGTGGGATCAGATAGGTATGTAAAACATTAGGAAATACTTTTAAGGCAAATTTATAAATAGAATGCAAAGGCAATGTAATTATAGATGTAAAAAAGGTTTAATTTCTGGTGTTAGTATCTCTTTAATACTCTTGGCAAGCCACCATTGAGAAGAGCCCACTTCTACATCTGGGAAGAACTCAGGATTGCCCCAAAGTGGGGCCTTGGTTTCTAAGGTAATAGATTATCATAACCATTTTGACAGAATTAATCTGTCCTTGTTCTGCTGTACAGTGCTGCAAACATAAGTAGCACTATATTAATACAATTATACATACATATACATACATACATACATACATACATACATACTAAAACAAAAAAGGAAGGAGGGAGATAATGGGAGAAAGGTATAGGAATGGCTGAACTGAGAATGTCTAAGTCACAAACATCTCTACACCATTTTTTTGGCCCAGCATTATATATTTTTTTTGTAAGAGATACCAAACATCTGTATTTAGTGAGAATTTACTACACAATATTTCATTTAATACCTTTGTGGGTAAGTAATTCAATAAAATATATTGCTGAACATGAAACTAGAAATAAAAAAACAATAATAAAACAGGTAAGGTCTAAACAAGTCCAGTAACCATACAGCTTTTTAACAAGAACCATTTTGTAAAAAGATTTTCAAACATTCCAAACAATGACACCAAAAGCATTTGAGTTACCAGAACAAAAAACCATGCCTAGCCCCAATAAAATTCAAAATATTAAAAGCAGCTCAATATAGCAACAGGGTAAAGTCATATTAACTTCTTATAAAACACAGGATATCAGCCACATGTCCTCACCCCCTAAAACCAGCTGCTTTGCCTTTTGTGATACCTTCACAATAAGTAGGTAAGAGGCTGGCTTTCAAAGACAGACAAAGCCTGCTTCATCTAGTGTAACTGGAAGCAGTTTTTTGTTTGTGTTCTATTTTGTTAAGTGTCACCTTCTTGAGAACCCAGAGAACTCGTTTATAGATCTTTGCCATATGTGATGACATTTCATTGTGGGACCTTGTGATTACCAGCTGCAGTAAAGGAACATTTTATGACCTTCTGTCATGCAAACAGAAACAGTTTACAGACATCTGAATCTCCATATGATATTGGTCGTTCTGCAAAGATATTATCACTGTTTAGTAAATACTGTTATTGCTTTGTCAAAGCTGGTCAGAACTACCAGAGATGGGCCTTCAGCTAGTTTGATCGTTCCTCTAAGCCATCTTTCTAGTTTCATATAAATATTTGCACCATTTTATGTTGTTCAATGAATTTTAGATAGCAACTCTCTTAAGTGGCTCATAAACAGTAAACAGAAACCAGTTTAGAAGATAGAAAAGATATTATGTTGAATGACAACTACACTTTAGAGAATTGTTATTTAAATAGTTCTTCTGCCAAGGTTAAATGTCTAATGTTCACGTCTACTTGTTACTAGTACACATTTCTCTAGCATACATGGAAAATGTATACTTAGTTATATATAGGCCAGCTAAAGCTCAAATGTCTTGAAAGAATAGAAATGCAATAATAGCAATTTATGCTGGATCCTAATAGCAAGGGAACTGTAACATATGACATACAACAATCTATACGAGACAAGTTTACAGGGGATAAGTATTTAGCTCTATACAGTATATGTAACCTCATTCTACAACAAAATTGGATGTATTTCTGGCTAATTACTTTGAGTAACCTATACACTATTTCTTTTTTTATTCAGAAGTAATTGACCTGACCACGTAAAGTATAACTAGACCGGTGGAGATATACATACGCATAAGAAATTATTACTGGTTAGTCACAGGACTAAATATGTCACAAAATATATATATATATACATATTTACACAAAAATAGAACAGATGCCGCACTCACAGGACTTAGTGAATAAATAAAATATACCTTTATTGTGAATCAACGTCAATCTAACGTTTGGCCGTATCCACAGCCTTTCTCAAAGTGAACAGAAAAATCACAAACCCATCCTTAAACCCAAAACTGGCGCCAAAATGTAGCTGATGACGTCACATAGTGTAGGACCAATCAACCCCCCACTCACAACAGAAATATCAAAACCCTAGATAAAGTGATAAGAACCCAAAATAAACAAATCATATCGTAATAGAAATAAAGTACAAGGCAGGAAAAAAAAAATATATATATATTTATATATTTATATATTTATATATATATATATATATATATATACATATATATAGATTTATAGAGAGAGAGTGTGAGTGTGAGTGTGAATCTTATTACTTTAAAATTCACATAGTAAAATAGACAGATTCTGTTTAATCCCCACAATGTACATAGGGGTAAACTTAGCAACCAATCTATTTAAAAGATGGAGCTAAAAAATGTCATTCAGGTGTTATACTATAGCAACTAGTAGCAGAAAATGGCATTCTGCTAGGTGATACTAGGTGATAACTATGCATAAAACTATATATATATATATTGCTTCCTTATTCAAGTTATTAATATATTTATTCTGTATAAGTGTATGATTCTGTGTGTTGCTATAATTGATAAAGGGTGTATCTTTTAAGGAAATCTGGAGTTTAAACAAAACAGCAACCAGAATCTATAGCCCTACTCATTCAGTTGCAAAATGTCTGTTTATCTAGACTGTTATCAATCTGGTTTCTCCCTTTGCTCCAAAGGTGGAGCCAAAAATACCCTAGTTCAAGAAAAAAAAAATCTTTATTTTAAAAATGTCTCCTTTTTTCAAATACTTCTCCTCCTTACTTAGTATTCCACATTATCTTAAAATAAACACATTATCTTAAAAACATTATCTTAAATTAAACTCTGCTAACCTAGAAATGACTTAAAATTGAAGTAATTATACTTGCGTATTGTTGGCCATAAAGTATCATTAACATTTGCACATAGCATGGTCTCATTCGCACAGTTCAGGTGGCCATACATGAGCAGATTTAAATTGCAGATCCGACCCCTTCAGGCCGAGTCAACAATTTATCTGCTGTGTATGGGGCCATCAGACAGGCCTGCCTAACCAATATCTGGCTGAAAATCAGCTATAAGGTAAGTTTAAATATCCAGTTAGGGTGAGGACCGCATCAGCTCGATGACAGCCTGCACTCCTGTTGCTGTGATTACCTTAAGGTGGGCATATTGGGGAAAGATCTGCTTGTTTGGTAACCTCACCAAAGGGGCAGATCTTTTAGATTGTAAGCTCTTTTGGGCTCTGTCCAAAAAGAGCTTACCCTGTCCTTGTATTAATTATTTTGTATGCTTTAGGCTGATGCCACACAATGCGTATGGTGTATATTTTCAGCAAGCTGAAAAAGGGTTCCCGAGAATACGCTCCATATGCTCCTACCTGTGCCTGCACACGCATGAATGGAATACGCTCTGGTGCAGGCACATGTAGCCAAAATTCGTATAAAAACACAAGACTTTTTTCGTGTTTTTATGTGGATTTCGGCTACATGTGCCTTAACCTGAATGAATGGTTACACCCAGGTTTTTCGGCTTGCAGAAAATATACGCCATACGCATCATGTGGCATTAGCTTTAGCCAAGCAGTATTGGCTTGCTTGCCTAAAGCAAATCTACTCGGATTTAAACCAAAGTAAACTTTTCCCTTTGAAAGGGAAGTTAAGGGACACTGATACTCACTGAGGCTGATGCCTTTGAGTGGATTAACTACCCTTTACTTATCCCTCATTCCTTGACTGAATATGGTAATACAAAGATAATGAAAAAGTAAAGTAAAAAAAATGTCAATAGAGATCTGTGGCTATAGGAGATTTACACATATAGCTTATGAGTCACTACAGAAAATTCACATTATCAGAGGTATCTGATATACAAATAAAATTACTTGATATACAAATACAGTTATTTCCTATTGAAATATTGCACCTATAATTTATATAAGTGGCTCTTATGAAAACAGAAAAATGCAAAAAGTCATTTTAGGCAATTCATCTTTGAAATAATATAAACCATACACCACTTTACTACGTATCTCTCAATAGCCTGTCTGTGTTCTGAGGTCCTTTAAATAGGTAACTTCATGAAATTCTTGAAGCAAAGTCAACTGGACCAATAAATTACAATTAGTGCTACAAATAATCATGTGAAAACCTTTTATGGCAAACACGCAACGGGTTAGATTTTGTTATTAGTCAATAGATATTTCAGGTTTTCTGGCATTTCTCTAGCCATGGCATGTTCAATAAACAAAACAAAGACTGCAGTTGTTTGCACTAGCCATTATGTCTACATTTTTCCAGCATGAGATTTTTATGAGAGAAATAAAATCAACGTAGTGTACCCAAGGATGGGTTACAACATGTTTCAATAATCGTCCCCCTTCCAAAGCATGGTTTTCTTTCTTTTGGTCAGATTCTAATTCTTTGGAGGACCAGGTGCACTTTGCCCCTGACCTTACAGTTTAATAAATGGATATATACCTGAACATCAAATAAACAGGCAGGCATTCTGCTACACATGGATTAATGAATGCAAATAAATGTATAATGGAATAACATCTCACATAAAAAGCTTTATTCATTTCAGTTTGTGCCTGATTATGGGCACCTAATCATAGGCTGCATCAATAAGAAGTAATTTTATATAGTGAAATATTTATGAAAAATTGCAATTCATTATAGAATAAAAATTGCAATATAGGTAATGGGCGCTATGCTGCAAATGTAGACATTTTGAACATTTGACTTGCAAACCAGCAAAGAAATTAGCATTTCAAGATGGCAAAATGAGAATTTCAAATATCAGAAGATCTCCAGAACCTCCTACTAAGAGGGACAGGTTAGGAAAATGGGAAATGAGAACAACCAAACTAAGGAATATTGAATACTTAATAAAATATTTTACCACTGTTGGTAATTCATTGACTATTCCCTATTCTCTATTTTTTTATTTTTTTTTTTAGCAAAATCTATTGAGAAAGTGAAAATTTTTCAATTTCTCAATGGTATATTTTGAAGAAAGCAAGAGAGAGTGGTTTACTTCTAAGGTGGCACTGGCTTCCCAAAAACCTCTATGTTTGGTGTCAATTTTGTGTATTTTTTTCTTTACTACCAGTTAATTGTCTGAATTGAAAACAATTTAGCAGGTAAGCTCTGCAGTCAAGACTCCATTAGCAAAGTGAATAGCAAATAAGCAGTGAATAACAAAGGGCAGATGCTTTTTTAGTAGCAATTATATAGTATAGAGTAACTTAGAATTATATTTTTATTTATTATGCAAAATAGTATAACTTACTTTATAGCCAAATACAGTAAAGTGATTTAATCATTTAAAATTCCCAAGAAGGCCTTTTTACTGATTCAGGCTGTTTTTGTAGTCTTTGTTCTTAGTCATTATTGTGCCATGGAATAGTGGTTAGCATCATTTTCATTGCAGCCCTGGCATTCTATGTATTTTACCCCCAAGTGCTCTGGCTACCATACAAACATCAAGTATTCCTCGCTATGATTTTAATATTTTGGGAAATACAGTTTTAGCCATTTTATTCGGGTTGAGGCACTAATTTCCCCTTTCATTCCACTGAACTTTTGGTCTATTAATAATTGTTCAAGGTCAGGTACTGTATATACTCGAGTATAAGCCTAGTTTTTCAGCACCCAAAATGTGCTGGAAAAAGTCACCCTCGGCTTATACTCGAGTTGGGTGCCATGGGTCCCTCCAGACTAGCACCCTCTGTGCAAATTAGACTGTGCAAATTAGGCAACCCACAACCAGATCCTCCAGTGCCCTGGCCCACTCTCAAATTCATCTTCATCTACTATTCTTACCTGTCCCATTCTGCACTAGACATTGCACTTTATATTCTATATAAACTATATATAGTTTTGAAGGATTTTAACTCTTTGTGTTTTAGCCTGGTTGCTGATTGAGCTAAGGGGGTAGTACTCTTATGGTATCATCGTTGATACCATATTTTTTTTGTTGACCCTCTCGACTAGAGCTAGTTTACTCTTTAAATATTTAAAAACATACCCCACTCATTTAATGTCATTTTATTGGTATTTATTTTAATTATTGAAACTTAGCAGTAGCGGCTGCATTTCCCACCCTAGGCTTATACTCAAGTCAATAAGTTTTTCCAGTTTTCTTAGGTAAAATTAGGTACCTCTGCTTATATTCGGATTGGCTTATACTCGAGTATATACGGTAATTTAAATGATTAGTATGCCCCCTTTGTTTAAGCAATTACATAAACTACATTTATGGAATATTTCCTATATTCTCTGGTTTAACATTTAGCAATATAAAAACTCTTTCCTATAAACAATTCAGTGGAATGTTTCAGGGTAGCTTGAGTTTCTGGCCATTGTTTGTCCTGTATTCATGTCATTACTACAAAGCCAGACTAGCAGTCAAATGGCTTTTTGTTTGGTAGACAAATCAAGCACTAGGTTCTAAGAGTGCAGTTCATTTGTACCTTCTGAATATCGATAATTACATTTCTGGAACTGTGGTAAAACTGTGTATTACAATAATTCTATTATTGGTCATGTATCGCATAAATAATTAACATTTCAATGATCTGTTGTCTGTATTATGTATGATGAACATTGGCTTAAACTTTCAGGTTATATAATATGCTTCTGCATACATGTCAACTCTCCCAGGTTCACCAGGAGATATCTAATTTTAGAGCCTGCACTCCTGTCATTATAGTCCATTTGCCCAGTTTTTTAGAATTTCCACTGTGAGCCACATGTGCATACTGCATATGCAAAAGGGCTCCAAATGCACCGGACACAGCGGCTTGCTTAAAACTCGATTTTTATTACTCCATTTAAAAACAATACGCCTGACGCGTTTCGTGTAAATATACACTTAATCATAGGCATGATATATGCCAATGATTAAGTGTATATTTACACGAAACGCGTCAGGCGTATTGTTTTTAAATGGAGTAATAAAAATCGAGTTTTAATCAAGCCGTTGTGTCCGGTGCATTTGGAGCCCTTTTGCATATGCGTGATTTCGCCTTCCCCAGCTACAGGTTCGGGGCTCTGAGCACCTGAACCACTTCTGAACAACGGTGAGTTCTTTGCATTTAGGATTTCACATTGTGAGAGCTGATATGATGGTGTTGGGAATTTGACCTAGATCAACTGTGAGACAGGTCCGGGGTTTATACACCCGGATCTCTCTTTTGTATTTGGTACGTTTTATTTACTTGATTTCCTGACATTTGAGACATTTAGGTTAAATTAATTGAGCCATTTCTAAGTTTAGGTTACTACCATTTCTTAGTTTGTAGTTTACATGTGCATACTGTATGTACAGTGAGAAATTTTGGGACAAGGAAAGGTCCAGTTTAAGATGTTGACTATTGAGGACACGATAGGCCACGCCCCTTGTAGCAATAGAATGTGCCTACTTTACTAACACCGTGCAATGTGCTTAGAATGTCTCCTTGCAAGTGGCTTCTACAAGTTTATGTCTCTACAGGTGCAAATTGGCTTATCAGCTGGTTTGTTTGGCTATAGGCTGTTATCCTATCAAATTGCATTTTGGTTGTTTTTTCTGCAGTCTCTCACTCATGGAGGGATCATCAGCCACCTGTAACCAACTTAAAGGAAAACCCTGTTTTCATATGTGAAACCCTGCATCATACAAATAAACCATTTTAATAAAAATATACTATTTTGGTATTATGTGCCATTGGGTAATGCTAAATAGAAAATTGTCATTTTTAGTATTAATGGCCACCTCCTGGGATCATACAAATCACAAACAATCAGCCAATTAATGGAGAAAGTTTTGTCACTTACTCTCACACTTCTTCTTATTACAGTTAGAGTTGCTTTATTTTTGTTGCCTAGAAGGCAATATTTACTGATATATTTATTCCAGTTTAGTAAGATTCTTTAATAGCCAATTTAATATGATATATACTATCTGTTGGTTAAGTCTTTTTTCTTGGGGTATAGTTTTCCTTTAAGCTGACTTGTAACAACAGAGGGTCTCATAGTACCTAAGAATGACTATAAATCATTGGATTCATATTTAATAAGCCCCAATAAGAGATATCAAATGCACATGACCTATGTCCGCAATCAGTGACAGTGGGTCAAGTAATGCACTGTTCTACAGTGTGCTTTGCACCTGTGTGGCAATAAAAAAGAAAATGTTTATTGCAGTGAGTTGTTGCCAAATTTACAAAATATAAAGACAATAATACTATAACTGATCATCGTTTTTTGCAGTAATGGTGAGATAAAGATAATCTGGTCTTAAACTAAACCATGACACTTACTTATTATCTTCTGGAGGTCCCAACCCAGACTGCATCTGTTCATGATAACTGTATTCAATATGTGGGGAATAAAAATGGAGTAAGAGCCATGAAAGATAAAATAATAGAATCTATATATACCCATATTTCAGGAATAAACCATTATTTTATATATACACTCACATTTATACTGCATATACTTGCTGTACTCAAAAGCTTTAGTAAGCCGAGGCATGTTGTTTTCTTAGATGTGATGCTGAGCTTTGCAATCCTGCATGTCTGAAGGGAGTGAAAAACAACCTGCTACATTACTTTGAAATCAGTCACAATAATATGCAACTACCCTTCACAGTTGTTACTAGTACTTTCATTGCCTTCCTCCCTAAATACAACTTCCCCATCTTCTTTGGTAATGGCAGAAGCATCTGAGGAAGTCATTTGACTTCCTGACCCTACTCATTTGGTTGAAGTCACGAAGGATTCCAAATGTGAAGCATAAGTTCGTCAAAAGTGAGCAGGAGCTAAAAAGAAAACTCTAAACTGTAATACAAAGCAGACGGTTTCCCAAGGGATCAATTTATCTTCTAAGCAGTCTTTTAGTATCAGGTGCATCATCTTGAGAAACCATTGCACATTCCAACTGAAATGAGTTTAATGTTCCCACATAAAAAAACACCACAGCCAGGTGGCAGATCAATATATGACTACATGGTGTAAAATGAAGCAATGCCTCTTGCAAGAATTTATGTGGCCATTTATTAGAGATGCCTTCTTGTGTAAATCATGGAAATTTGCAAGGACTGATAAATTTACTGAGGCTGCAAAATCTTTGAAAATTACATCAAAATGACCCCCTCATAAAAGAAGACCTTCAGTGCCAGCAGATATAGGAAGACTTACACAAAGCTTGGTATATGCACTACATTTTTAGATACGGACTGTTTTAAGGCAGAATGGAGAATTAGACATCAAACATCTGCCTGATCTTATGATGCCTTTGAAAAACGGGATTCATTGTGCTCTTTCCTCTGTCACTAAACAGGTGCTTCTAAACATGAATGATGTTTTAGACTTACCATGAAAATAGAAATATATTGTGGGGATTTTGTATTCAAGTTCACCAAACCATCTTCATAAGAAGACCAAATCAATCTTATACATGTTTTGATTAGATTCTTTGAGTGCTGGTGGCATATCTGTGCATTTTATATATACTGTATGTTATGGTTTTCCCTTCTTGAATGCTTGTTAGGAGGCTTGTCAAGTAAACACTGGATCATAAAAATGTCAAAAAGCAAATGTTCAATTCTGAAAGCTTTAAATTCACAATATAACTAGCACATAAAGGGAAGAACAGTTTAGAATTGCACTACAAGGTCTATGAAAGAAACAAAGTTTGATCAGTGACCATGGGCCTTAGAGCAAAAATGATGCTCCGCCACCCTTGATACCATCTTAAAAACTATGCCTAAATGACTACAATGCCTACAATTAACTTATCCTTTGAATGTTTGTGCATTTTACCCCTGCATTTGGTGGCTATGGGGCTCTCTCATGTGAAAGTCACTTTGGCAGTTGTAGGTTCATTTGTTTGGAGAAGACTAATGGGCCTTTTACTTTTTTTATGCACTGAGAGTAACATGACATACTGAGTTTTCTTATCTTTTGATAATATGAAATAAAATTCCTTCATTAAATGTTTCCCTGCACTTACATATCAGACCACTGTCCAATATGAACTGTGGGCTCTAGACAGAAGGATTTACTAAAGTGTCATAAGAATATGTTCTTGTAGATCTGTTGGTTTCTATTCATAAATCACAAGCTTTTTAGAAATCGCTTTGATTTTTTTACTGCCTCATGATATATAAATTATAAAAAAGTACCATATTTGTTTCATTTTGACAAAAGCATATCAGGCTCCAAAATTCCTGTGTGAGCTGGCACATCTGTAAAATAGTTTCCCCCCCAGTATTAAGACATGAAAAGGTGTATGTATATATACTGAAATAAATAAAAGTTGTGTGTTTCCTTTAATCATGGGGGTTGATATTCCAATTGAAATACGGCTAAATGTCACATATTACATAGTAGATAAGCTCTGTAGAATACAATGGTGTTTTACAGAGCGTATTTCTCGTCTTCGATGTAATCTGTTGCTTTTCTCTTCTTTTTCTTCTTGAGTGGCTGCCTCTATGCAATGTTCCCTGTAATCTGCGTGCTCATTTCCTGATCACGCAAACCTACTGTGTAGGTTAACAGTACATTATATTTTAATTGCTTTAAAACACTTTTTTATTTTTTAGTGTTACTGTTTCTTTAAAAAGTAACAGAAAATGGCAGAGCCAGGAATACAGGTCCACCTTCACCTATGTTAGAACAAGGGACACTATATAGAATATGGATCTATCATGAAGACCTTTACTAATTAATTTTAAAAAACTAGTGAAAATTAGGAGAATGGGTCGCTGTATGGCTCAAATCCACCAATATGAGAAAGCATAATATATATGTATAGGTAGCATATCAGACAGCATCTATATGTTCAGTGAAACATTTATAATCCCCCTGTCTCAAAAATGTGAAGCAAAATGGCTTTAGAGTTAAAAATGAGACAAACTACTTCAGGGGGGTTATGTGACCTCAGTAATATACAATGGATTTTTCAAACGACAACATCATTTTTTATTTCCAAAATGTTGCAGAGAAGAAGTAACATTTTATTCTTATGTACGATATGTTGTCTATATTACATTCCAGTTGTTGGGAAAACAACAGCTGTGTTTCAGCCATCACAAAAAAATCCTCTGACCTCCAACTGAGGCAATCTGGGAATAAAGACAAAAAGACTTTGCACTGGATACTTATGTGAAAAAAGGATTTCATAACAGATTAAACAACTGGCTAACAAACAAATTTACAGCTTTAATACATGATAATCCAGGTCAAGAAGGGCTTTTTATGCCTGTTGGCTTGTAAGGGGTGGTTAACACATGTTGTTTAGGGACTGCATCGTGTCCAAGCTCATGAGTGCTGTAAGTGTCAAAGTTATGTTAAAAGCCATGTGTTTTGGTTCTGTTACAGTGGGAACACAGTTAGATCCTTGTTAAGTGTGGTATGTCATGGTTACAATACTAAAGGGAGGTTGGGAGTCATGTCTCGTCAATAGAATTAAACGTGATGAACAAGAGAATTTATATTCGGTATGTGTATTTCCTAGGTCTATTTTAGCTAACAGATTTCCATTTTGACTGATATCAGTACTTTCACATTAGGTCAACTCATTCAGCAGACCCTCTACCACCATCATATTTTCATAAGGCTTTGTCACAGCTGGCCAATACAAATGTTTCCATCGTTTGAGTTATTAAACTGCATGATATATATATGTGCTATTTATCATTTGGACAAGTTATAGATTGGAGCAGGAGGTCACTTTAGCGTATTTGTTTCATTAACATTTTTGCTATGGCAGACTGCAACATCAACCATTTAGAATAACACTTGGGAGGTCTTTGTGAGTAATGACTTACATACCATTCAGGAAGTTCATGTTGGACAATATTTTTACTCAATTTTGCACATACACGTTTTACTATAGAGGGCAGGACTTCAAAAGCCAGTCGTAAAATTTCAAAAATATTATGAGAAGGAAGACAGAAAGAATGAGATATCTTCTTAAATATTGAGTCATAAATCTTTGTATTAGCATAACTAAATGAAATAAAATATAGTGCATTCTTCATGTGCTTCACAATGTTTAGTTTTACAGTTTTGACCAATGTATAGTATGTGTGTGGTCACCTACGCATCAGATCACCTAGCTCATTTAGTAAATTCAGAAAAAAATGCTTCCAGAGTGGCTTCCCCTGAATTCTATTTTAGGAATCAGAACAATATGGTGAACATAGTCATAGATCTGCCTGATCTTCCTCTTTATATCTTGTATCTCTCAATCTTTCTATTTTGTCTCCTTAATAGTAATTTTTTCTTCCCTCTTCTCCTTCCTGCACCCCAGTTATTCCTTATTTGTTCCCTACTCACCTCAGCCTCATAGTCTTATTCCCTTCTTTTCTGAATGATCTCATTGTAAAATACAAAGGTAGAGTTCTGACATTTATATTACTGAACACTAGTGATGAGTGAATCGGCCCCATTTTGCTTTTCCAAAAATGTTGTGAAACTGCTGAAAATTTCTGGAAAGTGAAAATTTAGTGAAATGTGGCTACTGCTCGACTTTTTTTTTACGCGGTTTTCTTGCGTGACCTCAACTTTTTCCTCATTTTAACAGCAGTTTTGCGAAAAAAAATGCCGAATTTTTCAACGAATCCATACCAGACGAAAGATTTTGCTCATCACTACTGAACACTTAAAAAACAGAACAAAATATTGTATCCAAAGCCAATAAAGTGTCAGTATCAAACCACAAGAGTGATAATAAAGAAGCAAAGAACCATAACTGCAGAAACAGAGATTTGATAGCCGCAGTGGCATGTTGTCCATGGCATCATCTGTACCCAACATGTAGGGAGTTAGTACCCAAATTAGTGTTTTAAGAACACATTTACAGTTCAAACCATAAATTAGCTACCAGTCAATGAACTAAAGCTTGTGAGAGCTGTGTCAAAGAACTGAAGGGTCTACCAGAATACTGTAGTAGAATAGTAGAAGTTCTACATGTGCTGGATTCTGGGACAGATTGGTCACCCATGTGTTTAAGCCTGTGTGCATGTCCTTAAGGGATACCAGGGTTGGGGCAAAGGTATATTTAACTTACAACTCAGTTGGATTTATCACTCATAGCTTTAACCCCTACCAGAATGAAAAATTGGGACTATTTGCCAGTTTTTTACAATTTCTGGAAAAAATACTGACTTTTCTATGTCTGTTAATGCTCTTCTCTAATGGAGATTACATATAAAAAAAGAGAAAAAAAAGCATCTTTTATTATTGCAAGTAAACTATGTTTATTGACTATAATAATTATTGGCTTATTGTGCAAAATGCTTATATACATTAGAATACACTGTTCTGAAACTTTTTAGCATTTTAATGTGGCAGCAG
This sequence comes from Xenopus tropicalis, assembly GCF_000004195.4. NCBI lineage: Eukaryota > Metazoa > Chordata > Amphibia > Anura > Pipidae > Xenopus > Xenopus tropicalis. The sequence continues at coordinate 128,423,410 of NC_030677.2, forward strand.
AGGAAATTATTTCAGGCAGCATCAGTGCAACTAAATATGTGCTTACAACTTTGGCACTAATTGAGCACTACAATAAAAGTCATGAAGTAATAAATGATATCTTGTATTTGCCCATACATACAGCTTGTGTCTTATACTGTATCCTTTCCTTCAAACTGTAAGCTTTTTTTGGGCAGATTCCTCTTTACCTCTTTTATCTCTTGTATTATAGTATTAGTATGTTCCCTGTTTACACTTTATAAGAACACGTTCATAATAATAATTGTAACCAGTATCAAAAAGCAAAGTGTTTCTTACCCAATTACCTTGTTTTTGTACAATGCAAAAGTTTTCAGATGTAAAGGAAAATTCCAGTTGTGTGGTACATTGGTCTTGCCTTGTGACTCTAGTGATGAGGAATGGTGGTCTAGTGTTTGTGAAAAAGTCCAGCACAAAAACATTTTTTAATTTATATTGATCTTTTTTGTATGATTTTCCTTTTTTTTTTAAAAAAACAATTTTGTGCTGGACTTTTTCACAAACAATGTGTTCCTGAATAGGATTGGTGGTGCTTAATTATCCTGTCAATCACTCGCCTACTGATTAGGGGTGGGGTTTACTGTTTTGTTTTTTCACTGTGTGGTTATCCTGACGAAGGGAGGGAGTGCCCCCTGAAATGTTGATTTTTATTTTTTTGTGGTACATTGGCATTATAAGTGGGGTAAGCTCCCCAGCTGAAATTTGCAGTCTCTATTTCTGCTTTATTCTACAAAGAGCATTTTATCTGTTTGCATTAAATATTAATCTTTGAGTAATATCATTGTGATGTGAATGTAGTTGGATATAGGTGTTATTTGGTGCCACCTCCGCTGGATTTTGTTTGTTTTTAACACAAGGCCATAAGTGTTATATTTTATAAGAGTTACCAAGTTTTTGAGGTGACTTAGTCCTCCAACCCTTTTCAGTTATATATTTGGATTTTATATAAACTTGACCTGAAAAGGCCATCAAAACATTCTAATAGTCTAATATTATTATCCTGATAACTGAAGTGCTATCATAATGATATCATTTGTTGATATTAAGCATGCTGTTCATTCCCTATCCACACTGAAATCTGTGTTCTGTGTGCTCTGAGATGAATGTTTGTGCCAAAATAAGAATTTTGGTGGATGACTAGTGGTGTTTCTGACCTTTCAATAGTGTCACCATAGCAACATAAAACATTGGGTACCAAGTTTGTTATGCTGCATGATTCACCAACGTTTATCCATTAAAACAGCTTCTAGAAAAAGTAGGATGTTAACAAGGATGATAAGGTAAAAAGCAAGCACCTTTTGAAATTGTTTCTCCATCATCTGTCTAAAGACTCCAGCAATGATCATCAAAATCTCTGTCACCAGACTGAGAAAGAGGAAGATATTTGCTTCTTTTGTCGCGTGCTGCTATATTTGAACTATATGTCCACTAATGTTTTCTCATGAGGCACCACAAAATGTTGCCATTTGAAAAATCTGCTTGTACCAGATGTAAGACTTTGATCAAAGAAACACTCCCCCACACTCTACAGAGGCTGATGACTAATTTGAAGACTTTAAAACATATAAGAAACAGAACATTATGTCTGTGATATAATAGGACTTTGGACAAACACTCTGATCCCAAGAGAAATATAATGGCTTAGAAAAGCTTACAGATGTTATTTTTTCATAAACTTATTTTCTAATATGATCTACTCTAAATCTAGCATTAGAAAAGTATATTTTTAATGGTATCATATTTGCAGCAGGGGAGCAGGTTGATCAAATGTGACTTGCGTGTTTTTTCTTCTTTTATTTCTTAAATGTTAATCAGCACTTAAGATTCCAAAATGAAACATTCCAGCTCTTAAAACCCATTGTTCATATTGTCATTGCAAAATGATACATTATTGAGGGAAAAAGCCCATTCCTAATATTTAAAGGAGAAGGAAAGTTTGAAAACAACATTAGCTCCAAATTACAGTCATGATATTATTAGTAAGACATTGCGCTAGCTGAGCTGTGCCTTGCTTTGTTAACTTTGAAATGTGCAAAGTTCTGCCCCAAAACCAAGTACCTGGTCTCATCCTGTGCAACTTCCTTTTGCTCTCCAGCATAAAATTCCCGGGGCCAGCGCATGCGCATTGCTCTGCAGAGCCGTCCCTGTGTTTACATCTTGCAGAGCAGCGTGACGCGCCGAGGTCAGTGTTTGAGGGAGAAAAAAAAAAACCTGTGTGCGCATGCGCAGTGGGAAGGGGAAGTGACAGAGGCGCTTTTGAAATGGCGACGCCAGCCTTACAAACGGCGCAAATCTTTCAAGAAGGATTACATCAGTAGGAGATCTCAGCAAAGGAAATTACAGTAGCGTTTTGGGAGGCACCATGGGGCTTTATCTAAAGGTGTGATAATCTTCTAAAGCCTTTCCTTCTCCTTTAATGGCTCTAATAGGCAGGCCTTCGGATCAAAGCAGATGTCAACACATATCTCCTGGTGGATCTCATTCAAGTCTACAATCAAATCTGAAATTAGGAATTCTTTGCTAAATGGGCTGAGGGGACAAAACAATAGTGATTCCTTTACTCCTGTATCTTAACCAAGAAAGGACTTACTTGCCTTCAAGTCAAGAATTCAAAAATAAACATCTGCTTTGAGGCCCTGTAGGAGCAGCATCCAAGGGGTTGGTGAGCAACATGTTGCTTGTAAGCCACTGGTTGGGGATCACTGCCCTAGGTAAAGCTGTTCATTCACAGATGACACAGGTTGCTTATTGGGCAGCTTATGGGGCAAACTCATAATCAATGGAGCGCAAACGACATTGTCACAGGAGTACAGAGAATTTTTTTTATTATCAGATGGAACATATCTGAAGCAGTATTTTAAAAACAGTAAAAAATATTTAAAATGTTATATTTAGAAAATGATTTTATTCAATGAATAGAATTTTAATACTGAAAAAAAAAGTATTCAAAATTACCCAAATTCACTATACATTAGCTTCTTTAAACATACATAGAAAAGCTTTATTTATTTTGATGATGTCACTGCACTCCGTTTTATACATTTCATTATATACATTTATTTACTGCATATGCAGTCTGAAGGGGTCAAAATTAATTTTCATAATACCAAGGCCAAGTATCTCAGAATCTGTGTTTCTTGAGATCATGTGCTTAAAAAGCTATAATAGGATTATGTTTACCAATATGATTATAAAAAGGCATTGAAAGGAGTTTTCACTTATTGACTTTTTTTCTTTAATGACTATTTTTTTATAATATGGTATGAAATAATGAATTTCAATTTTACTCATAGACTAACATTATTACTAATAGCTGAAATAATATACACACAGTTGTAAGTAGTTCACTCTGTTCCTGGAACGTGTGCCTTTTTAAATGATGTTGCAAGCCATTAGGGCTCCATAAAGAAAAGAGTTAAGGTAAAGAGATCAGTCAGAATAGAGTCATATTTCCTTCTCATGTGAAAAACATTGCAGTTATCAAAGGAAAAGAAAATGTGTTTTGCCACAACCATTCTGTAGGGATTCCTCAAATCATAAACCGTGTCCCTTTGTGTCAGAATTACTTTGCCCACCATTTCCCTTTGTGCACCTGTTTCTTATTAAATACCTGCTGGAGGAAATACCCTGCACTGTGCACACGTTCCACTGTGGTATCCAGGATCATTTCCCCCTCTGATTATAAATACATAAATAGGTAAGCAGCATCCTGTGAAACAGTAATAGTATGCCCTGAAGACTCCTAAAATTATCAAAACAAAAAGTTTTTATTTAAAATGTACCGACGTATCCTCCATCATTCCCCTTTTTGATAATTTCATATTGTAGAGCTGTGCTTACATTAGCATTAGACGGCATCTTTGCTAAAGAGCAGGTTTGTTCTCCTGCACTATTTAGTGTCTAAATGGCCTTTTCTCAAAGGTCACATTTTTACACATTCATAAATAGATGAATACATTTTTGTGTGTTTTTTTTTGGTTCAAGTGTTTTGTTTTATTTACTAGAACTTTTTTCACTATTTCACCTACATTATATGACAAATGTACTGCTGCAGAGATTACAGGACAGCACTACAGGGTGCCAATGCCATCAGCATACATATAATTATGAGTGGGTGCAGCCAGAATCCACAGAAGCAGTACATTTTACTTGTCTGTATTAGGTAGGTGGCTGGTCCAGAATGCACTTTCCCAGGGCACGGACCTCCCTAGAACAGACTGTAAGAGGGCCTTTCACCATCTTGTACCCGTATGCCCACCCCTTCAGTGATATCTCTGGCAGATTTGTATCAGGTTTTGGCAAGAAAATGCTTACATATAGCAGATCAATCCAAGTATTTTTGTTACTTCTCTCTCTTTTCAGTCCGCTTCCTATCAATTTCCCAGTCTTTCATTTAAACCAGGGTGCCCTGGAATCAGATAACAGTTTAGATTACAAACAGTAGAGCTGAAAGTACAATCATTAAAGACCAAAAAATAAGAAACTGACTGCAGCCTACAAAAAAATGTAACTTTAAGGTAATAATTTACACCAGTGATCCCCAACCAGTGGTTTGCTAGCAACATGTAGCTCACAAACCCCTTGGATGTTGCTCCCAGTGGCCTCAAAGCAGGTAGTTATTTTTGAATTTCTGGTTAGAAGGCAAGCTTTGATTGCATAAAAATTCTGTGTGATTGCCAAACAGAGCCTTCTGTAGGCTGCTAGTCAATATAGGGGCTATCATGTATACAAAATAGAAGGAAAGAAATGCTGTGTTTCTTTTCAGTAACTCAGAGCAATGTTTCTGTGAGTGCTTATGGTTGTATTTACCTTTCTGATAAAGCTTACTTACTTTTTACCTTTCCTTCTCCTTTAATACAAGTTCTAGAATTTCTTCTTTACTTTACTGAATGGTATAAAGACCACCAAAATGAAAAAGAACTCATCAAAACATAACTATTTACTACCACTACTAATACTAATAAGAGACCTATCAAATAATCTTACCCTATTCGTATATGCATATCAGTAAGTATTTTCCTTTTACATTTTTTACCTTGAGCCACCATTTTGCCACCATTTTGTGGTCTATGTGCTCCCTCAGAGATCACTTGACAGTAATGCAATTCTACCTGTAACCTACCTCTAAGGAAGAAGTGTGGGAGCCATACTCTGTCCTTTCATTGGCTGATGTGACCTAACATGTATGTGTGCTCTTAATATGTTTATGTGCACAGTGAATCATACAAGCCAAGGGGTGTCCCTTGTACATAAAATGACTGTTTTTTTTAATTTTGGATTATCCAATAGCACATACTGCTAGAAAAATATATTTTTATGAAAATGTATTGGTATTGGTATAGGTAGGGTATTGAAAGATTTTGCAATTTCTTGCATGCCAAAGGTTAAACCACTTGACAACTGAAAGCAAAATGTTTTGGTGTTTTTTACAATGATGCATATAAATACAATTCAGTTTGGCAAGACTTTGGCTATTTTTTTGTGGAGAACTCAGCATCCAACTGAAATCCAGATATTATTGATAGGGTTCATTGATGCAGTTCAGGCTTCATTTTAAACCTCACCTATAGATAGCAGCTGGAATGTTTTACTGGTATACAGTCCTGTTTCATCTCTTGGTATAACTGCACCGTTCAGTAATATTATATTCATTTGTTTTGCAGTAATTTAAGGATCTGAGCAACTGAAGAATATAATATATATATCTAATTACAAGATCTTTTTAACTTAATAATTAAAGAATGTCTGACTTTTTTTAACCATTCTTTCAATCACAAGCAAATTATTATATCCCTTGCAGTAGCCGAGCACAGAAATTGTTTAATATAATGAGACTACATTTTCTCCCCCGAAATAAGTTTTGGCAGCACGTGACTCTGATGTGATTATGTAAGGTGGGCATAACATTCTTACTTTTGGCCTTCTTATTGTAATAAGGATTAGAATACAGTTGTACTAGTGAGATGGCACAGCATTACTGGTCTGGAAATTGTAATTATTATTTTGAATGCCTTGAAAATGCTACTATGAACTACAGACATTTCTTATTTAGTTTTTGTCAATTTTGTTAAGCAGTATTTGATGACAGTAAGTCTTCTATACATACAGCTTGTTTCCATAAATTAGTTTCTAATCTATGAGCTCTCAGTGGCCAGACTGCTAAATATTACAAGTGAAAGGCAGGGCTTGTGATAATTGTGATAGATTGTCCCTTAACTTGCAGACACACAAGTTGGAGCAGAAGAAGACCCAGGCCCTGTCCATACAAACTGCCATATGGCCAGTATGTTACCTCTGATACTGTGCTGTGCACCTCACACCAAAATATTTATCCAGTGTGAGGTGCAGAGCAAAGCCATTCCCATTGGCAAAAATGCTGCCTGATTAAACACACTCTTGCCCTTCTCCTGCCTCACTCAAATTTTATAATTCAGGAAAACTGAACACTGATTTCTTACAAGAATGTTGTAATCTTTCTAATATGGAAACTTGATAATCCAATTTATTTATTTATTTTCAGTATGAAAACATTATCTGACCATTGTGTAAGGAATTAAATTGCAACATGGCTTAAACCAAAACACCTTTGTTAGCACTGGCCAAACCGCTGTGCTTTACCCCAAAGTCTTTTTAAGCACAGATTCATTCCAGAATATTAAAGTATTTTGCTTTGTTGCTTTTTGGACTTAACCTTTATGACCCAAGCAGCTGCTTAACTTGGCTTAAGAGGTTTATGACTTCATTTTGAACAAATCTATAACAATTTCATTTGATTTTTTTCCCTTCTACTAAACATTGCCTCTCAAAATTTGTTTTTGATTTCACGGTCATCTTTTTTGTCCTATTTACAGCTGTAGATGCCTGGCCTCTTGTAAGAGGGGCACCTCATGCAGTTGTGTCTGTGCCAAGTGCATGAGGCAAGATGCATGGAAAGCAGCAGGGTTACCTTACTAAGTCTTGGATCTACTCTGAACAAGCTAACATCCAATACTATATAAATATTGAAGTACACAGTAGACTATAAGTATTCAATAAACATTTACTGTGAATGGAGGAATTAGTGAAGGCTTAGACCCAGCCTGAATTCCCATGAAATTTGTAAATATTTCTTTCATTTGTTCTCCATTTACAATTAGTTGCGGTCAAGCTGATCAAAGACGACAGAGGCCTGTTGCATGTGAACCAGCATCCCTCACAATGACATCCACAAAGCAGAATGAAATATGAAATATCAGGTTTCCGCGGATGTATGAACTTGTAAAAAATCTGAAAGAATAGGAGGTTTTTCACACTGAGTAATGTGAAACATTTGGTGCAGATTGTAGGCCTCAGAAGAGGAAAATTGAGAGCCAAAATCCATCAGGCAATAAAACAGAAGCAGGCAGAAAGTTAAAACAACAGCAATCCGCTGAAACCTATTGATTTAGATGTCATTGCAGTCCACACACTAACCATGTTCACCACATGATGGTAAGTTTGTCTAAATTACTGTCAGGAAAAATACAGTGTGTTTCCACGAGCAGTTCTAATTTCTCTGAAGGCTTTTTTTTCCCATAGATTTTGTTACAAGTTGTTATTTCCAGAAAGGCTACCCCAGAAGGGCAGGTGGGGACTGCAATCGAAAAAAATTAATCACAACTAAATGAGCTGACACTCCTGCCTTGTAGGTGTAGCCAAGCAAAATAAATAACTCAATTTCCGAAAGGATACATTTGCAGCAGGCCCACAAAAATTGCCAAATGTAGCTGCACGCTTCCCATTCCATTTTTATTTCTTTTGCAGGCTGTTTCTGTTAGAAAGTTAAAACTATTGTTACTGAGCAGTCATTCTGAATAATACAGTGGGCCTTTAATTGCTTCCTATGCATTTACCAGCTGTTTTTCTCTTGCCAGTGATTTAGCAGCAAGGATCATTTTTCATGGAATGGATACATAAAGGTAAAATGGACTGCCATCTACATGATTCAAAAGTGAATACTTTATAAACTGAATGAGTGATATGTGTAGCAGAATTAAAGTAATTAGTGGACAGTTTAATGGCTCTACCCCACGCCAGACTCTCACTGCAGCTGAGCCAACTTTACGTACTGTATATTGGATATAAGGGCTCACATCAGTACAGTGGCACAGCCAGTCACCAACTTTCCCATTAATAGAAAGCAGAGCAGAAATGTATATTTTGGTATAACCCCTCATATTTTGTTGTTCTTTAAACTAGTGACATGTTTTTCCATCTGAAACAAAAGTTGTAAGAGTAAGTAAAGACTGATGCAGAACACACAAATATATGGGTATATCACACTTCATGTTTCAAATATATAACAAGGATACATGGAACAACTCTCTGTTTCCAAACAGAAATTGATCTGTTTACACAAGCAATGCCTGACTGTGGTTTGGTCACACTTTACAGTGACTGCCTTTTTGTTCCAAGGAGATTTGACCATTTATTATACTTTTTCCTACAAAGGCTTCTCTCCCTTGCCCAAACACTGCCAAAATGGCCAAAGCCCTTCCTATTCCTCTAACTTAAATACTATTGCATAATGAACAATAGAAACAAGAGAGTGCAACACTACAGAAATAATAACACTACAGTTTTTAGGACAGAACAGGTCATATGTTTTTCTCTGCCTGTGTTTTGTATGCAGGTGGAGGAACGCAGATCAGCTGTCATTCACTCCTTTCTGTAGTTCCATTGACAGGCATGGTGTCAGCCTGTGTGGAGCTACATGGAGAGAATATTGGAGTGAAAATGTGAAAGTATGCACATTCCTGCCAATATCTGCTCAGTGTAGCTCCATACAGGCTGATGCAATGGAGCTTCAGGAAGGAACTCATTACATTGGATCTGCCTTTTTCTGCCTGCTCCATGTGCCCCTAGCCTAGGGGCGGTGTTAAGTAATAGTTAAAAGCTAACAATCACAATTGCAATTTAATAATCTGGCAGCTACGAAAACTTAGCCACTCTTCTCTATTCAAACCAAGGATCATTTATACAGTAGAGGCAAACATGTTATGGAATACCTCACCAAGGCAAGGGCAGATGATTAATTCACTGTCTCTGTTTAAAAGTAAGATGCTTTGTCAGAAAGAAAATGCATTCATATTTAGGATTATTAATTAAAACCACTTTAAAAAAGGATCAGGTTAAAGCTGGTGGACTTTGTTTTTAGATCCTAACTAGTTAAATAAATATGAACAGATATAATCTATTAATAGTAAAATAATCAAATAGATATTTTCTGTGGCTAGTGTTGGCTGCACTTCTAAAGATGCAAAAGCACTAAATAGGGTTGTTAGGTCGGCAGAGGAAATAATTGATTGTTCGCTCCCCACCCTGGAACACATTTACAGCTCTCGCTGCCGGAAAAAAGCTATGGACATTATACATGATCCAAGCCATCCTGGCCACTGTCTCTTCCAGCTTTTGCCATCGGGGAAGAGATATAGAGTCTTGAAAGCTAAAACAAATAGGATGAGAAATAGCTTCTATTCAAAAGCAATTATGGCCCTAAATATGAAAGACTGATGTATTGCCGGTATTGTTGCTAAATGCTTTTCGCTTTGAGTTGTCCTTTTTTTTGCTTCTGTAAATCTCGTTTGTTCTCGTAACAATGACAATAAAGATATTCTATTCTATTCTATTCTATTCTGTTTAAGGGTTTCAGTAATAACTACATTTGTCTTATGATTTATTGTAAGATTGTAAACAAAGAAATAGAAACCTTGTACTTCATTTACCTCTATTCTGATTGATGACATAAGGAAAGAGCTGGGGCACGTGTTTAATCAAGAAATGCATTTCTCAAATATTTAGGCACACTAAGAGGATAATTTATTAAGAATGAATAGCATGCAAAGCCTCCACATTACTTGCTCTTTGTCTTGCCTACATGTGTGTAATTTGCCTGCTGCATAAAGCTCTGTACAAACCTCTTGCTTTAGACTAGAGCGTAGGGCTCCCTGTTGTTTGACCTTGCGCCTATGGGGCAGACCAAAGGAAGAAGCCCTTCTGCCCATAGAATAGTCTCCTGATGCAGCTGATAATGTGGCCTATATCAGAAGTACTGTATACAGAAAGGTGATTCATTTGAGTAAACCCAGTGACAGACTGACTGTTAGTGCCAATAACTGCCTCCAAATATTCTTTGTAAAGTCTTTAAATCTCCAGCAAATGGATGTTTACTGTGGATTTCAAACCATTTGTCTCCATTGAGTGTTATTACACATGCACCTAGTACACTTATGTATGTGCACCTAATTACTGTAACAGAGGTGCAAAAGTGCATTACATGGCCCTGTGGGTACAACAAAGCCCTGAAACATTGAGTCTCATGGAACACATGTCAGCCCCTGTTTTCTTTCAAAAACAATAAAAAAAAGTTGCATTTTTATTTGTAACTACGATTGGCTAAAAAAGAAACTTAATAATTAAAAGTAAAGTGTATCATATCCATGGCTAATATGGTCAGCATTACCACAATACTTATGTCCTTTAATTGTTCCATATGCCTCACAAGCTAAATCAGTCACTTGCTTACTGTGTGTCTTGTAGACTGTACTGCTGTATCGAAGAAACATATTGTACTGCTGCTATCCCTGGAAAACCATGCAGTCATCCCACTATATTATCGTGGATTTGTATTCCTGAAAAGGTTACTGCAGAGTGATGTGTCACGAACGGCATTAAAAGCCTTCCGAATATTTTCCACATGACCCACTCGTTTAATGGGGTGTGTTTTGTTCATCTTCATGTGTTTAATTAGGCAAGGGAAATATTTCCTGTTATGCCCCCATCTATTTTCCATGTACAGTGCATATTTTTCACTTCTACAGTAGTTTAATTTCGTACAGTGCCGAGGAATAAGAGACAGTGAGGCAAGCTAAAGAGGCAGTAATCCAATTGGAGCCAGTAGGCAATATCCTTTTCTCACTTCTTTCTTTTTTATTATTTCAATAATAATTTCATTGGCTTATAAGGAACTTATAAGTGTTTTATGCTTGTTTTGTTCTGCCAGTAAAAGGCCAGAAACAGATTTGTAAATTATTGCTGTTCATTTGTTGGAAGAAGCACATGGAAAAGTGTATCAGGTTATGTGAGCTGTGGGATTAAAATGAGGAGGTAGAATATTTTTTCCCTTCTCCCTCTCTTTTATTGGATATAACATGCCACATCTGCTTCCAGGTAACAGATTGCTATTAATATGGCATCAGAACTATCCCAATGATAATTCTTCCGCTATTCAACAACGAATGAAAAGCCAAGGTGATATTAGTAAGACATTTTACTGCTTAGATCATAGGACTTTTTCCCTAGTAAATTTATAGCAACTATTCTGTACACAATGAGTAACCTCTTTGAAGAAAAGTTTATCAGTTTGAGATCCAGAAAATGTTTGGCAGGACTGGAACTAACAATTCAGTCTGTTCGTGTTTACAGAAAACACGCAACCCAGCATAATGCTTCCTGAAACACCAACAGAATATATTTAACACTGCCACCCTACCTTATAAAGCATCACAAAGGAAGAGTTAAGAGGTATTATTCAGATATTTAAAAGCTTTTAGCTTTGTGCTCCAAGGATAACAACATTACATAAGTGATGTAAAGTTATGAAAAATAAATGTGAAATCACGCCATTATTTCCACCTGCCTTGTAATCCTTGCTTCAGCCTAGTACAAATGAGTAATCAGTAAGGACTATAAGTAATGCTCTATTGGCAAAGAGGGCTAGACCTGAGACTTTTTGTTGTCTTTAGAACTTGCAAACAGTCTTAAAGATCATTCTGCATTGATCATCTGTTTGGACTGGGCTTCAAAATAGGCCCTGGCATTTCAAGTACACAGAGGCCCAACCAGCCTCCCTCCAGCCCAATAAATAGTGACTGTCTTCTTACAGCAGCCAAAACCCACGGGTTGCCAGTCTGGGCCTGACTGCACCCCTCTGGCAAACAGTGCTATTGGACATGGAAAGCAAAGAAATTACACAAGGATAGTACTAAGTTACCTTGTCTTGTCTGACAATATTACAAATGGCTAGTGATGAGAGAAATTTTTCTCTAGGCATGAATTCATTTTGAAATTCCATGTTTTGCCATCAGCAAATCTTTTTTGTGAAAAAATTTTGGCGCAACACTTGCAAAAAAATGCCCATGGACAACAATGCATATTGCTTGAAAAAAATGCTCACTGATTTTCAGCTATTATGCGAATAGCCGCCATTTTCCGAAATTTTCCTCAGCTTTGTGAATTTTTTGGTAAAGCAAAATTAGACAGATTGGCTCAACAGATTGGATCACTAAATGTGGCATGAGATGACATACTTACCAGCATGCTGCATAGCTTTCTCCATGTGCTTAATGTTCTGTAGAGTCCTAGCTCAAAACACTTGGCTTAAATTCTCAATGAACATTGTTATATGTGCAGGGTTTATCAGCTGGATATGGCATTTTGTAGTTTCAGTGAAGAGTATAGGTTTTGTTGGGCAGACTCATGAACAGAGAATTGCAGTGCCTCAGATACAGTATGTTCACATAAATGTTTGTATCAAGGTTGGTAAGGCTTCTGGGGTATCAGATTTTTAATTCTATACTTTCAATTCCAAAAAAGGATTGTTCTTATCCGCAGACCCTAAAAGGGCAGGGTACAGTAGTCAGAAAATGGGTAAGGAGTAGCTATGATTAGGAAATGGTCTAAATTTTCCAACTTGTTACTATTCAAATGTATGTAATTCTGACTGTGCTCCTAATATGGAAAAAGCATTTATTGATTAAAAGTGAGTTCACAAACAACAATAATATCCAGACTGAATTTCCAGACAGAGATGGTGAGTTGACTGTCCCCATCTTTAAAGTTAAGTAATTTGCATTTGAAAAAAAAAATTTTGTTTTTCCAGTCAGTTGACACTTATTCGTTACTGCAGACTGCAGCTTTCACAACAACTTTTTTTAAATAACATGTACAGCTGATTGTCATCAGCATAACAATTCTGAGTTTGTGTCTTTTAATAAAGTCATTTACTAGCATTTAGAACAAGAATAGCTTAGGGTACTAAATTGATGCCTGTGCCACTTCTAATATCAGAGTCACTGCTTCTGGTTATTGCTAAGACAGAAAATCCATCTTTGTGCCCCACCAGTAAGGTTTTTTTGCCTTGAGAGGAAACTTCCGCGTTTTCACTGAAATTGCGCCGCCGCGTATGCCATCCCACCGGCGATTAACATTTTCGCCGGTGGGATGGCATTTCGGGGAGATTTGTCAGGAGCGACTAATCTCCCCATGTGCCAGAGCCCTAACTGAAACCACCATGAGTCCTGTACCTTCCATCCAACAGTAGGTCTTAACTACTGCTAGGATTACGTTGTCAGCTGTATCAAAAGCAGATGACAGGTCCACCAGCAATATGCAGTTGCCTCTTGAAACGTCAATCCTAAGAAGCTGCAGTTGTCCTCATCAGTCCTTATAATTTTAAATATTTCTTATGGTGTCCTGAAAGTCATTCGGAGGCTCTACAAGGAAACAAACAAAACACCATATAAACTGCTGTATATAAGCCAAACTTTGCACCCAAGGGGAGGACTCACATTGAGGAATAGGTTCAGGAATGGTTGCTGCATAAGGCTGCTAGCAGCTATCCCAAATTGTTTCATCTATATAGGACATCTTATACCGCTTTTGTTTTCCAGGGCACATAGTAATCATGGGTTTTGCTATCCCTTTTAGCTTCTCTAAACTGTCATTTAACATTATTCTGAAATTAACAACTTATTGCTACAGATGACCTTATAAAATTGAAAACATTACAACATATAGTATTTCCAAGCATTAACCAAAATCATGTCAGCGCTATTGTACCAACTTACTAAAATCTTTTTGGGTTTTTTTTGTTGCATTCCTAGCACTATAATGTGACTGTATTTTTACCATGTGCTTTTAGGTATGTCAGAGTGCATTAGTCTGCTATTAAATCAGAAAATTATACTTTGCATTTCCATCTAACTTTTAACATAATATCCCTTCACATTTGGGACTCTTTGTCAGACATGGCAGTTATGCACTTGTGAATAAATTTAACACCTTACAAAAGCAATTTCAAATGCCTTTAAAGAATATCTTGGATTATATTTCACTTGCCTAGCTGAGGCAGGAATTAGATATGTGAAATTGGTTTAATATAAAGTTACTTGTCTAAGCCTACCCATTTAAACATTGAACTCAGTAGTGAGTATTGGATAATGCACAGTTCAGCAAGTCAAGATGCAGTGGGTTTTATAAGAATCGTAAGGAATGTCTGATATTTATATTCAAAGTGATGAGTGCCAATCGAGCTTTATAGCTATACATTTAGACAAAACCAGATGCATTACTGAGTTTCAGTATTTTGTATCTTATCTTCTTTGATCCATTTGTTCTATAATAGCATGGGAAACATGTTTTCAAGCTTGACAAAAAACGACTATATTTATATTTGTAAGATTTTCTTCTAAATAAGAAAAAAAAATTACACAGAATAATTTATAGATATCATAAACCAAAGGACTAGCAGCTTTGTATGAGAAAAGGCTGGCCGTGCAGGGCTCTTATTGAAAACACTTTGAATAAAATGACTAAATGATAACCAGTTGTGATTGCTACCCACATATTTTGAAATATATGTACATGTATCCAGAAATGATCTTGTTATTTGATTTATTCACAAGTCCCCTGAAGTGTTTAATAAATACAATATGGTAAAACTGAAATCATGCTTATTGCTGCTATTACTTTGGTAATTCTCCAAGATGAAATCATACTTTTCAGGTTATAAATATACATTTTTATTGTTGATTTTTATACTCAAATTTGAAATATTGCTTCTCTGCTTTCATATTTTCAAGACCCTATTACAGCACAATAAATCTGCTGAGAACTAAAGGAATTCTAATTGATATCAGGTGATTCTAAAACAAAAGAGAAAACAACTTGTGCATATCCTTTGTTACAATAGACGGAGTTTCAAATGCATGCTATTAATCTGCATTATCTCTTTTGGAAGACTAATAGACAAAAACTTTCCCTTTCCAGATAACGAAGTGCAGCCTTCTTAATCACAGACGGCAGGAATTTACAGAGCTCAGAACACAATTTAATTCTGGTATCTATTGTAAAACGGAGAAGGGGAAAAAAAACTGAATTTTAGCCAGTCCCCGTTACCCGTTACCAGCGTAATTTTCTGCATTATGATGGGAATTTGTCTTGCAAGAATTATGCAGCAGAATGTTGTATAAAATTCTATATCAATTTTGTACCTTGCAAATGAATACTAGTTATAAAAATCAGTCTTGAAAACTTTTAGTAAAATTATATGGATTATAGATTTGATGGTACCTGCAAAGGTAATGGTAGGCATCACATCAACCCAGCCACTAATGATAAAATTATAATTGTTCAATCTCTAACAAAAATTTTGATGTGACTGCTCCTATTTATCTATATTAATTTCGAGTGCATAGTCCTATGATATATATATATGGATGTAAAGATAATTGAGCTCATTAACAATTGGGTTGCAAAAAACAAAGCAAAGCATGATGGTTTTTCCCATAATGCACCTTGCCAATCATTTGCTCTTTCTGAATGGAGCACAAACATGTTCGTCCATCTTTTTATGCAGTGAGGCATGCAAGAGTGACAGCACATGAGTAGAATATTATATTTAAGTGCATACAAATCCATAATTTTTTGCTGTTAACTGCCCCTTATTTTGGAAGGGAAGGTATTTGAGGTATTTACAGGTTGCACAATTATATTACTTTTTAAGGCATTGTTCTTTTTACAAATCAGTGTTCATGTGCTATGCCATAAACATACACCTAAATCACTTGTCACCTATCTCATATGCATATGAAATTTGTCTGGTAAAAGAAAAAAATCTATAAATTGCAATAAGGGGAGCCCGAGTGCACCATTTTATTGATCCCATTCACAACATTTAATAGCTACGGTCCTTGTGTATTCTAGTTTTAAGGATTAGAGTAATATGAAATTGATATAAACAGGTATATAAATTCCAGTAACAATATTAAAAGCCTATACATTCCCCTCTACTATTGTAGAGATTCAAAAAAATGGTTATTACCATACTGTGTAATTATCTATGGCCCCCCAGCGAGTAAAGCAGAGGAGGAACCTATTAGCAAAATGGGTGTTATCTTGTGGTAGTGAGTAAATCTTATTATAGCCCCACTAATTACACACTACCCATCTGGCAGTGCATAATGTCAGAGAAGTAATCTATTTAGATTTTTCTCTTGGATTTACCTCAGCGTTGAGCATGTTAGTGTGTTCAGAAACTGTAGTAGATGGGTTGCAGGAGTAGTGTAAGATGGGGTAATGGACCAGTGAATTAGAATTAGTTTCTACAGAGAATCTGCTTACTATCTGATAGTTGTGGCTGCTTTTGGAGCCATTGCATACCTGTATTGCTTCTAAAGCAAATAAAGTGCTGTCTTGTATAAAAAAGGGCATTGACTCAAGGGATGAAAGACTAATTTTACCTCTTTATAGGTCCCTGGTAAGGCCTCACCTTGAGTATGCAGTGCAGTTTTGGGCTCCAGTCCTTAAGAAGGATATTAATGAGCTGGAGAGAGTGCAGAGACGTGCAACTAAACTGGTTAAGGGGATGGAAGATTTAAGCTATGAGGTTAGACTGTCAAGGTTGGGGTTGTTTTCTCTGGAAAAGAGGCGCTTGCGAGGGGACATGATTACTCTGTACAAGTACATTAGAGGGGATTATAGGCAGATAGGGGATGTTCAATGATCAACGCACCAGAGGTCACCCCTATAGATTAGAGGAACAGAGCTTCCATTTGAAGCAGCGTAGGTGGTTTTTCACAGTGAGGGCAGTGAGGTTGGGGAATGCCCTTCCTGGTGTTGTAATGGCAGATTCTGTTAATGCCTTTAAGAGGAGCCTGGATGAGTTCTTGAACAAGCAGAATATCCAAGGCTATTGTAATACTAATATCTACAGTTAGTATTAATGTTTGTATGTATAGTTTATGTGAGTATATAGATTGGTATGTATAGGTTGTGTGTGCTGGGTTTACTTGGAAGGGTTGAACTTGATAGACTCTGGTCTTTTTTCAACCCTATGTAACTATGTAACTGTGTGAGAAGTTTTGCATTGAATTCTGCTTAGTGTGGCTGCACTTTGTAAAACAATTCCTTTCATTTACATCAGTAAGTATATATTTACTGCTCAGCATTCAATAGGTTTTTCCCATGTATTCATTTATACATTTTTTTCATTATTTTACACAAGAGTTCTGGCAATTCATGGAGTGAAAAAAACCCCATTTTTGTCCAAGTGGTTCAAATTTAAGGTAATGTACAAAACAACAAAAACTGAGGAGTCTATGAATGTTTTCTTGATTATTCTGCTGTATTTTGTTCGGTTTTCTGGGGTTTGTCTTAAATCTCTTTTAGCCAAGTGGGGCATGCAGGTGGCTGTAATTCAGTGAACAGCTGTATAACATTATTTCCATTCTGTTCAGGGAGAACTTCAGAATTCTTGGGCAGCATTCAAGATGGCTTCACGCTGTCTCTGGCTCAAGATCATTCTGACTTGTGAGGGTAGGGTTGTGTCAGAAAATAATCTGTTCTAAATAGTTGACCCATGTTTTGGGACCTTATGATTCTGATTTTTTCTTTAATGATCAGTACAGTTTGATTGAAGGATAGAATTATTATTCAATCTTTAACCATCATTTTCTTAAGGGAGTTGTAACCCCCATTAAATCTTACCGAGGCAAGAATATTCCCCAATGAATTTCCAATAGGAGTGGCATTTTTGAATATTTGTCTCTGGCATTTTTGGTTTTGGCCAGCAAAGCATTAAATATTAAAATATTCTCTCTCACTTAGGGGCATATTTATCAAAGACAGAAAAGAGACCTTTGCACAGTTAGCAAGTTAGTTAAACATTTTGCTGAAAACAAAATTAAAATTAATTTTTTTAAATATTGGTAATTGTAATAAAAGAAGCTTTTAAAATGCATTGCCATTACAAAATATCCATCAGGTATGACATGGTATCAGTGGTGTAACTCTGCTCGGGGCCCCCTGCAAAAAAAATCTTGAAAGGGGCCTGACACAGAGTAGTAAACTCCCCTGTCCCCCTCCCTGACGCGCCCCCACCCACTCGTGTATAAATACCCACTGCCCGCTTTACTACCTCTGAGCTGGCGTGGGGTGGGCTTTTATATGTAAAATGGAGGAAGCCTTCTCTATTGTTACATCATTGCATAGTATGGCTAATTTACAAACATGTGTGCATGCACAGTGTATTGACAGTCATAAAGAATGCTTGTGCTCATATATGCCCTTTAGCAATGTATCGCTCTTCAGCCTGCTCTGATGAAAAGCATGATTGGACACCAGGGAACTAATGGCAGCCCTTATGTGGTGGCAATTCTAGGGTTCCTCTAGCGGGTTATGTCCATGGACACAACTTACTTGTGCAAAGTGAACAGTGTGATGGCATCCTAGAACTTATGCAACCACCGGCCTACCAAACAGTAGCTGCAAATTGTGCCAAGTTCATCAAAATGGATGTTATTGGATTTATTTTGACACACTGGACATAAATTACATCACCCTCATTGAAATGGAATTCTGGAGAAAAATAAGTTGGTAATTCAGAGATGTCAACTAACCCCATGTAATGAGGGTGGTAATGATCAGTCCTGTTTTTAAAGATTGAATTCCTCTTTACCCTAAAGGATGACATAAAGTATGGGATCATCATCAGCAGTGGATCATTATGTCCCTTAAGACATGGGGATGGCTGATGTCTCTCGCAATGTGGAAGATAACATGGTGATTTGCAGCCAAAAGTGTGACTGACAGTTTGCACTTGCTTGGTAGATAAGCTCTATACAATAGTATATTGTGATTTTTGCAGACTATAATCACAGCACAATTATAACAAGATCTGAACTGAATAAGTGCAGGAAAAAGTTGCAGAAACTTTTTTGAATTGTCACCCTGAAAACTTGACTTTTTCGAATTGTTGCACAAAATTCAATGTAAAAAATTCCAAAACCTCTAAAGTTTCCAGGAAAAATAATAAACTTTTACGAAAGGAAAGGGACTTCTTTATTATTTTGGCAAGTTTTAGCTGGTGAATTATTGGATTTGGATATTTAGCTATATGGACGTATAGTAAATCTCGAAAAAGCGGTGACTTTTTTTTCTAAAAATCCAAATCGGAAAAAAAAATCAGATGGTTAGTAAATGGCCCCCTCAGTGCAGGATTAATAATAAAAAAAAAAGAACAATGTGAAAATGGTGAAAGACTAGAAATGTATTTCTTTCCAGGACAGAGAAGTTGTAATCAGTTCTAACTCTAATTTTACTTTAGATTACGCAAAACACCCAATGACCATTGTTCCTGACAATGCAGTAGGCATTGTTACATTGAGTGCATCAATAAGACTGGGGAAGGGGGGGTTGATCAATGCACATTCCCTGGTCTCTTGTTTCACTAGTAATTTAGTATCTATGCAAGTTCATATACTTTCAAGTTCATATACTTTTTAGTTACAAAGTTGTAATAATAAAATTGACAAGCTGCCATATCACATTAAGGTAAAGCCAATATGGGGATCCTAACTGGAACTTTGTGCACAGTAGCTTTTCTTGGATTAAGTGTCTCCTGACCAAAGGATTAAGCCTTGTGAGATCAATAACTCGGTCAGGAGGCAGTTATCCCAAGAAATGCTACTGTACGGGGGGGTGCCAGCCTACAGAAAATTACTGGAAGTAAACAGTTAGGGTCACTATATGGGGTTTACCTTAATGTGATATTGTGGCTTATTAATTTTATTATCATAACTTTGTAATTGAAAAAAATATGCACTTGCATAGATATTAAATTACATATGAAACAGGGGACCAGGGAATGTGCATTGATCCTTCCTCTCTGCTTGTAGTTAACTTGGTCAGATCGGTTGCACTTTAATCGTACAGTGTATTTTGGCTTAGCCTTGGAGTACTCCAACAGCCCCCATCTTTTATGTGTATTTTAAGACATGAAAAGGTACAGTCTTTAACCAGCACACAATAGCCAATGATATATTGCTTCATATTTTTTTTAAAAAACCTATTCACTGTTGTTGTATTCAGAAAAAAAAAAGTTTTTAGCTCTCTGTCTTTCTGTTCCATAAAAATATATTTGTCCATTAAATATTGGCTCTTGGTATACTTGGTTTGTATATAACAATTAATACATTTCTCAGGTGCGCCATAATAAATGGCCATCTCGGACCCATTATTGTACAATTTAAACAAGCATCACAAGGCTATCAGAAAACTGCCTGTTTAATCTCTTTGATCTGCAAACAATTGAATAATTGAAATAAATCAATTTCATCTATTGCTTTAAGACATCATCATGTATAATTTGTAAAGGAAAGCTGCATGGCTCGTATTTAACAGCAATCAAATAACATCTGTTCAATTTTAACATGTACATATAGGATTTATTAAATCCTTCTGCTATTTTTGCTTATTCTTTACTTTTCTCTGATCATTTGAAATGTAAAAAATTAATTTCCTGTACAAAAAAAAGAAAAAAAAAACAAAAGCAAGAACGCATGCTTCAATGTCTTTAAGACAATAAATATAACCAACATTTTGGAAATCATTTTTTGCTTGTGTCTTTCTTCTTCTAGTATGCTAGCATGTTTCCCAAGGGTTTTCCAGGGGTAGATTTATGAATCTCAACATTTTATTAATAGGGTGTCCTCCCTTAAATGTTTTTTGAATCCTAATGTAATTCTAATCAATTAAAAAGGTCTCTGTAAATGTGTGCATTAGAAAGCAGTGTGTGCCACATTCCAGTCTTTGTTCTGACTATTGATACAATGTAGCAGAAGTCAGTTTTTCTTTAGTTGGCTATTTAGTTGGTTCTGCTACTGATTGAAGAGTGAAAAACAGCAGGGCAGAGAATAGAAAGTCAGAAACTGCTTTAGAGTGAAGACACACGCGGCAATTAGTCAGTGCGACTTTTTAAAAAGTCAGTTGCATTGACTAAATGCATCGACTTCCCCCCATAGGTTAAAGGTTAGTTGCTGCGACTAATTGCCTGCATGTAGTCGATGTGACTTTTTAAAAAGCCACGATTACTACTAATTGCCACATATGCCTTCACCTTTACGTTGCAGTTAAGTTTAAACCACTGATAATGTCCATCACTCATGCAGTGTGAATACAAAGGCGCTGTTCTGTACATATACAATATGGTAGATTTTTTAGACTTCATTTGCAAAGCATCGCCTCACCCAGCCCTACACACCACTACCTTTTGAAAACTTGAATTATTTGATTTACATTGATTCTATAGGAGATTGCTGTCCCTTAATTTGGATAGGGATAAAGGGTTTCTTGATGACAGATCCCATACCTGTAATAAGAAATTTCAGTGTTGGGGATAATACATTGTATAAAGCATAGAGGATCAACTTTTGGTCCCCCAGATGTAACTGAGCAACAACTCCAGGCAACCTCATGTCTTCAAAAGGCTACCGGTTACCAATCCATGCACACTTTGCAGCCTTCAGTAATTAAGCCATGTCAATTCTAAATTGCTGTTTACTTGACAGAGAGGATTTTTGCCAATTTTGATGATTACTATCTATACATTACTTTACAGCAATAACATCATGTCCCCATTGTAATTTGTGTTAACTGAAGCCACAAACAGCTGAGAAAATGCCATTTACACATACAGAAATTGCTTGTGCTGATTTAGTAAGGCACAAAATGAAGTATACAATCATAACAGGGAATTGTTGCGAAACAGGAAACTGAATTTCTGCCCATGGTGATCATGTCAGGTAGCTATACTTATCTCTGTTGTGATCAACTAGCAGTGGGGTTCTGTTTACCTTCGTGTATGAGGTTTGTGGCACGGTGCCCAATGGATGCCTTTATTTGCTTATAAAACTTTACAAGTAATGTCACCACAATTAGAAACCGCTTTGCTTTTATGATCATTTATTAATGACTAGTATATCTCTGCTTATAGTTTGAACAAAGGGGCATCAGTTTGGTCTAGCATTTAGTTAGAATAACTTTAGGGTAATTTGGTTTTTAATGTGTTTAATGCTTAATGATTAAATGCAAAGCTAACTCTTTTTTGTAGCATCACATTTCTTCACTCCAACCAAAAAGTGAAAGAAATGCCTCTTTGTTTTATTTACTCACCATTTATTACAAAAATAGCCCTCATATTATCTTACATACTAATAATATTGAACATATTCTCCTTTAATATGAACAATGTCCATCATTTTGTGTCCCTGGAGTAGAATAGCTCTGTATAAACCTGACCTGGATAAAAAAATGTGCATAAACTTACCTTAATACAATGAATGTCCTGGCTTAAAGGGGAACTGTCACCTTACGAAATAATTTTGAAATCCTTTCTTATTCATGTTAATTGAACAAAAATAAACATTGCTGTAAATACACTTTGTAAATACACTTTGTTTCCTTTAGTTTTGGAATTCACAGTCACAGCAAGCAGGCAGACCCCATTTTGTGAGCAGTTATTAAGGCAAGTTTTGTATCACCCCAAAATCTTGTGTATTTGCCAGAAAGAGGGAGCTAATGCCCTTGTCCTTGCACTGGCTACACAATTATAGATGGTGAGGAGAGAGGGGGAATGTGAGAAGTGGAGTGACATCTAGGAAATGTAGAATGTAAAGTGAGAGGAATTGCATGCCTGAGGTATAAAGGCGGGGCAGACAATATATAACTGACAGCTTCGATTTTTTAATACATTTATAACAGGTATGGCTGTTTTAATAAAAAAAAGAATTTGGGTTTCATGTATAATTTTTTTATACAGCTTTTTTTATGTGTAGGTCACAGGTCACCTTTAAGGCAAATACTCTGGGTCTGGGTCTTAACCATAGAAATAGTAAGTGCCTAAAGGTGCCTCATTAGGTGGATTGCTTCCACCAGTTCCTTTATTTGCTGAAGGGCCTCTCTAAATGCTGTTTTTGAACATACCCTACAATAGATATTGCTTAAACTACAACTCTAAGCATGATTTTGATTAGTAACTGAGCAGCAATTATAATACCTAAGCATTAGTGTAGATTTGCATAGAGAACAAAAAATTGCAAAACATTTGCGAAACAAATTGAAGTTTTTTCACAGCTACTCCACAACTACCCACAACTTTTTTTTTGCTGCCATTAGAGTCTATGGGCATTTTTTCCAGTGTAACCTGGCCAAAAACTTTGCTTATCACTGGAAATAACCGAAATCAGAAGAGTGATTAAGCAACCAATTGGGTTTTTATTATACAGACTAAAATTAATCTTTTACAGGGTCTAAAGGTCCCCATACACTATAAGATCCGCTCGCTTGGCGATGCCGCCAAGCGAGCGGATCTTCTCCCGATATCCCCCACCTACGGGTGGGCGATATCGGGAGAATCTAGGGTAATACGATCGTTTGGCCCTGGGGCCAAACGATCGAATTACAACAACGGGCAATGGCAAAGTCGGTTCGGGGACCGCATCAACCAGCCCATGCGGTCCCCGATCCGACCAGATTTTCTAACCTGCCCGATCGAGATCTGGCCGATTTCAAGCCAGATCTCGGTCGGGCAGGCCTGTCGGGAGTGCCCATACACGGGCCGATTAGCTGCCGAATCGGTCCAAGGGACCGATATCGGCAGCTACTATCGGCCCGTGTATGGGGACCTTTACTAGAACTTCTGCTCTCATTACTATACTTATTGCTAAACAATTGGTCCTTAACTGCCTTTCATGACTACCTGTAGACACATATAACAAAGCTGGAACCTCTCCTGTATGCTCCAGTATCTCGCAGGTTACCAGGTTCAGCAGATGTGGGAGTGGTTATGTGTGTAATGAGACGTGGCCACAAAATCTCCTGGAAATTACCCCCAGGAGGCTGATGTCTCTCATATCATGAAATACTTTATAATTTCAAATATAACATATGTTAAGCAATTTGTTCTAATTAATATTGTTTTATAAAGCATTTATATGTATACAAGGCTAATGGTGTGTGGATCTTTGGTTTTTATATTGTGTTTAATGAGCTTGGTAATTGTAAAGTAATTGTGAATAAGTAAGGCAACTGTTTTTTCATCTTTAAATGCCTTCGGCACAATAGGCTTTGCTCTTTTTTGCAAATTACAAACAGCTAATGAAATGTGTCACAACAGGGGTGGGGCTGGGTGTTGCTATCTGGTAAAATCTGCACCGATCCACAGAAACAAGCACTGCTGCTACTGGATTCATTTAGTGTTCCTGTGTAATTACATGCCACTTTGGCACTTAGTGCAAACACTTAATGGAGAGATAACCTTAATGACCCCTGGGAATATTTTGCAGAAAATATTATAACCAAACAGTTGCTAAACTTAAAATACAGGTTGATCAGTTTTGATTGTGCCCTGTAACAATCCACAGATCTGTATGCAAAAGTTCTCCATAATTATTATGAACAACATTTATATTTGCACATCCCATAAGCTTCTGAAGAACAGATATGCCTTAATGTTACTAGCTGCTCTTTTTTATTAAGTAATATGGATTTTTTGTTAGGGTCCCTTTAAATTCTAAAAACAACAAAATTCATTTATTTGGCGACTCAGCTAGATGACAGCACATGTTTAACATTTAAATGCAGTTGGAGAATGGTAAATTCATTGTTTAATTTTTTTCCACTGCTTCAATAAACGTTACAGGCATAGTTTTAGTTATTATGCATTTATATGGATTTGCAATAAATATGTTTAAATTGTATACTCTGTCATATTATTTATAGGATTTGTATTTTGAGGGTTACGTCATGGAAAAGTTAACTTGAGGTTGAATGAGTTGTTGCTTTCTGTACCTTGTAATTGGAAAGCCATGATTTAGAATAAGAAGGATTCCTAATAAGATAGGCTTATTGCTCCGTTTGGTCACATATGCTGCATTTGAAAGAATCCTAGATGGGACTTGTGCCTAAATTCTAAAGGTCACAATAATCCTTTGGGACCCTGTAAAGAAATATTGCTTGCTACTTTGACTCACTTTGCCAGTTTCCGTTGATGCTGGGAATACTTTTTATAGTGTTTTCAAAAGTTTCTTTTGAAGTTGAAATAATGTTAAATTGTTGACAAAGTAGTAGTAGTAGTAGTAGTAGAATTTGTCACAGTATTATGTTACTGAAGTCATGTTATCTCAACAGCTTTAAAGAAAAATTAGTGGGTCTCACTCAACATTGCCCCAGTGCCTCTTAGGGACCATGAACAAGGAAAAAGGCTTCTGTAGTTTGCACCTTGCACCACAGGCAACATATAAGTATAGGGCTCCATAGCACCTTGTGACTACTGGGGCTTCCTAGCTTGCTAGTCATAAATACAGCAGAACTGTATTTATGGAAGAGATGCAGGTCTTTCCACCATTCCTAAATGAAAAGACTTGGTCTTATGGTTTGAAGAGGGTGCAAAGTAGTCAGTGCATGTGTGTGTGTGTGGCTCTGAATTGGCCAACCATCACAGCCCATGGCAACCACAAGCAAAAAGGTTTAACAGACCATATTGTGATCCAGTAGAATAATTTCTGTGTCCACATAGAAAATCCAGTTGGCAGATATTTAATACACTGTTTATCTACTTGATTTAGCCATTTGAATATTCCAGTACTTTGATTTAGCACAGTGGAGGTTATAATTAACAGTATCTTGGTTCCAGGTCTGCCATCTTAAAATCTCAGTACATTCCAAAAGCCATTGCAGTAGGTTTCAATGCCCCACTGTGAATATAGATTAGGGATTCCCAAAATGCAGCCTGACAACTGCTATTAAACTCTCAGTACCACCAACCAATTGTGTAAAACAAGGTCTGCAGTTTCTGGGAGACTGTTCACCCAAATGCTTTTACAGTTGAAAGATTCTGACACTACTATTTGCCAATTGTCTCGATGCAATAACCAAAAGAAGAACTGTAGCCAAAATTTATTTAGACACATTTTACATAAAGCACATCCTGCCCTGATTTTAACCAACAGAATATCTATCTTTGCATTAGTTGTGCATGGAGGAATTGAGTGGTGCTGTTGACCTACAGCTCTCTGACTGCAAGCTATCAGGATAATGGACACTAGAGGCTGTAAGTAGAGATGTAGCGAACTGTTCGCCGGAGAACTAATTCGCACGAAAATCGGGTGTTCGCAAGTTCGCAAGTTCGCGAACTTTTAGCGAAGTTCGCAATTTTGGGTTCGCCTTAGCTGGAGCCAAATTTTGACCTCTCACCCCAGAGCCAGCAGATACATGGCAGCCAATCAGGCAGCTCTCCCTCCTGGACCACCCCCGGACCACTCCCTTCCATATATAAACCGAAGCCCAGCAGCCATTTTACATTCTGCCTGTGTGTGCTTGATGAGTTAGCATAGGGAGAGAGCTGTGCAGGGGTTGAGGGACAGTTTAGGTAGCTTTGCTGACTAGTAATCTACTTTCTACTGCTCTGTATGTAGCTGCTGTGGGCAGCTGTCCTGTGCTGATCTCATCTGCTGTAACCCAATAGTCCTTGTAAGGACTGCTTTTATTTTCTGATTACTGTTACTCTAGTCTTCTTTTCATTGTGTACTGCAGCTCCATCTGTGTGTGTTGGAGACAGGTGTGCTGCTCATAGTAGTGCACTAAGCACCAACCGCACATTCACATTATTTTTTTTTATTTGTGTTTTTTTACTTTGCTACTGTAATTTATAGAGCCGAGTGCTATTAGTCTAGCTGTGTTGGGGACTGGTGTGCTGCTCCTAGTAGTTCACCCCCAGCACCAACCAGAGATCACTTTTGTTTTATTATTATTAATTTTTATTTTTTTTTAATTTAACTTACTGTTCTTTAATGTGTCCAGTGCTGTTTGCTGTTATTCATAGTAGTGCACCAAACACGTTACACATAGTAGTGACATTGCATTGCAATAAAATCACCTGAGCGACGTTTTTCCACCAGCAATAATATATTCCGTATCCACTACTGCGGCGTTTTGTCTTTGCGTGTGAACCGGCCGTAACCTTTACACGACTTGATTGGAATGTAGATGCCGGACGTTTTAAAGCAGTTTATTACACAAGTTTAGAAATGTAGTGTGATTTCTGCCCTTTACAGCACAAAACGCAACGCTGTGTCAACAACGTATTTTTCAGAGAAATTTTTGCCCTTGATCCCCCTCCTGCATGCCACTGCCCAGGTCGTGGCACCCTTTAATCAACTTTAAAATCAGTTTTCTGGCCAGAAATGGCTTTTCTAGCTTTTAAAGTTCGCCTTCCCATTGAAGTCTATGGGGTTCGCAAAGTTCGCAAAAGTTCGCACTTTTTGGCAGAAGTTCGCGAACGGGTTCGCGAACTTTTTTTGTGAGGTTGGCTACATCTCTAGCTGTAAGCCATAAACAAGCAGAAGAATGCACTCTCACCTATTTTATTAAACATAAAACAGGAACTAGTCATAACCCCCTGGGCCAATAAGGAAAGTTATCTCACCCAGGGGCATAGCCTGCATGTACTGGGTCTTTGTCAGCCATCAGGAGATTTCCAGAACCAGTAGGGGATTTAAGAAACGATCATGTGGTCATTTTCTCTTTAAGTACAGGCATCTTCTCAACATGCACCAAGGCCCTTCATTAACTCAAAGCTTGTTCATTCCATATTAAGGCGATTTCCTGAAGTAAAAAACATGAAGTTATAGAAAATAGAAAATATTTGAAGCTCATGGCTTCACTTAAACCCCAATTATTCTAAGGTATCAATCTTAAGTATCCATTTTGTTTAACATTGTAATATTAAATACTTTCTGTCCTCTGCTCTCTGGGGGGCATGCAATTCCTCAGGTACCAACCAACGCAATATGACTGGAGTGTAGATAAAAAAAAAAATTTTTTAGATGTGTTTTTCTTGTTTTTGGGGTCACGTGAAGTAATGACATTTTTATGCAGTTGTATCCTGATTTTTATCTGTCTAGATGTTTGCCCAATGTACATTATTGCACAAGGGCATTTTAGTCCATATACTACCGATTCTCAGTAACAGGTGAAATACCCATTGACTGGTATTTCATGTTCTTTCAGGGGATGTGTTATTCTATCCTCTTTGATGATGGAATGCAGCATACACAGCCCAGGCAGGTAAAAGTTCCATATTTGGGAGGGTCTAAAATCAGTTTTCTAATCCTCTTCACATATGTCAGATTTTACCAGTTTGCTTGCCAGATTCCTTCCCCTTTTGCAGATAAGTGATGGTAGAGTTCTACTCTTGGGACGATATTGACTGACAAAAGGAATTCTCTGTTCCATCTGCTTTTTGTTGATATTACCTCCTATTATTCCTTTCTTAATTGTGTGAGGTAGCCTCATAGCCCTTTCACTCAATTGTCTTTATTTGAGTATTGGAATTTTGTGAACATGACTCATCTACATATTTATAGAAACTTTTGGGGGGTCAGTACACATGTTTATATTGTTTCATGTTCCACTGATGTTACTGCTTTAGCTTTAACACAATTTACTTGTAAAATGTGTTAGGTTTTATGTTTGCAAACAATATTTTCCGTTGCTATGATCTCCTAGTTTTTATTTCTACATGTTCAGCCACATTGCATGTGCCTACTCCAATTACAACTGTACAATCTAATAACAATGATTGTTTAGAGAAACGGTAAGGCTAACGCTAAAATAAACAGATAGCCCCAGAGATATACCAAGGCTCCTAATGATTGTTTTCATGCAATCACTGTAATGATGGGGTGTCGTATGCCACGGTGCCTTCCTTATTTGTACTGGAGTTTAATGGAAAATAAATATTGCTGGGAAATGTACTAGTAACTGGAAACAAGGGAATAAATCAATATTGTTTGGGTCAAAATACAGGTGAGGTTATGAAGGTAATTTGTTTAAAGAAAAATTAAGGAGGAAATGTATTATTATGTGAATTAATGCAGCTTATATTTCCAGTATTCCTGGTGTCTTTAAATCCCCTTAAGACCGGAAAATAATGGTGAAAATAAAAGCTGCTGTGCAAACATGTTTGGCACTGGCGAACTGGATTCTCTTTGCAAGACATATTGGTTTGTAAAATGTTGCTCTATGTGGCAGAAACCTCCTCTCATTGTCATCTAATAAATCTGATTTATCATATCTTTATTCTCCTTTACACAGCAAAAACAATGTGGCATGCTGAGTGCTGAAGTTTAGGAACAGGCAAATTCTTATTGCAGAAAGTCAGTCATTGTTTAAAGCTGGCCATACACGCACCGATAATATCGTACGAAACGTTGTTTCTTACGATATTTGGTGTGTGTATGGCAAGTCGGCGAGTCAACCATATCGCAGGAGGCTGCTGATATCAGTCGACTCGCCGATCGGGCCAGTTAAAAGATTTTGATCGGGCGCCATAGAAGGCGCCTGACCGAAATCTGCCTTCAGCGCTGAATCGGCGGAAGGAGGTAGAAATCCTATTGTTTCTACCTCCTTATCTGCCGTTTCAGCCCTGAAGGTTAGTGGCGGATCTGACGATCTTTCGTGCGGCCGATGGTCACACGAAAGATCACAGATCGCCACGTGTGTGGCCACCTTTAGTTTGTTTAAGCTTTAAGTTGGCCATACATGTCTAGATTTAATTGGTTGGAAAGTCTGGACAGTTTTGAACATACTGCCCAACCTTGGGCAATTAAGGCAGGCCAGCAGTAGGTTTCAGCAGACCATGCTGTGATCCTATTGGCTTGCAGTTATTCTTTCCAGTTTGAGGCACAATATTGCCAGGTCAGCCTAATGCAACAGAACAATTATATGATCTTATGCCTGCATGTACAATGCTATTATGTGTAAAATACATAAATATTATTATAAAACAAACAAAGCCAATCCCTCCACTTTTTTTTTATCTGAATTGCTGGATTGACCAAAAAAGGTAATATTATGGAACTACTTGCTATGAATAATCTGTTGTTGTAGTCTACAGGTCTCAGCCAATAATCTGCTTATCACAATGCACCTTATATAAGAAAACAGTATAGAGCTGAACTGTAAATTTTTCATTACAGCTTAGGGTATTATTATCTTGGTGACTACAAACAAATAATAAATGCATATGGCTACAACCTACCAGTACAATAATTGTATACTGAGGCTTACTTTCAAACATACTTCCACCTGTATAGGGACAGGTCAGGCAGAGGGGCAGAGTTGCTGTGGCTGATATGGAGTTTTATAGTAAAAACACCCTATTTATTTTATAATATAATGGTACTTCATCAGGAGAAAATAGTGCAGCAAGGTATATCCAAAAGAACAAGCTTTCAATTTATTTAGCAAAAGATCTCATGTGGAGATGCTTCCCAAAAGTCATTCTATTTCTAGGGAAGAGTATATGATTTTCTATTTTGAGTTTTTTTCACCATAAGCCTTAAACAAAGTTACAGTACCCATAAATTATATGATAGCAAATGTGAAACAATCTGACTTCATCATCATAATAAGATATTATGTAGTTTATTAATTCTCAATGTAGTATATAAAGAGCATTGCATGTAAAACGTACCAGCCTGAATAAAGACAGGACTGTTAAAATTGCTGGACTGAGTATTTTACGTCTCCATATAAAGGATAGTGTGCTGAGGTCTGTTGCAGTAATTTAAATTGGTCAAATGAGCATTACCTATGAAAATCCTGTAAAGTGAAGCTGAGTTGCCTAGGAAATGTAAACATTCCATGCTCCCTGGTTGGCAGCCATGGCCCAACATCTACCCACTGCCAATGAGAGGGGTAGTTGCATGCATTTTGGCACATTAACTTTCTTGAGAAACTAAAATTAATATTCAATGCAATACTAAATACAATAGTAAATACAATATAACAGTTGAATCTGCTGCATTTGTAAATGTTTTACTTTGGTATTTGTCCCTTTTCTGTGTGATTTTGGGATTATTGTAAAGTTAAATACAATGACATAATATAGGCACCAAGTAAGTACAATTGTAATCGAGCATTTGGCCCTTTTTTAAATGAACCCAAAGCACTCTAGTAAGTCTACATACCAAAATGTGTATATTTGGCTGACAATAAATTGTGATTGTATGTTTAACTGCAAGATGGTTATGAATGTTATTTTCTTTAGCAATACATACAGGAAATTCTCCTAAATAAGAGTTTGTTTAGCAGACATGACAGTGTTTAAAATGACATGTAAATCAACAAATACAATACACATTAATAAGGAATAAAAACATTACAAAATTCTCAAATTTAAACATTCCCATTATACTGCCATTCTGGCCGCAGAAAATGTCAGTTAGCACCATGATACGCTTGGAAGGATAACTATACAAAGCTCTTAATAGAAATGTACCAAAGTTATATAAACTTATGAGACTGACAAAAAGGACAATTCTGTTGTTATTCCAGTCCTGGATGTGCAATTGTGTGTTTCAGGAATTGATACAATCAGCACATTCATGAGTGAAGGAGTGAAAAACTAATGCTTGAATACAACGGGAGTTATTAAATCTCCAGTTTTTAAGTCCAGAACGCTTGGGACCTGGGGTTTTCTGAATAAGGGGTCTTTCTGTAATTCAGATCTCCTACCTTAAGTTTGATAAAAAAATATTTAAACAGTATTTAAACTCACTAGAATTGTTTTGCCCCCAATAAGGATTAATTGTATCTTAGTTGGGATCAAGTACAAGGTATTGTTTTATTATTATAGAAAAGGAAATGTAAATTATTTTATTAAAATGGAGTCTATAGGGGATTACCTTTCCGTATTTCGGAACTTTCTGGATAATGGGTTTCCGGATAAGGGGTCCGATACCTGTATAAGAAAACGTGCATTATTGCACCAAGACATGAACATTTTCTGCAACAATAGCTTATCATAAAGCAGTTGCATTGTGCAGTGCTGGCTCTTTCTGAAAGCTCAGACTCAGGCACAATGCACTGAGATTGCTGCCTACTCACCAATATTACAATTAAAAAAATACATATGTTGGTTCAAGAATAAAATTTTAAATGGCTGATTCAGTTATTTGAACACAATTTAATTTAGTAATAACAACTATACCATAACAACCATGATACCATCCCGTTTAATAAAATTAACAAGGGAGCCAAGAGGTTAATTGGTATCCTGAGATGTCCTGCCAGGCCTCATGTCTCTAATTCATTTCACTTTCCTCAAAACTATGCTTTCTCCAGTTTATAAACACCAGAGGCTTTATGCTGAGGGACTGGATAGTTTAATTGCATGTCTATTATGCAGGACTGCTCTCAATGAATATAGCAGTTAAATTATGGGAGTGGGGGGGAATGATAGCCTTAATCATTTTTTTAGGACAAAGGGAAAAAGCTAGGGCTTCATTTCAAAGTACAATTGTCCCTTTTGCCAGCAGTTTTATCAAAGGTTGACTACAATGTCTGGTCTAAGATTTACATCTAAATTTATCATTTTGATCTTTCTTTCTTCAGTTACTATTTAAAAAGTGTTTGTTTTCCCTTTTTCGCATTTGTGCACTCCAAGGGGGCATATGGTGTGTGGCTCTTTTATTCCACCCTGCCCTCCCACAAATCACACATTTTCTAACAGGCAGAGAGTGGTTTGAATGATAAATGGCATTTTTTTTAGTAGAGTGATCTATGTACTGGAAATCTTGAGCTCCCCATCTTGCATTTTTCTATTACTTTTTTTATACATCAATTCTTGCCAAGAGTAAAATCCGAAACAACTAAATAGAACCGTGGAACAGATTCCTTGCCTTGATGTCCCAAAATGGCAAAGAGCAGCAGATAACTAAAATTGTTGCGGACACGATAGAGAGGAATTTAAAACGTTCTAAATCCCCATCAGAAAACCTCTCACCTCCTGTCTCCCTGAACACTTTTGTGTGTTGACACATGGCAGTAAGATGTTATTATGTTTGAGCTGTTTTTGTTTAAAGTAGGTATAAGATCTATTGGATTTGGGCACCGCACATCTGCAAGTCAGCGGAAATACCGAAATCTTGCATGCTCCTTTGATTGTTACATTTAAGATATCATATGTGCTACTAGCTCAGCTGCTGCAAAGCATTAAAGTCATTTACTCTGAGCTTGTAAAATACTTTGGAAATGCTATAGACAAGGATTAGAGAAGATGAGTATTCCACATGGCTACGGAAGGGATGGTAAACAGGAGTAGCCCACAATAGTTAAAGTGATATATTGACTACATGTGGGGAACTGTATTTTAGAGACTAGCTTGTCTAATGATTGCTGCTGATCTCTTGCAGAGTCTGTTACTTGATCAAATCCTTTTTATTCTTGGATTGGGGCTAACTTTTCTAGCTAGAAGAAGGGTATTAATAACACCGTTCTGTTTCAGGGAAAAAGAACATGTTGATACCAAAGTACGTTACATGAATCTATGTGCATTTATACTGCACAGTAGTTTGTACTAGATGGCCTTTAATGGTAGCAGAATAAGAATTAAAAGAATGGGACTACACTTGCCTAATTAATGAATCATAACAAACACTATTGCATATATTTAACATGGAGTGATGGGTTGCTTTGTAGAATAAAATCTCTATTCTTAAGATTTACTTAAACTCTAACATTTCTCCTTTTTTTATTTTTAAAAATTTGACTAAATTGACTTGAATTCATTTACACAAATGTCTGCCATTTACTAAAAAATCCTAAATGAAAAAGTCGTCATGAGAAAAAGTCTTTTCGAATTTTCTCAACCAAAAACGCGAATTTTTGGAATAGTGGCACAAAAACCAGCATCAAAATGAAGGAAAGATCTTTTAAGAACTGGAAGGGACATCTGCCATTGTCTACATGATTTTGGCAAGGTTTAGCCATGGAATTGTCGGATTCGGATCTTTAGCTGTTTGGACGCATAGTAAATCTCTAAAAAGTTGCGACTTTTTTTCCTGCGACTTTTAGCACTACAAATTCAAATCAGAAAAAAAACAGTTATTAATGGCCCCCCTTAGGGGCACATTCATGAAAACAGGAGTTCAAATCCCCAATGGAACAAATTCGGATTGGATACGATAATTTCTAAAGATCGCAAATATCATGAAAATGCCTACGAAAAAATCATATTAGTCATGATAATATCGTATTGGTGATCTGAAATTTTCGTACCAACAATTGTAAACAGCAGGAAAACCTTTCCGACTTTGATCCTTCTGTGCATGATTTTGGAAGCCTCCCATAGGAATCAATGGCACTCTGCAGCTCCAACCTGACCCAAGGAAAGTCACGATAATGAAGCTTGAATTAATGACTTTCGTACTCGGCGCGACAATACGATTTTGTCGCACAAATTTAGTCACAAAGTACGAAAAAGTAGCGCAAGGTACAAAAAAGTCGCCGAAAATACGCTCGGAGTGTTCGTGGATTAGTAAATGTCCCCCCTAGGGGCTGATTTACTAACCCACGAATCCGACCCGAATTGGAAAAGTTCCGACTTGAAAACGAACATTTTGCGACTTTTTCGTATGTTTTGCGATTTTTTCGGATTCTTTACGAATTTTTCGTTACCAATACGATTTTTGCGTAAAAACGCAAGTTTTTCGTATCCATTACGAAAGTTGCGTAAAAAGTTGCGCATTTTTCGTAGCGTTAAAACTTACGCGAAAAGTTGCGCATTTTTCGTAGCGTTAAAACTTAAAAGGTGCAAAGTTTCGCGTAAGTTTTAAACTACGTTTGTATGACAAGACAGTTATCTTTTAAAGAGAACTTAGAATCCCTGAACAGGTTGGAGAGAGATCCATTTGTTTCTGTAAATAAGAACGCAAACTCCAAGTCCAAAATATATTTACAAGAGGAGACATAAAGACATGAGTTATAAACATTCGAAACTCTGAGTTTAACATGAGTTTGTTGAAACACTTCATTGGGAGCAGCTGCCTGAGTGGGCCGAGGGCTGTAAAGAGGTTGGACTCGTAGAGGGAGAGTCACTTCCTCAGATTCAGTCATAATGTTAGTTTGCACCTCCTGGCTGCACCACAGGAGAAATGGCAAGTGGGCTTGCAAAATGAAGCTTGCTTTTTCAGAATTGTTTTTGTACGCACCTCCAGAGCACAGCTGAGTACACACGGGTACAGACAGTGAATCATTCCATGCAGATTGTTTTATTTTTGGTTGTCAGCCATTTGCTCAAAACACTCTGACTACTAATCTGACATGAGTGTGAACAAAGTGAAATCAAAGTACAGCAAATCCTTGCCATAATGCCCCTTTGTTCAAAAAGTGTGCAGACCTTTCACTTCCCAGTGGCTGCTGAGCTACACCTCCCAGCATCGTAAACCAGCTAACAACTGGCTGCAAATGAGGCCGGTCACATATTTACTTGTTTTAATGAAGTTTCCTCATTTGTAAATAATAATAATTGTTCAAACATGCTGAGACCTTTGTCAGGTCAACAAACATAAAACACCATCGCAAATACCCAAATGGTCTGCCAAATCGATGCTAATTTGCCTCCATATTGGTGCATCCCATGCAAGTTGTGATGGTTGCACCCACATTTATGTTGATAAAACACCTGCTTTGTTGGTACAAAACCATGGATATTTGCACCTTGCCAAAAGGCTTATTTACCAGCAAAAACAACAAACATCAAACGCAAATGTAAGTTTCCCATAATTTGCTGATGTAAACCTCACATTGGTAAATTCCAGTCAAGTTGTAACACACAGTTGTAAATAAGCCCTATAATGCTGTTCAGATATACAAATGCATAACTAACATTTAGTAGTTATGTGTGTGGGGGGGGAGTAATGATGATCTTTGTACATGGTAGATAG
The DNA here is from genome assembly GCF_000004195.4 of Xenopus tropicalis. Classification (NCBI taxonomy): domain Eukaryota; kingdom Metazoa; phylum Chordata; class Amphibia; order Anura; family Pipidae; genus Xenopus; species Xenopus tropicalis. The sequence goes on from NC_030677.2 coordinate 128,459,292, forward strand.
ACCATCACTGTTCCCAAAGTAAATCCAACATGTTTCTGTAGTATTCAGTACCCTGCAAAGTTAGGTATCATGTAGCTTTATCATGGGAAAATGTAATTGAGGAAAACTATACCCAGAATAAATATTTAACTAATAGATCGTTTATACCATATATATGGTATATTTTACTGAACTGGTATGTACAGCGCTGCGGAATATGTTGGCGCTTTATAAATAAATGTTAATAATAATAATATATACAGGTATATATCAGTAAATATTGCCCTTTTACATCTTTTACCTTGAACTCCCATTTTGTGATGTTTTGTGTGCTCCCTCAGAGATCACATGACCAGACATAATGCAGCTCTAACTGTAACAGGGAGAAGTGTGGGAATAAATAATGGAACTTTGTACATTAATTGGCTGATGTGACCCAACATGTACAGTATGTGTGCCTGTGGTTTCTTTGTGTGCACTGAGAATCTTATGATTCTAGGGGGCAGCTCTTAGTACTACACAATGGCACATTAAAAAAAATTAAATTTTTTAATGAAAATGTTTTATTTATATGAAGCAGGGGTTTACATATAAGCTGTTCTATGCATTATATTTTTACATATAGTTTGTTCTCCTTAGATATGGAGTATTAAAATGGGCCTAAACTAGAAGCCTTTGCTATCCTGTTATCTGGACAAATAAATCAGTGGTAAGGCATATACTTTAGTTTGATATTAGTTATTGTTTCTTTTCTATCTCTCAATCCCATGTGGTGATGCAGTTACCTTTATTGTCTAGTACTTCATACAGTGGTGATGGAAAGAATAAAAGAATGGGGGATGAAAAGAACAGTAACATTTAAAAGACATAGTGCAGTCTGTATTATACATTGGGATCCTGTGTGGGCATACATTTACTTTCTGCTGTTTATTCAGAACAAACCAGACTTCATGTGGTCTGAAGCATGGTCTTCCACCAAATGAAGCACACATTATTATGATCAAATATCTGGTTTTAAAGCCTTATTCAGTTGTATGGCATGCTAAAGGTTCATTGTATGGGCATTATCTTTTTATACATGTAATATTGCCTGCAGTGCATGAAATCAATGTTTAAATCACCACAATCCTACATTTTACATACATATTCCATACAAACAGACTATCCTTTATTGCAGTGTATATAACAAACTCCCATTCCTAGCACTGGTTTAATGGCTATGAGACATTCTTAAAATGAAGAACAGAAAAGCTAATTTTGAAATTTAATTTTGTAATTCAATATTTTTTTTATTTGTGCCGAGATTTAAAAATAAAAAGGGCTGAAAATAATTGACTTGTGTTGCTCATAGGTGCAAATTCAGTGTTCTGCATTGTGAGGCTGAAAGAGAATGAAAAAGAAAGGGAAGACACATGGGCCATTTTCTGTTTTTGGACTACATTTTCTTCAGCTCTAAATAAATGGCCATGTCCTAGGTTTATGGTGGTAATTGTCAGTAAAATAAGGTTAACGGAATTGGGAAAATGTGAGACACAAAAGATACACAAAGAAGGGCTGTACTGATTGCATTTAAAATAACCACCAGTGCATACATACACAATTCTATTGACACACTATATATACCAGTATCTATACTAACTAACCATAAATATTATGACCACTATAGCCTTCTATGTTATGCTTGTCCAAGAAGTCATCCAAGCCATTCTATTCTAAATAATATTATGATAACATATTAATACTATGTGCCTCCATCACCTGGTAGTGTATTCCACCAAAATGATGGATGTACTCCTCTATATGTCACATTTTTTACATAATTCCTGTCTAGTGCTATGTATGTATGTATGTATGTATAACTTTATTTATAAAGAGCTACAAGGGTACGCAGCACTGTACAATCTTACAAAATACAAAATTACACACAGGGAGGACGAGTGTTTTAAATAAATACAATAAATATGTACACAGGGAAGTGCCATGTGGTATGAGACACAGTAGGAAGGAGGTCCCTACCCGGTAGAGCTTACAGTCTAAGCTATCATTCAATTTATATATCAGCCAGAAATGAAGACTATGAGGAAGCTGCAATCAATATTCACAATAAGCAATGTACACCTATATTTAGGCACTGATTGACTTTAAAACTATCCCACAACCTTACTGCCCTCACCGTGAAAAACCACTTACGCTGCTTCAAATGAAAGTTATGTTCCTCTAATCTAAAGGGGGGTCTCTGGTGCACTGGTCATTTTTATGGGTAAAAAAGATCCTCAGCTGAACGCCAAGAAGGAAGATCCACCCCCTGCTAAACACTATATTACGGTGTGCAGGAAGTGGTCATAATCCTTAGGGCCAATAATACACAAATATGTAAATCGAGAACTGGCAACATAAATGTCTGCCTGGTAACAATAAAACTTGGAAGTGAAGGGATTAAAGCTATGGGGGCTATGGGTCCCTACACTTGCATTTATTAAGATGAAACCTCATGTGCTAGTTTGCTGCTTATTTCTCCAGTTTAGTCAAATCTGGCTGTGGCAGCATCGTAATTTTGCAAATTTAGTATCATCTAAGATAGAGAATCTACTTACAATGCCAACCAATTAAAAAATACTTCATTTACCGCCACTTTTCATTAAAATGAAATGCAGCCAATGTAACACAGTAATTTGCATTTATTATAAACGTCTTTGTCTCTCTGTTTCAAATGATTTGCTAACTTTAAATTAAAACAATGATCCATTAGCTTTTAAAGGTTAATGAATGAATTAATATGGTGGAATTGACAACAAAGCTATAGTAGGTGAGAACAATTAAAATGCAGAAATGTGAAATCTGCAGAACCAGCAAATGACCCAAGTAACACTGCGTGATTAATAAATAGAAGAGTACAGATTACTATGTCGTACTTTCTTGTGCTTTTCCCATTATCAACTTTATAGCAATGGTTTGAGCAAAGAGTCAAGGGAATGAGTCAGTTTACAAGGCAGAATGTACCATCTGTGTTAAAGGGTTTCCCATTACTGTAGACATTACGTATGACTACGGCAGCTTGTGCAAAGCAGAAATAAATTGACAACGTGGGTCACACACCACCAGGCCATCACTCATCTGAAAAAGCGGGCAATATCTGGTTACAATTAGACTGATCTCTTGGTTCTGCACATAGCATCCATGTGGCTTTGAATTCTTTACTGCCAGTTCCCTGCTGAGATCAGGGGGAGTCCAGAGATGGTATGTGAATGGACACAGAGAGAGAGGTCTTGGCCTTTCTTTACCTCCCTCTCTAACCTCTTTGTATTCCCATTGACAATGTGTTTCCATGTCATGCTTTTGCCAAGTACAGCTGTTGTTGGAAACCCTTACCCACTGTAAATAAATGGATGTCTAAGTGTTTAAATGCATGAACCTTTCTTTCCTTAAGAGAAAAAGTGGAAAAGGGTAAAGTACATGTGAATACAGGCAAATGCCAAATGTTCAGAAGCCAACATGTTTTGGTATTTTACATGTTTTTTTAAATTCTTATATATTATCTTCTTTGAACATAGTAAACTTTTGCACAATGATCAGAACCTACCCATGAGTAGTTCATTGTTATGGGAATGTACAGGTCAATGAATTTGCTCTTAAAATAAAAGGACAGGGTCTTTCAAAGGGCAAGTGGTATTGTTCAGACTCATGAACCCCAGGAGGACTTGCATCCATGTCAATCAATGAACCACTACATGCAAACTGGCATATATGCAGAGTTTTAATGTCAGCCAATGAGTAACTTGCTTTCATTATTTAAACTGTACTAGCCTAAATCAAAGCTAACTCTTGATTGATTGCAGTATGTATTAATATAATGGTGCAAATTTAACCTATAACCTATGATAGTAAAGGAACCCTTTTCATAATCTTTTTAAAGAAAGGTGAGATTCTGATTTTATTCTTTCCATCTTTATAAGCAAACAGAAATTGCTGACTGAGGTTGGTGGCACTTGAGGTTTAACAACACTTGTAGGGTAAACATGCCCTAATTCAGTCATTCTAATGCAGCAGGAGTTAGTGAAATAGTTCTATAAGGGCTCTGGCACACGAGGAGATTTGTCGCCGTCGATTTTTAAAAGAGCAATTTGGCGACAAGACGAACGACAAGACGCCAATGCTAAACCAATGGAAATCGCCAGCGTCAAAACATACGAGGCTACTTCAAGTCGCCTGCTGTTTCAAATCGCACACAGACCCTTTTCTGAGCGACTTGAGTAAACATGAGGGGGGGTTAACTGTTGAGTGGTACCATGGGTAGCAGATCGCCTAGAGCTCAACTCGCATGAAATCTCTTTGTGTGTATTGTCGTGGCGACTTGTCGCCAAAGCACCAGGGGGAAAAAACGCAGGCGACAAATCTCCTCGTGTGCCAGAGCCCTAAATGAAATAAACACCTGAAACCTTTTGTTCCTCGGCAAAGAAGATCAGTATCTGCACTAATGTTTTATGCTGACATCATTACACACAATGCAGATGATAATTTGGCTCACTCTTAAATCTTCAACTGTTATTTAGATCTGTAGGTGACTCCCAGTTACAACTCTCTGCCATTGGCTTTTGATAGATGTTAGCAGCTGGTCTTCTAAGGCTGTGGAATAAAATGTACAAATCGCAGATATAGTGCTATACATCACTTTACTGCCATCTTAAGGCCTTTATTTAGTCTTTCTTGATTTTTGCAATATTTTAGGTTTTTAAAGGAACAGTAACACCAATAAATGAAAGTGTTTAGAAATTAGTGTAAAAGTACTAAAGTAGTATAAAGTAATTAAAATATAACTTACTGATGCCCTGCACTGTTAAAACTGGTGTGTTTGCTTCAGGAACACTACTATAGTTTATATAATAAGCTGCTCTTTAGCCATGGGGGCAGCCTTTCCAGCTGGAAAAAGGAGAAAAGGCACAGGTTACATAGCAAATAACAGATAAGATATCATTGTATTCTACAGAGTTTATCTCTTAGCTGTTACATAACCTGTGCTTTTTCTCCTTTTGAATAGCTGCCCCCATGGCTACACAGCAGGGTGTTTATATAAACTATAGTAGGGGTTCTTAAACAAACACACAACTTTTACCAGTGCAGGACAGGGCAATACATTATAGTTACATTTCTTTGATATATTTAAAGTTTTTGCTGTTACTGTTCCTTTAATATTATTTGATCAGTGGAATTGCAGAAAACAACCAGAGAGCCCCCTTTAGTTTAAAGCCAGATGGGCATCATTCTTGCATTTACAGTCTACAAAAGTTACCAAGAAACCTTTTTAGGGCATCATATAATTACAGCCATATGCCAACCACAGTGTTACCTGAAATATTCACTTGTATTTTAGAAATGGGGAACTGTCAATCACCATTGTTGCCCACAGGCCAATGTTGTAGGTTGCCCATATGAATCATTATCTTTCTTTGCAATTGTAAAGACAAAAACTTCCACAATGAGCCAGGGAAGAGCATTATTTGTTAAATCTTATGGGCTTATTAGCTTTTATTTTTCTGGCCATCCCAGCTAACGCAAGTGCAGATCATGGCAGTTCAGATAATCTGGTGGCCAACGTGTCACTGGACTTGCAATTTTGCAGTTAAAATAGTAATTATTTTATTTACCATTGCAGTTTGGCTTTTGAGCAGTTAGCAGCTTTAAAAAATAGGAACTCAAACAGACTTTGATACATTTTAAATAGTAACAAAAAATAGATAAAACTATATGGTATTTCTTATCTGGAAAAACCTGTTATCAAGGAAGCTCTGAATTATGGGAAGGCCATCTCCCATAGACACCAGATTAATCAAACAGCTCTACTTTTAACAATGATTTCCCTTTTCTCTAAACTGCAGGAATCCATATTGGTGGAAAAACAATCCTACTGGGTTTATTTAATGTTTAAATGCTTTTTAGTAGACTTAACGAATGGTAATCTAAATTGCAGAAAGACCCTCTTATCCAGAAAACTCCAGGTTCCAAGAATTCTGGATAACAGGTCCCTTACCTGTATTAGTTTACCATTCTTGCAAATTGTCAAATAATTAACCCCACGTTCGATTTACACTTGGGATTAAGGGTTTGGTTGGATGTAAGGGCTGCCGAGCTGCACTGAGCCATAACACCCTGTTGGAAATATATTTTTACGACTGCTCAGAGCATCCATACAGATGAATCAATACACTCTGGGGCAAATTTATCAAAGTCTGACCTGCAGAATCCATAAGGATTTCCAGCAGTACCATCTTTTTTCCATTTATCACCACTTTCTTGTCAGGAAAGTGTTGATAAATGGGGGGAAAAAATGGAACAGCTGGGAATCTATCAGGATTCTCCAGTTTGATCTTTGATAAATCTGCTATTATAGTTGGTAGACAAAATAAGGACAACTTGACTCAGAGTGAAAACAACTACTTGCTATTTTTTCCACCATTTGCATAAATAATTTATGTCTGCAATGAGGTAACAATTGGGGAAGCTGACCCTGCAGGGAGGGGCTTGGGGGAATAGGAGGCCTGTCAGGGGGGATTGTGGGTGACCACACAAGTGAAATCCCAGTTGACCCCCAACACATGCAAAATCTTTGCCACCTGCAATTTTGTGCAGGAGGTCCCCAATGTTATTCTGCTGTCTGTCTGTCTGTGTAGTTTGGTTAACTGATTGTAAGCCTAAATGTGCAGGGCCCTCTTTACTTTCTGTATTAGGTAGTATTTATATATAAATGCAATGTCTGATGTTCTACTGTACAACTGTAACGTACTAGTTAGGAGGGAGCCAATGGATGGTACCGATGGAGAAAATCTGACTCCTTTAGTAAGCAAAGGCACCCAACTAGTCCCGGTCTTCACCGACGCCCTTTTGGGGCCCTGGAACTTTCTGCTGCGGTCCTAGCTGGGGCTCTACAAACTTCAGAGAACAGATAACCGAATCGAGGTACAGACAAGGATCAGGCGGGTACAACGTCAGGAAACAGGCAAGAGGTCGAGTCGGGCAGCGATGAACGTGGTCAGGGAACAAGCCGAAGGGGTTTAAATAGGCAGATTTTGGCACCAAAACAGTAAGGGAACGGAAGTAAACAAAAACCTATACCAAGATGGCACCTAAGGCTTCAATGCGCGCAACTGCGCATGTCACCACGTCAGCGCGCATGCGCAGTTATGCCGCAACGTCTCCTGTAGTCCGTGTGAACCCGGAAGTGCGGGCCATTACAGGAGCGCGTTTGCCGGCCGGCGCGAGCTAAGGTAAGGGAGCAACACTGTGTAATGTGTTGTTGCTTTATAAATATGTGTGACTAATAATGATCATCATCATGATCATAATCCTGAAGATGCCAGATAATTGCAGATAATAATACTATGGGGCTGATTTACTGATTTACGGTCCGAAGGCGTCCGAATGCGTTTTTTTTTGCAATGATCGGTATTTTGCGATTTTTTCGTAAATTGTCGCGACTTTTTCGTAGCCGTTACGACTTGCGCAAATTGTCACGACTTTTTCGTAGCCTTCGCGCCGAGTACGAAGGTTTGGATTCATTCAAGCTTCAGTATCGTGACTTCTCTTGGGCCAGGTTGGAGCTGCAGAGTGCCATTGAGCCCTATGGGAGACTTTCCTTGGGCCGGGTTGGAGCTGCAGAGTGCCATTGAGCCCTATGGGAGACTTTCCTTGGGCCAGGTTGGAGCTGCAGAGTGCCATTGAGCCCTATGGGAGACTTTCCTTGGGCCGGGTTGGAGCTGCAGAGTACCATTGAGCCCTATGGGAGACTTTCCTTGGGCCAGGTTGGAGCTGCAGAGTGCCATTGAGCCCTATGGGAGACTTTCCTTGGGCCAGGTTGGAGCTGCAGAGTGCCATTGAGCCCTATGGGAGACTTTCCTTGGGCCAGGTTGGAGCTGCAGAGTGCCATTGAGCCCTATGGGAGACTTTCCTTGGGCCGGGTTGGAGCTGCAGAGTGCCATTGAGCCCTATGGGAGACTTTCCTTGGGCCAGGTTGGAGCTGCAGAGTGCCATTGAGTCCTATGGGAGACTTTCCTTGGGCCGGGTTGGAGCTGCAGAGTGCCATTGAGCCCTATGGGAGACTTTCCTTGGGCCAGGTTGGAGCTGCAGAGTGCCATTGAGCCCTATGGGAGACTTTCCTTGGGCCAGGTTGGAGCTGCAGAGTGCCATTGAGCCCTATGGGAGACTTTCCTTGGGCCGGGTTGGAGCTGCAGAGTGCCATTGAGCCCTATGGGAGACTTTCCTTGGGCCAGGTTGGAGCTGCAGAGTGCCATTGAGCCCTATGGGAGACTTTCCTTGGGCCAGGTTGGAGCTGCAGAGTGCCATTGAGCCCTATGGGAGACTTTCCTTGGGCCAGGTTGGAGCTGCAGAGTGCCATTGAGTCCTATGGGAGGCTTCCAAAATCATGCCAAGTCTGAAAGTTTTGCCCGCAGTTTACGAGCGCTCAATACGAAAATGTTTGGCGACAAGATACGAGCAAATCGTAATGGTTCCGAAAAAGTCGCGACAATTTACGAAAAGTCGTAACGGCGACAAAAAAATCGCAAAAAATACCAAAAAGTTGCAAAATGTTCGCTTTCCAATCAGAATTTTTCCCATTCGGATTCGTGGGTTAGTAAATCAGCCCCTATGACTTCCAAATCAGAAAAGGTATCAGCTTTCAAGCTGCCTTACTTGCTGCCCCAATGCAACACAGTAAAAGAACTTAACAACGATGGCGCATATAACTGCTAAAAGTAAAGTTTGCATAAAAATATAATCAAGTGGCAAACAAAATGCCACTAGTTATTTAATGTAGGTATATTATAATGCAGGCTGAAAGCTTCAGGCTTGGGTCTCAAATCTAATTGAAAAGAAACAGAAATGTAGGCTGAAGTTGAAGAGATCCAGAGGGGGGAACTGCTTCTTATTAATAAAGCACCATAAATTTCACTTTCATATTGTCATTAGGCTGACTTTCTTCTTGCAATTTGATAGCTCATAATTCAAACTTTCTGTAGCCTCTTTAAAACAACATATTACTTAATGCATCAAATAAAAACAAAAATGAGAAATGCTTCTTAATTGAATGGTTTCCACAGCTTTATTTGGTCAACTAAAACAGTATTCATTTTCACCAGTTAATCAAAACCCAACTTGGCTCTGTAATACTATTATTAATGTTTCTGAGACTTTGAAGGAAAAAAAAGAAAGAGTGATTATTGCCATCGAGGTGTATTGCTTTCAGCATTTCATTTAAGTATTCCCTGATGTCAAACTAATAATCACCCTTCCAAACAGGTACCTCAGAGAATCATATACACTAAGTGCAGAGTATAAATCTTTCTTATTGTAATGTGTATAACTATGCATTTCGCATAAAGACCTATTAGCAGCAGCTGAATAGCACATGTTAGCCCTCCTACTGATTTTCAAAGAGTCTTTTGATATATGTCTTTAGAAAAGTATTTTATGAGGTGGTTACCTGTAAGAATATATCTTTCAAGGCTGCATACACACCACGGCCTTAAATTCTAACCACACACAAAAATGCTGTTCATTTAAAGGTGAATATGGAATTTGAAAGGCTGAAGTCCAGGCAAGTTAACATGGAACTCATTACCAGCCTTGCTTGAATTTCTCTTTGATTCACCTGCTGGAAAGAAGCAGCAGGGAAGATGAATGGGGAGAAGGAGGGCTCTGCCTCTTGGTATGGAGCTAAAACTCCTGCTTTATTTTCAAACCTGCAATTACATATCTGTTTATAAGGGGCAGCACATAGATTTATAAAAAAAAGTTGGTTACCCCGACTGCTGGGGTAATTTATGGCACAATTAAACTGTTGGGGGGTTTCTACAAACTCTACTGTACATTTGCTAGGGGAAAATGTTACCCTATTACCTCACATATTCTGCAACCTCACCCTTTCTTTTCAATGGCTTTCTCTTTGCTGCATTCCTGATCTCGCAAAACTGATTTAACTATTTTCTTTATGAATTTTTCTTTTTTACCTTCATCAGGAAGCAAAAGTTTATTTTCTTGATTGTCAGTGCACTTGCTGACACAAATACAGGTATGGGACATTTAATCCAGAATGCTTGGAAGTTGGGGTTTTCCAGATAAGGGAGCTATAATGTGGATCACCATACTTATAAGCATTACTTAAACCCATTAGGATTGTTTTCATATCTGAGGAAAACATATTTGATCATATCTTAGTTAGGATCAAGGAATTCTGATGCCCACCTTACACTTATTTAAACTGATTCATTCAAATGTAGGACTGTGTGGATAAAGTGCCAAAGATACAATTCTTGCATTATCTGCTTATTCACTTTCTTTGCAGCTCTAGAACTGCCTAAACTTTACCTAAGGTGTACTTAAATCCTGAATGACAGCACCAAACCATTTCATATGTCACGTTGAAATTAACTTGTCAGAATTCTTATTTTTATAGTAAAGCCATAAATAAGTCTCCTAACAATGTGTTATTTTGTTACACACTGTTTTAAAAACATTTGGTGAAGTTTTTTTATTTTCTTTCTTTTGAAAAAATAATATTTCCATGACAGTCATACAGGTGCTCTTAGACTGTGCCAGCATTTACAGCAAATGAATGAGCAGCCACAAACAATACAGGATGTCTGCTGTTATTGCAAGCATGCCAAGCTTAATCATTTTTATCCTGTAATTGTATAATACAGACAAGCTAGCACCTCCCTTTATTCAATGCATCAGCTTAAATCATTTCCCCTAAACTGAAGGGTTATCATACACACACACATTCTCATGCCCAAGGCAACTCCTATTCATCATGGAATAAAACAGGTTCATAGTATGCAGAAGTTAAGAAGCTGAATACTTTTGTTGCACATTTGAGAAAATCCATGCTATACAGGGCGCAAAATTGTGCATCTTGTCATAATGTCATAGCAAATAAGCAGTAGTTATCCCATTTCAGAGTGCTCCATTGATTACTTCCCAGAATCCTGCTTGTTGCTATATTATTATGGCATGGAACTATGTGTGCAAATCTGTTTCCGGGGCAGAACATCTATGTTAATGCAAAATAAGGTAATGATGATTGTTTGTAAGAGCAAAGAGTCCAAGGGGCAGATTTATCAAAGGTTGTATTTTTCTGTGTATCTTATTTTTTTGTGTTAGAATATGTTTTTGCCATTCAAAACTGTGTAAAAATACGCCATCTAAAAGCCATCAAAATAGGTTTATATTTGGTACATTGCAGGACATTTTTTACAAAACATCTTTGGCAAAACCCAATCATAATAGGGATAATACGCAGCCACTTCACCTAACCTGACCTTTGCTGTGTATCTCTACCAATGTGCTTTATGGCTTTCTAGTGCAGAAAGAGGTTCTGATACTTACCCATGTAATATGGGTAATTCTGTTCCCTAGCATCTATTTTTGGTTAACTTGCTGATCTGGAGGAGCTTCTTGATTTTCATGCAATTAAGGCCTGGTAGAATCCCAGTGGCTGAAGGCCAGTCAAGGTGAGTATTTTAGGTAGAAGAGCCTGCATAGACTTGAACCTAGACAGTCCCTTATTAGGTCCAGTATATTAAGTTCTTCCTTGTTAAATCTTCCTTGCCCTGTTCTCAACATCCTAGACGCTCATTTGCTTCCTATTCATACCCCCTACTTCTCATTTACAGTTTTTGTAAGTTTTTTGCCTCCGCATATTAGAATGTACTTTTTATTAGTCCAACACAGTCATTATTATTATTATTATTATTATTATTATTAATATAGTGCTGTCATTAAAGGGGTACAACAACAACAACAACAAACAGTTAACATGTACACATAATCAATTCCCGAAAAACAGCTTACAGTTACATTTGGATATAGATTGGAGACAATAGGGGGAGGGTCATCTACCAAACTACATTTAAAGTGGTTCAGCCCTACTAAATAGAGATATCGCTACTGAAGTGTGTGTGTAAGAATGTACTTGATTTATGAAGTGTGTTGTGCATATTCCAACACCACTTAGGTACATAAGCCCCACGGCTATCTCTTTAATAATGCAGCTTTGATAATGCAGAACTCTGTCCATTCATTGGCTGGTGTAACCTAGCAGGTATGTGAGCCCTTGGTTTGTCTGTGACCACAGTGAATTGTTCAAGCCAGGGAGTGGCATTTAGGGTGGAGACACACTGAGCTATTAGTAGCAGCTACTTGGCACGGCTTCTAAATACCAGAAAATACCCTGCCATAGACAATACTGAGAACTGACAATTTTCAGTAAATGATCAGCATTGCCTATTTTAGTAGCCGTGACAAGTAGCTGCTACTAGTAGCTCCGTGTGTCTTCACCCTTTGCAGTTAAAATGGCAATTTTTATTTAGGATTATTTATTTAGGATTATCCAATGGCACATACTGTTAGAAAAGTATATTTTTATTAAAATGGTTTATTTAGATGAAGCAGGGTTTTATTTATGAGCTTTTTTATGCAATATATTTTTATAGAGACCTGCGATGTAAGCTCTTCTGGGCAGGGGCCCTCTTTACCTCGGTTATTGGTTGTTTTTGTATGTAAATCTTTACAGTCAATGTATACACCCATTTATTCTACAGTGCTGTGAAATATTTAGTGCTTTATAAATACATTGTAAAAATAATAGTGTTCAGGGGTATAGTTTTCCTTTAAAACAAATTTCACATTTAACACCGATTTTCTTTTACTGGTTAATTTTTAGTCTCTTGGCAATTATTTCATTTTCCCTTTTTACTTTATTGAAATGTCCTTTGTATTGATTTTCTTCCTCCATAATTAGATTTCCCCCACTGTTAAAAAAACAGTTGTATTTCTTTATTTTTGATTTCTATAACATTCCTGAAATCTTCAAAATTGTGGTGGGGCAGATTTTATACATGCTCTTATGTTTCTTTCACAGCATTGTCCTCCCTCTCTTTCTGATGGGCTGGATGCATTTTAAAAGCAAAAACCTGAATGCTAAAATGAGGCTGAAATGCTAAAAAAAAAAAAAAATAACTCCACACTAGAAAAGGCTTTACATAAATGTTATGATTGGTTGCTTTAAGAGTGTGAACAGTGTGCCTTGTTGTTAATAATTTATATTCAGGATACAAAATATCCCAAGCTCCCAAACCATAATACTGCAGAAATATGGGACAGATTCAGAAGAATGCAGTCCAGATGTGGTTTACCTCTAACACATGGCACAGCTGAGCCTATCTGCTGATTTTGCAACAGATACTTATGATGATACACTGTTTTTCTTTAACATTAGACTGATTGATGACCAAATATTGTTTTGAAGAAGCAAATCTCTTTATAACGTTAATCCTACTGTCTGCAGATGTCTTTGTGGGCAGGGAAAACAATACAAAGCTCTCTGTAAGCATATATATAATGCAACAAAGACTTTCGTATTATGCAAGTCAGGCATTTCATTATAGAATGTAAGTGTATTCTGATATTGCTAATTGTGATATGGAGTAGACAAGGATCAATAAATCATTGTTGGTCTAATAAATTGCAATTTACACCTACTTTAATATGAACACATATCAAGGGCATGTGATATTATGACACACCGCAATTAAAGTGATGCTTAGCAACATTTATAGCTCAACAGATGTAACAGGATTTACAAAATCAAACACAAATAGTTCTGTATGCATTTAAATAAAATAATTCAAATTTGTAATTAATGTATATTGATGAGCAAGGTTTTTCACCATGGATACGCAGCAACATTTTGCCATTGGCGAATTTTGGGGTCAAACTGGGGCAAAAGCCTCCGCAAAAAAATGCCCATTGACTTTAATGTAATTGAAGTGAGAAAAACACACCCATTGACTTTAATGCATTTGGAGTAAAAAAAATGTTGCTGGCAAAAATTGTCTTGCATAAAAAAAATCCCATATTGACTTCAATATATTTTCCTTATCACTATTAATGTATACTTGAAGGTTGTTCAGAATTAAATAAGCTTTTATTTTACAAAATGTAAAACTTTGAATATTTAAAAATAGAAATATTTTAAAATGTATATATTTAGTTTACAGAGTCAAACTGTGGTTGGATTGTGAAGGATTCCCAGCAGGGAATACCTGTATTAAAGGAACAGTAACATCAAAATGAAAGTGTATCAATTTAATGAAAATAGAATATACTGTTGCCCTGCATTGGTAAAACAGGTGTGTTTGCTTTAGAAACATTAATATAGTGAATATAAACAAAGCTGCTGTGTAGCCATGGAGGCAGTTAAAATAGGGCTAAATGGCACAGGTTAAATAGCAGATAAGACTCTGTAGAGCAGCATTATATTCTGCAGAGCTTATCTGCTATCTACTATGTAACCTGAAACTTTTTCAGACTAAATAGCTGCCCCCATGGTTTCACAGCAAGCTGGGTTATATGAACTCTAGTAGAGTTTCCAAAGAAAACACACGACATTTACCAGTGCCGGGCTACGGTACATTATCTTTTCATTACTTTGATACACTTGCACTTTTTGGTTGTTACTGTTCCTTTTATTTGCAGAATGTAAGCAGATAGCTGCCATTCTACGGTGATAGCCATTCTGACTCCCTTCTGGGCTTATTTATCAATTTTCAAGTTTTGTGAATCTGAGAGTCTTTTTCTAATTTGAATAAACTTGAATTTAAAAAAAAACTTGAATGCTTGCTTATTTATTAATATGGAAAACTTGAATTTGAAACAAACTCGAAAATATTTGAAAATCTTATATTAAAAATATGGCTCGAGAGAGAGAATGAATTCAGACAATTATTTTCCACACCAGTGCAAAAAGTACCTATTTGATGGTATAATGCACCAACCCTTGATAAATCACCCTTAGAATTATCTGTAATGGCAAAATAGCCATAAACACCCAGTGAGTTATAGTATAACTATCATATCAAATATTAGTTATTACTACCTTAACAGTAAACATTACTTTATTTTAGATGGTGGGGTTCAGCTTTTGCTGATCTGAAATGTGCAGGAAAGCCTACATCGACATAAAACTGAAAAAAGAGCTTAGTTCTTAAAGTATTATAGAGCACAGATGGAAGATGCACCACCGCAGTATCTCTACATTACAGCAGTGGAAAAACTAATAAATGCCATTCGAATGGAACCACTATCCCTTTACAAGTACAGCTGCTGAGAAATCAAAAGAAAACAATTACCAGATCACTGCTTGGTGTAACTATTGAAAGTGTACAGCCTTGTAGCATGTAACGTTTGTTTGCCATTTATGTTGTATTTACGACTTGCTCAGCACAGGCATACTTTTATTATGATATACTGATGAGTGCAGCTTGTTCTCTGCCTTGAGCGTCCATGCTGTATCTTGAGAATTAACTGCTTGTCTTCTTGAGATTTTCCTCAAGTCCAGGAGCTAACAATCTGTTATAAGAGAAACTGTCCACAAGAAACTACAGTCAATCAGTCACAGACCAAAAATACTTCTGTGCCATGGTTGGATGCTGCATTAGCGTATGAGTGGTTTTTTTTGTTATTTCAGACCCACAGTAATAGATAGTGTCTAGTGATGAGCAAGATTTTTCAGCAGGTATGGATTTGCGGCAATTGCACGCCTTTCGCCATAGGTGGATGTTTTCACAAAACGAGTGTGGAAAAAAAATTGTATCAGGCATCAAAAAAAATTGTGGCCTGTGTCAAAAAATTATGTGCATCAAAAAAAAAGTCACAAAGTCATTCGCTCATCACTAATAGGGTCAATAGTCAATAGTGTCTTACTACAGAACATTAAAAGGAACATGCAAGCCAGGCATTACTTTAGAAGAGTTCTAGTCAAATGGCAAGGAGAGTTTCCCATTTCATGGTAAAGACCCAGCAGATCACAAAAAACTGAAGCTTGTATTAAAAGAAAGGGGACCTAAAATGGTGGCTCAGTGGGTAGTAATTCTGCTTTGCTATGCTGGGTCCTGAATAATTACAGTTTAGGAACTGTTTGTGTGAGTTTCTTTTAAAATTGTTCCTTGTATGGGTGACTGTTATAGGGATAGATTGTAAGCGCCACTGGGGCCAGAGCTGATGTAAATGATGTATAATCTCTGTAAAGCTCTGTAGCCACTATATAAATAGCAGATAAAATAATAATACTCTTCTATGGTTATTGGAGATGCCCAATACCAAGGAATGGACAGCAATTCTAAGTTGCAGGATCAAATTAACAAGAGCTGCAGTTGGGCTCTAAACAAGAGCATTCTAAAAACCATAGCCAAAGAGAAGCTCAAGAAGATGATAAGTGTAGGTCCATACATTTGTGGAGGTTTTACAATAATGAATATTTGCCAGCAACATACTTCTCACATTGTCACAAAAGTGTAAGCGCCTGAGGGTCAGGAGCTCTCCTCTAATGGTGCTGGATCAAGATGGCCTAAAGAAATCTAATTTAAAAACATTTGGCATTCTGCTTGCAAACATGGCTAATAGAAAGTGTTCATTCTATCCCCAAATAACTTTTCAAAGGTTTACTTAACCTGGTGCCCTCCAACTGCCACTGAACTAAAATTTCCAACAACCACAGACAGTCAAAAATTTGACAAAAAGGCTGCAATAGGCCAAATATTGTAAATGTGGATGTTTTTCTATACTGGGGGTATGCACTACATGTACTGCATTTAAACTGAACAGTACCTTTAACCTATTCTGAAAAAAGTGTTGTTTTTTTAATATCACCATATGTTCTGTAACCTTGGAAATAATGTTATTGGAGATGCCCAATACCAAGGAATGGACAGCAATTCTAAGTTGCAGGATCAAATTAACAAGAGCTGCAGTTGGGCTCTAAACAAGAGCATTCTAAAAACCATAGCCAAAGAGAAGCTCAAGAAGATGATAAGTGTAGGTCCATACATTTGTGGAGGTTTTACAATAATGAATATTTGCCAGCAACATACTTCTCACATTGTCACAAAAGTGTAAGCGCCTGAGGGTCAGGAGCTCTCCTCTAATGGTGCTGGATCAAGATGGCCTAAAGAAATCTAATTTAAAAACATTTGGCATTCTGCTTGCAAACATGGCTAATAGAAAGTGTTCATTCTATCCCCAAATAACTTTTCAAAGGTTTACTTAACCTGGTGCCCTCCAACTGCCACTGAACTAAAATTTCCAACAACCACAGACAGTCAAAAATTTGACAAAAAGGCTGCAATAGGCCAAATATTGTAAATGTGGATGTTTTTCTATACTGGGGGTATGCACTACATGTACTGCATTTAAACTGAACAGTACCTTTAACCTATTCTGAAAAAAGTGTTGTTTTTTTAATATCACCATATGTTCTGTAACCTTGGAAATAATGTTTTGTCTATGTATAAACATATCCCATGTCACTACAACAGAATTTGTGGTTATAAACACTTTATGATATGATTACTTGTTAAACAGTTGCTTGAACGTTGTTCCCACCCCTTTTAGGTTATACCAGCTACAAGGCCAAGCAGAGAAAATACAGTTTCTATTAATGAATCAGGTCTGCACAAATGTTTCTTATTCTTTGCAATGTCTTCTATCCAGCCAGTTAAAAGAGCCATGTAACATGGTGCAGTTTTTTTAACAGCATGGGACCTGTTTATCAACTCTGACTTTTGGCTGTTTCCAAATCCATTTTATAGAGAGAGAGATGTTTTACTGCATTTATCTCAAAAATGCCTCACACTTCTTTTTGGAGTAAAAAGTATAATAATATTTTTTTCCCAAACACCCTCCTTCCAAATGAAAACATGTGTAGGTAAAAATCATTCATTGTTTTCTCAGAAAGTATAAAAAAAGTTCAGTTAAAGATTTATTTTTCACATTCTAGCACACAGGTCTATGCCAAGGTGAGATAAAGTTTGATATTTTCTCTTCGCTGCGCTTTAGTCATACCTGTTAACTCCATGTGCTACAACTATGATGTGGTAAGAGGTGCGTTTCTACTTCCTTTTCATTGGTGATGGCACCAACTAAAAATGTGTTCCCTTGATCAGCTTTTATTATATGGAAGCCATCTTCTATAGACTCAATTTTAATTAAATAATTCACATTTCTATAAATGATTTCCCTTTTCTCTGTAATACTAAAACCCTACCTTGTACTTGGTCCCATCTAAGACATAATGAAACCTTACTGGTGGCAAACAATCCTATTGGGTTTATTAAATGTTTAATTTTTTAGTAGACTATGGAGATCCAAATTATAGAAAGACCACTTATCTGGAAAACCCCAGGTACCAAGCATTCTGTATAACAGGTCCCATAGCTAATTAGGTATTAAACCAGTGACTAATGTTGAGTTATATTCATCTACACCATTACCAAATCTGTCAATTGTCTGAAGATTCAGAAGGGTTATTCCACCACATTTATATTAATTTGAATACTAGGTTCCTGGCTTTTTACAAAATGAATCACCATAGCAACACAAAACAGTATTTTGTACATTACTGTGACAGTTTTATGCTTAGGAAGGAAAGCCATAATGCAAAAAAGAATCTTGCACTAATGGCATCAACGTTTCATGCACAGTGAGTGCCAGATGGAACAGAAGAAGAACAGAATGTAAAAAGAGTAAAATTGTGGAAGCCTAATATCTGAGGACTGCACTGTACTAATAAACATGGAAGAGAAAACAGTTCATTACACAGGAGTAACGTTCTATTTATATTTGCTTTTCAAATGATGACATTTGTTTTGTGTGACTGGTACTCACGTAGCTTAGTTTGTAGGCAACATGTCCACTTTAGGTAGAAGGGCTTCATTGCCATACTTATCTACTAGAGAAATACAGCTGTGTTGTTTATTGCACCACAATTAAACGATTCATTTAACAAGACACAGAAAAGCTACACAAATGATCAAGGGCGTCTGACGTATATAAACAAAAGGAAACTCGATCCTGCTGTACTTTTAACAGCTGTAAGGCTTTTTTTTGTGGTTGTTTTTAAACCATATTCATTATTTATCCTAAACATAGAAAGTACATCTAGAATATTTGCAAAATAGGAGTTGTGTAAGGCCAGCGTGCAGTATCAGATTTGTATATTCAAACACAAGGTCAACCTTGCCCATCCTAATTTCAAGAGTGCTACAATTGCTCAGTACGGAAAAGGAACGCTTCAGCATGTGACACTGAGATAAATCCTCCAATTATACAGAATTTACTATTGTTGTTTCTTCCATATAACCAGCTCTTTCTCTCTTCTCCATGACGAACCTGCTGTATATACTCTTCATTATTGTGTTCCTACAGTTTTTTTACTGTACACTAACTTACAAACATGTCCCTAACTGCCTGTATGTTTTCATTTTACAATTCACAAAGGGAGACACATGTTTTCAATTTCTTGCAAATTCTCCCTGTTCTTTTTTTCCCCTTCTCTTTTTGGTTCTGCAAATGATAATAATAAATAAAATAAAGAAACAAAGCAGGACATTTGGCTATTGTTTGTTAGTTGCAAGTGATTACTGATCAGACTTAAGGAAAGAGACATTTCAAAGTCCAGCTTGCATCATGCACTTGGAACATGAGCTCATTTTTTTACAAGGGTCATTTATGTAGATACTTCATCATTAAAAGTCATTTTCATTGTATTATGATTTTCACTCATAAAACTTGCAAGCTTGTCACAGGGATTTTTGCTGGAAAGTCATGCTTAAGAAAGCAATATAAGCCAAACGAGGGGCCAGTTCCACTCATGATTTCCCCTACTTTAGTCGCCAGATGTTTTTTTTTTTATGAACAAGACCCTGTAAATAAATGCAATTCTCATAAGCGCAGATGAATATTTAAAATGTTGTTTATAGTATAAATCTTACAGTGCCTCACTTCTGGATAACTTGTTGAAATGTGTGTAACAATTAAATATATGGCATTATAAGCCCGAACGGTTCAGATATTGCCTGAGAGTATTATACAGATCTGAAGTTCCTTTTACATCCTTCGATATACTGCACATTACCCTTTGTGTAAATGTTTCTGTAAAGGTCCCCATACACGGGCACATTGTAGCTACCGATATTGGTCCCTTGGACCGATTTGGCAGCTTATCGGCCCTTGTAGGGGCAGAAACGAGGGGCCTTGCCGACCGATATCTGGCCTGAAATTGGCCAGATATCGATCGTCCAGGTTAGAAAATTCAGTCGGATCAGGGACCGCGTCGGCTCGTTGATGCAGTCCCCGAACCGACTGCCCCTTGCCGCCAATATAATTAGATCGTTTGGCCCCAGGGCCAAACGATCAAATAATTTTTTTTTTAATTACAAGCTCCCCGATATCGCTCCCCGATATCAGGTGCAGATCCGCTCACTTGGCGATCTCGCCAAGCGAGCGGATCTCAGCGTGTATGGGCACCTTAGGTCTAGGTTCTCCAGGTTTATTTGCTGCACTTACCCTACAGTAAACCAGGGGTGGAACAAGACAAAGGAGGACCTCACAGCAAGGGTATTTCCCTCATTGTTTTGGACAAAACAAATATACAGTTAAATGTAAAGCCCAACAATGCAGAATCCAAGTAAAAATGCCCTTGACTCACTGGATGAAAACATATTTTTGACACTTATAGATTGCTGGTTAGGCCTCACCTTAGTGTAGTGCAGTTTTGGGCACCTGTCCAATGAAACAATTAAAATGCAAGACTATAAAATTTGACATTGTTTTTTACATTGTGTCTAAATCCCTTCTCCTTTTAGATTGTAAGCTCCTTTGGGTAGGGCCCACTTTACCTTTTGTATTGGTTATTGGTTACTTTGTATGTAAATCTGTATTATCAATGTATACATTGTACAGCCCCGTGGAGTAAAAATAATGATAATATAAGTAACACCAATGCATATTAACAATTTCCCTTGTTAGTGATGAGCAAATAAGACCTGTTTTGCTTCACTGAAAATTTTGAGAAACTGCTGAAAATTTTGCATAGTGGTGAATATCATTCCATTTTTAAAATACTACTTTATTTTTCTGTATTGCTTTGTCGTAGATGTAAAGGGACATATTTCCAAGCCCTTAGGTATATTACTTGTGCTTTATATGCAACATTTACTAATGTGCTGCATTTTATTAACCAATAGCAATGTTTACCATATTGCTGTTTGCAATGAATGTTTTACATTCTTTACTTGCAGTACTTACTAAGTGTTTATGAATAATAGCACTAAATCAAAATGACAGTAAGCACAGTCATAACAATGAACAAACTTCAGGTCACTGTGGCACATTTTAGTACAACCCTCAAAATACAAATATAAATAGTGGAGGCTTAGACATAGATGGGAAACACTCCAATGTACTGAGGTTAAGGGGATAAAATATCGCTTTTCTTTAAGCTACTAACCCATCTGGTCATTTAAAACAGTTTTTTGGGTTCATGCCTTCCCTTGCAATCATACATTTTGAACCTCATACCATTTAACAAAGTTTCACATATATGAAAACAAGGTCATAATATTCAAACTCCTTAAGTTCTTTTAATTTTCAAGGTGTTAAATAGGAATTTACCCTTAAATTTCACATAAGCCCTCTCAACAGTTAAAAAAAAACCCCGAAGGAGAGGGTTAGAAGTTACTAGCAAACCACAACTCCAATTCCTTATGTGCTAGAGAGTTGGGGCTCTGCCTCCTCTGTAAACTCTGCAGCAGTTGGAGGTATAAGGCTTATTTACAAAGAAAGTCCAATGGGTAAGATGTCGTTTTTGAAGGCAAAGCAACATTTTTTAACACTTATATCAACTTTCCCAGCCAGAATTCTGGTGTCATTGCAGGTTGT
This sequence comes from Xenopus tropicalis, assembly GCF_000004195.4. Lineage (NCBI taxonomy): Eukaryota > Metazoa > Chordata > Amphibia > Anura > Pipidae > Xenopus > Xenopus tropicalis. The sequence continues at coordinate 128,481,036 of NC_030677.2, forward strand.
GTGTGGGGTAACTTGGAACAGTTGCAATTTAGCATCTCTTTTGAATGCAACATCCATTTGGAGTATGAAAACTTCCATTTGGAGGGGTAAATGTGTCACTTTCATTGTTGCTAGTGCCTTATTCATATGACACTAGTGATGAGTAGATTTTTTTTACCAGGCATGGATTCAGTAAGAAATTACGCATTTTGGTATCTGCAATTTTTTTTTCATAACTGTGCCAAAAATGTGCAGAGAAAATACACTATTGACTTTGATGCATTTGCTCATTGACTTCAATGCAAATTATTTTGCTGTTTGTGAATTTGTCAGTAGTTCCACAAATTTTTCGCAAAAAATAAAACAAGACGAGATTCAATCATCGCTATTTGACAGTAGTGGTTTGTTACCTTGTATGTCAGGCTGAGCCCCCTCTGGGGATTTGAAGAGATATAGGAAATTTGCTCTTTGGAGGCCCATCTTAGAAGCCATTTAGAGTGTGATTTGGGGAACTTATTTGTGTGCTAGATCATCTGGAAACTGCGGCTCACTGACTGTGACTTTAAAGGAACAGTAACACCAAAATATGATAGTGTATAAAAGTAATTACAGTAAAATGTACTGCTGCCCTGCATTGGTAAAGCTGGTTTGCCTCAGAAAGACTACTATAGTTTATATAAAAAGCTGCTGTGTAGCCATGGGGGCAGCCATTCTAAGGAGAAAAGGGACAGGCTACTTAGCAGATAACAGATAAAGCCCCATTGTATTCAGAGCTTATCTGTTATCTGCTATGTAACCTGTACCTTTTTCCTTTTTTCCAGCTTATGGGCTGCCCCCATAGCTACACAGCAACTTATTTATATCAACAAGTTAGTATATCAACATAGTAGCGTTTCTATAGAAAATACACCAGGTTTACCAGTGCAGGGCAACAGTACATTATATTTTAATTACATTAAAATAATTTAATTTTTTTTGTTGTTACTGTTCCTTTAAAGGGGACCTGTCTTCCTAAGAGATATTTCCAAATTTATTTCTGTTGTGTTTGTAAAGCAACTTAAACTTCACTTACACTATATAAATTATATAAAGCTTGTTCCCTTCGGTCTTGGAATTCACAACCACAGCAAGCTCCTAGGTGCCATTTTGTTATTAAGGGAAGTTTTGTATCATCCCTAAACCTTGCGTATGCACCAGAATGGGCAACCTGATGCACTTGCCCATGCACTGGCTACACAATTAGATGGCAAGGAGGGAGGGGGAAAGTGATTGCTGAATGGAAAGTGCCTCTATGCCTATGGCAGGTGGGGCAGGCAATATATGATTGACAGCTGGGATTTTTAAATTACTTTATAATGAGTATGGGTGTGTTAGTACAAAATGGAATTTCGTTTTTATGTTTAGTTTAAAATTACTTTTATTATACAGCTTTTTATGTCTGGGTGACAGGTCCCCTTTAATGTGAGGTAAGGGGAGCCCTAACTAAAGGCTGGGCCTCCAATGGGTGACTTTAAAAATCTGACAACCACTACTCTAGGGCAACCCTGAAATTACCACCATGTCGAGGCTGGCAGTTGTTCTATTGCACTATTACTCAAATCAGGCTATAGGCAGTGCCGGATTTCTACTGGGGGCACCCGAGGCGCCCCCATTTGGCGCCCCCTATCCCCCCGCGTGCGCAAACATGCATGCGTGAACAAACCCCCACCCCACACGCTGTGCCAACGTCAAAGTTAAAACTCCTAAACAGAGCAGTGGGGAACCTTAAAGGATCCTCATCTACCACCTGTACCTAAATAGTTCACTGTATACATTACAATATTCAGAATTATACATTAAATATACTGATTGTTGTGCATATACCAATAAAATTAACACAGGTCTGAAAGTGTTTTGCTGCAGACATAAACCACTTGTTTACTCATTCTAAATTTCCATCAATGTTTCTTCATTCTTACACATCATTCTGTCTGAGGGTGTCACAAAGCATAACTGATAAAGGCCAAACACCTACTGCAGTTATAAACATATATCATTTATGTCACTTTCTCTTTCCCTGAAGACAAGTTTTTTTCTGTACATCCACAGCTGTTGATAGCATACTGTTATTTTAAAAGCTAGTAGCTTATTTAATTCTGATATTATGAGTTGATGTTCCTCTCTCTGTAAGACCATCATTAGGTTGTCAATCATATTAGGCAGTTATAACTTTTTACTTATCTATAAATTTGTATACCTATATATATATATGCTTTTGTCACACATTACATACACATAATATTTTGTAAATACTAATTATCAAGGTTTTACACTGATTACTGTAAATTGTACTTGATATACTATTGTTCTATGCTGCCTTGCGCACTGCCTTTAAATTGCGCTGAATGGTGTTTGCTTTGCATGTTGATTGTGGTAATACATGTTGTATATTGTTGATTTTAGTTAGTAATTTTGTCTCACTGTGTACTTTGTATATAGTTGAGATGACAATAAAACTTGACTTGATAAGGCATTGGCCATTGGTTATGTTTTGTTTATGTAATGCGGAAGTGGCAGACACTACACAGTGCCGCATAAATCAAATAAGAATCAGAAAATGTCCAATGTATGGTGCTTGCAGCCAGGTACCTGACAGCCGGCGCCATAGGTTTTGTGATCTACAGCAGGTAACCTGTTTAACTATGTTAGAGATCAGCTATTTCCCTGGGGAATAGCATTGTTGTCTCAAGGGTTGAAGGTATGTGGAACATGTGACTAAAATAGAAGGTTAAATATTGTCTCTTAAGACTCACTTATGCCTAAATTCCAATGAAAAATGATATCCACTGAGGTGAGGCAAGTTTAAATCTTTCATGAATATTTCCTGTAAATAATCTAAGACTTTCATTAGACATGTGCCCATAGATTTATTACTAACCCCAATATGTAATAAATGGCATTAAGTTTGCCCAGGATTAGTTTCCCATTGCAACCAAAAAGATGTTTACTTTTAAACGGGTGACCTGCTTCCTGCTGATTGGTTGATATGGGTTACTGCACCTGGGCAAAATTAGTGTCTTTTATTACATAACCCCATAAGAATGTATATGTACTGGATCTTACTAAAGATTTTAGATTTTAGATTTTTTTTGGGCAGAATTTAGCATTTCTGCCCAATGCGGTAATCTATGCAACCAATAAGAGCTTCAGTTTTATCAACCTCCAGTTTACAGAAACTAATTCCTGAACGGTTTCTATGGTTACTGTACTGGCAGAAACGTTCAAGTAATAAATTAAACTTAGGTCCAAATTATTACACTTGATGGACCTGTGTAATTTTTCAACTTGTTGGATCAGTGCATTAACCAAGTAGCAATTAACTTAGATCAGTGAAATTAAAAAAAGGGAATTGCTTATTGGTTGAGTTGCTGCACTAGTAAGGACTACATTTCAGGATATCCTCAAATAAAGACAAACAGAATTCTTTAAAATCTCTACTGAAAAACTGAAGGCAAAGGTTGCACAGGAGATAACAGATAAGCTCTGTAGAATTCAATGGGAATCTACACATCTTATCTGCTATGTAACCTGTGCCTTTTCTTCTTTTTCCAATTTGAATGGCTGCCCCCATGGCTACACAGCAGCTTTGTTTATATAATTTATAGTTGGGTTTCTGTAGCAGACACACAACTTTCACCAGTGCAGGGCAACAGTACATAATAAATTAATTACTTTAATGCGCTTTTATTTTTTGGTGTTACTGGTGTCACCAAAAAACATGAATCGAGAAAAAGAATCAAACTTGAACGTTGATAAATCACCCCCTTAATTCCATTACTCATATATATAGAAGGGTTTTACAAATACATTTGATGAAATAGATTACCCTTATTGGTACAGTTATAAGGACTACAACACACACAATGTTGGCACAACTAGAAATTATGTACTACCTATTGCCATGGACCTCTTTCTATTATAGCCAACTGGAATGACTGGCAGTAAGGCTTGTAGGTCTTATTAAATAAGCCCAGTAACAATTATTGATTGATTATTTCTGTTTCAGTTTGAAAGAAGTTCTGATGCAGCAGATATTCCTGCTATAATATCAGCATTGCATTGTACAGGCAAAGGGCTTGATAACTAGTCCATCAACAGAAATGACAACAGCTTTGCTTCCAGCATGGGCTGGGTAATTTCCACCATGCCAGGGCATTGTAAAACTTCAATTTCTGTAAAATATTGCAAATGTTATGAACTGGTACTACAATTATAACTCCTCCTGGCAAAATGCCCTCCTCTCTGACTTTTCACCATTTTTATAAGGGAGTATGAAAAGAGTTCTGTAATATGCTACATCCAGAAAGCAGTGCAGCCTTGGTGGGGTTTAAGACGGAGCATTATGGCTCCATAAGAAATCATTATGCACTTCCCCTTCCAGTTATTCTGTATTAGAAAATAGTTTCTGGCATAAAGTGCAATGGGTATGTTTTTATCATGCTCTGCTATAAGCACTTAATGTCCACTCACTCATTTCACCACTGCAGAGATTCAGCTCCTGAATCCAGATTCTAGATGTGAGTCAGAAACTCTATTTATGCTGGATAAGGAGCATGAAAACAAAATATATATATAATGTGGAGCTCCTTTACCAGATTATTGTTGCCACTTAATGTTCTACAGACGTTTAAGTGTATGTTATTTGTCTTGCTTCTCCAGGCTCATAAAAAGAATTGCTTCTAAACGCGTAGAAATATGTCAACAACTGAAATGATGGAATCCTTTTTCCACTGGGGATGAGATCATGTGTGTGCAGCATCTGGCCAGAAATGTTGTAGCTTCATAAGATTATTTTGTTTTTATTGGCACCTTGGTAAATTAGGGAAGGTGTGATTTTTAATGCTTGAATGATTTGTTTCTATCTACACATTCACACGTGGTTACCATCATGTTTATTTTTGTTTTTGATGAGTACAATTCAAGCTGCTACTGTCTTCTGTAACCTCTTTTGTCAACACGCATATGTTTAGCCTTTCTCCTCCTGTCCTCATTGCCTTTGGGAATACCTTGGAAATGCTTGCTGAAGACAAGCCATCATCTGCTTGGAACTCGAAAGGAGGGTAAGCGATGTAGCAGATGTCAATTAGTCCCTGTAGGCCACAACTTAACCCCATGCTGAGGCGCAATCAGACTTTGAAGAAGGCCCTTGGCGAGAAAAAGGATGTTATTCAATTTGGTTCTCAATACATTCAAATCAAGCAAAGCACCATCACAGCTTTCATTTGCAGCGCCTGGAATTTTTTATGAATCTGCGTTCAGACTGATTTTATAGGGAGTTATGCTATAAAGGGTCTAACCTTTACTACACGTCTAGTCACCTATAGTATTCAACAGGTAGCAATTACTGTTTTTTAAAAATAAGCGTCTTGTAGGTTACTATGGGTTACTAGATTTTGGCAAACTTTATTATACTCCCCTACTAAACATCAAATATTTTTTTTACCACAATAACAATGGAGAATATATTATAAAAGGGGAATGTAGGTGATTTTATATTTCAGTATGTATTCACACGCACATATCCATCAAGCAGTTTTTCTCTAGATATACAGGTATGGGATCCCTTATCCAGAAACCCGTTATCCAGAAAGTTCCGAATTATGGAAAGGCCATCTCCCATAGACTCCATTATAAGCTAACAAATTCTAATTTTTAAAAATTATTCAATTTTTTCCTCTAATAATAAAACAGTGCCTTGTACTTGGTCCCAACTAAAATATAATTAATCCTTATTGGATGCAAAAAAAGTCTATTGGGTTTATTCAATATTTAAATGATTTTTAGCAGACTTAAGTTATGGAGATCCAAATTAGGGAAAGATCCCTTATCGGAAAAACCCATGTCCCTAGCATTCCGAATAACAGGCCCCATAACTGTATATTATTCAAAATAAAAGTCTTAATTTATCCTCAACGTGTGTTTGTTTTTGCCCATTTTATAACAAATTGTTGCCTCTGTAACAGATTTTAAAATATGGGAATGTACAGGAATACACAACACTGCAGTTTCACCTGATTCTTTTGGCACGTTTGCATTGAGCCATTTGCCACAGGCCACTGTGGGTACCACCTCTGGACCAGACATTAGCTCCCACAGTGGCCTGTGTCAATCGCCACAGCTCAGTTGTGCCAAAAGTATTGGGCATACGTGTCACTCTCACAAAACAACAGAAATAAGGTAACCAAACCGAGAACATATTTAGCCTATTTGCATCAAAGTGTCAATTGTGTCAGAAATTATTTGGAACTATAGGGGGGAAATGCTGTATTGAGGGTAAAAAATATGGTGATTGCATTCAGAATTGCAGTTTGTACACTGCAGAGTAGTTAGTCAATTACAACTACTGGGGAAATGCTTGAAGCACCTTAAAAGTTACAAGTCAGTTCTCATTCATCGAAGCTTGCCTCTATAAACGAAAGAAGGAAAAACAGTTAAAACAGGGTTATTGATGGCACTCACATGGTTAAATCAGTTGTGTTGCTGCTATTAGCCTGTCCTGCTTTGACTTCTATTAGTTTGCCTAGCTTTTGGACCTGCACCTCGATGTGTAACATATAAGTAATAAAAAATGCATAAATTAAATGTGAAATTCTATTTTTAATAAAATACATTTGACTTGAGACATCAATACTTATGTGGTTAAAATATGCAGACACAGCGCATGATAGATCCCCTAAAGGCTTTATAGTTCTACATGTTGGTCACACAGTAAGACATTCCCACAGGAATTATTTCTTGGCTATCATGTTTTCTGTTTATGTGTTGCTTTGTATTAGTACTCAGGGAAAGAATTTTGTTTATGTGTGCACCCATTTAAATCAAAAACAATAAGCTAAATAATTCCACGATTGTATTGGGGTGAGCGTTAATAAGAAATAATTTCACATTTGTTGAACTGTGGGGCATTTATATTGGCAAAGGTGATGTCTGACACTTTGCTCTTATAAATCCATCCTCACCCTTAGATTAACACTCCATTATATACATAATATAACTTTTGCTTTATTAATAATTATACAGTTTACAGAGACAGTTAAATAGTTTGTATCAGTCCCTGCCCTAATACAGATTACAAACTTCCTTGCTATGTGCACACAAACAAACTGCAGACCAATCAGGTTAATACCACAGTGCTTTCCATTTAATAACTAGAAACATTGTATTTTATCATTTGCAAGAGACCCATTATTTATATTATCTACTGTATATACGAGTTTAACCATTCAAAAGAGAGTTCCACAAAAAAAACTATGCTCTCATTGCAAAAAAACTGAAAAATTCTGCACCTGTGTAAATGCATTCTCCTTTCTTGTAATCTGAAATGTAAATGTATCAGTGAATAGACTTCCCAGGTTTCCATTATATATTTATACAAACTGACTACAATTGAAATCAAAAGTGTGGGCACCCCTTGCCAAGTTAAATATTTAGTTAATTTTCTAAGGGGAAAGTAGGGAATGGCGGCTGCAGGAATCGGGGAGTCAAAAAACAACAAATTTGCAACTCTGAAACACAGGAACACAGAAAATGGTAATTGTAGCACTTTAGTTTTAGTAAGATAAGAGCTTGTACCCAGCTAAGAGTTCTTTCAGTTCTCGTCATTGGGGCTTTTGCCTACTCTTCCTTGCAGATCACTTCTAATTCTGAGATCTTTTTGGGCCAGATTGTGAGGGGGATTGTGAGGAACATTCCAAACCTTCAGCATGCTTTTCTTCAAGTAGCTCAGGGGGGCTACAAGATTATTATCTTGTTGTAGAAGCCATGCCCTTTTCAGCTTCTTGGCTGACCATTTCACATTGGCATCCAGAATTTGCTGATATTTAGTGGAATCCATTGTTCCCCCTACATGTACCATGTACTCAACCCCAAAGCATAATGGATTCACCTCCAAGCTTAACAGTTAGCAAGGTGTTTTTTTATGAAATGCTGCTCCTTTGCTGATTGTGGCCAAAGAGTTTGCATACTCTTTTTTTGCATACCTCAGACACTGGCATTTGTGATGAGGCTGCAGGTAAGGCTTCTTCCTGATGATCCTGGTCCTCTGGGCGTCTTAAAGAAGAAGGAAAGGCTACCAAAGAGTTAATCTCAAGCTGCAGGCATACCTTCAGTTGTCTCACTAGTGCCAGAAGCCAAACAGGAAAAAAAAACCCTGAGCTGTGTAAAGAAAGTTCCCATAATGCATCGCTCCTGCACAGACACTACGACCAGGATTGAGGGCAGCGCATGCGCATGTCTCGGTTCAGTGCGCTGCTTGTATATGTTAGGAGGAGTGCCCAAACGGACGCGTGCCTAGACTCGGGGAGAGGGAATGTCGCAGTGTAGTGTGCTGAAGAAAAGGAAGTGGGCATACCACTTCGATAATGGCGGCGCCATTCTATACAGCGCGCTGAAACTTTAAAGTAAGTTTTATAAAGTTATCCTTGCTATAATAGATCCAAAACTATAGCATTTTTCTTTAACAATAGTAGCACTATTGAATGCTACCATTTATAGATTTTGCCTTTCCTTCTCCTTTAAGTAGAAATCTGCCATTGGTCACCCTGATAGATCACTGCTATGGTGGGTGACTAACCTCTCCAAAATGGCTTTCCAACAACAATAGGAGTCGCTGATGGAAAGCCTTTCGCTTTGTTTTCCAAAGTTGCCTGCAGGAGGAAACTTTGCATGACTTTGGGAAAACCGAAGCAATGTGATGGCCTTTCCACCAGCGACTCCTGTTGTTGCCAGGGAAAGCCATTTGTAAAGCAGTTAGTCGCCAGCAATAGATCTATCACGGGTCGACTGAGACACTCCATGGGTCCTTAGCCTTAATTTAACTTTTAGTATGTTATAGAATAGATAATTCTATGCAACTTTTCAACTGGTCTTTAGTTTATCTTTTTTTATATCTTTTTAATTATTTGCCTTCTTCTTCAGACCCTTTCCAGCTTTCAAATGGGGGTCACTGACCCTGACATCTAAAAAAACAAATGCTCTGCCAGACTACAGTTATATTGTTATCGCTACTTTTTATTACTATTATTATTTCCATTCAGGCCCCTGAGAATATTTTATTTTCTCATTTAAATTAAGGCCCGATTGCTAGGGAAATTTGGCCTCTAGCAACCAGATAGCTGCTAAAATTCCTAACTGGAGAGTTGCTGAACTAACAATTACAGATTGTTCTAGAATATCATTCTCTACATTATACTAAAAATTGATTCAAAATTAAACAACCCCTTTAAGTTGGAAATTGGAGTTGGGCAGGCCTTGCCTAATGGAGCATGCTGTATTAGAGCAAACTTGTAGTCAGCCCTTTGTTGGAGATACAACAAGGAATGGGTGCACATCCCTCTTATTTATGTTTTTACAGGTGAAAAAAAATCCACACCTCAGGATAACACACCACCATGACTTTAGTAGAGGTTAAATTACATGCTCTTCTACCCACCCTGGTTCTAAGTACAGTATATTTTAAATATAACTGAGGTGAACATTTTCCAGTTCTCTAGCTTGATTCTTTATTACAGATTACTTTCAGAGAATTACATGTGTAATTAAATGTTTCCATTAAATATAAATGGTCAGAATGTATGTTGCCTAGAATATACAATGGGAAATGTTTCTGAGACTACAAAGTCCCAATATGATTTTGGAATTCAGGAGTTGCCTAATACAGTAACTGAAAAATAAGATTTAAACGGTCCTTAAAATATTTCATCTTAATCAGAAGCACTTGATATCCATACATAACATTTTTGCTTAGTAACCAGAGTCTGGTTCAAACAATCCTCTTTAGTAAGAGACGTATCAAATGAAGTCCCGCTGGGAATTTGCCATGCATTTTATTCTGATTTTCTTGCTATCCCAGGGGATTCAGGTTGCGGATAAAATAAGCAGAAGAAGCACACAGTAAAGTGGAAAACCACAGTTGCTTGTCTATTTCTTTTTTTTTTTTCTTCAGCGTCTGCTCAGCAGTTGTCAAGCTTGGCCTCTGATCTCTTAGCGTGTGTTGTTTAACCTGCTACAGGTATGGGTAAAAGTCTGTCTTCAAAAAAAAACTCATTGGCCAGATAGAAGAATTATATGCTTCAAGATTTGTTATAATAAGTGATGAGCAATTTTTTTCGCCAGGCATGGATTCAAAGAGAATTTCCGTATTTCGCCATTGGTGAATTGTTTTGCAAAACTTCCACGAAAATGTGCAGCTAAAAGATTAGTAGTGCATCAAAAAAGTCGAATTTGGCGCGGTCGCAGCAAATTGGGCAAGATTGAGTCAAAATGGGCACGGTCGCGTCAAATTAGGCACGGGTGTGCCAAAAAAAGACCCAGGAGACAAAAAAAGATACAGGCGACAAACGCGATTCGCACATTTTCGCTGCTTCGTGAATTTTATTGTTGTTTCTCCCAAAGGCCGCCCCATTCTTCACCCCACACCGAGGACAGGATGCCCAAAAATATTTTGCAGGTTTTGTCCCCAGTGCTCCGTATGTGAGCAAAAAAGATGCAAATGCACACGTGAGCAAATTTTATTTGAGGCTAGGTGGCATGCTGCCCCTAAATTTATGCCGCCCTTGGCCTGTGAGGCGCTCCTGTGACAACTGTAAAGCCTATATCATTAGTACTATAGAGATGCTGAAACTTTAAGCTAGTGCAGTTAGTTTAATATATAAATATGGCATTTCTAGTAGTGATGAGCGAATCTGTCCCGTTGCGCTTCGCCATAAAATTAGTCAAACAACAAGAAAATTTGCAAAACAACTAAATATCCACGAAACGCAGTTATTGCTCAACTTTGACAAATTTTTCTGCTGTGAATTTGCTGCAAATCCATGCCTGCTGACAAAAATTCGCTCATCGCTAATTTCTAGCCATATTCATCTTTAGTTCTTCTTTAAAGCGATAGTTCGCCTACAGGTTAACTTTTAGATTGCTATAGAATGTCCTTTTCTTAGCAACTTTTTACTTGGTCTTAATTTTTCATTTTTATAGTTTATAATTAGCATCGCTCTTCTGCCTCTTTCTAGCTTTTAAATGGAGGACACTGACCCTGTTATCAAAAAACTATTGCTCTGTGAGGCTGCAATTGTATTGGTATTTTACTTTGTATTACTTGCCTTGTTATTTAGCTCCTCTTCATCTTCCAGTCTTTTATTCAAATCACTGCCTGATTACATGGATAAATTAGATGCTAGCAACCAGATAGCTGCTGAAATCCCAAACTGAAGAGGTGATAAAAAAAAAGTTAAATAATTAAAAAAAACATAGACCAATTTCAAATTCTCTCAGAATATCTATGTCTGCATAATACTTAATTTGTTTGGTGAACTACCTCTTTAGTTACTGATTCAGGAGGTGTCTCTAAAGCTTTTCTGCTCAGTTCTACCATTCTTGTCACCTCAAGACCTTGATTTTGTGCTATATGATTAGTATTAAGGTCATCTCTCACCATGTAAAAGGCATGAAACTATAACTTTGCTGTGATTTGAGAATTACATTTTAGTGATTCCTTAACCTCAACAAATTATGTAATCTTAATAAAGAGCATATACTTATACATAATTAATTTATATACTTATACATAATTAATAAGACTAATGGGTGTCGGCAGGAAAACAGCAGCTATGCAATTCCTCTCACTGCTCTTCAGTCACTCAAGGTTCAGGCCAGACTATGGGGCCGATTCACTAAAGGTCGATAAACAAGCACTATTTATAGCATGCGTTAAAATCGTTTCTTAATTTTTGCGACTTAACGCTCAATTCACTAAAAGTACTATTTCTATTCGCTAATTAACGCAATGCGTTAGAAATAAGGCTTAGCGGTAATGCTTTTTTTGCGCATGCGATATGCGAATGAACGCATGCGAAATGACTTCGATAAAGTGGTACTTATTTATGGCATGCTTTTTAACGCAAAAAAACATGCGATAAGCGTTTTCGATCTTTAGTGAATCGGCCCCTTTATTTTCTATTATTCTCTATCCAAAATCTCAGTCGACCAGAAACTAGGTTGATTCTAGAAAAATTGCACAACCACAGTTCAAGTAAAGAATATAAATAAATAAATAAATAAATAAAGGTTGGAAATCACAGGCAAAAACTGCCAACTTACATACAGTTAGATTAAAATGCCAACCGTAGCAGTAACCCTTAGCAACCAATAAGATGTTTGTTTTTAAACAAGTGACCAGTAAATGCCACCTGCTGATTGGTTGCTATGGGTTACTACTCCTGGGTAAACTTAGTGCCTTTTATTACATAACCCCATTAGGGTTTTATTGATATACACTATGTACCCCGCTGTCTTAGCAGTCACCTTTTTATCTAAAATCATTTTTCAGCCTTCGGGGTGGACTGCTCATAAAACAATTTTTCTAGGAGATCCAGTTATTTGGAAAGGAGTATAAAATCCTTCAAACAAAGAGAAATTTGCTACAAATTTGATTTATTGAGCTTTGTTAATGCTTTCAATTGTGATTTACCATAGTCTAAATAGAATAAATCTAGATATGAGAAACATTGAAAGAGACTGCTGAATCCATAATATTTGCATTTGGCCAAATACCGAAACCACCACAAAAAAACTGTATACACCACCAAACCAAATCAAACCCTGAAATATTTACATATTCATATCTGGGGATAAGCAAAGAGTTATTTATCAAGAGAATATGTCACCTTTAGTTAAGTGCTATAGTCACATGACATTAAGGAAATCAGAAGAATGCCAAACTGACCCTGGATTTGAGCTTTATCTTTTTTTTTCTTTTTTATAGACGCAGCTGGTGGTACATTTTTTTCCAAAAATCATTTCCAGCAATGTATACCTATAATTTCATGTTTATTTATTTGTAAATGTTATTTGCATTGTTACTATATTCTCATATAGGCACAACTAATATTATTAGTGTTATACCCCCTTTAATATATTCATGTGAAATGCCATTTATTAATGAATTAGACTGAGCCAGTGGCCTGGCAGAAAAATGGAATTAAAAAAAAAATATGCACAACCGTCTGGCTTAATTTATGTCTCTTATGTTAGAAAACAGTTGTAGTAATATCAGACAGCACAGGCTCTGAAGAAGAGAAATGGACTAATTTCCCACAAACTCTCAGTGACCTTGTAAATTATTGGTTATTTTACATGCACCATAGAATAAATGTGACCTCCATTTATCTTTGATATTATAAATTTTTCAGTGATTTAATGTACTCATTGCCTCCATTGCTGTCAAGGAAATGAAGGAATACATTTCAGTAGCACTTTACAGAATGCACTTATCCAAAGTCACAGTATTAAACATGTGATGATGGTATTCAACCCTTGCAAAATAAATCACAAAGATCCCCCAGTTATTTCACCCATGACTTCACTTTATAATTATGACAAATACTGCTGGTGTTTTCGTAACCACAAGCAAATCAGTCCCTGGTTAGTCCAGTTATTTTTGTTTTTAAATCACCCACATTACCAGAAAAGTGAAAGGACTTGTGTTAAATAGTTGCTAAACCGGCCCCTTTGAGATCTATGGATGTTGGATAGTTCATGAGTTTGTATGAATTATGGAGCCCTTTTAAATGGTCTATATTCCCATCTTTTCATGACAGTTTCCACTGTAGTATAAGTAAATTTATACTAAAACTTTCTTTTCTGTGATATGATCCTTGGCAATGAATATATATGGAAAGTGTGTCCTTGGTAAATGATATGGCAAAGGAACCGCCTCCACCTTTCTGAACTGTTATAAATTAGACTTGCTCTGCATAAAGTCTCTGACAGCACATAATCCAAGCAAGGGAGCAATTAAGCAGCTATTAATTGAAGCTAAGAAGAGAAAATTATAGCAATTCAATTAATGTGTAAAAAGAAGAAAATTTTTAATTAATTAATGGCAGTTTGCCATGCTTTTTGCACTTTGTGCCCTGTCCTGCACATATATGTGAATTGCTCCAAAACAAAGCACAGAGACCTACATTCACCTATTAATACAGAGCTGCCTGTGTTCACAAGCATTATATACTGAAGCAGTAGAACCCTTAATGAATCAGATAAAAGTGCATGTAGGACTGGCCAGACCAGGGATGACTATGACGTGGTTAGCTTGAAGTAAATTGCAATATTTTGCCAACAAACCCTGTTTTGCTTAAAGGGGATGGTATATCTTAAGAGCTAGGGATGAGGAAAATATTTTGGCAGGCATGGATTCCCTGCAAAATTCCTCATTTCAGCATTGGCGGATTTTTATTTTTTTTAAAAATTCAGCATGAAAAAAATTTGCTGAGTGAAGAAAAAGTTGCATCCAAAAACTTTTTCTGCAGTTTTGAGAGTTTTTGGTGAAACTGGACAAATTCGCTCATCACTATTGGTAGCTTAATGCACAGAATGTCTTAATGTCCTATATATACTGATAATATACCTCTTGTTGCTCCTTTGCTCTCTCCAGTGCTTCACTCTGCAACTTGCACCACCAGACCCTGGATGCAATTGCTTTTAAAATGAGCACTAAGAGGCATGCTTTTGTGGCCCTTATTAATCTTGCACTTGTGTCTGGAGTCTCAGTAAATGCCCTCCCTCAAATCTAAATAAATAAACACCACATAAATAACATTCCTTGATTACATTAATGCAATAAAATTGCTAATTCTGTCTATGATATTATAAAACAATCCCTATCTGTACACAGAAAAAATTAGAATCTATGGTTCCAGACCAATCCTTCCAGAGAACCTTGGAGTAGCAATGGATTAACTGTGATCTCAGCTGCATGATAATCAAGGAATGAAGACCTCCTAGACACTGCATGAGATAAACATATAATGCTTTATATGCTTCTACTTAATAATTGTACAGAAGCTTAAAGTTGACCATACACTGGTTGATTGTGTATATTTTCTGAACAATCAGTCCGTTGGGCAGAATGAATAAATAGTGTTCCAGAACAGCGGGAAGTCAAAAGATGCTCCTGCACTGTTACTGGCACAGTTGGCAGACAGTGGCAGGTGAAATTGTCAAACCCGAGTGATATGTATTGTATATGGATATTAATTGGGATTGGGGGGCAACATACACTTACCAATAATGTTACCGTGTTTCATATTATTGGTATGTATATGGCCAAATTTTAAAACTTTGTTTCAAATGTTATTATTTCGATGGATATGGCCAGCTTTTAAATAAAACACGTCCTTCTATGTCAAGATACTAAGATACTAAGAAAGATACTAAGAAAACCAACAGTATTCAGAATGAAATTTATCATACTCACTGTTGCCAATGAAGGAATAAGTTTGGCACACAATTTTTTATCAGAACCAAAATAAGCCAAAAGTTCCAGCACAACATAGGTGGGAAATACCTTAACAACATTTTATAAAACAGAAACTTTAGAAAGTATCCAAAATAACCCTTATTGGAGGCAAAACAATCCTGTTGGGTTTAGTTAATGTTTAAATGGTTTTTATGAAGACTTAAGATATGGAGATCCAAATTATGGAAATACCCCTTATCAGAAAATCCAGAAAACCCCAGGTCCTAAACATTCTGGATAACAGGTCCAATACCTGTATAATCACCTGCAGTACATTACATTACATACATAAAGAGATCTTCCAAATCTTTCATGAAAATGTTCAGACTTGATTTCACATAGCATGAATACTTCACATAAACATAATAATAATAATGCACTCAAACGGAAGAACTGCTCACAAATATATGTTTAAAAATTAACTTTTCAAATGTGCAAGCAAATAATATGTTGTTTTAGACATTTGGTACATCATCCATCGACCTTCTTCCTTGATAAACTTGAATACCCAAGCTTTCAATATGAAGTAGGAGAAATAGAGGCTTACAAAAATTACCATTACCTGATTGTTAATATAAAAATAAACGTAATCTCATATCTGACTCTTTTTGCATCATTCAACTGCTGTTAGCGAACTTGGCCCAATGGATGCAGCCTGTTTCTTATATCCAAGTACTTGCCCATTCTCTGTTAGAGATACACTACTGATCTAATGCTGCAACCTAGCAGGGTGGCAATTCCCCCTGTCCCGAGGGAGAGGGGGACTGAGTATTGCTGCAACAAAGCTATTTTGTTGCAAAACATGTGGCACAATGTATCATTCAGTACCTGTATTTGTTTTACAGGTTATACATCTTACACTGTCAGTCCTGACATGTTGTTGTGGTCTACCAACAAGAAAAATAGGAAAAAGTGTTATATAACCATGAGTCCTGCTGTAGAAACAGCTACAATGGATTAATAACACTGTAACATATTTTAGTATTATAATTTTTGATCCAAGCACATGGCAGTCTTTTCCAGTTTTAATAAGCCACCAGAAATGCAAAACCTTTACTGGCCAAAATTGGCCTGTTGTTGCTAATGTCAGCTGAATTCCTTTTAAAGGAGAACTAAACCCTAAAAATGAATATGGCTAGACCTGCCACATTTTGTATAATAAACTTACTGAACCAGCCTAAAGTTTCAACATCACTATTGTAGTAAGAATCCAGTCCTTTAAAGTTGTCACAGAGAGTTACAATACTGGATTCTGTTAGAAGTGTCTGTGACACTCACATGCTCAGTGTGTCTGAGCAGCAGTTGAGAAGCTGAGCTTAGGGGTCATCGGAAATTATCAAGCAAAGAAAATGATTTTTGTCATATAAGCTGATCCTAACTGGCTGATGGTTAAAATCTGATGTTAATAGCACTGGTTCCAGAGCTGCCATGCAGTAATCATCTCTGTTAATTACTAATCAGCCTTTTATTGCAACATTTATATCCTATATATACAGTATAGTGTGAGTTGATCTCTAAGCTCAGTAAGTGACAGCAGCACAGAGCATGTGCTGGGAATCAGTAGAAAAGAAGATGGGGAGCTACTGGGGCATCTCTGGAGGCACAGATCTTCCCTGCTAAATGGCTGTGGTTGCCTTGGGCTGGTACAGAAGCACGAAACATAATGTACAACATTTCTAGCCATTTCTATTTAAGCTTTAGTTCTCTTTTAAGTAAATGTCACCCTTATGCTCACTATTTCCACATCACAGACTGTATAGCCATATTCAGGATCCTCTCTACCAACTGAAGGTGATTACATTCTGTGAGCCTTGTACCTAAGGGTCAATCATTGTAAAATAAAAGTGATTGCCTTCAATTAATATTACCGCGTCCTACAGAAAGCAGAGTCTCTCACAGAGTCGGAGTCATACCTCACGCTGCCCCATGAGACTGGCAGTTGAATGAGATGGCACATCTTAGTCTTAATGATACTGAATTAGCCATCTTTAATTTCCTACAGTTGTGTGTGTGCTGTACCAAGGCACCTTGACCCACTAATGTAGAAATTAAATGGTGACTGCTGCAAATTTGTAATCTGAAGTGAAAGGAGAAATGTTCCTACATACTTATAAATATGAAAAAAGCTTTAAAACTATAACAATATAAGATGGGCCGAGGTGCAAATACATAGACAAAACTGTATTAAATTATGTTGCCTAATACTGTAACTTTCACTATGACTGAAGCAAGATATTTTTTATAACTTTTTCTTACTAGCCCTCTGATTTGGCTGTTATCTGGTTGCCAAGTTTACCAAGTTTAGTTAAGGTTGCCACCTTTTTCTTTAGGTCTTACCAGCCGATACATAGGGAGGGGACGGGCAGGGAGTCATGGCATTTTGGGGGCGGAGTTGTAACATTTCTGGGATGGGGTTGCAATGTTTCTGGGGTCTGATAGGACAGGAGGGGACTGCCATGCTTCAGATTATGTGAGTAGGCAGGGTTTGGGGGAGCAGAGAGAGGGACTTGGGGCGGTTCGGAGGAGGGCCAGGGGTGGAAGAATTAGGAATTCCAAATTTACCAGCAAGTAAATTGTATTAATGGCCCTGGCCTTGTCTGGTATTTTACTGACTAGACCAGTGAAATACCAGATAGGAAGCAAACCTAAGCTTAGTTTTTCATCAGTAAAGACAAATGCCAAGAGTCTGGTAAATTTCCAGACTGTATTGTTTTCTTTTTTTTCACTAAATCTAAAACAATGGTGAAAATATTTTTCTTGATCTCACAGTTTATCTATTTTTTGGTTATTTTCTGGTTAGATTGTATATATTACACTATTGTTTGAATTTATAAACACAACTATAAAGACTTCAAAAACCAGAAGGCATGGTGAGCTTAAACTCTCATATATTGACCTCTGCTGCACAAATATAACAATACAAATGTACAAGTATCAAATGATTTGTTCATCAACCCAGTTTAATATAACTGATAAAGATTCAGGTATATAGGACCAGCCCAGTGTGTGAGCAATAAGATTACTGAGACTGGATTATGCAGATTGGGAAGTCTGTTTTGGCTTAAAGGTCCCCATACACGGGCAGATTGTAGCTGCCGATATCGGTCCCTTGGAATTGGCCAGATATCGATCGGCCAGGTTAGAAAATCCAGTCAGATCGGGCTGAACCGACTGCCCCATTGCTGCATGTAGAATTAGATCATTTGGCCCCAGAGCCAAACGATCCGATTCGCCTACATGCCTCCCCGATATCGCCCACCCGTAGGTGGGGATATCGGGTAAGGATCCACTCGCTTGGCGACATCACCAAGCGAGCGGATCTGCCTGTGTATGGCCAGCTTTACTCCATGAAATGACCAGTGCAGGACCCTAATTAAAAGATCTTTACATCCCATGATTAATCCAATACAAAAAGCAGAGAAAGGAGTGTCTAAGCCACTGTTGAACCCTGGGTAAATGTTCTTTCTAGCCTTAGATAACCAGATTTGAAGCATTATATATAGAAGAGCTTCTGCTTTAGAATATGTGCTAATCACAGCATTGAAATGTGATTTTTGTTTGTTTTTTTTACAGCCTTGTAAATTGAGCTAAAAATACATTCACACCACTGCTAGCTGCCTCCAATTATAACTGACTCCTAGAGTTCACTGCTGGAAAGTCAATCAGTAATGCAAACACAACCTGCATTTTGAAAAGGTTGAGGTACTTTCCTCGCTAACAACTGTATATCTTGATGAATGGCCCCCATGGACGTGTCTGCTTTCTAAAGATGCTGGTAGGACAAGAAAAACAACCAGTGGAAGCAAGAAAGGTGAGGAATAGGACAGGCAGAGGTATAAATTGTACTTGTCCATCTAATCACTTTCCTTGAATTCCTTCATTGTTTTGGCAGCAGTACTTTCTGAAAAGGTTTCATTTTCTAAAGTTGTTGATAACGCTAAAATACTTTCCAGAGCTGTTAAATGATATATAACATTTAAGTACAAGAGAGGATAGAATTATGCTGACTTGCCATTTCTAATAGTGTTTTCTGCAAGTATCACAGGTGCTATGGGTCACCCTTATGCTCACTATTTCCATATGCTGGGAGAAATGGTTATTAATCATTTACTTTAAAACAAGTCTAAACAAACACCCAGTAATGTCTACTTATCTGCCGTCAGTGAACAAAAACTAATGACACGTATAAAGCGGTTATCGCATCAAAAAGTAATATGCTGTGGTCACATGATATATGTTGGCTATCAGTGTAACATAATCTGTCTCCATAGCAATTCATAACTCTTCTCGTTCCATAGATCTCTAGAACTTTTTACCCTAAAAAGATCTGTTGAATTTATTGGACTGAAAGTATGATATGTAAAAGAATAACTCTTTGGGAAAGGCAAATATTCCTTGGGACACATTTATCATTCAACAGAGCTGTTTTGAAAGGATAAAGATGGTTATTTATGAAATTGGCTGCAAGTGCTAGACTCCTAATATGTAACTTGCAAAGTCCTATGTATGTCCTTGAGTGGCAGCTTAGCTGTGGTATTAGTCACTTGTACTTAAAGGACACATATGCATAACATATGACACTGACACCAAATGAATAACCTACTCAATATAACTTATCTGCCAGTAGTCTTTAGCAACATGTCCTCTTCTACATCATAAGTACAGTGTCCCAGAAGGTGCTTGAGAAAAACTAGAAGTCTACATCTGGACTTGCAACAAAAATGGACAACTGCGGGAAAAAGGCTGAAAGATCCAATAGCAACATTTTATTTCATATCATATATCTTGTGTTCCCCTTGTCCATAAATGTACATATATTCTAATCAGCCTATATCCACCAACAATGCAGAGTCTTACGTTATTTAGCAATTATCGGCTCTGTTTGCCTGCACCAGACAGATTCAATACTTCTGGGTATATATAACTATAAGATTTTTCAAGTGCACGGGTGGATTGTCAGCCTGCCCTTAATTACCCTTCCCAAACACACAAATCACCCTCTGCCCATTATCTGTTGAAATATTTAAACCAGCGTAGTGCATAGTCTGTGAATATTGCTAATTAGTGGGGGGTTTTGTACTAAGTACTTTTTTTAAACATATATGAAAAGGTAAATAGAAATGCATCCCATTCTAAATAGAGTCAAAATCATGGTTAAGTATTTTACAAAGCACAGTTGTTTTTTTATGCAGCCACATGGTGGAGACCTCAGTTAGAAAAAGGAACCAATTATATAAATATTGTCAACATTGTATTATATTGCATTCTCGCAATTTCTCGGTATAGCTATCCCATATTATTAGTGGCAGTAAAATTTAGCTTTACATGTTTTATGTAGTATCCTATATATGGCCAGAAACTGGTTACAGCTGAATATATTTTGTATTATACAGTAAAATAAATAATAGTTATAATGCACTATAGCTATGGCTGATCTTTCTAGTAAATACTGCATATAATATTAATATAAAATAAAGCTGTATAACTGTTTGTTTTTTCAAAACAAAAGCTCAGTGAACCTATTGAGATACATAATGGTTTTACAGACCAGTCAGTATACACAAGGCCAAAAGGAAGAAACCCCTATTTAAACAGGAGGAGGTAAATTCTGAAGCATACATTAGCTGTTCCTACTTGTAGAATGCACATGCACAAACACAATGAAGTGAACTCTGCCCTTATGTATTCAACATTTAATACTTGAGAATGCAGCTTCATCAAACATGAAAATACCAAGCCTCAAAAGTCAAAAAGGGAATACAGTAATGTAATAGAATTATCAGAATACAGTATTTCTGTTGGATTAGACCTTGCATGCCAGATTTATTGAAAAGCTGTTATTTATCTTGCTGGCTAAACCAGCACCTTTTCCCTATTCAAAGCTTTTATCCACTAGATACTTAGATAGTAATAGTATCATTTGCGTTTATCTTTCAGCTAAGCTACTTACCATTATCCTTGATATTTTCATGCTATGTCTGCTCTTTCAGTCAATTCTATGTCTAAGTAAAACTAAAATTTCAATAGACCATAGTTGCACTAACAAAGGTCTAGGTGACACTTTTTAAAAGCCTTTCCAACATATAAGTACTGTCTAACATCCAACTTACTTTTGTACAAAACTTTGTTTCACTTGATTTGTCTCTCATAAAACTATGTTGATTACTGCCAATCATATTATAATCCAATATATACAGTAATATCTGCATCAAGAAATAAATATGTTTTACCGATAGCTATTGAGAACTGATTTTCCCTGCTGCCCACTGCACTTATAGCCACATTACAGAAGAGTGGAAGGGCAGCGGGTTGTGGAGCAGGAGGGATCGTTGACAAACTCAAGAATGTCAAGAATTTGGGGTGGGCAGGCACAAGAGGTACATACCTAGCACCCTAGGCACATGACTCTTCTGCTAAGCTCTAGTTCCGGCCCTGGGCTTATGTCAAGATTCCTTGCATAATTCATTCCTATTTTTTTCATTTGAGTGCAATATCATTGAACTATTTTCACTGCCAACTGCAAACTCCATATTAGTGAGGCGTTTTTTGCTTCAGTTGCTTATTACTGAAGGCTTTATTCCCCACATACTCAGTGTACTTAATGCTCAGCTGAATGCAGGCAGTGCAGTATTCATTGGGGCAGCCACAGGTCTATGCTTTGATTAGGTCTCTGTGTTCCATTCCAGCAATTCAGAGAGAGTGGAAGGCAAGTGCAGTGTTCAAAAATAATTGTGAATTGTGCCCTTTTTTGCACTTTACATTTTGGAAATCCCTGTAATTGAAATTCTTTTAAAAATTTGGTGTGCGTGTGTGTAATGTATGTGTACAGAAAAGCTAAAAAAAAAACCTGACATACCAAGAGCATACACAAGAATAAAATCATGTGGCACAGGCAGACTTAAGCCGGCCATACACGCACCGATAATATCATACGAAACCTTGTTTTGTAGGATATTCGGTGCTTGTATTGCTGTTCGAAGAGGCGACCGATATTGCGAAAGGCTGCGGATATCAGTCGACTCATCGATCGGCCAGGTTAAAAGATTTTGATCGGGCACCATTGAAGGTGCCCAAACAAAATCTACGTTCAGGGCTGAATCAGCAGAAGGGGGTAGAACTTCTATTGTTTCTACCTCCATAGCCCTGAACGTCAGTGGAGAGTGGGAAAGATCAAAATTGCTACGTGTATGGCCAGCTTTACTGTAAGTTTGATGTATAAGTGGATAGAGAGAAGAAGAATCTTTCATGTTATTCAGTTTAGTTGCTGATTTCTTATCAGACCAGCAGGCTTTGCCATTTAAAGCACTAATTACATTCAGCAAAAGCCTGTGATATTTTGACACAGTGACAAAAATAGAAGAAAGCTTGCCAATCACAGGACCCTTTCTCATTGCAAGTAGATATCCACACTCTTGTAGAGATCAAGTTATTTGCCTGTTCTCTTCTCTTGTTTGCATTGCTCTTTCACCACGCCAAGAACAAAACAACTTTTTTTTTTATTTTCTGTTTTACTGTTGGTTTAAGAAGTATTCTACAAAACCAAATACCAGAGCAAATGATGTAAACTCATTTTCTGACAGGTTTCTGCTTCATTGCAAGCCAGTAAAATGCAACGTAAAGGGACCTGACATTTTATGAGGTACTTTTACTTAACTCTGAGAAATATGAGTGATGTTTATGAAACTTTTTATCAGTTTCATCCACTGGAAAGGTGCTCTGCCTGCATCTCACTGTAACCGATTTAATGCCAGAAAGGCTTTGCTGTACAGTGCAGCCAACTAGAATAGAGGTATTCGATATATATATACGTTATGCTCCAAATTTCCCAGAAGTGTTTAGTAATCACATGCAGGGATTCTGTGGGAACATGGGCACACTTTACTCTTCTCCGCCAACCCACACCGGTCATTCTGGCATAAAACAAAGTTATATTAATCTAATGTCTGATTGGTTATTATGGGTGACCGAACCAGGCATGTGCCCCACATATATGAATAAGGCAATAAATCCAGCTCAGTTGTAGTCAGTTAATCAATATATAAATTGGGTTGCTAATGTCAATAATAGGTACATAACATGAAAATCTCTGTTTCAGACTGACAGTTATATTTTTATATATTTTCTTTCTATAGTGCTGTTTTAACATCTACTTTCCCACACTGCAGGAATGTCACAATAGCTGCTTGCTGTGTACATAATAAGCTCCATGACTGACAATGAAGCACATAGAATTCCCATGATGTGTAACGGGCTACTTTTCTATCCATCTCGAGGGTGAATTAGTATATAGAAAATATTGCTTATATAGTACCCTGTATTCTGTACACCTGCTTAAATCCGAGGGTGATGAGGGAAAACAACTCAAAAGAGGAACAGACAGAAAGGCAAAAAAGGCCCATTAAGTTACATGATTGAGTGTGCAATCCACCATGTTTTTTCCCACAATCCAGCACCTTTTCCCAAAAATTCATTGAGGTTGTTGCAACTGCTAAAATAACACACAATGGGGGTCATTCATAAAGTTTGTGCAGCGCATATTTTATTCAAATATGGTTGTTTTGCGCATATTCCCATAAACAGTCGAATTTTACACTGCTGTGCCCATCTTTCCTATTTTTGCAAATCGTTGTGAAATGCGCATTTCGCATTAAAAATTTGCAAATGGCTAGTAAATGAGCTTTAGGATTTGTGAGCATGCCAACTGCGCATGTTTGTATAGCGCCAATTTTCACTTTAAGAATATAAATTCACAATTTGAGAAATACATTGTGAATAGAGTATGTGAATAAATAGTCCCAATTTGCGATTATGCCATATTAAAAAACTCTTAAGTACAATTGCACTGTGAATAAAAAAATTCACAATTATATTTGCACATTAAATGCAATCTTGTCCAGCTTTATAATTATAACCATGGGCAGGGCAAATATGTTCACATATTGTGCATTTCTATGAATGGAGTGCAAGTTGCAGCTACCATTTTCAGAGTAGGAATTGTATCATTTCCAGCCTGCTCATCAAAACTGAAATGAGCATCTGATTCACTGGGTACAAGTCAACTGACCCAACCCACTGGGAAAACACTGGAATTACTGCCACATCCAAGGTGGCAGTACCTTCATGTTTTACTAGTGCCAGTAGGCAGAAATATCCTGTGTGGGACTTAAGGGCCTGCACTAGTGTTAGGCAGAAAGAAGGGGTATGTGTCTAGAGCCCCCCAGCATTCCACTCTAGGCTGAGACATGCTCATTCATGGGAGCGGGGTAGCCACCCAGGTTGCCTAGGTTGCCAAGCCAGCTTTCCTTCCTTTTTGGTTTGATTTAAAAAAGGGGGTAGTGAGGGGGGGGAGAAGACAAAAAGGTACAGGCTGTGATGTAAAAATTGAGGGCTGATTACAATGAGATCAGAGAAGGGAAAAAGTAAGATTGGGGTAGACTAGGGTCTTGAGTGGGTGGGCCAGGGGCAAAACCTAAGGGTATTACAAATTTACCAGCAACTACATTTCCCATGAATTTGTAATACCGCCCCAGCCTTGGCAGGTAAAATGGCAGCTAGGCACAACCCTACACCCAGCCCTCCCATTCCTATTTGCAGCTGTATTTCTTTAAGTTCACTAAACTAATTAAAAAAGAAAAAAAGTATTCCTTTGATTTAGATTATAATATTTTTGCTATCATGCACAAAAGGAGTAACAGTCTGGGTATGGCATCAGCCTAATTGTATAATGGATTTATCATATAAAAACTAAATTTGTGACAAGAAGGGATAATTCCT
The DNA here is from genome assembly GCF_000004195.4 of Xenopus tropicalis. Lineage (NCBI taxonomy): Eukaryota > Metazoa > Chordata > Amphibia > Anura > Pipidae > Xenopus > Xenopus tropicalis. The sequence continues at coordinate 128,506,120 of NC_030677.2, forward strand.
AGTTATTGGTATAAGAGAGTTATCATATGGAACCATGAGCATATTTACTGAAGTGGGATTTTTCTCCTTATCTTGCCAAAGTCCCCACCAATACGCAAGTCGTATTTTTTCAGCAACACTGCATATTAATGCTATTTATTGTGCAATATTCTTTAAGCATTTATTATATAGGAAACCCAATACCCAGAATGCTCCCACTGGGTTCATTTCAATCAAATACAGGTATAGGACCCATTATCCAGAATGCTTGGGACCTGGGGTTTTCTGAATAGGAAGTCTATTAAAAAAAATTATTTAAACAGTAATTAAACCCAATAGGATTGTGTTGGCTCTAATAAGGGTTAATTATATCTTAGTTGGGATCAAGTACATGGTACTGTTTTATTTTTACAAAGAAAAAGGAAACCAGAGAAAAATGTGAATTATTTGAATAAAATGGAGTGTATGGGAGATGGCCTTTCCGTATTTTGGAACTTTCTGGATAATGGGTTTCTGGATAAGGGGTCCTAATACCTGTAAATCTTTTATTTAATGATTTTACTTTTCTCTGTAACAATAAAACAGTACCTTGTACTTGATGGTAACTAAAATGCATGAATTCACGTTGCTGGCAAAACAGTCCTATTGGATTTCTTTTCATCTATAAATGTTAGTAGATCTAAATGATAATTCAAATTACAGAAAGGTCCGTTATCTGGAAAAGGCCCTTATCCAGAAAACAGGTCCAATACCATATAGTTTATTCAAAGCAAAAAAAATGATGATCACAGTTTCTCTATTTATTGATTTTTATTTTTATTTTTTTTCATCTTTATCTCTTTCTTTCAGCCCATTATTTTGTAATGGGCTGCAAAAATATATGCACTACATAAATATTACAGTAATAAAATTTTAATAATAAAGCTCTTCTTTATGCTTTAGAATGTTCCCACCTTGGAGGCTGCCCAAATAGACCCATATCCTCTTTTGCCTAATGGTTGCCACATTTGAAAGGCAGTTTTCACATGTGCAGAGCAGTAATGGGATTAGCATGCTGGAATACGTAACCTCATTGCACCAAATGTACTTGCTGGCAGGTGAATCAATCACAGAGAAATACAGCGAGACACCAAGGAATTGTGTAGGAACTCGCACTACATAAAGTTTTGGATAAATTTTAAGAATGAAATAAACAACTGGAAATATGTTATTACAAATGTTATTCATTTTATAGTGAAAGCCACAGAACATACAAAGAAAAAAAATACATTATTGTGCTATATTGTACAGCGCACTGCCAATACTTACACCACCTGCTATGTTGACACTGGAGTTTAGTTCTCTGGAGCCCAGTCCTGAGTAATATTTCTGTTCAGCAAATATGAAGTCAATTTAAAAGAGGTTCAGCACAGTGATCTAACCACTTCATCTCAAATGAAGGAATGTTATTACCTGTAAGTGATGTATGCACACTTACATATATCCATATGTTGGTAAATGGCATCTCAGCGCAATAGTCAGTGTTGGGGAGCTAGAAATCAACTATATATATATATATATATATTAAACTGGCACACCCTGTATAAAAAAATTGTGACTTTTATTTTTAACACATTATACAAGAATCCTATATGCTGGTCCTTTCTCAAGGATGTGTATATATTAGTGATGTGTGGGCCAGCTCGATACCCACGGGAGAAGTCGGGTTGTGTAGGGTTATGGTTGGGAGCAGGCAGGTTAGGGTCCGGTCCGGCACATCACTTATATATATATAATACACAAAAGCCATGAATATCCTGTACATTGTTTACTAAACTGTGCTTAGTGATGTCATTAGTTATAATCGATGCTTAGTGTAATATCTGTCACATGACTTACTAAAACTTGTATTTTGTAATAAATAATGTACCCCGTATTGTAAAATATAAGGATATTAGAAGCCTTCAGCTTCATGTCTTTTTATGGTCATTTAACTCTTCTGTGACCTATTATATTCTTATATTTTCCAGTAGGGGGTATAAATACACTTCAGAAGTATACTACCCACATCATACACTTAATAGTGTATAATAATAGGATTTTTGCATTCCTACACATCCCCTTTTAATTTTGCCTTGAGCCTAACTTGGTCATACTTGGCTCAGTTTACCACTCATTGCATCTACCGCTTTAAATTGCTGAGAAGGGTTTAACAATAACATTGTTAAACAAATGGGCAATGTGCAGTGCGAACGTGACACAGCGCTTGCCAGCAGCTTAAATCAAAAAGGTTTCACAGCGGGAGATGTAAGGATTTTCCAAAGCACACAAACACAGATATAGGCTTTATATTTTTAAATATAAAAGATTAATATTGTTGTACTGTACACAGATTGGCAAACATTGTTTACCTTGAAACCAGAGTTAATTTCCTGGTTGAATGTGAATGAAAATATACAGTAGATTAGAACACGGCTGAAATGTTTTCAGAGGAAATCTTATTATGTTTATATCATAGAATTAACACGGAAAGATAATACTCAGAAGTTTTTAATTAAAATTCTCAATAGTATTCAATTAGTACTTAATACATAGACAGATACTGGTTTATTATTGGTCCAAATGGAAGAGTGGTCACATTCTAGTGCTGTCAGCTGTATTGTATAGCAAGATTTGTCCCACTGTGTGGAACTCTGAGAAATATTGCTGCATTGTGGGTAAAAAACTGTGGTTTATGATCCCTGAATAACCATGGGGTATCAGCCCTGTCATAATCAGTGCTATGTTCTCACCAGGTAGCCCCACTATCATAACTGGACCTGGGTATTGAAATCTGACTAGTAATGCTGCCAATATGTACAAGAACCAGTGACTTGATTGTATATAGCCCAGGATTCAGTAGTGAAAACTGAGTTGACTGGCCAGATTTTTTTAAGTCAATTTGCTTGGAATATATATACAAATATATGCAAGTATATCACTTTTGTTCTTTGCAACGTTGGAACATATTTACCTACAAACTGCACTACTAAACATGAGTGCTGGTATTTATATATATATGTATATATACTGTATATATATATATATATACCTTTCTCTTCTTATTGGGTTTTATTAATAATGGATACTGATAATGGGTGATTGCTTTTAAATAGAATAGCTGGAAACACCAAAATAACCCAAATGAACGCCCATTCCACTATGGACTAGAAGTGCATTCAGACTGATGCAGCTCCATAAAGACTAAGTAGAAATTCCCAAGTTGCAAGAACAGAGTTCTACTATTTCATGTAACTTGAAATCCAGAGTAGTAAATGATAAAGCAATGAACCAGAATATTTGATCCTTTGTTTCTTTCAGTTAGCAGATTTATTTGATGAATTTAACCTCACTTTCAGCTCAGCTGGATATTTTGTGACACTTTCTAAGCTTAGTTGAAGTTTATAAGGAAAAATAAATGGTTTTTCCAGTCTTGACCAGAAGATATTCTTGTGATAAAGACCAAAATGTCTTTGTTGTTCTACTGCATGAATTTCGCTCAAATTATGTTTTCCTATTACTTTAATTACAGTATTCTTCTGTTGCTAAATTATATGCACCTGCAATAAAAATAATGTATTTAAGACAACAGCTAAAAATAGTCTGCAATATTTGGGTATATTTTGTGTCTCTTTGTTGCTCAAAAAAGTTAAAAAGTAGACACAAAAACATAGCAGAGTCCATAACAAAAATTCTGCTGGTAGGCCCCAACAACAAACCCCTGTCCCAACCCAAAGAATTTGGGCCAGTACTGCCCTAGCAATAGGGCTTTTTCTAGACAATGTTATCACTTTTGTTGTTATAAAGCAACCCTTTTGGCAAATTGTGCAATCAAGAAAAACTATTTTGCATACATTTTAATGCTTTTTAATTGCATTTGAAAATAAGCTCTAGTAATTTGCACACCAAGCAAGAGGGAAGGCACGCAAGCAAGACAGAGTCTTATGATGCCCCTAGCATTAGTACACAAGCTCTTAATGCAAAGATTCATGCAAAAATGTACTCCTCCAGGCTAAGAGAACCTGCATTCTAGTTGGGGGTCACTTTGTGAAGAAAATCCCATCACAGAGCAAAAATGCCCACCTGAGTGGGAATTCCCAGTGTGTGCAGCCATGTTGGGGCACATATATGTGCATAGTGAGTGAGTGCTCCAGCTTGCTCATAATGCAAATGTGTGCGATGTAAGATGGCCTGGCGTGTCCCTTTATCCTACATCATATGCATTTGCAAAATAAGAGAGCTGGGGCACTCATCCATAATGTGCATGCATGTGCTCCTAAATGGCATGGGGTTTTCTTCACAACATACTGTTGTTCCCTGCAACCAGAATGTGGCCTCTATTAGCCTGCACCTCAGGTGGGGGAAACAGTATTTACATGATAGGAGCCCTCTCTTCTCTCTTCCTCTACTAAAAACAGAAACATCTGTACTGACTGAAATTGTAACTCACTTTGCCATTGATTTTACACTGTTGAAAATATAATATGTTTTATTAATGGATAAATAGTTTTATGGCATTTGGCTTCTCTACATTGTAGGTGCACCCTAGAACGGATGGTGACATACAGTGCAAAGATGTAAAGCCTTCAAATACCTGTGGATCCTGGAAGCTACAGTTTAACAGGGTGACATGGCATATCTGTGGTGCACTATTCATTCTATCTCAAGAATTCACTGTAGAGACAGATACATCATCTCAGCCTGCAGAAATCTGTCAACAGGAGCATATAATAAAATAAAAGACTTAACATAGAAAGGTATAGAGGATGATCAGAGACCTCCATTTACATATTTATAGTTAAATGTCAGATGGAAAGCAATAGCTTAAATTAAGTGGCATTTAATAGTTTGCTGCCACTCCTTGCAGAGCCTTTTGCATAGCACAGGTCATTGCTGGCTTTAGTGCTGCTGTTTACACAGTACTACAATATGAAGAAATGTCAATAAATGAATTTGTGAATTCACAATATGCTCCCTGTGACATGCTGTATACACAGAACATGTCAGTAACAGGCTAAATAGGTTTGCTTGAATAAACACTTATAACAAGTCAAGGCAGCATGCATGTAAAAGTGAAGAAAAATGATACATTTTCCTTTCGAGTTAAGCCATTCCTTTAAGACGGAGCAGATAAAACTGATGACCTCACAGTCACATAAAGATAAATTATAGTGAAATACAAATCCTTTACTTACAGGTGCCTCCAAGGTCGACGTCAATTGTGACTGCAAAGATTCTTCGTCTCAATCATTTCTATACTGTTTTCTAAGACTTATGGAGCCTTTAGGCACACATTCACTACACTATACAGTCCTATTCTAGGCAGACTAACACAAAAGCAGTGCATTCCTGGGGTACGTTGCTGACCAACTGCCAGGGAACAAATAACTACATTAGCTGGAAATATAGACACAACCGTCTGTGTCTCTCTCTGTAACTATTATAAATGCACACTATGGACACATGGAATTTTAATTTCTATCTGGTTGCTAGAGTAATTAAGCCCAGGTAGCAGGCTGTAAAAAAGAATATAATATCAGTAGGAGAAAACCAAATAAGAAGTATATGCAATATAAAATATGGATGATAATGCAAGTGAACCCACACAGAAAATCTGTTTTAATGGTTCCAGGGTCAGTGACCCCAACAACCAAACCACATTTTCAGTTACAAGCTGGAAACAAGCAGAATAGGAAAGGTAAGATAAAGATACTTAGCATAGGTCCATCTGTATCATACTAAAATTAAAATAAAAGTGAACATACCCCTTAACAGGCCTTGGGGGGAGGGTAATGTAACGAAAGCTGTAAAATTTGCACCAGATGTTGTATACTCCAAACAAACAATTATATTATCTCCTGTATCAAAGCAAACGTCTGATTGGTTGCTAAGATATAGTATACCAATTACAAGTATGGGATCCATTATCTGGAAACCCGTTATCCAGAAAGTTCAGAATTAGTCCATTATAAGCAAATAATTCAAATTTTTAAAAATGATTTCCTTTGTTCTGTAATAATAAAACAGTGCCTTGTACTTGATCCCAACTAAGATACAATTAATCCTTATTGGATGCAAAACACTGCTACAGGGTTTATTTAATGTGTAAATAATCTTTTATTAGACTTAAGAGATGGAGATCCAAATTACGGAAAGATCCCTTATCCAGAAAACCCCAGGTCCCAAGCATTCTGGATAAGGGGTCTCATATCTGTACTAACTACAATGTAGCCTTTTCCCCATACCCTGCAATTATAATACAGGTATACGACCTGTTATCCAGAATGCTCGGGGCTAAGGGTATTCCGGATAAGGGGTCTTTCCGTAATTTGGATCATAGCTTATGTCTACTAAGAAATTAATAAAATATTTATTAAACCCAATAGGATTATTTTACATCCAGTAAAGATGTATTATATCTTAGTTGGGATCAAATACAAAGCACTGTTTTATTTTTACAGAGAAAAAGGAAATCGGTTTTAAAAATCTGAATTATTTGATTAAAATGGGGTATATGCAAGACAGGCTTTCTGTAACCCAGAGCTTTCTGGATACCAGGTTTCGGGATAAGAGATCCCATACCTGTACAAGTATACATTTCTGTTTCTGTGTTTACATTTTAAATGCTAATAGCAGGTAATTAAACAGAGAGCGGAAGATCAAATAAGAGAAATCAAAGCTGCTGAACCTTTAAAACTTTAAAATGTATAATTGTATGAAAGGGAAAGGATGTGTAATTTTCCTTGTTCATAATACACAGGCCAGATGCACCAGGGGGGAAACAAGATGCTAGAGAGCTGTGCTTAGGGCAGGTGTTAAGCATAGGGCTCCATGGCACCTGTGCCTCCCATCTGACTATTAATCTAGTGCAGGTGCATAGCACAGATTATTGAAAATTTGATCTTGGATTTGGTACCCGTGTTTAACCAAATGTTTTGTGGAAGGTTTAGTGTTCATATAAATGTTAAAATGGTAAAATCAATGCATCCCCCTGTAAATATTCACTGAATCTGATGCTTCATAAACCTGCACCAAGCTCATTCTGGCTTCCATCTAATGTCCCCAGCTGTAATAATGCATAATGTTATGTAGCAATGTGACAATTTTCTACAGGAAAAGCTTCAAGTGCCAGTGAAGGGAGACCTCTCTGTGAAGTTATGTCAACTAAATGGCTCTACTTAGAGCTATTGAGCTGACATAATTTCACAACTGGAAAATCCTTTCATTTCATTCCTGTAGTGGGGTGCACAAGCAGATGAAGCACTACATTAGGTTTTTATATTTAGGTGAAAAATTCTGTATGAGAAATACATTCAGTTGCGGCTTCATTGCCATTGAGTTTTCCTTACTGGGAATTGAAAAATCATGGAAACATACCCAGAAACAAGGGTTATGGAAAGGGTTAAGATGCAATTAGTCCAATATGGAGAAAACAAGCAGTAAAGCAAATACAGATGGATAGCCTGCCTGGTTAGAACTGTGACTCATATCTCCCACTGCAGGATAGGATTACTGCTCCGACGGCAGCCACATTTGGACTTGTGCACAAAGATATTTTATACTAACTAGCTTTTTCCTTCAGCTACTTTATGGCCCCAATACAGGCTGGGCTATCAACAGAAATCCAGCTGAATGTCTGGCACCCAAGACAATTGGGGCCATTAGAATTACCCTAAACAGTAATACATTTTTATAATTACAGCCCCCCCAAAATAATAGGGTAAAGCTAGAGTGCAATGCCCATACGTACTTACTAGGTATGGGGTTTTCTGCAGTTAAAGCCCAGTTATTTAGCTGGGTAGAAGGTGCAGCCACGTAGGGCCCCAGAACCTAAACACACTGGAGTGTAAAGTAGACCCCACACAATCATGCATGCAGAGACTGAGGAATATAGGAAAACAGAAAAAAATTAAATTAGGAACATGTATTTTTTAGGACTTTTGTCTCAGAAAATAAAACACATGGTGATTCTACCCACCAAAATACAACAAATGTTTTGACTAGAGCAAATTTTATTGGGAAAGCTTTAGCCAAAGAAATGTGATCAACCATCATATATCTCTTCCTAGTATAGTCAGTGGGATAAGACACTAGTGTGACAAGCATGTACAGTATATGGACACAGCCTGAAATCAGACAGCTAAAATTTTTGGTTATAATCACTTCCACTTCCATGCCATCCCACATAATACTAGAAAAAATTAGCATCAATAATTCTCCAGTTAGACGTTTTCCAAGACAATAACTAAAAAGAAGGGTATGGGCTTATCTTCAGTGGCATGTAGCTGCTAGGTGTCCAACAAAAGGTAAGAGTTAGCTGTGTGCAATGTGCATGAAATGAGCCTGGCCAGTCTGTATATCACTATTTCAAAAGTCATGTTCCTAAAGCTCTCTTTTTAATTGTATTGGCACACAGGATTTTTGAGTTTGCCCTCCATTCTTTAGTATGGGAATTGCTTGAAAGCACTGGTGCCATTCCCTGACTGGCAATTATCTCTCCAAAAAAAGCACCAGTGAGTGTTTTTCAGCGATAATCATCTTTAATGAAGTGCACCAGTTTTCCACATAAGGGCTCATACAACCTCACAAACAAATGGTAAGCTATAGTACCTCCTTATTCAAAGCAGAGAAACCGTTCTCTACTACCTACCTACACCTGCATCATTTTACCAGGGGCAGATTTATATACTGCACCTTGGATTTATATTGTTTTGCCATGCCATGGGGGCATCAGAAAAGCATAGTCCAGTAGTTAAAGTGTCCTCTCCTACAATATATTTAAAAGTTAAAAGTACTCTAGCTTATGTCATTTCAACACTACAGCAGATCAGCATTTGACAAATATACACATAACTATATAGGGAATGTAATTTTTGACAGGCAAGTTTAGCAGCAACAAAAAAATCCTTTTTAAATGTCATAGTGTTTAGATAAGAAACTTGTCTTTTAACACTTAGCTGGGAGACAAATAAAAAAATACTTGACGTATAGTTTCCAAGACAAATATAAAGGAGAGAATTTAAGCCTTTTCACTGTCTTAATCCACAGACACTCAAGGGATATTCGATACCTATATTCACATGATTTGTACTCTTCTGCAAAATGCGTGCTGATGTCCAAATCTCATAATACTAACAGAGGAAGGCATGACACCTGCAAATAGAGCCATTCGAGCTCTGTACAACGGCACTTAAAAGAGAAACAAAACTCTGTTTTTTACATTTTTGCACAAACTACTATGTTAATGCATTTTGGCACTTTTGTTTATGGTTGCCACTTGTGTTAAACTGCTTTCTCTTGGACAATCAGTAATGAGTAGCTATAAACCCATAGTTGTGTATACAAACTTAATTTTAATCAAACTGTTCAAAAGGGTTGGTTAAAGGGAGATTAAGTATATTGGTGTAGATAGTTTTTGGGTACAAAAGCGGTAAATAGATTTTTTTTTTGCCGATCACTCCCCCCAGTCCCATCAGGCCATACTCCTGATGAATAGGCATGCTCACTACCGCCAGCTTTTTGTGCTGATAAACAAAGCAAGAGGACCATGGGGGTGATAAGGACTCTATCCAGTATCCCTACAAATGCAACATTAAAACTTCTAGTTAAATTAGCAGGCATGAGGTAGGAGAATAATCAATGTGAAAAAAGTTTGTACCAGTCCACTAAAGTGACACAATATCCTCATGCCAGGAACATGGAAATACTGATTTAACAATATTATCTCTCTTTATGGCCTACCAGAAATCTAGGGAGCTGTCCCTGCTACAGAAAATGCCAATAATACTGTAGACCTGCGTCTGTCTCTGTCTTCTGTGACACCATGCCACACTCCTAGGCCCCCAGGCTACAGCCATGCTAGCCCTAAATTAGTAGAAGAAAAGTACCTCATTCATTTATGATAAGATGACTACCAATTCAACTTGGTGATATTTGTAAAAAATGGAGATAAAAATTGCAATCACAATATTTTTACCAGTTTTGAAAATGTTATTTAATAAATGTTTATTTTTGACTAATTTTTTTTATGACTTTCTAAAAATTGTGGTAGATGAAAAAAATTCATAATAAGACAAGACACACCACTCAAGTGCAACTTTGTACGAGTAACAGACTCTGTACTTAAAGAAGAAAAAAATTTGAAATCACTGGGGGTGCCTAATATTTGACCCTCTTCTTCCATTCTTTGTTCTTCAATGGCCCTGGGCCAGCACATGCGTTTAAAAGGCCAGCTTATTGCATAAAGTTTGGCTTTCCACTCTATTGCACATGTGCATCTGGCATGTAGGAGAAAAAAACAGAACAAAAATGGCTTCATAGTGCTCACTGAAAAGTTCCCTGGGCCAGTGGTCCTATTAGTAGAAAACTGCACTGGCCTGGTGTACTTTTTAGCAAGCACCATGGAATCAGGTAAGTGATTATAATCAGTGGGGGTGCCTAACATTTGGCACCTCTGATGTGATTCTCCTTTAATGAAGTCTTTACTTACCTCTAAATTAGTGTTTCACAAACTGCAAAGCTGCCTCCCCTGAAGGGGCTTGGAGCAGTGGCAAAGAAGAATTCAACTTGAATGCTAGCTAGAGTAAGATCTACGGAGAGAGCCTATTTGATTTTTTAGGTACACCTTAAAGCTCAGCTGGAAGGTCAATTAGGGTGAGATTTTGGAGAAAAGCTTATTTGATTTCCTAGATATTCTTGATACTTTGTTTGAATGACTGATTCATGATGTTTTCCTGCATCTGCAACCTTGTTATCAGATAAGAGGGGCCCGTGCCCAAAGTTTGCAGGTTCATTGCATCTCCCTATGTCATTTTTTTAATGTGATTTTAACGAGTGGCATTAGAATACCAGATTATGGGTCACAACTAAGGATTTTAAGGACAGTGCATTGGATTTTTCTGTAAGGTCAATTGCACAGGAACACAGGAGTTGACTGAATCTCACAGAACTGCCTGTACCCATAGGAGCACATTTTTACCACAAATAAAATTGTACATGCATTCCTGTGGGTATAACCCCTATAAAGAAGACTTGGATCAGTTAACGCCTACATTACGATGTAGTGGAACACAACAAAATCTACCACATGGGAGTGCAGTTACCCAGTAGCCCCAAGAGACAACAGTGCAGTGGGATAGCCTGGCTGTATCTTCAGCTTTTTTTCCACAAAGTCTTATTTTTTACTGATTGTTTTTTTTTTTTTTTTTTTTTTTAAATAAACATAAAAATATGTTCCCTACACATGATGCAGAATATCCACAAATACAGTGAATGCTAGGAGCTTGTTCTACCTCAAAATGAAAACCTGCTTCAGTTTCAGAATTCTTTATAGACTGTAACATAGTTTTTTGGGAAATGACCCAAAAGAAAAGACCAATAATATTATTTTAATAAACACTTGTGGCATTTATTGACAGTGCCCTACAAAGGTAAGAACATATAAACAATATTAATCAAATACATTCTGGAAAGTATGGAGTGCCAGATTCCAACCAAGAGATTTACATAATCCATACATGTATCAGGGTAAGTATACTGGTATTCTGGGTTTTACAAAAACATGTTTTGCCCATATTATTTTGATAATTGTTTCCATATAGGCATTATATAAATGAGTGAATATGTTATGGCAGGTGTTAAACTGCCACACACTATCTTAATACCTCATTGACTTTTTATTACACCTCACATAGCTTTCAGAAAGCCTTCCAATTTCTCTGCAACTTGTCCAACTTAAACCAAATGCTTCCAACATTCCTATGCTCAACAGTAAAAGCAGGAATGATTATTATCTCAACTTTACTGGATTCCATTGTTGTGTTCGAATAACAAAAGGTATTTGGTACAAAGCAAATGTGCTATTTTTATGACCTACTTGCTTTTCATGTGGCACAAGGCTGTTGCTAGGGCCTGGTTTATGTACTTAGCATTAAACCTTTTCTTGTACAACTCTCATAAAAAATGATAAGCTTGTGAGTAAAAATCTATGAAATCTCAGAAAACCCATATACATGACTTAACTATGATTGTGGGAAATAACACAAAGTTTATTTACTTCTCTGACTCATACTTGTCCTCTGAACCACCTTATTCCTTAATTTATACTTCTAATACAGAGCATATTATCTGTATATGAAATACTGCGTATCTGTGGAATGTCTAATGAAGTTGTGGCTGTAGTCCTGGTTTGTGAACCTGGGGCTGGAGCACTCAGCCAAATAGGGTTGCCGCCTGACCAGTAGAAATTATACATGATGTCAGTATTACTAAAGACATATAAAACATCATATATAGGAAAATATATTACAACAACTTAGAAAACAATGAAAAGGAAGGTACCCTGTGTCTAGTAAAATGGTACATAATCTCTCAGGTTATTAAATATGTACAATATCTAATGTTCATTCTTACTACATCCTGATATAAGTGTGGAAGATACAAGTAAACTCAAAATAAGCAAGTGTTGAAATGACTACATTAGTCATTGACTGCAATAAAAAGTAGTAGTGAAAGGAACAAGTTGAGGTAGATTACACAGTCCCAATCACTTACCCATAGCTGCTAAACAAGAAATATATTAAGCCATTTTTTGCCACTTCTAAGACATAATGGAAATATTCTGCAATATTTGCAACATTAGCTGTTTATAACTTTTTTCAATTCGATTTTAAAAATATAACAATAAAGCCCATAGCACAAACAGTAAAGAACATAAAAATGGGGATCCAATGTTGGAAGTTAAGATTGGTCGTATCTTAACTTCTGGGGATATTAGCAGATAGTATTTTTGGCAAAGGTGGAAACTTTTGTCAAAAATACTATCTGCTACATGCTCTACAACTTTTCTCTCCATTTAGCTCCTGGTTCCATCAATTTCTCAAATCACTATACACCTTAAACACCCTAGAACACTTGAGGGGTCATTTACTTAACCCAGGGGCAAAGCACCAAGCATACACATCTGGGAAGCACTTGCACCCCTGGGTCACATGGCCTCTGCAGCAAGCAGTGAGCATGCCGCTGGTCTCTGGACTTGCAGGGAAATAATATCTGGCTAGACAAACTAAACATATCCCTCCAATTATCAGAAATAAATGGGCAGTACTGGGCTCTGATAAGTTTAATTATATCACATCAAACTTCACTGGCGGAGAGTAATAAAATCTGTATTAAATATAAGGGCCCATGTGGTTGACTTCCTCTATTTAACTTATCTACTGCTTTTTGCAAGGAAAGTATGGCCCAAGGGTCTTGTAACAAGTTTCTGACTGAAGTTAATAGAATCAGAGGGAACACATGGCTCTTCCTTTTTGGAATCCACCTGGTACCAGGGTTTGATGCTACTGGGCATCTTGGGTGCAGAATGTCCAAGCAAAGAAGTTATGCCATAAGGAAACCAATGCCTTAATGAAGTTGATGAGCAGGGACCGAGTGAACAAGGTTGTAGTTAGTGGGGTCTTAGAAAGTCAGCATAGCTTAGCACTCCACCAAGGATTGATAGACTGGAGGTAACTCTCCCAGGTGATAGCTTGCCTAGAGTAAAGGAAAACTTTACTAGAATGATAGTTTTAATCCCTTCCACTGGAGAAGGTCTGGTCCATAAGCATGTATATTGTTATTGGTGACCCAAAGTCTTTAAAAGTCTCCTCTTAGGCATGATGGGAGCTGAAGCCAAAAAAAAATAATTGTGATATTGATAAATGTCAAAGGCAAGCAACATATTGCTGCTTATATTGTCTTTGTTGCAACTGGTCAAATAGCGCCTTTTCATTTGTAACTCATTTTTCTGTCTATGTATCCCACCTTAATGCCAGTTTTGCCATCGGGTTACTTTGCCCCTCTGCATGCAAAACACATTGGAAAGTTCTAACCTATGTTTATCTCATGTATGTGGTGACAGTCTCCACACAAGTTTAGGAGATGGCTGCCATAACTAGAACCTCATGCTCTCCTATTTGCAACATAAGGACTATGGCAAACATGGCATTTTGACTACAGTAGGACTTAGTAGCAGTCAAAACACTGCTTTCTATTACAAAGAATGAGAAATGCTCTGCCTAAGAGAAATGTTGGAAGTGACAGTTGTGCTAACCTGTCATCTACAACATCTGTCATATTTAAGCCCCGTTATCACTATTTATCTCTTAGCCAGTGAAGCAGGCAATGAGGTGTGCTTTAATTCCATCATTTGTAATTGTTTTTGATTTGTGTGGACAGACTTATTCATTAAAAGCCGGCTGAAGTGCAAAACCCAAATAAAGTTGGTCCCTCTGTAATTTTATACCACTAGCATTTTCCATATCTACAACAAGATATTGCATATTTCAGCTCTGAACACTTTTTCATACAACAAGAATAGTTTGGTAACAATATAATTACATTTTCGAAAGAGTTTACCATTTTTACCATGTTTTATCCTTTGGTTCAGCTCCTGCAGCTGGCAGCAACCTTAAATGAACGTGTGCATTTTGTGCCCATATTAATTTCACATAGCAGCAAACAGCAATCTGCTTGGCTTTGAGTCTTACTCTGTATGACAGATATCTATATTTTTCCTTTCAAAAATATAAAGTTAACATATAGAATATTACAAAAATAATACATTTCAAGGGAAAAAAATCTTCTAAAATGGCAAGCTAAAATAAAAACAAACTAAAATGAAAATAAAAAAAAAATAGGATGAAAATTGCACAGTGCAAAGTGCTCTCTGAGACAGACATCTGAATGTACTTAGGAAGAAGGAAACTTTTTTTGTAACTTTCATTTCTTGCTTCTTTTATCCTTAAGCTAAGCCATAAACTAGCACTCCGTGGTTAAAAAGTCAGGAGAGCAGATGCACTGTATGAGTGCTTTGGAGTCTATAGTTTAACTGTATATATCCCTGGCTCTGCAAGTTCAGTACTTTAGATGGTCATGATCTGAGACTTCAGGGGGCCTGCAATGTTACTCCTGCATCTCAGAAGCACGCTGACCCAGGGAAAGAATTATTTAGACAGTAGTGGCCAAAGCTTTTACCATGTGTAACTGAAGGACATGGTTATCTTCAGGTTATAAAGATTAAATTGACCCAAAAGAATAAGAATTAAAAATATGGTGTTGTGTGGTGTTATAGCACTTTACAATAGGATCACAGATGTTTTTTCTCAATAAATGTTAATATGTATTGCGCTAATAGTAGTCTATACATTATAATTGTCTGCAGTATTTCTGATACTTTAGTACAAGAGTTCTTAAATAGTGCTCCATATAGCATTTTCCAATAGAGATGCTGTGTACATTTAAACTTAGCAACCTTGCTTCCATCTTTATGTTGGTACCAGAGGATCTCGCATGGAACCCAGTCCCGTGGCCTTAATGGTCATAGCCTAGGACAATTTGCATCATCTTATCATAATTTCCACAGTGGGCATATAAAAAAGTCTACACCATCTAGCACTCTCTACATCTAATTGCTGTAAAGGGCACAGTATAGTCAGGATTTCTGGTAGGCACTAGTCCATCACTGAATTTACTCTGCTTACATTTGCATATTTTAAGTTAGGGATGCATTAGAAAGCAAGTAGATCAAAAATCTGTTTCTGAGATGTGTTTCAACCATAAGATTGCCCTACCTAAGCCTATCTGCCACCTTCTCAATACTGAGTGGCACCTTGTTGACCCATGTAAGGGCCTGTCCAAGCAATACATGGCTGAAGAGTGTGCAGATATCTATTGGACACATATTGGAACATTTTTGTCCACGCAAGATCTGTTTCAAAAACATTCATTTTTTTCTTTTTAGTTGTATTATTAGGCAGTGTGAAATCCATAAAGCTTTTATATGTGCTGGGCAATTCTTACATGCATAGAACTAGTGAGACCTGACATATAACTAGAGAGGAGGCAAAACAATGTATTGAAAATGCAAACAAGTATATCAAAAAACTAAATTGAAAAAGTACACAGTAAATTGTGGCTAAAAGGGGAAGGCTAACTATAGGGAGGCTGCAAATAAAAAGTGCTATCCAGCCAAAACATTGTGTCCCCAATAATCACTGCATATATTCAAAATTCCAAAACAGAGTTCCTGCTAATGTTACCCCTACAATCCCCACTATACCATTTTCCTCTTCAAAATGTATTTGCCTCTCTTTCTTTATCTTATCTGCTTTAGAATCTCCCTTGTTTGAGAGTGGCTTAAACGGGTTTTCCACCTCTGAGTTAACTTTTATTGTGCTTATATTCTGAGACAATTTGCATTTGGTCTTCATTTTTTATTTCTTTTAGTTTTTTAATTATTTCACTTTTTGTTCAGCAGCTATCTGGTTGCTAGGGCCCAAATTAACTTAGTAATCAGAGAGTGATTTTAAAGTGAGACAGGTGTATGAATAGGTGAGGACCTGAATAGAAAATACATTATAAAAAGTTACAATAACAATAAATTGTAGCTTTACAGAGGCATAATTTTTGGCTGCTGGGGTCAGTGACCCCCATTTGAAATCTGTAAAAAGTCAACTGAAAAAGCAAATAATTTAGAAACTCTAAAAAATAAATAATGAAGAGCAATTGAAAAGTTGCTTAGAATTGCCTGTTTTATCAAATACTAAAAACTTACTACAGAAAACACATGGTCAGTCATATCAGGAGGAACCAATTGTTGTCCAACAAAGTAATGATCAGATCATATTGGACAGCTTATTCAGGCCTGCTGCCCACAACAACAGCCAAAGAATTTCCCTCCTCGGAAGATCAAGATCTAACCGAACCTTAATCACTGACTGATTGGTGGTGCATCATTTTGGGACCTGAAAAAGGCTTTTTTTGCATAGTTTTCCAAAATCACCATAAGGGCAGTGACACACAGGGAGATTCAAATCTTCATTGTCACAGGCGACTAATCTCCCTGCAATGCCATCCCAAAGGCTAGATTGTAAATCGCCGGTGGCATAGCATACCCAGCACCGCAATTTGCCTAAGTCACCTGAAGTTTCCTCTCAAGGCAACCTCTGCGACTTCGGCCTCGTATGCCATCCCACCAGTGATTTACATTCTAGCTGGTGGGATGGCATTGCTGGGAGATTAGGACTGCAGAATAATGGGTGTTGCAGTTTAAAACAACTGAGAACCGCATCCCTATTCTCATAGCCTGAAACATGCCCTTATACTCCTAAGGGCAGGGGTACACGGGGAGATTAGTCGCACTGCAACAAATCTCCATTGTCGCAGCGCGACTAATCTCCCCGTGTACCAGGCTATGAGAATAGGGATGCGGTTCTCAATTGTTTTAAACTGCAACACCCATTATTCTGCAGTCCTGTCAATTCTCACACAACTGGTGCAACAGTCACACATTTTTAGAGCTGCCATAGCGCTCTTACACTAAAAGATCAGAAAAATCCATTAGGTTCCACTTCCTGATGGCAACCTGATTGTTTACGAACAATTGTTTACTAAGAAAAGCTCTTATTGGTTGCTATGGGCAATGTTAATAATGCTATTAATAATTATACAAATTAAAATGCCCCACACACAGAGTACTGTAAGAAGAGTGTTTGAGACATTCAAGTACTAGATGGGGGAAATGACAGAGGATTTAGGGCCTATCTCAAGCAATTTTTGTTCAACACATTTTGCTGTAGCCCCTTGAGAACTCCAATGATTAGAATGCCTTTATTGGATTGTTGTTAAAGTACTAAATTTCTAATCAGCCTTTTATTGTGACAGATATATAGATAGATAGATAGATAGATAGATAGATAGATAGATAGATAGATGGATGATTGATAGATAAATTGATAGACTGATATATATATATAGAGAGAGAGAGAGAGAGAGAGAGAGAAAGAGAGAGAGAATAATGTACCCCCTGTCACAGAGGAGTTCCACAACCATATAAAAGCATGGGCTGAAGGCTTCTACAGATCACTCTGAGGTAACCTCATATCTTTCTACAGGAGTTACATTATTTATTATAATACAAGTTTCAGTGAGTCTGTGACAGGAATTACATCACTAAGCACAGATGGCATCATCATTAAGCACCGTTTATAAGGATATAATTAATTGGATATTCATTCATGGCTCTTGTGTATAATACTATATATATATATATATATAAACCATAGTCAATTTCTAAAATTAGGCAAATGACAGCAAGCAAAGGCATGTACTGTGAATTAGCAGAAAAGAAAACAGGGATCTTCAAAGGGCATAGCTAAAGGGCTGTATATGTCTTGGGCTAATGAAGAAGCCCAAAATATACTGTGTAGCATCTCTAGCCTAATTCTTTGTTAAGTTTAGATGTTAGTTCTCCTTTAAAATTAGTTTATCAGAAAAATCATGGAAAATTTTAGAAACTTTACCCAAACCTGCACTCAGCAGCACTTTGCCTTAAAGGTTCATGTTGAATCATGTACAAGCCGGTTTATTAGGCATGAGTGAAGGACTTCTGTGTTTCCTAAACATAAAACTTCAGATTGCTGTATGATATGTACATTTTGGATAACAGTTCCACACCCTTTTTGAAGGTGTTCAAAACAATATCTAAGATTCTATGTGTCAGGAACTGTATGACTTGTACCCTTGTCAACCCAGTTGTGTCCATAGTTGAGAGAATCACAATCATATATATATATATATATATATATAAACAATCATTTCTATCTTCTGAAAAGGAAATTCCAGTCAAAAATGTGCAAAATAACAATAACAATAAATAAAAGTACTTCCTTTATGCTCATATGTGTTTTTAAAAGTCTACTTTTAATAAAGGCTCACTCCACCATTCTTCAATCGTTCTGTATCCCTCATGTTCAACATGAGTGCAATCAGTAGGACTTTTTTTTCTATATTTTTTTTAGTTTTATTCTATGGTGTTTGTAATTTCTTGAGCTAAACAGGGATAATGAAGCTACTCCATGTATAGTCTCTATGAGGTAGGTAATTAGATTACCAAATATGGAGGAGCTTTAGTCTCCCTGTTTGGCCTGTTTAGCTCAATAAATAACAAAAAACGTAGATTGTGCATTCTATATTAAAACTCTAGGCAAACAAGTACACTAGGTCCAAGCCTTATTCATTAAATTCATGTTGAACAAAGGAGTATACTAATTTAAGATGTAAGCATATTCTGCAAATCACACACCGTATATGATATTTATGCTGTTTGCTCTTCTTCAGGGAACTGCTGGGTTGTTTCTGTAACTTGTGCTGTCTAAAGGGGCTAATGCTCTCTGCCAATTCTGCCAATTCTAGCAGCCTCCAATGTGTTCTTCACTAGCCCCATCATGAACCTTTAACTTGGATCCTAATTCTAGAATTCAAAGATTTCAATGCTTGATGGGATGACCATGAATGATTTGGGCATTTAGCCCTACACTGGGTATATTGGGCCTTGATTTGAAATATTTTTGTGAGTAAATTTTCCTTCCCAAACACATTGCAGTATGTGTTTATTTGGAGTGAAACTCTTGGTGAATCATGTCTATTAAAATCAATATAAAAGCAGTACTAGTAATGAAGGGCCGCCATTTTCATTTTCTACAAAACTGTCCATCGCCAACCACCCAAAGCTCAGCCTTATTTACAACCACAGTGATCAGGAGAAAGAGATACACTTCTTTCTGTTATGATGGGCTGGGAGCAGTGTGATCATTCTGTAGGTTAGTGTACAAATGTAAACAGTACTCTAGCCTATGGAAGTATCATGCTGCCTCCAGCCAAATGGATATGACAGAACCAACTCTCCGATCCAGAGTTCATAAATATGATACTTACTGTTTAGCAAGGAACTGTTGAAGACTTTTTATTGTGAAATGATTTTTTATTTTTTTTTTAAAAAAGATGTATTATTTGATCTGAATTATTTAAGTAATTCTAAAGATAATATTAATGTATACATCATTATCTTGCATTATATTCTTTATTTTTTAGTTAGTATCTAACTTTGTGGGGCAGGCTAGTTCTGTGTTTTGTTGATTTAATTTTTTTGTTGCTATAGCAGTAATATTGGAATATTGGTATGATAATGCCCCAGCTTCATTTATTTTAAATAATGGGAATAGGACCCAAATTATTGTTTCATTAACCCCATAACCAGCTTTGGGCTGCTGTTGAGATGTTAAGCATAGGGGTCTTGTAAATCATCAAACTAAATTTAAAAATTAAATTTAAAAATTTAAAATTAAACACTAAAGGGCTAGTTATTGATTAATGCTGACGCAGAATGGACTGGTTTCTATGCTGCCATGTAAGGTGAATATGAATTAACAAGGCTTGTATTGTGAATTTTTTATTTTCTATATACACTGTATATTGTGAGCTGGTCCCTAAGCTCAGTAACTGCCAGAAACCAAAAGCATGTGATGTGAATCAGCAGTAAAGTCAATGGGGAGTTTTTTCTTTAGGGGGCAGAATTTACTGTACTACATAATGGGGCTCATTTATAAAGTTTGGCGCCCAGAGGCCACTCCCATCCCTAACCCCTTAGCTCAGCATCACACATATGCGCATCCATCTATTTCACATACGGAGCACTGGGAACAGAACGCAATGAAGTTTTCTGCTTGTCCTGTACCCAGTGCTCCATATGCGAGCAAAGTTGAGGTGCAGCTGGGCAGCATGCCACCCCTTAATTTGTGCCACCCTGCTCATTTGCATGTCATTTGTGAATATTTGTGTGCAATACGCATTTCAATGTGATTTGCAAGAGAAGGAAAGACTGGCCCAGCAGTGCAAAATGTAAACATTTATAGCAAAACATGCACAAAATAACCATATGTGAATAAAATATGTGCTGGGCAAATTTTATAAATGACGCCAAATGTATAGTAAGGGGCCCATTTACTAAACAATTTTGAGATATATTCGTATTTTTTTCTAAATTATAGAACATTTCGCAATGTATGCAAATAGTTTGTTAAAATTCCGCAAGTTTTTCGTGGCTTTCTGTAAATTTCCAGGAAAAAAATCACACTTTGCACAAAGAATACGAACATTTCAGAATTTGTTAATGCTTTGGTTATACTTTCACTGGGACTATCTTTACGCCAGGTTTGATCTGTTGAGTACCATTAAATCCTATGGAAGGCTTCCAAAGCCAGACATCGAAGGCATCAATGCCAGAAAGGTTTTCATGGCATTAAAGGGGACCTGTCACCCTAAGAAATAATTCAAAATTCTTTTCTATTGTGTTTTTTAAGCAAAATAAACTTACAGTATATAAGTAATATAAATCTGGTTTCCTTCAGTCCTGGAATTACACAATCACATCAAATAGGCAGGTGCCATTTTGTGGGCACTGTTATGAAGGCAAGCTTTGTATCACCACAAAATCTTGTGTATGTGCCAAAATGGGGGACCAGATGCCCGTGCCCATGCACTGGCTACAAAATTAGATCGTTAGGAGGGAGGGCAAAGTGAGAGCTAAATTGAAAGTTAAAGTACTTGTCTGCCCCGCCTCTATGCATAGAGGCGGGGCAGGCAATATATGATTGACAGCTGGAATTTTGAAATGCTTTTATAATGGGTTTGGATGTTTTAATATAGAAATGAATTCAGGTTTCTTGTTTAATTTGAAAAGGACTTTTATTATACAGCTTTTTATGATTGGGTGACTGCTCCCCTTTAATAAACTTTTCGGCACAAAATTTTCGAAGCACAATTGCGATATTTACACATGAACGATAAAAGCATTGTCGAGACATTTTAGATCTACAGAAATTATCATGGTTACTTCAAAATTATACCATATTGTGTTTCAAGCCCAGAAAAAAACACATTTTAGTAAATGTGCCCCTAAGGGGCAGATTTACCAATCCACGAATCCGAATCCCGAATGGGAAAAAACCGGATTGGAAACAAACATTTTGCGAATTTTTCGTATTTGTTTGCGATTTTTTTTGTCTCCGGCGAGACTTTCGTGAATTGTCGCAACTTTTTTGTAGCCGTTACGACTTTCGCTAATTATCGCGACTTCTTCATATTGAGCGCTTTCATACTCAGTGCGACAGTACGATTTTTTTGCGACGGCTACGACAATTCGCGAAAGTCGTAACAGCTACAAAAAAGTCTCGGCGGCGACGCATTCGGACTCTTTCGGTCCGTTCGGGGATTAGTAAATCTGCCCCCTAAGTGTAGGAATTCTTTAATGCATTTTTTTCCAAAATGTTTTTTCATTGGCTTTTTATCGAATTCCACCTGTATCATGGTCCCACAGACATAGTGCCTTTCTGTTATTTCCCCGGACTCCCCCTGCTATTATACCTCAGTTTGTATAGTGTAGCACTGTATTTACAAGCCGCTTCCATTTTTATTTTGTTGAGAATCTTTACTGTTCCATCCAGTGCATAACTTAAAAGTGTTTTAGTTATTCTTTACATATAGTGGCCAAAAAACTAAAGCTGCATGTGTTTTTGGCACACCATATAGTTACATAGTTACATAGTTACATAGGGTTGAAAAAAGACCATTGTCCATCAAGTTCAACCCATCCGAGTAAACCCAGCACACAACCTATACTAACCAATCTATACACTCACATACAAACTATATATACAACCAGTAATACTAACTGTAGATATTAGTATCACAATAGCCTTGGATATTCTGCTTGTTCAAAAACTCATCCAGGCCCCTCTTAAAGGCATTAACAGAGTCTGCCATTACCACATCACTAGGATCTAATCTATAGGGGTGACCTCTAGTGCGCTGATTGTTTTTATGGGAAAAAAGAACATCCCCCAACTGCCTATAATCCCCTCTAATGTACTTGTACAGAGTAATCATGTCCCCTCGCAAGCGCCTCTTTTCCAGAGAAAACAACCCCAACCTCGACAGTCTAACCTCATAGCTTAAATCTTCCATCCCCTTAACCAGTTTAGTTGCACGTCTCTGCACTCTCTCTAGCTCATTAATATCCTTCTTAAGGACTGGAGCCCAAAACTGCACTGCATACTCAAGGTGAGGCCTTACCAGGGACCTATAAAGAGGCAAAAATATGTTCTCATCCCTTGAGTCAATGCCCTTTTTTATACAAGACAGCACTTTATTTGCTTTAGTAGCCACACAATGACACTGCCTGGAATTAGACAACTTGTGATCTACAAAAACCCCTAGATCCTTCTCCATTAAGGATACCCCCAACACACTACCATTCAGTAGATAGTTTGCGTTTATATTATTTCTACCAAAGTGCATAACTTTGCACTTGTCAACATTGAACCTCATTTTCCAGTTTGCTGCCCAGTTTTCCAATTTTGTCAAATCACTCTGCAAAGCAGCAGCATCCTGCATGGAACTTATAGTTTTGCACAATTTAGTGTCATCAGCAAAAATAGAAACAGTACTTTCTATGCCCTCCTCCAGGTCATTAATAAACAAGTTAAAAAGCAAAGGACCAAGGACTGACCCCTGCGGTACTCCACTAACCACACTGGCCCAATTAGAAAATGTTCCATTTACCACCACTCTTTGTAATCTATCCTTCAGCCAGTTCTCTATCCAATTACAAATATTATGTTCTAGGCCAATATTCCTCAATTTGATCATTAACCTTCTGTGAGGTTCTGTATCAAACGCTTTAGCAAAATCTAAGTAGATGACATCAACTGCCATTCCAGCATCAAGGTTCCTGCTCACCTCCTCATAAAAGGCAACTAAATTAGTCTGGCAAGATCTGTTATGCATAAAACCATGCTGGCACAAACTAATAGTATTGTGAACTGCAATGTATTCAACTATCCTATCCCTTATTACCCCTTCCAGAAGCTTTCCTACTACTGATGTCAGACTAACAGGCCTATAGTTTTCAGGCTGAGAACGAGATCCCTTTTTAAATAATGGCACCACATTAGCAATTCGCCAGTCTCTCGGCACCATGCCAAACCTCAACGAATCCTGAAAAATTATGTGAAGAGGCTTGGCAATCACAGCGCTCAGCTCATTTAATACCCTGGGATGAATCCCATCCGGCCCTGGACCTTTGTTTACCTTTACATGTTCAAGTCTCTTTTGAATTTCCTCCTGAGTGACCCATGCGTCAGTAGCTAAATTACTAGAACTGGGCATGTAAAAAGGGAAGCCTTCATTAGGTGGCTCCTCAGATGTATAGACAGATGAAAAATAAGAGTTCAAAATTTCTGCTTTTTCCCTGTTCTCATCAACCAACGTACCCCCCCGTGATAATAAAGTTCCCACCCCTTCTTGCTTCATTTTTTTACTATTCACATAATTAAAAAATAATTTTGGATTCTTTTTACTCCTAGCTGCAATATCCCTTTCCATCTCTATTTTAGCTTGCCTGATAGCTTTTTTGCATGCTTTATTTGCTTCCTTGTACCTGATGAAAGTTTCTGCTGTCCCAGCTAACTTGAATGCTTTAAAAGCACGTTTTTTATTACCAACCTCGACAATAACACTTTTATTCAGCCATAAAGGTTTTGCTTTGCAATGCCTCTCCTTGCTTACAAGGGGGATATACTGTTGTGTATACCTACAAAGCAATGCTTTAAAGATGTTCCATTTTCCTTCTGTGTCTAACCCCATGAAAAGCCTTTCCCAGTTGACACATTGCAGAGATGCCCTTATACTGGCAAAGTCTGCACGTCTAAAATTGAGCGTTTTAGTTACTCCCTTATAGAGCTGTCTCTGCAGCATTATCTCAAAGGAGACCATGTTGTGATCACTGTTCCCCAAATGCTCACCCACACAAATGTTAGAGATAAGTTCAGTATTATTAGATATTACCAGGTCATATAAAATAAATTGCCCTGTTATAAGTTCACTCCAAGTGGAGGGCACAATAGAGTAAGAATCTTATGTAGTATTCAGAAAAGTAATACAGTTTTGA
Source organism: Xenopus tropicalis (assembly GCF_000004195.4). NCBI lineage: Eukaryota > Metazoa > Chordata > Amphibia > Anura > Pipidae > Xenopus > Xenopus tropicalis. The sequence goes on from NC_030677.2 coordinate 128,530,943, forward strand.
CCAGCCAGTTCTGAAACAGTTCCAGTTTTGATTTTTATTCTATTGTTTTACCCTTGGTAACCCATTTCTTTTACACACTGTAAGTTTTTATCAGCTTCCAGCCCTGAGCTGCAATGAAATAAAGTAATCGTATTCACCCGGATGCAGCTAAGCCATTCTCTAGCAGGAGCAGGATTTCTCTTCTGTACGTAAATAACAAAATATGTTTCAGGGAATGAATTCATATTTCTTTTTCTGTGAAGAAAGTACAGAGATTTGCTGCTCCAATGAACCATTTAGCTGCTAGAGGAGATTACCGAGCAAATGACAGGTTGAAAACTAAAACCTTGCATTTGCAGTTTTCTCATGGGTAAATGAAGCTCTAAGTGATCTCTGACCAAAGTATCTCTAAGTCAATAAATGAAATGGGATTTTAAAACAATAACACAAAAACCCATTTGAAAGGAACTGCTTGCTTTGTACTCACTTTCCTTTCAATTTGGAGAAAAAAATAATTTAGAAAAGGAAATTGATAATGATTATATTACTTATTATTGAAAGAGAAGGAAAGAAAAAAATACTAGCGGGTTCCAATTTTTTTAGGCACCCTCAAGTGACCCAAATCTCTTAAATTTTACCTGGGCTGGTACAGCTTCTTTAAAAAGCAAACTGGCTCTGGGTACTTTGCTGCAGGGCATGGTGCCATTATTCCTGTGCTGCCAGGTGTCCCTTGCTGGGCGCTTTCACATTATAGCAGTTCTTGGAATCCATTCTGTACTGCTGCACTGCAAGAAATGTGTAAAAAATCATCATTATCTTCATAACCCGGTCTTACAAGCATGAGAAATTACTTTTGATTTATACATGATGGTAACTAAGCTGCATGAGGACAAATCAATCCTACTGAGTTTATTTAATGTTTACATTTTAGCAGACTTGAGGGTGCCATACATGGGCAGATTTAAGCTGCCAATTTGGGTCCTTGGGACCAACTCAACAGCTTATGTGCCCATATGGCACCCTCCAACAGGCCCCCCCAACCGATATCTGGCCAAAAATTGGCCAGATGTCGATTGGACAGGCTTGATTTTCATCAGGTTAGCCCCTGCTCTGACTTTTGCTATCCCCTTCATTGCAATGTGATCATTTTGCCCTAGGGCCAAACGATTGCAAAAGCACAATATTGCGCACCCAAGGTGGACATATCGGGGGAAAGATTTGCTTGTTTGGCAAATAAGCAAATATTAGCATGCATGGCCACCATGGTTTGGAGATCCAAATAACAAAAGATCCCTTATCTAGAAAACATCAAGTCCCAAACATTCTGGATAACAGATCTGAGATCTTGGTTTTTATGACTGATGTTCTATAAGGCTTAGAACCTCTTTTATTTTATTTTTTTACAAGTACAGGTTTTCCAGATAGCTCTGAATTATGGGAAGGTCATCTACCACTGACTCCATTATAATCAAATAATTCATTTTTTTTTTAAAAAAAAACAGAATAAAACAGAATCTTGCACTTGACCCCAACTAAGATATAAATAATCCTTACTGGGGGCAAAATAGTACTCTTAAGTTTATTTAATGTTGAAATTATTTTTTAGTAGACGTAAGGTATGGAGATTGAAATTGCAGAAAGATCCCTTATCCAGACCCCCCATCCCCCCAAAGCATTCTAGGTAACAGGTCTCAATACCCTTGTGTAGTGATGTGCTTTAGAGCAGGGGTCCCCAACCACCGCGAAAACGAACGCGCCGTGCAACTGAAGACGTAAAATGAACGCGCTGCACATAGAGGCGCGATTGAACACACATCCGCGCCTGCAATTTGTGCTAAACCCAATGGGATTGTTTTGCCTCCAATATGGATTCATGCAGCTTAGTTACCATCAAGTATAAGGCACTGTTTTATTATTATAGGGAAAAAGGAAATCATTTTTAAAAGATAGTTATTTGTTTGAAACAGACTGTATGGTAGGTGGCCTTCTCATAGCTCCAAGCTTTCTGGATATCTAGTTTTTAGATAAGAGATGGCAAACCTGTACTTACATTTAGGAAGAGAACAGTCTGCTGCTGTTCATCTAATGCTGACCATATACAGACCTATGTCTGAGTTATGGACTGTGGACTGAAAGGTTATATCTAATCCTGCCTAGCCTACAACATGGATGGGGACACAGGATTTTCTCAAGATGCTCTCTTGCTCTGTGAGTAAACACATTTGGTCCCTTTAGATTTTAAGCCTTTCAACGCCTCATCTAATCATGATTAGAGAGTAGAGAAGATTTTCTGTCCACACAGGCAAACTATAAACTAATGAAATTGCTGAACAGTCTGTCTAGACTGATTTCTGTGGGGACAACAGCAATGGTCAGGCAGTAAAACAAAACTGGAAAAATAAGAGATCTCAGATGTTAGTTACATTTTTGCAATGTGCTTGGAAAACTTAGCCTTGTATCAATGCCATAACTATAGGTCAGTTGTCAAATGACTGCAGAATAAAGGTAATATTTGCATACCACCTCCAGAACTTTTCAGTGCAGTCCCCTTTTTAAAGGGATTGCTCACCTTCAAGTTGACTTTAAGTATGAGTAATATTCTCAGACAATTTACAATTGGTCTTCATTATTATTTGTAGTTTTTTTAATTATTTCAATAATTGTTCATCAACTCTCCAGTATGGTGATATAACAGTTTTCTAGTTGCTAGGGTCCAAATTATCTTGGCAACCAGGGAATGGTTTGATTGAGATACATATATATGAATAGGAGAGGGCCTGAATAGAAAAAAAAGTTATACAAAGTAACAATAACAATAAAACTGTAGCCTCACAGAGCAATAGTTTTTTAGGTGCTGGGGTCAGTGGCCCCCATTTGAAAGCTACAAAAAGTTTGAAGAAGAAGGCAAATAATTCAAACTTATTTCTAACAAATAAATAATGAAGACCGATTGAAAAGATGCTTAGAATTGGTCATTCTATAACATACTAAAAGTTGAATTAAATGTGAACCACCCCTTTAACTGCAATCCATTTAAAACAAATAGGGATGGCAAATGGCTAATAGAAGAACAATTGGGCCACTTTTCATGGTAAAATAGCAAATATATTCAGCTATATTTAAAAGTAAACCTCTGAACCTCTGCTAAATAGTAAAATTGTAAAGCAGAATATATTGTTGCTTGTCTGGGCTCTTGTTGATTAGTAATGGAGATGAACTAAAAATGGCCTGGAAATAACATTTTAAAAATACTTAGAAAACAAACAAAGTTAAACTTTAGAGATAAAAGTATTATATTAAAACTCATGTATTCAAATGATGATTTCAAAAACAAATGTTCAATATTTATTAAGCACAAAAAATATGAAGAACTTGAATGTAAAACTGTAGCATCTTCAAGTTTGTGAGCTCATGTAGAAGTCAATTAGAATAGTCCTAGGCAAAATTTTTGTGGCTTTTTAATTTAAGTTTTTAACATTTTATCGAGACTATATCATTTTAACATTTTATCAAGATTATAAACCTATAAAAAATGACCGGTACAGGTATGGGATCCATTATCCGGAAACCAGTTATCCAGAAAGATCTGAACTATGGAAAGCCTGTCTCCCATAGACTGAATTTTAATCAAATAATTCTGATTTTTAAAATGGATTTCCTTTTTCTCTGTAATAATAAAACAGTACCTTGTACTTGATCCCAACTAAGATATAATTAATCCTTATTGGATGCAAAATAATCCTACTGGGTTTAATACATGTTTTATTGATTTTTTAGTAGACAAGATACGGAGATCCAAATTATGAAATGACCCCTTATCCGGAATACCCTTGGTCCCAAGCATTCTGGATAATGGGTCCTATACCTTTATAATACAAATTTGATGCATTCAAAGTTTTTATCACGGTTTAATTCGATCAATTTTTTTATATTCTTTTTTTAATAAATAAGCAAACAATTTGGGGCACATTTACTAATCCACGAATCCGAATGGGAAAAATTCGGATTGGAAACGAACATTTTGCAACTTTTTCGTATTTTTTGTGATTTTTTCATCGCTGTTACGACTTTTTCGTAAATTGTCACGACTTTTTCGTAGCCGTTACGACTTGCACTAATTGTCGCGACTTCTTCGTAGCCGTTACGATTTGCTCGTATATTGTCGCGACTTTTTCGTATTGAGCGTTCGTAAACGGCGGGCAAATCTTTCAGACTTTGCATGATTTTGGAAGCCTCCCATAGGACTCAATGGCACTCTGCAGCTCCAACCTAGCCCAAGGTAAGTCACCATACTGAAGCTTGAATGAATCCGAAACTTTCGTACTCGGCGCGACGGCTACGAAAAAGTCGCAACAATTTGCGCAAGTCATAACGCTATTAAAAAGTCGCGATAATTTGCGAAAAAGTTGTAACAGCTATGAAAAAGTCGCGACAATTTACAAAAAAAACCCAAAAAACCGATCATTACAAAAAAAAACGCATTCAGACGCTTTTCGGACGTTCGTGGATTAGTAAATGTGCCCCTTTGAGTTCAGAAAAAGTTCAAGTTTGTTTCAATTGAAGAAAAAACTAAATTTCACAAATTCAAAAGTTGATAAACAAGCTTTCCGGGGCTTTGCAGCCAGTTTTATGTTTGATTTGTCCAAGTCTTATTTTTTGCCAGTTATGATTTAAATGAGATTTTCCATGAGTATATTCTGTGGTAAGTAAGTGGCAGTAGCACAGGAGGAAATCAGTACTTCCCACCACTCCATTATTTTCCTACCAGCAGCTGGAATGTTCATTTCTGCATGTTCTCAAACTTTAGCTCATTGTAATGAGTACCTGGACGCATTAGCTGTGTAACTTTCTGCGTGTAACGTTATATTGATATGCTTCAATGATTCCCCCTGGACACGAGTAATAGCATTTATCTTGGGTTTTCTCTCCATTCAGGAATAGTATGTGATGTAACTGGGAAGTGAGTCAGTGCCAAATAGGAAGAATAGTGTCTGCTGAAGTGTAAAACAGGAAGAGAGAAAGCCACATTTGTCTGTGCTGGAAATGACGACCGGTGTGGAACAAAGTGTATATTTATTGTACTGGCTAGAAAGATTCTTGGCCCTTTGACTTATGCCTTCAAAGCACTGTAAATATTACTCTGCTTGTAATCGAAGCCTAGCTGATTGGTGGCCAAAATAACAAAAAGCTGTCACTTCCAACCCATTAGAAATATGATGCATTCTAAGATGAACTTTGCATTTCAAGTGTGGTTTACACCATGTACACATTTTCCTACATTTAACTGCGGAGTCAGCAGAAACATGGCAGAATACTGATCACACTGCAGGGATCATGTTAATTACATCACAATTCGTAAAATATTTCAATTACTTTAGGAACAAGCTGTTACTATAAAGGGAAATACACACAAACAAAAAAGAAATGAATTACATGTAAGAAGATTGGTTTAGAAAGCTGAATAATTTCTGGGAATTTTGCATTACTTATGTTGAGATACTATATTTTTGGACCAATTTTTTCAATTTAAACTTTAACGGGTTAATATAATATACAAGGTGTGGCGGTGGCTTCTGATTCTCTCCTAAAAAGCTGGCATAACTTTGGTACTTAAAGGAGAAGGAAAGGCAAAGTCACTTGGGGGACCAAAATGTTAGGCACCCCAAAGTGACTTTAATCGCTTACCTTGTACCTCGGGCTGGTGCCCCTGTTAGGAGAAAACAGCACCAGCCCGGGGTAGCAGCGATCGCTTTCTCCTTCCTGTATCGCTCGCGTGCATGCGCAGTAGAGTGAAAAGCCGAACTTTAACAGAGAAGTCGGTTTTTCACTCTACTGCGCATACTCCTGGCGTGGGGTCCCGGCAAAACGAAGTAGGAAGGAGGAAGCGCTACAGCTACCCCGAACTGCTGCTGTTTTCTCCTAACAGGGGCACCAGCCCGGGGTACAAGGTAAGCAATTAAAGTCACTTGGGGGTGCCTAACATTTTGGCACCCCCAAGTGACTTAGCCTTTCCTTCTCCTTTATATATACTGTATATCCCTATCCATTGACAAATATGTCAGAGACAGGCCAAGCCAACCGGGAGCCCTAGGCAACGCGGCCGGCAACCTCGTCCCATACCCTCCCTTTGCATGTGCGAGTGCAGTGGCAAGTGCGCCCATGTGAGGTATCAGGGGGAGCGTGCAGCAACAAGTGGTGCCGGGGGCAAGAGAACCAGGACTATGAGTAGGTAGGTAAATGAAACTGACTGCCTGTTTCTATGCATAAGGCATACAGGCAGGGCAGGCTGCATTTGATTGACACCTAAGATTTTTAAATAGCTCAAAAGATATGGATGTGACGGGTCCCCTTTAAAGCAAAGAAGAAGTTGCCATGAAGTTAATCAATCAATAAATGGTGAGAGTACTACACCATATAATAATTGCAGGCAATTGTCTTCTTCCTTCGCTAAAAGAGAAATAAACTCCCAAACATCGACTGTAAATAACAGAATTCAAGCATGGAAGTGTAAATCATTGTTGGCACGTTGTCTCCTGTAAAACATTCAAACATAAAAATTATTTGAGTAATAAATAGGTCAATATTCTTTGTGAATTTTCTGGCAAAAGTAAAGAGAACTGTACAAGAAAATGGGCCAAGATAAGGTATTATTCTCCATTTAATAAAAAGGAGCAGCCACCAAATATTCTGGAGATTTTCTTCTAAATAGTTTCTTTATATTTCAAGACATTTTCTAAGATTGTTTTTATTAGCAGTAAAGTATTCAGGAAATAAAATCCTTATTTTCCAGTAAACAATATATGCACTCCTTTTAATGATAAGGGAACATCTTGTCCTTCTTGGTGAGTTTGTATTGAGAATCTCCAAACACTATTTTAACTCATTTCTGAGTTTTAAAGAGTAAATATTCCCCCTTTTTGAGTTGAGCTATTCAGTTGGGTTTATGTAAAACACAAGTGTTAACACTGTCTGAACCTCTAGAAATAAATGTGTTTTTTTCACATATCTGACAATGTAAAAACTATTTCCCAACCCTCCTTAGGCACAGTGTCATGCAACCCCATCCCTAACTTGTTCCATTGTGGACTTTCAAGAGAATTTGTGCTCCACCCACTATGGAAACCCAAAAAGAATTCATTTCTGTGCAATGGAATAATGAGAGGGGAGCAATTTTCTTCTTTCTGCTATATTATTTTGCTATTTCAGTGGCAAATTAAAAGAAAACCTAATTCATATTACATGTATGGGAAATGTTATCCAGAATGCTTGGGACCTGGGGTCTTTCTGTAATTTGGATCTTTATAACTTACGTCTGCTAAAAATCATTTAAATATTGAATAAACCCAATAGGCTTGTTTTGCCTCCGGTAAGGATTAATTATATCTTAGTTGGGTTCAACTACAAGGTACTGTTTTCTAATTACAGAGAAAAAGGAAATCATTTTTAAAAATGTGAATTATTTGGTTATAATGGAGTCTATGGGAGATGGCCTTTTTTGTAATTTGGAACTTTCTGGATAACGGGTTTCTGGATAAGTGATCCCATACCTGTATTTGGTATACCTTCCTACCATACCATACCATTCCTGTGGAATCAGGTATGTCTGTCAGGCTTCAGTCCTTGTGGGCCCCTCCATCACAACCTAGCATCCACAATCTTGTATATACCCGTGCTTGCCCTGCCCTGGTGACATCAGGTATGGGTGGGGTCAGGTGCTGTTATAGAAGAGATCGCAGCACGCCGGGTCTGAATTGAAGAAGGTTGATTTGGGTCTGGACAACGATGTCAGTCCCAGTGGGCCCCTGGTACTCCAGTTCTGGTTTATTCCCTATTGTATATAAATCCAACCAAATGAGCTTGTATCTGTCAAAAAATATATATATATATATATTTATATATATATATACTGTATATGGAGCTGTTTTTCATCTATTTCATCTAATTTGAGCTTGAAAAGAAATGATGAAGCTCTGAAAATTACGCAATATAAGAACAAACCAGTTCAGTGCCTGTTATTAATTACAGTTTAAATATAGTAGAGTGCTGAAAAGGAATGTAATAGCATGAAAAGATTAAATAAGATGCAACGTAAAATGTTATGTGCTTGGGGGCAGACAACATTTCAATTTTTCTCTGCTATCAGCCTGAGAAAGGAGCGCTTTAGAGAATTAAGTGCCACGGTGAATTAGCCAAGTGTTGAGGTCATAAAAATGTATGTGTATGTACAATATATATATATACCTACTAAAATAAACACAAATAATTTAGGGAGAAATTATTTTGTGTATATTATAAAAGGACCTTTTCTAAGCAAATGTTCAATCTGTCTTCATTTTTTTGTGTATTTTTTTTAGTAATAACATTGCTATTCTGCCTTTTACCGGCTTGCGACTGAAAATGTTATGTGGTGGTTTAGGTCACCGACCCCCGAAAAACAGATCAATCGTTAGGTTTCAAGTTTATGGTTATTTTTCTTCTATATCCCACTAGGCAGATTTATCAACATTTTTGCAGTTTTTTTTAATTCAGGTTTCTGAAACTAAAATTTTATAGATTAATTAAGCTGAATAAACTCAATCACTCGAACATAAAAATACAGAATATAAAAATATATAACTATGCCTATAAAAGTTCATTTTAAAGGAAACTACCCCTGTAAGTGCTACTATTGATTTTGTATTATTTTATAACGTATTTATTTATAATGTAATTATACAGAAAAATACCTATGTGTGAAATGCAGTAACTGCTATTTTTTATTTTTTTTATTTTAGAAAGAGCCAGTAGTAAAAAGCAGTCCAGCTATTACAAATGACTACATTCACTGACATTGATTAGGGAACAATATATGACTATTTATAGTTTTATGACTGAAGCAGTTTGTTGGGATTCAGCAAGAAACTTAGTGCTCAGATCCAAATAACTTGTATTGTTTTTTCCTTTCATTTGCTCTGAAACAGCAAAATAACAGGCATCATTTTAACAGATTCCTTATGCAGATTACATGGTTTTAGAAAATAAACTTATTTTGAACAATGCATTTAGATGAATAAGTACTGCCAAATGTGGTCTGTTTGTTCAATTATAAGCTTTTTATTATAGGTCTTTTGCTTTACTTTTATTTTTTTTATATTCACTGATTAATACCTTCCTAAACTCTTTCTTTCTTATTTTTGTATTTTTCTCTGTAATTGTCTGTTTCCCTTCTTCCTTGTCTTTTGCTGTCACCTTGTATCCTGTCTTCAATTTCTGGCCCTAAAACAAAATAGTTTAGTCATTAGACTTTACAGATCTTTGCTTTTGTTTTCTAACTTGTAGGTGACCATTCAGATCTAATTGCTGATACGTTACCATGGGCAACATCACCAGTGATGTTTGTCTCCAATGTTAATAAATATTCCCTTTACAGTCTTTCTGGAATGAACAATTTATTATTAAAAAATAGCTTAAATTCTGTATAACCTTTGCAACTTTAAATAATTTTGTGTCTCTAATTCCATCCCTTGTAGTTGGTTGCTATGAGTTACTAGATCTACAGAATGGTTTTCACTTTTTATTACATTAACTGCTATGACTAACACCACATAAAGACATAGAGGAAAAGCCACACTGCGTCCGATGCAAAAAATATGCAAAGTTCCAACAGCAGCAGCTAGGAAATATGTGAAGTGCCTCCTGGACTGCAGAACATTATGGTTGTTTGCTGGTAAATTGGTCCATTATCCGGAAAGCTTTGAGTCACGGGAAGACTATCTCACATAGACTCCATTTTAATCAAATCATTCAAAATGCTAAAACATATTTCCTTTTTTCTGTAATAGTAAAACAATAGCTTGTACTTGGTCCCAGCTACAACATAATTAATCCTTATTGAATGTAAAAAAATCCTAATGGGTTTATTTAATGTTTAATTGATATTTAGTAGACAAAGTATGGAGATAGAAATTATGCAAAGACCCCCCTTCTCTAGAAAACCTCAGGTCCCAAGGATTCTAAATAATAAATCTGTTAGACAGAACCGTATCAGTACTATAACGGTGAAGATGTTTGTGACCATGGAACCTGGACACATAAAATCATGCCAGTGAGAGGCCTAGCAGTAATGATATAGTCATTCATCCTGTAATCCCATGAGATCACACAATTGTCTACCAAAACCTCCTATGCAAGGCCTTATTGTATTGTTGCAGGTATAGTCAACCAGTAATATAACTGGAAGAAACATTCCAATTTAATGGTTTAATATGGATGGACCCATGGCACCCTATCTCAAAAAATTAGTAGATCACAATAATTTGACATTGTATGTTAAAAAATTAAATATTTCTCGGTAAAAGGGCTATATTCCAATCCTGTTTCATGGTAAAGATTTTATTTTGTGCACCAATTTTGCTAAAAATCACTGAAAAATAATCTCACCAGCATATGAATACCTTTGCTATAGTCAAATATAGAACTATTTATGGAACTACACTTGTGCCTCATAGAATTAGTGAAACATCTTAATGATTCTCTAACAACTAAAGGAAAATTATTATAGAATTTTATTATATATATATATTTATATATAATTATATATTCAAAACTCACATAGTTTACAATTCATATATTCAGATCATATTTTTACATTTAAATATAGAACTTTTTACAAAAGAGAAGATGTAACTGTAACTGTATATACATAATATTTATCAGTCATGTACAAAAGGAGTATCAGCACAGGTACTGCAACGAGAAAGATGAGAAGACAGAACAAGCCCATTGAGCACAGGCTAAGGACCATTTACTGACTAGAACGTTTGACCGTGGTTGAGGGCCTTTTGAGAATTGACTCTACAGAGAAGGGTAAAGGTTCACTGACAGTCAGCTTTGTTCCTGACTCATTTCCTAAGAAGAAGTCCTTGTTGTGTCTGTCAAATGTAAATTTGTATTTCTGATTTTCTTTGGATGGATATTCTCTGAATTTCTTTGCAGGCTCTTCATAGAGATCTTTGACACATGGGGGTTTTAGATCTTCCAATGACTTTTCAAGATGTGCCTGCTGGAGCAATGCATGGAATGGGTTGTATTTTAAAGAGTGTGGCTGCTTTGTGACCTCTTTGCTGATTTTGTTCATTAAACTGTCCTGTGCAGATAAGTGGTCCTTAGAGGAAATAAGCGGGAAGTTTCTTTTGGGTGGTGAAAAGGCAGACCTTTCTGCATTGTCCTGAGGCAGGCTTCCATAATCATTCTGAGGGTGTAGGATTGGATTGTCTATTTTTGAAGGTGCCAGCAAGTCATGTTCTGAAGTCTGACATTCACTAACTGGGTTAGACTTGGAGTCCCAGTTTGGCCCTGGTTTCAAGGCCTGCATGGCTGTTGCATTTAATAGACACTGCTGGTAAAGAAGAGCATCACTGATAGGTCCAGTCTTTGGCCAAACCAAGAACCTGGAAGGCACAGGATATTGTCTGTATGTTGTAGCCACACTGACATTTGAGGATATGAGTTCCATGTTCCCAGATCCTGAATATTGCATTGTGAGATCAAGGCAGGTAGGAAGGAAATTGCAGAAGTCCTTGTTAGGGACGTCAGCCTGTGGGGGCCCATACGCTGCTTTGTAGGAATTATATTCAGCAGCATGAACCATACGGTTAGGTAAGAAAAGTCCAGCAGCTTGAGTGGCCTCCAACATCTCTCTCTCTTTAAACTCCCTCTCCAGCATGATGTGCTCAAGTTCCTTATCTGCAAAGGCTCTCCTCTTCCGCATCCTGTCACTGACCTGGGCAGGCAATGGTGGACTGGTGCCCAGGTAGGAATCAGTTTGCACCGGCCGGTAACCTAGAAGAACAAGTCATATATTAAAATGGGCTGCAGGAATGAAAAATGTCTGTGCTATCTAAAACAAACTATAACTCTGTCCTCCTGCCATAAATTGAATGAAACAAGGTTCAGTGTAAGTGAAATATTACATCATTCCACCTAAATCAGGGAGATTTTAAAAAAAATAACTGTTTTGAAATACACTATTATGTCACAGTACACCATGTAAAGCATATCTATACTTATGTTTGTCTGCAAATGTGTAGATGAGAAAAAAAATTCTTATGCATCATTTAACACCCATTTTCTTAGTAACAATTAACCCTTTGCCTTAATTTGAACCATCAGTTATAATTATATTATGTATTGTTACAGGTGTATTTAAAACAAAATACTGTTTGACAGCTTTTTTCTGCCCAAAATGTGCTGTAAAGATTTCATGTGGGTATTAATAAATTGTAGAATGGAATTATTTTGTTTTACTAAATAAAACAGGAAAATTGTTCTTTTTTAATGTCAGAAAGTAATAAATATAACCTACTAATAACTTCCCAATAGACGTTAACAATTTCCATTACTCCAAGTGCAATTATAATTTTACAAAAAGGCACACAGAATGCATACAAGTACATTGCCACCATGGTACATACAATAGGCATCTAAGAAACCTAACTTATTCCAGGAAGAAGGGAGAATTTTTTGTTTAGGGACACTAGGAAGATGATGGCTTTTCATGGGAGATCTTATAATTATTTAGTTATAATCTTCTTTATTATTTGTTATTGTGGGACTATGACTGACTTTCAATAGCAGTTAATGCAGAGTTATCACTTTGTATTAACTGCTGTTGAAAACCCCTAGCTAAATAACCCTTATGAAATATAAAGATAGGATGGAGTTCTTTGACTGGTACAAACTATATGATCACCCGACTCCTTATTTTTATGATATTCTGATATTTTACAGTTTTTTCGTTTGTTTATATATATATATATATATATATATTACAGTACACAGTATATAGGACAGTATAGTGACAAATGTCTTCTAATTACTGCTGGGATGTGTGTATTTTGGTTGAATGTTTCCTCTATTTAACACTGGAGGGGACAAGCTAAAATGAGCAAGACCAATTTGATTAGTAACAGATGGATTGCCCCATTACCTAGATATTATTCTCTCAGCCCTTTATGATGCCCTTAGCCAGACTGTAACGCCACGAAAGGATCTCTATACCTAGGCTCCATGGTATGGTTATGTCCTACCCACAGGCCAGACTGAACAAAGAGTTACAGATGAGAAGAAACTCGAAGGGAAACTAGGAGAAAAGAGAAAAAAGACAGACTGTTAAGACAGAGCAAGAAGATGAAATGGAAGACGTGGAGTTGCACAGGGTAAGCGCTCTGATCGCTTATTATTAAGAGACTGACCGCTATGTGCGATCCTACAGGGCAGGAGTCACGGCTCATTAGCGCCTCTGATCGCCCGCCGCCTGCCCGCCCCGCACATCCACTGAGCATTAATGGGGTATTTCCCTCTATACACTCTGTAAATTTCCCTGTACGGTCCCGTTCAGCTATATGCAAAGGGATCTCTCTACCTGGCAGCCCCAGACTATTGTGCGAACAGCAGGGCAATTTGCAAGTAAAAAGACAAAACACTGCTGTTAAAAGCTAACGATCTGACTGACAGAGATGAATCTCTATTTCTTTAAACATCGTTTAAACTCAGTACTAACAGATTCACACCAAACAGCACCATCTATATAGTCTTAATTTAATAGCACCTCTGATAAGTGCAACATTATATTAGAGGCAATGGAGAGTAAATAAATACCTAATAAATCCTATTAAAAATGTTTAATTTGTATGATTAGATATATAAAGACGATGATGATAGATAGATGATAGATAGATAGATAGATGATGATGATAGATAGAGAGAGAGAGAGAGAGAGAGAGAGAGAGAGATGATGATAGATAGATAGATAGATAGATAGATAGATAGATAGATAGATGATGATGATAGAGATAGATAGATAGATATAGATAGATTATAGACATCTAGCTTCTATACCTAATCCCTAGGTCCTAAGGTAAGGTGTTAGACCTTGCAGTATCAGAAGCTAAATGTATTTCCTAGAATTTACCAAAGCTGATCCATGAACGAAAACTATTTGCATAAAGTCGCTTTGTGATTAATACAGCCCTGGTTTTGCAAATGAGAACAGACCATAAACATGGTTTATCTGGGGCAAGCAAATCAAAGAAGCAAGCCATAAGCTTACATAGCGGTGTGGTTTTTCCTTCTATAGATACAGTTTACTGGTGTTTTGTACCAAGGACACAAATTAATGTTTTTGTTGCTATAGGTCTGCGATTTCACATTGTTATAATCTCTTAGCCGTATTATCCTAACGAATTTGTCCAAATCGTTTTAATAATTTGCAATATGTAAAGTGCCTCCTTAGCTTGGAGCTTACAACATCTGCATTATTACTAGTGCAATAGAGAAGGATAAATAACCAATTTAATGCAATGTAACGATAATACATAGTGGGTAAATTGCCAAAAAGAGTTCAAGGCACTTACACCCACACTGTGAACCAGCGAGGAAATGACTTTTAGGGGGAGGATGGAGAATCACTTACCTTCCAGAATACTCTTGGCCAGTAGGCTCGGGGGGCGAATGTGCCTCTGATACACGGGCTTGCGCTCTGCAATACTGGGCTTGGCAGACAAACCTTTCTTATCCTGAGGAAGGAAACGAAAAAAGAACATAAGCGATCAAACTAACTGCCTTGATTAGTTCCTACTGCAATGTCAATAAAAACCCCACAATCGGCTTAAACTAGGGAATATGGACTGTGTTTTTATGCAAACTTGGCTTCCTCTGATCCGGAAACCAGCGGCTTTAACTACAGCAAACACAATAAAATGTTCAAGGGAATATTTACTAGTTTCAACACAAAATAAACCGACCAGTTACACTGTTTTCATGGGAAACAAATGGCATTTCTTAAGTGCAGCAAAACATCGAGAACAATCTTGTATAAAGAGTCATAGGAAATCTGTTCTGAGACCATTTGCTAGAGATACCCGCAATTATATCTGTTTTCTGTGGAGGCAGGTGGGCAGCATGAACCCCAAGAAACTTGGAAAATCAGATAAAAAAAAAGCTAAAGGCAATTAATAGTTAATAATTGCCTCATCTCTTTAGATGTTTAATTGAAAATGTAAATTTCACATTTTATATTGAAAAAAAAGCAGGCATGTTTTATGCAATGGAATAATTATTTAAATATATATATTTCTATATATATATTAAATATTTCGTTTCTACAAAATTATAAACGGTTGGGCACATTAATATATTGGCAAAGTAGGAATGAAAGTTTAGGGGTGTGTATGTTAGAAGGGCACCCTGCCAAGAGGAAATCCTGTTCGTGTATGGAAGAAGCAAAGAGAGTAAAAATCAATAGAAATATAAATAACCAGTCAATGTGCCTGGCACTTGCTGGCATCTGCTGTAGCCAATGTATGGTAGTACAAGCGAGTACATTTGATCCCAGGCATCTGGAATAATGCAGAGAACCAAACAATGTAAATCCGGTAGGTTGGAGCTGCCAAACGGTTTCTTGTTGCTCATCTGTTTATATGATAAAAAAAAACTAGCCCAAGCTAAAGCTATTTTGATTTTACTATTACCACTTCTATTTTCAACAAATAACAGTATTCATACTACATAGTAATTCTAATAATTCAGTTACATTGCTATCGTATATATTATGTGTAACCCATTCATTTGTCATGCAAAGTATTGGTGCTATGAGGTGAATTCAGAAATCCATCTATTAAGTTTGTTACTCCAGGCCCACTGGACGTTCAGAACACCTTTTGGGTGTTCTGGATAAGAGGACCGACCTAGAAGTACTAGATAAACTGGTATGATGGCACTTCCAGGCAATGGCATGTTCCTGCATTCAGTGATACAGGCAGGTAAGTGATACTACCCCAGAATGAGCCTGTAAGATTATGCCTAATTCTCTACATGCAGCAGAACAATAATATTATTTCGGAAGGCATTTTAGCCTGACACATCACAGCCACAGGCGATTACATTGCAGTAATGTATATTGGGCAGATCTGAGATGGCACCAGACAGGAAGGTGACACTGTGTGTATATGTCCCTTGGCACTCACCTCTGTGGCCTGCTGCCTCCTGAGTGCCACCTGTGCAGCCATGACACGTTGCCTCTCAACCACCAGCAGGCAGTTAGCACACTGGCAGTCCCTCCAGCGGCAGAATCGTTTGTGGCCCTTTAGACAGGACACGACCCCGTGGTTCCTGCATCTGGCACATTTGGGGGTCCTGCTCAGCTTCCTTTGCTCGCCTCCTTTTTCATTGGCCTTCTGTTGCTCCCCTTTACTGACCGGGGCACCATCAGCCCCTTCCTGCTCCTCCTCATCTTCATCTTCTTCATCGAGGTGCCTTGCCCTGCAGAGCTCAGGCTGCCCATCTCCCTCCAGCTCCAGGCTCTCCACGTCTATCTCTGAGTCCCCGGCCAAGGATGAACAGTAGGAGGACAGAGGAGAAGAGGAAGGGTTGGAGGAGGAAGAGGACGGGGCAGGTGCCTTCATCTCGTACATCTCCAGCTGCCCTCGGACTCCAGGCAGGTCCTGCTCCCCGGCTCTACTCTCTTTACCTATGGACAGAGCAACCAAAAGCGTTTCAGTATCAGTGTTATGTTTCTATCTCTCTGCCCACAGATCATTATATTATTATCTTCATACCTAGTCACTCACCCACTGCTTTATATCCATCTATCATCTATCTATCTATCTATCTATCTATCAATCATCTTTCTATCTACTGTATCTATCTATCTACTGTATCTATCTACTGTATCTATTTATCTATCTAGCTATCTATCATCTATCTATCTATCTATCTATCTATC
The DNA here is from genome assembly GCF_000004195.4 of Xenopus tropicalis. Classification (NCBI taxonomy): domain Eukaryota; kingdom Metazoa; phylum Chordata; class Amphibia; order Anura; family Pipidae; genus Xenopus; species Xenopus tropicalis. The sequence goes on from NC_030677.2 coordinate 128,547,684, forward strand.
TATCATCTTTCTATCTACTGTATCTATCTATCTACTGTATCTATCTATCTATCTATCTATCTATCTATCTATCTATCTATCTATCTATCTATCTACTGTATCTATCTATCTATCTATCTATCTATCTATCTATCTATCTATCTATCTATCTATCTATCTATCTATCTATCTAATCTATTATTAGGTATATTATTACAAGGGAGCTGTATAGTTTCTCTCCCTGACAATTTCTTGCTGTGCCCCACTGTCCCTCACTTCACCATACAAATACATACAATTTGTCTATAAACAAACTCCAAGCGTGACTATAAAAACACACAGAGCCCCGAGAGAAAGGAGAATTAAAGTAGAGGTATCACCGCAGAATGTGCGTTACATTCGCCTAGTTATATGAATTAAATAATAAAAATAATAAATATGTTTGGTGAACTCTGTGCATTGATACAACTAAGCTAAAGCACACACATGCCAGCAGCGCCGCCTCGCTGAACGGTAACATTTCTAGTTACAGAAGGATCTACCACTTCATTCTCATGAACTTAGACTTATTTTGTATTTTCTTTCCTTGTTGGGGATCATCAGCAAACACACAGCCCAAACATGCAGCGATACAAACACCCAATACACAACTAGCCCCATGATCCCAGTGAGGGACTGTAATTTACCTGCGCCAGGTGGTGCCAGATCCGATCCGGGCAAGTTGCGCTCACTGACAGCGATCAGCAGATGTTGCGGCTCCAGTAGAAGTGGAATATTTCCTCCACTGCTGTGTGCAGATCTGGGTCAGAATGTTCCTAGGATCCAGGTTGGTGCCCCCGGCAGAGAGATGGAGCTGCTAATCCGCTGGTTACTAGCCTGTTTCTAGCAGGGAGTCAGTGTGGGAGCTTTAATAGCCCCTGGCACTCAGCACTCACAGCGCTCTTACAGAATAAGCGGAGGGTTTGGCGTTTCTCCGCGCTGATTGGCTGCTTGAAAGGGCAGGACAAGTTTTATTGGTCATTAACGTCGAGAAAGCCCTTCCCTGCCAAGTACAAGCCCCTCCTCCTGCCCTTGCAGCAGTGATTTTGGGCGCTGACATTAGCAACAGTCGCCGTTAGCCCTTTTTTATCTCCTGTATCTACAGACATTGTTTGCAAAAAATATGCGCCCACAGTTATAAATAGCCCGAGGATGGAATTGTATGTTGTAAATATGCCTCTAGATTGCAATCCATAAAGAGCACAAAGAAATTAAAACAGGGGCAACAAAGAAGAACAAAAGAAACATTTGTTTCATCAAGTGAGTCCGATTTACCCCAAGCAGAGGAAAGTTATGGTGCCATACCTCACCCAACAGGCAATTCTCTTTAAACGTTGTAAATCACCCAAGCCATTAACTTGAATAGAACAAATATATTGTAAGTGGAGTGAATTGTAATGATTAAACCTTCTTTAGTATTTATGCAGATTTTTCAATAACTCATACTTTCCATAAAGCAACAGGAACGTGACAAGGGGGCAGGAAGGTGGATTTTGGTACTTGCAAATTTTCATATTATTTAGGGCACCGTTTACATTTGTGTCAGAGGGAGAAAATACACCGCTATCGTGTGGCTGTCACCTTTCCATTCTGAGTAAATACCAGTCATAAGTCGGATCAATTTCGCCAACTAAACATTTTCAATTCAGTGTTTCGATATAGTTAGAGGACCCCACCCTTTTTCCTACCCAAACCACAAGCAAGAATAACATTGCTAAAAAAAATAAAACAAAGCCAGCAAGTGGGAATATTGTCTACATGTAGGACACATTTACATAGCACACCCACATAAAAGTATTATTATTCTACTTAATAGACACGCTTATTTATTTGTGTATTTCTCATGTATGAATAATATGCTTCGAATTCTAACGAAATATGTATTTGCTGGTAGTCACGGTCAGTTACTGGGCAAAGTCTAAGATGATGGGAACACATTCATTAGGTTTGCGCTCACTAACTTGAACAATCTGCAGGTTGCTGCAAGTTTAAACCATGTTATGGGCATCAGCAAGTTTACAGATAAGGAGAGGAGCAGGTGTTTTATATACAGTGAAAACAAAGAAATAAGTAAAACTGCATTCTCTGAACCGGGAGAACTTGAGATAAATCGTTATCTGAAATAGAAAACATTTCAACCCACAATTTTGCTTTGTGTACAGTAAACTTGGTACTGAAGTCAGAGCTGAGTGCCCCTGGCTAACTATGCTGATATGGGATACCCAAACATATACAATGCCGGCTGTAGCCCTGTGTGCCAGGAAGGTGCCAGCAGGTGCAAACACTGGCATTCAGTATGCCAGCCCATATTAATGTAGCACAAAGCAGGAGAGGGCGATTCTCACCCCCTGGTGCAACACTGTGCAACACTAGGGCAAAATCCCACTTGTTTGTAAATAGCTACAACTACTTTGCGAGTAATGATTCCAATAATGTAACTTTACGCTATTCTGTACTATGTCATTGAATCTGATCTTTCAAACCAGATTGGTAATAATGGGGTACAACTTAATGGAAGTCAGGCTTCAGCCATTCTTTTAATTTTATTAAATGTTTATTTTTTATGTTTATTTTTGTATAGTATAGTATAGTTGCATAGTATAGTATAGTTTTATAGTGTATTATAAATGGGCCGGAAAAGTTGTCAATCGCAGAGTCTTTGCTGCTACACAGACCAAGCATTAGATCGCTGCTTCTGTAGGATTTCTATACAGACAGCTCAGGCAGTTCCTTGTGTTCGGTGTGAATGGTATGGAAGCCCTGTCTCCACGTAAAGGACTTACCGTCTGGGCAGCCCTAGGCTATTCTCCTGTAATTCATGTCTGAAATGCTTATATAGGGGTTTAATTACTGTATAGCCTCTAATGCTTTCTCTACGCAAACGGTTCTGTGCAGCGCAGTGATTAAGTAAATACAATCCCTTGACTGTACATTGTAAGACACAAGAACAAGATTTATAGATTCCAGACTATAAAGTGAGACAGAAAGAAACGACTTTGTATTTGAAACACAAATATACTGAGCGCCACAGAATTCCCAGAAATCAAATTACTTTGTAGCGGTTGCTTTTATTTGTAATAATGTAACAAAAGCATCTCCCACAGATGTGATCGCATAAAGCGCAATGCTCAGTCCCCACAGTGTGCAGCTCAGTGACAGGTGACCAGCAGCACCAAATACATACAAAGCGGAGCTCTCTGCCACAACAACAAAATGAGCATATTGGCCCGCAAGGTCTAAAATATATTCGTCTGGGGTTAATTTGAATTCTTTCTTTTTTGTCGACATCACCTTATTATTTCTTTCTGTGAAGGAAGGATGAAGCTTCTACACAATTATGTATCATCCTTTTAAGTATTAAGAGTGTTGGGAACTATAACCATAAGTAACTTCATGCTCGTCAATTAATAATAACTCTATTCGGTACAATACAACTGCCAAGTAACATTTGTATTATTATTTTCGGAACAATTCGTTAGGCGTTGCGCCATCATAATAAAATCCGCCCAGAACTGCGCAAATGATTTAACTACCGCTATGATAAATCTGGAGAATTTGGACTGCACTGTGGGAGTAGAATATTTCCATAAAAGCTGCCATAGTTCTCAAATTTAACAGCTTGCCTAGGGGGAGCCTTATGAATGGCATGGCATCCAAAGAATATATATAAGGAAAGGTAGGGGTGGGGGGAATAATAAATTATGAAGAGTGTTAAAAGACTATTTTTGTTTTAAAGGAATGGGTGTGGAAATATGTTTCTAAGAATTTTCGGAAGAGCTTTTCCCACACTTTGATAACCCAAACCATTCTCAGTAAGCCATGCTGTGTGCATAGAACATTCCCTCTCTGTATATTATATATACTTTACTTATACATAAACAAAGGATGTTGTTATATTACTGATTGCCTCTGCTTCCTCATTCATTCATGGTATTGATGCAGTTTTACTAAACAAGATTGAGAGTTAGAAAATGTTTAGGTTTTAAAACAGGTTGGGGCAGATTTATCAAAACATGAGTTTAGAGTTTAATACATAAAACTCCATATTCTATTAATTATGTATTAAGCTCTAAACTTACATTTTGATAAATTGTCCCTTTTAAGTTTCCCTCTCTGGCATTACCACAATACATATTCAGAAACTACTAAAAAAAAAACCTTCTTTAAAGAAATAATGGACAATGGTAGTCACACCCTACCATAATTATTATCTATGGAATGGTATTTTGACCCCCAAAGACACACTAGTATCCAAGAGGTGGAAAATGTGTAGGCAATTAGTTAATTGTTAATAAATCTGATCCCTTGTCTCTAAAAGCAGCAGTGATTCATTCAATACATACATTTAATAATGTATTATTATCTATTGAAACTTTTCAAAGTGATTAAAGGCCACCCAACCCCACAACAGGTTCCCCCTACCTAAGCTGTGAGTTGACACACCTCTGCCCCATGAGGGAGACCATGCCAGGGAATTCCTGGTTCCTTCTTCATGAAAAATATACTTTCCTGGCAATATGTGTCACTGGATGGCCTGCCTCTCTTTTGAGGCACTATGATATATATATATATATATATATATATATATATATATATATATATATATATATATATATATATATATATATATATATATATATATATATATATATATATATATATATATATATATCATATCTATCAAATATAAATCTAGGGCACACATACATGTTAAAGTTACAACAGCCAATAAATATATAGAGCAGGTTATACTCCTTCCTGTTACACTCAGAACCTGCGTTATATCCACACACCAGTTTATTTCCCAAAACAGAGAGCTACAGCACTAAACATAAAATAAATCAAAAGCACAAAGAACATTTTAAGAAAGACCACATGCAAATTTTAATGTGAACATCTTTATGTTTAATGTCTGTTCCTGCATTAATATCCCTGTAATCCTATGCCCCATTGGACTGGACTCCATCAGATCATTCTGGTCCTTATCATCATTTGTGGGGCATTTGTGGGGCATTTGTGGAAAAAGGTTAAAGCAGGGAAGCAGCTTGTGATGTATGCAGTACAGTGGGTTGGTACTGAGCAAATACTGAATGAAGCAATTTTACTTATTTCAAAATAATAATATAATATATTACTGAGTGGCCTTGTGAATTATTTTATAAAGCAAATAAATATTTATGTGTAATTACTACACTGGGAGCAGGTAGCCAGGGTTGCCTTCTGATTACATGGTGCCCCATGAACTTGCCTGGTGAAACCCCTAATCTGCACAATGTCACATAAAGGTGATTTAAGATGCCAATTTGAGTCATTTAAACAGATTCAGCAGTTTATATGCTCGGGTATGAGGAACCCCAACAGGCTTCCCTGACTGTTATTTGGCTGAAAATCAGCCAGGTGTTTATCAGGATTGATTTTCCGTTGGATTGGGGACCACATCAGCTCATTCATTCTGTCCTTGGTCCGACTGCCTCTATACTCATCGTCAGGCCAAATGATCGACTTAGCCCAATATCACCCGGGTATATAAGGAGAATATCAGCTCATTTGGCAACCCACCAAACAAGTGGATCCTAATGTGCGTGGCCACCTTAATACCCCTGATAGTGTGAAGCTCTGAACCCTTTAATGGCTGTCTGAGACCATGTTTTCAACTGGTCCCCTAACAGGGCTGCCGCCTTCCCCCACCCACACTGATGGTGGCAAAGCAAAGGCTTCCTGGCACGTTCCTACATGCAGCAATCCTCCCCACAAAAGGGGTAATTTACCTATAAGTAAACCTTAAGTATGTCCTATTCTTAGCAATTTTTCAACTGGTCTTCATTTTTTATAGTTTTTGACTTTGTCTTCATCTTATGTCTTTTTCCAACTCTCAGATGAAGGTCACTGACCCCAGAAGCCAAAAAAAACTATTGATCTGTAAGTCTACAATTGTACTTTTACTGTTACTTTTGTATTACTTCTCTTTTTATTCATATTCCAGTCTCTCATTTAAACTGCTGCCTGGTTGCTAGGGTAAACTGAATCCTAGCAACCAGATAGCTGCTGAAATTCCAGACTGGAGAGTTGCTAAACAAGACGCTAAAAAATTCAAAACCCACAAGAAATTAAAAAAAAATGACAACCAATTGCAAATTGTCTTAGGATATGAATACCTACATATTAAATGTTAATTTAAAGGTGAATAACCCTTATAACAGTCCCTGTTGGATAGCCCTTTTTCCTTCATAGTACAACCTGTGGCACCCCAACTGTTGTTTACTACAAATTTTAGCACATGCCTGGGAAAACCCTGCCACCAATGTGTGTCCTGCGCAAAAGTTCCCAATTGCTCATGGCTATGACAGATATTTTCCAGTTTTAGCCTTTTTGTTTTGCCTCCTTTATTTAAGTCATTATAAACAGCAGGCATGTTTCCAGTTCCCTTGGGCTGGATTTAGATTTTTTTCATGTGGCAGATACAGATCTTGGACCATTCTACCAAATTCCTATTACTTATTTAATATAACATAAAAATGACTTTTAAACTTTTATGCATTCATGTGACTTTGAGGAACTAATTATATGCACCCTTGTTACTTTGTAGAATTAATGAGGTTTGTGTGGGAGAATGCTGCAGAGTTAATTGTGTTTTGATTACTCTACAGTTTTGCCTTCAAAAAACAAAGTGTAATTTTAGCTCACTCCTTTGACAGAATTATCACACTTAGATAAATATTTGTAATTGCATTTATAATAAAATTCATGGCTGCCATGTGTTTGCCTTTCCTATACAAAGTAGAAAAAAAGTACAGTAGCCTTTATCATATATTATATTGTACATTCATATTATATAGTACTTTATTAACATGACTTTATATATGACAAGATACAATAAGAAGAAGACTTAATTCATTATATAAGTGACGGGGCGTTTTCATAATGTACATCTAAGCCATTGCTGTATGAAGGAAGTAATATTAGGCTTTTTGATGTGCAGTCATGCTAAAGGAGAACTAAAGCCCCAGAATTAGTTATGCATGTTTAAAGGAGTTGTTCACCTATAAATTAACTTTTAGTAAGTTGTAGAGAGTGATATCCTGAAACTATTTGCAGTTGTCTTTATTTTTTTATTATCTGTGTTTTTTTAATTGTTTAGAATTATATTCAGCAACTCTCCAGTTTGGAATTTTTGCAGCTATATGGTTGCAAGGGTCCACATTAACCTAGCAACTAGGCAGTAGTTGGAATGAGAACCTGGAATATGAATCGAAGTGGGTCCAAAGAGAAAGATAAAGAATACAAAGTAGCAATAACAATGAAGTTGTAGCCTGAAAGAGCAATAGTTTTTTGGCTGCTGGGGTTATTCACCCCGTTTTTAAAGCTGGAAAGAGTCAGAAGAGGAAAGCAAATAATTAAAAACAATTAAAAAAAGACCGATTGAAGAATTACTCAGAGCTGGCTATTCTATAACATACTTAAAGTTAACTTAGAGGTGAACCCCCCCCACTTTAATTGTAATTAATGCATGGAGCAAATTGTTTGCGAGACATAGCCAGTCAAATATAGGAAATCCCTCCTTGGTCCCTGGGAAATAGATCCAATCGCATGCAAGGCCCATGCAGACCTGAGCCTCCCTGATCAATATCTGACTGAGTGTAGAATATATACTGTATGAAACTAGATGAAACGTGCCAAAAGGCTGTCAATTTGTTCAGACTCGCTTATGACCTTGTGGGACATAGTTTGATGCATGGTTAGTTTCTGTTTAAACCCATGTATAGTACTGAAGAATTTACATTCCAAATAATCTGACACTGTAGAACAGATAGGTGCTAAATTGCACAAATACTATTGCCCATAGCCTCTAAGCGGCAATTAGTTTTCAACACTCTACTACAACCTGGAAATGAAAGCAAAAACCTGATTGGCTGCTATTGGCAAATGCACTTGTGCAATTTAGCACCTTTGTTTGTAAATCACCCCTTTTGTGTTTTATTTATTGCTCTTTGGGTTTACACAGAACGCCACCATCTGGCAAAAATCTGATACACAAATAAGTGTTAATAAGCCCTTATTTCCTATACACATCCAACGAACAAAATATACTGTATAGAATAGAAATTAGACTGAATGAGCCAGCCTACAGTACATTCAAGTTTTATTTGGGAATGCCATGATAAATCCATTTTTCAAATGTTTATATTTAAATCTGACTGGTTTGAGGGCAGACTGATTTCTTGAAATGTTCTGGATGAATAGGTCTATTCAGTTTTCAATTGCAGGCATTAAATAATGGATTTTCTCCACTAAAAACTATTTTCAGATTATAAATTTCTCTCAGCTCAGTAATGCCTGGAAAGTTATACTTTTGAATTGTCATGGGTACAGTAGAAATGTTCTCCTGTAATCCTTTATCACATTAAATAGCAAAAGTAGATTAAATGTGAAGTTTTAATGTTAAAGTGCACCCGGTGAATTAGTACCCAAGGGTGCTGTTGACCTATTCAAATTAAGCTGCAACACACAGTTTAAACATTCTATTAAGCTGAACCATTTGTCACTGCATCTATGGGAGACCCATTTGGCCCTGACCATGCCAACATTCGTTAATCAACTGGCTTGTATCTCTAATATATTGTGACTGCAGCTATGAGATAACTGTAGACAACTGAATTGTGTTTCTTGAATATTCTTAATTCTGTACTAGACCCTGTCATCAGTGTATAGTTCAGCTGTGCGCACCATTTATAATGGCTACAGAATGCTTGAGTGGTAAAATGTACCAAATTTGTTCCTAGATTAGTTAAGCATTAAAGTTGACCATACACATCGATGATATCTTAAGAAACCTTGTTTCGTACAATATTCGGTGCATGTATGGCGGATCGATGAGATGACCAATATTGAAAAGGCTGGGGATAATGGTTGTCTCGTCGATTGGCCAGGTTAAAAGATTTTGATCAGGCACCCAAACAAAATCTCCGTTCACGTCTGAATCGCCAGGTGGAGGTAGTATTCCTATTGTTTCCACCTTCACATCGATTAAGTGGAGGAAACGCCTGATGACCACAGGAAAGATCAGAATTGCTATGTGTATGACAAAAATCCAGCTCCCAAGCAGCATGGTGTAGTGGTCACAGACAGAAACCAGGAATATAACTTTCCTTATAGGTGTAAACATTAAAACTGTATTAGTGGTTATGCATTGGCCCAATGGGTGAATGGTTGAATATGATACAATGTTTAGCCGTATAAGATTTAAACGCCAATGGCACTGTTACATTTGTTCAAGTGGATCTCAGGAGAAATGAGGAGGACTTCTGGATCCTCTCACTTCTACATTTGCAGATGACCCTTCCACAGTGCCAGATACAATTTTTACTTTAGACAGAACACTTGCAAACTGATTGCAGAAACAACCTTACTTTCCCTAGTGCCCAGACAGCATGTTCAGCATTAGCCAAACTACCCTTCTAAATCTGGGCATGGATGCTAACCTCCAGGTGCAGTCACACTTTTACATCCATATGCTTCACTCTGGCTCAGTCTGTATACACTGACACGCAAGTCAGGACTTCCAATTGCTCTGCACCTACAGGCAAACACACTGGCCTGAGTTCTCTCATGAACTAAAATGCCCTTGTGGCATTAACCTTAGAACACTGCATAAAGCAGGCCCCACAAACCAAACACAAAAATTCCCTCAGGGGAAATAATCATGTGAAGTAGTGGTTTTAAACTATGGGCTGTCCTGGGGGGGGGCTTGGATGAGCGGTAGGGCGGCTCAGCCTGAGCTAGTTTGGGTGGGAAATGAGGAAAATGGCCATGTGCTCTCCTAAATACAGCTGAAAGCCCAGCTTGAAGACTAGTTAAGATGAGATTTGGGCTGAACATTTATTTGCTCCTAGATATCTTTGAAACTGTGTCTGAATGACATTTTCTAATTCCTGTATTAATTTCACAAACTATGAAGGCCATCACGTGAGGCTTCAACACTGATTTAGAGCAACTAACTCTTTGGTCCATGCTATAACAAATGTGGAGCCCATACTCTATGTTGCTCCAGCATTTGATTTTGGAGACTGACGAGGTGTTACTAGAATCACATACTGCAGATTTCTTATTAAAGCATCCAAATATGGTCACATACTCTCGCTCTTCCCCCTAAAATTAGAACACTTTTGGTCATGGTTTCTGTTCTGACCACCCTATGCTCAGATCCATACCAACCATACTCACCCCAATATAAACATGGAAAGCAAAGTGTAGAGGGACCATTATTGGACTTTGATTTCAATTCAGTGCTTGCAAAATCATTCAAACCCTTGACTAATTTGTACATAGTTACATAGGGTTGAGTCCATCAAGTTCAACCCTTCCAAGTAAATTTACTGGATAACAAATCCCATAATCCCATGATGATATGTTGTTCTCTGTAGAATTTTATTTTAAAGGAGAATGAAAAGGTACAATTACTTGGGGATGCCAAAATGTTAGGAACCCCCCCAGTGATTGTAATCGCTTACCTTGTACCCCACACCGGTGCTCCTGTTAGGAGAAAACCGCACCAGTAATCATCTTCCTTCTTCTGTCTTCCCACTGCACCCTATATTCTGAAGATAGACGAGAGAAGAAGGAAGATCACTCTAGCAGCTACCCCGGGCTGGTGCAGTTTTCTCATATCAGGAGCGCCAGCCCCAGGTACAAGGTAAGCGATTACAATTACTAGGGGGTGCCTAACATTTTGGCACCCCCAGTAATTTTACCTTTCCTTCTCTTTAAAGCTCTCAAACTCAAAAAAAAAATTTAATGTGAAATTTTAAGAGGGTTATGTAAAAAAAGTGCAAAGTAGTACTAGATATTCTCAAAGAATAGTCGAAGCTATTATAGCAGCAAAAAGAGGACCAGCCCTACATTTATATCCTTTGTTTTGAAAGAGTATGTGGTACCCAGTAGCAGTAACCCATAGCAACCATTTAGATATTTGCTTTTAAACACCTACTACCTGCTGATTGGTTGCTAGGAAAGCTTAGTATGTTTTATTACATAAACCTGTACATGTGTAAAGTACCAAAATGCCTGCAATTGGTTGTTTTCGTAGACTTAGCACTCTGTTCCCTGCATTATGTAACTTGTCACAAGTCTATGTGCTCCTTTTTGGAGAGCAAAGATCTTCAGCATGTCCCGTGGATCAGTCTAACAGGGAACAATGAGGCTGGTCATGCAGTGGGATGCTCAGAACCACTAAGTAGCCCTTTCTATACACAAACCCCTCCCTTCCCCCAGATGCAGCCTGCAAGATAAAGAGCAGCTTAGTTTATAGAGGGTTCTTTAAAAAATAACAAAACAATTCATATTTTATTTTGGTAAATTTTTATTTAAATCAAGTAGAAAGGGATACAGACTACGATACAGTTGTCATAGCATATAACGGTAAAGCAAACTAGCCTAGCAAAACAAAATATCTCGGTGGGTATCAATGTTAGTGTGGCCGAAAGTATAGTAAGTAGTCTGTATATATGCATTGGGGGGCTAGAGGTTCTCCTTTCAGGGGAGCACTCTAGTACCCATCGCTTAAATTATATAATGTGTCAAGCAAACCCATAGAACATTAAGTAATAAAACAAAAAAACTATAAACAATGGACAGGTCTACCATTTGTTGCTGATTCATTTTGAATGCCCTCTGTGTACCTTTCTCTAGATTCAGTTTTACAGTGAGAGAAGAGAAATGGGGGTAATCTACCCTGTATCTACCCTGTATCTATATATACTGTATAAGCCATGGCTCCCAAGTTTTAAGAAATTTCTTATGGGAACAATACATATTTTATAATAAGAAACAATGGGCAAAAAGTATGTTCAGCACAAGCCATAGTCACTATTGACCAATGATGATAAAGAGGGTATAATGCACAATATGAGGAATTATCTGCTATTGAGAATTCAGTTGTTATTGAAAACATTACCACTTGGAGACATATGCTACTTATGCATGTTACAATTGACATGGAACAAATTTACACTTACAGGCAATTGCCATAGTAGTTGCAGCGACTTCAAGTGTTTTTTCCTGCCTCCCATTCTACAGCACTACTGTTAATATTTTCTCCCTCTCCTTTTGACCTGTTGAAAATAAGTCTCCATATATGACTGGATTCAACAATGCAGATTATGATCACAAAGGGGGCTATGAAACAGTGAGAGTGTGCTGGAAAGTAGTATGTTGTTACAAGCTTGCTGTGTTTCCTGGCATTCAGCAATCAAACCAAAGGGGAGGTGGGTTCAGGGGGTTTATGCAGCTGCTGACGGTGGCAAAGCACCTTGTCCAGACACTAAATAACATTTCTGACACCTGCTAGCATTCCAAATTCCTGTGACTCTAGATGGTCTGCTTGATAAATTACCTTACAAGTGGTTGTTAGAAAGTAAAGTGGATACTAGTTATGAATACAATAATGTATTTTATATGATATAATAGGTGCAAAGTTTGCTACTGGTCTAGTTACCCATAGAAACAATTGCAAAGGAGCATTTGCTGGTCAGCTTTGAAAAATAAACATTTTTTTCCTTTGGGTTTCAGCCTGGGCAAACTCATGGCAGCAGTGCCCCTGTACATAGATACATGCTACGATTTGCCACTATTTGTACCAGAGATCTGAAGCTTCAGAGTGGAAAGGTCAGTGCCAGATAAGGGACTTTTTCACAGTTTAAAGGGAAACTATATCCAGATCATTCCAGGTCTCTATAAACCACTCTTTAAAATATGATTTTCTGATTATGTGTGCCATTCAAGTATTAGCGTAGACACTACAGTAGCATTTCCTGAGAAACCTTGTTAGTTGTTTTGGAAACACTGAAGCCATTCTGCCTGTGTATCTAACCATAACAGTCGCCATACCAATGTCTAATCTGATTCATGAGGGGTAGGCACTACCTGCCTAACTTACATGTCATTCAGTTGGGATCACCAGTTTGGCTCAGGCAACAGGGTCCTGTCCAGTGGCATAACTAGATGTTACTGGGCCCAACAGCAAAGTAATTTAAGGGCCCCCAAAATGTCCAGAGGTTGGCCTGGTTTACAAATATATATTAAAATTGCTCATTAATCAGGGCCTCATGGGGTCCCATATACATTACTGGTTATTAAATCTGTTCCACCCCCAATGAGGCCTATGTCCTTATCAAACTCACACAGCATGCGCGTACTGGGGTCACTTTTATCAGGAGCCAGCCTGCCAGTATCATTTTGATACACTGAATCTGGGCATGTATGGCACTTCAGAGAGGCAGTTTTGGCAGATCAACCTGTAATTCTATCGTATCACAGTCAGCCTGTTCAGCACCTCTTCAATGGACCAACTGCTCAGTTGGTGGGCTCATCGGTTGGATAGTCAAACATAGGTTGTGCTTTAGATTGTACCTCACATTTACAGTGTGTGTGCCAGTTTATAGATGCTGCAATATATGTTGCAAGCTACATACAAATAAATCATTTTAAGCCACTAAAATTCCTTAATATTAATTATATGATTATGCTTCAGTTTTTCAATGGGGTTACCACTTTTTATTTAATTATTTGAACCCCCCATCCTTTTTCCAAAATGATTTAAGTGATAAACATCCTTGGTGATACAGGATTGCCCAGGGTCACTGGGAGAGCTGTTTCTGTATAAACACATCCTTAAAAAAACTAGTTAAATGGTTTATGTTATTTAATAAGAAATTCCTATTCAGTAAAAGTGTAATTTAAATTGAACTTTAAAAACTTTCAAAGTCCATATCATCTAAGATAACCTGTTGTATTACTTATTCTGCGTCTTTTTCCCTCTTTTCTTTTTTCTTGGTTACACAACAAACAGTGCTCAGGGGGACATGGGGAGGGGAAAGGTTTATAGTGTATAAACACCCAAAACAATCACTGCAAAATTCCCTCTCTTTGAAAGTCATTTGTCCCTTTTGACCCCTGTGTTTATAGTAAGAGGAGATGTAAAACAAGTGCAACTCCTGATGTTCACAAGCTAGTTTTGCCTTTGCAGCTACTGTGTGGCTCCCTGGGCAGCGTGACCAAACTAGGAATGCCAGCATGCCCCCTCCCCAGCAGCTCCAGGGGGGGCCTGGAAGTCATCAGGGCAGAGAAGAGAAGTGGGAGAAGGATAAATGGCTCTCTGCTTGTAAATCGATCCTAAATTACAACTAGGAGCATGGTGTTAGTCATTACAGTAAATGACAAAACAGTTAGCATTCTATTTACTCGCTCTCTGGGAGCCAAAAGGGGAGGGATGCCTTTTAAATGTATTATTTTTCTTCTCTGTGAGAATTAACTGTGGCACTGGGGAATTTAAGGGCATTAGGGCATTAGCAACAAGAAGCAACACAGGTGCATGGGTGAAACATTTACTGCAATGTGTCAGGGCAATTCAGGGACTATGAAAGGAAGCCACAGAAATGTGGGACTGTAAGTAAATCAACCAGTTTCTCACCAGGCCCGTAGCTCATATGTACTTGTGTACAGGGTATTCACTCCATCTTTTTTACAAAGGTTTCACATATTTATCATATTTATCACCTAATCCAAATGTCACATTGCAACCAAAATCAAAAGCAGGTTTACAGCTGCATACACCTATTACTGTTACATACCTATGTATATGGGTAGACAAAAGAATTGTAATGCAGCACTTTAATGGAAATACAAAAGAAAGTCATGAGCCAGTTAGGGGGATGGGTTCAAGAATTTTGTGTTTGTAAGCAAACCATTTTGATGAACAGTATTAAAACACAGAAAAATGTGATTTGCCCAGTGCAACCATCCTACTGATTATATTCTACTTTGCCTTCATCTACAGCTAGCTTAGATTCCTGCTTTCCTGGACCAGGCCTAAAAAAGAGACCTGAAACGCCAATGTGCAATGGAGATGTTCAAGTTCAAGAAGAGGAGCTGCCAGGCAGGAATAATGTGGAGCAATGTAGTAAATGGTATAAGTGCAAAAATATGCAGATGGATAACATATGTATAACATATGCCCATAGCCTACAGTTTAATCTATGGTCACAGAAACACTATATCAAAATTATGTGTTAGTGGTTTTTGTCAGTATGGCACCTTGCCTAATGGTGAAATCTGTTGTCGAAAGGGACATGGCCAACTAAAGTCAACTGGTAATAGGTATAGGTGGTATAGGTGCAGCAGCAATAAAAAAAGGCTGCGGGTATAGAAAGATCATCTAACAATAATATTTTCTTCAGCACACCACTTACTTATTCCTGTAGGGTGTATTCAAATTTCCTAGCCACTCCCAAGCCAAACAATTCACATTCTGTATAGAGAATAAGCACACTAAAATACCGGCAAATGCCTTCATTCATTTATTGCAGAATGGTGTAGCACAAGCTTTTGGGAAAACAATCTCTTTTCACCTGAGGAAGGGGTTGCTTCCCCTTCCCCAAAAGCTTGTGCTACAACACTCTGCAATAAATGAATTAAAGGCATTTGCTGGTGTGCTTCTTCCCTATACAGAAACAGAAAGATCATCTTTGTGGGAGCTGCAAGAATACACATGCATGTGAACTGCATCGATTAAGCTGAATTAGCTACATAATTAAACATTTAAAAAAAACTAGATCTAACTATTGCCCCAGGGAAATAGTGGACTATATCAGAGATCATGTTGTCAAAACATCTTACAATCAAAGCAGGAGACAAGAGATCTGAAAAGATAGTTAAAGAGACATAGTGGCTGATGAACAGAACGAGTAGGACAAGGCACAGTACAGTGAATAAATGGGAGCTGCTGACCACACAAGTTACATATCTTAGGATATCAGACAGATCAGCACAATCACCTCTACTGAAGGTACCATTCCATACAGTTCTCGGTCATTCACTTACCCATTACATCAGGAAACACCAACCTTTTTTAACCCGTGAGCCACATTCAAATGTAAAAAAATATGGGCTGTGATTGGTTATTGGTAGCTCCTATGTGGACTGGCAGCCTACAGGAGGCTCTGTTTGACAATACACCTGTGGTTTTTTTTACACCTAGGGCGGCACAAACTTAGGGGCGGCATAACGCCCAGCTTCAGCAAAATTTTGCTCCCATACGGAGAAATGGGGACCTCTCCCCACTGCTCCTATGGGAGTTCAAACATACGCGCATACACGCTCACAGGGGGAAGGGGCACAGAATGGGGGCAGCCTCGGGGCACTGATGGCAGGTCTCATATAGTAATGCACTTCATTGGTGGCTGCATATGCACTTATTGGGCACTGTATGGTCACCTTAACAATGCAGAATAGGAAATCAGGATTTCCCCTCATCATTTTCCAAATCAGTTGTTATTGTCAAAAGGGAACCTGCCCCTGATAAAATTTGTAAGCATGGCTTTCTAAAGGGATTTTGTAGAATTACTGAGAATACTGATTCAACTTCCAGTCACTGTTGTTCTGCCTAATATGTTGCAGTTCTGGGGGTGTCCACATGCAAAAATACTCTATACATTTAACCACCTATTAGCAACCTCATCCATAAAATGTATGGTTTTGAATTAGCCAAATTAAAAACAAAAGGGGTGATGACTTTGCCATTGCTACTGTACTTAAGCATAGGTTCAGACATATTCTTCATGTGTGAGTTGATACTGTAGTGTAGATCATGAAACTATGTCTTTCTGCAAATCCTTATTCAACCTGGGTATTAAATAGTAATGTCTGGTGTTTTGGGTATTGGAACTTTTAGATTTCATTTTCTTTACACCACAATAAACTCTAATGATATCTGTATGTATGTATATATTTATATTTTTATTAATAAAATATAGACACACAGGGGGTTATTACAGAAATAGATAAATAAATACAAAGTACAATTATGAATACAAATAAATTCACAAAGCTTAGTGAAAGAGCGACAAGAGGATGGGGGTCCCTGCCCCATAGAGCTTACAATTTAAGTAAGAGGGCAAGTTACAGACACAAATAGGAGGATATTAGTGCTGTAGGTTACAGTGGGTGACACTGCAATAAAGTGCCAGTTCCCAGTTCACGTTCTGTGCTAGTGCTCCAAGAGGTAGTCTTCGAGTTTTGTTCTGAAGAGACTATTTATTTCTGGAAAGATATGCAAAATATTTGGAAACAATTCAAAAATAATAAAACACACAACATAAAGACACACATATACAATAAGGGAGCCATGGGTTACCCACTATACCTACAGTTTAAGCCAGGGATCCCCAACCTTTTTTACCCATGCGCCACATGTCAAATGAAAAAAAGAGTTGGGGAGCAGCACAAGCATAAAAAAATATGCCTGGGGTTAAAAACAGGGGTTCTGATTGGTGATTTGGCAGCCCCTATATGGACTGGCAGCCTACTTGAGGCTATGTTTGGCAGTACACCTGGTTTTCATGCAACCAACATTTGGCCAAAATCCAGGAAGTCAAAAATAAGCACCTGCTTTGAGGCCACTGGGAGCAACATCCAAGGGGTTGGAGAGCAACATGTTGCTCCTGAGCCACTGGTTGGGGATCACTGCTTTTTTCACCTATTATCCTTGATAATTACCAACCACCACCACCACCTTGCTTTTAGGGTAAAAGTAAAAAAGAAACCTGTATAAAGGGGCTATGGATTTCAATAATCAGTGACCTCAGGGCTCAGGGCTCCTTAACATGTTATGACTCATGACATTGTCTTTTTTTCTGGCACCTGCACTGAAGCTGTTTAAAAGTAGAAATGTATTATATATTAGAAGGGATAGTAATTGCAGTAGCTATTGTAGCAATTAGGGCAAATGTTGCTATATGCATTTTAGTGCATATCACAAGTACATTTTCTTGAATCATAAAAATGCCCTAGTACCCTGAAGTAAAGGTCTGTAGACACTGTTGAATACTAGACTGTGTTCTGACATTATCACAGTCTGACTCCTGAAAGCTATTATTATGAATGCTAATACTGCTGCTAAGCTCAGCACAATACAACTGTTTGCAATTCAAGTCAAGTCACTGCTGACATCTACTGACTTTAAGGAAATGTAACATTAGTGTAGAGAAATACAGAGCTACAGAGAAATATTTTTTTTCAGGTGACAACATATCTTTTTTGCCAGCATATAGGTGGCCAAATCAAGCAAAGATTCTCTCAAGCGGATCTTAGTGTGTTTGGCAAGATTTACTCTTGAATGTACTCCTCTCTCAACCTTCCAGCAATCTGTCTCTCTACATGCAGGAGTTAGTGCCAGATTTGATTGGCAGGTCAACACATTAATGTGTGCTTCCCTTGAGAGAGACAATATTTAAGAGCTGTTTTTCCGAATAACCACCTCCTACATAAAGTTGCATTTAGAGAAACAGATTGCTGAGAGGGGAATAGTAAAGAGTAAGAGTATTTCAGGAACAGGACAGAATTTTGTGTCATGTATCATATTATGCATATAATAATATAATAATAATATAATAATATATATATATTTATGGACATTCTGAATAAACTGTCCTTGCACCTGATTTATTTGTGTTATTAGGAATACCTGTGCAATTACAATTGAAGATGGCCTTCTGGGGAAAGGGCAGGGTATTCCTTCAATGGAATCAAGTTTAAGGCACTTTTATGAGCTTACTGGGGATATGCAAAAAAAGACATTGAGGATAATAGCACATGTAGTATTTTACTACTGCAGAAAAAAGCACCTCTCTACTTGATGTCACCTGATGTCACTTAATATTAAGAGTGATGTCCTGGGGTAGGTCAGGGGGAAAGTGCCTGCCTGCCAGCCTCTCTGCCCCCCAGTTCCGCTGCTGGATTTCATTGCTTGTGTCTGGCAGCTGGGCCAAAGGCCTTTCCCATAAGTCTGCACAGGCCCATATATATAAATACAGTCCTGCATTCTGATCAGACGCACTGACAGGGATAGCATCCGCCTGTTAGTGCTCACGCTGGGCAGATTTTGGTGTGGAAACTCGAAATATGATAAAATATGCCCAATGTGAGCACTGACCAGCAGATGGTAATGCTGTCAGTGCTTCTCAAACACATTGTGGAATGGAGTGTAGATGTGTTTTCTCCAATAGTGTCATTACACCAGTGATAAAAACATTGTGCGTACCATTGCTCTTAGTTTGCCCAGGTGCAGTTGTCCATTGCAGGAAGCATTTACTGGTCACCTGCTTAAAAGCAAACATCTTATTGGTTGCTATGCATTACCTAATCTGGGCAGACTTAGTACCTTTTATTACATACAGGCTATATGTTTTTATAATATTCATGTAAATGAGAATGACAAAAACCCAAAGAATATTTTATGAATGTACCTTTTTTTGAGCACAAAGGTGTATATGGGAGTGTGTAAGTATACTGTATATACATACATGTGAGCATATATGCCTGAGTTTGTGTGTGTTTGTAGATTTAGCTGGTTAAAGAATTTATCTATAAATATACAGTTAAACGCTAAGACATCTCAGTCTATTCCTCTTATAAGAAAGGAAAGACATAGCAAAACCAAACCATTATGGTCAGCAAGAAAAAACACTTTAAGGCATTCAAGTTAGCTGGGACAGCTGAAACTTTTATTAGGTACAAAGAGGCCAAATTCTTTTTTTCACAAAGAAATGAACAAAGAACCAGAGGCCACCCATTTAGAGTTGAGAAACTGAACTTTCCCTTGTAGCAGTGAACATGGTTCTTCATGGTGAGCACTGGGAGGCTGTGATGGCAGATTCTGTTAATGGGGACCTGTCAGCCAGACATAAAAAGTTGTATTATAAAAGCCCTGTTCAAATTAAACATTCAAATTCTTTTTTTTTTTATTAACACATTCATACCCATTATAAAGGAATTTAAAAATCCCAGCTGTCAATCATAAATTGAGTGGCAGACAATTACTTTCACTTTCCATTCAGCACTTTGTAGACTGCACTATTCACTTTCCCCCTTCCTCCTCATTGTCTTATGAATATATATATGCACAGGGGGTCAGTTAAGGGTTTTTTTCCAACCCTTATTAATTATGTAACTATGTAACTAACTTAATTAAAGGTGATATCAAGTTTGTGAATATTTATAATACAGGTATAGGATCCCTTATCTGGAAACCTGTTATCCAGAAAGCTCCTAATTATGGAAAGCCCGTCTCCCATAGATTCCATTTTAATCAAATAATTCAGAATTTTAAAACTGGTTTCCTTTTTCTCTGTAATAATAAAACAGTACCTTGTACTTGATCCCAGCTAAGATATAATTAATCCTTATCGGTTACAAAACAATCCTGTTGGATTTAATTAACAATTATTGATTTTTTAGTAGACTTAAGCTATGGAGATCCAAATTATGGAAAGACCCCTTATCCAGAATACCCTTGGTCCCGGGCATTTTGGATAATGGGTCCTATATCTGTATTACATGTATAGCAATTTAAAAAAAAAAGTGAAAAATAAAACCTCTTTGTGTAGCATATGTTATTTTCAGTTATTTCACCTTTAACCCCTCATCCCTACAATGGCCATAACTAGTGTGGCTCAGCCTAGTTTTCCAGACAATTCTATGGGTGAGAACATGCCTGCCATTAGACCTGTGCTGCATTAATACACAACATGTGCTTGGTAAGGATGCCAGGGCTGCAGGTGCAGGATCTTCCTCCCCACATCAATCCTTTCTTTACAGAGAATTTATTAGTGAGGTTAGTGCAAGCTAACTAAGTAGCAAGCCCCTGGGTGCAATATCCAGCAGAGGAATGCTTTGATCCTGCCCTTTCCTCTAACTGTCTAACACAGATTAGATTGCCAAACGCTGAGATCTCTGGCAGCTTGTTTGGTCAGAAATGTTACCAGCATATGTAAAACTAATGTCCTACAGCTTCTCATCAACATTACAAGTGCAGATGGCACCGTGTAAGTGTTTCCTCTTCCTGTGAAAAGCAGAGAGAGATGAAGAGTCTAAAGTGACAGGATTGCTATCTCTGCATTAGCTATGCTAGGGTTATACTAGGCATGGTGGGACTAGAGGGCTCTTGGCTATACAGAGTCATTTCATGCTACAGTGCCATGTTGGGACAGACAAATAGAGCAAAATATGAGTTAAATCAAGAAAACTCTTGCCTCCCACACATTTTCAGGTGTGTATTTTGTGCTTATAGTGATGCGTGTGTCAAGAAAAACTTGACCTGATCCTTACCTGCCCGCTCCAAACCCCTACCCGACCCGGCTTCTGCCCTGTATTTATAGACCAATGCCCGCCCCGCAATGATGTCACAAAAGGGGATGGGTGCGCGCCTATAAGTTCAGAAACCAGAAGAGGCAGCCGGCAGTGTTAGGGTGCGGGTGGAGAGAGCTCAATCCGAACTCGCCCGCGACCCGCAAGTGATGTGCCAAGGTTGGCCCACACATCACTAGCCCTCTGCACTAACCTTTTATCAATATATTAAGGATGCTAGGGTATGTGAAAAAAATACCATTTCCTCTCATTATTCCCAGCTACAGTCAGGTGATCCCTGTGGAAGCCAATAAAAAGGGCAACCCTTTGGGAGTTTTAACTTTGAAAGCAAGTTGCAGAATTCCCTGTGAAAAATGTATAATGACGCAGTAGAATTCCTAATAAACCAAATGAACATGATCGTAGGACTGGCCAGACCGGGGATGTAGTTGGCCAGTGTGAATATATTGCGATATATAGACAGACAATCCCTGTTTTGTTTAAAGGGGGGTCAACGTTTATTAGATTTATACACAAAATGTCTTAATGTCCTTAATATATTAATAGTGTGTGAGTGCAGAGCATCTCTTGTCTTTATATGAATTTGTGGCCACAGTCATTTCACCCCACTTATGGTTTAAAACTGTTTAGTGGTAAGCGAGCATAACTTTCCTTTTTTCTTCTCTAAGGTCCCTTTGGCAGGCAAAATGGCTTAATAAGTGCTATACTGCAGACCAAACTGAAACATACATAGCTAATCAGAAAACTCACGGTCCCCTGTTACATGCAAAGGGAGACTTGCAGCTGATGCTGGAGGTACACATGGTCTTGCAGATGAACTCAGTAACATGTAATGGGCCAACTGTGGCTGGTGCTCCAGCTGCGCCCCTTTGTTTGGAAGACATAGAGCCATCAAAAGCTCCACACTGTAGATTATATTCAATTTAATGGGCTGCACATGCAACTGTTAAAACTTTACTTTTATTACAAGCAGTTTAAAAACATTCTACAAGCATCACATGGCCAGGAATTAAGGCCATGGCTGGTGAACTCCCAACACTGGGTAGATGTTTGGCCAGGTCCTTACTGTAAAAAGTTGACATAGTACATACTGATGTGAGGGTGGGCAACCATACAGATTTGTACCACTCATGAACACTATTGAAAGCTGTAGTGTACATAGAACAGAATTCCATTAACCATTAAGGGGGCCTCCAAACCACTAAACCTTTCCCCTATTTTTCTTGTCGTTACTAGGGTTCCCATCTTGCTCGTTACCAGCGTGGCTGATAAAAATGCAGCTTGATGCCAATGTTATTTATAGGGCAGAAAATCTGTCCTGCCTGTAGATGTTGTCAGGCAAAAGTGGAAGTTCAAAATATATGTGCCCCTACACAAGGTACAGTACTATTTCAGTAAGTTTCACAGATCTGGCCTGCCACTAGCTAGCCTAACTATATAGCTCTCCATGACACATCTCTAAGGTTACAGACCTCAGGCTTTCTGGCATTAGGCAGAGGAAGCAACCCATTGCTATTCCCTTACAGTAGGCTGTCCAAAGCAATCCCTTTTCCTCCTGGGTGACATTGAGGGGCACTGCTCCATGGGATTCCCTGCCAAACACTGCCATCTATTGAGTAACAACACACACATATACATCTAGTACAAAATAGCTGTGAATATCTTGTAAATGATATGCTTATAAACAGTGCTTAGGGATCTCATCAATTATAATCGGTGCATAGTGATGTATTAACTGTCACATGACTCAGTGAAATTTGTGTATTATAAAAAAGTTTTTAAAATTGTACCTGTTTTTATTGCTGTGCTCATGTTTATCGTTTAATTAGGTCCAGTGTCATAGAAATTGTATTTTATGTAATGACATTATTTCTTCTTTGAAAAAATACCTATTACCCTTTTCCACCAGTCTGTCTCTCTATGTAATTTATTTAATTGTAGTCATAAAACGCATTAAGGGGTGTGGGCAGAGAGAGTGCAGTCATCAATATTATAGGTATTATAAGTTATAGGTAGTAGGTGGTATCCTCTCCCCCCACTGTGCTTGCAATGTGCGCAAGAAATACCAGCAGCCATTCTGCTCCAGAGGTAAAGACAGGTGGGACCTAGGGGTAATGCCCCCTACTGGTTAGCCTTATTTACATGCCTCTTTTGTCTACCCCTAATTCCAGCCCTGCAAACTCCACCTACTAATGGTGGCCCTGCCTGCAGATTATAGAAACAATAGGCTACTTTGGCTGTAGGATTCTGTCATTCCTCTTCAGGTGGCCATACACAGCCGATAGTAGCTGCCGATATCAGTCCCTTAAGCTGGCCATACACGCACCGATAATATTGTTAATACGGTTAGTGGCTGATTGAACGATCTTTCGACGTGTGTGTGGCCACCTTTAGACCAATTCGGCAGCTTATCGGCCTGTTTAGGGGCAGGAATGACGGCCATGTCCGACCGATATCTGCTTGGCATTGGGCAGATATCGATCGGGCAGGATAAAAGATTTAGTCGGATTGGGGACCGCATCGGCTTGTTGATGTGGTCCCCGAACTGACTGCGCCCATTGCTGCCATTATAATTCGATCCCAGGGCCAAACGATCGAATTAGCCTACATTTGCTTGATATTGCCCACCCGTAGGTGGGGATATTGGGAAAAGATCCGCTCACTTGGCAACCTCGCCAAGTGAGCGGATCTTAACGTGTATGGCCACCTTAACACATACAGTATATTTACACTGCTTTGTCTTGCACACTGCTGATTTCCTGTATTTAGTTCCTGTATTCATTTAATGTCTGAAAAGTTTGTATAACGGCCCTAAGTCTGACTTTTCTCTGTCTTGTTTTTCTTTTTCCTCTTTAACAGCATAAATTGTATTTGCATTAAGGAAGGGATGGCAAATGGATTTGCTAGTTCGATTATGGTCTGTACACACTGACCCCCTACAGAGCCCAGGGATTCTCATTTCTCTGTTGTTCCTCCACTTGTTGGGGACCACTATTGGGATCTTTAGCCTTGATCCACTAGTGCCTTAAGCCCTAATGTAGACTGGTACCAGCAAATTGTGAATATAGCAAAGAGTCTAGCAAATAGTGGAAACAGAGAACTAAATTAACTAAATACAGTAAATGACTGTAGTTTGTCTGTGCATGAAGGAAACCCAAAGTAGCTGCAAATACTGAACAAAATACTAAAAAGATATCACTTAACCCTTAGGTGTTTTTCTAGGTCAGAAGTGAGTGTGTTATGGGTAAGTAACCTGAGACAGATAATGTACATAAGATCTGGAGTGCAATGGTGCCCCTGCTATGTTAATTAACTATAGAAAGTGATGGATTGGCAACATCTGTACATTCTGTGTTCTACTCGATCCCTGAGAGTTTAGTACCCCATTAGTCACATATGATGGCAACATAATGATAGTTTAACATAATGTTCAATTTGTCAGTATTCCCATTCCAGATTGAGACATATGTTTGCTAAGTTCATTATATTTGTCTTTATCTCATCACCCATTAATTCAATGTGCCAATATGAATACAGCGCCTATGTGTAATGCACATGTGATCATTGACATTATTTATAGAAGCGTAAGAGATTATGTCAGCTTTATTTCTGGCAATTGGCAAGAAAACAACTTTAGTTTGTGATATGAATCTTGCAGAATGTTTTGGTGCAAAGGCAACACGAATAAATAGTTTATATGAATTATCAGTAAATGGCATCAGTAAATCTGGCATAAGACTTTGGGTAAACCTTTCAAAACGGGTTGCATAGCATAGATGCGATGAGGCAAAATTATATATGGGATCCAAAAAATTCCTAATACAGTAGCGCAAACAGAAATAATTGACACCTTTTTATTAGTGCAACTGGAGTATTGTGCAAACTCTATCTACAACATACTGTATGTATATATATTTTCTGTAGCATTGTAGCTTTGTCCTTTTGTAGTAGTAAAAGGTAAAAGTAAAGGTCAGCAGCTTTT
This sequence comes from Xenopus tropicalis, assembly GCF_000004195.4. Taxonomy (NCBI): domain Eukaryota; kingdom Metazoa; phylum Chordata; class Amphibia; order Anura; family Pipidae; genus Xenopus; species Xenopus tropicalis. The sequence goes on from NC_030677.2 coordinate 128,572,879, forward strand.
TCCATCCACAATTTTATGCTTCCTAAATGATGTCCCATTTATTCTATGTGGTAGGATATGGTAGGGCCAATATACAATCAAATTTGCTATACTGCACAAGTCCATTTGCTAATAGCAACCAATCAGCAATAAGATATGGACAATTTAGGCTAATGCCACATGGGTCTGATTCTCAGCCAGCGGATAAACAGCTCTGAAATCTGCCCCATGTGCCTGCACTCTGAGCAGTGGCTTCAGGTGCAGGTAAACAGAGGATTTCAATGCTGAAATGCATACTCACATGTTACAGAGTAGAAAGCTTTTCTCCATGTGTCTGCAGCCAGGTCAATGCATTGACTCAGGGGGCAGTCACCAAATTAGGCTGTAGGGGCTGATTATCAGCCCTGTGAGACATCGGCCTTGCTACAAGTTAGAAAATCAACATATATTTTATTGCTATGGGTAACTGTACTGGTGAAAGTCAGCAGTCAGCACCTATGTTTGTAAATTGTTGCCTGGATATCTGATGCATTTAAAAAGATAATGCTATAGACAAAAATCTTAGGAAAAATTAAAACACTCCAGAGAGTCACAGGAAGATCCTAGTATTTACCTGGAGAACATTTGTAGGTTATATTACATTATTTGTAGGTTACATTCTCCTACAAAACAGCAATATTTTAGCTAGAGATTTCTATTAAATAAATAGTCTGCTAGAATGATTTAAACTGAAGGAGAGAAAGTAACATGGGAAATTCCCAGTGTATAGTTTATCCAAACACTGAAACAAGTGAAGGTTTATGTGTTCCATTTGCCTGGGGCTTGTCTTGAGTCTCTTTCAACTGCTCAATGCTCAGCAAGTAGAAATGGACATTTGTGTTTACATGTACATATAACTATTTAACTCTTCCAATGCTTTGTGGACTATGTAGAATAACTACTTAGTCTGTATATACATACAACATCCTTTTGTATCCTGGCAGATAGGTAAACTGGGAGGTGAATGCAGCACAAGTGGAGACACTAATGTGTACATAGCTATAAAGGGGTAGTTCAACTTTACATTAACTTTTAGTATGTTATAGAATGTCCTATTCTTGGTCGTCATTTGTTATTTTTTTATAGTTTTTTAAGTGGTTTAATACAAATGATGGGCAATATTACACAGGAAAGCATCAGTTTGATGCACAATACAATCATAAATGCATCATACTAAAAGGACAGAGTGCTTCATAGCCCTCTTGCTCCCCCTCTTAATGCATTTAGTACCGCCAGGGGATCATGGAACACTGAGGTACCTCTGCTTATTCGTATTGTATGGATTTTAGATACATTTATAATTGATTTGTACATGAAATAAACACTTTCATGTGTGATACTGTCTATCATTTGTTAATATGTTGTGTGTTTAGGGTCTAGGGCAGTATTTTGCACATGTTTCAGTTGTCTTACTTCTAAGTATTTGCTTTCAATTATTTTTGAGTTATTTTTTAATAACTTATCCTTCTATTTAGGCCACATATTGTCACCCGAGGAGTTCCATGCTCCGAGGTGACTTTCAATATTCTTATATTTTACAATAGGGGGGTACATTATTTATTATAATACACAAGTTCAGTGAGTCATGTGACAGAAATTACATCACTAAGCACTGATTATAACTTATGACATCAGTAAGCATTATTAGGATCTAATTTACATAGAAGTTTTTTTTTTCTTCCCTTAGGGCAACATTATTTTTTCTTCTCCCTGTTTGGGATAGTTTTGGGCTACTGGATACAATCTTTCAGTTTAATAAAATGACCGCCAAGAAAACAGTTGCCCTGGTAAAGAAAAGTTCATCATTCCATCCTTAATTCCATCAATTAAATTGTTTTATCAAAGGTTAGGCCAAAATTGTACTTCGATCTTGATGGAAATTTGTTTCCACTTTGGTATGAAGATTTTTATGTGTACAGGTATCGTACCCCTTATCCGGAAACCCATTATCCAGAAAACTCCGAATTACGGAATGCCTGTCTCCCATAGACTCCATTTTAATCAAATAATTCAGAATTTAAAGACTGATTTCCTTTTTCTCTGTAGTAAAAAAAAGTACCTTGTAATTGATCCCAACTAATATATAAATAATCCTTATTGGATGCAAAACAATCCTGTTGAGTTTAATTATGTTTTATTGATTTTTTAGTAGACTTACGGTATGGAGATCCAAATTACAGAAGGACTCCTTATGCGGAATACCCTTGGTCCCGAGCATTCTGGATAACAGGTCCTATACCTGTATATCATTTTTTGTTGAATCTTCTCATAGGTATTTTGCTACTAAAAGATTCAGGAGCTCAAACCTGCTGAGACCAGTTTAAACCAATGAGCAAATCACCATTTGTTTGAATGGCAATCATTCTACCAATGAGTATTCTAGACAGTTGTTGAGGGTTCTTGAGTTGCCTTATCATTAGTCATTACAGCCCCGTCCAGTTATATATAATTTATAGATAATGTAATAGGAAAGGCCTATGCATCACTTCGATTTTCCTCCTGCAGGCAACTTTTCATGACTGAAGAGATGTGTAGGCCTTTCCACCAGCGATTCGTATTATTGCCGGTGGAAAGGCATATTGGAGAGATTAGTTACCCGCAGTGACTAAATCTCTCCATGGGACTCAGCTTTATAATGCCAGAGCCACAGAGACTTATGCTATTGCAGGTACTTTGAGCTCTGCTCTGAATGGATAGGCACACATATTCTTTACTTGCAGGTGCAGAATGACTGGATGGCAATATGGCACTAAGTGCTGAGCTGCAGGGATGAGTTATAGTAGATATCATTAAGCCTTGGGTTTGCTAAAGTACCTTTAATATAATTGGCCTTATTCCTTTTTTTTTTAAGTTTTACCCTTTTATTTCTTAGATGTATGAATTATGCAGGGTCAGACAACTATGTGCTGCTGGACTTGCATTCTTAAAAATACATTGCTCAGGGAAATGTGGTTTATTTCATGAGGTTTTCATTAAAACGAAATAGGACAAAAGTTTGAACTTGAATTATTATTTCATTTTTAGTGAGACTTTCCTTTAGCCAGTGTAACACAAGTCTGATTTGCATGGAGAGGTAGAGACCCCTACTGGGCAAACTATACCAGGTATAATGCAGAGTTCTGCAGTTTAAAACATTTCATGCTGTAGTGTTTCTGCATGTGTGTGCTGCATATATAATAGAGACTGTGCTGAATCCTGGATTTAGTTTGGGATTAGAACAAATCCAAAGCCCTTTTTTTTGCAGGAAATTAATTCAGCTAAATCCTTAGTCCTGGCCAAACTGAATCCAAACCCTAAATATCACACAATTTTAAATGAAATGACAACTGAAGGTGACTATTATATTTATTTGCAGTTTGCTAATTTGTATGTGCAAATTATAGTTTAGATACAGACAAATGTTATGTGGTAATTTTGCTATTCAGATGAATCCTAAAAATCTGGATTTGATGCATCGCTAATAGAGACAGACTGATGAAAGTGTGAAAGGATTGCAGGTGTATCTGTTTGTGCTGTTCCCTGATTTGCCAGCAACAATGGGATCCCCGGGCTATAACCTATAAAGAGTAACTTCCCTCTCAAAGCATACTAATTGGCTGTAATTTTATAATATCCATGTTAATGTAAATGTAACTTCTTAAAATAGAATTTACAGAAGAAAAGCAATCAGTTCAGTGCCTCACTCACATATGGAACCCAATAGACCTGCAAAGCCAAAGGACTGTGCTGATAGGCAAAAGTGTGTGTGTGTTTAATGAACTGTGGGTCCACAGTTTAGGGCATACCTCCCAACATTTGAAAAATGAAAAGAGGGACAAAAAGATTTGGTGCGCGCAGTGGCCATGTCCCAATTACCACACCCCATTTAAAAAAGAAATACTCCTTTTATATAGTTGAAAGGGCGGGATCAGACGCAAACGTGCTATACCCTCATACTGTACTACCTAAGGAAAACAATATAGCAACTCCTACATATAAAGTACAAATATAGAGAGAAGGCAGTCAGTTATAAGTGACTATGTACCAGTTTTGCCCCCCCATATAGAGTACCCCCATAAACAGTGCCCCCAATGGCCCAATAGACAGTACCCCCATACACAGTCCCCCAATGGCCCAATAGACAGTACCCCCCATACACAGTGCCCCCAATGGCCCAATTGACAGTACCCCCCATACACAGTGCCCCCATAGACAGTACCCCCCTACACACTGCCCCCCATACACAGTACCCCCCATACACAGTGCTCCCATAGACAGTACCCCCCATACACAGTGCCCTCATAGACAGTACCCCCCCATACACAGTGCCCCCATACACAGTACCCCCCCATACACAGTGCCCCCATAGAAAGTGTCCCAAAGACAGTACCCCCATAGACAGTACCCCCATAGAAAGTGCCTCCATAGACAGTGCCCCCAATTGACCTCATAGACAGTAGCCCACATACACAATGCCCCCATAGAAAGTGCCTCCATAGACCGTACCCCCATACACATTGCCCACATAGACCGTACCCCCTATATACAGTGCCCCCATCGACAGGTACCCCCACAGACAGATGCCGCCCATAGGCGCTCCGACTTCTTCTGCTGCTTTGCTTCTGATGCGGTGTGAAAGGGCCTTTATAAAAGGGCCTGTCGCGCTGCACAAGGAGCGGCATAAGAAGTAAAGCAGCAGACAAAGCCGTAGCACCCAGCTCCAGCCAGCATATCCCACTGTGCTGGATAGTTCAATGAATGTCCCGTATTTCCGTAAGTTTCGGGACAGCGGGATGCGCTATAAAAACCGGGACTGTCCCACGAAAAGCGGGACAGTTGGTAGGTATGGTTTAGGGCCCCTTAAAAGCTTCCTCCGTATGTAAAAAATGCACTTAGTTTGCACAGGAACACAAACCCATAGCAACCAATAAAATGTTTGCTTTTAAATGGGTGACCAGTAAATTCTACCTGCTGATTGGTTGCTATGATTTACTGCCTGCTCCTAGGCAAATGTAGGGCCTTTTATTACATAACTAGACATTTTTTAATAAAGATATATTAACTGATTATCAGTCAGTACCCCCCTGAACTGCCTTATTGGAGGCTGCTTCTTGTATAGTTACACTATACACCTAACTGGATGGGTGTTTGTAGTCCGTGTAGGACTAATTGTCTTTATCTGACTGGTGTGTGTGTGTGCAACACACAATTGAATGTGTGTCTGGCAACACATTCCTGTTTGAGTGGAAGGGGATGTAGGGATGTGCAAATTTGACAAGAGTCTGTGTGTGGCTGGTAAGTGTGTATTTGTATAAATGGCAAGTATATGCCATTGATTTGTAAATGATTTAAAAAAAAATATTAATTGCAAACTAAACAACAAATTATATGGAATGTGGTTTAAAAGTATCAAATGCATGAATTTAATATAAATGAATTAATTCATCCATATCACTATACTGATATAAATGAGTGAATGTTTGTAATGGAAAACAAAGCCACTAGGTGGTGCAGGTAACAAGCTAAAAGGCCTGGTAAGGCATAGATCTTGTCTCGTACAATCCCACAGAATGACTTTTGTTTGTAAAACAAAAACAAATAAGATGGGTTATGCAAAATGGAGCCTTACCTCTGACCCTATATAATAACAAGTGGGTAGTAGCATGGAAGATCATATGTGAGTCCTTCAGATTAATATTATAATGTAATTTATCAAATTACCAATGACCCTTGCAGCTACTAAGGCTGACGCTCAATGCCCCATTGCCTTCCACTAACCCCTGACAGTCCCAACAAGCAAATATATTTGGAATGCGACTCACCTGCAGTGCCCATTAGGAACATGAGATCAGCTGATGCTGGTGGGATGGATCCATTGAACTTATTCAGTTAGGAGCTGGCTGTATTCTGTTAATACTTGTGGCAGTAAAAAAATATTTTCCAGGTTGTTAGGGCATACATTGCAGTTTTGAACTGTAGAGCCATGGAGTTTGCAAGGAATAAAGGCACAGTGACTGGGAAAACCATAGAGGGTAGAAATGTCTCTCCCAGAATGCTCTATGAAAAACAGCAGATGAGGAGAAAAACAGAGGTAGGGCCACTCATAAAAACTGGACAAATTTACATCTGTACAGTTACCCATGGCAACCAGTCAGAAGTCAGTGCTGAAACTGAGGAGTCACCACCTGAGAAAAGGGGAGTGGCTGGGTGTGACACACCTCCCAACAGTCCTGATTTGTGTGGGGCAGACCCGATTTTAATTATAAAACCTATGGTCCCAGATTGCAGTATAAATGTTTTGCTTGCCTTTCACTGCATGGCTGTACAAAGGCATGTCCATCTTTGTTTTTTTTCAGTTAGTAAAAGGGAGGCAGAGAGGCAAGTTTGTGGTATTCTACTTGTGCAAGTGTAGGTGAGGTAATGCTTTTAATCAACTCATTTATGCAGTGATTTTACTGGCATGTATGGGGTTTATGGAGTGCTCATTTGCCATTTCTCCAGTAATCTTAATGGCATTTGGGTTTTTTTGATTGTTTATTTATGCTTTTGTGGTCCTGGTTTTTGTGAGCGTGGTCAAAATTGTACCACATATGCTATCAGAGTAGCTTCATTGTGTCTAGTCAGCTCTTGCTTTTAAAATCCTTATTGTTTTTATGTGGTCAAAGTGCTGGATTGTTGCAAATATTAGGAATATCAACTCTGGACACAGTGGAAAGTAAGGTAGAATTCTAAGTAGTTTTTCTTTATTTACTTGTAGATTGTAATCTCTTTTGGGCAGGGCCCTCTTCACCTCTTGTATCAGTTATTGATTGCTGTATATGTTACTCTGTATGTCCAATGTATGAAAGCCACTTATTGTACAGCGCTGCGGAATATGTTGGCGCTTTATAAGTAAATGTTAATAGTAATAATAATAATAATTTACTTCAATTATTCCAATGGAAATAAAATGTGCTATGCGTCAGTTGGATTCCTACAAGTCTACTAAATGACCAGCAGGTGGTGCTAGGAAGCATCATTATCACATTATGAAGCAAAGGTTTTGGTGGGTGTTGGTAGAAATGTGTGAAGACTTGTGTAGTAATTGATGTGTTTTTAATTATGCCTGACACTTTAAGAGTACATACAAATTGTGTGTCTGGCAGTGAGTGCCATGTAATTTGTTCTAGTGTGTTCTATTGGACTCAATTTAAATGCTAATCTCTAGTGTTGTGGTAACGTGTCAGCACTAAATACCAGAAAATAAATAAATTATATTTTTAAGTGAGTTTATTATGGTCAAAATGCATTGTCCATAATTAATGTGACTTTAAAGCAATGGACAACTAAAAGACACTGTTTTATTTCTTTTCTTTTATATTGTGCAAATATTATGTGAAAGTTTTTTTACACATATTAGTATGTAAACTTATATTCAGATAACCAGATAGAGCACTGCTTAATTTGTATAATAATAGACCAGATGATAAATCAAGCACCCCGACAGGCCTACCCGACCGATATCTTTATATATAAGAAGTGTCAAGGACTAATTTGTCATTATGCACACATGTGGTTTAAATGGACATATTCTTGATCTTGATCATGACATAACTAGGGTTGGGGAAGGTTTTCTATATCTCCACCCTCTTAACAACCTTTATAATTTGAACACTAATTGGTGCACTGCTAGCTTGAGAAAGGGTCCAGGGGCCCGAAACGGTGCTCTTGTTTTATATGTACTTGGGCGAATAAAACACATTTTTACACAGCTTGCAATTTCAGTGTGCTACTGGATTTTTTTGCTGTTGTGTATTGACCCCCATGCAAGGTAATTTGCAAAAGACCCCCTTACGGGTATATTGACAGAGGGTTGAGCTCCCCAATTCATCTGCTACCCGACCGATATCTGGCCTAAAATCGCCCAGATTTCAATCGCGCAGGTTTGATTTTCCCATCAGATCGGGTACCACATCGACTTGTTGAGACAGTCCTTGGTCTGACGGCCCATATACGCGGCATTTTAGGTGGGCATATCAGGAGAAGGTCAGGAAAAGATCTGCTCATATGGCCCCTTTATTCTTGGTCCCATGGTGCAAAACAAAAATGTGTCCCAAAGACTTGGGTTTGAGCAGGATGTTGTATCCCCCACCAAAGTAGAGGACAAACTCTTCTGTGGGTGGGTAGCTGCTTATTTGTAATGTTACATTACGCTTGAATAATTAGGCCTATTTAATGTGACTAAAAATCATATTTGTGTTATTAATTGCTAAGTTATTAAGTGCTATTAATTTTTACATCCCTCAAAGAGTTTCATAGGGATGAGTCTTAATGCTGTTTAACTAAAATAGATGCAGAGTTATATTAATAACTACTCAGGGCTGAACTACATAGGGTTTTGGATGTCCTCACTTTGCCATATAAGATATAGTTGCATGTCTAAAAATAACAGAACTGGTATTAAAATCTGATGGATGAACTCCACAAAAGCCATCTGACGCAACACATTTGTGAGGGAACACTTCATGCTGTGTTTGCATCTGACAAGATAGGAAGTCTTATAGTCTTTTGTTTTTCACTACCCCCTGATTTTATCTGATTGGATATTACATTTCAGCACAGAGTATCATATTTTGTAGCATCCTACAAAATATCCTGCTGTCACATGCAGCTGCATAAAAATATGCATTTGCCTCTTCTTTACTGTCTAGATTTGTCAGAATGGTACTTGTTATTTATACACAAAGCTGCAGAATATGTGCTGTATAAATAAATGTACAAATAATGAGATATATATTTAATACATATCGATGAAGAAAGTTGTTTGTAAGGGATCTTGCCTAAAGAAGCGCACAGCGATGCTGATTATTTTCCTGTTGGGTTGACCTTTTATAGACACAAACAATCTGATACCCAGCCAATTAAAATTCAGATTTCCAGCCTCAAGTCCTTACAGCAGTGGTTTCCTGTTCCAGGGTTCCATATCAACTTTGCCACCTCCAGGTCTATTTGGGCATACATCATATCTCTGGTTAGCGGGCAGACACATCAGAAAGGGAGTAAAGGGGTGGGTAAATGGAAGGGAGAGAGTAAATAGTACAGGTATGGGACCTATTATCCAGAATGCTTCATACCTGGGGTTTTACGGATAAGGGATCTTTCAGTAATTTGGACCTCCATAACTTAAGTCTGCTAAAAATCATTTAAATATTGAATAAACCCAATAGGCTTGTATTGCCTCCAATAAAGATTAATTATATCTTAGTTGGGATCGAGTACAAGGTACTGTTTTATTATTACAGAGAAATAGGAAACCATTTTTACAAATTATAATTGTTTGCTTATAATTGAATCTATGGGAGATGGCCTTTCTGTAATTCTAAACTTTCTGTATACTGAAAAGCAGATAACTTTAAATTAATGATAAAGGAGCAAAGATAAATAGAAAGTAAATAAATAGCAAAACATAAAAAAAATATCAAAAAATGTGATCTATGGAATGCAGGAAATAAGGGTGGGTACAATTTAATTCATGATTTGTGTCAGTACTCTTTCCCACATTGCTTTTGTTTTGTCTTTATGTCTTTTTGTACAAAATGTCTTTAAGGAAAAAAGCCGACTTCTTTGTTAAAGTTCGGCTTTTCACTTTACTGCGCATGCGCGCACTCACAGAAACACTGCACACAGGATTTCTTGCCTCCTTTTTTGTAAACATGTTCTTAGGGTATCAGACTTCCTCTCTCAGAAAAATTCTTCATTCCAGGGGCCATAGTCTGCACAGTTCTCTCCCCTCTCCTGCTCCCCCCTCCCACCAGAATGCCAAGAACTCCCTCCCTTAGGAATGTGTAATCTGAGCTATAACGGCTAGAGCTATTGAGCAGGAAGCTAAGAAGACCAAGCTAAAATGGCAGCTGCTGTCTTAAGCAAATAGAGAGCATCTAGGGCTGATTTCTCAGGTAAGATAACATTATCTGCAGAATAAATATAGTGTTCTAGGTGGCACTAATGTGGCAAATCTATTGGCAGTAAAATCCCAAAATATCTTTCCTTCTCCTTTAAGGGAAAGACTGGGATCTTCATAGTTCACCTCTTGTCTAGTGACAGTCTTGTCTAGAGCCAGTAACAGCAAACTGGATGCCAACAGTACTCTAAATCCGTAACTGGCAGCTTACAACTATGTTATATAGCCAAAGAAATACCATAGTACAGTTTATAAAGCCCACCAGTTCCCTACTTCTTCAGGTCCACCCAGCCAAAATCCAATGCCTCACCTGATACAGTTAGAAGATGTCAATAGAAGTCATGGGGGACCCTATATTCCAGCAAGGGGTGACAGATTTTCTGACAAGGTGTCTGATCTTGAATAAGCCAGTCAACTTTTATATTACAAATGTGAAATCAATATGAGATTTGAATTGTCACACTGACAAGATCTGGGAAAACCAGGCTAAGCAATGAGCTGTTGAGTTGCAGCTGCTGGATATTTCCAAAGATTAAACCATATGGCAGAAAGGGTGGCAATCACCTAAAAGAGTCAGCATTGGTGTAATAATCATTAGCCGTCTGAAAAGGCTCTAGTGGCTGGTCCTAGTTACCAACTGGCAAGGCTGGTGCTTTTAGATCACTGCAATGTAACTTTAAAGGGAAACTGTACTAGGAGCTGCTATTTTGCTCCCCCATTGTTCTGCTCATCAGCTGGGGAGATATCACTCCAACTTGCAGACTAGCAGTAAAGTGTAACTGCTGCTCTCAGGTCACATGGCTGTGGCACTCTGGGAAATGAAATATGGCTAGCCCCATGTGAAATTTCAAAATTAAATATAAAAAAATCTGTTTGTAGAGGGATGGTTTCAATTAATAAACGAAATATGCCTGATGGAAGACTTAACCTCATTACTACATAATACATACCTGGATTTTGCAGCTGTATGGTTACCGTGGAAAGAGTTTATCGGCAAAGAAACAGGTGGGAGAGTTCAAGAACCCATAGGCTGTCAAGAGACCTAAAAAAGGAACACTTACCTAGAAACACAACAAGCAGTAGGTAGATACTTGAAAAAGAAATAAAACATTACACTACATAGACACTACACAAAGGTTGAAAACTAAATGAAAAGGGCAATACTTTGTTTTTGTTTGTATTTTATTCTTTTCTTTCTTCTTTCCTTCCTTTATACTATGTTTAATACTTTATTATTTCGATGTGTATAAAGACGTGACACAAATGACTAACCGTAAATGCATATGCTTTATTTGTAAAGAAATTGTATACACTTTGTACCACGAAATAAAAACCTTGAATACAAAAAAAAAATCTGTTTGTGTTTTTGAAAATGGATTTCACTGCAGGATTCTGCTGAAGAAGCTCTATTACCTGATGGTTTCCCATAAGAGTATTCCTTTAAGGAAGGCAGCAGAGGGGCTATTTTTGTTGTTTTTCTGTGGGTTAGTAAATCAGCCCCTTAGTGTGTAGGTGCTACCCATAATGTGAGCCACGTACCTAGTATCTGTTTAATGGCAGAAATAATAGAATATGAACAAAGGCACAGGAGCACTAGGCACTGGTATATTAATGCCAGATACCAGAGGGGCAAGGAACAAGAGTTTTTTGCATGGTGTTCTGACTGTGATACATTTGTAGCTCTGCGTCCACTCTTTGTAAACTACTAACCAGATTTTCCCTAAAAGAAGTATTTATTTTTTAAAAATGCCTACATGGATATTCATTATTTCCCACTGCAGGAGATTAAAACACAAGAAATGCAGCAATGCACCCAGTTGGCAGACAGGAAACTGTCATTTAAATGCTGTAACTCTAGCAGGTAACTCAAACAGCAACCAAAGCATGATGTTTTCCTCAGTTTGTATGTAACTGTGCTGCATTCTGTCTCTGGATCCCTCTTGTGGTGACAAATGCAGTAAAAATGCAAGTGTATATACACGCCTGGCCATTACATTGTTCTAATACCAATATTGCTATAGTGTATGTATAAATTTTGCTTTGCTGCAATGTGGCAAATAAAGTGGACTGCAGTATTTGAGTCTGCTTTTGGTATATTTGTTTTTTTTGCTGAAGAACACAATAAATAGTCCAGGCCATCAATAGAACTCTGGATGATGTCTAAGGTGTGGGGCACATGTTGAGAGAACAATGGCAGTATAATGCACCTTTGCCTACAGTCTCTATTAATTCATTTTAATATTTACACTTAGAAAAACCGTTGCAGTTTCTCCAGAATGTGAAAGTGAGAAATTCTCACCTGTCGGTATGATAATATATACACCACTTATGCTAATATTATATGGATTTAAGATCCATTATCAGTGATTAATAATCTCCTCAGGCCAGTTTATACCAGGCTGATTTAATGCCAACCCCTGAAATCAGCTGTAGTAAGGAAGTATACATTTTACCGTACTCATAATATACTTTTAGCCCATAACTAGTTTAGGTTAGATTGCAATGCATTACTAGCCCATAACTACTAGCATTGCAATGCATTACTAGCCCATGATACAGGCAAATACAGTAGCAACATTAAATTCTCAGTTTGCAGAGAATTCAATACACTGCGCTGATCTGGCATTGCTTGGCAATAACCTGGAACCCCTGGGAGGTCTTGTCTACTTATTACTATGGGATTTTTAATGGCATCCCTGGCTTAGTATGAGAGATCAGAAGAAGCACAGTTTTACCATGTACAAATCCAAGAATTCAGATTGCTAGAATGACTCTTATGTCATGAATCTGTCTCTTCTCCCTGCCCACCCAAATAAGGATATGTAGTAGGAATTTATATACAGGTATGGGGCCTGTTATCCAGAATGCTGAGGACCTGGGGTTTTCCAGATAAGGGAACATTCTGTCATTTGGATCCCAATAACTTAAGTCTACTAAAAAAATAATTTAAGCATTATTAAACCCAGTAGGATTGTTTTTTCATCAATAAGGATTTATTATACAGTATCTTAGTTGGGATCAAGTACAAGGTACTGTTTTATTAATACAGAGAAAAAAGATCATTTTTAAAAAAGGATCATTTGTAATGATGGAGGTCATTGGAGATGGCATTACTGTAATTCAGAACTTTCTGACCTCCTAAGGCTTACCTATAAGCCCATAGTTATATTAAAGTACAATTTTCAGACGCAAATATATGAATAGTGAATTCAGGGTTTTCCACAGAATCCCAGCCAAAACATGTGCAAGCTGGGGCACACCATTTTCTTACTGCATTTGAGTAGAAATGGCATCACTTCTGTGTCACAGTGCCACTTACAGCATTAGTGTCCCTTTCATTGCATGCAAATCAGTTGTGTGTGCAAGAGCAGTCTGCTAAGGGAACCCTAAAATTACCCACAGGTCAGGGCTGGTGTTCATTTCAGGGTTTCCTTGTGCCCAAACTGTCAGCGCTGCTTGCCTCTAGATTGGAAGGGCGGACTGAGGAGGAAGCAAGAATTGGGCCACAGAAAGGACAAGTACTACCAAACATGCTTAGGCTTTATCAAAAGATAAAGATGACAAAGTTGATACCAGGAGTTCATAAGCAAAACAAATACAGGTACTTACAGAATGGACATATAAATAAGCAAAGGACATTGGAATGTGAAAAGAGTTATACATCTTGGGAATACAATGCAAAGACAATAGGAATATAGGAATAAAATGTTATACTGTTGGAACTGCAATACAGAGCCTCATACTGTAAATCCTATTACTACTTGTCCTTGTCCAGCAACCCAGTACAAAGACTGCTACCCAGCAAATAAAATGCACAGCCTCAAATGTATTAGAAACATAACAAAGGGCATCAAATAGCCAAGTTATACAGTGCACATGTCATATGGGCAAAAAGGTAATTTCAGGACATGCTCTTCATCAGTTCTTTAGACTGCTACTTTTGGCTGGAACATCCTCTAGAAATGGCAGACCCTCATGTTAATGAACTTGAAGAGCTCTACAACATTTTTAATTTTAACATTCTATTAGAACAAATGTTAATAAAGAAGAACCACCATATCACTGGAAAAATGATCTATGTCAAATCAAAGCTTTACTTCTAGCTAACTAAGTGTCAAGTTCAAAAAGCTAAACAGTTAACGGTTGCAAGAAGGACAAAGATAGAAATGTGTAGTAAACACATTAAGAGCATAACAAAATGTAAAGCAATACAATAATTTGGGAGCTGTAGCCATAAAGTGATATCTTACTGCTACCTGTTTTAATAGCACAATAACACCCTGGCACATATGCCCATTACTGACAGCCAGCAGGGTAACGTAATGGCAACACCATTCTGTTGACAAGTGTTTCTTCCCATTTCTGGTGAAGAGACCCCTCACTATTCTAAAATAGTTTTGTCTGTATTTGGATTTTTTAATAAATAACCAAACATTTAAAGTTTATTTGCAAGTGTAGAAAAAGAGTCTAATTTTACAAAATTGACAAATAAGCCTAATAATACGGGTTAACCAGGCAGTTAATGGCTTTGACAATGGTTCATTCCCAGAACCCTGCTTGGAAGTGTACATCAGGAATATTCCAGCTGAAGACTGGCTATCACAACAGTAAAATTAAACAAAGGCTATTTTTGTCCTTATATTCTGTAAGTGTCTACAGATGATAGAGAGTTATGCCAAATCACTGCTGTTTGTCATGACCAAATACTGCAATGTAAGCACCAAGTAAGCATTAATAATTGTTAGTCAGTCATTTAATCGTTGTAGTAAAGTTAAAGGTTTGAGACCTCAGTCTGAGCAACACCTGTATATAGAAATGCGTGTAAAGCACAATGTTAGGATTCATGGAAATGTATAGTGATGGCTCTAGTTTAAATTAAACTCCCAGCCCCCTGCTGACTGTTGGTTTCTAGGATATCATGTAGCAGAACCACCGTGTTTCCATATTGGACTGTAAGCTGTGTTGTGGCAACTTTTGCTATGAAGCCATGTCTCACCACTTTCTGCTTTAAAAGGTTGCTTGCACCCCAATATCTAATACAGGTATCGGACCCATTATCCAGAATGCTCGGGACCAAGGGTATTCCAGATAAGGGGTCTTTCTGTAATTTGGATCTCCATACCTTAAGTCTACTAAAGAATCAATAAAACATTAATTAAACCACATGGGATTGTTTTGCATCCAATAAGGATTATTTATATCTAAGTTGGGATCAATTACAAGGTACTGTTTTATTGCAACAGAGAAAAAGGAAATCCATTTTAAAATTATGAATTATTTGATTAAAATGGAGTCTATGGGAGATGGGCATTCCGTAATTCGGAGCTCTCAGGATAATGGGTTTCCGGATAAGGGATCCCATACCTGTAATACCTAAACTGATACTGACACATGGTTAAGATTATAGTAAGGAGATCTTCAGACCTTGCCTCCCATCAGGCAAAAACTGATGGCTAACCATTGCAACCTTTCCACCATCTCACAGCATCTTAAAAATGACATTGCTACATGCCTGGGGATGTACTACTAACAGCATGCTAGCCAGAGGTGCCATCACTGCCAAAAAGTAAAAAGCCTATGTCCTAGTTGCGTTTTGTACTTATATAGGTATGGGACCTGTTATCTAGAACACTTGGGACCTGGGTTTTTTAGATAAGGGGTTTTTCTGTAATTTAGATCACCACACCATAAGTTTACTAAAAACAAAATAATTTAAACATTAAATAAACCCAATAAGATTAACTATATTTTAATTTGGATCAAGTAGCAGGTACTTTTAAAAAATTATTTGATTAAAATGGAGATGGCCTTCTGGATAACAGGTTTCCAGATAAGGGTGAAGACACACAGAGCTACTTAGTAGAAGGAACCTGTCATGGCTATTGAACACCAGAAAGTACCCTGCCATAGACAATACTATGGGGCTGATTTACTTACCCACGAACGGGTCGAATGGAGTCCGATTGCGTTTTTTTCGTAATGATCGGTATTTTGCGATTTTTCGTATGTTTTGCGATTTTTTCGGATTCTTTACGAATTTTTCGTTACCAATACGATTTTTGCGTAAAAACGCGAGTTTTCCTATCCATTACGAAAGTTGCGTAAAAAGTTGCGCATTTTTCGTAGCGTTAAAACTTACGCGAAAAGTTGCGCATTTTTCGCGTAAGTTTTAACGCTACGAAAAATGCGCAACTTTTTACGCAACTTTCGTAATGGATACGAAAAACTCGCGTTTTTACGCAAAAATCGTATTGGTAACGAAAAATTCGTACAGAATCCGAAAAAATCGCAAAACATACGAAAAAGTCGCAAAATGTTCGTTTTCAAGTCGGAACTTTTCCAATTCGGGTCGGATTCGTGGGTTAGTAAATCAGCCCCTAAGACTTGCCTCTGCTAAAAAACACGTATATACAATTATCAGTAAATGATCAGCATTTTTGTAGCCATAACAAGTAGTTGCTACTAGTAGCTCTGCGTGTCTTCACCCTAACATTGAAAGTGTAAAGTGACATTTAAAAGTCACACTACTATAGTTTTATTATTGCAGAGAAAAGGGAAATCCGTTTTAAAAATTTAAATTGTTTTAATAATAGAGTCCATGGGAGATGGCCTTCTGGATAAAAGGTTTCCAGATAATGGAACACAACCTGTATAAATATGTGGCTGTATTCAAAGCAATTGCCCCAGCTCTAACTGCAATGAAGTGTCAAATGACATTTGGCTACTCATGTGATGGCTGTAAGCCTGGCCATAATTAGAGGTATCAATGCGAGTAACATATAGGTATGGGAGATGAACTCAGCATAACTAGAAAGGTAAAGCGACGGCTGCTTATTGATTTAAGTTTAAATTCATATTTTCCTGTCATTAGATTCTCAACAATTTCAAGTCAGCAGAGCCCCATTTTTCCCCACAGGTTTAGTCTGTAAGAAATGTTGTAGCAAGTGTTGCCATGTTGCTTTTTGATGCCACAAATCTATAAGCTTTAATAGTTAAGCAATGTTCCTCAATACAAAAACTGAAATGTACAAAACTTTTTACTTTTTAGTCTGTAAACATTGTTGTAGCAACTGTTGCTATGCTAGTGATGTCACTCTGGAGCATTACTGTTGAGCTGAAATATAGAGGAGACTGTTGGTGTCAGAGCAAAAGGTAACAGCTTGTACTGCACTGCTCCAGCCGGAAGTGGCAAAAAGATATCATTTAGCTGCCAAGGGACGATATGGTCAAGATTATGGTAAGGAGATCTTCAGAGCTTCACTCACATAAGGCAAAAACTGATGGCTAACCATTGCAACCTCTCCACCATGTCACAGCATCTTAACAAATGGCATTGCTACATAATTGGGAATGTACTTCAGGAACAGCATGTTAGCCAGAGGTGTCATCACTGCCAAAAAGGGAAAAGCCTATGTCCTGGTCGTGTTTTCTACTTATACAGGTATGGGATCGCGTATCCAATCTGTAATTTAGATCACCATAACTTAAGTTTACTGAAATAATATTTTAACATCAAATAAACCCAATAGGATTGTTTGCCACTAATACAGATCAACTTCTGGATAACAGGTTTCCAGATAATGGATCCCATACCTGTATAAATATGTGGGTGAATTAAAAGCAATTTCCCCATCTCTAACATTGAAAGTGTCAAGTGACAGTTAATGACAGTTGGCTACTCATGTGATGGCTGTAAGCCTGGCAAAGCTTTCAGATATCAATGCAAGCAACATATAGGAATGGGGGATGAACACAGTGATAGCATAACTAGAAAGGTAAATGATGGCTGCTTATTGATTTAAGTTTAAATTAATATTTTACCGGTCTCAACAATTTAAAGTCAGCAATGTTGCCATGTTGCTTTGTAATGCCACAAATCTATCAGCTTTAATAGTTAAGCAATGTTCCTCAATACAATAATTGAAATGTACAAAACATTTTACTTTTTGCACATTTTTCAAATAGACTGCAAGTAATAATGGGATGAAGGGCTGGGTGGTGCCATTCTTCCAGCCTTTAACTGCTAGTGATGATAGCATTGTGATGTCACAATGGACTATTACTGTCACAAAGGAGCATTACTGCATTGCTGAAATATAGAGCAGACTGTTGGTGTCAGAGCAAAAGGTAACAGCTTGTACTGCACTGCTCCAGTCAGAAGTGGCAAAAAGATATAATTTAGCTGCCAAGGGACAATATGCTCAAGATTATGGTAAGGAGATCTTTAGAGCTTCACTCACATAAGGCAAAAACTGATGGCTAACCATTGCAACCTCTCCAAAATCTAACAGCATCTTAACAAATGGCATTGCTACATAATTGGGAATGTACTTAAGGAACAGCATGTTAGCCAGAGGTGTCATCACTGCCAAAAAGGGAAAATCCTATGTCCTGGTCGTGTTTTCTACTTATACAGGTATGGGATCTCTTATCCAATCTGTAATTTAGATCACCATACCTTAAGTTTACTGAAATGTTTTTTTAACATTAAATAAACCCAATAAGATTATTTGCCACCAAAAAAGATGAACTTCTAGATAACAGGTTTCCAGATAATGGATCCCAAACCTGTATAAATATGAGGTGGAATTAAAATCAATTTCCCCATCTCTAACACTGAAAGTGTCAAGTGACAGTTAATGACAGTTGGCTACTCATGTGATGGCTGTAAGCCTGGCAAAGCTTTCAGATATCAATGCAAGCAACATATAGGAATGGGAGATGATAGCATAACTAGAAAGGTAGAGTGATGGCTGCTTCTTAATTTTAGTTTTAATTAAGATTTAACTGGTCATTAGATTCTCAACAATATCAAGCCAGCAGAGCCCCATTTTTCCCCACAGGTTTGGTCTGTAAGTAATGTTGTAGCAAGTGTTGCCATGTTGCTAACTGCTTTGAAAATTCAATATAATTATTTATTTTCATTATATTTGTAGATTGTAAGCTCTGGATAGGGCTCTCTTCACCTCTTGTATCGGTTATTGATTGCTTTATATGTTACTCAATCTGTCCAATGTATGAAACCCACTTATTGTACAGTGCTACAGAATATGTTGGCGCTTTATAAATGTTAATAAAAAGTAATAATGTCAAGACCCCTCTCACCCAGGAATACAATACAAAGCCTGATTTTTCAGGAATTTAACTTGAGTCTCTATCTAAACCAGGATTATAATGCACATTTTAATATTCCAGCAATAAAATTTTAAACCTTTTGTCTAAGGAAAAAATGTATTGAAATTAATTTCTTTACACTGGGTCCATTATTTCCCAAGGAATATAATACAAAGTCTTCTCTACATAAGGAATAGAATTCAACTCTCTAGCAAGAATACAGTGAGTTAAGAATGATTTTAAAAAATGATTTCCATTGGAATACAATGCAGAACCCCTGTACTCTTCCAGAAATACAATGTGGTATAATTTTTTTTTCATTATTTATATTGGAATGCAATGCAGAAATCTTGTGTCAAAAGAGGACAACACAAAGTCTGAATTTACATGAATGCAACATGATTGCCTTGAATGACAGTCTGGAGATTCATATTTTAACACTTTGGGCCCATTTTTTACTGTGGAAAAAATTCAAAATCTGCTCTACAAAAGAAATACAAATTAATTCTGTAGTAGGAAAACAATGTGGTATGTTTTTTTATTATTACCTTTGGAATATAATGCAGAACGTGTGTGTGTGACAGCAGTACAGTTCCCCACGCAAGACAAGAATAAAATTCAGATCTTACTATCCCTGGAATAAAATGTAACATCTTCAACTCACAGAAATGAATTTGGAATATATTAACTTGGAATTCAATGCTAAGTCCAGTATTTCCATAGGAATACCATATACACTCTACCAATAATACAAAATGGTATAATTATTTAATAATTTCTGTTGGAATACAAGGAATACAATGCAAAGCCTGATTTTTCAAGAATGCAACGTCATTGCCTTGTCTAAGAGGACAATGTGATTGCCTTGACTGACAGTGGAGATTCATATTTTTATATTTTGACTCCATTATTTCCCATGGAATACAAAAAAAATCAGCACTTGGAAAATAATATAGAGCACACGTGTGCAAGGAGTACAATTCCCCATGTGACCCAAGATTTTGGGTCCATTAATTCTAGTGGAATACAATAAAATTAAGTTCTACTAAAGGAATACATTTTTATTCTCAGCAGGAATACAATGTGGTATGTTTTTATGATTTCCTTTGGAATATAATATAGAGCACACGTGTGCAAGGAGTACAATTCCCCATGTGAGCCAAGATTACAATCAGATCTCAATATCCATGGAATACAATCACATATCTTTAACTCAAGGAAAGAGTTTGGAAATTCAAATTCTAACAATGTGGGTCCATTATTTCAAAAGGAATACAGTGTAAGGCCTACAGCTGAAAGAAGGATTATTCACAGCCTCAAACCCCAGCAATATACACCGGATACTGGGAAATGTGAAAGTCATTGCAAAGTCCATTTTGTTCTACAGTGGATACAATATACACATGTGGTAGCATTTTTTTTATTATTCCTATTGGAATGCAAGGAATACAATGCACAGCCTAGTTGGGATCAAGTACCAGGTACTTTTTCAAATTTGCATTATTCGATTAAAATGGAGTCCATAGAAAGTGGCCTTCTGGATAACAGGTTTCCAGATAAGGGTGAAGACACATGGAGCTACTAGTAGCAGCTACTTGTCACGGCTACTAAACACCAGAAAATACCCTGCCATAGACAATACTGAGAATTGCCTCTGCTAAAACGACACGTAGAGACAATTATCAGTAAATGATCAGCATTGTGTTTTTTTGTAGCCATGACAAGTAATTGCTACTAGTAGCTCTGTATGTATTCTCCCTAACATTGCAATGAAAGTGTAAAGTGACATTTAAAAGTCACAATAGTAAAGTTTTATTATTGCAGAGAAAAGAGAAATCCATTTTACAAATTTAATTTGTTTTAAAATAGAATCCATGGGAATCCATGGCCTTCTCAATAACAGGTTTCAAGATAATGGATCCCATACCTGTATAAATATGTGGCTGTATTAAAAGCAATTGCCCCAGCTCTAACTGCAATGAAAGTGTCAAGTGACAGTTAATGACATTTGGCTACTCATGTGATGGCTGTAAGCCTGGCCATGATTAGAGATATCAATGCAAGCAACATATAGGAATGGGAGATGAACACAGTGATAGCATAACTAGAAAGGTAAAGCGATGGCTGCTTATTGATTTAAGTTTAAATTAATATTTTAAGGTCATTAGATTCTCAACAATTTCAAGTCAGCAGAGCCCCATTTGTCCCCACAGGTTTAGTCTGTAAGAAATGTTGTAGCAAGTGTTGCCATGTTGTTTTGTAATGCCACAAATCTATCAGCTTTAATAGTTAAGCAATGTTCCTCAATACAATAACTGAAATGTACAAAATGATTTATTTTTTGCACATTTTTTAAATAGACTGCACGTAAACCCAACACTCAACCACTAAACTATAAATAACACATCCCTTAATAACAAACAACTAGTTAACAGCTAGATAATGGCAGCACCTTTTTGTTGACAGGGGTTTTTTCCTATTTCTGGAGAGAAGACCACTGCTAATGTAAAATGGTTTAGTCTGTAAACATTGTTGTAGCAACTGTTGCTATGCTAGTGATGTCACTCTGGAGCATTACTGTTGAGCTGAAATATAGAGGAGACTGTTGGTGTCAGAGCAAAAGGTAACAGCTTGTACTGCACTGTTCCAGCCAGAAGTGGCAAAAAGATATCATTTAGCTGCCAAGGGACGATATGCTCAAGATTATGGTAAGGAGATCTTTAGAGCTTCACTCACATAAGGCAAAAACGGATGGCTAACCAATTTCCCCATCTCTAACACTGAAGTGTCAAGTGACAGTTAATGACAGTTGGCTACTCATGTGATGGCTGTAAGCCTGGCCAAGCTTTCATATATCAATGCAAGCAACATATAGGAATGGGAGATGATAGCATAACTAGAAAGGTAGAGTGATGGCTGTTTCTTGATTTTAGTTTTAATTAAGATATAACTGGTCATTAGATTCTCAACAATATCAAGCCAGCAGAGCCCCATTTTTCCCCACAGGTTTGGTCTGTAAGTAATGTTGTAGCAAGTGTTGCCATGTTGCTAACTGCTTTGAAAATACAATATAATTATTTATTTTCATTATATTTGTAGATTGTAAGCTCTGGATAGGGCTCTCCTCACCCCTTGTTTCGGTTATTGATTGCTTTATATGTTACTCAATATGTCCAATGTATGAAACCCACTTATTGTACAGCACTGCGGAATATGTTGGCGCTTTATAAATGTTAATAAAAAATAATAATGTCAAGAACCCTCTCACCCAGGAATACAATACAAAGCCTGATTTTTCAGGAATTTAACTTGAGTCTCTATCTAAACCAGGATAATAATACACATCTTAATATTCCAGCAATAAAATTTTAAACCTTTTGTCTAAGGAAAAAAGTATTGAAATTAATTTCTTTACACTGGGTCCATTATTTCCCAAGGAATATAATACAAAGTCTTCTCTACATAAGGAATAGAATTCAACTCTCTAGCAAGAATACAGTGAGTTAAGAATGATTTTATAAAATGATTTCCATTGGAATACAATGCAGAACCCCTGTACTCTTCCAGAAATACAATGTGGTATTATTTTTTTTTCATTATTTATATTGGAATGTAATGCAGAAATCTTGTGTCAAAAGAGGACAACACAAAGCCTGAATTGACATGAATGCAACATGATTGCCTTGAATGACAGTCTGGAGATTCATATTTTAACGATTTGGGCCCATTTTTTACTGTGGAAAGAATTCAAAATCTGCTCTACAAAAGAAATACAAATTAATTCTGTAGTAGGAAAACAATGTGGTATGGTTTTTTATTATTACCTTTGGAATATAATGCAGACCCTGTGTGTGTGAAAGCAGTACAGTTCCCCACGCAAGACAAGAATAAAATTCAGATCTTACTATCCCTGGAATAAAATGTAACATCTTCAACTCACAGAAGAGAATTTGGAATATATTAACTTGGAATTCAATGCTAAGTCCAGTAATTCCATAGGAATACCATATACACTCTACCAGTAATACAAAATGGTATAATTTTTTAATAATTTCTGTTGGAATACAAGGAATACAATCCAAAGCCTGATTTTTCAAGAATGCAACGTCATTGCCTTGTCTAAGAGAACATTCATATTTTTGCATTTTAGGTCCATTATTTCCCATGGAATACAATAAAAAATCGGTTCTACAAAAGAATACATATTAACGCTGAGCAGGAATACAATGTGATATTTTTTAATTTCCTTGGAATATAATTTAAAACACACATGTACAAGGAGTATAATTCCCCATGTGAACGAAGATTACAATAAGATCTCAATATCCATGGAATACAATCACATATCTTTAACTCAAGGAATGAGTTTGGAAATTCAAATTCTAACATTGTGAGTCCATTAAATCCCAAGGAATACAATGTAAGGCCTACAGCTGAAAGAAGGATTATTCACAGCATCAAACCCCAGCAATAAACACTGTATGCTGGGAAATGTAATATTCATTGCAAAGTCCATTTTTTTCCTGCAGTCAATACAATATACACGCTACTGGTAATACAATGTGGTATTTTTTTTATTTTTTTTTTTATTCCTATTGGAATTAAAGAAATACAATGAACACAGCCTAATTTTTAAAGAATACAATGTGATTGCCTTGACTGACAGTTGAGATTCATATTTTAATATTTTGAGTCCATTATTTCCCATGGAATACAAAAAAAATCAGCACTTAAAAAGGAATACATAGTAACCCTATAGCTGGAATACAATGTGGTATGATTTTTTTTTACTATTTCCTTTGGAAAATAATATAGAGCACACGTGTGCAAGGAGTACAATTCCCCATGTGACCCAAGACTACAATCAGATCTCAATATCCATGGAATACAGTTACATATCTTTAACTCAAGGAATGAGTTTGGAAATTAAAATTGTAACATTGTGGGTCCATTACTTCCCAAGGAATACAATGTAAGGCCTACAGCTGAAAGAAGTATTATTCACAGCCCTAAAGCCCAGCAATACACACTGGATACTGGGAAATTTGAAATTCATCACAAAGTCCATTATTTCCCAAGGAATACAAAAAACACTCTACGAGTAATACAATGTGGTATCATTTTTCTCTTGTTTCTATTGGAATGCAAGGAATACAATGTACAGCCTGATTTTTCATGAATGCAAAGTGATTGCCTTCACTAGGTGGATATTAAAAGTTTGGGTCCATTAATTCTAGTGGAATACAATAAAAATCAGTTCTACGAAAGGAATACATTTTAACTCTCAGCAGGAATACAATGTGGTATGTTTTTATGATTTCCTTTGGAATATAATATAGAGCACACGTGTGCAAGGAATACAATTCCCCATGTGAGCCAAGATTACAATCAGATCTCAATATCCATGGAATACAATCACATATCTTTAACTCGAGGAATGAGTTTGGAAATTCAAATTCTAACATTGTGGGTCCATTACATCCCAAGGAATACAATGTAAGGCCTACAGCTGAAAGAAGGATTATTCACAGCATCAAACCCCAGCAATACACACTGTATGCTGGGAAAAGTAATATTCATTGCAAAGTGCATTTTTTTTCCTGCAGTGAATACAATATATACGCTACTGGTATCAGAATGTGGTATTTTTTTTATTTTTTTTTTATTCCTATTGGAATTAAAGAAATACAATGCACAGCCTGATTTTTAAGGAATACAATGTGATTGCCTTGACTGACAGTGGAGATTCATATGTTAATATTTTGATTCCATTATTTCCCATGGAATACAAAAAAAATCAGCGCTTCAAAAGGAATACATAGTGACCCTATAGCTGGAATACAATGTGGTATGTTTTTTTTTATTATTTCCTTTGGAATATAATATAGAGCACACGTGTGCAAGGAATACAATTCAACAAGTGACCCAAGACTACAATTAGATCTCAATACCCATGGAATACCTTTACATATCTTTAACTCAAGGAATGAGTTTGGAAATTCAAATTGTAACATTGTGGGTCCATTACTTCCCAAGGAATACAATGTAAGGCCTGCAGCTGAAAGAAGGATTATTCACAGCATCAAACCCCAGCAATACACACTGGAAACTGGGAAATGTGAAATTCATTGCAAAGCCAATTTTTCCTACAGTGAATACAATATACATGCTACTGGAAATACAATGTGGTAATATTTTTTTTTATTATTCCTATTGGAATTAAAGGAATACAATGTGATTGCCTTGACTTACAGTGGAGATTCATATTTTAACATTTTGGGTCCATTATTTCCCATGGAATACAATAAAAATCAGCGCTTCAACAGGAATACATAGTAACCCTATAGCTGGAATACAATGTGGTATGTCTTTTTTTACTATTTCCTTTGGAATATAATATAGAGCACACGTGTGCAAGGAGTAAAATTCCCCATGTGACCCAAGATTACAATCAGATCTCAATATCCATGGAATACTTTTACATATCTTTAACTCAAGGAATGAGTTTGGAAATTCAAATTGTAACATTGTGGGTCCATTACTTCCCAAGGAATACAATGTAAGGCCTGCAGCTGAAAGAAATATCATTCACAGCCCTAAAGCCCAGCAATACACACTGGATACTGGGAAATGTGAAATTCATCACAAAGTCCATTATTTCCCAAGGAATACAATATACACTCTACCAGTAAAACAATGTGGTATAATTTTTCTGTTATTTCTATTGGAATGCAAGGAATACAATGTACAGCCTGATTCTTCATGAATGCAACGTGATTGCGTTTACTAAGTGGATATTCAAATTTTGGGTCCATTAATTCTAGTGGAATACAATAAAAATCAGTTCTACTAAAGGAATACATTTTAACTCTCAGCAGGAATACAATCTGGTATGTTTTTAAGATTTCCTTTGGAATATAATATAGAGCACACGTGTGCAAGGAGTACAATTCCCCATTTGAAAAGAGATTACAATCAGATCTCAATATCCATGGAATACAATTAGATATCTTTTGCTCAAAGAAAGAGTTTGGAAATTGAAATCCTAACGTGGGTCCATTATTTGGCAAGGAATACAATGTAAGGCCTCCAGCTGAAAGAAGTATAATTCACAGCCTTAAAGCCCAGCAATACACACTGGATACTGGGAAATGTGAAATTCATCACAAAGTCCATTATTTCCCAAGGAATACAATATACACTCTACGAGTAATACAATGTGGTATCATTTTTCTGTTATTTCTATTGGAATGCAAGGAATACAATGAAAAGCCTGATTTTTCCTGAATGCAACGTGATTGCCTTTACTAAGTGGATATTCAAATTTTGGGTCCATTAATTCTAGTGGAATACAATAAAAATCAGTTCTACTAAAGGAATACATTTTTATTCTCAGCAGGAATACAATGTGGTATTTTTTTATGATTTCCTTTGGAATATAATATAGAGCACACGTGTGCAAGAAGTACAATTCCCCATGTGAGCCAAGATTAAAATCAGATCTTAATATCCATGGAATACAATCACATATCTTTAACTCAAGGAAAGAGTTTGGAAATTGAAATTCTAACAATGAGGGTCCATTATTTCTCAAGGAATACAATGTAAGGCCTACAGCTAAAAGAAGTATTATACACAGCCCCAATGCCCAGAAATACATACTGGATACTGTGAAATGTGAAATTCATTGCAAAGTCCATTATTTCCTAAGGAATACAATATACACTCTACCAGTAATACAATGCGGTATTATTTTTTCTATTATTTCTATTGGAATGCAAGGAATACAATGTACAGCCTGATTTTTCATGAATGCAACGTGATTGCCTTGACCCACAGTGGAGATTCATATTTTAACATTTTGGCTTTATAATTTCCAATGGAATACAATTAACAAATCCCCTCTACAAAATGAATACATATTTCCTCTGTAGCTGGAATACAATGTGGTATGATTTGGTTTATTATTTCCTTTGGAATATAATATAGAGCACACGTGTGCAAGGAGTACAATTCCCCATGTGAACCAAGATTACAATCAGATCTAAATATCCATGGAATACAATCACATATCTTAAACTCGAGGAATGAGTTTGAAAATTCAAATTGTAACATTGTGGGTCCATTACTTCCCAAGGAATACAATGTAAGGCCTACAGCTGAAAGAAGTATTATTCACAGCCTCAAACCCCAGTAATACACAGTGGATACTGGGAAATGTGAAATTGATTGCAAAGTTCATTTTTTTTTCCTACAGTGAATACAAGATACACGCTACTGGTAATACAATGTGGTAGCATTTTTTTTATTGTTCCTATCGGGATTCAAGAAATACAATGCACAGCCTGATTTTTAAGGAATACAATGTGATTGCCTTGACTGACAGTGGAGATTCATATTTTAATATTTTGGGTCAATTATTTCCCATGGAATACAATAAAAATCAGCGCTTCAAAAGGAATATATAGTAACCCTATAGAAGGAAAACAATGCGGTATTATTTTCTCTATTATTTCTATTGGAATGCAAGGAATACAATGTACAGCCTGATTTTTCATGAATGCAACGTGATTGCCTTGACCGACAGTGGAGATTCATATTTTAACATTTTGGCTTTATAATTTCCAATGGAATACAATTAACAAATCCCCTCCACAAAATGAATACTTATTAACTCTGTAGCTGGAATACAATGTGGTAAGATTTGTTTAATTATTTCCTTTGGAATATAATATAGAGCACACGTGTGCAAGGAGTACAATTCCCCATGTGAAGCAAGATTACAATCAAATCTCAATATCCATGGAATACAATTACATATCTTAAACTCAAGGAAAGAGTTTGAAAATACAAATCCTAACATTGTGGGTCAATTATTTCCCAAGGAATACAATATACACTTTACCAGTGATACAGTCTGGTATTATTTATTATTATCTCTATTGGAATTACGGGAATACAATGCACAGCCTGATTCTTCATGAATGCAACGTTATTGCCTTGTCTGAGAGTGGGGATTCATATTTTTTACATTCTGGGTTCATTATCTCCCATGGAATACAATTAATAAATCTTATCTACAAAAGGAATACATATTTCCTCTGTAGCTGGAATACAATGTGGTATGATTTGGTTTATTATTTCCTTTGGAATATAATATAGAGCACACGTGTGCAAGGAGTACAATTCCCCATGTGAACCAAGATTACAATCAGATCTCAATATCCATGGAATACAGTTACATATCTTAAATTCGAGGAATGAGTTTGGAAATTCAAATTGTAACATTGTGGGTCCATTACATCCCAAGGAATACAATGTAAGGCCTACAGCTGAAAGAAGTATTATTCACAGCATCAAACCCCAGCAATACAATATACATGCTACTGGTAATACAATGTGGTATTTTTTTTATTTTTTTTTTTATTCCTATTGGAATTAAAGAAATACAATGCACAGCCTGATTTTTAAGGATTACAATGTGATTGCCTTGACTGACAGTGGAGATTCATATTTTAATATTTTGAGTCCATTATTTCCCATGGAATACAAAAAAAATCAGCGCTTGAAAAGGAATACATAGTAACCCTATAGCTGGAATACAATGTGGTATGTTTTTTTTACTATTTCCTTTGGAATATAAAATAGAGCACACGTGTGCAAGGAATACAATTCCCCATGTGACCCAAGACTACAGATCTCAATATCCATAGAATACTTTTACATATCTTTAACTCAAGGAATGAGTTTGGAAATTCAAATTGTAACATTGTGGGTCCATTACTTCCCAAGGAATACAGTGTAAGGCCTACAGCTGAAAGAAGTATCATTCACAGCATCAAACCCCAGCAATACACACTGGATACTGGGAAATGTGAAATTCATTACAAAGCAAATTTTTCCCACAGTGAATACAATATACATGCTACTGGAAATACAATGTGGTAATATTTTTTTTTATTATTCCTATTGGAATTAAAGGAATACAATGTGATTGCCTTGACTGACAGTGGAGATTCATATTTTAATATTTTGGGTCAATTATTTCCCATGGAATACAATAAAAATCAGCGCTTCAAAAGGAATACATAGTAACCCTATAGCAGGAATACAATGTGGTATGATTTTTTACAATTTCCTTTGGAATATAATATAGAGCACACGTGTGGAAGGAGTACAATTCCCCATGTGAAAAGAGATTACAATCAGATCTCAATATCCATGGAATACAATTAGATATCTTTTGCTCAAAGAAAGAGTTTGGAAATTGAAATCCTAACGTGGGTCCAATATTTGCCAAGGAATACAATGTAAGGCCTACAGCTGAAAGAAGTATTATTCACAGCCCCAAAGCCCAGCAATACACACTGGATACTGGGAAATGTGAAATTCATCACAAAGTCCATTATTTCCCAAGGAATACAATATACACTCTACCATTACAACAATGTGGTATAATTTTTCTGTTATTTCTATTGGAATGCAAGGAGTACAATGTACAGCCTGATTCTTCATGAATGCAACGTGATTGCCTTTACTAAGTGGATATTCAAATTTTGGGTCCATTAATTCTAGTGGAATACAAAAAAAATCAGTTCTACTAAAGGAATACATTTTTATTCTCAGCAGGAATACAATGTGGTATGTTTTTATGATTTCCTTTGGAATATAATATAGAGCACACGTGTGCAAGGAGTACAATTCCCCATGTGAGCCAAGATTACAATCAGATCTCAATATCCATGGAATACAATCACATATCTTTAACTCAAGGAAAGAGTTTGGAAATTCAAATTCTAACAATGTGGGTCCATTATTTCAAAAGGAATACAGTGTAAGGCCTACAGCTGAAAGAAGGATTATTCACAGCCTCAAACCCCAGCAATATACACTGGATACTGGGAAATGTGAAAGTCATTGCAAAGTCCATTTTGTCCTACAGTGGATACAATATACACATGTGGTAGCATTTTTTTTTATTATTTCTATTGGAATGCAAGGAATACAATGCACAGCCTAGTTGGGATCAAGTACCAGGTACTTTTTCAAATTTGCATTATTCGATTAAAATGGAGTCCATAGAAAGTGGCCTTCTGGATAATAGGTTTCCAGATAAGGGTGAAGACACATGGAGCTACTAGTAGCAGCTACTTGTCACGGCTACTAAACACCAGAAAATACCCTGCCATAGACAATACTGAGAATTGCCTCTGCTAAAACACACGTAGAGACAATTATCAGTAAATGATCAGCATTGTGTTTTTTTGTAGCCATGACAAGTAATTGCTACTAGTAGCTCTGTATGTATTCTCCCTAACATTGCAATGAAAGTGTAAAGTGACATTTAAAAGTCACAATAGTAAAGTTTTATTATTGCAGAGAAAAGGGAAATCCATTTTACAAATTTAATTTGTTTTAAAATAGAATCCATTGGAGATGGCCTTCTGAATAACAGGTTTCAAGATAATGGATCCCATACCTGTATAAATATGTGGCTGTATTAAAAGCAATTGCCCCAGCTCTAACTGCAATGAAAGTGTCAAGTGACAGTTAATGACATTTGGCTACTCATGTGATGGCTGTAAGCCTGGCCATGATTAGAGATATCAATGCAAGCAACATATAGGAATGGGAGATGAACACAGTGATAGCATAACTAGAAAGGTAAAGCGATGGCTGCTTATTGATTTAAGTTTAAATTAATATTTTACGGTCATTAGATTCTCAACAATTTCAAGTCAGCAGAGCCCCATTTGTCCCCACAGGTTTAGTCTGTAAGAAATGTTGTAGCAAGTGTTGCCATGTTGTTTTGTAATGCCACAAATCTATCAGCTTTAATAGTTAAGCAATGTTCCTCCATACAATAACTGAAATGTACAAAATGATTTATTTTTTGCACATTTTTCAAATAGACTGCACGTAAACTCAACACTCAACCACTAAACTATAAATAACACATCCCTTAATAACAAACAACTAGTTAACAGCTAGATAATGGCAGCACCTTTTTGTTGACAGGGGTTTTTTCCTATTTCTGGAGAGAAGACCACTGCTAATGTAAAATGGTTTAGTCTGTAAACATTGTTGTAGCAACTGTTGCTATGCTAGTGATGTCACTCTGGAGCATTACTGTTGAGCTGAAATATAGAGGAGACTGTTGGTGTCAGAGCAAAAGGTAACAGCTTGTTCTGCACTATTCCAGCCAGAAGTGGCAAAAAGATATCATTTAGCTGCCAAGGGACGATATGCTCAAGATTATGGTAAGGAGATCTTTAGAGCTTCACTCACATAAGGCAAAAACTGATGGCTAACCAATTTCCCCATCTCTAACACTGAAGTGTCAAGTGACAGTTAATGACAGTTGGCTACTCATGTGATGGCTGTAAGCCTGGCCAAGCTTTCATATATCAATGCAAGCAACATATAGGAATGGGAGATGATAGCATAACTAGAAAGGTAGAGTGATGGCTGCTTCTTGATTTTAGTTTTAATTAAGATTTAACTGGTCATTAGATTCTCAACAATATCAAGCCAGCAGAGCCCCATTTTTCCCCACAGGTTTGGTCTGTAAGTAATGTTGTAGCAAGTGTTGCCATGTTGCTAACTGCTTTGAAAATACAATATAATTATTTATTTTCATTATATTTGTAGATTGTAAGCTCTGGATAGGGCTCTCTTCACCCCTTGTATCGGTTATTGATTGCTTTATATGTTACTCAATATGTCCAATGTATGAAACCCACTTATTGTACAGCACTGCGGAATATGTTGGCGCTTTATAAATGTTAATAAAAAATAATAATGTCAAGACCCCTCTCACCCAGGAATACAATACAAAGCCTGATTTTTCAGGAATTTAACTTGAGTCTCTATCTAAACCAGGATTATAATACACATCTTAATATTCCAGCAATAAAATTTTAAACCTTTTGTCTAAGGAAAAAAGTATTGAAATTAATTTCTTTACACTGGGTCCATTATTTCCCAAGGAATATAATACAAAGTCTTCTCTACATAAGGAATAGAATTCAACTCTCTAGCAAGAAAACAGTGAGTTAAGAATGATTTTATAAAATGATTTCCATTGGAATACAATGCAGAACCCCTGTACTCTTCCAGAAATACAATGTGGTATTATTTTTTTTTCATTATTTATATTGGAATGCAATGCAGAAATCTTGTGTCAAAAGAGGACAACACAAAGCCTGAATTTACATGAATGCAACATGATTGCCTTGAATGACAGTCTGGAGATTCATACTTTAACGATTTGGGCCCATTTTTTACTGTGAAAAGAATTCAAAATCTGCTCTACAAAAGAAATACAAATTAATTCTGTAGTAGGAAAACAATGTGGTATGTTTTTTTATTATTACCTTTGGAATATAATGCAGAACGTGTGTGTGTGACAGCAGTACAGTTCCCCACGCAAGACAAGAATAAAATTCAGATCTTACTATCCCTGGAATAAAATGTAACATCTTCAACTCACAGAAATGAATTTGGAATATATTAACTTGGAATTCAATGCTAAGTCCAGTATTTCCATAGGAATACCATATACACTCTACCAGTAATACAAAATGGTATCATTTTTTAATAATTTCTATTGGAATGCAAGGAATACAATGCAAAGCCTGATTTTTCAAGAATGCAACGTCATTGCCTTGTCTAAGAGGACATTCATATTTTTGCATTTTAGGTCCATTATTTCCCATGGAATACAATAAAAAATCGGTTCTACAAAAGAATACATATTAACTCTGAGCAGGAATACAATGTGATATTTTTTTATTTCCTTGGAATATAATTTAAAACACACATGTACAAGGAGTACAATTCCCCTTGTGAACGAAAATTACAATAAGATCTCAATATCCATGGAATACAATCACATATCTTTAACTCAAGGAATGAGTTTGGAAATTCAAATTCTAACATTGTGGGTCCATTACTTCCCAAGGAATACAATGTAAGGCCTACAGCTGAAAGAAGGATTATTCACAGCATGAAACCCCAGCAATACACACTGTATGCTGGGAAATGTAATATATGCCTTGACTTACAGTGGAGATTCATATTTTAACATTTTGGGTCAATTATTTCCCATGGAATACAATAAAAATCAGCGCTTCAACAGGAATACATAGTA
Source organism: Xenopus tropicalis (assembly GCF_000004195.4). Classification (NCBI taxonomy): domain Eukaryota; kingdom Metazoa; phylum Chordata; class Amphibia; order Anura; family Pipidae; genus Xenopus; species Xenopus tropicalis. The sequence continues at coordinate 128,606,082 of NC_030677.2, forward strand.
ACCCTATAGCAGGAATACAATGTGGTATGTTTTTTTACTATTTCCTTTGGAATATAATATACAGCAAACGTGTGCAAGGAGTAAAATTCCCCATGTGAACAAAGATTACAATCAGATCTCAATATCCATGGAATACAATTAGATATCTTTTGCTCAAAGAAAGAGTTTGGAAATTGAAATCCTAACGTGGGTCCATTATTTGCCAAGGAATACAATGTAAGGCCTACAGCTGAAAGAAGTATAATTCACAGCCCCAAACCGCACCAATACACACTGGATACTGGGAAATGTGAAATTCATCACAAAGTCCATTATTTCCCAAGGAATACAATATACACTCTACCATTACAACAATGTGTATAATTTTTCTGTTATTTCTATTGGAATGCAAGGAATACAATGTACAGCCTGATTCTTCATGAATGCAACGTGATTGTTTTTACTAAGTGGATATTCAAATATTGGGTCCATTAATTCTAGTGGAATACAATAAAAATCAGTTCTACTAAAGGAATACATTTTTATTCTCAGCAGGAATACAATGTGGTATTTTTTTATGATTTCCTTTGGAATATAATATAAAGCACACGTGTGCAAGGAGTACAATTCCCCATGTGAGCCAAGATTACAATCAGATCTCAATATCCATGGAATACAATCACATATCTTTAACTCAAGGACAGAGTTTGGAAATTGAAATTCTAACAATGTGGGTCCATTATTTCTCAAGGAATACAATGTAAGGCCTGCAGCTAAAAGAAGTATTATACACAGCCCCAACGCCCAGGTATACATACTGGATACTGTGAAATGTGAAATTCATTGCAAAGTCCATTATTTCCTAAGGAATACAATATACACTCTACCAGTAATACAATGCGGTATTATTTTTTCTATTATTTCTATTGGAATGCAAGGAATACAATGTACAGCCTGATTTTTCATGAATGCAACGTGCTTGCCTTGACCGACAGTGGAGATTCATATTTTAACATTTTGGCTTTATAATTTCCAATGGAATACAATTAACAAATCCCCTCTACAAAATGAATACTTATTAACTCTGTAGCTGGAATACAATGTGGTAAGATTTGTTTAATTATTTCCTTTGGATTATAATATAGAGCACACGTGTGCAAGGAGTACAATTCCCCATGTGAAGCAAGATTACAATCAGATCTCAATATCCATGGAATACAATTACATATCTTTAGTTCAAGGAAAGAGTTTGAAAATACAAATCCTAACATTGTGGGTCAATTATTTCCCAAGAAATACAATATACACTTTACCAGTGATACAGTCTGGTATTATTTATTATTATCTCTATTGGAATACAATGCACAGCCTGATTCTTCATGAATGCAACGTTATTGCCTTGTCTGAGAGTGGGGATTCATATTTTTTACATTCTGGGTTCATTATCTCCCATGGAATACAATTAATAAATCTTATCTACAAAAGGAATACATATTTCCTCTGTAGCTGGAATACAATGTGGTATGATTTGGTTTATTATTTCCTATTGAATATAATATAGTGCACACGTGTGCAAGGAGTAAAATTCTCCATGTAACCAAGGATTACAATCAGATCTCAATATCCACGGAATACAATCACATATCTTAAACTCGAGGAATGAGTTTGGAAATACAAATTGTAACATTGTGGGTCCATTACTTCCCAAGGAATACAATGTAAGGCCTGCAGCTGAAAGAAGTATTATTCACAGCATCAAACCCCAGCGATACACACTGGATACTGGGAAATGTGAAATTCATTGAAAAGCCAATTTTTCCTACAGTGAATACAATATACATGCTACTGGAAATACAATGTGGTAATATTTTTTTTTATAATTCCTATTGGAATTAAAGGAATACAATGTGATTGCCTTGACTTACAGTGGAGATTCATATTTTAACATTTTGGGTCCATTATTTCCCATGGAATACAATAAAAATCAGCGCTTCAAAAGGAATACATAGTAACCCTATAGCAGGAATACAATGTGGTATTTTTTTTTACTATTTCCTTTGGAATATAATATAGATCAAACGTGTGCAAGGAGTACAATTCCCCGTGTGACCCAAGATTACAATCAGATCTCAATATCCATGGAATACAATCACATATCTTTAACTCAAGGAAAGAGTTTGGAAATTGAAATTCTAACAATGTGGGTCCATTATTTCTCAAGGAATACAATGTAAGGCCTGCAGCTGAAAGAAGTATTATACACAGCCCCAACGCCCAGGAATACATACTGGATACTGTGAAATGTGAAATTCATTGCAAAGTCCATTATTTCCTAAGGAATACAATATACACTCTACCAGTAATACAATGCGGTATTATTTTTTCTATTATTTCTATTGGAATGCAAGGAATACAATGTACAGCCTGATTTTTTATGAATGCAACGTGATTGCCTTGACCGACAGTGGAGATTCATATGTTAACATTTTGGCTTTATAATTTCCAATGGAATACAATTAACAAATCCCCTCTACAAAATGAATACTTATTTCCTCTGTAGCTGGAATACAATGTGGTAAGATTTGTTTAATTATTTCCTTTGGAATATAATATAGAGCACACGTGTGCAAGGAGTACAATTCCCCATGTGAACCAAGATTACAATCAGATCTCAATATCCATGGAATACAGTTACATATCTTAAACTCGAGGAATGATATTGGAAATTCAAATTGTAACATTGTGGGTCCATTACTTCCCAAGGAATACAATGTAAGGCCTACAGCTGAAAGAAGTATAATTCACAGCCCCAATGCCCAGGAATACATACTGGATACTGTGAAATGTGAAATTCATTGCAAAGTCCATTATTTCCTAAGGAATACAATATACACTCTACCAGTAATACAATGAGGTATTATTTTTTCTATTATTTCTATTGGAATGCAAGGAATACAATGTACAGCCTGATTTTTCATGAATGCAACGTGCTTGCCTTGACCGACAGTGGAGATTCATATTTTAACATTTTGGCTTTATAATTTCTAATGGAGTACAATTAACAAATCCCCTCTACAAAATGAATACATATTTCCAGTGTAGCTGGAATACAATGTGGTATGATTTGGTTTATTATCTCCTTTGGAATATATTATAGAGCACACGTGTGCAAGGAGTACAATTCCCCATGTGACCCAAGATTACAATCAGATCTCAATATCCATGGAATACAGTTACATATCTTAACCTCGAGGAATGAGTTTGGAAATTCAAATTGTAACATTTTGGGTCCATTACTTCCCAAGGAATACAATGTAAGGCCTGCAGCTGAAAGAAGGATTATTCACAGAATGAAACCCCAGCGATACACACTGGAAACTGGGAAATGTGAAATTCATTGCAAAGTCCATTTTTTTCCTACAGTGAATACAAGATTCACGCTACTGGTAATACAATGTGGTAGCATTTTTTTTTATTATTCCTTGGGATTCAAGAAATACAATGCACAGCCTGATTTTTAAGGAATACAATGTGATTGCCTTGACTGACAGTGGAGATTCATATTTTAATATTTTGGGTCAATTATTTCCCATGGAATACAATAAAAATCAGCGCTTCAAAAGGAATACATAGTAACCCTATAGCAGGAATACAATGTGGTATGTTTTTTTTTACTATTTCCTTTGGAATATAATATAGAGCACACGTGTGCAAGGAGTACAATTCCCCATGTGAACCAAGATTACAATCAGATCTCAATATCCATGGAATACAGTTACATATCTTAAACTCGAGGAATGATTTTGGAAATTCAAATTGTAACATTGTGGGTCCATTACTTCCCAAGGAATACAATGTAAGGCCTACAGCTGAAAGAAGTATTATTCACAGCATCAAACCCCAGCAATACACACTAGATACTGGGAAATGTGAAATTCATTGAAAAGCCAATTTTTCCTACAGTGAATACAATATACATGCTACTGGTAATACAATGTGGTAATATTTTTTTTTTATTATTCCTATTGGAATTAAAGGAATACAATGTGATTGCCTTGACTGACAGTGGAGATTCATATTTTAACATTTTGGGTCAATTATTTCCCATGGAATACAATAAAAAACAGCGCTTCAAAAGGAATACATAGTAACCCTATAGCAGGAATACAATGTGGTATTTTTTTTTTCTATTTTTTTTGGAATATAATATAGAGCAAACGTGTGCAAGGAGTAAAATTCCCCAAGTGACCCAAGATTACAATCAGATCTCAATATCCATGGAATACAATTAGATATCTTTTCCTCAAAGAAAGAGTTTGAAAATAGAAATCCTAACGTGGGTCCATTATTTGGCAAGGAATACAATGTAAGGCCTCCAGCTGAAAGAAGTATAATTCACAGCCCCGAACCGCACCAATACACACTGGATACTGGGAAATGTGAAATTCATCACAAAGTCCATTATTTCCCAAGGAATACAATATACACTCTACCATTAAAACAATGTGGTATAATTTTTCTGTTACTTTTTATTGGAATGCAAGGAATACAATGTACAGCCTGATTCTTCATGAATGCAACGTGATTGCCTTTACTAAGTGGATATTCAAATTTTGGGTCCATTAATTCTAGTGGAATACAATAAAAATCAGTTCTACTAAAGGAATACATTTTTATTCTCAGCAGGAATACAATGTGGTATTTTTTGATGATTTCCTTTGGAATATAATATAGAGCACACGTGTGCAAGGAGTACAATTCCCCATGTGACCCAAGATTACAATCAGATCTCAATATCCATGGAATACAATGACATATCTTTAACTCAAGGAAAGAGTTTGAAAATACAAATCCTAACATTGTGGGTCAATTATTTCCCAAGGAATACAATATACACTTTACCAGTGAAACAGTCTGGTATTATTTATTATTATCACTATTGGAATTCAAGGAATACAATGCACAGCCTGATTCTTCATGAATGCAACGTTATTGCCTTGTCTGAGAGTGGGGATTCATATTTTTTACATTCTGGGTTCATTATCTCCCATGGAATACAATTAATAAATCTTATCTACAAAAGGAATACATATTTCCTCTGTAGCTGGAATACAATGTGGTATGATTTGGTTTATTATTTCCTATGGAATTTAGAGCACACGTGTGCAAGGAGTAAAATTCTCCATGTGACCCAGGATTACAATCAGATCTCAATATCCATGGAATACAATCACATGACTTTAACTCAAGGAATGAGTTTGGAAATTCAAATTGTAACATTGTGGGTCCATTACATCCCAAGGAATACAATGTAAGGCCTGCAGCTGAAAGAAGGATTATTCACAGCCTCAAACCCCAGCAATACACACTGGATACTGGGAAATGTGAAATTGATTGCAAAGTTCATTTTTTTTTCCTACAGTGAATACAATATACACGCTACTGGTAATACAATGTGGTAGCATTTTTTTTTATTGTTCCTATTGGGATTCAGGAAATACAATGCACAGCCTGATTTTTAAGGAATACAATGTGATTGCCTTGACTGACAGTGGAGATTCATATTTTAATATTTTGGGTCAATTATTTCCCATGGAATACAATAAAAATCAATGCTTTAAAAGGAATATATAGTAACCCTATAGCAGGAATACAATGCGTTATTATTTTTTCTATTATTTCTATTGGAATGCAAGGAATACAATGTACAGCCTGATTTTTCATGAATGCAACGTGATTGTGCCTTGACCCAAAGTGGACATTTTGGGTTTATAATTTCCAATGGAATACAATTAACAAATTCCCTCTACAAAATGAATACATATTTCCTCTGTAGCTGGAATACAATGTGGTAAGATTTGTTTAATTATTTCCTTTGGAATATAATATAGAGCACACGTGTGCAAGGAGTACAATTCCCCATGTGAACCAAGATTACAATCAGATCTCAATATCCATGGAATACAGTTACATATCTTAAACTCGAGGAATGACTTTGGAAATTCAAATTGTAACATTGTGGGTCCATTACATCCCAAGGAATACAATGTAAGGCCTGCAGCTGAAAGAAGTATTATTCACAGCATGAAACCCCAGCGATACACACTGGCAACTGGGAAATGTTGCAAAGTCCATTTTTTTCCTACAGTGAATACAAGATACACGCTACTGGTAATACAATGTGGTAGCATTTTTTTTATTATTCCAATTGGGATTCAAGAAATACAATGCACAGCCTGATTTTTAAGGAATACAATGTGATTGCCTTGACTGACAGTGGAGATTCATATTTTAATATTTTGGGTCAATTATTTCCCATGGAATACAATAAAAATCAGCGCTTCAAAAGGAATACATAGTAACTCTATAGGTGGAATACAATGTGGTATGATATTTTACAATTTCCTTTGGAATACAATATAGAGCACACGTGTGGAAGGAGTACAATTCCCCATGTGAACCAAGATTACAATCAGATCTCAATATCCATGGAATACAATTACATATCTTTTGCTCAAAGAAAGAGTTTGGAAATTAAAATCCTAACGTGGGTCCATTATTTGCCAAGGAATACAATGTAAGGCCTACAGCTGAAAGAAGTATAATTCACAGCCCTAAAGCCCAGCAATACACACTGGATACTGGGAAATGTGAAATTCATCATAAAGTCCATTATTTCCCAAGGAATACAATATACACTCTACGAGTAATACAATGTGGTATCATTTTTCTGTTATTTCTATTGGAATGCAAGGAATACAATGTGATTGCCTTGACTGACAGTGGAGATTCATATTTTAATATTTTGAGTCCATTATTTCCCATGGAATACAAAAAAAATCAGCGCTTTAAAAGAAATACATAGTAACCCTATAGCTGGAATACAATGTGGTATGTTTTTTTTTACTATTTCTTTTGGAATATAATATAGAGCACACGTGTGCAAGGAGTACAATTCCCCATGTGACCGAAGACTACAATCAGATCTCAATATCCATGGAATACAGTTACATATCTTTAACTCAAGGAATGAGTTTGGAAATTCAAATTGTAATATTGTGGGTCCATAACTTCCCAAGGAATACAATGTAAGGCCTGCAGCTGAAAGAAGTATTATTCACAGCATCAAACCCCAGCAATACACACTGGATACTGGGAAATGTGAAATTCATTGCAAAACCAATTTTTCCTACAGTGAATACAATATACATGCTACTGGAAATACAATGTGGTAATATTTTTTTTTATTATTCCTATTGGAATTAAAGGAATACAATGTGATTGCCTTGACTTACAGTGGAGATTCATATTTTAACATTTTGGGTCCATTATTTCCCATGGAATACAATAAAAATCAGCGCTTCAACAGGAATACATAGTAACCCTATAGCAGGAATACAATGTGGTGTTTTTTTTTACTATTTCCTATGGAATATAATATAGAGCAAACGTGTGCAAGGAATACAATTCCCCATGTGAACCAAGATTACAATCAGATCTCAATATCCATGGAATACAATTAAATATCTTTTGCTCAAAGAAAGAGTTTGAAAATTGAAATCCTAACGTGGGTCCATTATTTGCCAAAGAATAAAATGTAAGGCCTACAGCTGAAAGAAGTATAATTCACAGCCCTTAAGCCCAGCAATACACACTGGATACTGGGAAATGTGAAATTCATCACAAAGTCCATTATATCCCAAGGAATACAATATACACTCTACCATTAAAACAATGTGGTATAATTTTTCTGTTATTTCTATTGGAATGCAAGGAATACAATGTACAGTCTGATTCTTCATGAATGCAACGTGATTGCCTTTACTAAGTGGATATTAAAATTTTGGGTCCATTAATTCTAGTGGAATACAATAAAAATCAGTTCTACTAAAGGAATACATTTTTATTCTCAGCAGGAATACAATGTGGTTTTTTTTATGATTTCCTTTGTTATATAATATAGAGCAAACGTGTGCAAGGAGTACAATTCCCCGTGTGACCCAAGATTACAATCAGATTTCAATATCCATGGAATACAATCACATATCTTTAACTCAAGGACAGAGTTTGGAAATTGAAATTCTAACAATGTGGGTCCATTATTTCTCAAGGAATACAATGTAAGGCCTGCAGCTAAAAGAAGTATAATTCACAGCCCTAACGCCCGGGAATACATACTGGATACTGTGAAATGTGAAATTCTTTGCAAAGTCCATTATTTCCTAAGGAATACAATATACACTCTACCAGTAATACAATGTGGTATTATTTTTTCTATTATTTCTATTGGAATGCAAGGAATACAATGTACAGCCTGATTTTTCATGAATGCAACGTGATTGCCTTGACCGACAGTGGAGATTCATATTTTAACATTTTGGCTTTATAATTTCCAATGGAATACAATTAACAAATCCCCTCTACAAAATGACTACTTATTAACTCTGTAGCTGGAATAAAATGTGGTAAGATTTGTTTAATTATTTCCCTTGGAATATAATATAGAGCACACGTGTGCAAGGAGTACAATTCCCCATGTGAACCAAGATTAAAATCAGATCTCATAATTTTGGGTCAATTATTTCCCATGGAATACAATAAAAATCAGCGCTTCAAAAGGAATACATAGTAACCCTATAGCTGGAATACAATGTGGTATGTTTTTTTACAATTTCCATTGGAATACAATATAGAGCACATGTGTGGAAGGAGTAGAATTCCCCATGTGAAAAGAGATTACATTCAGATCTCAATATCCATGGAATACAATTAGATATCTTTTGCTCAAAGAAAGAGTTTGGAAATTGAAATCCTAACGTGGGTCCATTATTTGGCAAGGAATACAATGTAAGGCCTACAGCTGAAAGAAGTATAATTCACAGCCCTAAAGCCCAGCAATACACACTGGATACTGGGAAATGTGAAATTCATCACAAAGTCCATTATTTCCCAAGGAATACAATATACACTCTACGAGTAATACAATGTGGTATCATTTTTTTGTTATTTCTATTGGAATGCAAGGAATACAATGAACAGCCTGATTTTTCATGAATGCAAAGTGATTGCCTTCACTAAGTGGTAATTCAAATTTTGGATCCATTAATTCTAGTGGAATACAATAAAAATCAGTTCTACTAAAGGAATACATTTTAACTCTCAGCAGGAATACAATGTGGTATGTTTTTATGATTTCCTTTGGAATATAATATAGAGCACACGTGTGCAAGGAGTACAATTCCCCATGTGAGCAAAGATTACAATCAGATCTCAATATCCATGGAATACAGTTACATATCTTTAACTCAAGAAATGAGTTTGGAAATTCAAATTGTAACATTGTGGGTCCATTACATCCCAAGGAATACAATGTAACGCCTGCAGCTGAAAGAAGGATTATTCACATCATCAAACCCCAGCGATACACACTGTATGCTGGGAAATGTAATATTCATTGCAAAGTCCATTTTTTTCCTGCAGTGAATGCAATATACACGCTACTGGTATCACAATGTGGTATTTTTTTTATTTTTTTTTCATTCCTATTGGAATTAAAGAAATACAATGCACAGCCTGATTTTTAAGGAATACAATGTGATTGCCTTGACTGACAGTGGAGATTCATATTTTAATATTTTGAGTCCATTATTTCCCATGGAATACAAAAAAAATCAGCACTTAAAAAGGAATACATGGTAACCCTATAGCTGGAATACAATGTGGTATGTTTTTTTTTGCTATTTCCTTTGGAATATAATATAGAGCACACGTGTGCAAGGAATACAATTCCCCATGTGACCCAAGATTACAATCAGATCTCAATATCCATGGAATACAGTTACATATCTTTAACTCAAGGAATGAGTTTGGAAATTAAAATTGTAACATTGTGGGTCCATTACTTCCCAAGGAATACAATGTAAGGCCTACAGCTGAAAGAAGTATTATTCACAGCATCAAACCCCAGCAATACACACTGGATACTGGGAAATGTGAAATTCATTGCAAAGTCCATTTTTTCCTACAGTGAATACAATATACATGCTACTGGAAATACAATGTAGTAATAATTTTTTTTATCATTCCTATTGGAATTAAAGGAATACAATGTGATTGCCTTGACTTACAGTGGAGATTCATATTTTAACATTTTGGGTCAATTATTTCCCATGGAATACAATAAATATCAGCGCTTCAACAGGAATACATAGTAACCCTATAGCAGGAATACAATGTGGTATGTTTTTTTACTATTTCCTTTGGAATATAATATAGAGCAAACGTGTGCAAGGAGTACAATTCCCCATGTGACCCAAGATTACAATCAGATCTCAATATCCATGGAATACAAATAGATATCTTTTGCTCAAAGAAAGAGTTTGAAAATTGAAATCCTAACGTGGGTCCATTATTTGCCAAGGAATACAATGTAAGGCCTACAGCTGAAAGAAGTATAATTCACAGCCCCGAACCGCACCAATACACACTGGATACTGGGAAATGTGAAATTCATCACAAAGTCAATTATTTCCCAAGGAATACTATATACACTCTACCATTACAACAATGTGGTATAATTTTTCTGTTATTTCTATTGGAATGCAAGGAATACAATGTACAGCCTGATTCTTCATGAATGCAAAGTGATTGCCTTTACTAAGTGGATATTCAAATTTTGGGTCCATTAATTCTAGTGGAATACAATAAAAATAAGTTCTACTAAAGGAATACATTTTAATTCTCAGCAGGAATACAATGTGGTATTTTTTTATGATTTCCTTTGGAATATAATATAGAGCACACGAGTGCAAGGAGTACAATTCCCCATGTGAAAAGAGATTACAATCAGATCTCAATATCCATGGAATACAATCACATATCTTTAACTCAAGGAAAGAGTTTGGAAATTGAAATTGTAACATTGTGGGTCCATTACTTCCCAAGGAATACAATGTAAGGCCTGCAGCTGAAAGAAGGATTATTCACAGCATGAAACCCCAGCGATATACACTGGAAACTGGGAAATGTGAAATTCATTGCAAAGTCCATTATTTCCCAAGGAATACAATATACACGCTACTGGTAATACAATGTGGTAGCATTTTTCTGTTATTTCTATTGGAATGCAAGGAATACAATGTACAGCCTGATTTTTCATGAATGCAAAGTGATTGCCTTTACTAAGTGGATATTCAAAATTTGGGTCCATTAATTCTAGTGGAATACAATAAAAATCAGTTCTACAAAAGGAATACATATTTCCTCTGTAGCTGGAATACAATGTGGTAAGGTTTGTTTAATTATTTCCTTTGGAATATAATATAGAGCACACGTGTGCAAGGAGTACAATTCCCAATGTGAGCAAAGATTACAATCAGATCTCAATATCCATGGAATACTATCACATATCTTTAACTCAAGGAAAGAGTTTGGAAATTGAAATTCTAACAATGTGGGTCCATTATTTCTCAAGGAAAACAATGTAAGGCCTACAGCTAAAAGAAGTATTATACACAGCCCCAATTCCAAGGAATACATACTGGATACTGTGAAATGTGAAATTCATTGCAAAGTCCATTATTTCCTAAGGAATACAATATACACTCTACCAGTAATACAATGCGGTATTATTTTTGCTATTATTTCTATTGGAATGCAAGGAATACAATGTACAGCCTGATTTTTCATGAATGCAACGTGATTGCCTTGATCGACAGTGGAGATTCATGTTTTAACATTTTGGCTTTATAATTTCCAATGGAATACAATTAACAAATCCCCTCTACAATATGAATACATATTTCCTCTGTAGCTGGAATACAATGTGGTAAGATTTGTTTAATTATTTCCTTTGGAATATAATATAGAGCACACGTGTGCAAGGAGTACAATTCCCCATGTGAACCAAGATTACAATCAGATCTCAATATCCATGGAATACAGTTACATATCTTAAACTCGAGGAATGAGTTTGGAAATTCAAATTGTAACATTGTGGGTCCATTACTTCCCAAGGAATACAATGTAAGGCCTGCAGCTGAAAGAAGGATTATTCACAGCATCAAACCCCAGCGATACACACTGGAAACTGGGAAATGTGAAATTCATTGCAAAGTCCATTTTTTTCCTACAGTGAATACAAGATACACGCTACTGGGAATACAATGTGGTAGCATTTTTTTTATTATTCCAATTGGGATTCAAGAAATACAATGCACAGCCTGATTTTTAAGGAATATAATGTGATTGCCTTGACTGACAGTGGAGATTCATATTTTAATATTTTGGGTCAATTATTTCCCATGGAATACAATAAAAATCAGCGCTTCAAAAGGAATACATAGTAACCCTATAGCTGGAATACAATGTGGTATGATTTTTTACAATTTCCTTTGGAATATAATATAGAGCACACGTGTGGAAGGAGTACAATTCCCCATGTGAAAAGAGATTACAATCAGATCTCAATATCCATGGAATACAATTAAATATCTTTTGCTCAAAGAAAGAGTTTGGAAATTGAAATCCTAACGTGGGTCCATTATTTGCCAAGGAATACAATGTAAGGCCTACAGCTGAAAGAAGAATAATTCACAGCCCTAAAGCCCAGCAATACACACTGGATACTGGGATATGTGAAATTCATCACAAAGTCCATTATTTCCCAAGGAATACAATATACACTCTACGAGTAATACAATGTGGTATTATTTTTGCTATTATTTCTATTGGAATGCAAGGAATACAATGAACAGCCTAATTTTTCATGAATGCAAAATGATTGCCTTTACTAAGTGGATATTCAAATTTTGGGTCCATTAATTCCAGAAATACAAGGTGGTATTTTTTTATGATTTCCTTTGGAATATAATATAGAGCACACGTGTGCAAGGAGTACAATTCCCCATGTGAGCAAAGATTACAATCAGATCTCAATATCCATGGAATACAATCACATATCTTTAACTCAAGGACAGAGTTTGGAAATTGAAATTCTAACAATGTGGGTCCATTATTTCTCAAGGAATACAATGTAAGGCCTGCAGCTAAAAGAAGTATAATTCACAGCCCTAACGCCCAGGAATACATACTGGATACTGTGAAATGTGAAATTCATTGCAAAGTCCATTATTTCCTAAGGAATACAATATACACTCTACCAGTAATACAAAGCGGTATTATTTTTTCTATTATTTCTATTGGAATGCAAGGAATACAATGTACAGCCTGATTTTTCATGAATGCAACGTGATTGCCTTGACTGACAGTGGAGATTCAAATTTTAACATTTTGGGTTTATAATTTCCAATGGAATACAATTAACAAATCCCCTCTACAAAATGAATACATATTTCCTCTGTAGCTGGAATACAATGTGGTAAGATTTGTTTAATTATTTCCTTTGGAATATAATATAGAGCACACGTGTGCAAGGAGTACAATTCCCCATGTGACCCAAGATTACAATCAGATCTCAATATCCATGGAATACAATCACATATCTTAAACTCGAGGAATGAGTTTGGAAATTCAAATTCTAACATTGTGGGTCCATTGCATCCCAAGGAATATAATGTTAGGCCTACAGCTGAAAGAAGGATTATTCACAGCATCAAACCCCAGCAATACACACTGTATGCTGGGAAATGTAATATTCATTGCAAAGTCCATTTTTTTTCCTGCAGTGAATACAATATACACGCTACTGGTAATACAATGTGGTATTTTTTTTATTTTTTTTTATTCCTATTGGAATTAAAGAAATACAATGCACAGCCTGATTTTTAAGGAATACAATGTGATTGCCTTGACTGACAGTGGAGATTCATATTTTAATATTTTGAGTCCATTATTTCCCATGGAATACAAAAAAAATCAGCGCTTCAAAAAGAATACATAGTAACCCTATAGCTGGAATACAATAGGGTATGTTTTTTTTTACTATTTCCTTTGGAATATAATATAGAGCACACGTGTGCAAGGAATACAATTCCCCATGTGACCAAAGTCTACAATCAGATCTCAATATCCATGGAATACTTTTACATATCTTTAACTCAAGGAATGAGTTTGGAAATTCAAATTGTAACATTGTGGGTCCATTACTTCCCAAGGAATACAATGTAAGGCCTACAGCTGAAAGAAGTATTATTCACAGCATCAAACCCCAGCAATACACACTGGATACTGGGAAATGTGAAATTCTTTGAAAAGCCAATTTTTCCTACAGTGAATACAATATACATGCTACTGGAAATACAATGTGGTAATATTTTTTTTTATTCTTCCTATTGGAATTAAAGGAATACAATGTGATTACCTTGACTTACAGTGGAGATTCATATTTTAACATTTTGGGTCCATTATTTCCCATGGAATACAATAAAAATCAGCGCTTCAAAAGGAAAACATAGTAACCCTATAGCTGGAATACAATGTGGTCTTAATTTTTACTATTTCCTTTGGAATATAATATAGAGCAAACGTGTGCAAGAAGTACAATTCCCCATGTGAACCAAGATTACAATCAGATCTCAATATCCATGGAATACAATTAGATATCTTTTGCTCAAAGAAAGAGTTTGAAAATTGAAATCCTAACGTGGGTCCATTATTTGCCAAGGAATACAATGTAAGGCCTACAGCTGAAAGAAGTATAATTCACAGCCCCGAACCGCACCAATACACACTGGATACCAGGAAATGTGAAATTCATTGCAAAGTCCATTATTTCCTAAGGAATACAATATACACTCTACCAGTAATACAAAGCGGTATTATTTTTTCTATTATTTCTATTGGAATGCAAGGAATACAATGTACAGCCTGATTTTTCATGAATGCAACGTGATTGCCTTGACCCACAGTGGAGATTCATATTTTAACATTTTGGCTTTATAATTTCCAATGGAATACAATTAACAAATCCCCTCTACAAAATGAATACATATTTCCTCTGTAGCTGGAATACAATGTGGTAAGATTTGTTTAATTATTTCCTTTGGAATATAATATAGAGCACACGTGTGCAAGGAGTACAATTCCCCATGTGAACCAAGATTACAATCAGATCTCAATATCCATGGAATACAGTTACATATCTTAAACTCGAGGAATGAGTTTGGAAATTCAAATTGTAACATTTTGGGTCCATTACTTCCCAAGGAATACAATGAAAGGCCTACAGCTGAAAGAAGGATTATTCACAGCATGAAACCCCAGCGATACACACTGGATACTGGGAAATGTGAAATTCATCACAAAGTCCATTATTTCCCAAGGAATACAATATACACTCTACGAGTAATACAATGTGGTATCATTTTTCTGTTATTTCTATTGGAATGCAAGGAATACAATGTGATTACCTTGACTTACAGTGGAGATTCATATTTTAACATTTTGGGTCCATTATTTCCCATGGAATACAATAAAAATCAGCGCTTCAACAGGAATACATAGTAACCCTATAGCAGGAATACAATGTGGTGTTTTTTTTTACTATTTCCTATGGAATATAATATAGAGCACACGTGTGCAAGGAATACAATTCCCCATGTGACCCAAGATTACAATCAGATCTCAATATCCATGGAATACAGTTACATATCTTTAACTCAAGGAAAGAGTTTGAAAATACAAATCCTAACATTGTGGGTCAATTATTTCCCAAGGAATACAATATACACTTTACCAGTGATACAGTCTGGTATTATTTATTATTATCACTATTGGATGCAAGGAATACAATGCATAGCCTGATTCTTCATGAATGCAACCTTATTGCCTTGTCTGAGAGTGGGGATTCATATTTTTTACATTCTGGGTTCATTATCTCCCATGGAATACAATTAATAAATCTTATCTACAAAAGGAATACATATTTCCTCTGTAGCTGGAAAACAATGTGGTATGATTTGGTTTATTATTTCCTAAGGAATTTAGAGCACACGTGTGCAAGGAGTACAATTCTCCATGTGACCCAGGATTACAATCAGATCTCAATATCCATGGAATACAATCACATGACTTTAACTCAAGGAATGAGTTTGGAAATTCAAATTGTAACATTGTGGGTCCATTACTTCCCAAGGAATACAATGTAAGGCCTGCAGCTGAAAGAAGTATTATTCACAGCCTCAAACCCCAGCAATACACACTGGATACTGGGAAATGTGAAATTGATTGCAAAGTTCATTTTTTTTTTCCTACAGTGAATACAAGATACACGCTACTGGTAATACAATGTGGTAGCATTTTTTTTATTGTTCCTATTGGGATTCAAGAAATACAATGCACAGCCTGATTTTTAAGGAATACAATGTGATTGCCTTGACTGACAGTGGAGATTCATATTTTAATATTTTGGGTCAATTATTTCCCATGGAATACAATAAAAATCAATGCTTTAAAAGGAATATATAGTAACCCTATAGCAGGAATACAATGCGGTATTATTTTTTCTATTATTTCTATTGGAATGCAAGGAATACAATGTACAGCCTGATTTTTCATGAATGCAACGTGATTGCCTTGACCCACAGTGGAGATTCATATTTTAACATTTTGGGTTTATAATTTCCAATGGAATACAATTAACAAATCCCCTCTACAAAATGAATACATATTTCCTCTGTAGCTGGAATACAATGTGGTAAGATTTGTTTAATTATTTCCTTTGGAATATAATATAGAGCACACGTGTGCAAGGAGTACAATTCCCCATGTGAAGCAAGATTACAATCAAATTTCAATATCCATGGAATACAATCACATATCTTAAACTCGAGGAATGATTTTGGAAATTCAAATTGTAACATTTTGGGTCCATTACTTCCCAAGGAATACAGTGTAAGGCCTGCAGCTGAAAGAAGGATTATTCACAGCATGAAACCCCAGCGATACACACTGGAAACTGGGAAATGTGAAATTCATTGCAAAGTCCATTTTTTTCCTACAGTGAATACAAGATACACGCTACTGGTAATACAATGTTGTAGCGTTTTTTTTATTATTCCAATTGGGATTCAAGAAATACAATGCACAGCCTGATTTTTAAGGAATATAATGTGATTGCCTTGACTGACAGTGGAGATTCATATTTTAATATTTTGGGTCAATTATTTCCCATGGAATACAATAAAAATCAGCGCTTCAAAAGGAATACATAGTAACCCTATAGCTGGAATACAATGTGGTATGTTTTTTTACAATTTCCATTGGAATACAATATAGAGCACACGTGTGCAAGGAGTACAATTCCCCATGTGAACCAAGATTACAATCAGATCTCAATATCCATGGAATACAATTAGATATCTTTTGCTCAAAGAAAGAGTTTGGAAATTGAAATCCTAACGTGGGTCCATTATTTGCCAAGGAATACAATGTAAGGCCTACAGCTGAAAGAAGTATAATTCACAGCCCTAAAGCCCAGCAATACACACTGGATACTGGGAAATGTGAAATTCATCACAAAGTCCATTATTTCCCAAGGAATACAATATACACTCTACCATTAAAACAATGTGGTATAATTTTTCTGTTACTTTTTATTGGAATGCAAGGAATACAATGTACAGCCTGATTCTTCATGAATGCAACGTGATTGCCTTTACTAAGTGGATATTCAAATTTTGGGTCCATTAATTCTAGTGGAATACAATATAAAACAGTTCTACTAAAGGAATACATTTTTATTCTCAGCAGGAATACAATGTGGTATTTTTTTATGATTGGTTGCAAAACCAATTTTTCCTACAGTGAATACAATATACACGCTACTGGAAATACAATGTGGTAATATTTTTTTTTATTATTCCTATTGGAATTAAAGAAATACAATGCACAGCCTGATTTTTAAGGAATACAATATGATTGCCTTGACTGACAGTGGAGATTCATATTTTAACATTTTGGGTCCATTATTTCCCATGGAATACAATAAAAATCAGCGCTTCAACAGGAATACATAGTAACCCTATAGCAGGAATACAATGTGGTGTTTTTTTTTACTATTTCCTATGGAATATAATATAGAGCACACGTGTGCAAGGAATACAATTCCCCATGTGACCCAAGATTACAATCAGATCTCAATATCCATGGAATACAATTACATATCTTTAACTCAAGGAAAGAGTTTGAAAATACAAATCCTAACATTGTGGGTCAATTATTTCCCAAGGAATACAATATACACTTTACCAGTGATAAAGTCTGGTATTATTTATTATTATCACTATTGGAATTCAAGGAATACAATGCACAGCCTGATTCTTCATGAATGCAACGTTATTGCCTTGTCTGAGAGTGGGGATTCATATTTTTTACATTCTGGGTTCATTATCTCCCATGGAATACAATTAATAAATCTTATCTACAAAAGGAATACATATTTCCTCTGTAGCTGGAATACAATGTGGTATGATTTGGTTTATTATTTCCTATTGAATATAATATAGAGCAGTGTTTTTCAACCTTTTTTGGGCAAAGGCACACTTGTTTCATGAAAAAAATCACGAGGCACACCACCATTAGAAAATGTTAAAAAATTTAACTCTGTGCCCAGCAGCAGTGCCCCCCTAGTACATTGGTGCCCAGCAGCAGTGCCCCCCTAGTACATTGGTGCCAAGAGCAGTGCCCCCCTAGTACATTGGTGCCCTGCCTACGGCACACCAGGCAACATCTCGCGGCACACTAGTGTGCCGCGGAACAGTGGTTGAAAAACGCTGATATAGAGCACACGTGTGCAAGGAGTAAAATTCTCCATGTAACCAAGGATTACAATCAGATCTCAATATCCACGGAATACAATCACATATCTTAAACTCGAGGAATGAGTTTGGAAATACAAATTGTAACATTGTGGGTCCATTACTTCCCAAGGAATACAATGTAAGGCCTGCAGCTGAAAGAAGTATTATTCACAGCATCAAACCCCAGCGATACACACTGGATACTGGGAAATGTGAAATTCATTGAAAAGCCAATTTTTCCTACAGTGAATACAATATACATGCTACTGGAAATACAATGTGGTAATATTTTTTTTTATTATTCCTATTGGAATTAAAGGAATACAATGTGATTGCCTTGACTTACAGTGGAGATTCATATTTTAACATTTTGGGTCCATTATTTCCCATGGAATACAATAAAAATCAGCGCTTCAAAAGGAATACATAGTAACCCTATAGCAGGAATACAATGTGGTATTTTTTTTTACTATTTCCTTTGGAATATAATATAGATCAAACGTGTGCAAGGAGTACAATTCCCCGTGTGACCCAAGATTACAATCAGATCTCAATATCCATGGAATACAATCACATATCTTTAACTCAAGGAAAGAGTTTGGAAATTGAAATTCTAACAATGTGGGTCCATTATTTCTCAAGGAATACAATGTAAGGCCTGCAGCTGAAAGAAGTATTATACACAGCCCCAACGCCCAGGAATACATACTGGATACTGTGTAATGTTAAATTCATTGCAAAGTCCATTATTTCCTAAGGAATACAATATACACTCTACCAGTAATACAATGCGGTATTATTTTTTCTATTATTTCTATTGGAATGCAAGGAATACAATGTACAGCCTGATTTTTTATGAATGCAACGTGATTGCCTTGACCCACAGTGGAGATTCATATGTTAACATTTTGGCTTTATAATTTCCAATGGAATACAATTAACAAATCCCCTCTACAATATGAATACATATTTCCTCTGTAGCTGGAATACAATGTGGTAAGATTTGTTTAATTATTTCCTTTGGAATATAATATAGAGCACACGTGTGCAAGGAGTACAATTCCCCATGTGAACCAAGATTACAATCAGATCTCAATATCCATGGAATACAGTTACATATCTTAAACTCGAGGAATGATTTTGGAAATTCAAATTGTAACATTGTGGGTCCATTACTTCCCAAGGAATACAATGTAAGGCCTGCAGCTGAAAGAAGGATTATTCACAGCCCCAATGCCCAGGAATACATACTGGATACTGTGAAATGTGAAATTCATTGCAAAGTCCATTATTTCCTAAGGAATACAATATACACTCTACCAGTAATACAATGCGGTATTATATTTTCTATTATTTCTATTGGAATGCAAGGAATACAATGTACAGCCTGATTTTTCATGAATGCAACGTGATTGCCTTGACCGACAGTGGAGATTCATATTTTAACATTTTGGCTTTATAATTTAAAATGGAGTACAATTAACAAATCCCCTCTACAAAATGAATACATATTTCCAGTGTAGCTGGAATACAATGTGGTATGATTTGGTTTATTATCTCCTTTGGAATATATTATAGAGCACACGTGTGCAAGGAGTACAATTCCCCATGTGACCCAAGATTACAATCAGATCTCAATATCCATGGAATACAGTTACATATCTTAAACTCGAGGAATGAGTTTGGAAATTCAAATTGTAACATTTTGGGTCCATTACTTCCCAAGGAATACAATGTAAGGCCTGCAGCTGAAAGAAGGATTATTCACAGAATGAAACCCCAGCGATACACACTGGAAACTGGGAAATGTGAAATTCATTGCAAAGTCCATTTTTTTCCTACAGTGAATACAAGATTCACGCTACTGGTAATACAATGTGGTAGCATTTTTTTTATTATTCCTTGGGATTCAAGAAATACAATGCACAGCCTGATTTTTAAGGAATACAATGTGATTGCCTTGACTGACAGTGGAGATTCATATTTTAATATTTTGGGTCAATTATTTCCCATGGAATACAATAAAAATCAGCGCTTCAAAAGGAATACATAGTAACCCTATAGCAGGAATACAATGTGGTATGTTTTTTTTTACTATTTCCTTTGGAATATAATATAGAGCACACGTGTGCAAGGAATACAATTCCCCATGTGACCCAAGACTACAATCAGATCTCAATATCCGTGGAATACAGTTACATATCTTTAACTCAAGGAATGAGTTTGGAAATTCAAATTGTAACATTGTGGGTCCATTACTTCCCAAGGAATACAATGTAAGGCCTACAGCTGAAAGAAGTATTATTCACATTATTCAGTATTATTCAGCATCAAACCCCAGCAATACACACTGGATACTGGGAAATGTGAAATTCATTGAAAAGCCAATTTTTCCTACAGTGAATACAATATACATGCTACTGGTAATACAATGTGGTAATATTTTTTTTTATTATTCCTATTGGAATTAAAGGAATACAATGTGATTGCCTTGACTGACAGTGGAGATTCATATTTTAACATTTTGGGTCCATTATTTCCCATGGAATACAATAAAAATCAGCGCTTCAAAAGGAATACATAGTAACCCTATAGCAGGAATACAATGTGGTATTTTTTTTTTCTATTTCTTTTGGAATATAATATAGAGCAAACGTGTGCAAGGAGTAAAATTCCCCAAGTGAACCAAGATTACAATCAGATCTCAATATCCATGGAATACAATTAGATATCTTTTCCTCAAAGAAAGAGTTTGAAAATTGAAATCCTAACGTGGGTCCATTATTTGGCAAGGAATACAATGTAAGGCCTCCAGCTGAAAGAAGTATAACTCACAGCCCCGAACCGCACCAATACACACTGGATACTGGGAAATGTGAAATTCATCACAAAGTCCATTATTTCCCAAGGAATACAATATACACTCTACCATTACAACAATGTGGTATAATTTTTCTGTTATTTCTATTGGAATGCAAGGAATACAATGTACAGCCTGATTCTTCATGAATGCAACGTGATTGCCTTTACTAAGTGGAAATTCAAATTTTGGGTCCATTAATTCTAGTGGAATACAATAAAAATCAGTTCTACTAAAGGAATACATTTTTATTCTCAGCAGGAATACAATGTGGTATTTTTTTTATGATTTCCTTTGGAATATAATATAGAGCACACGTGTGCAAGGAGTACAATTCCCCATGTGACCCAAGATTACAATCAGATCTCAATATCCATGGAATACAATCACATATCTATAACTCAAGGAATGAGTTTGGAAATTAAAATTGTAACATTGTGGGTCCATTACTTCCCAAGGAATACAATGTAAGGCCTACAGCTGAAAGAGGTATTATTCACAGCATCAAACCCCAGCGATACACACTGGATACTGGGAAATGTGAAATTCATTGAAAAGCCAATTTTTCCTACAGTGAATACAATATACATGCTACTGGAAATACAATGTGGTAAATTTTTTTTTTTATTATTCCTATTGGAATTAAAGGAATACAATGTGATTGCCTTGACTTACAGTGGAGATTCATATTTTAACATTTTGGGTCCATTATTTCCCATGGAATACAATAAAAATCAGCGCTTCAAAAGGAATACATAGTAACCCTATAGCAGGAATACAATGTGGTATTTTTTTTTACTATTTCCTTTGGAATATAATATAGATCAAACGTGTGCAAGGAGTACAATTCCCCGTGTGACCCAAGATTACAATCAGATCTCAATATCCATGGAATACAATCACATATCTTTAACTCAAGGAAAGAGTTTGGAAATTGAAATTCTAACAATGTGGGTCCATTATTTCTCAAGGAATACAATGTAAGGCCTGCAGCTGAAAGAAGTATTATACACAGCCCCAACGCCCAGGAATACATACTGGATACTGTGTAATGTTAAATTCATTGCAAAGTCCATTATTTCCTAAGGAATACAATATACACTCTACCAGTAATACAATGCGGTATTATTTTTTCTATTATTTCTATTGGAATGCAAGGAATACAATGTACAGCCTGATTTTTTATGAATGCAACGTGATTGCCTTGACCCACAGTGGAGATTCATATGTTAACATTTTGGCTTTATAATTTCCAATGGAATACAATTAACAAATCCCCTCTACAATATGAATACATATTTCCTCTGTAGCTGGAATACAATGTGGTAAGATTTGTTTAATTATTTCCTTTGGAATATAATATAGAGCACACGTGTGCAAGGAGTACAATTCCCCATGTGAACCAAGATTACAATCAGATCTCAATATCCATGGAATACAGTTACATATCTTAAACTCGAGGAATGATTTTGGAAATTCAAATTGTAACATTGTGGGTCCATTACTTCCCAAGGAATACAATGTAAGGCCTGCAGCTGAAAGAAGGATTATTCACAGCCCCAATGCCCAGGAATACATACTGGATACTGTGAAATGTGAAATTCATTGCAAAGTCCATTATTTCCTAAGGAATACAATATACACTCTACCAGTAATACAATGCGGTATTATATTTTCTATTATTTCTATTGGAATGCAAGGAATACAATGTACAGCCTGATTTTTCATGAATGCAACGTGATTGCCTTGACCGACAGTGGAGATTCATATTTTAACATTTTGGCTTTATAATTTAAAATGGAGTACAATTAACAAATCCCCTCTACAAAATGAATACATATTTCCAGTGTAGCTGGAATACAATGTGGTATGATTTGGTTTATTATCTCCTTTGGAATATATTATAGAGCACACGTGTGCAAGGAGTACAATTCCCCATGTGACCCAAGATTACAATCAGATCTCAATATCCATGGAATACAGTTACATATCTTAAACTCGAGGAATGAGTTTGGAAATTCAAATTGTAACATTTTGGGTCCATTACTTCCCAAGGAATACAATGTAAGGCCTGCAGCTGAAAGAAGGATTATTCACAGAATGAAACCCCAGCGATACACACTGGAAACTGGGAAATGTGAAATTCATTGCAAAGTCCATTTTTTTCCTACAGTGAATACAAGATTCACGCTACTGGTAATACAATGTGGTAGCATTTTTTTTTATTATTCCTTGGGATTCAAGAAATACAATGCACAGCCTGATTTTTAAGGAATACAATGTGATTGCCTTGACTGACAGTGGAGATTCATATTTTAATATTTTGGGTCAATTATTTCCCATGGAATACAATAAAAATCAGCGCTTCAAAAGGAATACATAGTAACCCTATAGCAGGAATACAATGTGGTATGTTTTTTTTTACTATTTCCTTTGGAATATAATATAGAGCACACGTGTGCAAGGAATACAATTCCCCATGTGACCCAAGACTACAATCAGATCTCAATATCCGTGGAATACAGTTACATATCTTTAACTCAAGGAATGAGTTTGGAAATTCAAATTGTAACATTGTGGGTCCATTACTTCCCAAGGAATACAATGTAAGGCCTACAGCTGAAAGAAGTATTATTCACATTATTCAGTATTATTCAGCATCAAACCCCAGCAATACACACTGGATACTGGGAAATGTGAAATTCATTGAAAAGCCAATTTTTCCTACAGTGAATACAATATACATGCTACTGGTAATACAATGTGGTAATATTTTTTTTTTATTATTCCTATTGGAATTAAAGGAATACAATGTGATTGCCTTGACTGACAGTGGAGATTCATATTTTAACATTTTGGGTCCATTATTTCCCATGGAATACAATAAAAATCAGCGCTTCAAAAGGAATACATAGTAACCCTATAGCAGGAATACAATGTGGTATTTTTTTTTTCTATTTCTTTTGGAATATAATATAGAGCAAACGTGTGCAAGGAGTAAAATTCCCCAAGTGAACCAAGATTACAATCAGATCTCAATATCCATGGAATACAATTAGATATCTTTTCCTCAAAGAAAGAGTTTGAAAATTGAAATCCTAACGTGGGTCCATTATTTGGCAAGGAATACAATGTAAGGCCTCCAGCTGAAAGAAGTATAACTCACAGCCCCGAACCGCACCAATACACACTGGATACTGGGAAATGTGAAATTCATCACAAAGTCCATTATTTCCCAAGGAATACAATATACACTCTACCATTACAACAATGTGGTATAATTTTTCTGTTATTTCTATTGGAATGCAAGGAATACAATGTACAGCCTGATTCTTCATGAATGCAACGTGATTGCCTTTACTAAGTGGAAATTCAAATTTTGGGTCCATTAATTCTAGTGGAATACAATAAAAATCAGTTCTACTAAAGGAATACATTTTTATTCTCAGCAGGAATACAATGTGGTATTTTTTTTATGATTTCCTTTGGAATATAATATAGAGCACACGTGTGCAAGGAGTACAATTCCCCATGTGACCCAAGATTACAATCAGATCTCAATATCCATGGAATACAATCACATATCTATAACTCAAGGAATGAGTTTGGAAATTAAAATTGTAACATTGTGGGTCCATTACTTCCCAAGGAATACAATGTAAGGCCTACAGCTGAAAGAGGTATTATTCACAGCATCAAACCCCAGCGATACACACTGGATACTGGGAAATGTGAAATTCATTGAAAAGCCAATTTTTCCTACAGTGAATACAATATACATGCTACTGGAAATACAATGTGGTAAATTTTTTTTTTTATTATTCCTATTGGAATTAAAGGAATACAATGTGATTGCCTTGACTTACAGTGGAGATTCATATTTTAACATTTTGGGTCCATTATTTCCCATGGAATACAATAAAAATCAGCGCTTCAAAAGGAATACATAGTAACCCTATAGCAGGAATACAATGTGGTATTTTTTTTTACTATTTCCTTTGGAATATAATATAGAGCAAACGTGTGCAAGGAGTAAAATTCCCCGTGTGACCCAAGATTACAATCAGATCTCAATATCCATGGAATACAATCACATATCTTTAACTGAAGGACAGAGTTTGGAAATTGAAATTCTAACAATGTGGGTCCATTATTTCTCAAGGAATACAATGTAAGGCCTACAGCTGAAAGAAGTATAATTCACAGCCCAGGAATACATACTGGATACTGTGAAATGTGAAATTCATTGCAAAGTCCATTATTTCCTAAGGAATACAATATACACTCTACCAGTAATACAATGCGGTATTATTTTTTCTATTATTTCTATTGAAATGCAAGGAATACAATGTACAGCCTGATTTTTTATGAATGCAACGTGATTGCCTTGACCCACAGTGGAGATTCATATTTTAACATTTTGGCTTTATAATTTCCAATGGAATACAATTAACAAATCCCCTCTACAAAATGAATACTTATTAACTCTGTAGCTGGAATAAAATGTGGTAAGATTTGTTTAATTATTTCCTTTGGAATATAATATAGAGCACACGTGTGCAAGGAGTACAATTCCCCATGTGACCCAAGATTACAATCAGATCTCAATATCCATGGAATACAGTTACATATCTTAAACTCGAGGAATGATTTTGGAAATTCAAATTGTAACATTGTGGGTCCGTTACTTCCCAAGGAATACAATGTAAGGCCTGCAGCTGAAAGAAGGATTATTCACAGCATCAAACCCCAGCAATACACACTGGAAACTGGGAAATGTGAAATTCATTGCAAAGTCCATTATTTCCTAAGGAATACAATATACACTCTACCAGTAATACAATGCGGTATTATTTTTTCTATTATTTCTATTGAAATGCAAGGAATACAATGTACAGCCTGATTTTTTATGAATGCAACGTGATTGCCTTGACCCACAGTGGAGATTCATATTTTAACATTTTGGCTTTATAATTTCCAATGGAATACAATTAACAAATCCCCTCTACAAAATGAATACTTATTAACTCTGTAGCTGGAATAAAATGTGGTAAGATTTGTTTAATTATTTCCTTTGGAATATAATATAGAGCACACGTGTGCAAGGAGTACAATTCCCCATGTGACCCAAGATTACAATCAGATCTCAATATCCATGGAATACAGTTACATATCTTAAACTCGAGGAATGATTTTGGAAATTCAAATTGTAACATTGTGGGTCCGTTACTTCCCAAGGAATACAATGTAAGGCCTGCAGCTGAAAGAAGGATTATTCACAGCATCAAACCCCAGCGATACACACTGGAAACTGGGAAATGTGAAATTCATTGCAAAGTCCATTTTTTTCCTACAGTGAATACAAGATACACGCTACTGGTAATACAATGTGGTAGCGTTTTTTTTTTTATTCCAATTGGGATTCAAGAAATACAATGCACAGCCTGATTTTTAAGGAATACAATGTGATTGCCTTGACTGACAGTGGAGATTCATATTTTAATATTTTGGGTCAATTATTTCCTATGGAATACAATAAAAATCAGCGCTTCAAAAGGAATACATAGTAACCCTATAGGTGGAATACAATGTGGTATGTTTTTTTACAATTTCCTTTGGATTACAATATAGAGCACACGTGTGCAAGGAGTACAATTCCCCATGTGAACCAAGATTACAATCAGATCTCAATATCCATGGAATACAATTACATATCTTTTGCTCAAAGAAAGAGTTTGAAAATTGAAATCCTAACGTGGGTCCATTATTTGCCAAGGAATACAATGTAAGGCCTACAGGTGAAAGAAGTATAATTCACAGCCCTAAAGCCCAGCAATACACACTGGATACTGGGAAATGTGAAATTCATCACAAAGTCCATTATTTCCCAAGGAATACAATATACACTCTACCATTAAAACAATGTGGTATAATTTTTCTGTTACTTTTTATTGGAATGCAAGGAATACAATGTACAGCCTGATTCTTCATGAATGCAACGTGATTGCCTTTACTAAGAGGATATTCAAATTTTGGGTCCATTAATTCTAGTGGAATACAATAAAAATCAGTTCTACTAAAGGAATACATTTTTATTCTCAGCAGGAATACAATGTGGTATTTTTTTATGATTTCCTTTGGAATATAATATAGAGCACACGAGTGCAAGGAGTACAATTCCCCATGTGAAGCAAGATTACAATCAGATCTCAATATCCATGGAATACAATCACATATTTTAAACTCAAGGAATGAGTTTGGAAATTCAAATTGTAACATTTTGGGTCCATTACTTCCCAAGGAATAAAATGTAAGGCCTGCAGCTGAAAGAAGTATTATTCACAGCATGAAACCCCAGCGATACACACTGGATACTGGGAAATGTTGCAAAGTTCATTTTTTTCCTACAGTGAATACAAGATACACGCTACTGGTAATACAATGTGGTAGCGTTTTTTTTTTTATTCCAATTGGGATTCAAGAAATACAATGCACAGCCTGATTTTTAAGGAATACAATGTGATTGCCTTGACTGACAGTGGAGATTCATATTTTAATATTTTGGGTCAATTATTTCCCATGGAATACAATAAAAATCAGCGCTTCAAAAGGAATACATAGTAACCCTATAGCTGGAATACAATGTGGTATGTTTTTTTACAATTTCCTTTGGAATACAATATAGAGCACACGTGTGGAAGGAGTACAATTCCCCATGTGAACAAAGATTACAATCAGATCTCAATATCCATGGAATACAATTAGATATCTTTTGCTCAAAGAAAGAGTTTGGAAATTAAAATCCTAACGTGGGTCCATTATTTGCCAAGGAATACAATATAAGGCCTACAGCTGAAAGAAGTATAATTCACAGCCCTAAAGCCCAGCAATACACACTGGATACTGGGAAATGTGAAATTCATCACAAAGTCCATTATTTCCCAAGGAATACAATATACACTCTACGAGTAATACAATGTGGTATCATTTTTCTGTTATTTCTATTGGAATGCAAGGAATACAATGTGATTGCCTTGACTGACAGTGGAGATTCATATTTTAATATTTTGAGTCCATTATTTCCCATGGAATACAAAAAAAATCAGCGCTTCAAAAGGAATTCATAGTAACCCTATAGCTGGAATAAAATGTGGTATGTTTTTTTTTACTATTTCTTTTGGAATATAATATAGAGCACACGTGTGCAAGGAGTACAATTCCCCATGTGAAGCAAGATTACAATCAGATCTCAATATCCATGGAATACAATCACATATCTTAAACTCGAGGAATGAGTTTGGAAATTCAAATTGTAACATTTTGGGTCCATTACTTCCCAAGGAATACAATGTAAGGCCTACAGCTGAAAGAAGGATTATTCACAGCATGAAACCCCAGCGATACACACTGGAAACTGGGAAATGTGAAATTCATTGCAAAGTCCATTTTTTTCCTACAGTGAATACAAGATACACGCTACTGGGAATACAATGTGGTAGCATTTTTTTTATTATTCCAATTGGGATTCAAGAAATACAATGCACAGCCTGATTTTTAAGGAATATAATGTGATTGCCTTGACTGACAGTGGAGATTCATATTTTAATATTTTGGGTCAATTATTTCCCATGGAATACAATAAAAATCAGCGCTTCAAAAGGAATACATAGTAACCCTATAGCTGGAATACAATGTGGAATGATTTCTTACAATTTCCTTTGGAATATAATATAGAGCACACGTGTGGAAAGAGTACAATTCCCCATGTGAAAAGAGATTACAATCAGATCTCAATATCCATGGAATACAATTAGATATCTTTTGCTCAAAGAAAGAGTTTGGAAATTGAAATCCTAACGTGGGTCCATTATTTGGCAAGGAATACAATGTAAGGCCTACAGCTGAAAGAAGTATAATTCACAGCCCTAAAGCCCAGCAATACACACTGGATACTGGGAAATGTGAAATTCATCACAAAGTCCATTATTTCCCAAGGAATACAATATACACTCTACGAGTAATACAATGTGGTATCATTTTTCTGTTATTTCTATTGGAATGCAAGGAATACAATGAACAGCCTGATTTTTCATGAATGCAAAGTGATTGCCTTCACTAAGTGGATATTCAAATTTTGGGTCCATTAATTCTAGTGGAATACAATAAAAAGCAGTTCTACGAAAGGAATACATTTTAACTCTCAGCAGGAATACAATATGGTATGTTTTTATGATTTCCTTTGGAATATAATATAGAGCACACGTGTGCAAGGAGTACAATTCCCCATGTGAGCCAAGATTACAATAAGATCTCAATATCCATGGAATACAATCACATATCTTTAACTCGAGGAATGAGTTTGGAAATTCAAATTCTAACATTGTGGGTCCATTCCATCCCAAGGAATACAATGTAAGGCCTACAGCTGAAAGAAGGATTATTCACAGCATCAAACCCCAGCAATACACACTGTATGCTGGGAAAAGTAATATTCATTGCAAAGTGCATTTTTTTTCCTGCAGTGAATACAATATATACGCTACTGGTATCAGAATGTGGTATTTTTTTTATTTTTTTTTTATTCCTATTGGAATTAAAGAAATACAATGCACAGCCTGATTTTTAAGGAATACAATGTGATTGCCTTGACTGACAGTGGAGATTCATATGTTAATATTTTGATTCCATTATTTCCCATGGAATACAAAAAAAAACCGCGCTTCAAAAGGAATACATAGTAACCCTATAGCTGGAATACAATGTGGTATGTTTTTTTTTATTATTTACTTTGGAATATAATATAGAGCACACGTGTGCAAGGAATACAATTCAACAAGTGACCCAAGACTACAATTAGATCTCAATACCCATGGAATACCTTTACATATCTTTAACTCAAGGAATGAGTTTGGAAATTCAAATTGTAAAATTGTGGGTCCATTACTTCCCAAGGAATACAGTGTAAGGCCTGCAGCTGAAAGAAGTATTATTCACAGCATCAAACCCCAGCAATACACACTGGAAACTGGGAAATGTGAAATTCATTGCAAAGCCAATTTTTCCTACAGTGAATACAATATACATGCTACTGGAAATACAATGTGGTAATATTTTTTTTTATTATTCCTATTGGAATTAAAGGAATACAATGTGATTGCCTTGACTTACAGTGGAGATTCATATTTTAACATTTTGGGTCCATTATTTCCCATGGAATACAATAAAAATCAGCGCTTCAACAGGAATACATAGTAACCCTATAGCTGGAATACAATGTGGTATGTCTTTTTTTACTATTTCCTTTGGAATATAATATAGAGCACACGTGTGCAAGGAGTACAATTCCCCATGTGACCCAAGACTACAATCAGATCTCAATATCCATGGAATACTTTTACATATCTTTAACTCAAGGAATGAGTTTGGAAATTCAAATTGTAACATTGTGGGTCCATTACTTCCCAAGGAATACAGTGTAAGGCCTACAGCTGAAAGAAATATCATTCACAGCCCTAAAGCCCAGCAATACACACTGGATACTGGGAAATGTGAAATTCATCACAAAGTCCATTATTTCCCAAGGAATACAATATACACTCTACCAGTAAAACAATGTGGTATAATTTTTCTGTTATTTCTATTGGAATGCAAGGAATACAATGTACAGCCTGATTCTTCATGAATGCAACGTGATTGCGTTTACTAAGTGGATATTCAAATTTTGGGTCCATTAATTCTAGTGGAATACAATAAAAATCAGTTCTACTAAAGGAATACATTTTAACTCTCAGCAGGAATACAATCTGGTATGTTTTTAAGATTTCCTTTGGAATATAATATAGAGCACACGTGTGCAAGGAGTACAATTCCCCATTTGAAAAGAGATTACAATCAGATCTAAATATCCATGGAATACAATTAGATATCTTTTGCTCAAAGAAAGAGTTTGGAAATTGAAATCCTAACGTGGGTCCATTATTTGCCAAGGAATACAATGTAAGGCCTACAGCTGAAAGAAGTATAATTCACAGCCTTAAAGCCCAGCAATACACACTGGATACTGGGAAATGTGAAATTCATCACAAAGTCCATTATTTCCCAAGGAATACAATATACACTCTACGAGTAATACAATGTGGTATCATTTTTCTGTTATTTCTATTGGAATGCAAGGAATACAATGAACAGCCTGATTTTTCATGAATGCAAAGTGATTGCCTTCACTAAGTGGATATTCAAATTTTGGGTCCATTAATTCTAGTGGATTACAATAAAAATCAGTTCTACAAAAGGAATACATTTTAACCCTCAGCAGGAATACAATGTGGTATGTTTTTATGATTTCCTTTGGAATATAATATAGAGCACACGTGTGCAAGGAGTACAATTCCCCATGTGAGCCAAGATTACAATCAGATCTCAATATCCATGGAATACAGTTACATATCTTAAACTCGAGGAATGAGTTTGGAAATTCACATTGTAACTTTTTTGGGTCCATTACTTCCCAAGGAATACAATGTAAGGCCTACAGCTGAAAGAAGGATTATTCACAGCATGAAACCCCAGCGATACACACTGGAAACTGGGAAATGTGAAATTCATTGCAAAGTCCATTTTTTTCCTACAGTGAATACAAGATACACACTACTGGTAATACAATGTGGTAGCATTTTTTTATTATTCCTATTGGGATTCAAGAAATACAATGCACAGCCTGATTTTTAAGGAATATAATGTGATTGCCTTGACTGACAGTGGAGATTCATATTTTAATATTTTGGGTCAATTATTTCCCATGGAATACAATAAAAATCAGGGCTTCAAAAGGAATACATAGTAACCCTATAGCTGGAATACAATGTGGTATGATTTTTTACAATTTCCTTTGGAATACAATATAGAGCACACGTGTGGAAGGAGTACAATTCCCCATGTGAACCAAGATTACAATCAGATCTCAATATCCATGGAATACAATTAGATATCTTTTGCTCAAAGAAAGAGTTTGGAAATTGAAATCCTAACGTGGGTCCATTATTTGGCAAGGAATACAATGTAAGGCCTACAGCTGAAAGAAGTATAATTCACAGCCCTAAAGCCCAACAATACACACTGGATACTGGGAAATGTGAAATTCATCACAAAGTCCATTATTTCCCAAGGAATACAATATACACTCTACTATTAAAACAATGTGGTATAATTTTTCTGTTATTTCTATTGGAATGCAAGGAATACAATGTACAGCCTGATTCTTCATAAATGCAACGTTATTGCCTTGTTTGAGAGTGGGGATTCATATTTTTTACATTCTGGGTTCATTATCTCCCATGGAATACAATTAATAAATCTTATCTACAAAAGGAATACATATTTCCTCTGTAGCTGGAATACAATGTGGTATGATTTGGTTTATTATTTCCTATGGAATATAATATAGAGCACACGTGTGCAAGGAGTAAAATTCTCCATGTGACCCAGGATTACAATCAGATCTCAATATCCATGGAATACAATCACATAATTTTAACTCAAGGAATGAGTTTGGAAATTCAAATTGTAACATTGTGGGTCCATTACTTCCCAAGGAATACAGTGTAAGGCCTGCAGCTGAAAGAAGTATTATTCACAGCCTCAAACCCCAGCAATACACACTGGATACTGGGAAATGTAAAATTCATTGCAAAACCAATTTTTCCTACAGTGAATACAATATACATGCTACTGGAAATACAATGTGGTAATATTTTTTTTTATTATTGCTGTTGGAATTAAAGGAATACAATGTGATTGCCTTGACTTACAGTGGAGATTCATATTTTAACATTTTGGGTCCATTATTTCCCATGGAATACAATAAAAATCAGCGCTTCAACAGGAATACATAGTAACCCTATAGCAGGAATACAATGTGGTGGTTTTTTTTACTATTTCCTATGGAATATAATATAGAGCAAACGTGTGCAAGGAGTACAATTCCTCATGTGAACCAAGATTACAATCAGATCTCAATATCCATGGAATACAATTAGATATCTTTTGCTCAAAGAAAGAGTTTGAAAATTGAAATCCTAACGTGGGTCCATTATTTGGCAAGGAATACAATGTAAGGCCTACAGCTGAAAGAAGTATAATTCACAGCCCTAAAGCCCAGCAATACACACTGGATACTGGGAAATGTGAAATTCATCACAAAGTCCTTTATTTCCCAAGGAATACAATATACACTCTACCATTAAAACAATGTGGTATAATTTTTCTGTTATTTTTTATTGGAATGCAAGGAATACAATGTACAGCCTGATTCTTCATGAATGCAACGTGATTGCCTTTACTAAGTGGATATTCAAATTTTGGGTCCATTAATTCTAGTGGAATACAATAAAAATCAGTTCTACTAAAGGAATACATTTTTATTCTCAGCAGGAATACAATGTGGTATTTTTTTATGATTTCCTTTGGAATATAATATAGAGCACACGTGTGCAAGGAGTACAATTCCCCATGTGACCCAAGATTACAATCAGATCTCAATATCCATGGAATACAATTACATATCTTTAGCTCAAGGAAAGAGTTTGAAAATACAAATCCTAACATTGTGGGTCAATTATTTCCCAAGGAATACAATATACACTTTACCAGTAATACAGTCTGGTATTATTTATTATTATCGCTATTGGAATTCAAGAAATACAATGCACAGCCTGATTCTTCATGAATGCAACGTTATTGCCTTGTCTGAGAGAGGGGATTCATATTTTTTACATTCTGGGTTCATTATCTCCCATGGAATACAATTAATAAATCTTATCTACAAAAGGAATACATATTTCCTCTGTAGCTGAAATACAATGTGGTATGATTTGGTTTATTATTTCCTATGGAATATAATATAGAGCACACGTGTGCAAGGAGTAAAATTCCCCATGTGACCCAGGATTACAATCAGATCTCAATATCCATGGAATACAATCACATAACTTTAACTCAAGGAATGAGTTTGGAAATTCAAATTGTAACATTGTGGGTCCATTACTTCCCCAGGAATACAGTGTAAGGCCTGCAGCTGAAAGAAGTATTATTCACAGCCTCAAACCCCAGCAATACACACTGGATACTGGGAAATGTGAAATTGATTTCAAAGTTCATTTTTTTTTCCTACAGTGAATACAATATACACGCTGCTGATAATACAATGTGGTAGCATTTTTTTTATTGTTCCTATTGGGATTTAAAAACTACAATGCACAGCCTGATTTTTAAGGAATACAATGTGATTGCCTTGACTGACAGTGGAGATTCATATTTTAATATTTTGGGTCAAATATTTCCCATGGAATACAATAAAAATCAACGCTTTAAAAGGAATATATAGTAACCCTACAGCAGGAATACAATGCGGTATTATTTTTTCTATTATTTCTATTGGAATGCAAGGAATACAATGTACAGCCTGATTTTTCATGAATGCAACGTGATTGCCTTGACCCACAGTGGAGATTCATATTTTAACATTTTGGGTTTATAATTTCCAATGGAATACAATTAACAAATCCCCTCTACAAAATGAATACATATTTGCTCTGTAGCTGGAATACAATGTGGTAAGATTTGTTTAATTATTTCCTTTGGAATATAATATAGAGCACACATGTGCAAGGAGTACAATTCCCCATGTGACCCAGGATTACAATCAGATCTCAATATCCATGGAATACAGTTACATATCTTAAACTCGAGGAATGAGTTTGGAAATTCAAATTGTAACATTGTGGGTCCATTACTTCCCAAGGAATACAATGTAAGGCCTACAGCTGAAAGAAGTATTATTCACAGCATCAAACCCCAGCAATACACACTGGATACTGGGAAATGTGAAATTCATTGCAAAACCAATTTTTCCTACAGTGAATACAAGATACACGCTACTGGTAATACAATGTGGTAGTATTTTTTTTATTATTCCAATTGGGATTCAAGAAATACAATGCACAGCTTGATTTTTAAGGAATATAATGTGATTGCCTTGACTGACAGTGGAGATTCATATTTTAATATTTTGGGTCAATTATTTCCCATGGAATACAATAAAAATCAGCGCTTCAAAAGGAATACATAGTAACCCTATAGCTGGAATACAATGTGGTATGATATTTTACAATTTCCTTTCGAATACAATATAGAGCACACGTGTGCAAGGAGTACAATTCCCCATGTGAAAAGAGATTACAATCAGATCTCAATATCCATGGAATACAATTAGATATCTTTTGCTCAAAGAAAGAGTTTGGAAATTGAAATCCTAAGGTGGGTCCATTATTTGCCAAGGAATACAATGTAAGGCCTACAGCGGAAAGAAGTATAATTCACAGCCCTAAAGCCCAGTAATACACACTGGATACTGGGAAATGTGAAATTCATCAAAAAGTCCATTATTTCCCAAGGAATACAATATACACTCAACGAGTAATACAATGTGGTATCATTTTTCTGTTATTTCTATTGGAATGCAAGGAATACAATGTGATTGCCTTGACTGACAGTGGAGATTCATATTTTAATATTTTGAGTCCATTATTTCCCATGGAATACAAAAAAAATCAGCGCTTCAAAAGGAATACTTAGTAACCCTATAGCTGGAATACAATGTGGTATGTTTTTTTTACTATTTCTTTTGGAATATAATATAGAGCACACGTGTGCAAGGAATACAATTCCCCATGTGACCCAAGACTACAATCAGATCTCAATATCCATGGAATACCTTTACATATCTTTAACTCAAGGAATGAGTTTGGAAATTCAAATTGTAACATTGTGGGTCCATTACTTCCCAAGGAATACAATGTAAGGCCTACAGCTGAAAGAAGGATTATTCACAGCATCAAACCCCAGCAATACACACTGGATACTGGGAAATGTGAAATTCATTGCAAAACCAATTTTTCCTACAGTGAATACAATATACATGCTACTGGAAATAAAATGTGGTAATATTTTTTTTTATTATTCCTATTGGAATTAAAGGAATACAATGTGATTGCCTTGACTTACAGTGGAGATTCAAATTTTAACATTTTGGGTCTATTATTTCCCATGGAATACAATAAAAATCAGCGCTTCAACAGGAATACATAGTAACCCTATAGCAGGAATACAATGTGGTGTTTTTTTTTACTATTTCCTATGGAATATAATATAGAGCAAACGTGTGCAAGGAGTAAAATTCCCCATGTGAACCAAGATTACAATCAGATCTCAATATCCATGGAATACAATTAGATATCTTTTGCTCAAAGAAAGAGTTTGAAAATTGAAATCCTAACGTGGGTCCATTATTTGCCAAGGAACACAATGTAAGGCCTACAGCTGAAAGAAGTATAATTCACAGCCCTAAAGCCCAGCAATACACACTGGATACTGGGAAATGTGAAATTCATCACAAAGTCCATTATTTCCCAAGGAATACAATATACACTCTACCATTACAACAATGTGGTATAATTTTTCTGTTATTTCTATTGGAATGCAAGGAATACAATGTACAGCCTGATTCTTCATGAATGCAACGTGATTGCCTTTACTAAATCGATATTCAAATTTTGGGTCCATTAATTCTACTGGAATACAATAAAAATCAGTTCTACTAAAGGAATACATTTTTATTCTCAGCAGGAATACAATGTGGTATGTTTTTATGATTTCCTTTGGAATATAATATAGAGCACACGTGTGCAAGGAGTACAATTCCCCATGTGAGCCGAGATTACAATCAGATCTCAATATCCATGGAATACAATCACATATCTTCAACTCAAGGAAAGAGTTTGGAAATTCAAATTCTAACAATGTGGGTCCATTATTTGCCAAGGAATACAGTGTAAGGCCTACAGCTGAAAGAAGGATTATTCACAGCCTCAAACCCCAGCAATATACACCGGATACTGGGAAATGTGAAAGTCATTGCAAAGTCCATTTTGTCCTACAGTGGATACAATATACACATGTGGTAGCATTTTTTTTATTATTCCTATTGGAATGCAAGGAATACAATGCACAGCCTAGTTGGGATCAAGTACCAGGTACTTTTTCAAATTTGCATTATTCGATTAAAATGGAGTCCATAGAAAGTGGCCTTCTGGATAACAGGTTTCCAGATAAGGGTGAAGACACATGGAGCTACTAGTAGCAGCTACTTGTCACGGCTACTAAACAACAGAAAATACCCTGGCATAGACAATACTGAGAATTGCCTCTGCTAAAACACACGTAGAGACAATTATCAGTAAATGATCAGCATTGTGTTTTTTTGTAGCCATGACAAGTAATTGCTACTAGTAGCTCTGTATGTATTCTCCCTAACATTGCAATGAAAGTGTAAAGTGACATTTAAAAGTCACAATAGTAAAGTTTTATTATTGCAGAGAAAAGGGAAATCCATTTTACAAATTTAATTTGTTTTAAAATAGAATCCATGGGAGATGGCCTTCTGAATAACAGGTTTCAAGATAATGGATCCCATACCTGTATAAATATGTGGCTGTATTAAAAGCAATTGCCCCAGCTCTAACTGCAATGAAAGTGTCAAGTGACAGTTAATGACATTTGGCTACTCATGTGATGGCTGTAAGCCTGGCCATGATTAGAGATATCAATGCAAGCAACATATAGGAATGGGAGATGAACACAGTGATAGCATAACTAGAAAGGTAAAGCGATGGCTGCTTATTGATTTAAGTTTAAATTAATATTTTAAGGTCATTAGATTCTCAACAATTTCAAGTCAGCAGAGCCCCATTTGTCCCCACAGGTTTAGTCTGTAAGAAATGTTGTAGCAAGTGTTGCCATGTTGTTTTGTAATGCCACAAATCTATCAGCTTTAATAGTTAAGCAATGTTCCTCAATACAATAACTGAAATGTACAAAATGATTTATTTTTTGCACATTTTTCAAATAGACTGCGCGTAAACTCAACACTCAACCACTAAACTATAAATAACACATCCCTTAATAACAAACAACTAGTTAACAGCTAGATAATGGCAGTACCATTTTTGTTGACAGGGGTTTTTTCCTATTTCTGGAGAGAAGACCACTGCTAATGTAAAATGGTTTAGTCTGTAAACATTGTTGTAGCAACTGTTGCTATGCTAGTGATGTCACTCTGGAGCATTACTGTTGAGCTGAAATATAGAGGAGACTGTTGGTGTCAGAGCAAAAGGTAACAGCTTGTATTGCACTATTCCAGCCAGAAGTGGCAAAAAGATATCATTTAGCTGCCAAGGGACGATATGCTCAAGAT
The DNA here is from genome assembly GCF_000004195.4 of Xenopus tropicalis. Classification (NCBI taxonomy): domain Eukaryota; kingdom Metazoa; phylum Chordata; class Amphibia; order Anura; family Pipidae; genus Xenopus; species Xenopus tropicalis. The sequence continues at coordinate 128,644,987 of NC_030677.2, forward strand.
TATGGTAAGGAGATCTTTAGAGCTTCACTCACATAAGGCAAAAACTGATGGCTAACCAATTTCCCCATTTCTAACACTGAAGTGTCAAGTGACAGTTAATGACAGTTGGCTACTCATGTGATGGCTGTAAGCCTGGCCAAGCTTTCATATATCAATGCAAGCAACATATAGGAATGGGAGATGATAGCATAACTAGAAAGGTAGAGTGATGGCTGCTTCTTGATTTTAGTTTTAATTAAGATTTAACTGGTCATTAGATTCTCAACAATATCAAGCCAGCAGAGCCCCATTTTTCCCCACAGGTTTGGTCTGTAAGTAATGTTGTAGCAAGTGTTGCCATGTTGCTAACTGCTTTGAAAATACAATATAATTATTTATTTTCATTATATTTGTAGATTGTAAGCTCTGGATAGGGCTCTCTTCACCCCTTGTATCGGTTATTGATTGCTTTATATGTTACTCAATATGTCCAATGTATGAAACCCACTTATTGTACAGCACTGCGGAATATGTTGGCGCTTTATAAATGTTAATAAAAAATAATAATGTCAAGAACCCTCTCACCCAGGAATACAATACAAAGCCTGATTTTTCAGGAATTTAACTTGAGTCTCTATCTAAACCAGGATTATAATGCACATCTTAATATTCCAGCAATAAAATTTTAAACCTTTTGTCTAAGGAAAAAAGTATTGAAATTAATTTATTTACACTGGGTCCATTATTTCCCAAGGAATATAATACAAAGTCTTCTCTAGAATTCAACTCTCTAGCAAGAATACAGTGAGTTAAGAATGATTTTATAAAATGATTTCCATTGGAATACAATGCAGAACCCCTGTACTCTTCCAGAAATACAATGTGGTATTATTTTTTTTTCATTATTTATATTGGAATGCAATGCAGAAATCTTGTGTCAAAAGAGGACAACACAAAGCCTGAATTGACATGAATGCAACATGATTGCCTTGAATGACAGTCTGGAGATTCATATTTTAACGATTTGGGCCCATTTTTTACTGTGGAAAGAATTCAAAATCTGCTCTACAAAAGAAATACAAATTAATTCTGTAGTAGGAAAACAATGTGGTATGTTTTTTTATTATTACCTTTGGAATATAATGCAGACCCTGTGTGTGTGAAAGCAGTACAGTTCCCCACGCAAGACAAGAATAAAATTCAGATCTTACTATCCCTGGAATAAAATGTAACATCTTCAACTCACAGAAATGAATTTGGAATATATTAACTTGGAATTCAATGCTAAGTCCAGTATTTCCATAGGAATACCATATACACTCTACCAATAATACAAAATGGTATAATTTTTTAATAATTTCTGTTGGAATACAAGGAATACAATGCAAAGCCTGATTTTTCAAGAATGCAACGTCATTGCCTTGTCTAAGAGGACATTCATATTTTTGCATTTTAGGTCCATTATTTCCCATGGAATACAATAAAAAATCGGTTCTACAAAAGAATACATAACTCTGAGCAGGAATACAATGTGATATTTTTTTATTTCCTTGGAATATAATTTAAAACACACATGTACAAGGAGTATAATTCCCCATGTGAACGAAGATTACAATAAGATCTCAATATCCATGGAATACAATCACATATCTTTAACTCAAGGAATGAGTTTGGAAATTAAAATTCTAACATTGTGGGTCCATTACATCCCAAGGAATACAATGTAAGGCCTACAGCTGAAAGAAGAATTATTCACAGCATCAAACCCCAGCAATACACACTGTATGCTGGGAAATGTAATATTCATTGCAAAGTCCATTTTTTTCCTGCAGTCAATACAATATACACGCTACTGGTAATACAATGTGGTATTTTTTTTATTTTTTTTTATTCCTATTGGAATTAAAGAAATACAATGAACAAAGCCTGATTTTTAAGGAATACAATGTGATTGCCTTGACTGACAGTGGAGATTCATATTTTAATATTTTGAGTCCATTATTTCCAATGGAATACAAAAAAAATCAGCACTTAAAAAGGAATACATAGTAACCCTATAGCTGGAATACAATGTGGTATGTTTTTTTTTACTATTTCCTTTGGAATATAATATAGAGCACACGTGTGCAAGGAGTACAATTCCCCATGTGACCCAAGACTACAATCAGATCTCAATATCCATGGAATACTTTTACATATCTTTAACTCAAGGAATGAGTTTGGAAATTTAAATTGTAACATTGTGGGTCCATTACTTCCCAAGGAATACAATGTAAGGCCTGCAGCTGAAAGAAGTATTATTCACAGCATCAAACCCCAGCAATACACACTGGATACTGGGAAATGTGAAATTGATTGCAAAGTTCATTTTTTTTTCCTACAGTGAATACAATATACACGCTACTGGTAATACAATGTGGTAGCATTTTTTTTATTGTTCCTATTGGGATGCAAGAAATACAATGCACAGCCTGATTTTTAAGGAATACAATGTGATTGCCTTGACTGACAGTGGAGATTCATATTTTAATATTTTGGGTCAATTATTTCCCATGGAATACAATAAAAATCAGCGCTTCAAAAGGAATACATAGTAACCCTATAGCTGGAATACAATGTGGTATGATTTTTTACAATTTCCTTTGGAATATAATATAGAGCACACGTGTGGAAGGAGTACAATTCCCCATGTGAAAAGAGATTACAATCAGATCTCAATATCCATGGAATACAATTAGATATCTTTTGCTCAAAGAAAGAGTTTGGAAATTGAAATCCTAACGTGGGTCCATTATTTGGCAAGGAATACAATGTAAGGCCTACAGCTGAAAGAAGTATAATTCACAGCCCTAAAGCCCAGCAATACACACTGGATACTGGGAAATGTGAAATTCATCACAAAGTCCATTATTTCCCAAGGAATACAATATACACTCTACGAGTAATACAATGTGGTATCATTTTTCTATTATTTCTATTGGAATGCAAGGAATACAATGAACAGCCTGATTTTTCATGAATGCAAAGTGATTGCCTTCACTAAGTGGATATTCAAATTTTGGGTCCATTAATTCTAGTGGATTACAATAAAAATCAGTTCTACGAAAGGAATACATTTTAACTCTCAGCAGGAATACAATGTGGTATGTTTTTATGATTTCCTTTGGAATATAATATAGAGCACACGTGTGCAAGGAGTACAATTCCCCATGTGAGCCAAGATTACAATCAGATCTCAATATCCATGGAATACAGTTACATATCTTAAACTCGAGGAAGGAGTTTGGAAATTCAAATTGTAACATTTTGGGTCCATTACTTCCCAAGGAATACAATGTAAGGCCTACAGCTGAAAGAAGGATTATTCACAGCATGAAACCCCAGCGATACACACTGGAAACTGGGAAATGTGAAATTCATTGCAAAGTCCATTTTTTTCCTACAGTGAATACAAGATACACGCTACTGGTAATACAATGTGGTAGCGTTTTTTTTTTATTATTCCAATTGGGATTCAAGAAATACAATGCACAGCCTGATTTTTAAGGAATATAATGTGATTGCCTTGACTGACAGTGGAGATTCATATTTTAATATTTTGGGTCAATTATTTCCCATGGAATACAATAAAAATCAGGGCTTCAAAAGGAATACATAGTAACCCTATAGCTGGAATACAATGTGGTATGATTTTTTACAATTTCCTTTGGAATACAATATAGAGCACACGTGTGGAAGGAGTACAATTCCCCATGTGAACCAAGATTACAATCAGATCTCAATATCCATGGAATACAATTAGATATCTTTTGCTCAAAGAAAGAGTTTGGAAATTAAAATCCTAACGTGGGTCCATTATTTGCCAAGGAATACAATATAAGGCCTACAGCTGAAAGAAGGATTATTCACAGCATGAAACCCCAGCGATACACACTGGAAACTGGGAAATTTGAAATTCATTGCAAAGTCCATTTTTTTCCTACAGTGAATACAAGATACACGCTACTGGTAATACAATGTGGTAGTATTTTTTTTATTATTCCAATTGGGATTCAAGAAATACAATGCACAGCTTGATTTTTAAGGAATATAATGTGATTGCCTTGACTGACAGTGGAGAATCATATTTTAATATTTTGGGTCAATTATTTCCCATGGAATACAATAAAAATCAGCGCTTCAAAAGGAATACATAGTAACCCTATAGCTGGAATACAATGTGGTATGATATTTTACAATTTCCTTTCGAATACAATATAGAGCACACGTGTGCAAGGAGTACAATTCCCCATGTGAACCAAGATTACAATCAGATCTCAATATCCATGGAATACAATTAGATATCTTTTGCTCAAAGAAAGAGTTTGGAAATTGAAATCCTAAGGTGGGTCCATTATTTGCCAAGGAATACAATGTAAGGCCTACAGCTGAAAGAAGTATAATTCACAGCCCTAAAGCCCAGTAATACACACTGGATACTGGGAAATGTGAAATTCATCAAAAAGTCCATTATTTCCCAAGGAATACAATATACACTCTACGAGTAATACAATGTGGTATCATTTTTCTGTTATTTCTATTGGAATGCAAGGAATATAATGTGATTGCCTTGACTGACAGTGGAGATTCATATTTTAATATTTTGAGTCCATTATTTCCCATGGAATACAAAAAAAATCAGCGCTTCAAAAGGAATACTTAGTAACCCTATAGCTGGAATACAATGTGGTATGTTTTTTTTACTATTTCTTTTGGAATATAATATAGAGCACACGTGTGCAAGGAGTACAATTCCCCATGTGACCCAAGACTACAATCAGATCTCAATATCCATGGAATACCTTAACATATCTTTAACTCAAGGAATGAGTTTGGAAATTCAAATTGTAACATTGTGGGTCCATTACTTCCCAAGGAATACAATGTAAGGCCTACAGCTGAAAGAAGGATTATTCACAGCATCAAACCCCAGCAATACACACTGGATACTGGGAAATGTGAAATTCTTTGCAAAACCAATTTTTCCTACAGTGAATACAATATACATGCTACTGGAAATAAAATGTGGTAATATTTTTTTTTTATTATTCCTATTGGAATTAAAGGAATACAATGTGATTGCCTTGACTTACAGTGGAGATTCATATTTTAACATTTTGGGTCCATTATTTCCCATGGAATACAATAAAAATCAGCGCTTCAACAGGAATACATAGTAACCCTATAGCAGGAATACAATGTGGTGTTTTTTTTTACTATTTCCTATGGAATATAATATAGAGCAAACGTGTGCAAGGAGTAAAATTCCCCATGTGAACATAGATTACAATCAGATCTCAATATCCATGGAATACAGTTACATATCTTAAACTCGAGGAATGATTTCGGAAATTCAAATTGTAACATTGTGGGTCCATTACTTCCCAAGGAATACAATGTAAGGCCTGCAGCTGAAAGAAGGATTGTTCACAGCATCAAACCCCAGCAATACACACTGGAAACTGGGAAATGTGAAATTCATTGCAAAGTCCATTTTTTTCCTACAGTGAATATAAGATACACGCTACTGGTAATACAATGTGGTAGTATTTTTTTTATTATTCCAATTGGGATTCAAGAAATACAATGCACAGCTTGATTTTTAAGGAATATAATGTGATTGCCTTGACTGACAGTGGAGATTCATATTTTAACATTTTGGCTTTATAATTTCCAATGGAATACAATTAACAAATCCCCTCTACAAAATGAATACTTATTAACTCTGTAGCTGGAATACAATGTGGTAAGATTTGTTTAATTATTTCCTTTGGAATATAATATAGAGCACACGTGTGCAAGGAGTACAATTCCCCATGTGAAGCAAGATTACAATCAAATTTCAATATCCATGGAATACAATTACATATCTTTAGTTCAAGGAAAGAGTTTGAAAATACAAATCCTAACATTGTGGGTCTATTATTTCCCAAGGAATACAATATACACTTTACCAGTGATACAGTCTGGTATTATTTATTATTATCGCTATTGGAATTCAAGAAATACAATGCACAGCCTGATTCTTCATGAATGCAACGTTATTGCCTTGTCTGAGAGTGGGGATTCATATTTTTTACATTCTGGGTTCATTATCTCCCATGGAATACAATTAATAAATCTTATCTACAAAAGGAATACATATTTCCTCTGTAGCTGGAATACAATGTGGTATGATTTGGTTTATTATTTCCTATGGAATTTAGAGCACACGTGTGCAAGGAGTACAATTCTCCATGTGACCCAGGATTACAATCAGATCTCAATATCCATGGAATACAATCACATGACTTTAACTCAAGGAATGAGTTTGGAAATTCAAATTGTAACATTGTGGGTCCATTACTTCCCAAGGAATACAATGTAAGGCCTGCAGCTGAAAGAAGTATTATTCACAGCCTCAAACCCCAGCAATACACACTGGATACTGGGAAATGTGAAATTGATTGCAAAGTTCATTTTTTTTTCCTACAGTGAGTACAATATACACGCTACTGGTAATACAATGTGGTAGCATTTTTTTTATTGTTCCTATTGGGATTCAAGAAATACAATGCACAGCCTGATTTTTAAGGAATACAATGTGATTGCCTTGACTGACAGTGGAGATTCATATTTTAATATTTTGGGTCAATTATTTCCCATGGAATACAATAAAAATCAATGCTTTAAAAGGAATTTATAGTAACCCTATAGCAGGAATACAATGCGGTATTATTTTTTCTATTATTTTTATTGGAATGCAAGAAATACAATGTACAGCCTGATTTTTCATGAATGCAATGTGATTGCCTTGACCCACAGTGGAGATTCATATTTTAACATTTTGGGTTTATAATTTCCAATGGAATACAATTAACAAATCCCCTCTACAAAATGAATACATATTTCCTCTGTAGCTGGAATACAATGTGGTATGATTTGTTTAATTATTTCCTTTGGAATATAATATAGAGCACACGTGTGCAAGGAGTACAATTCCCCATGTGAAGCAAGATTACAATCAGATCTCAATATCCATGGAATACAGTTACATATCTTAAACTCGAGGAATGAGTTTGGAAATTCAAATTGTAACATTTTGGGTCCATTACTTCCCAAGGAATACAATGTAAGGCCTGCAGCTGAAAGAAGGATTATTCACAGCATGAAACCCCAGCGATACACACTGGAAACTGGGAAATGTGAAATTCATTGCAAAGTCCATTTTTTTCCTACAGTGAATACAAGATACACGCTACTGGTAATACAATGTGGTAGTATTTTTTTTATTATTCAAATTGGGATTCAAGAAATACAATGCACAGTCTGATTTTTAAGGAATATAATGTGATTGCCTTGACTGACAGCGGAGATTCATATTTTAATATTTTGGGTCAATTATTTCCCATGGAATACAATAAAAATCAGCGCTTCAAAAGGAATACATAGTAACCCTATAGCTGGAATACAATGTGGTATGATATTTTACAATTTCCTTTCGAATACAATATAGAGCACACGTGTGCAAGGAGTACAATTCCCCATGTGAACCAAGATTACAATCAGATCTCAATATCCATGGAATACAATCACATATCTTAAACTCGAGGAATGAGTTTGGAAATTCAAATTCTAACATTGTGGGTCCATTACATCCCAAGGAATACAATGTAAGGCATACAGCTGAAAGAAGGATTATTCACAGCATCAAACCCCAGCGATACACACTGGAAACTGGGAAATGTAATATTCATTGCAAAGTCCATTTTTTTTCCTGCAGTGAATACAATATACACGCTACTGGTAATACAATGTGGTATTTTTTTTATTTTTTTTTTATTCCTATTGGAATTAAATAAATACAATGCACAGTCTGATTTTTAAGGAATATAATGTGATTGCCTTGACTGACAGCGGAGATTCATATTTTAATATTTTGAGTCCATTATTTCCCATGGAATACAAAAAAAATCAGCGCTTCAAAAGAAATACATAGTAACCCTATAGCTGGAATACAATGTGGTATGTTTTTTTTTTACTATTTCTTTTGGAATATAATATAGAGCACACGTGTGCAAGGAGTACAATTCCCCATGTGACCCAAGACTACAATCAGATCTCAATATCCATGGAATACCTTTACATATCTTAAACTCAAGGAATGAGTTTGGAAATTCAAATTGTAACATTGTGGGTCCATTACTTCCCAAGGAATACAATGTAAGGCCTACAGCTGAAAGAAGTATTATTTACAGCATCAAACCCCAGCAATACACACTGGATACTGGGAAATGTGAAATTCATTGCAAAACCAATTTTTCCTACAGTGAATACAATATACATGCTACTGGAAATACAATGTGGTAATATTTTTTTTTATTATTCCTATTGGAATTAAAGGAATACAATGTGATTGCCTTGACTTACAGTGGAGATTCAAATTTTAACATTTTGGGTCCATTATTTCCCATGGAATACAATAAAAATCAGCAATTCAACAGGAATACATAGTAACCCTATAGCAGGAATACAATGTGGTGTTTTTTTTTACTATTTCCTATGGAATATAATATAGAGCACACGTGTGGAAGGAGTACAATTCCCCATGTGAAAAGAGATTACAATCAGATCTCAATATCCATGGAATACAGTTACATATCTTAAACTCGAGGAATGAGTTTGGAAATTCAAATTGTAACATTTTGGGTCCATTACTTCCCAAGGAATACAATGTAAGGCCTGCAGCTGAAAGAAGGATTATTCACAGCATGAAACCCCAGCGATACACACTGGAAACTGGGAAATGTGAAATTCATTGCAAAGTCCATTTTTTTCCTACAGTGAATACAAGATACACGCTACTGGTAATACAATGTGGTAGTATTTTTTTTATTATTCCAATTGGGATTCAAGAAATACAATGCACAGCCTGATTTTTAAGGAATATAATGTGATTGCCTTGACTGACTTACAATTTCCTTTGGAATATAATATAGAGCACACGTGTGCAAGGAGTACAATTCCCCATGTGAAAAGAGATTACAATCAGATCTCAATATCCATGGAATACAATTAGATATCTTTTGCTCCAAGAAAGAGTTTGGAAATTGAAATCCTAACGTGGGTCCATTATTTGCCAAGGAATACAATGTAAGGCCTACAGCTGAAAGAAGTATAATTCACAGCCCTAAAGCCCAGCAATACACACTGGATACCGGGAAATGTGAAATTCATCACAAAGTCCATTATTTCCCAAGGAATACAATATACACTCTACGAGTAATACAATGTGGTATCATTTTTCTGTTATTTCTATTGGAATGCAAGGAATACAATGAACAGCCTGATTTTTCATGAATGCAAAGTGATTGCCTTCACTAAGTGGATATTCAAATTTTGGGTCCATTAATTCTAGTGGAATACAATAAAAATCAGTTCTACGAAAGGAATACATTTTAACTCTCTGCAGGAATACAATATGGTATGTTTTTATGATTTCCTTTGGAATATAATATAGAGCACACGTGTGCAAGGAGTACAATTCCCCATGTGAGCCAAGATTACAATCAGATCTCAATATCCATGGAATACAGTTACATATCTTAAACTCGAGGAATGAGTTTGGAAATTCAAATTGTAACATTTTGGGTCCATTACTTCCCAAGGAATACAATGTAAGGCCTGCAGCTGAAAGAAGGATTATTCACAGCATCAAACCCCAGCGATACACACTGGAAACTGGGAAATGTGAAATTCATTGCAAAGTCCATTTTTTTCCTACAGTGAATACAAGATACACACTACTGGTAATACAATGTGGTAGCGTTTTTTTTTTATTATTCCAATTGGGATTCAAGAAATACAATGCACAGCCTGATTTTTAAGGAATATAATGTGATTGCCTTGACTGACAGTGGAGATTCATATTTTAATATTTTGGGTCCATTATTTCCCATGGAATACAATAAAAATCAGCGCTTCAAAAGGAATTCATAGTAACCCTATAGCTGGAATACAATGTGGTATGATTTTTTACAATTTCCTTTGGAATACAATATAGAGCACACGTGTGGAAGGAGTACAATTCCCCATGTGAACCAAGATTACAATCAGATCTCAATATCCATGGAATACAATTAGATATCTTTTGCTCAAAGAAAGAGTTTGGAAATTAAAATCCTAACGTGGGTCCATTATTTGCCAAGGAATACAATATAAGGCCTACAGCTGAAAGAAGTATAATTCACAGCCCTAAAGCCCAGCAATACACACTGGATACTGGGAAATGTGAAATTCATCACAAAGTCCATTATTTCCCAAGGAATACAATATAAACTCTACGAGTAATACAATGTGGTATCATTTTTCTGTTATTTCTATTGGAATGCAAGGAATACAATGTGATTGCCTTGACTGACAGTGGAGATTCATATTTTAATATTTTGAGTCCATTATTTCCCATGGAATACAAAAAAAATCAACGCTTCAAAAGAAATACATAGTAACCCTATAGCTGGAATACAATGTGGTATGTTTTTTTTTACTATTTCTTTTGGAATATAATATAGAGCACACGTGTGCAAGGAATACAATTCCCCATGTGACCAAAGACTACAATCATATCTCAATATCCATGGAATACCTTTACATATCTTAAACTCAAGGAATGAGTTTGGAAATTCAAATTGTAACATTGTGGGTCCATTACTTCCCAAGGAATACAATGTAAGGCCTGCAGCTGAAAGAAGTATTATTCACAGCATCAAACCCCAGCAATACACACTGGATACTGGGAAATGTGAAATTCATTGCAAAACCAATTTTTCCTACAGTGAATACAATATACATGCTACTGGAAATACAATGTGGTAATATTTTTTTTTATTATTCCTATTGGAATTAAAGGAATACAATGTGATTGCCTTGACTTACAGTGGAGATTCATATTTTAACATTTTGGGTCCATTATTTCCCATGGAATACAATAAAAATCAGCGCTTCAACAGGAATACATAGTAACCCTATAGCTGGAATACAATGTGGTGTTTTTTTTTACTATTTCCTATGGAATATAATATAGAGCACACGTGTGGAAGGAGTACAATTCCCCATGTGAACCAAGATTACAATCAGATCTCAATATCCATGGAATACAGTTACATATCTTAAACTCGAGGAATGAGTTTGGAAATTCAAATTGTAACATTTTGGGTCCATTGCATCCCAAGGAATACAATGTAAGGCCTGCAGCTGAAAGAAGGATTATTCAAAGCATGAAACCTCAGCGATACACACTGGAAACTGGGAAATGTGAAATTCATTGCAAAGTCCATTTTTTTCCTACAGTGAATACAATATACACGCTACTGGTAATACAATGTGGTAGTATTTTTTTTATTATTCCAATTGGGATTCAAGAAATACAATGCACAGTCTGATTTTTAAGGAATATAATGTGATTGCCTTGACTGACAGTGGAGATTCATATTTTAATATTTTGGGTCAATAATTTCCCATGGAATACAATAAAAATCAGCGCTTCAAAAGAAATACATAGTAACCCTATAGCTGGAATACAATGTGGTATGATTTTTTACAATTTCCTTTGGAATATAATATAGAGCACACGTGTGCAAGGAGTACAATTCCCCATGTGAAAAGAGATTACAATCAGATCTCAATATCCATGGAATACAATTAGATATCTTTTGCTCAAAGAAAGAGTTTGGAAATTGAAATCCTAACGTGGGTCCATTATTTGGCAAGGAATACAATATAAGACCTACAGCTGAAAGAAGTATAATTCACAGCCCTAAAGCCCAGCAATACACACTGGATACTGGGAAATGTGAAATTCATCACAAAGTCCATTATTTCCCAAGGAATACAATATACACTCTACGAGTAATACAATGTGGTATCATTTTTCTGTTATTTCTATTGGAATGAAAGGAATACAATGTGATTGCCTTGACTGACAGTGGAGATTCATATTTTAATATTTTGAGTCCATTATTTCCCATGGAATACAAAAAAAATCAGCGCTTCAAAAGAAATACATAGTAACCCTATAGCTGGAATACAATGTGGTATGTTTTTTTTTACTATTACTTTTGGAATATAATATAGAGCACACGTGTGCAAGGAGTACAATTCCCCATGTGACCCAAGACTACAATCAGATCTCAATATCCATGGAATACAATTAGATATCTTTTGCTCAAAGAAAGAGTTTGAAAATTGAAATCCTAACGTGGGTCCATTATTTGCCAAGGAATACAATGTAAGGCCTACAGCTGAAAGAAGTATAATTCACAGCCCCGAACCGCACCAATACACACTGAATACCGGGAAATGTGAAATTCATCACAAAGTCCATTATTTCCCAAGGAAAACAATATACACTCTACCAGTAAAACAATGTGGTATAATTTTTCTGTTATTTCTATTGGAATGCAAGGAATACAATGCACAGCCTGATTCTTCATGAATGCAACGTGATTGCCTTTACTAAGTGGATATTCAAATTTTGGGTCCATTAATTCTAGTGGAATACAATAAAAATCAGTTCTACTAAAGGAATACATTTTAACTCTCAGCAGGAATACAATCTGGTATGTTTTTAAGATTTCCTTTGGAATATAATATAGAGCACACGTGTGGAAGGAGTACAATTCCCCATTTGAAAAGACATTACAATCAGATCTCAATATCCATGGAATACAATTAGATATCTTTTGCTCAAAGAAAGAGTTTGGAAATTGAAATCCTAACGTGGGTCCATTATTTGCCAAGGAATACAATATAAGACCTACAGCTGAAAGAAGTATAATTCACAGCCCTAAAGCCCAGCAATACACACTGGATACTGGGAAATGTGAAATTCATCACAAAGTCCTTTATTTCCCAAGGAATACAATATATGCATTCTACGAGTAATACAATGTGGTATCATTATTCTGTTATTTCTATTGGAATGCAAGGAATACAATGAACAGCCTGATTTTTCATGAATGCAAAGTGATTGCCTTCACTAAGTGGATATTCAAATTTTGGGTCCATTAATTCTAGTGGAATACAATAAAAATCAGTTCTACGAAAGGAATACATTTTAACTCTCAGCAGGAATACAATGTGGTATGTTTTTATGATTTCCTTAGGAATATAATATAGAGCACACGTGTGCAAGGAGTACAATTCCCCATGTGAGCCAAGATTAAAATCAGATCTCAATATCCATGGAATACAGTTACATATCTTAAACTCGAGGAATGAGTTTGGAAATTCAAATTGTAACATTGTGGGTCCATTACATCCCAAGAAATACAATGTAATGCCTACAGCTGAAAGAAGGATTATTCACAGCATCAAACCCCAGCAATACACACTGTATGCTGGGAAATGTAATATTCATTGCAAAGTCCATTTTTTTTCCTGCAGTGAATACAATATACACGCTACTGGTAATACAATGTGGTATTTTTTTTATTTATTTTTTTATTCCTATTGGAATTAAAGAAATACAATGCACAGCCTGATTTTTAAGGAATACAATGTGATTGCCTTGACTGACAGTGGAGATTCATATTTTAATATTTTGAGTCCATTATTTCCCATGGAATACAAAAAAAGTCAGCGCTTCAAAAGGAATACATAGTAACCCTATAGCTGGAATACAATGTGGTATGTTTTTTTTTTTTACTATTTCCTTTGGAATATAATATAGAGCACACGTGTGCAAGGAATACAATTCCCCATGTGACCCAAGACTACAATCAGATCTCAATATCCATGGAATACTTTTACATATCTTTAACTCAAGGAATGAGTTTGGAATTTCAAATTGTAACATTGTGGGTCCATTACTTCCCAAGGAATACAGTGTAAGGCCTACAGCTGAAAGAAGTATTATTCACAGCATCAAACCCCAGCAATACACACTGGATACTGGGAAATGTGAAATTCATTGCAAAGCCAATTTTTCCTACAGTGAATACAATATACATGCTACTGGAAATACAATGTGGTAATATTTTTTTTTATTATTCCTATAGGAATTAAAGGAATATAATGTGATTGCCTTGACTTACAGTGGAGATTCATATTTTAACATTTTGGGTCCATTATTTCCCATGGAATACAATAAAAATCAGCGCCTCAAAAGGAATACATAGTAACCCTATAGCAGGAATACAATGTGGTATGTTTTTTTACTATTTCCTTTGGAATATAATATAGAGCGAACGTGTGCAAGGAGTAAAATTCCCCATGTGAACCAAGATTACAATCTGATCTCAATATCCATGGAATACAATTAGATATCTTTTGCTCAAAGAAAGAGTTTGAAAATTGAAATCCTAACATGGGTCCATTATTTGCCAAGGAATACAATGTAAGGCCTACAGCTGAAAGAAGTATAATTCACAGCCCTAAAGCCCACCAATACACACTGGATACTGGGAAATGTGAAATTCATCCCAAAGTCCATTATTTCCCAAGGAATACAATATACACTCTACCATTACAACAATGTGGTATAATTTTTCTGTTATTTCTATTGGAATGCAAGGAATACAATGTACAGCCTGATTCTTCATGAATGCAACGTGATTGCCTTTACTAAGTGGATATTCAAATTTTGGGTCAATTAATTCTAGTGGAATACAATAAAAATCAGTTCTACTAAAGGAATACATTTTTATTCTCAGCAGGAATACAATGTGGTATTTTTTTTATGATTTCCTTTGGAATATAATATAGAGCACACGTGTGCAAGGAGTACAATTCCCCATGTGAGCCAAGATTACAATCAGATCTCAATATCCATGGAATACAATTACATATCTTTAACTCAAGGAATGAGTTTGGAAATTCAAATTGTAATATTGTGGGTCCATTACTTCCCAAGGAATACAATATTCACTCTAACAGTGATACAGTCTGGTATTATTTATTATTATCTCTATTGGAATTCAAGGAATACAGTGCACAGCCTGATTCTTCATGAATGCAACGTTATTGCCTTGTCTGAGAGTGGGGATTCATATTTTTTACATTCTGGGTTCATTATCTCCTATGGAATACAATTAATAAATCTTATC
Source organism: Xenopus tropicalis (assembly GCF_000004195.4). Classification (NCBI taxonomy): domain Eukaryota; kingdom Metazoa; phylum Chordata; class Amphibia; order Anura; family Pipidae; genus Xenopus; species Xenopus tropicalis. Next base: position 128,660,088 of record NC_030677.2, read on the forward strand.
TACAAAAGGAATACATATTTCCTCTGTAGCTGGAATACAATGTGGTACGATTTGGTTTATGATTTCCTTTGGAATATAATATAAAGCACATGTGTGCAAGGAGTACAATTCCCCATGTGAACCAAGATTACAATCAGATGTCAATATCCATGGAATACAATCACATATCTTTAACTCAAGGAAAGAGTTTGGAAATTCAAATCCTAACAATGTGGGTCCATTATTTCTCAAGGAATACAATGTAAGGCCTGCAGCTAAAAGAAGTATTATTCACAGCCCCAACGCCCAGGAATACACACTGGATACTGAGAAATGTGAAATTTATTGCAAAGTCCATAATTTCCCAAGGAATACAATATACACTCTACCAGTAATACAATGTGGTATCATTTTTAGCTAGCACATCAATAGGTACAGCAGCACCTGATTCAGAACAGAAGGCAGAAAGGACTAAGTGCCGCCAAGCACAATTATATGGAAGAGCGAAGAGTGCATTGTGACACAAGTACCTTTAGAGAAAGTGATTTTAGGTGCAACTCCCTGTGGGGAGAATCCCACTGTGCTTGCAGATGAAATTAGCCCTATAGACTTTTTTTTTTCAAAGGTTTCTATTTATGCATTTGTAACATAAACAACAATAAAGAATATGACATTGGTTCTACAAGCGTGTTTCATTTCAAGGTACATTCAATGCATCAGTTTAAATCAATCAGTAACAAACTTACTCGGGATTATGGTTAATTATATAGTTGAGAGGAGGAGGGCTTTAGGATTCCCAATGTAGGTTTCATGTTCCCAAGGGTATACTGTTATTCTGTAGCCTCAACCCACTTTCCCCATACCTTGTCTTATTTATGAGGGCATCTTCTTGCTGTATAAGTAAGTTGTATCAGTTGCAGAAGGGCTTTAAGTAGATTGAGCCAACTGGTAATTATCAGGGGAGAAGCATTGTCTAGCTCTGGTAGGTCTTGACACCAAGCTGTTCAAGCTGTAAGGAAATTGAAGGGTACAGAGAAATAGGGAGTATAGTGTGGTGATCAACTTTTGGAGGAGGGGTTTAGGAGAGTGGTTTCAAGTTTAGTAAGCACTATGGTTCTTTGGAATTGTTGTCGGTTGCCTGTTGGAATTGTAGGTATAAAAACCAGGGTAGCAGCTCTCTAGTACCTGATTGCCTGATCTGGTCTCTGGATAACAGAACTCCAGCATTTGTCACATCTCCCAATGTGTGCATGTTCCAATGAGGCCACACTCAGAATGGTGCAATATGTTGGAAATTGGGTAGATAGGAATTTCCCCACAATGGCAAACCCAGAGATAGGATTGGTGGCTTCAGTTTTTACAAGAGTAGTATTTTCTGCCATGCTTTGTAAGGTGTCACAATGATTGGATGATTAGTTTGGATATCTAATAGTTTACGGAATGGGGTATATTTCAGTAATTCCATTAAGCTAGCTAAGGTTGCCTGTAGTGGAATGTTGGGGTTGGTGGGATCAGGAGAGAACCACCAGTGGTCATAATAAACTTGTGCAGCTAAGGAATAAAACTGCCAGTGAGGGAGACCTAGGGCCCCTTTTTGTAATTGGTTCTCTAAGCTTGGTTCTAGCAAATCTGGGGGGTTTGTCCCATACACTTTTAGGCTTAAAAATGATAATCCTGTTTGTATCATTTCCAAAGGCACAAATGCAGGTTTACTGGAATTACTACAAGGAACAGATAATTGAAGTATAGAATTATCCCAAGCACTTTTAGCATCTACTCGAGACGTCCGAGGCTGCCCCCATTCTGCGTCCTCCTACCAACCCCCCCCCCCACACACACACGCGAGCATACACGAACACCACCCCCAACGTTAAAACTCCCATACGGAGCAGTGGGGAGAGGTCCCCATTGCCCCGTATGGGAGCAAAATTTTAATATTTCGCTGAGGCGGGGCAGCATGCCACCCTAGGCCCGGGCCTTTGTGGCCTCGCAAATACGGGCATGTGCACTATGCTTTTTCATGACCTGCCCTATTAGCTTAATTTCCCTATGGCTAAGATGCCTTTACCGACACACAAATTGTATAATGTTACAATCAGTCGTCTGTGGAAACAAGATGGTAAAGATGATTATATTTAAACAAGTGAATGACACAATAACCACATTATGCCTTTAAAAATGAAGACTTTTATGTTTTGGTTTGGTTGCTACTAAGAACTGCACTATAATTTAAAACTTGTATTCCTAACTAAGCTGGTTCCCTCTGTTTGGTGTGAAAAATGTACACCATGAGTTCAGTAGGAAGGCATCGTCAGTTTACTGTTTACTGTATATACCAGGGGAAAGAAAATGGCCAAGAAGATATGCCAATGCTGGCATATAGGTAATGGAGAAAGGAATATGGGCTACCTCAGGTAACAGGAACCTAGCACTCAAAAGGGGGTTTGTTGTGATATGTGGGTCTTAATACTGGAACACTGTGAATGAGCATTTGGATTTGATTATTTGCTATTAAGTTGTGAACATCTGGCCTTTTCTTGCACTTATAATGGTCACTGCCAAACAGCCCTTGTTTAAAATGTCAATGAATAAATATAAAAATTAAATGTACTAATTGTGGGGCAGGTTGCAAAGTGGAAAAAATGGTGGTGATCACCTGAGGGGCAGGCTGGGGGAGGTATGTGAGTATCCCCTTGGATGTCCCATAGTTTGTCCGTTATTGAGATGTGCAAGCTAGGGAGCAACAACAGATGCATTGCTCACTGCATATCTATATACATATATATATATCCACAGCACTGCAATTTGCAACTTGTGCTGCAGCGCCAGGTGTAAAGTGTAGGCCGCACCAACATTGTCCAAGGATTTAATGAATGAGGCCCAGCTCTGTTTGCAGTTAAAATGTAAAAGAAATGCTCCACAATCCGAAACATAGTTTCATTTGTTATTACTGTGTATAGCACTAATAAATACACGTTATGATCTCATTATTGTTAGGTTAGTAGCTGACCTACTGCTTGATTGCCCATATTACTGGTCTTGTTATCAATCTGCTCACTTATTACAGCTCTCACTTGGACATATCTAATTGCTTTGTACAAAGACTTAATTAAGTAAATGAGCAAGGACATATGATGAGGGCACAGTTCTGGGAATTAGCAAATGTTGTATTCAAGAGAATTAGGCAGGCAACTCAAAAAGTGAATGACATTCATGATACAGTAGTGAGGTTAGAGGGATCCCCTACTGCAGCGCTGTCCAACAGGCTGTAAATTGCGGCCCGCGACACTGTGGGTAAATCTGATTTCATTAAGACTGTCTAGGCTGTGCACGCACCTCCCCTAACTAATCCGATCACCTAACAGCCAGCCTGCGCGTCTCCACATTGCGCATTGTCTCCCCGCACCTTCAGTAGAATCTACCTGCTTAATCCCATCAGTCTTCTCTGTGCCGATAGGGCGTCCAGATATGACGCCTCAAGCTCCGCCCCCTCCACGGCACAAGCTCCGCCCCCTCCACGGCACAAGCTCCGCCCCCCGCTGGTCCCTTTGTATTTGGCAGCTTGCCTTGCTGCAGACAGAATGCGACTGCGCGATTGTCATTTGGTCTTTACCACCTGCCATCTGCTGCCTTGGTCCCTAAACTTGCTGCCAATGCCTGCATCATACTACCAGAGCCTGCACTAAAACTGGTGAGCCTAACTGTGGGGATAATGATTTTTAATGCTGTGGGTCACAGTGTCAGTCCCTGCTGGTAGTTAATATTATTGGTGTCTGTAGCAGTTTATGATGGGGTGAATTTTGGGATTAATGGGTCAAAGTACCAATTTATATTGGGGTATTATTATTTTATGCATGTGAGTCACTGACAGTTTATTTCATGCATGTGGATCACTTTGCCAATTTATTTGGTTGGGTCCCTAGTATATTTAGTACTGCAGGGTCAGTATAACATTTTATGTTTAGGGTGTGGGGGGGGGTCATTGTACTGGTTTATACTGGGGGGGTTTGTATCATTGCATGCTGCATGTCACTAGACACAATTTAGTACTGTTATAAGATTTTATGTTGGGGTTCATGTGCAGTTTAATGCTGGGAGTAAGCAGGACCAAATTTAATTGGAAGGCATCCAAAGGATGCCAAAGCCACCCCCCATGATCTTACTGTGCATCCTTCCTTGCAATACCCAGAGCACAGGGGACATATCTGGGCCTGGGAGTCAGTGAACCAGTTGTGGGCTCCTATCTCATTTCAATGCTGGAGGTCAGTGTTCAATTTGATACAGGAAATCAGGGTATCAGTTGTTTCTGAGGGTTATTGTACTATTTTATGTGGGTTTAATGTGCCTTTTAATGAGTGCTGTAAAAGGTTTCCTTTTGTATAAATGTTGAGGATTATTCTGGCCTATATCATTGTGCTATTAAACCTGTACAAATTTTTTTTTGTAGTCTTGTATGTATGTATAACTTTATTTAGAAAGCGCTACAAGGATACACAGGGCTGTACCATTTTACAACAGAGAAACTTACACACAGGGAGGACAAGTATTATAATAAATACAATAAATAAGTGTAACTACACAGTGCCATGTGGTATAAGTTATGGTAGGAAGGAGGGCTCTGTCCTGTAGAGCTTACAATCTAAGTGCATGTATAAATATTTTGGGTTCTCACTGATCACTGAATCTCCTGTATTAGGGCACTATGCTAATCTACACGTATTTAAGGCAATATTTTTCAGGATAAATACAGAGGGTGCTGGAGTGACTTCTTGACACTGCAAAATGCTGTTTTTGTGCTGGAGTAGAGGAAGCAATATACCATAATCTGGCATGGAAGAATGTATGCACTACTATGGCTTTATTTTGATGCCAGTGGTACACCTGTTCAGTTTCTGGTCTTTGAGGTTGTAGCAGCGCCAGTGTGTATGTACCAGGCATTCTCTTACTGCTTTGTCAGCATATGTACCTACAGTAGGTGTCACTGGTGCTGACCTTGTAGTATAGGTCCTCAGTTTGTGAATACATTTTCCCCAAATACATTAATTTAGCTCTATGTGCCATTTTGACAATTCTTGCAATTTATGGAGTGTATGGTTTGTCAGATCACAATATAATCTGATTAAGTGAGATTGGTAAAATGCCTTTAGTAGTGGGATTGAATGCAGAGTGGGCAGCCACTGCTTTGTGTCTGTTGGGTGATGCAGTTTTACTGCAGAGAGATTTTTGCTAAGGATCAGTACTCCTGTTGCTTGGACATCCTAGAAACCAGACACATGGATTATCACATGGATTATTATGTTTTTTTTTAACCCCTGGACCTCAAATGGGATAAACCGCAAAATAAGCAAAGAAAAGAAATGTAACAAACTTAATTTTTTATTAACAAATCTATTTGATAGAGCTGTTACATCAGTGAATCTGCTTTCGCCAAGCAAGATCCAAGCAAGCACTCCACAAGATCACTGCATAACAGGTATACAGAATAAGCCAAGGAAGCACAAGGTTATGTTTTCAAAACTGTATTTAGTAAACTTGGAGCTTCTGTATCTACAAGAGGACTTCCTGCCTCTAATTTTCCTAACTGTTTTTTTTTTTGGTGCACAAACATTTCTTTTGTGAGCACATTTTAAAGCTGTGTGCACTTTTTTTTTAAAACTCTGTGTTCAGACCAGAATAAATACAAAATGTTGTGTTTTCGCACAAAATTCTTTTGGCGCCCCACAATATATTGTGTGTGCTGTCCTCACAATTTGTGTGTGCATGCACAAGCACACAGCTTAGAGGGAACATTGTCTTATTCAGTCATTTGACACTGAGCTTAATAAAATCTAATTTTACAATTTTGACTGTTCACAGAGTGGCCAACATTAAACATGTCAGGCATGTTTGAAACTAAGTCCTTCACAAAAAACTGTGCAAAGAAAAGAAAGATTGATTCAGAAAATCGTGAATTTCAGGAAAAGTGGGAAGAAGAATACTTTTTTGGAAAAAACAAAGATAAACCACAATGTTTGGTATGTGCACAAACTATATCTTCGTGCAAAGAATACAATGTTAAAAGGCATTATACAACACTACATGGAGCTAAGTATGCCAAATACACAGGTGAAGCAAGACTGACCATCATTAAAGACCTAAAAAGCAAACTTTGTAAACAGAAAAACATATTTTCAGCAGTTACGACGACACAGAAAGCAGCAGTAAAAGCTTCTTTTCTTGTTGCAGAAGAAATTGCAAAAAGAAAATATCCTTTTAGCAGTGGGACTCTAGTGAAAACATGTGCACTTAAGATGGCTGAAGCTTTTGGAAATGAAACTATGGCTAAAACCGTGGAATCTATTTCATTGTCACATCAGACTGTTGCTAGACACATCTGCACAATTAACCAGCATTTAACAGATAAGCTACAGAACATCTTAAGAAGTGCACCCTACTTTTCTATAGCACTGGATGAAAGCACTGATATAACCGACACTTGCCAGCTTGTTATATTTGTTCGCTCTGTGGATCAAGAGTTTCACATTTCTGAAGAGCTGTTGGAGATAGTACCTCTGCACGGATCCACAAAAGGCGAAGATATATATAATGCAGTAAAAGCCACAGTTACTAAATATGGAGGCTTTAGTAGTTGTACATGTATTGTTACTGATGGAGCCAGAGCCATGGTAGGCAGAAATCAGGGACTTGCAGGTCGCCTACGGAAGGAAGGTATTGACTGCCACATGTTTCACTGCATTGTACATCAGGAGGTGTTATGTGGCACTTCTCTAAAAATGGCTGACATAATGGATGTGGTAACCAAAGTCACCAATTTGATAAGAGGGGGAAATCGTTCCTTGACACACAGGAGATTTAAAAATTTCCTTGAAGAGCTGGATGCTGCTTATGGTGATTTGCTCCTGCACACAAATGTGAGATGGCTAAGTGCAGGAAAGTGTTTGGTAAGATTCTTTGCACTTAGGAAGGAAATACACTTATATTTATCTGACATAAAATGTGACTCTTATTTACTAGAACACCTTACTGATGTCAGCTTTCTTACAGCTCTTGCCTTTTTAACTGACATCACGCAGTTCCTTAATTCCCTGAATTTAAATTTGCAAGGAAGAGACCAAAATGTGAGCCAGCTGTATAGTCACATTGCTGCATTCAGGAACAAGCTCCACCTGCTAAAATCTTTCTTAGCAAAGAATGACCTGACACATTTTGAAAGTTGCTGTGAACTTTTTCAGGAAATGAAGGGAAATGGAGTGATTTTAAACTTTAGTCAATTTGTCCCTAAAATGGACATCCTTATTCATGAATTTAACACAAGATTTCAGGACTTTGAGGGAATGGAGGCAAGTTTCAAACTTTTCAACAACCCAATTAACACAGACATTGCAGCACAAGACACAAAATACCACATGGAACTATGTGAGCTGCAGGGAGATCAGTTTCTACACTCCTGCTCAGAGAAAGGTGTGGCATTCTTCAAGCTGCTCTCCCAAGAACAGTACCCTATCCTGAGAGATTTTGGAATGAGAATGGCATCAATGTTTGGCAGTACATATATCTGTGAGAAGGCTTTTTCAGATATGGGCTTCATAAAATCAAAGTATAGAAACAGTATATGTGACTCTACCCTGCAGCAAATCATTCGCATTTCAACAACATCCATATCGGCGGACATTGATGAACTTGTTGCACAACAGCTGCACCCTCAGACATCCCATTAACAATTTCAGATTCTGTTTTTCATTGAACTTTGCTTGCTGCACTTCCAGTCTTCTCGTTGTTTTAAGACTTAAGTATTGCTTCTCTTGTGTTTTTATGGCTAATGACCATGGCTTGTTAACTGTTCTGTTTGTCAAAAATGCATTTGCATTTTGTTATTTATTGCTGTTGCTAAAGGAAATGTGTTCTGTGCAAAATAAATATTTACTTTTATTGTTCTTGATTGTATTCTGTATGTTTTCCAGGAATACAAAATATTTGACATTTAAATTTGCATCATATTGTATAATACCCTGCAAAGGTATGGGTATGAGCTTTGGGTTTGTGACCAGAATGTGAGGGTGGTTCTGCTGTGCACTTTTTTTCTTCTGGTTAGCTATTCTTGCTGTTTCCTTTGTTGTATTTTGTGTGTGTGGGTTTGTGTCCAAGGCAAGAATATGGATTTTCTATTTTACACTATGAAATGGGGAGCTTGTACTCTGCAGCAGAGGCAGGGAAAACATTCTAACCTGTAAGAATGTGTGTTGTCTAAAAATGGGTGTGACAAAGGGGTGTGTCTTTGTAAGAGGGTGTGGCTTTAACATACATGGGGTAGTCAAAATTTGACTACCATTATCGGCCCTCCGTCACATAGGTCAGAGAAATTCCGGCCCTCGGTACCACAGAAGTTGGACAGCACTGCCCTACTGAATACCTCTGTGGCATAATTAACTGAAATAGAGCTTTTCTGTTAAAGAGTATATTGGCTTTTTACTTACAATAATACTTGCTGTTGATTAGCATAATGTAGCCTTTTGGCCATGGAGTAATAAATGGATGCAGCTCTCCCACTGTATATGGTTACAATACATGTGAGGATAGTTTGGGAACACAAGCTGTTGGCTGTTTAGAGAGATGGAGCTCTGTTTATGGTGTTTGTTACTAAAATGAAATACACTAACCCCTGTATATTATTAAAAGGTGCTAAGTTTGTCTAGGAGCAGTAACCCATAGCAACCAATAAGATACTTGCTTTTAAACAGGTAACCAGTAAATGCTACCTGCTAATTGGTTGGTATGGGTTGCTGCTCATGGGCAATATTTTGGCCTTTTATTACATACATACATAACCCCCTAAGTATCCTATATTTTATTAAAAACATTATTTTATGTACAGAGACTAAGAAATATCTCATTCACCTGTCTAAAATGTGCCCTGCCTTTTATAACCCCCTTTGTCTCCTCTCTTGTCACACCCCATCCCTCTCCCTTATCCCCTTAACCCCTAAACAGCCTCCAGAATAACATACCCTTCTTCCTGCATGCAGATTTATGTTGTTGATCTATTACAAGCAGACTCCTGAAGATTGATGGTTGATAGGTCACTTGCCATTTAGGGCAATTGCACACGGTGAGAATTGTCGCCCATGGTAAAAATGCGCTCCCACAAGCAACCAATCTCCTCAAAATAAAATCCATTTTAATAACATTAGAATTACCACAAATAAATGACATTACTGGGGGTGAAGGCATTTCCCCATGATTAAACCAAATCGCCACAAGAAATTTATTTGCACTGATGCTAATGTTAGCAAAGAGGATGACATTTTAGAGAAATCTGTTGCCCGCAGTAGCGCTTTTTTTTACCTCAGGTGACAAATCTCCCTGTGTCCCATTGCCCTTACACGCCAGTATAACAAGTGAAAATAGTAGTGTGTAACTACATGGGAACCTTCGCTATCATAAAATTGCACTAAATTGTAGTGAATGTTTAATAAATCTGTTTTAGGAATAGTTTTAATATTTGTTTTATCAATGCACGCATGCTGTGAGTCACCGACAGGTTTCAGCTGCTGTGATTGGCTGATTCCAGCATGAGTCAACAATTGCACTGCATTGCTAAAACATTGTCAGAAAGAATTTTTCACTATCTACTACAGTTAAGAGCAGGGGTCCCCAACTGCCGGGCCGTGGACTGCATGTGACTGGGCCGCCGGTGTTCCCCGGAGCAGCAAGCGTCAAGCAATTCAGGACGTTAAACGAACGCGCCGCACATAGAGGCGTGATTGAACACACAAGCGTGCCTGCAATTTGTGCTGCACCTGCATCCCCCGTCGCCTCCCCATCCCCCCCCCGTACGGTCCGTGGAAAAATTTTCCTGGTAGTAACTGGTCCGTGGCGCAAAAGAGGTTGGGGACCCCTGGTTTAGAGGATTCTTTTCATAACAGCAATAGTTTCCCTTTAATTCTAAAAGCTGGCTACACATACAAGTGTTACTTCATGTATTATTTGGGTTGCCACTATACACACTATACACATTTAAAAAGATCACCATCTTCTAACTGTGTAGTTGGTAAGCTTCTCTCCAATGACTTTCCACCCATGCTACTGCCAGTTTATATTTGGATTTACCTTCTTCCCATTTACATGGGTATGTTAAATTGCCACTGGACAAATAAAAAGCTTATTAATGACATGGGGTAATGGGTAAACTGACAGGGCCCAGGAGTATATATGGCCTAGTAGGAAACTGACTAATGAGCAGTTGTATTCTATGCTTTTGAAGCAGGGCCTCTACCTAATGTTTTGTAAAAGCCTTAATGGTTTTGCCATGGGGCCCAATATATAAAGGCTCCACAGAGGTAGGATAAGGCAGGGTAAATGCTCCTTTTATTAAGTAAAAAGGGGCAAAAAACACATATTTAAAAACATACTCTAAAATGTATGAGCCACTACCAGGCTTTCCATGGCATTCTGGGATAGTTTTACAAGCACTTGGAGGAGAGAAGACAGTATGGTTAACAGGCTCTCGTGCATACTGCATAGCAATAAATGTTCCACTATATGAAAATAGCAGCACTGTATCTAGGTGCTCCATTTGCAATTAGGCAATTTAAGATTTAGTTAGGAATTATAGCTGTTGACTAGTTTGTAGGGCCCCCTTACCATAGTAAGACCAAACCTAGACCAGTGTCCCTTTAGGGCTGGCTTCCGCCTAAGGCAGAGCTGATGAAAAACCAGGGCCATATTTGTGGGAAGGGGCAGGGTGCCACCCAGCCGTAATTAAATTGGGTCAGAAGTACTGGGGATGTGAAAGAGAAATGAGAGAATTTGTGCGTGTGCATATGGGAGGGGGGCAGGTGCAACAAGTGGCGACAGGGGTCTAGGAGCAACCGCTATGTAAAGCCAGGTCAGTGCAAAACCCTATGGTAGGAGTGTTAGTGCAGAGAGTGCAACTGTTCTGGCTAAACTAGGAAGTGATACAATTCCAGTGAAAGGGGTAGTTCACCTTTAAATTATTCTTTCAGAATGATGCAGACAATGATATGCTGTTACAATTTGCAAATGGTCTTCCTCAGATTCCTGAGCTTTCAGCTCAACAGCTCTTGTGGAAGGTCAGCGTGTCAGTGACCCAAATTGTCTATGCACTTTCTATATAGTCATTTAACCCTAGGTTTGCTGACTCTATAACTTTTAGAGACAGACGCTGAGCAGAAAGCTTGGTGCTTCTAGTCTAAATGCCAAATATCTTAGAAATCACATACAATTGAAAATTAGAGAGAAAATATTGAGAGTGCTTCTCTGAGCACTTTTGTAATTTGCGTTTTGGAGGTTTAGGTCCGTTTATGCATCTCACAATTCTAGCACTTCTTCATAAAGTGTGTTATCCAAGGCTGTTTAAGGTACCAGCGGATCCAGGGCATAATTTATTGGTGGGCCCCCACTGTCCCAAGAAACAGAACAGAATATCCCTCAAGCACATGAGGTTCAATATAGTAAGGCAGGCGGTGAAGAAATGGTCTGCACTTACTGCAGTAGGTATAATTTGGTTGATTAAAATGAGAGGCCTTGCAAGACGCTTTCGCCAAAAGTTATCCTAGATGAAAGGTGTGCTAGTGGGCCCCCTATCCTGGTGGGTCCTGGGCAAATGCCCCTTTTGCCCATTTATTAAAACGGCTCTGGTGCTATCTGTGTGTAACCCTTTCTTGGCTGTAACAAGCCAACAGCACGACTAGATAGGTCTAGAGCATGGGGTACACGTGACTCAGTCCTTCAGGATGGGCCTTCGCTATGTGGAAGTAACCAAACGGAGCTATGGTGTAGTGCAACTACAACCCACTGTAGCTGTGTGCAGTGCAGAATAACAAATGGGCGCCAGAAGGTTCTTGCAGTTTAACAGTAGAACTGGTTTATTTTCAGCAACAAGCAACTTGCAGGGTTATGCAATATACTCACACATCAGTTAGCATAGCATTTCTCTGAGGACAGCACAGAGAGGGTGCACACCCATTCCCCCCAACTCCCCTTGAGCCTGGGCAGGATCAGTGCCACCGGTTCAGTTGCTCACTCTGTGGAACAGTCAGCTGGATACCCCACTCCTCAGGCCCCACCGCAACTTTGGATCAGGGTTCAAACTACCTGCCTCCTATGTCTAAACCGTGGCCCTACACTAAGGCAACAATGCCTGTCTGGAAGGGTACTCCCACAGCTACTTTCCTCTAAACCAAACTGCTCGTGCTCTCTTCCCTCACTATCTCACTTTCCTAGAAAGTGCTCCACAAAACTTGCTATCTAACTGGTCCTCATTCACGGGGTCCCTGTCCCCGACTTCACCAGAGTGGCTGACACACTCTGGGGCACATGGCTTTACTGGGGGCCTAGTTCCTCTGTCTCCAGCACAGTGCTGCTTCCCTTGAGAACACAGGCAGCCAACGAGACAGCCCCATCCCCCTGCTAAACACTATACTGTATCTGTGTCCCAGGGGAGTGGTCTCCCTATTAACCAATAATCACACATATGAACTCAAAACTGATACATGGGTCTTCGCCCAGTAACAGCACAAAACCAGGAAGCTGCAGGGTTTAAAGCCATAGGGACTAGTTAACCCTATGGATCCCTACATGTGTATATATCTGTATGTGCACAAAGCACAGGCTGCATAGCAAAAGAATACATTCAAGAATTGTCAGACTGAGTTGTTAATTTCTCTGCCTGTGACTTATTAGGGTGAGAAGGAGAGTGGTGACACCCCTCCTGGGAAGCCGGTGACATGTAAAGCTGGATGGCTGAAGAAAAGCAGTGGGTTGCTGGGACTGTGGAAAGATCGGCACATTGTGCTTCTAAAAACCCAGCTGTTGCTGTGCGAGAGTGAGGTAAGTTACCCCAGGAACCTCCAGGATGTAGGAACACTGCTTTTTTTTGCAACTCCTGTTGCCCTGAGAACTTTTTTAAGTGAAAACGCAGAATAGAAGCAGTTTCCATTCCAACAGAATAGCAAACCTATGGCACTCTAGACAGAACTGCAACTCTAATCACCACCTCCATCAGTTGGCTGTGCTTCATTGTCTGCCCGAACTCTGTAAATTTACCCTGAAAATGTCTCAGTTGTCATTTATACATAATTATAGGAATGGAATATCATGCCTTAAGGCTATAAAAAAATGCAAACTCTAAGGGAGAAATTTATTAATATAAGAGTTATGTGTTTTTAAAATTTGAGTATTGAACTAAACTCTTTAGCAATTAAAAACTGACAACATTCGATAGAAGTCCGTGGAAAGCTTAAGTGAGTCAGAGATTTGACAGTCACATCAGTGGTAGACTGACATAAAGGAGGCCAGGTGTCCTTATGTCCAAGAGGGCCCAATGCCAGGAAAGGGAGGGGGGATGGGGTACAGCCAGGGCCACAGGAATATTTATTCTTACTGAAAACTAATGGAACTCTATGCTTAATGTGGAGCTGTACTATATACATGGACTACATACATGTATAAATCTGCCGCAGTACAGTTAGCATAATGATACTGATAGCAAGTAACTGGTTTTATATCATGCTACTCCTTTAACATGAATCACATTCTTGTGACAAGTGAACAAAGATTCACTGTGTCCAACCGGCAGCCATCCAGCTGGTGCTAAAATGACAACTCCCAGCATCTTCCCACAGCATCTGGATTGTAATGGAAGCTCAGCTACATCTGGAGGGCTGCGGGGTGGGGACTGACCTAGAACCAATAAAGCAAGGGAATTCACCAGCCTCCAACTTCACTTTACAATCACTATGTAAAGGCTGTGCCAGAAAACACTGGCAGGTCGGAATATCACCCTGAGTAAAACCTTTTCCACACAACACATTTTAGTCTAAAAAGTGCATACACACACTTCTGCTCCATTTGAAGGGGAAGTTTGTCACAAAATTATACTTTTCATATATGTGACAGTGGTATGCTATGTTAGTTTGCATCTGATCTTTATGTATGTGTGTGTGTTGCGGGGAGTTGTCTTGTTTGCCTTTCATTCTCTTCAACCAGAAATGTCAAATTTTGTCTTGTAACAGAGCTTAGCAATGAGAAAGCAGATTAACTGTATATATTAATTATACAGCAAATGTTTCAGTTTCTTTCTGTTGAAGCCAAACATCTATGTAAAAAGTGCTGTATTTATAAAGCTCAGTTACTGTCCACAATTGTTGATATTATAAATAGACAATTATAGTATAATAAATGTATATGTATTTTTTTTTCATGTGAGACTAATTCTTACAATGACTTATTATTATTGCCCCCCAGACCTGGTACAGCCCATTGAAACCAATAGAACAACGTGACAGCTAGTTGGCAGCTAGTTTCAAGCCAATATGCATCCCATAGCTTTATAACTACCTGCGATTTTACATGGCATTCCGTCACCTTAAGGTGGTAAAGTTTGGTGTATTTCAGTGGTAGTCCAAGGCACCTGCTGCTGTGCCAAGGGGAATGTTTTGGAAAAAGAGACATTGGTTGAAGAGCCAGGAAAATCTCTTAGCATTGCTATAGAGCATGACTGCATGAGATTAGCTGGCCTGGCCCCTCTCAGTTATTTCATAACAGGGCAGCTGTTTGGAACTGACCCACAGCACTGACACTCATGTGTGTAGCTCTGTACAGACAATGATTGTTTTTTTATACAACACTTGCAGCTGGCCACAAAACCTATTTAAAAAAAATATATATATATATCTATATAATTATATATTATACATTTATGCAGCGAGGGCTCATTTCCAAAGGCAGCACGAATGCGGCCAGAATGTTTATTAACACCATTAATTAAAGATACTTGAATACTGTATTGCTGCGCTAAGGCATACGTCCTGACTCCTGCATTGAACAGCATGCAAGTGCAACTGTAAACCCTGGGGAACCTGGAGCTACTGCCTCCCACAGCAATTTGGTTCGATAGGCTTGCCCCAAATGAATCCCATGCAAACATTATTCGAATGGCAAGTGCCATAAGTAATTTATGTCTACTATAGACAAAAATAACAACATTCATTTTGAGGTATCAGGTGCAACTCTCTTCATGGCAACCATTACAATGGAATTATAAGAAAAATGCAGCAATGGGTAAAAAAAACTTGACAATTTGAGTTCTAAATTAACTGCATTAACAAATTAAGAGCTGAAAGGGCCTGGAGCTGAAAATGTATGAAGCAGGCTTTGTGTTATTACAATTATTAGAGCGATTTGGGTAAAGCTTGCAGTTAAACTGCCCCCTGTCCTGAATGTAAAGGTGGCCATACACGGGCAGATTTCAGCTGCCGATTCTGGTCCTTCAGAACTATTCTTATCTGCCCATGAATGGGCACCCCAGATGGGCCTACCCGACTGACATCTGGCCAGACCTTGATTGGGCAGGTTTTTCTGTCGGATCGGAGACTGCATTGGCTCGTTAAACACCATTAACACACAAGGATAAATTATATACCACCAAAGAATTATTAGATAATAGATTAATCATATTCTAAGGAAGAACTTTATTGTTAAGTTACATTGATACATATATGTTCAGGCTTGATAAAGGGTCCAGTGGGACCCACAACATTGCCTTGCATGTTTGAACCAATGCATTTACGTTTTCCTGATTACCTTTAGCAAACTATTGGCCTGTGGCAGGCTGTGGTCATTTTTTTCCACTTGCACCACACAAGGCCCAACAGATTTAAAAAATATCTGATTTATACCCACCATGAAAGCATGACATGCGATATGGAAATACTAGATTAGAAACAGTACTTTGTAGGCAAATAACCTCTGATCTGGAAACTCTTTCAAAATTTTAAAAAGAATCAAGAACATTTCTTCTGATCAGCACTTTCAAAACCTAGAATCACTGACCAGTTGGGATGGTTTTGATCATATGGCTACTTAGTGCTCCTGCAGTTCCTCTTAGAAAGAAATATATGCTTTATATAGGCCTCTAACACAGGTCATTTCTAATTGCCTTCCCTTGTGGTGGCTCTTATGTGCATCCAGGCAGGAGGCGATTGACCCCACTATTCTGTACACACAAGAGCACTCAGGCCCGGATTTGTGTTGAGGCCACAAAGGCCCGGGCCTAGGGCGGCACTTTAGGGGCGCACTCGGGGCGTCACAGATAAAAGCACAGATAAAACACTGCCCACCATGGGCTCATTTCTAAGCACTGGGCAAATTTGCACCTGGACAGTTACCCATAGCATAGATTAGATTTTTCCAGCCTCTGACTGGTTGCCATGGATTACTGCCTAAGTGCAAATTTGCCCAGTGATTATAAATGACCCCCCATGTCATATTTTTATCTAAATTCTGAGTTTCATTGTGCTCCTGTCAGTACAGTCCCCATAGAAAAGATTGGGGTCAGTTAACTCCTTTGGTGGAATACGCAAAAAGGCCACATGAGAATTCAATTAGAAAAGCCTGTGTGTAAGAACCCCTATAGTTCTTAAGTGCATAACTGTGTAATTTAATATTTTAGTTGTAGTACAGTATGTTTTTCACATAGCTTTATTGTGTTTATTTTGTCCTTTGTGAATGTTAGAGTATTTGTTTTTTAATTCTAAAAAATTTGAAATCTTACTAAACTCAAATGTTTGATTATTCATTAAAATTTGGAATATTAAAACTACAATCGATTGAAACCATTAAAAAAGACTTGATGCACTGAATTTGTTTACTTTTCATCATTCTTGTTGAAAAGTTGATAAATCTGCTTCTTTTTGTTTATTGGGACAAAACTGGCACAGTACAGTTGTATTTTGCATGATATGCCATCTCTGGTCTCTAGTCATCTCTCGTCTTTTTGCAAGAAAATCTGACCATAGTAACATCAAATTAGATATCGAAATTACTTGTTTGACTCTAGTTTCTATGTATATTTGTATACATATCTGCTATTGGGCCTGTGTCACACAAGAAGCATAGGCGGATTTTCAATAAGGCTTGGGGAGGCTAAACCTCCCCAAACTTGCTTTGGCACCTTAAAACCTGGCTCCGTTTCTGCACTGCCCTGCAAATCTTCTCCGGGTTCTGCAGAAATCAGCTGTGCTCTGATTGGATCTTTCTTCTTGTGGATTCTCCAATCAGAGCACAGCTTTCTTGACAGGCAGTAAAATTGACCAATCAAGGCGTAGATGCAGACAGGGATCGGGAGCTTTTGCAAACTGGAGGCAGTGCAGAATTAAAGACTAAAAAAAGAAGAATCTGCAGGCTGTAAACTTTACCCAAGAACCAACTTTGAACTTTTGCTGCAGTTTTCATCCCACAGGTACTATACACAGGTACTATACACAGGTACTATACTGTATATGTTCTAAAGACTGACCCACTAGCTGAAATTAAATTGTTTTTTGTCACCTGACATCTATAATATCCCTATCCACTACCGTAACAGATGGAGGGTAAGTTAACTTTTCCCCCTGACAAAGCTCATTGTGCTTTTATATATTTGTTATGGTTTTTTGCTCTTTCTATTTTTCTTTTACTTTTGTCATTGTTTTTTCATTTCTAGTTAGTTACAGTGGAGCCAATGTTGTGTATCCATGCCAGTGTTATAGTGCCAGGGCCTGAATATCTGCCATCAGTACCCACTGCTCCTCATGGCATATAATGTGCTGGTTTTGTATATAAAGACTGCGTCTCACTGTATATAATGTGCTGGTTTTGTATATAAAGACTGCGTCTCACTGTATATAACGTGCCTGGGATGTCAGTACCTGCTGCCTCTCTCTCTATAAAGCTAACTTAAACACATCTAAAGGTTCACTTTTAAGTTAACTTGTAGTATGTTATAGAATGGCCTATACCTAGCAACTTTGCAATTGGTCTTCCTAGTTAATTTTTTATGGTTTTTGAATTATTTGCCTTTCGCTTCTCCTTTCCAGCTTTCAAATGAGGGTCACTGACCAAAAAGTATTGCTCTGTGAAGCTACAGTTTTATTTTTCCATGCAGGCCCCTGAACTATTCATATTCCCATCTCTTGTTTAAACCACTACCTGGTAAATAAGACCCTAGCAACCAGATAGCTGCTGAAATACCAAATGGAGAGCTGCTGAACAATAAGCTAAATAACCGGAAAACCATTAAAAATAAAAGAGGACCAATTGCAAATTGTCTCAGAATATCAATGTCTACATCATATTAAAAGTTAATTTAAAGGTGAACTACCCCTTGAACTGATCACAAACACAAATGTATAGAGAACCCCTAACAGAAGTGCACGTATGAATGCTTTTACATCCTAAGCATTTTAGGGTTAAAAAAAAAGCACCCCCACCCGCACTTTTGCACAGTATCCCTGGGAGTCAGTGGGAACGGCAAGAGGTAGTTGGGAAGTTAATCTTTTACACCAGCAGCGAATCCACTAAGTCTCACATTAGCTATAGGTCAGACTCTGTATGGCCCATCTTTAGCCTCTGCCTATGACACAAGGTATATTTTTTTATTGCTTTTTTTAGTCACAGAAAAGCGCCTGAATGTGCCCATGCAGTTTGTCATTTATGCCATGGGCATTAGAGCTCTCTAGGGTGTATTTGTATTAGGGATGCCCAAAGTGCAGCCTCTGACTGGCAATGGCAAGCAAGGTCGGACTGGGCTGTGAAGGGCCCACTGGGACTCCCGTCCCGGGGGCCCTTCAGGTGCACTCATCCGGGCGCGTCCTCAAATCCCCCCCCCCTTGTAGGGGCCCCCTTAACCCCCCTCGCAGGGCCACCACCCGACGTCCTCCCCGGGCGCATAAATCTGACGTGTCAGGAGAGGAGCGTTCGGGAGGGGGAGCGCCGGCAAGGGTCGGGTCTGGGCCGCCAGGGCCCACTGGAGCCGGGCCCACTAGAGTCCGACCCTGATGGCAAGTTGCTAATTGTACCAATATCTGTAGGACAGCAGCCTGGGTATTCTTGGTTTACACAAATGTTTTGTCAGTCAAGCCTTTCATACCAATTTTAATGGGAATTCAACACAGCAAAGCCCTTAGTGTGAACCCTTAACATACAGCACTGTTGGGTCAAAATAGAGCAGTATATACAGTCAGATTTAACTGTATTTGATGGAATTTGCAGAAACTTACAAAGCTGTATGATTTTGTAATAAACCTGATAATAGTAACAAATAAAACACATACCTGATTTTATTATCCAGCATTATTTGTCTTCTAAGAATCTGCCTGGCATTTGACAAACTCACTGACTGCATTTAAGTGTAAGCCAGTGCCACCAAGTATTCTAGTTGTTTGTCACATTGGCCACCAATCTGGTTGTTTAGCAATCAGGCTGAATCACTGGATCTTGCCAGGGGCATGATTAAATAAAGGTGGCATTTCCACAGTAAATGTACTGCTCCTTATAAATTAGGAAATATTTTCTAAGAACCCGTATATGAATTGTATTGACGTATGTTTCCCTTTTATATCTTATATCCAGCCCACCAGAAAACCCTGGACAATGGGCCCACTCTCAAAACTTTAATTCCTCCTCTCCTCCCTCAAACTCTTTATTCTCCTAGTCTCTTTTCTCTGCATACTATATTCTATTCTTCCATGTATCAAGCTTCCTTGTTCCCATACAGAAATAAGGAATGACCATGAAATAGGCTCAATAGTTAGAAGCAAGAGGGCCCACTGACCCCTGGGCCCACTGGGAGTTTTCCTGGTATCCTGATGGGCCAGTCCGACACTGCTTATATCACCTATAAGTATTATCAGCACTAGGCAGCAATACATCCTGTAACGCATAAAGGGTAAAAAAAACAATGTATTGTTGTAAGATTTATTAAAAAGTTGAAGTGCTTCTATAAATCCCCAATGAATTATAACTCCGGCAAAATTACTGCATTTTGGATCAAAAATAGTAAGCCGCAGTTGTAAGTCTGATACCACTGTTTCTGCATCTTGGGTTCCCAGATGTTGGTTGGCTAAGACTCACACCATCCTCCAATATAGAAACAAGGGTCAATGCATTCTGTGTATTGTAGTTCTGCAACATCTGGAGGCCCACGTTTAGGAAACAGGGCTTAGACAATTGGTACCTCTCTTTAGTAAATCTCTCTTTAGTGAATATGTGACCAGCCTTTGTGTGAAGGTATTGTCTTCCTCAGGTTGGTCGGCTTGTGTTTTGGGGGCTGAATATGTGCCTCTGTACTACAGCCCTCACTGACTTTCAGCTAAATGTTGCCCCTTGAATTTGATATTCTACAAAGTCTTCAGACATTACTAGTGCATTGTTCATAAATATTCATTTAAAATGATTGGTTTCAAATCTGAATTTTCTTTACAATCAATGTGGTTATATTGACATTTGTAAAAAAAAAATGGTTGCCCTTATAATATTGCAGCATTTCAAATTCTAGAGTGCGTCCCCTCTAAATTTTGTGTGGCTTTTACTGAGTTTTTCATACCTTTTTTTCGACCCTCCCTGTCATTTCATTTTGATGTGCCTGCTCTTTCTTATTCCAGAAACTCGATTTTAGCATTTGTGTTATTTATTAATGAACAATGGGAAAAGGAGTCATATATCCTTATTGTTTGCCCTGTTTAACCTTACATTGTAACTGAGTGATGCCCCTGTTGCCTGCATCTTGCCTTGTCTGCATTCCCAAGTGTGTGCCAATTTCATTTAAGAAATTACAAGTATAAATGGCATGCTCATTATCTGTTTTATTTCTGCCAGAGTCCTTAGCATGCTACATTAACCTGACAATATTTACTGTTGGGCTCATTTAACAATGCAATCCATGCAGTTCACATTCTGTTTAGCAGTATTACATTTACATTACATATGTTCTTTTCTAGCGTGAGAAGACAGAGGGGGCTGCCATGGGTTGTTTCAGTAAGTCACCTCTCACTCAAGTTCTGTAATATTCTGTAATACCTTCACGCAGGCAGCCGTCAGGGCACAGGCTCCATGATATTGTCTTATTGCCTCAAGCAGGGCAATTAATGGGAGGAAGGATGATATTATATTGATATTGATGATATTGCCCTGCAAGTCTGAACTGAGGTTCAAAATGGACCTTAACTTTTCATTTACACAAAAGGCCCAAACAGGCCCAATATAAAGCACAACAGACACCCTGGTATTTGCCGGAGTTTCCAAATTGTAGGCCTGGGCCTGAAGCCCCATTGTTCTGTGCACAAAAAAGTACTAAGACACAAATTACTATGGTAGTTCTGAGCTCCAAATCCAAATGGGTTTCTGATTGCCGCTCTTTAGGGCTATAGAGTTTTTGTCCTATTCATTAGCACATGTCACAGGACTAGGAATAACTGATACAAATGTATATGTTTCTTTTAAATAATATGTACATAGTCCATAACTATATATTTAATAATAGGCACTCCAGCCTCTTATTATTGCTTGGACCAGTGCAGAAGGAAATGGGAAGTTAAATAAAGTTAGATAAAGGGGGTTACTACATATCTTCTTGTTCATTTTACTACTTGTCTCTTGGTTCAGCCCAGTGACCCACAGCACCCTTTAAGAGGAATTGTTGAGTATTCTGGAGTCTGCTGAATCTGATCTTTCATCATAGTCATCCTCTGTGTAAATTGGCTGTTTTACCACAATGGGGCAGCTCTCTTCAGACACAGATATTCTAGGGTCCTCAGGGGGTCTGGCAGAGAGCACAGGGGAGCTTCTGAAGACACTGGAAGTATTCCCTGAGAAAGGGCTGACATACTGAGATCTCAGCTGGTACTGCTGCTGCAGAGTCATGGTGTTCCACAAGGTCACATCATTGGGTAGGAATGGGCTGGACTGGTTCCTTGCTAAGGTGTTCCTAAGAAGAAGCGGGTACCTGGGGGACTGTGGGAAGGGGTGCTGCAATGGTACAGCCAGAGGGTTGGGGACCACGTTGTTAGAATCGGCTGAGAAGCGCAGCGTATCTGGCACCCTAAAGGCAGATCCCACAGACCACTTAGATGATGATAAGGGGTACGAACTGAGCGTGTGTTCGAACAAATGGCCATTGTGGGGCAACACTATGCTTTCGGGCTCAGGAGCAGTTCTCTCCCCAGCTACAGAGGATCTGCTGGACAGAAGCACTTCTACTGCCCCCACCAAGTCCCCACCACACCCCTTCAGTATGAGTTCAAGGACTGTGGGTTTTTGGCTAGGGAATATCTTCTTAAGAACCTCCAGGGGTGGCCTGTTGGCCTTCAGGTTAAAGGGAAGGGACACTGTGCCAGTGGCTCCCTCAATCACTAGATGTCCCTGCTCCTCCGGGTACTTGGAGCTGTCCGTGGTGCTGTCCGTGGTGCTGCACGATTTCTGCCCAGGGTACCCCGCCTCAGCAACTGGCACCACCTCCGGGCTGTCTGGGGTACAGCAAGGCTTTCCTTCTGGAGAGCTTCGGTGCTCTGCGTCTTTGTCGCTGTATGTTTCCCCTGCCTCTGTGCCGCTGCTGTCCCCCATCCTCTCCTCTGCCAGGTCTGCATGGGAAAGAGAAATAAAGCATCACTATCCTGCATGTACTGTGGCTTCCCAACTGCATTGTGCGGACTTACTGCCTTGTACAGCAAGGATAGCGCAGCAACCCCACACCGGTTTCATATACTAAATATATTGCTTGTTTATTTTAGCTTTTTACTGGTATTTTTAATGTTGTAATATAGCATGCGATTTTTTAGATATTTAATACAGGATTACAGAATAACTTGGAATAGCAACGCAGTTCATTATCATTGTAAAACTTGTGTTGAGTCCAGCCTGGCATTCAGAATTGATAAATGTGCTCCTGTGCCCACAAGGTACGTTTGTGTATATATATACCTCATTGCACTGAACTATCCAAAATCCAAAAAGTAAGTAGTTGCACACCAGGATTCTTTAAAGATAAAAAAAAAAATGTTTTTATTTAATCATACTGTTTTTTAATAGTATGATTAAATAAAAACAATTTTTATCTTTAAAGAATCCTGGTGTGCACCTGCTTACTTTTTGGATTTATATTTGTATATTTATGTTGTTACCCAGCGCAGCTTCCTCCAACGCTTGGAAACTCAAATATAGCACCAGTCATTGAAAAATGCTTATTTTACCTAGCTGAAACTGAAAATGGAAAGAAGCTGATATACATATACACATACACATTAATAAATATATATATATATTAATGATGTGTTTTGTTGATGATAGTGTCTAGCCTAGAATCCCTAATAAATTGTAATACATTCCAGGAGCGCTTGCGCTTCAATAAATAGCATTCGAACAAACAGGAGTCTTTTGCTTGCAATACCCAGCTTTCTAAACAAAACATCGAAACGTGGAAATAGGATATCTCTAAAAATCCTACTAAAGGGTGTATGAATGCTGGACTGCTTACAATTTTGAGGACGATTAATAATACTCCCATCAGGAATATCATACCTATGTTTGTTTCTTTGGTACTCATATATGTACATTTCGTAGACATTTTCCTTGCACTGTCAACTGTAAAAAATATTTTTGTGTTCAGAAGCACATCTTCAATAACAGATTATATAAAAAACAAATAATAGATACAGAGAGAATAATGTGCTTCCTATTGTAAAAATATAACGGTTATTTTAGTTACCAAGGAATTTTATGACCATATATAAGTAGGAGGCCAAATGTCCAATGCTTTTATACAGCTCATGCAACACAGAGGTGATTTCCATATATTTTACAAGGATGTTATTTATTATAATACACAGGTTTCAGGGAATCGTGTGGCACAAATTACATCACTTAGCATCATTATAACTTGCCAACGTTTAAAAGGGTATAATACACACAAACCATATAATATTCTGTAAATTATATCCTTATAAAGGTGCTTCGTGATGTCATCAGTTATAATTGGTGCTTAGTGATGTAATTTGTCACATAACTCACTAAAACTTGTGATTTATAATAACAGTAGTAACGTACCCCCTGTAAAAAATAAGAGAATATTAGAAGTCATCTCTGACCTGTATAAAAGAACTTAGCCTTCAGCCAGCCCAGTGCTGTTATATGTTCTCAGTGACTTATAGTTTCTTTATATTTTACAAAAGTGGGTACTTGATTCACTATATAATATAGAGGATATACACTGCTCTTGTGGATCACATAAATGCAATATTGCAGAAAATAACACCACTATTAAAACTAGTAAAATTTAAATAGCGGTATCCTAAAGGGGGTTCATTAACACTGACAACTTCAATAAGGAACTTTATTGCAAAATTAGCTTTGTAAACAATGGTTACAAACAAAACGAAACCCCAACATAAACTCATAAGAAATGTTGGTTTATATTAGTATAAAAGGGTGCCAGGAATAAGTTTTTCCTTTGGCAATCTTTATGAATTAGTTTTTTTAAAAACTCGGGTTAGTGTTGGGTTTATTTGAGGTTCCCTTTTTAGCAACTTTTTATAATTTATTATCTTGAATTTTTCCCAGGGTGCAACTTAATTTCACATTTATTTTTTTTTTCATTCGGAGGAAACCTCCAGATGTTTACATTTTGTTTGACTATTGTAAAATGATAAAAGGTTTTGCAACTTATATTGATTTTTGAATTACTTGTGTGGCTGAACAACTTACATTTTCAGTTCTACATATCTACCTTTTGGCATTTAGATGGCTGCATGTAGGAGAGGGTCTGAGGGTAAAGGCATATGTCCATCTTGTGGTTTGCTTCCTACTCTGAAACGCTGTTTCTTAAGTGGAATTTCCCTATATCTACCTGCATGGGAGCAATGTGCCTTGTGTATTTCAGAGAATTTGCAGCACATTATTTGTTTGCCTATTGGCAATACATGGGTTAATCATTTCAGCAAATTTTCTTAAGTGGGAACTCTATGAATAATGTACATGCATTAAAAAAAATACACAACAATGAAAAGCTAATATGTACGAAATATTTGCAAGGACAGCATGCCTTTGGCCCGTTGACTTGTAAATAACAACATATACATTTTGCAGAAGCAAATTTAAATATATTTGGCAGAGACATTAAAAAGCGAATTAGATGTTATGTAACATATTTTATGGAAACCCACATTTTATTCCAAAGTCTATTTGTACTTGCCCCTTAGTGCCATGGCTAGTAGGCGATATTGTATGCCAACGCGGGCACCTGGGCAGAGGCAGGCGTTGAGGAATGGCCGGGAATGGTATCATACAAACAAGCTGGCAGCAGGCTAACCTTGTGCACAAGTTATTGCTACCAGACTCAATTTCTTCTGTCCCACTGCGATTCCTGTAATCTTTTATGAAGTGCATCTATCACAGGCTGAGCAGTTTACTGGAGAGCTCAATACCACTCACTCACAAGCAATAAATAGCCGGTTTGTCATCTCTGTCCCTGGGCAAAGTGAGAATCCCACGTTACAAACGATACCACTGCCTGTGTAGGAGCTGCCTATGTGGCTACAGATCTACTTTAGCCGTGCCAGCTGGGCACTGGGCAATACCTAAGGTGGTGAGTCTGCAAAACTAGCCTGGACTTTGTACACTATTTATTCTTCTAGATAGGTGGGTCGCTGCCAGACACCTCACTCTTGAAAGCCTTTGGGCTTAGCTACTTACTGCAATCATTGAAGATTGGCACAACGCACTTTCATAGTCTTAAGGTCATCCCTTAAATACTTGTATATCTTACTGTACCTTGCATGAACACAGAAACACTCACTGCAGTGTATAAATTTGATTTATAATGTTATTTAAGCACATATGAGGCGAAATCCAGTACATAGGTATATATATATCAGTCCAATAGTGAGTGGCCGTGATTATACAGCGGTACTGAAACTGGCACACCGCAACATCTATCCGTGCCCAATATTTTTACTATCAACTGCCACCATTGTAGACACAGAAAAATGCCCTGATTGCTTCATCTGTACCAGAGGCCAAAGGTAAACACAACAATCATTCACCCACATCTGAGAATCAATTTATTTTGAAATATTAACCATCTTATAGGGGGAAATGTGTAACTAGCAAAAGCCTGAGGAAATGGTAGGGCGATTTTAAAACAAAAAATGTTAGTAGAGACATAACTTTTTTTTTTTTCATATTTACTTTTCGCCCTGTTCTGTAGGACCAAAGTTTGATATATAAACTGCTATTCGTTTGCTAGGTATTGTTTACCTTGGCAACCAGAGAACAGTTTGAAAGGCAAGAGAGATAGAAAAAAGAAAATAACTATACATTTGTAGTCATTTGGACATTTTGGACTGCAGAAACAATTCGTTTCAGTTGGCATATTCATTTTTACCCAGTACTTTAAAAAACTGCTTTCCTGCAGTATAGGGTAATTCCTGCGAATAATGCCTGGTCTAAAACAAACATTTGAGACTAAAGCCCAGCGCAAATAAAGTAACGGTTCTTCCGGCGTAAATAGAGTTCTCTATGTGTAATAATGTATGTATTCTAGAAATGATTCTGACTTTTGAAAGAATGCATTAAGGGATACATTTATCAAAGTTTGAAATTAAAAAGCAGCAGTTTTCCCACTCAAACACTGCATTTTGTTCCATCCCCCTATCAGTAGGTGTTCAAGTGCTAAAAGACCATCCACTGATCATAACAATATGAACTATATTTACAAACCACCAGGCTTCCGTATAAGGCATCTGAAATACAAGTTGAAAGCTGCCATTTAGCCCCCCTGATTACAGTAACAGGCATTTATTTAGCGTTGAAAGCAAATAAGCATTTTAAAAAAAATTATATATATAGCAGAAATACGCGATACACTATGGTTTCCCTTGTAGCTTCTTCATGGAACTTTTGCATAGACATTTTGTGCACTAAGGGGTTAATGGTAGGCCTCTGTGGGGTAGTTGTAAGGTGCCAAACATCCATTTCCTAAGACATTTCACCAGAGTTACAACATGAGAATCAGAAAATGATTTTTCCATGTTTAAACCCTCGCACTTAGTGAGAAAAAAATAATTTTTAATTGGTATGAGCAAATAATTTTTTATCAGATTAATACAGTGCAGATTTCCACCAGACTGCAGATTCTCTGTGACAGTTTAGCCAAGTGTGGGTTAAGGGCGCAACCAACTGCTCCAGAGGAATCCGCACAGGGCAGAGACACATTCCTTCTGCGCTCATCGCAGCTCCAATTACTTACCAACATAGGATATGGGATGCGCATAAAATTACAGCTGGTATATTACATTACCGTCTTACTAGTCAGAAACTATAGGCAGCAGAGGGTTGAACCAGCGCTGGGACTAGCACTCAGAAGCATCTCCTTCCCAACATCCCCTGCTTTAGATCGAAATCAGCTATAGGTGTGCGCACAGAAGAAATGCACTGACCCGCACTAAATCCATCTGCCCAAGGCAGGGAGTGAGTATGGGAGTAACATGCCACTTGTTATATTTATAAAAAAAGTTTCATGTTGTTGTTGGTGGGGGGGGGGGGGGGACTAAAATAAACTCCAATAAATCACCCTAAAGCATTTCTATGCCATATATTGATGCAGTGCAAAGGTTTTGACTGTCCCTTCAATAAACCCCTCAATTTTACCCTAAAGAAGCTATTTAATCCAAACTGGTGCCTCTCAAATTCAGGGAAAAGCATGAGATTTTATTTGGGGACAGATCTATTTCTTTATCACCCAGGAAACTCGCTGGCAAAATTCTAGCCCACATAACTTGAAAATACATATTTTGCTGAAAATTGCACCAGGATCCAGCACTTCTCAGTCTCTCAGGTAACTGACCATTCCCCGCAGCCTGGCAAGTAAAAAGCTGGTAACTTGGCTGCAATATACCTGCCCAAATGTACTGTCCACTGAATAATAACTGTATTCACTGTTGTTCACTGACAATATGCATCAATGTTATTCTTGTTGAAAAATAAATAATAAAAATAAAGTTTAAAACTGTCTGTGGCTCTCTGTCAGCATTCCGTTATTTAGTACCCAGTTAATACGTATACATTATAATTGTGTTATTGTTCGCCACTGATGTTCTTAAATTCGCGTTATATTATTATTAAATATATATTATTACTAATATACTCCTACTTTCGACATTAGCTATTATGCCTTAACTATTCACTTAGGGAAAAAAACAAACTATTCCTATATAAAATAATATATGTATGAGCGATTTTACTTCCGTCTTATTCTGCAGAATACGAAGTTATTCCTGGCCTATAACTATGTCATTTTCTACATATTCAGTGCATTACAAAAGTATTCACACCATTGGCCAATTCTCTCCTCTATTTTACTGAATTCAAAAATCAAAAATTAGATTTAGTTCATTTTAGCGTGACATTGTTCTATGTTAGAAAATAAGAAAACTGTGTTTAAGTAGTCAGTAATATTTTGTTTCCATAATATTCTGTTTGTACAAATTCTCGGCAATGTTTTGCTGTAGCAATAACAGCTGTTATGTTTCTAAGGGTATGTACCAGCTTTGCACAATGTTTGGCCTGACTCTGGCCAGTATTTCCAGCCAGATTTGCTTTAATTTGTTCAGTTTAGAGAAAGGATACTTGTCCATCTGAATTTTTTTAAATAATTGCACAGATTCTCAAATGGATTAACATCAGGGCTTTGACACAGAATACTCCACTGTAGGTTTTAGCCGACCATAACACTGGCCTGTATGGCATAAAAGAAAAGTGGCATAAAAGAAGATATTACTAAAAATAGAGTATTAGAAACTCATCTAATGTTTGCCATAAAGCATGTGAGTTCCCCAGTTGCCATGAACGAATATATTTTGTGGTCAGATGGGACCAAGACCAAGATGTATCTATTGTTAAAAGTAATATTACAAGGAAATACTGCAAACATATTTGACTGCTAAAAAGTGAAGTACCCCAAGGCAACCAATCAGTCATTACATTACAAGTCAAAAAGAAAAGTAAAAGAAAATTGTTACAGCACTAGTGCAATTTGCCCCATCTAGTGCAATTCCAAACATAACCCAAAGTAATACTGGAGAGGCTCAGTATCAAAAAGGTGACTGTACTGTAATGGCCCAGTAATAGCCTTAATCTCAGTCCAACAAAGAATATGTAGTATTAATTAAAAAAAAAAACATGTAGAAAATTCCTCTTGAAGCATGGGCTAAAAAGCAAAAGCTTTAAAGCTGCAGTTGTAGCAAAACCTGACGCTATACAATATTACATTTTGGGTGATGAAACTTATGTAAACCGCATATTTTTATTTTTTCATTCTTAAAATTGTTAAATATAACGAATCGTAAGTTTCGTAAGATTCGTAAGATTTGTTATTTCGTTACATAAGCGAATTTGACAGCACAGTATAAGGGTGAAGACACACGGAGCTACTAGTAGCAGCCACTTGTGTGGCTACTAAAAAAGACATTGCTGATCAATGCAATTACTAATAATTGTCTCTACGTGTGTTTTAGCAGAGACAATTCTCACTATTGTCTATGGCAGGGTATTTTCTGGAGTTTAGTAGCCTTAAAAGTAGCTGCTACTAGTAGCCCAGTGTGTCTTTACCCTAATATAAGAATAAGACATATGACAGCCATATATGTTTATGATTAGTGGCCCTATTTCACCTGCCTATCTGTGCGAGGGGTACAATCTATGTGTCTTTCCACAAAAATGCACAGAAATGTGATTTGGCTGAACAAACATGGCAGTACTGAGGAACCTTTTACAAACTATTGTTCAAAGTTTTTTTCATTATGTACAGTGTTGATCGCATAAAAAGCAATATAAAAGTAACACATTTAGGAGAACTTGGCGGGACCGGGCGACCCCTACCACGAATCAACAGAAATGTTTGCTACCAACCAAACTGCCTATATAAGCCCTAAGGGAAGAGGCAAGGTTTGTTGCTAAGTTTCCTTTTCCACTTCCTGATGCGCAGAGAGTCCTGTTGTAAGGCTAATGACAAGCAAGGGTTTGCTTTGACAGCTGATAACGTCGGCAGTTAAAGTGAAAACTGAATATTCCTGTCCAGGTCATTAAATTCATTCAGTTGTATACAAATATCGAATGGCCCCGTGTTTCTATGAAAGAAGCAGGTTGCATTAAATTGATGCCCTATTCCCTCAGCAATGATCCACCCAGTCTGTAATTAAACAATCTTTCATCCCCTTGGTACCATTACTTTTATACCCATTGCACTAAAGATGATGCCTATTTGGATTTGAAAGCATACCCATGCAGATGCCATACACACTGTCATTTGTCTGTGATACCCACCTGCCTTCACTGAGAGCGGTAGGGTAGGGGGAGCCTCCTGTGCCCATCGGATGCCAATCTCTCCAGGGCGGCCAGGCTGCTGGGCTGTGTCTGTGGCCAGGCTGGAAGTCAGACCCGGCACTGCCCTGAGTGTGTCTGGGATCAAGCTTTCCAAGCTCTCGTTGGCCTGTTGCCTCCGCAGTGCCACCTGGGCAGCCATCACTCTCTGCCGCTCTATGATGAGGATGCACTTCTCGCAGGTACAGTCCTTAAAGCGACAGTAACGTTTGTGCCCTTTCAGCCAGGAAAGGACGCCGTGATTCCTACAGCGGGCACATTTGGGGGTCCTCTGCAGGGGGGCCCGGGGCTGAGACACTGGGCCCCCCATATACAGGTATGGAGAACCGTAACCATTCATGGCTCTGGGGTGCAGGTGTATGTGAGCGGGTAGCACCCACAAACCTCCCTACATAAGGGCGCTGGGACTTTGGCTCCGAAGTAGCTGCAACAATGAGTTCAATTCAGATCGGTGCCTCCCGCCACTCACTGTCTCCTGGCAGGGCGGCTGCCACGCTGCCCCTTCTTCCTTCTCTTTAAGGGCAGGATTTGCGGGCATTGGCTATGGCAGGTGTGGGGGGATTGCGTGCTTGTGGTCTGCCATGCCGGGGAGATGGAGCTGGGGTCAGTGTGTGCCCCTCTGTATCTGAGTGCAGGTGCCCGGTCTCTGCTTCAGTCTCCCTGAATGGCAGGCAGCTTCCTTTCCCTTCAACACCTCCCAATACCCCATGGCTTGCCCCGCCCACTAAACGGTACCGCCCCCTTTCGTCAGTACTCACAGCACAGTTGGGAAGGTACCCTGCCTGGCCGGGAGTCTCTGGGGAACTGAGGTCCCATTATGGAAGCAGCCTACTTTCATACTGACCAACAGTCCTATGTGCAACTATATATATCTATCTATATCTATCCATCAACCTGTCTATCTATCTAGTTACCTATCTATCTATAAAAAATATATCCCAGTAGTAATGGGGAAGCCAATATTAAAAAAATTACAATTATGAATTGTTTATATATAAGGAAGTAGTTACGATCTATCTATATCTCTCTATATATATCTATAACTATCCATCTATCAATCATCTATGTATCCATCTATCTATTTATCATCTGTCTATCTATCTATCTATCTATCTATCTATCTATCTATCATCATCTATCCATCTATCTATCTATCTATCTATCTATCATCATCTATCTATCATCTATCATCTATCTATCTATCTATCTATCTATCTATCTATCTGTCTGTCTGTCTGTCTGTCTGTCTGTCTATCTATCTATCTATCTATCTATCTATCTATCCATCTATCTATCATCTATGATCTATCTACCTATCTATCTGTCTGTCTGTCTATCTATCTATCTATCTATATCTATCTATCATCTATGATCTGTCTATCTATCTATCTATCTATCTGTCTGTCTGTCTGTCTGTCTGTCTGTCTCTGTCTATCTATCTATCTATCTATCTATCTATCATCATCTATCATCTATCTATGGTTTATCTATGATCTATCTATCTATCTATCTATCTATCTGTCTGTCTGTCTGTCTGTCTGTCTGTCTGTCTGTCTGTCTCTATCTATCTATCTATCTATCTATCTATCTATCTATCTATCTATCTATCTATCTATCTATCATCTATCTATTATCTAGCTATAATAAATATATCCAAGTAATAATGGCGAAGCCAATATTAAAAGAATTACAATGATGAATTGTTTATATATTGGGAAGTAGTCGGTCAGTTTGAAAGCAGTGTGGGAACTTTTCTTCCAACTTAGCACCAGATCTTGTTATAGGCCGAAGAAAATACATCACACCCTTCACTATTTATGGTTTAAATGTGCCTTAGCAGGCAGCAGCAAGTGCAGAAACTGTCTGTGCCCAGAGAATAGTATTCCATCCATTGCTGTAAGATTGCTGGCAAATGTCTATAGTAAGAATCTTCGCCCAGGCTTCCCAATTACCTTAGCAGGGTCCGTCCCTCTCTGGCCTGAACTTGGAATTAAGAAGTGAGGTGTAAAAAGGCAACGTGCAGATTCGATAGTAAATTTATGCTTATGATATTAACTCTGTAAATCCCATGCCGCAGAAATTGAAAAATAATGTCCAGTCCTACAGTCATTGAAATGCAGTTATGTAGTTGGTCACTTTCTATACCAAGTGAAAGAACAGGGACTGTCCCTGGAATTTAGGGAAAGTGTGATATATATTGCAGCCCCCAGTTCCCTGCTGCACCTCTGTATCCAACGCGCTACTAGAAGCATAGAGATGTGGAGATATGAGAATATAGGCCAGGCTGCAGCTAGCTTTATGTCTCTATATAAATCCCCATTTAGTCGGATGTGCCAGGAGCGCCTGGGGTTTCATATAATAAATCTATTACTGGCATCAACTTTGTGGAATTGTTTCATATTGTTTATTATACGCTTTAATTTGGAACCGAATGAATACCGATATACTTGCATCTGGGGGTTGGTGCATCCGGGGTGGGGAGCAATATATTGGCTACATACACAGTTGAACCCAATAAGGGAACTGAGCACATTCACCCACCAGCTAAGCTATTTATACGATCAGATTCAGTGAGTGCTGCAGACAGGATGCAAAAATCCCAAGTTGTACCTATTTGACTTCTGCATGTCAGGACTGAGATTCATGATAGGCCCTGGCATTTCAAGAGCACAGAAGCACAAAAAAACCCCCCACAGGCCCAATACATAGAGACTATCCATGGCTTTTTACAGCAACCACCAGTGTCAGACTGGGCCACAGGGACACCATGAAATTTCCAAGTGGGCCCAGGTGTCAGTGGGCCTCCTGCTTCTAGCCATTTGGCCTAACTCATGGAAATTACTTATTTTTCTATGGGAACAAAGCAACTAAGACTAAATAAACTAGGAAAATCTGAATAATAAGAAGTGGATGAAAAATAGCTTGGAGTCCAACACTGGCAGCCACCCTGGCATTTGCCAGAGCTTACAGATTGCCAGTCCAGGTCTGTACTACTTCCTTCTCTCCGGAAAAATCCCCCAAACCAATAGGAGTCTCTGCTAGCTCAGGGTCTGGCTGATGGGGATATTCATTAGGAAAACTCTGGCTACACCCGAAGGGAAGAATCTCTGGCGCTTCCTTTGCTCGGATATAATTTTCATTGTTTGACTTTCTATATTATCTATTACAGAATATAAATGTCACAGGGATTATGCACAGGATGAACATGCAGGAGAGACTAGGCGAGGCTGTGAAGTCTCCAGAACCGCTCACTGTTTGTCTTGCCCGACTGAAACAGATTGGATAAATATTTCCTGTAAAGGCGAGGGAGGCAGGCATCACTGTAATACTGCGCCGTAAAAACGTTTTCTTTTATTAAGTAACTTGTGTAAATGGGAAACTGGTTTAATCGATTGTCATGAAGATGAACGGCCACGCCTGTCCTTAGATTTCGCTACACGTCCCAGCTCCTATTTCCCAGCATTTAGATGCGATTATTACAGAGAGTGCCGAGGACTGGCGGACTTCATTAAATCGCAGATGTCTCCAGTAAGCGTCTCAGCAGCGCCTATCAGCCCCTATCTACTTCATGTTACTGGCTGTGACCCCCTATTCCAGATAAGTGGCTACTGTACCTCACAAGGAAGGGGTTAATTCAGAATACAATTCCCAGTTCTCAGCTAATAGTAATCTAATAGTAGCGAGGAAACTACAAAACTACAATTCACCATTATCTTGGGAGTAGCAAGTTATTTTCTCGTCATAAGGGTATTTATAGGTTCAGGTTTCCACTGTTTATTTTTTTTTGAATGTGAAAGATGCTGTTCTGCCTGTCTGTGTACACCAGCATGTGACTTATTACTTAGCATGGAATCAGGTTTTCCCGCAGCTTCCTGTCTGTGAGCAGCTTGGGGTTCTGGAAGGGACCTTAACAGGTTCGGGTAGGTAAGCGGAGAATGAGATCAGTGAAAAATAATTTAAAAAAAGTAAAAACTGTCATTCTGTGTAAATATGGATGCCATGTTACCTTTTACTTTCTTTCCTAACCCCCCCCCCCCCTGCAACACAAACGTTCTTTCCTAAACACGTAGTGATACTTTTTATACAATGTATTAAGAAACAATAAGCAGCACTGCAAATATAGAATCAATCAAATGAGTATTTTATGAGTATCACTTTACGGCAGAGGTCTGTAGACTTTTTCACTGTTTAGCACTGAGGTTAGCAGCGCCTCAGAGTTCAAGCAACTGGTACCAAACACCTTGCTTGCCATAGCTGTGTGTTATATCTGTCCAACCCAGAGGTTCCCACTGCTTGAATCAAACCTCATTTAAGTTCAGGAAAAATGCACAAATATTGTAGCTAAATTCATCCTGTTATACTCCTAAAGAATCCAGAGTTGCCATAAAAATAGACAAAAAAAAAACGTGCACAATACATCACTTTTAAAATGTTTCCAATTCATTGCTGTAGTGTGAGACACTATGATGTAACCTAACCCTGTGACATCACTTGTCAATTATAAAATATAGTTATATAAATTAAATCCATAAGGCTATAAGCTGAGCCAGCCCATATATATTCCAATGCTCCAGACCAAAAGATTTATTGTTGGTCCATTTTCTTTTTATTGTTGGTAAAACTACTACTGACATTGTGAGTGAACCCCTTTTCTACACACTCTGCTCTTATTGGTGTTAATTTGGTGCTACTCCACATCAAACTAACTCCCCATTTAAAATGTTTTATATACTCATTATTATAAATATATAATTGTAACATGAAAATTGTACTAATACACACAAACATATAACTTATGCCAAGGGAGAAAGAATATTCAGTGCGACACAATCAGCATCAATTGTAACTAACAACTTCCCAAAGCAGCATTTATGAGGTTGTATTTTAGATGGAATTACTGGCTTTTATATAATAAAGAATGTTAAAGGCCACTTTAGACCTTTATGATGCACACAACTTGCTGGTCAAAGAATGTCTGGCTGACTTCTAACACAGTAAGATGTTCCCAATCCCACACTTGCATTGATAGGTCTAGGCACAGAGACACAGCAAGGAAATACACACATCTCCTGACCCTGGCACTGATTGGGCCTCTCCGGCAGATTCCTGTGTGTAGAAAGGCCTCTCTTTTCACCTCACTGCACACTGGAGTTCACATTTAAATACTCAATTGATATAGTCCTGTAATCCTTTTCTCATACTTAATTTGATGGGAATGTTTTACATATCCTACTATTTGACAACATACCCCTATAGGGCTAAGTTTGTATTTATGTTGGCACAATGTCCCCTGCCTGAAAGTCTATTGTAACCCAACACCTGACAACCTCCAGTCCTTTTAGTTTGCTCAGAAAAGGTTTATTCAAGCACATAATAGGATCCCAGCAGAAAGCCTTTCATAGAAAGGAGCCATGGTAAACTTCACCACATGAACTCCGTTTCCAGGGCTATTAAGCTTTTAATTGGAAAATAGCAGAGGAAATTTCAAGGTGACTATAACGTGTTAGTAGTTAGTGCCTCTCAGAATAGGTTGAAAGAGAATGAGTTTCCAAAGGCATATGGGGCAGATAAGCCTGAGGAAGAGTGTCTGATTCCACTGACTTTATTCTGGGAAAAACACACACAGATAAATGAGGAGTCAAAGAGACTAGACACATAGGACTGCCACTGCTCTATCCATAGGTATAAGCCAGCCAGCTGGGTTTATTCTGTCCCATTAATCCATACACATTACATAGCGCTGCTGTTAAAAAAGGAAATAGAAAACGATTCTAATACTTAAGCTCTGTCTCTATTGGCTATTACCATATGCCAAACATTTTTAGCCTTTGTCTACAAAGTTTAAGATATATAAAAACACCAGTCTAATAAGTCATCCTGCTATAGTTCCAGAGGTACCCAAAGTAGCATATCAGCACCCCAAATTTTAGCTCCCCTGGCCTCCAGGCTTTCTCTTATCTAATGTCTCAGGAATGCCAGCCCACAGACTGCGAACCACTGCTGTATGGGACTCAAATAGCACTGAGCCAAGTTTACATAAAAAACACTACTGCTTCCATTTTTCAAATTTAAAAGCCCAATGTGTTGCCCATTCCTGGGCATATGAGGTGCCAACTCTGCCTTAAAGGAATAGTATCATGGGAAAACATGTTTATTTCAAAACACATCAGTTAATAGAGCTGCTTCTCCAGCAGAATCCTGCATTGAAATCTTTTTTTCAAAAGTGCAAACAGATTTTTTTGAAATTTCACATGGGGCTAGCCATATTCTTCATTTCCCAGGGTGCTACAGCCATGTAGCTGATCTGATAAACTTCAGTCACACTTTACTGTTGCGCAGCAAGTTACTCCCCCTCCCTTCCCCCCCAGCAGCCAATCAGCAGAACAATGGGAAGGTAGCAAGATAGCAGCTCCCTGACACATGTATTGCTAAAAGTAGTAGTTATCAGAATAGCACTTAATAGTAAGAAATACAAACCCGGCTTGCGACTCCTCCAGTAACATAGGAGTAGGAAAAACAATAACTTATCTGAAAGCAGTTATAACGTGTAGCGTTGGCTCCTTCTGAAAGCTCAGACTCAGGCCCAATGCACTGAGATGGCTGCCTACTCACCAATATTACAACTTGAAAAAATATCTTAAATCTGTGTATAGCCAGCTTAACAAATCCTTCCAATAGTCTTCAAATATTTTGCAATAGAATTCATACTGAAGCCATACACTACCAGATCCACTCTTTGGAAAGGCTGCCAAACAAGTGGATCTGGATCCAATTTGGTCACCCACACATAGAGCCAAATTGATCTGATTATTAGCCCCAGGGCCATGCAGTGGGACCTAGAGACCTGTTGGACAAGGACCATGTCAACATGCCTATGTGCTGCTGCCCTGTTTATATGCAGCTGATTTTCAGCCAGATATTGTTCAGGCAGTTGGGTCACTGGTACTTAAAGAGAGCTGCTCTTTCCAAAGCAATCTAAAACAGCAAAAAAAAAAAATAGATAATGAATGTAAATTGCAAAAGTGCTCAGATAAGCAATCTGTTTATATAATTTTTTTGCCAATAGATCCCCGTAAAAACCTCTCTTAAATAGCAAAATCACTGTGTATTAAAGTGTTTATCTCTTATCTGCTACAGGAAAGAGCTCAAAGTAATGTAGTTTCCAGCATGGCAGCTTCTACAGCTAAATTTTATCAGGTGAAAAGCACAATGAGAATTAATGGCTGACTACATGCATGTATCATAGCCAAACCAGGTTTTTTTTAATATTCAGAGACCAATCTCAGCTTTAAGTCATGACAAATTTTGAGTAAAGTATAGGGTAGTGAACTTGTTACTCTAGTAGACTTTGCCTTTTACAGTACTTCTTATTGATGATATGCACTCAGCAATTTGTCTAGCAGGAAAGTATTTTGAAATACTGACCCCACGATTTTCGGACACAGTAAACATGTTGCAATTCATAAAGTATGGAAAGAAATACTTTCTAAATTATATTATTAAGACTGCAAAAAGGCCTGAATATAAATAAACCATGGCATTTATATAATTGGATTAAAGGTAAGTGAGTAGGAAGTACACTGAGCTAGTCACTGCTGTTGTCTTAGGTTTCACTTTACTCTTTTCACAGCTAGAGGAGGATGGGCTCTCTTAAACGTTGAATCATTCCAGTCTGGAAAATAATTGGTTACCATTGTGTCCTTTAATGGCACCCCCAAAATTATTATTTCTATATTTTATGAGTGAGAGCTACTTTGCTGCTTTGTTTAAGGTATAAGTATGGGATTCCTTATGTGGAAACCTGGAACTTGCTTTTTAAAAATCGCAGCGACTAAATCTCCCAATGGGACATTAGTCTTAACCCTTTAGTTAATATTTTAACAGATTTAAGGTATGGAGAGAAAAATTATGGAAAAACACCATTAACCAGAAAACCCCAGGTCTCAAGCAGATACCTGTATAAGGAATTATCTACATTCTCAAATTACCAGAACTGGCAAAATGCTTCTTTACCCAGTGGTAACTTTTAAACCATGCAGATATATAAATGGTTGAAAAAAAAAAATCAAAGAAATAAGTTCCATTATTTTATTTTCCAACTGCTGCAGGCATTTCCTTTTGATATACTATTACCTACGTTTTTAAATTGTGAGGTTGTAGAAGAAACACGTGTAAAGTGTGAAAAATGCAACATTTTGTCAGGATAACAAGTCTACCAATGACAGTACTTCTGTTTGCCTCATCTTCAACGACACTGTGCTTCGCTTGATCTTATAAGGGACTTCAATATTCTGGTCATACCCACACTTTCACGTAATAAAATGTGTGTCAGATGGCTAGATGCAAGCTGTGGCAGTCCAGCATCAGCAACAGACACATATATTTATCCATTCCATTCTTATTCAGAATGATAAGGGTTTTCC
Source organism: Xenopus tropicalis (assembly GCF_000004195.4). NCBI lineage: Eukaryota > Metazoa > Chordata > Amphibia > Anura > Pipidae > Xenopus > Xenopus tropicalis. Next base: position 128,698,697 of record NC_030677.2, read on the forward strand.
CCCCAGGGGATTTTTCCATAATTTGGTCACCATGCCGCAAGTACTGGAAAAATAATTGAAACATTAAATAAACTCAATAGGATTGTTTTGCCTCCATTAAGGATTTCTTATCTTAGTTTGGATCAAGTAGAAGGTACTGTTTTATTATTCCAGGGAAAAAGGAAATAATTTGTAATTATTAGAATTATATTGCCACCCCTTTAGATTAGAGGAACAGAGCTTCCATTTGAAGCAGCGTAGGTGGTTTTTCACAGTGAGGGCAGTGAGGTTGTGGAATGCCCTTCCTAGTGATGTGGTAATGGCAGATTCTGTTAATGCCTATAGTATATAAGGCTATTGTGATACTAAAAACTAGTATTAATGTTTGTATATATAGTTTATGTATGTGATACTATAGATTGGTATGTATAGGTTGTGTGTGCTGGGTTTACTTGGAAGGGTTGAACTTGATGAACTCTGGTCTTTTTTTTAACCCTACGTAACTATGTAATATAACCACTATGGGAAATGGCCTTCACCTTCTTTCTGGATAATGGGGTTCCGGATAACAGACCCTGTATATATAAACTGCATGTAACTAACAGATAGAAACAAAAATGTGATGCTATTTTGATTAAAGGAGAAGGAAAGGTGCAATCATTGGGGGCACCAAATGTTAGGCAACCCCCAAGTGATTGTAATCAGTTACCTGTTTTTTCAGTTACTGAATTTCAAATGTTAGTGTAGTAAGTTTCCCACTGGCAAGTGGCAACAATCAATACATTGTATTTGTGGGAGAACTCACAAAAGTGGTGTTAAGATGGATTTGTTGAGCATAAGCTTTGTTTTTATCTTAAATGAACTTGCTTTTAACATAAGGCTTTTAAGAACTACTAATAGTGACATCCAAAGTGGGTAAAGATACCATCAGAGGCTCTAACAGTTCTAACGTTGAACTTTAAAAAAACAAACAAAAAAAAAACCAACTTATAGCCTTTAATTTAACATTTAAGTGACATTACAAAATGTAAGAAAGACGGCAGCGGCAAGAATCAATTTTACATTTTGTATTATTGATATCAGATTAACCACAAAGTTGTGGACAAACAAGATCCTAACTTGCTGATGCCTGCAGGCCATTGATGACAAGCTGGCTGAGTATTGCTAGACTGTGCTGTGGCTGCAAAGGCTTTCCAGTGAAGCAGAAGTCAGGCTAAAAATGAGTCTAATACTTCAGCCCCTTTCCTGCTTGCATGTTCTTTTTTCTTCTTTAATAACTGTATATATCCCAGAAAGTCATAAGTATAATTTTTCCCTGCTCTATTTGGTGTGGCTTTGTCACAATAGCAGCAGTAGAGGGCACAGAGACTGCAGTAACTGGCTGACAAGTGTGATAAAATGATCTCCCTTAACTAAACTCGTAAAGCACTAGGCAATAAAACTCAATCTTCTGTAAAATCCAATTAAGTCATTATCTGACTGATTGTATCTTTAATTGAAAACAGAAGTGACAGTAAATTTCTGTGATATATCAGGATCAATCGATACCGGTATATGATTCAGCTTCAAGAAGTGATTTATAATGTCAAAGCCATATAGGTAACTCCACATTATTCTCTCTAAAACCACTGGTGGATGAAATTAAGAGTAAGTACATTTAATAAAAAACAAGATGGTCAGGTTATTGATTACAACAGATGGGGGTGAAATCAAATAGATGTTTTCGAATGCACAAAGCGAAGAAAATACAAGTAATTTCTTTTTTTTCTATTTTAATACAGCTCAGCAAATATACACACAAGTAAATTCACTCATCAATAACATTTTATTTTTTTCAGATTCAGCTGCAACAACACAGAACAGTGCATTCTCCTTGGTTAGTTCCAGGTTGGTTCCTGTAACAAAAGTAATTTAAACAAACCAGATGCTGAGAAACATTTACAGGATGTATTCAATCCCAAACACAAAATCAACGCAAAGCATGTGAGATTCTATGATTAAAATGCAAACATTTTGTTTAAATGTATCATACTGTTAGTAACTTGCAAAACCTCAGAACACAAAAGAGTGCTGGACTCTAAGACAATAACCTTGTTTTTAGCTAGAGATGTCTTACTGCTTTTAAACCAAACACCAACAGGGCACATTTACTTTGGGCAAACTTACACCAGCGTAGAAGCTTTTAGCAACCAATGAGCAATTAGCTTTGATCAATCTGTTTGCAGGTAACATACTAAAAGAAAATCTCTGATAGGTTATGTGTTTTCTGCCCAGTTTGAGTAAATGAGCTGCAATGTAGTTACTGAATTTCTCACTTAGTATATAAAATGTAAAATACACCAATATCTAATCAAGCTGCACACACTAACCTACCAAGGTGTAAGGACCTGAGGGGTCGGAATTGGATCTGATATGGTTTAAGTCTCTATGCTGGAGCCCTGCAATGTTTTTAAAGACATGTATTTTATTACATATATTTTATTCATAAAGAGAATAAAAGCTAAGTTTTATTTATCAGATGCCAGGAGATGCAGCTTTTTTTTAACTTTATTCTGTAAAAAAGGTAAAATATTTGTTTTTTTTAGCAAAACACATATTTTTCCAATTATTGTCACATATTAAATAACAGAGGTGATTTTTTTGCCTTGATAATTTTGTTTGGGGCACAATATTAAAATCATGACTTGACCACAGCTCTGTCAAATACAAATACATGAACCACTGCAATTCCATATATGTATACAAGAGCTATACGTTTGGAGAGCCATATGATTATGAGTTGCTTAAAACAGTCTGCTGCCATTTGTTGCTTTCTTATTAATCTATTAATGAACTTGATCACAAGATGATGCTCACAGCAAGTGTCTTGATTAAGACATAAAATGGCTTACTCTAATTAAGTGTTTCATTCTAAAGACTTTAATGTTAGGATTTTAGTAAATAAGGCAACCAACTTGCTTCCTGAGTTCAGAGAAAACAGCAAATCATTAACACAACCAAACACCTACATATTAAAGTCAAATGGTAAACCTGGTTGCCGCCTAATGCATGTGCCAATGATCACCAATTTTGCATTAACATCCAATCTTACAGTAAAACCGCCTCAACATTTGTAATGTGTCTGTGGGTTAAGATGTTTCCTGCGTCTGACTGCCCACCAAGATCTTTCTATTCTCTGTCTTCACCAGCAGTGGTGACAGTAAATGCTGAAGACTCAGAATTGGGCTCCTGTTCTGCTGCACCTTTAGTACTCTCATTGCTAACCGGGGAGTTGCTGGACAGGGAAATAATTCCAGAATCCTGGCTGCTGGGCGGAGAAAGCACTGCTAAAAACAAGACAAAAATACACAAAATTAGATCCATTTCAGTTGCACATATAAATTTAGTCACTGGCATCAAGGGGACATGCAAGATCAGTGGTTTGTTTTGGAGTAAAAGGGAGTGTCCATGGAAAGGACAGTTAGGATGTGAAGAATTTTATGTGTTTAGAATTTATTTTGTATAATAGCCCTAAAAAGAATAGATCTTCCAATGTTCATGTTTAAGGTGTACTCCAATGCAGAACAAATGAATAATGCTGCTAAGCACTCGGGTTTATGTAGCCATCAATGGCAGCTTCAATTGCATTATAATAATGCAAGTAGCAAAAACTTGGCAATGGAATCTAAAGTTGAAATTTTTTTCAAGGAAGTATTGAAAGAATGAAACAATCTCTCTTTCACTTGATTTGTAACTGATATTACTGATACCTGCTGGTAAGTTACAAGGGTGATCGTTTTTTTCATTAAAACAACTGCAGAATATTCTAGGACACTTTTAGCTTATTAAAATTAGCAATCAGTCATAGCGAGAAAATATTTTCTTCTCACAAGTTATTCCATTTTACAACAAGGGCCACTGTTTGGACAAAAGAGGTGAGAAGTGCTAAAGCTATTCATTTATCATCTACAGTAAGTTCTAAATGGGGTAAATAATACCCCATATTTTAATCAACAAAGTATGTTTTGTAGGAATGCAAGCCATTTAAATGATGTGTTACTAGTATCTGAATGGTTATTTTTAAACATTTATGCTGAAATCAGAGGCACCATACTTAAACACTCTGACATGCAAACAGCAAATGTATTCCTAGCAACACAGATGTATTCTGCATTAGTAAGTATCAGTCACTGCTGTTTTATTACAGATGAATATTGAATCAAGAAAGAACAAAGAATATATAGTGTTTAGTGCCAGAAATTGCATTTTTTGTTTCATCTACTCTATCTGTATAAATAATTGTATGTGTGGCACACACATATATTGATAGACATAGGACTGTAAAAAGTCAGTGGAGTGCCCCAAAACAAGGAGTATTTGTAAAGCTTTATTTTAAAGAAAATTTCTGAAAAGCAAACTATGTTATCACCAGCTTTTTTTATGCTGTAAAAATGCAAGCCATTTGTACTACAGCATAAATCAGCCATGTCCTATAGTTCAGGCATATGAGGATGCAATACACAAGTGATATACACAAGGAAGGTAGGTCCTTTAGATCCTACTCACAATCTCTCTCCCTGCTCCTGCCAAGCCTGAATGTAATTAAAGTGAAGCTGCAGTGGCAATTTCTCCCCTCATTAACTTGCTGATTGGTTTCAGCCTCAGGATTCAGCCAGACTGCAGTTTGTCACCAATTTCAAATGGCCAATCGTTAATACTAATGTTTGTGTAACTAACTGCCGGCATCTGCCACTGCTCGTTGTACAACAATAATGGTGAGAAGGTACATTAGTGCTCATGTGTTAATTCAACCTGTGTTCATCAATGGAGAAATCTATGATGTAATTAAGTTAAATGCATTGGTAGCTCTGTAAAGGACTAAATCACAGTAGGTCTTACTGAGCTCTGACATGTTCAATGTCAATACGTATTACATGCGATTACAACCATTCTTTTCTGCATGCTGAAGCCCAGCGAAGGATCTGTGCAAGCAACAATGCATGTAAAAAAAATCACTGTTATTGTTAGCAGAAATTTTTGATCTATTAACCACTTATTTTAATCCATAACTCCATAATATCCCTTTTAGAAGCAGTTTAAGAAGAGAGTAACATTCTGAATATCACAGGGCAGCTATAAAGCTTAAAGGGAAAGCTTACAATAAATATTACAATTATTGTGATGTAGCCAAGCGTTTCCGTGATGGCTCTCCTGAACATCTCTAACCCTACTTGTAATTTTAGTGGCGTTTTACAGGGGTAAATCCACAGAACTGCCTTTAAAAAGTAGCTGAAAAAAAATTCTGCCAACCCCTGTGGTAGCTACTAATAATATAAAACAATTTGCATTCAATCCTCACCCATTTCCAACTTCACTTCTGAAATGTCACTTTAGGGCAGTTACCTGAAGTTACCAAAATTCGATTTTTGTTTTGTTTACTATAAATCAGTGTAACCCTAGTCCTAACCCTAGTGCTATAGCAAACAGTTTCTCAGCATTTTCACACAAGAAAATTCAAGCAAAAAATTATAAATACTAAAGAACAGAAAAAATTTAAAAAATGTTTAAAAAAAATTCTCCCAAGTAACTGGGTTAGGGATAATTTTGAAAATATTATATACAATTTCCTTTATAGAAAAGCAGTTAGAATGCAGTGTGTGAGATGAAATTCATGCAAGTGGCAACACCTATGGCAATGCATATGGAGCAAACATACAGTCCAAAATTTTGTTAGATAAATAGGGTTTTTCGCCACTGAGGAGTTAAGTGCTAACACTGGCCTCCTGCTGTAAAGCAATGAAAAATGAAACAAAGCAGTGTTTGTTTCTTGAAGTAATTGTAGCCTAATATTTCTCCTAGCTGCTATTCATTCCCACTTAAATGGGGCTTTAAATCTCCCCTGGTTTTTTCAGCTGATAAGTAAAGGGTAAGTGAACATGGTCTTACTTCTGACACCTTAGATTAGAGCAGTGCTGTCCAACTTATTACATGTAGTGGACCAAATATTTATCATATACAGGTATGGGACCCGTTATCCAGAATGCTCAGGGCCTGGTGTTTTCCAGGTAAGGGGGTCTTTCCGTAATTTGGATCTCCTACCTCAAGTCTGCTAATAAAATTATTTAAACAGTAATTAAACCCAACAGGATTGTTTAGGTTCCAGTAAAGATTAATTATATCTTAGTCTGGATCATGTTCAAGCGACTTGTTCAAGCGACTGTTTTATTATTAGAGAGAAAAATTAAATCATTTTTAAAAATGTGAATTATTTGATTACAATGGAGTCTATTGGAGATGGTCTTTCCATAATTTGGAACTTTCTGGATAGTGGGTTTCCGGATAAGGGGTCCGATACCCGTATTATGTTTGAGGGCTGGATTAAATCAAAATAATGATGTCATATAGTGCAGTCTATGGAGCATTAAGCAGACTGAGGGTCATAAAAACAACTTTGGAAAGCCAAATCCGGTACACCAGCCTCCATTTGGACAGTTCTTTGTATAGTGAGGGCCTTAACAAAGCACACAAGCTCACACTTTTTGGCCAAAGTGTGGTACAGGTATGGGCCTGTTATCTAGAATGCTTTGGACCTCCGGATAATGGGTCTTTCTGTAATTTTGATCTCCATACTTTGTGTACTAAAAAACGATTTCAACATTAAAGAAACCCAACAGGGTTGTTTTGCTTCCAATAAGGATTAATTGTATCTTAGTTGGGAATAAGTACAAGCTACTGGTTTATTATTACAGAGAAAGAGGAAACCAGTTTAAAAAACATTAAATTATTTGATTAAAATGGAGTCTATGGGAAATGGCCATCTCCTAATTTGGAGCTTTGTGGATAATGGGTTTTTGGATAATGGATCTCATACATGTACTAACATTTTAAAAAAATATTAATTATAAAATGTACAATTGTGTTTCATTGGCACACAGGTGAGTGAATACTGCTAAGTAAATGAATATAGAATGTAGCTATAGAGCATTGTGGAAGAGGGAAAGCAAGACTGTGCGGCAGTAATTAGCACTAGGAGAGTTCATGACCTTTCTCATTGAATACATAGAAGGTCCACATATCTATTATGTATTCCACTTGGAGGAACCATTAATTACAAATGCAGGCAGCAATGAATGGGACTGATCTCTCGTGAGACCTGAGACTTCAACAAAGGAAGGTTCCAATGCTTAACACATTTAAATCTCTGTAATACTGTAGATCTTATGTAACGTGATTTAAATAATAGCTGATATAGCTAAAGAAACACAGACAAAACAATAGGTTGCTCTGTTAAATATTGCAGGTTGTCTTTACAATAAAGCAGAAAGTAACCATACATTGAGTTTAACATACACTTCTGATTAGACCAGGTTTCTTCATGCGTGTTTTGTAGATTACATGCACCTTTCAGCTTTGCAACCCAATATTAGTTTTAAACATTTAAACAATTACATTTTTTTTAATACAGGTAAAGAACCTGTTATCCAGAATGGTTTTCTGGATAAGGGGTCTTTCTGTAATTTGGATCTCCATACCTTTAGTCTTCTAAAAAATCATTTAAACATTAATGAAACCCAATATGATTGTTTTACATAGAATAAGTATTAATTATATCATAGTTTGGCTAAAGTACAAGGTACTGTTTATTTATTACAGAGAAAAAGGAAATCATTTTAAAAAAATAATAATTATTTGACTAAAATGGAGTCTATGGGACATGACCTTCCCTTCTCCTACCTTTAAATATAGCAGCATGGTCGGGGCTGGGAGGTGTGGCGTGTGAGGGCTAGGGGAGGAGGGATTGGTTGTGCCAGGCCCCCTTAGACTATGAGGTTAGACCGTCACAGTTGGGGTTGGTTTCTTTTTGCTGGGGGCTGAAGCCCCCTGTGTGTGAGCACCCTTACATCTCTTAGGTAAAATACAGAATTGAGAGCATTTAAAGTAAGTGCATTAGGGCAAACAACATGCTGTTTTCCACCTGCGTTCCACTACAGGCACATACTGAAAAATGGAATGCGTTCCTTCCTGCTCTCTCCTGTGGTGCATTCTTCTGTGTTCCACCGCTCGTGAGTACGAGCCTTTAGGATAAGAACCCACAGAGCAAGTTACTCGCCCACAATAGATCTCTGCTATTATAGACGAGTACCCGCCCCGAAAAGGCTTTTCATCAGCAAGAACAGAAATCGCCAGTGGGAAGTCCTTCGCATCACTTCATTTTCTGAAATTGCATGAAGTTGCCTGATGGATGAAACTTCATGTGACTTCGGATTACCGGAGCGATGAGAAGGCCTTTCCACAAGTGACTTCTATTGTTACCAGTGGAAAGCCTTTTTGGAGTGGTTAGTCATCTGCGATAGCAGAGATCTATTGTGGGTGAGTAACTCGCTCCGTGGGTTCTTACCATTACAATTTCTTTACTAATTAAGGAAATCTAGCTGATTACCATTACATTCCTGATGCCACTGTTTAGGAGATCAGAAAGAAAAAACAATAAGGGCTCTGGCACACGGGGAGATTAGTCGCCCGCGGCAAAACTCCCTGTTCGCGGGCAGATGGCCATCCCGCCGGCGACTTACATGTTCGCCGGTGGGATGGCAAGGTGAAGGCAACTCGGGGAGATTAGTCGCCCGCGAACAGGGAGTTTTGCCGCGGGCGACTAATCTCCCCGTGTGCCAGAGCCCTAATATGTGATTTTTATATCAGAACAAATGAATCACCAGATATATTTACCGCATCCAAAATAAAATACAAAAGTAGCAGTTACAAGTTACTTGCATAACATAACAGCTTATACTTTTTATTATGATTAGAAAAAAAGGAGTAGAGAGACATTACTGACATATAAAATGCATATATTCTGTTTAGATCTTAAATATATTGGTTTTCTCCTCACTTGCAAACTACTGCCATAACTGCTAACATCTTAAGTGCCTGGGATTATCCTGGAAACCCCCAGTTTGACAAGTTCATTGTGTACTTTTTTGAGAGCTTATTCCTGGCACTGTGAGGATGGTATAAAAGGTAGGAACATGAATAGGGATCTTTATTCTATCTGATCGGATGGATTAGAAATATTCAGTTCCAGTACAAGCCTACATTCTAGCTGATTGAGAAGGAGCTTGCTCAAGATGCAAAGGGAAACTTTCCCTTCTTTGTTGACATTAGGTCAATAAGGGCTCTGGCACACAAGGGAGGTTAGTCGCCCGTGACAAATCTCCCTTGTTGCGGGCGACTAATTTCCCGATATGACATCCCACCGGCGAAAATGTAAATCGCTGGTGGGATGGCATACGCGGCGGCGCGATCGCCGAAGTTGCCCCTCGAGGCAACTTCGGTGATTTCCGCAAATCGCGGCGCCGCGTATGCCATACCACCGTGTGGCAGAGCCCTAAATAGGGCTTATACTACCTCAGGTATCTCTAAGGATAAAATAGAACTGCATAAGGACATTTAGGACCCTTGGACCACTTTCCAATACAAGAGCTACTATTAAAAAATTTTTAACTTGCTTTTAACGGGCCTTAAACCCTTTCAATCTGCAAGAGAATGGTGGAATTCCCAAATACCAGAACTCACTGAAGAGGACTGGGAAGACTCAACAGATACCATGTATAGCTGACTCTCACCATCTCTATATTACACCACGCAGGCTACACCAAATGGCTCGGGACCAAATTGATCATTGCCCCAGATGTAGAACAGGGTCTGCCTATTTCTTACACATGATCTGGTCATGTCCCCTCATCGTAAGATTCTGGACAGCGGTAGTTAAAGGGGATGTTCTCCTTTGAGTTAACTTCTACTATAATGTAGAGTGTAATATTCTGAGACAATTTGCAATTTGTCTTTATTTTTTATTTGTATTTTTTAGTTCAATTTTGTTCAACAGCTCTCCAGTTTGAAGTTTTAGCATCTAACTGGTTGCTAGGGTTCACATTACCTTAGCAACCAGGGAGTGGTTTGAATGAGAGATTGGTATATGAATAAGAGAGGGCCTGAATAGAAAAATAAGTTATACAAAGTAACAATAACAATAAAACTGTAAGCTTCACGAAACAAAAGTTTTTGGCTGTGGGGTCAGTGGCCCCCATTTTAAAGCTACAAAGAGTTAGAAGAAGGAGGCAAATAATTAAAAAACTATGAAAAAATATATAATGAAGTCTAATTGAAAAAGTTGTTTAAAACTGACCATACTATAACATACTAAAAGTGAACTGAAAGGTGAACCACCCCTTAAATTACCTTGCAACTAACTTAGGTTTCCCTATGGTAATTGCCCCTACAACCTGCAAATTTTGAGTCTTAAACACTATAACTCCACATAAATACTCCAGGCTTCGGTTCAAAAAAACACATTGGATGGGCCCTTCCCCCTACTTTTAAGGCTTGGAAGAATATAGTAGATGCTGTCATCCCCTTGTTCCAACTCACCTATAAGTCCAGGGGTGCAATCACTAAGTTTGATAAAATCTGGGGTTCCTGGTGTGACATACATAGTGATTAAGGCATGCCATGTCCTCTATCCAGTCCTCAAGGAAGAATTAAACTCCATTGGACTCTTGTACGTTGTATACCTCAATATGTAAACAACTCTTTGCATTTATATTACTGCTGTACCTAGACATAAAACTTTTGTTTCATCTTACTGTCTGTAATGTACATCATCGCCACTGCTACCCACCAAGGTGTAATTCTGACCTGAATCTAAACTCCTTTTGCTTAACTGGTTGCTTCATTTCTTGGACAAAACAGAACCAACAAAAACTGAAACAGAAAGAATGAGCCACTCCAACTTCCTGCCTCTTACAGGTTTGTTAAAACAAATTACAGAAACAAATTATTCAGAAACCCTCTGTAAAATGAGCTGTTCCTTATCTCAATACCTAACAAATGCTGCAGCTGGGGGAAGGGTTTGTTTTTATACGTAACCACTGCCTAAACACTCTGAGGTCAATTTCATCAGCAGCAAATTAACATGTCTGTATGTGTGTTAGAGGAAATCAGAATAACTGCAGGAAATACCCAAACTAGACTAGTTAAAATTATCTGCATAAAGGATAAAATAACTGTTTTTCTGTAATGGACAGACAAAATTGCTTCTTGTAGCTACACCATGCAGCAGACTGAAAAATGCAGCAGAAAACTGTGTTCCCTTGCAGGGGAGGGTATGCATTTACACCCATGGCTTTGGTCACTGCAAGTGAAATCCTTAGTTTGTATGTCTGAATTATGTTTCAGGGGGTGTCCAGTTTTACTACTTCCCTCCAGTAGCAATGACAATTGCCTAAACTGGCCCAAAGCAGGTGACTGTCTCGTGAAAACATGCCTATATTGTCAGGCCACTTTACTGTAGGATTAAACATTTTGGCAACTTGCTGCAGCAAAAAAACAGCCAATTTAATGTTTATATAATTTATAGGATACACCTTTTCATTCTTTTATACTATGACTGTAGATAAAAGTTTGTGTGTTTACAAATTTTAGCATAGAGAATTTGAGGTTTAAGTAGCATACTTTACACATATTTAGAGATAAACAAGCCGTCCACGACGCAGCTCACGCTTAGATAACAGTATCAAGTTTTCTCTTTTTTAAATAGCAAAGATGCGGGAGCTTGCATTTCAAAATATATATGCATCCCCTGTGGGAAAATGCCTACAGCATAACTGATGAAGAGGAAACCAAGCAAGATGTTTTTATTTCTTTGATGCAGGTGCTTTAAAACCTTAAACTGTCTGGATCTTTCACGTAAGCGCCTCACAGTTTACGCAAGAAGTCAAGGCAAAGCTGCTTTGGTGACAAAACTATGCTGCGGGTATGGTTAGCAGAAAGTAATTTTCACAAAACACATACAATAGCATTTCCATAACATGTCTTTTCTTTATGAGGCAACAAAGTAATTCACAATATCCCTTCTAGGCTTTGCAACAGTTGCTTGACAGAACCGTCACTGCATATGGATGTGTAGTGAAGGGGAAAAAAAAACCTCAAACAGCCTGAGGCAAAAGCTGATACAGATGTAATACAAGGAACTACAAGGAAGAGGGCCTCTGCAATTACCCTGCTATTTAACCCAATCTATGGATCATCAGTAAAACGTTTAGTGCAGCATTTAAAGTGAGACAGGCTGACAAAGCATAAGCTGCTTATCTGTCCCCTCCAGCCATTATGCTCTCTTAACCTGGGAGTCATGTCAAATAAAACAACAGTGCATTGACATCCCACTTCTGCACAGCTTAAAAAGGAGATTGACAACTTCCCGATTCTCTGCAGCCCTCACTGGATTCAGCTCACTCACAGTTAGAAGTGCCTCAGCTATACACCTATAGAATCACTCTGCCTGTCCAAATGCTTTGCCGTAGGTCATTTAAGGGTATGGTTAAGACACCCTATACCCCTAGTCAAAAAAACCGAATATTATAATATGTCATGACCTTACTCAGAATACCAAGGGATGATAAACTAATGCTGCCAGCACCATATCTCAGAGAAGCAAGCAGGGATCTGGGAATTTAGATATGCAGTAAGTACTTAAAAAGAATGCCTTTAGACTTACTTTTAATTTATATTAACCTTTCATTGTCCTTTAAGGTATGGAGATCCAAATAAAGGAACGTCCCCTTATCTTAAAAAAAAAACCCAGGTCCTGAGCATTATGCATAACAGATCATATATCTGCAGTTAAAGTAATTTCTCCACTGGGTCTTTTAATCATCTGGCTTGTATACATCAAGCTTCTCAACAAATGGTGGTCTAAGCTGTGTAAAAAACACTATACATATTTGGTATTGGCACACTTGGGGCATATAGCCCTTTCCAAATCAGTTGTATGTTTAATAATATTCATGTTACAGAATTGGAATTTACTAAAAAAGTAGGCAGATTTAAATTACAGGATGCCCACAAAAAATCAAAAAGGGAATTTTAACTACTCATCGATAAATCCTTTACTTGAAGTCCCAGAGGCCACACCGGTACCAAACAGTTAATAGGAAGTAGGGCAGGAATAGATGTGCAGTGGAGGCGCTCTACCTCTTCCCAAAAGAGGGAATTGCTCCTCTTTTAGTCATGAAGCATAGAAAGATAACCAATACAGGAGTAATAAAGGGGTGGTACTTCTAGTGCTGAATAATACAAACCTCTTTTTCTTGAGTCGTCTCTTGTGCAACACAGGTACCAAATGGTGTGTCCCAATGTAACAGAGTGAAAAAAAGGAAAAAGGAAGCCCTTTATTTAAAAGAATTGGAAAATAATATAAGATCAACCGAGAAATCTTAAACCACTGCCTACAAAACCTTGTGGCTGAAAGTTGCTTGAGAGGAGGCAAAAACATTGAACTTGTAGACCTTTATAAGTGAATTAAAGTCCATGTAGTGGCTCTGCAAATCTGGTCTACCAAAGCTTTATTGGCATAAGCCTATGAAGCTCTCAAGGCTCTGGTAGTGTGAACTGAGACCAGAAAATGCAACAGTGAAAGTAAGGCAATTGCTGTTGTACTCAGAACCACTTTTGGCATGAAATCAAATTGTGTATATACCTCCTCATTTTCATGGAATATACGGGGGTGGGGGTGGGGGGTTGTATGTTAAAGTTGCTAATTCTAATACCAAGTAAATGGTTATGAGAGAGGCCACATTAAAAAAAGGGGTTTGAGGCTAACAGAATATAAGAGCTCTAAGTGTTCCTTTTGTAGGGTCTAAAGTCCTAGCCTGAAACTTCATTCAGGTGACTCCACATATTTAACTCAACTGATGAGCTCCCTTACCATCATGGGACCTCAGTTTAGTCCTTTGGCCCTACAAAAGGTCTTGATTATGGGCTGTAACTTCCTAGATCCTTGTAAGTCCTACCAGACTTCTGTATGCTGGTCAGTGTTTGGTCTCTCCATGCTGCAATAGCCAAGGTGGAGGATATGGTTATTAGGAGTCCAAGGTAATTTTGCATATGAATTGTAGTGTGTTGAGAATGTTTGCCAGGTGGGATGGCATATCACATTCTTCATCAGGTGTGGCTAAGATACGTATTTAGCCCCATTTATCCTGATGTGACTTATTTAAAGGGTATAGAGTATCTAGCTTTTATCTCTTGAGAGGTTTTCTGTTGGGAGTTTTCCATTTCTTTTTAATCATTTTGCTGTTTCTCAGGCAGGAATGGCCCTGCTTGTTTTCTTGTGGATCCAAAGAGCTTGTCGAGTGCTTTAAAGTGGACCTGTCACCCAGACATAAAAAGCTGTATAATAAAAGTCCTTTTCAAATTAAACATGAAACCCAAATTCATTTTTTTATTACCACATCCAAACCAATTATAAAAGCATTTTAAAATCCCAGCTGTCAATCATATAATGCCTGACCCGCCTCTATGCCTTAGGCATAGAGGTGGGGCAGACAGTTACTTTCACTTTCAATTCAGAACTTCTTAGGTGTCACTGCACTCCTCACATTCCCCCTCCCTCCTCACCATGTAATTGTGTAACCAGTGCATGGATATGGGTATCAGGTCCCCTCATACTGGCACAGAAACAAGATATTGGCAGGATGCAATGCCTGCTTTAAAGGAACAGTAACACCAAAAAATGAAAGAGCTTTAAAGAAATGAAAATATAATGCATTGTTGCCCTGCACTGGTAAAACTGGTGTGTTTGCTATAGTAACACTACTATAATTTATATAATAAGCTGCTGTGTAGCCACGGGGGCAGCCATTCAAGCTGGAAAAAAGGAGAAAAGGCACAGGTTACATAGCAGATAACGGATAAGCTCTGTAGAATACAATAGTGTTTTATCTGTCATCTGCTATGTGCCTGTGCCTTTTCTCCTTTGAATGGCTGCCTCCATGGCTACATAGCAGCTTATTTATATAAATTATAGCAGACTTTCTGAAGTAAACACTCAACTTTTACCAGTGCAGGGCAGCAGCACATTATATTTTAGTTACTTTTATACACTTTCATTTTTTGGTGTTACTGGTCCTTTAATAACAGTGCCACAAAATGGCCCCTGCCTGCTTGCTGCAATTGTGAATTCCAAGGCTGAAGAAAATACGATTAAAATAATTTATATAGTGTAAGTAAAGTTTATTTTGCTTGCCAAACACAATAGAAAACAATTTGAATTTATTTCTTAAGGTGACAGGTCCGCTTTAACCTTTTTGGTGTCCCCCTTTTTGCCTACAGTGGAGAACACTTCATCAGTAATACTTCTACTTTGTCTGCTTGAGATCTCTTGGGGGCATGAGTGACTGGGGATGTCTGTTCAACCTCAAGCTCTAAACGATCTCTTTTTCTCAAAAGATATGTCTTTATCTGCTAGTGCTATTAGTGCAACAAACAGAAGAAGGGGGGTATGCTGATCTGTATGGAGCAACAGGCTGGTAACTTTGAACGGTGGTGGTGGCAAACTTTTTAATGGAAGCTGTCAAGCCCATGAATGATGCCTGAGTAAGTCTTTTAGCTAATCTGGTATAACTGCTTTTTTTGGGGAGGGGGAGAGTTAGGACTTGAATCTGCATGGGTAGCTAAGGACACTCTTGTAGTTTTGGCTTTGACATGCTCCGAATTTGTAGATCTCAGGGTCCATATAAAGACACAACTAAAAGCCAGCAGGGGAGAGGAGAAAAACCTAGTCTAGTAATATAAATTCCAAAAGTACAGAGGAGCACTCTGAGAAGGTTTACATTATTTAATTTTTGGGGTTTAGACCCCTTTAATGTTCTGATTACAAAATAATAAATTAAGCCACATGGGACATTCCAGGTGGTAAAGTAAACTGCCCAGGTCAACAACTTTTATTTTATTTATTTTATTAGAAGGAAAATATGTAGACCTGTTGGGAGAAGCCTGCATCGTCAGCCCAATCTAGTCTTTGCCAGAGAAATTTTCCAGGAAGTCTAGTTAATATCTGGTCAAGCCCCAACCTGATGTTGAACAGCAACCATTTTGGTACATCTTACAGGCCAGTAAGTTTCCAACTTAGTAATGAGTGACTAAACTAGCTTTGACTGTGTATGGTCTTAATAAAATACAAAAACCATTTTTGCTAAATGAATACAAAAGATGCTACTGACTTTGATACAAATCTACCAATTTTAAATACTTACCAATTTAAATGTTGTACTATAGACTACTTCAAAGAAAATAATGCCCTGTAAGCACTCTACCCAGTTTTCACACCAAATGCTGCATACAGAGAAATTTCACTCCATTACTTAATCTGCCTTGGAAAATTGCCTAGGATCTGCAGCCAAGAAACAGGGTTTTTATTTTGTGAAATACACAGGAATCATTCTTTT
This sequence comes from Xenopus tropicalis, assembly GCF_000004195.4. Taxonomy (NCBI): domain Eukaryota; kingdom Metazoa; phylum Chordata; class Amphibia; order Anura; family Pipidae; genus Xenopus; species Xenopus tropicalis. Next base: position 128,714,938 of record NC_030677.2, read on the forward strand.
AGCTTACTGTGTTCTAAAGTGAAACTGCAGGATTAATGGTAGATATAAGTACAGTGAGCTTCTGTTCCTTTGAACTCTAAAGGTGAGAAGAAAAGGAAACTCAGCCAGACAACCACAAAGGACTGTTGTCATTTTTCAGCGGAAGACATAAAATGGATTACCTGTATCAGCTCACGAAAAGCAATGAGACATTTAGACTATGCCAAACACCTGCACCTGTGATAATCTTACATACACCACACGAACCTGTAAAACGATGTGATGCCAGTCTGACAAGGCCCTTGCATACTTGGAAAGCCATATAAACCCCATAGAAACCAATGCAACTTACTTGATTTCCATGTTGAATAAAAAATGTTGGTGTAATAGGATGGATCATTAATCATACAGTGTAATTACTAAACCCTAATAGCAATAATAAATTGCTACTTTAATTGATTCCATATATAACCATAACCCTAAGATGTGCAGTTTGCATTACTGAACAAACAACTTGGTTAAGACTAGGGATGAGTAAAGGGAAAATCTGAGGCAAATATCTGCCTATAAGGTGCAAGCAGGATCATCAGGATCTCCTGGATTTCACAAACTCACAGGCAAACAACTGATGAAATTTGCTCATCTCTGGTTAAAGCTGGCCATACATGCACTGATAATTGGTACATTTATGGCAGGAGACGAGGTGACTTATATTGGCATAGGACTCGGATATCAGTGGTCTCGCCTCTAAAGCCACCAGGGCACTGGCAAACGTTTAGTGCTGAATCCTCAGATAGGGGTAGAATTCTTTTGTTTCTACCTGCATATCTGACGATTCAGCATTAGTGGAGTATACAAACAATCTTTCCAGCAGTCATCATTACTGTAACGTGTATAGCAACCCTAATACCTAACAGCTCTCCCTGTATGTTTTGTTAGGAAGAATTTCAGGAAACTTTGGCAGATTACTAAATACCCTCCAAATTCTCCTGACTTAGGTAAGATAGTGGTGATTTGCAGCCCCCCCCCCCCATGCAATAAGGATTCAAGCAAATTTGGGCAATCATGGTGGCCAAAAATATTGCAAGATTATTATTATTATATAAGCGCTGGGATGCAAAAAGTCTCGAACTGTATTTTTTACTTGTTTTGTTTCTGGTGTATACTGATGTTGTGGGGTGTTTGGATTAGGACACAGTTGTTAATGTTGTGCTGGTGTTCAGTGGGCTTTCTCCAAGTCATCTTCCCGATGCCTCTATATGTGTTCAGCAAGAACATGTGCCTGAGCACAAGACAGCAGCCACTGACACATAAAATCAGTGAGCATATGGCAATTTGGCAGAATATCTGTTATTGTGTGACAATAAATTCTTATGCTTGATTAAACTACTGTAACAAATCTGTCTGGTCTTAAGTCAGCAAGCACATCAAAACTAAGCCATTAAGCACACAACAGAGAGAACAAAGTAAATGGCAAATTAAGGGAAGAAGTATTCAGATCATGCAAATATGGGGTATATTTTTAGTGAATTTATCAAGTTCAACCAACAACAGAAAATTCAGCTATAAGAAATATATACATATACTTTTAAACTGAAATGAACAAAAGTCATCCTTCACATTTTAATAGGTAATGGGAACTGCCGAAGCAGGTGATATCATAGACCAGTTTGTGAATAATACTATTCTACTATGATCCACTGGTATTTAGCTCAAGGTCTATACTTCTGATTAGGGATAATTGTATGACGAAAGCACTATTAGTTCAGACCTGTACCACTGTAAGTTTTATATAAACCCAAATTGACATTGCTCGTCTTCCCTTATTACGATTACAAGAGCAAAGTGAATTGATGTTATACTCAGTAGTTTTGTTTGTGTGCTATGTCCCAACACAAAAGCTTTTAATGTGTTTGAATGGAAATGAACTTCTATTTTAAGTTTTTTTTTTCTGATTAGGTCCACGTTACAAATGTTCTCTGAAAGTGGGAACAGCTACAGCTAACTTAATTCAAGCCAAACCCCCATACAGTATATAATAAAAGGCTCTAGTTTTGCCCAGGTCCAGTAACCCATAGCAACCAATTACATGTGTGATTTTAAAGGAGAAGGAAAGGCTAGTAAAGAGTTAATCTCAAGCTGCAGGCATACCTTCAGTTGTCTCAATAGTGCCCTTAAATCTCCCCATATTTCTCCCGTTCAGATGATCAGAAGCCACATACGAAAAAAAAAAAAACGCTGAGCTCTTTAAAGAAAATTCCCATAATGCCATGTTCCTGCACCAAGACTTCTGTACATGCCCAGTTAGTAGGACTATGAGGAAGCTTCCTGCTGAATGGCAGATCACACAGGAATTACAGAGACAAGGAAGGTGACAAAAAATCCTGTTTCTTCTCATAGAGAACTCAGTCTAGTGTTTCTGTGAGTGCTTATGGCTGTATTTACATAGACCTTTCTGATAAAGCTTACTTAGTTTTTAGCTTTCCTTCTCCTTTAAACAGGTGACCAGTAAATGCTTCCTGCTAATTGGTTGTCTTTGCACCTTTTACATTAACAAAAAATAATTTTATCTGCCACCTACTTTTTAAAATTGAGCTTTGTAGTATTATACAGTTCTCTACCACTGTCTGCAAGAATGTTTGTCTGCAGCACAATCCCCACTGTGTCACTAAGAAATGTGCAGCCGAATATATATATACATCCACCCTGTTATTCTTTGTCAACATATTCATCTACAAGTAAACACTAATTCCTAGAATTAAATGGTTTTGGCTGGCAGAGTATGACACAGGCAGCATAGGGAAGGCAGAGTATGGCACACACAGGCAGTGTAGGGCAGGCAGAGTATGCACACACAGGCAGCATAGGGCAAGCAGAGTATGACACACACAGGCAGGGTAGGAATCTGAGGTGTGAACAATGCAGGGGGTCAGTTAATTCTGAGTACTGATACCATTTAAAATTTACACAAAGGTAAGCAGTCACTGCAGCCAGATGAAGAAACATATGAAAGTGATTTCTTCCCTTCACCAAGCTGTAACTTTACAATTAACATTGATGATCATGCAAATATAGAAAAAGAAAAGTATTGTACAGTTTTAGAAATCCAAAGCAGGCAAATACAATATTCTTTTGGCAAAAGGCAGAGTATATGTTTGAGGCAGGGTCGGAAGGAAAAATGAGGACTGTAAGGATTTTGCCCGCATGTGAAAACAATAATGGTATAAGTTCAGTGAAACAATGATTAACATCAGGAAAGCTCTATCATGCACACAGCAAATATGAGTTCCATGAAACAAAATAAATTAAATTAATACAGTTTCCAAAATAAAAAAATAAAGGGAAACGAAAAACTAAACATGAAGAAAAATATAAGTTATCTCGATCTAACAGCTAAATTTCAACATAACTCAATCTGGACATCTCATCTGGTGTGAACTGCACTTATTCCTAGTGTAAAACCCACCGCGCTCAGCAATGATATACTGTAATGTCACCTCGCAATCTGGATTTACTATAAAGGGCTGTGACGAGTTTCAGAGCAGTAAACATTGCAGCGAGGTGTATTTCACACTGAGCTGGTTTTTATGAAGAACACTTCACCGCCCGGCTCCGACGGTCTCAGTGATGAATGGTGAAAGATGCGTGACAAGCTTCATCATTGTTTGTAAATCTTAACTGTTCCTGCTCACTAACTCTGTAGGCAATTTTCAAAGACAGCGGCCAACAGAAGGACAGCATAGCTCCCCTGAAGGTTATTCAACGCATATCTTGCTTATTTTAATATGAGTGGATTGTTGAGCAACAGCTAAGCACAAAAAAATTGAATATTAACCTTTCATTAATACCATAGTGGATTTAGTTGATTGCCTTGTGGATCCTAGTGGATTGCCTTGCTTTTGTATCCAAAAAATGGAAGGAGGTGAGCAGTCACTGTTTCATAATGAGAAAATATTAGGCCCTTCTTTTTCCAAGGACTCCAGATACAGATCATGCCCCAAAGCTGCCTGATGTCCATGACTCTGCATCATTTGATCATCCCACACTACTTTTAGTGTTTCGTTTTGTTGTTTTTTGATATTGTTTTAAATTCCCATGAATGTATGCCTGCTTAAAATAAAAAAACTAAAAACTGGAATAATAATTTAGACTAGCAATTGTCATCATTCCATCCACCAGTCTCTTTTTCTTTTATGTTTCTATTATGCTCTCCTTGACGTTCAATTATAGGGTGATCAGATCACTTGAAAATTTAGGGACACCTCTAATAAATACATGTTGCAGGACAGCACTGATTACATTTAAAATAAACTGCAATGAGTCCAGTCCATTTTTTAGACATGTCCCCGAATTTCAAGTGATCTGGTCACCCTATTTAATTACTCTTTTCTGCTACCCTCATTTGCAAGTATCTCACCTTTTCGGCTGCCGCTGATGCACAAATCTTTAAGAGGAAGCATAACCCAGAAGGCAGCCTGTCATATACTCAAAACTCCACTAACAGGTGACTGCCAATAAAGCAAATGACAGACTGTTTGGGCAGGTTCGGTGCACTTCTTAACCACAAATTGCTCAAGCAGCTATTTTAGGAGCACTGGAAAAACAATAATATGTATAGGTTTCACTTGAAACTGGATGAAATAGAAAACAATGATGGGATTAACCTCCCCTTGAAAATGTGTGAAATAGAAAACAACGATGGGATTAATTTCCCCTTGAAAGTGTGTGAAATAGAAAACAATAATGGGATTAATTTTCCCTTGAAAGTGTTTAAAATAGAAAACAATGATGGGATTAAATTCCCCTTAAAAGTGTGTGCAATAGAAAACAATTATCGGATTAACTTCCCCTTGAAAGTATGTAGCAAAAGGACAGGCTGAATATTCACTCTTTTAACCATTTTCAAGTTAAACTCAATTATTTCTAATATTTGAAGCCCTCCATAGCACTCAAGAGTACTCGGCAGATCAAACCTGCCGAATTTTTTTTTCCATGAAAAAAGTAACCTAAGCGTTAATAAATCTTGAATTACACAAGTTCTTTTCAAAAATTATGATTGTTTCGACAAATGATATTGGAAAAATCGAGTACTGTTGATAACCTGTTCATAAATCTCTAAAATATCTGACAGTAAAAAAAAATCGTCTTTTTCTCAAAATTGCTTAGTAAAGCTGCCCCTAAAACTCATACTTTTTTCAGTACCTGAGCAGCCTAAGCAAGAACAGGACACAAGGAGTAATTTTTACATTTTAGCACAAGCAAGGCTTAATGTCTACAAATACTGCAAATCTAGACTTAAAACAATCATTCCAGTGCTAGATGCTCAAGGATATATGTACATTGCTAGGAGTTTATAGCACTAATTTCCACAATAGGACCTAGCCCAGAAACAGCAGGACCAGGGCTATTCAAGGCACTTGCCAAAGCTGACAGCTCAAAGCAATCCGCCATTTTGACTGTTTGTACTTGCATATGTGCCAATCCAGTAAAAATGCATGCTTTTTGCCACTGACTGTGACAAATGAGAATATAGCACCCTGTCTTTGTACTGTGGAAGTTACTGACTGCTAAACAATGTAACACAAAGCGTAAATAAACAAAATAAGCTCAGATGTTTAATTACCACCTCATTCCCTCACACTGCATTCTATTGATTTGCATATCACAACTGCAACCCTTGAAACAAACCATAACAGTGAACACTAGATATAGATTCGGCAAACTTTTTCTGCATACCTTATACTGTGTTTTTAGACATCATGTTACATATTTGTCAGTTTGTACAACTCTTTTTTGTGTGACAGATAAAAAACATTTATCTAAAAGGTTCTTTCAGACATTTGATAACTTAATTACAGGCATTGTGCAACTCTGCAATTCTATGCTCTTGTAACTAGGAAATGTTGTAATTTTAGTGATTACTTTCAATACCAATAAAGCTATTGTACAAAGAAAGAACATCTTAAAGGGGTTGGTCACCTTTGAGATAACGTTTAGTATGATGTAGACAGTAATATTTTAAGACAATTTGCTTTTGGTCTTCATTTTTTATTATTTGTCGTTTTTAAGTTATTTAATTTTCAGTTCAGGTAATAGCAATAGTTTTTGCTTTGGCTGCTAGGGTCAGTGACAACTCATTTAAAAACTGCAGAGTTGGAAGAAAAAGCCAAAAAATGTAATTACTGTAACAAATAAATAATGAAGACCAACTGAAACATTGCTTAGGATAGGTCATTCTATAACAGGGATCCCCAACCTTTTATACCCGTGAGCCATAATCAAATGGAAAAAGTGTTAGGGAGCAACACAAGCAAAAATTAAGGGGTTCTTTTGGTTATGGAATGGAGGGGTTGCCATCAAAACACCTTCAAGCATGAGTGCTTGTAAAAGGCACCTGTGTAACCATAGGGGAAGCTGAGTGACTTCTTAGAGTCCTAAAAGTGTGGGGTTGTTTACGAACACATGTGCAGTGTGCACATGACAGATTTAAGACAGAAATCATATTTTCTTACCCATTATTCAGCTTTCTTTCCACGAATTGTGTCTGCACTTTAAAGGAACAGTTCAGTGTAAAAATGCTAGGTATAATAGATAGACTGCCCAAATTGAAAAAATATTTCTAATATAGTTAGGCAAAAATGTAATCTAGGAAATCGAATATGAAGATAGGCAGGCACTCCGAATTATTTGTTGCAAAAGTGGAAAAATGCAGCCAGTAGAAAAAATAGTTAAGTTAAAAAAGTATAAATTTTATTTTATCCATATGTAAAAACAAATAGCCTTACGCGTTTCATACCAATAGGGTACTTAGTCATAGCCTATGACTAAGTACCCTATTGGTATGAAACGCGTAAAGCTATTTGTTTTTACATATGGATAAAATAAAATTTATACTTTTTTAACTTAACTATTTTTTCTACTGGCTGCATTTTTCCACTTTTGCAACAAATAATTCGGAGTGCCTGCCTATCTTCATATTCGATTTTCTGTGATGGCTCCCTATGCTGAATGGTCTGGGGCATGAGCACCCGGACCCACCGTCACTGTGGGTAAGAGCTGTATATCCACAAAAAGTGTGATCATATTCTATTTGTGTTTTAAAAATGTAATCTATAAAGGCTGGAATGAGCAGTGTCTTAAACAACATCCATATTAGCAAACTAACTAAACAGTTATGACCCATATGCCCCTCCCCCAAACTCAATGATTGGTTACTGACAGAGCTAACAGAGCTGTAAAGTAGGAAGTAATGTCCTGGCGATTACGTTAAGACATCTGCCTGCTCCAGCCTTTATAGATTACCGTATATACTCGAGTATAAGCAGAGTTTTTCAGTACTGAAAATGTGCTGTATACTCGGCTTATACTCGAGTATATGGTGCTAACCTGGCTGATGTAACGCACCCCCTGTGCACAGCCACCCCCCCCCCCCACCGTGGGCAGTAAAGGAGTGTGTGTGCGCGTTCCTTGAGTGACCCCCCCATGGCCGGTAGAGAAGTGTGCATGCGAGCACGTTAGCACTGACTCTGGCATTGTAACATGTGCGCGACCCCCCCGTGGCCGGTAGAGGAGTGTGCATGCGAGCGCCCAATACCTGGTACATTGGAAAGGTTATGGCCCTGAAGAGAGGTTCCAGCATCCGATGTCCAGGTTTCCTCTGGAGGGGGGTAATGTAACTATACCTGGTGGTCGAGGGGGTCTGCTTCTTCTATGCACGCGCGTGTCCGCTGCCTTTTTGACGCGCATGCGCATTCTGTATTTTGCGCCACGCACTTGCTTATTTCCGCGCTATGCTACGTATGGCGTCACAATGGCGCAAAATTTGAATATTTAAAGCCGAACTTGCTGTGCACTCATTGCCCAACGTAGGTTTACTTCCTGTGAGTTTATTTATTTTTAAATGTTTTTTTAGTAGAATTAAGGTATGGAGATCTAAAATACAGATCACTTGTCCAGAAAACCCCAGGTCCCGCTCTTTTGAATAACAGGTTCCACACCTGTATTGCATATTAGGTCCTTTGAACAGGATACCTTTAAGTAAAAACATACTTTATGTTTATGCACTGCATAAGTGCTTTGCAGACCTACAAAGAACTTACCACTTGCCTTCGCCTCAGAATATGATGGGATCTCTTCAAAAGTGAGGAATGGTGGAACACAAACTGGGTTGGGTACACTCTGTCCCAGATAAGGGGGATAGTAGGAATGCATGCGAAATTGAGAGCTTGCACTGTGACCCGGGAAACGATTCTCTCCATTCTTCATCTACACAAAATGTAGAGCAACCTATAATTAATATACTGTTTCTTACTGTATATATGGCAGCAGGCAATATACTGTAACAAATTAGGCATAAACTCACATGAACAAAGACTTGTCTACTTTCAAATAACTCTAAATAAAAATATTTAACATGCTTTTAGTGTTATGTACTTTATGACTGTAGTTACCATTATTTTTTACAATAACAATATTTATATACTACAGTGGCTTGCAAAAGTATTTGGCCCCCTTGAACTTTTCCATATTTTGTCACATTACAGTCACAAACATGAATCAATTTAATTGGAATTCCACGTGAAAGACCAATACAAAGTGGTGTACACGTGAGAAGTGGAACGAAAATCATACATGATTCCAAACATCTTTTACAAATAAATAACTGCAAAGTGGGGTGTGCGTAATTATTCAGCCCCCTGAGTCAATACTTTGTAGAACCACCTTTTGCTGCAATTACAGCTGCCAGTCTTTTAGGGTATGTCTCTACCAGCTTTGCACATCTAGAGACTGAAATCCTTGCCCATTCTTCTTTGCAAAACAGCTCCAGCTCAGTCAGATTAGATGGACAGCGTTTGTGAACAGCAGTTTTCAGATCTTGCCACAGATTCTCGATTGGATTTAGATCTGGACTTTGACTGGGCCATTCTAACACATGGATATGTTTTGTTTTAAACCATTCCATTGTTGCCCTGGCTTTATGTTTAGGGTCGTTGTCCTGCTGGAAGGTGAACCTCCGCCTCAAGTCTTTTGCAGACTCCAAGAGGTTTTCTTCCAAGATTGCCCTGTATTTGGCTCCATCCATCTTCCCATCAACTCTGACCAGCTTCCCTGTCCCTGCTGAAGAGAAGCACCCCCAGAGCATGATGCTGCCACCACCATATTTGACAGTGGGGATGGTGTGTTCAGAGTGATGTGCAGTGTTAGTTTTCTGCCACACATCCCAGCATTTTGGCCAAAAAGTTCCATTTTGGTCTCATCTGACCAGAGCACCTTCTTCCACATGTTTGCTGTGTCCCCCACATGGCTTGTGGCAAACTGCAAATGGGACTTCTTATGGTTTTCTGTTAACAATGGCTTTCTTCGTGCCACTCTTCCATAAAGGCCAACTTTGTGCAGTGCACGACTAATAGTTGCCCTATGGACAGATTCCCCCACCTGAGCTGTAGATCTCTGCATCTCCCCCAGAGTCACCATGGGCCTCTTGGCTGCATTTCTGATCAGCGCTCTCCTTGTTCGGCCTGTGAGTTTAGGTGGGTAGGTTTTGGTAGGTTTACAGTTGTGCCATACTCCTTCCATTTCTGAATGATCGCTTGAACAGTGCTCCGTGGGATGTTCAAGGCTTTGGAAATCTTTTTGTAGCCTAAGCCTGCTTTAAATTTCTCAATAACTTTATCCCTGACCTGTCTGGTGTGTTCTTTGGACTTCATGGTGTTGTTGCTCCCAATATTCTCTTAAGGTGGCCATACACGAGCAGATCCGCTCGCTTGGCGATGTCGCCAAGCGAGCGGATCTTCCCCCGATATCCCCACCTACGGGTGGGCGATATCGGGACCATTTAGGTAAAAAAAATAATAATCCGATCGTTTGGCCCTGGGGCCAGACGATCGGATTATGTGGGCGGCAATGGGGCAGTCGGATCGGGGACCGCATCAACGAGCCGATGCGGTCCCTGATCCGACCAGATTTTCTAACCTGGCCGATCGAGATCTGGCCAATTTCAGGCCAGATATCGGTCGGCCAGGCCGATCTGCTCTCCCCATACACGGGCCGATTAGCTGCCGAATCGGTCCAAGGGACCGATATCGGCAGCTATAGTCGGCCCGTGTATGGCCACCTTTAGACAACCTCTGAGGCCGTCACAGAGCAGCTGTATTTGTACTGACATTAGATTACACACAGGTGCACTCTATTTAGTCATTAGCACTCATCAGGCAATGTCTATGGGCAACTGACTGCACTCAGACCAAAGGGGGCTGAATAATTACGCACACCCCACTTTGCAGTTATTTATTTGTAAAAAATGTTTGGAATCATGTATGATTTTCGTTCTCACGTGTACACCACTTTGTATTGGTCTTTCACGTGGAATTCCAATAAAATTGATTCATGTTTGTGGCTGTAATGTGACAAAATGTGGAAAGGTTCAAGGGGGCTGAATACTTTTGCAAGCCACTGTATAGTGGCAGGACTTTAAAAAATAAACGTCTCACTTAAATGCAGAGACTGACAGAATAACACACAGAGCAGTACAATTTTCAGTACTACTGTGCATGCCCTGTCTCTTTCTGACTTAAATACATGTCATTAATTGCACTGCACAGCAGGGGCATTTGCAGTAGTTCTGGAAAGTGACTGTCCTCCAAACTTGCCTGCAGGAGGAAACTTTGCGCAACTTTGCATTACCGAAGAGATACAAAGGGCTTTCCACTGGCGACACCTACTGTTGCTGGTGTAAAGCCTTTTAGGAGCGGTTTGTCGTCCGCGATAGCAGAGATCTATCCCGGGCAACTCAACCACTCTGTGGGTTCTTACCCTAAACACAGTTTTACCAGTGCAACTAGTTATTCTAAAGTAATTAATAACTTTCTGGAGCTATAAATACACAAATCAAGATCTCAGACACAAGGCATGACAGCAGTGTAGAGCCACCTAATTAAGAGGATATACTATGTCTTTTTCAAGGGCAAAATTGACCATTACTTTACAAGAATTTTAATATTTTAAGTTAAGGTTCAATCTAAAATGTGACTATTTTCCCAAACATCTGTATAGAATTGGCATTTCTACTGTACAGAGACTACCAAAATATATTCTGCTACTTTCATTAGCTGTCTATTTCACCTTTTTCCAAAAAGATATTTCAAGACTTTTTTATGTTGTTGAAAAGGCATTATAAATCCCCAAAGCAGTATGTGAATGACAGCAGAGTATAACAGACATGAGTTGTAATTCTGGTGCACGTCCTGTGGTTTAAAAAGGAAGGACAGAGGAGACACTGGCTTGAATCATTGCTTATGCTAGCTCTCCAAGGAAACATCTATATCTGTCCCTCTTGATAGACAAACTTAATTAACCTTTGCTATTCTGTCCCAAGCTACTGTTTTAGTCAAAAGCACTGACCCATAAACAATATGTTGCCATCAGAATTCTAAAGTGCTGTGACATCAAGAAGGGATAGTGCTGTCAGCACTATTGGAAAATAAACCTATTATATTATCTCCACCAAGATATATAGATTCAATTCATGACACAGATGAGCTGTCAGACAAACATTATGATAGTGATACTTTTAGCATAAATCTGCAGTGTAGAGGGCAGGATAATGCATATGCTAAGAAGACAAAAGTGCATCCAACCTAGACAACCAAAAGCTGATACTTTTTTAATTTGCCATGTTTAATTTTTGGGTCACCTAAATAGAATACAGCACTGATACATTAAAAAAATAATAAAAATATCTTTTTATCCTCAGTGCATTTTTTCCTCCACAGCTACAGTGAGCTATAGCTACAAGCACATCCTGGCTAATTAACAGTTTGCGATAGTTAAAGGGCTAGGAAACAGTGTTCAGGAAACCCTCACAGGATACCTGACCACTCAGAGTGTAGAGGCCTATGGCCACTGACTTTATAGAACCTTTGCATTTATTAATATGGTATGCAGTATATAACATAGCTTAAAAAGCCCCTTGCGGTGGGTCATATTCAGTTTGAATTACACCGAATATAAAAATTTGGGGCAAACTGACTCTGGCAGCACAATACTTTGCAATGTCAGCAGTTGCAGAGAGCCTACACGTGACCTCAACAATAATGCAGCATTAACTTTCCTCTCCTGTAGACGATCCTGAAGGTAAAACGGCTAAGGTAAAATCTGTACCTTGTATTTATTGTTATACTTTGTATTTATATATTATTATCTTAATAACCCTGTTTGTATTAATCTATTCTACTGTTCAGCACTGCATACATAAGTAGCACTTTATAAATAAAGATAAACATACATACACCAAAAACTGTGCTGGCTTAATACTGATACCACTGCCTAAAGGTAAGTGATATTTTGTATTCCCAGGACCTATGGTCATAGGAATAGAATTTTCTTTCTCTAAAAATGCTACAAAATGACCCTAGTGCTAAAACACAGTTTTTAGTGAAAACCCACTTTTCCAGGGAAGCTATCAGATTCGCTAATTACTGGCTGACTTCTCAACAAAAGATTCACTGAGCCATTTAACAGCCCTCTTCTTAACCTATTAATCTTCCTTCCACATCTGTTTCACAGAGCCTTTATAATGTTCTTGCATATTTTAAAAAGTAACAAAAACTGATAATACTTCATGGATAAGGAATGTCAAAGTGCTAATACCAATCAGTTATGTAGGGCAGCCCTCCATGACCCCACTCACTTACTCATTTTTTTTGCTGCCACTATCGCCGCTGTAGTTCTCATATCGCAGATAGGCTACTGCTGCTCCAAAACCTGACCACAGCAACATTTTTGCAGGTCAGGTTGAGGGAAGGCCTACAGTTCTATACCACACGGATGTGCAACTAATAGGCATTGCATGCGTGTTAAAATGCTGTCAGATAGAGAACCAAAGGCAAAGCACTGCAACTGCAAAGTTATGAATGTCCCGTTCAACACATTTTCAGCAAATCTGCCCTCAGTACAGGGCAATACATATGCAGTTGTAGTTTTATGGTTTCTCTCTGGAAACAAAACAATAACTTATAACAAGTAATTATAAGTAAACCACTTGATACAAGTGTGAATACTGCCCAAGATTGCAGTCATTTATTTAAATAGCCAAACAGCTGAAGTGACACCCATGCCAATTCATTTTTCAATTTCATTTTCAGGTACATGCCACATATTTTGGCAATCTTGTGCACGTTGACATGAAGCTGTTCAGAAGAGTCCTGGCATTCATATTTAGGGTGTTATATCCCTTATATACCTAACTATATGATATTGATAAGATGCTCTTTTGAGACAATTTAGAAATATACAAAAACGCTGTCATAAAAAGACAGTTACCCATTCTGGATTTAATTAATGGACCAAAACTCTATAATTCTAGTACTGATGCTCTCCAGAGGCACAGAGTAAGGGAAAAATTCAAAGAAGAGGAAGATATAACCATCAGCTGTTACAGAAGTAATGATTAATAATTAGGTAAAAACTAAGTAAGCTTTATTAGAAAGGTCTATGTAAATACGACCATAAGCACTCACAGAAAAGCTGCACTCTATCAAAAGAAACACAGGATTTCTTGTCTTCTTTTGTGTAAACATTTTCTTCAGCATCAGATTTCCTCTCTCAGAAAAATCCTTCATTCCTTGGCCGGAGCCTGCACAGCTCTCTCCTCTCTCCCTTTTCCCCCTCCCATAAGAATTCACTCCCCCTCCCATCAGAATATGTGATCTGAGCTACCAGACCCTTGAGCTGCATCACGGAAGCAACAGAGACCAAGCTAAAATGGCAGCTGCCTAATCAGGTATGGTAAAACCTTCTGCAAAATAACTATTGCGTTCTAGCTTGCACTGATGTGGCTAATCTATTGTCAGTAAAATGCCAAAATGACTTTCCTTCTCCTTTAAACTTGTAAAACTTAAAGTTAAAGTATTAATAGAAAACCATGTTGAGTTAGCTTCTTCGTGGTACTCTTGGGAAGGCGTCTCTGGGGGTTCTATGATGACTTCCTAGAACTATGCCACCCCTTGGAGGTGGAGGCCATGGCAGGCCTAGCATTTTGTGAATAGCACCTGTTGTAGGAGGGACTAAAGAAACACTGCAGATATGGCTTTGGTTTTCTTATCCTGATTAAAGAAATAATTTTTACCTCCCATGATCTTTGAGGCCCAGAGTATGATCTGGGAAGTGCCTTTGAATCTTTTTGGCTAAACCAAAGAGTTTATCAAGAGCTTCAAGCTCCTTTCATTCCTCTTGGATCCAAAGCTTTTCTAAAAGAGCTTCCACCACCTGAGACCTCAGCGGCCCCTTTGTTATGTCCAAGCCCTCACCTGTCTATCACCTACAACCATGGGATTTGCCTTCTTGTCAATCACACACAAACTCAAGAAGTTGAATTGCACAGGAGAACTGATAACAAAATGTTTAGAGACACATGTAGAGGAGGCAACATGGGGACCTGGTTTCCAAATTAGTCTGAGAAGTGGGCAGCTCACCAGATGGTAAGAAGATGGCAGCTACACCCCTGCTAAGCCTGGAAAATAGGCATCTGTTTGGCATGTCAGTACTGAATTGACATTTGTAGCACAAAATTTTTAATAACAGGGGATTTTCAGTTCTCTGTATTTTATTTTGCCTTGTAACTTCCAGGGCATAAAAGTGCCTTGTGCCACCTAATTGTGCTGGGAACACAAGAGCTGTAGGCACTGACAGACTAAGGATCCACATTGACATCAAGCATCCTCTGCTGTCTTACCTCCCTGACCTATGTACAGTACAATCTGAACTTGAACAGGGTCACAGGCCAACCTGTGCAGATCACAAACTGACATACCAGTAGCAACTTTGGGGCCCACCAGAGAGCCTGATGCCAAGAATCTGCACACACTTTAATAAGCCACACATCCCTTGGAAGCACCAAAAAAAATATGCACAGCATATGCCACATTATTCACTGTTTCATGAGACAGTTAATGCAATACAATTAGTGATGCTTCTAACCTTTTTTGGCAAGATTCAGCTGAATCCAAATGCTTGGCTAGACACCCAGGATACAGGCCCATAATCATAGGTAATTATCATTATATTATTTATCTCTCTTCTGGTCCACTTCTCTTTTTCCCTTTTTTTCTGTCTTTATTTTCTGCCTCTCCCTACTTTTCTCTCCTTTTTCCACAATTTTCTTCTCCTTTGGATTTGTTTTATTTTATCTCTTTTCACACATTTCTCATTTTCTCCTTCCTCTATTTTCTTCCTGTTTGATCTTGCCTTCCCTTCTGCTTTCCTCTTTTTCTGCTCCTTCCTTGCTTGATTATCCCCCCACCATCTGTTTCTCTCACAACCCATATTCCCTTCTCTACCATTACTTAGTTAAGTACTTGCTAAGTGTTGAAGCACTGCCATTCTCTTTAACTTTTAATGCACTTCACTTTTATACTTTTACACAGCCTGTCATTTTGCCTGTTTATGTGCTTTCCTCAGCACTTTTCTTCACTTTTTTAGCACTGTAATAAAAGAACAATACCAAAAAATTAAAGTATAATGTACTGTCGCACTGTTTGCTTCAGAAACACTACTATAGTTTATATAAATAAGCTGCAGTGCAGCCGTGGGTTTATTCATTCAAACTGAAATAGGGCTTAGGCTGAGAGCACATGGTCCACTCTGTTTTGCCTGAGCTTTGTACTCAGGCAGAGAGAAGCTGATCTGCTCCTAACCATTCCTGTGTGTAGCTCCACTGATAGGCACACATTTTCAAGCAGATATTCACTCTGTTTAGCTGCCCTTAGGCTGTGTCTGTCAGTTGAGCTATTCACAGGAGCGGCACAACTTCTCTCTGTGTGTGTACAAAACACAGGTGGACTGTAGTGGACAGTATACCCTTTGTGCCCTCAGCCTAAGCCCTATTTCAACTTGAACTGATAACCCCATGGCTGCACAGCTGTTGTATAATAGAAACTATAGTAATGTTTTTAAAGCAAACAAACCAGGTTTACCAGTGCAGGGTAACAGAATATTATACTGTAAATACTTTTTAAAACACTTTTTTAATGTTGCGATTCCTTTAACCCTTTCCATATTGCTGATTTCCCAGCATAAACAAAGTAATAACAAAGTAAAAAGTGGAGTAACAAAAGAAAGAGCCCAAAAAGTTAGCAATTTGTTCTTTTTTAAGTTGGGGTGAATGATTAATTCAGAACTGTGCAGGGGGTGACAGGGAGAAGATTAATGCTAGCAGACCAAAAAAGGTGTTCATCATTGGAGCTGTGTGATGGTTGTCAACAAAAAGAAAGTATGTACATGATAAGTTAGAGATATGACTAAGCAGCAAAAGGGTTTATAGTATAATGCTAGATGGATAATATTGAGATGATGGCACTAGAGAGTGCATATGACAAATTACCTGCCACTGATTTCCTGACTGGCTAGGGACATAAGCAGCTGGATGGTTTCTGTGACTATTTTTCATTGATGGCCCACTTATTCCTCCCATGTCATTGCCACTGGTAGATTCAGTAGCCACAGCCATTTGGTATGGAGGGTAATTGTAGAGGTTGTTGTAGTACGGATAAAGTGGAGGTTGGTAGAAATTACTGTAGTAAGGGGAGTCCATAACCAAATCAGATGTGCTCTCCAGATGCCCTCTGCTGGTGATGGAAGGGATTTCTTGAATTAACATCTTGCCTTCTGAAAAAAACAGGAAAGTGTATATTTAGCTGTTTTTCTACTTCATTTTGTTTGAACATATAGTCATAGAACTTATTCTGTCTGCACTTTCTGTACAGTTTACCAGTAAAACTTTATAGACTGTTGCAATGAACATTTTTTCCATGTTTTGGGACAGAGAAATATCTTATTCTTTTTTTAAAGAGCACTTCATATGCCACCAACATATAAAAAAACCCTCTGGCTGCTAGTTATATAGTCACAAAATATATTTTATCTATCTGCAGGTTTCTTTTAGACAAAAGTTTGAACTTGATGGACATGTCTTTTTTCAACCTAAATTACTACGTTACCATATGTAACCAGTTTATTAGTATAAACAGTGCGCTGAATATCAGCTTATACATTTGTCTAATTTTATCTAGGGACTCACAGCCGTTACATTTTGCCTTTTGAATTATTTTAACCACAAGTAACGCATTGTGTGGTTGATTTGTGAACATAGATGCCAAATTGCACCAGTGCAGTTTCTCACAGGAACTAACCTGATCTTTGCTTTCTTTTTATACCTTGTATTGCATTTTTCAAGCTAACTGTTGATTAGTTGTTATGGAAAACTGCACTTGTGCAATTTAGCATCTATGCTAGTAAATCAACCATTGTTTGTTTTAGTACATTAGGGGGCACATTTACTAAGATGCGTTTTCTGGCCTTGAAACGCAATATAGTATAAATTCGAAGTAACCATGATAATTTCTGTAGTTCTAAAATGTCTCGACAATGCTTTTATCGTTCATATGAAAATATTGCAATTGCATTCCGAAAGTCACAAAATTTTCAGGCCGAAAAGTTTGTAAATGCCACGAAAACCTTTCTGGCTTTGAAGCCTTCCAAAGGACTCAATGGCACTCGAAAGACAAAACCTGGCAAAAATATAGTCCTGATGAAAGTGTAACCAAAGCGTTAACGAATTCCAAAATGTTCGTATTCTTTGCGCAAAATGGGGTTTTTTTGTAGAAATTTACTGGAAACCACGAAAAACTTGTGGAATTTTACCGAAATTTTTGCATCCATTCTGAAATGTTCTATAATTTACAAAAAATACAAATATATCTCAAAATTTTGTAAATGGGCCCCTAACAATAGCAATCCGGCAAGATCTTACACTTTAAGGGGCCTCTTTAAAAAAACATTTAAAGAAGTTACAAAAAGTAACAATAACAAAACTGTAGCCTCACAGAGCAATAGTTTTTGGCTGCTGGGGTCAGTGACCCCCATTTGAAAGCTGCAAAGAGTTAGAAGGCAAATAGTTCAAAAACTATAAAAAATAATGAAGACCAATCATAAAGTTGCTTTAATTTGGCCATTCTATAAAATACTAAATACTCACACATGGCTCACACCAATGAAAGGATATCCCTCATATTGTCACTATAGTCCCATTCAGTCAAAACCTGTCTAAAAGTCACTTATTGGCTTGATTCTCCTGGGTCACTCATACGCTGCTGTGCAAAAATCATTTAACTGAAGTACAGCTATGAGTGAAAAAAATGACGGTTTCATGTGACCTATTTGCAGTGCAGATCATAGTAACCTCTGTATTTCCTACAAGCGTTCTACAGATTAACCTAAAGCATAATTGCCAGTTGCTACTTTCACCTGAACATCATGTGTAAACATGTGAAAAATAAATGTGTGTGTTTATCAGCATTACTAAGACCTCTGTGAATAAAATACAGTTGTATTATTCCATGTCCCCATCTTGGGAAAATAGTTATATAACATGTATACAAAGAATATATGCCCTTGGACTTCTAAATTTCTGTGTACACTCAATAACTTTGGAATATGCTGAAACAGACATAGGGACAAATATGTAATTCTTTTGTGGTGGCATTAGTCTATTATTTTGATATACACTGAGAAAAGCAGACTACTGGCAATAGTATACAGCCCTAACTGTACAACTTACCTTTTTTGTTCAGAATCAAGTGCTGCTCATATATGAATTTAACTAAGCTTTGTTTATGTTTTAAGCTGAGTCTTTTTTAAGTAAGTGCTGTTAAGAGGTGTAAATCTTGTACACCCTTCTGGTTTCACATCATTTTGCATACCAGCATTGTCTAATTACTACCTATTACCTATAGGTAAACTCATTTGGGATCACCATGATGTATAGCAATTAAAAACATTTAAATGAGAATTTAACCCCCATAGTACAAAAGCCCCACTCAACTGCCCTCCACAGGTCCCCCTCACCTCTCCCTCATAGCACAGTCTATTACACAGAAAAGTGCCCCTCTGTCCATTATGATTCTCTTTGGGGCAAGTCAGGAATTAGCTTCAACTGCACATGCTCCTGCCAGCTCCGTGTCAGCAAAGAGACCCGAAGAGGATCAGAATGGACGGAAGATGGTGCCTGGGAACTCTGCTACAATGCTCTGCATTTTTATCTCAGGTTTTCAAAATACGGGCACTTTTCTATGTAAAAGACTGTGAGGGAGAGGTGAGGGGGGCTGTTGTACATATGGGTTTAGTTCTCCTTTGAACATTAAATAAATCCAGTAAGATTGTTTGCCAGCAATATAGATTGTGATAGCTTAGTCAGCAATTAGAATTATTTGCTTGAAATTGCACTTTGTGGGAGACTGCTTTCCCATTATTCAGAGCTTTCTGGACATTGGGATTCCCACACCTGTACGAACTTATCTATTACACGTATAAATTCCAGAGTCATAGCATCATTGGCAATAAAAAGGTATGTGATTTAGTTGCTAGGGCATATCTCTGGGCCACAGTTTTCCAAGAGATACCTACAATGGCTATAAAACTACACCAGCTGAAGAAGGCAGGGTTGCCCTGTCTTTCAACTATTATTTGCCACTACAGGGGAGTCACTGACAAATTTCATCAGAGAAGCTACTACTGTCAAAAGTCTATGGTAATAATGGAAAAAATATCAATATCTGCAAATAATATTCTGCTGTATCAAGAAAATCTTAACTCAGACCTCAAAGAAGCTCTGATTATTATCAACCCCTCCCCATTCTCACTAAAACAGGCACAAAATTGAGCCTATATTAACACGATCATGAAGGATACTTCATGCAGGGTATGCCAATGTAACCACCCAGCCTAATGTAATAAATTAACTCTGGAATTAAAGCCAGTCTGGAGGTGATGGTAGTACCTGGGCTCCCTTAGTATGGTATATCAATAGATGCAACTGACTTGCACCAAGCAATCAGATTCTAATTCTGTCACATTTGGTGCATGCTGGAAACAAAGCTATTTACAAATCATACAGATATTGCATGTCACATTGGCAATAGGGTAAAAGGGGTATTAGGTTTATAAGAAGGGGTATTTATATTTCTACTCATCACTAGGGATGCCAAATGCTGGGTCTTGTTTCCATGGTTTGTGAATTCACCAGTTTTGCTCATCACATGAAAAAGGCTTATAGAGTGGAAAAGACATAACTTTCTTTGTTCATAATGTAGGGTTAGCTATTTTTCCTTCAAACAAAATCAGAATAATATTTTATTTCTTGGAAGTTAATCACTAGTTCTCTCAGATAAACTGCATAGCAAACCCTGGAAATGAGATCCTGCATTCAGCATCTAACACTGAGTGATTGTTTGTATTGTGCTGCGCTTCTGACATCATGAGAGGAAGGATATCATTCATTCGGATACCTCTTTTTTTTTTGCTATAGGCATTCACTCCCTTTCTAGCTGTCACTGCCAAGATGATAGGGCCTGCACTGCTTCACTTCACACTTGACTCTAAGGCCATGAAGCAGCCTTGGTGGAAAGTCACTCCCTAACCTTATAATCTGAAACATTAGAACACTATGTTTCTCCCACAAGACAATAATGACGGGGATAGTTTATAAATTTAATTCATCTCTGGCTCTCAAGCAGCAGAGAGGTTATGGAAGTGACAGTCACCAAATTCTGAACATTCTACTCAAAGTTTATTGTTGAGACAATAAGGTTCAATTACATAGTGCTATTTGTAAACAGCAAAATTTGGATGCTAACCACCATGCATTTACCCACACAAATACAAGAGATTTCCAGCATAATAGTGGACATCTGCTAAGCTTTGTCCACAGCTGGTTGGTAAACCTGTGCACAACGTACGCTCATCATTTAAAGAGCACCATTTCACTGCTGCTTCTCTGAAATACTCCTGCTTATAAATGTGGTATAATCATTGTTGAAATTGCTCTAACTACTACATTGCAGAAGCATATTTTAAATCCTTCTTTCACATCCTCTACCTCTCCCTTTTGCTTTTACTTATTGCAGGTAACATTTCTCCAAAACCCACTAACATTATTATGCTGCTTTTCCCCTGCATCCTAACCACTTTGCGGGTATTCTGCTGGAACCCAGCCTGCTGCTTAATCTATCCTATCCTTAAGGTGGCCATACACGCAAGGGTCTGCTTGCTTGGCGAGGTCACCAAGGGAGCAGATCTTCTCCCGATATCCCCACCTATGGGTGGGCAATATTGGGCTACTTTGGTCGTTTCGAATTAGAATGACAGGTATAGGCACAGTCACTTTGGTGACCGCATCAACAAGCCGATGCGGTCCCCAATCCGATTTTTTTTTTTTTTTCAAAGGTGTATTTTATTAACTTTTCATACAAACAAAAGACAAAATATCACATTTAACAATGCAATGAGGAAGACGCATTAGTCTTTCTTTTCCAGGTCTACCTTTAGGATTTGTTACCAATACAGAGTGGGTAGGTATAGCATTACAGAGTGTGTAACTGGTAGTAATTCCCACATCTTGGATCCATCCCCCTACTGAACTTATGTACTCAGGGTATGGGAGAACAGGTTGGGAGGACGTTGGGGGGCTTATTATGTAACTGGGAGCAGGATTGTTCAGTTACCCTCTAGATCACACCAAGGGCCCCAGACTTTGTCAAATTTGTCAGGTGCGCCCCTAATTTCGTACGTGAGTTTATACAGAGGGGCAACCACATTCACTAAATTCTTCCAGGCTGTAATGATGGGCAGGGTAGGGCCCATCCAATGCATAGCGACTGTTTTTTTTGCATAGAACAGTAATATTCTGTAGCGTATCCGGGAGCTGTTTTGGGGAATTATGTTGTCTAGGACTCCTAGCAAGCAGGTTTCAGGTGCAGTCACATTGGGGAAGGCTAGGTTGTTTGATAGGTATTTAGTGACTGCTGACCAGAACTTAGCGATGTGGGGGCATGACCAGATCATATGAAAGAAGTTAGCAGGGCTAGCTGCACATCTCGGGCACTGATCTGTTGGGGTAAGGCCCATCTGGCGCAGCCTTAATGGTGTGATATAGAGGTGATGAAAGGTTTTATACTGTATTAATCTGTCTTTAGTTGATATGAGACAGTTATACATAGAGTCTGTTGCCTCTTCCCAGTCGTCTTGGGTGAGTGCTGGTATTTGGGAGGTCCACCATATTTGTGTGGAGTTAAAGGGTTTGGGGCCAACTGAAAGTAAGTTTTGGTATAGATTTGAGGTGAGCTTTGCTGAGTTGTTAGAATGAAGGGTTACCTCCACTGTCAATGAAGTGAGCTGTGGGGTGAGAGTGTCAAATTGGTCCCTGAACGCTGACCGCAGTTGCAAGTATTTGTAAAAGGGGAGAGCAGGTTGTTGAGCTTTCTCTCGGATCTGTGCGTATGTTGGGAAGGTTGAGTGTTCTGTTAGATCTCCCAGATATTTGATATTGTGGCGCGGCCAGTATATGAAGTTGTGTAGTGATCTAAGTTGTGGTAAGTATTGGTTACCCCAGAGAGGCAGCCTAGACGTAAGTAAGGGTGGCGGGTGTTTGAGTAGAGTGAGTGCAATGGTCCAAGCTTTATGCGGGATAGTTAAGGTTGTTGGTAGTGGGCCTGTATCTTTAAGGTGTCGATATGGAAAGTTACTCAGTCCTTCCAGTGAGCCTAGTATTGTTGCCTGAAGCTGCATATTCGGATTATAAGGGTCATGAATAAAACACCAGTGTAGGTAGTGTATCTGCGAGGCTAGGTAGTAGTGGTAAAAGTGAGGGAGGGCTAAGCCTCCTTCAGTTAGGGGGGCGCAAAGTTTCGTCCAGGCCATTCTAGGGGGCCGATTGTTCCAGACAAATGGCAGGATAATCTGATTAAGCGTCTTAAAAAAAGTTTTAGGGATAAAGACCGGGGCGTTGTGTAGTATATATAGAAATTTGGGAAGATATATCATTTTTATTATATTTATGCGGCCCCAGAGTGAGAGTGGTAGCTTGGACCATTGTGCCAGTCGGGTTTTAAGATCTGAAAGTAAGGGGTCTAGGTTGAGTGACATGTATTTAGTAAAATCCACCGTTATCCAGACCCCCAAGTATTTAAATTGGTTGGTCCACTTTAGAGGTATATTGGGTACTACGGGTTGTGGTTGAAGTGGATCTATAGGACAAAGGATTGATTTATCCCAGTTGATTCGCAGACCGGAATAGTGGCCAAAGTTGTCCACTAGTTGCAACAGAGAGGTCAGCGAATCCCTGGGATCTGCAAGATATATTAGTAGGTCATCTGCATATAATGATACTTTTTCTTTGATATTGCCGTACGTAAGGCCCTTAATACCCGGGGTGTTTCTGATCAGTATGGCTAGGGGTTCTATTGCTAGGGCAAATAATATTGGTAAGAGGGGACAGCCTTGGCGAGTCCCTCTTTCCATAGAAAATGGGGGAGATGTAATCCCATTTACTCTGACTCTTGCCGTGGGACGTTGGTATAACAGCTTGATCCACTTTAAAAATGATTGGCCAAAGCCGAAGCCGGACAGGACCTCCCATAGGTATCCCCATTCAATTGAGTCAAAAGCTTTGGCGGAGTCAAGGGAGGCGACAGCTCTGGTGCCCGTTTCTAAGTGAGGGATTTGTAGGTTGGTAAAGAGTCTCCTTAAATTAATGTCAGTGGATCTCCCGGGCATAAAGCCTGATTGATCAGGATGTACAAGGTCAGGAACCACCCGTTGGAGCCTCACCGCCAGAATTTTGGCCAGAATTTTGGCATCTGTGTTGATGAGAGAAATGGGGCGGTATGAGGAGCAGAGGGAAGGATCTTTACCCGGCTTCGGAATGACCACTATTAGCGCCTCAGCAAAGGAGGCGGGTAGCGCTTGGTTATCATGAGCATATTGCAGAGTTTCTAATAGTTTAGTGGGAATATTTTCAGATAGTGCCTTATACCAGTTGGATGGTAGTCCATCTGGACCTGGGGTCTTATTGGGGGGAAGGGTGGCGATTGCGTCGGCAATTTCTTGCCTTGTAATTGGGGCATCTAGGTATGCCCTATCTGCTGGGGTTAATTTTGGAGTAGGGATGCTTGTTAGGTATTGTACTAGTTGTGCCTTAGTGTAGGTGACTGTAGTTGTGTATAGGTTTTTATAGTAGGAGGCAAATTGTCGTGCCCCAATCCGATTTTTAAACCTGCTCGATCGATATCTGCCCGATTTCAGTCGGGCATGCCCTTCGTTAGTGCCCATACACGGGCCGATAAGCTGCCAAGTCGATCTAAGGGACCGATATCGGCAGCTAGAATTGGCCCGTGTATGGCTACCTTTAGACTATTGGAATCTCCTACTTATTGGTTTTCCAGACTCCCTTCTCTCTACTCCTTCATTCTTAAACTCTGCTGCTAGAATTTTCCTGCTCTCATAAAAGGGAACCTGCTTACCTTGCTGCTCCTTACCTCTATAGGGAACACTATCTCAATCTCTTCAAAAAGAAACTGAGATCCTATCTTCTGGATCACTACAAGATTATCTGGTATCTATCATTGGGATCCCAAAGCTTTTTTTGCCGTCCTATTTGTGCCTGTGTTTAATCCACTGCTTTAGACTGTAAGCTCTGCATGGCAAAGACTTTCTTCCTATTGTGTCTCTTAAGGTGGCCATACATGTTTTATAAATGTGCAAATAAAGGTTGATCGATTTTAATACCAACTGTTGCGGCTTTTTATGCTGACCCGGAGTGCACTGCCAACGTGTGAAGTTTTGTGGCCATACATGTAACAACTTTGATCGTTTGTGTGACCATCGGTACAAAACGAAATGAGGTTTCATACAATATCATTGGTGCGTGTATGGCCAGCTTTACCATATGGCACTTAATCTTTGCATATGTTAAATTATGTATTAATTATTTACTCCAATATTTGTCCTCCTTGTGTGTACTTTTCAATATTGTAAAATTTGACAGCACTGTATATCCTAGTTATGCATACAGCACTCTAGGAGCATAGGAACTCTGTCAAAGGTAAGCAATAAGTACAATGCTGAATTGTAATGGAGTTTTCATTTTTTATTTTTAAAGGTTTTTATATTAATTTTACAAAAACAAAAAGAAAAAATAATAAAATATCTATTAAACAAACATATTTGACACTTACATCAAGGCTTGGTACAAATGTTACATCATATTTACAGTGACATTTCAAAGGTAAAAGACCACATGTAAGGTTTCATTTTGTATGGGTTATACATAGAGTTTAGTCATCTGGTAAGGATATGCAGTGGCTGGCATGTAACCATGGTTCCCATATTTTTTCAAATTTCTTGGGTGGATCATGAGCTGGTTATGAAGATTGTAATGTATATGTTTTTTTATCTGTATAGAACTGCTTCCAGCATTAAGCAAGGTCTGTACCAACAGATGCTACATCTATATCAGCTAGTCCACCACACTGGGCAAAGGGGTATTGCCAGCTCCCAGCAAAAGGTCATCATATCTCAAATGGTATCTGGACTGGCCTGCTACAGTATGAAAATATTTAACAATGCAGTTTTTTTTTACCTGAACTGGTTGTGGAACCTGAAGTAGATGTGCTAGTTGTCTGTGTGGAACTGCTTTCCAGCATCAGGCAAGAGCTGCTACCACCATGCTCCCGTTTTATCAACAACTCAGCTGCAATGGGCAAAGGAATAGGATGGCTTATTCCCAGCTCCTCTTCCTGGGCTTGCTGTCTTCGCAATGCAACCTAGAATATGATATGTGTTTTAAAAAGGTATGATTTTATAGGTCTAGATATATTATACAGCTGTTTTACAGAGATTATTCACTCATGTACATCTTTGCAGGAGCGTATTGCTTAAAGGTATAGTTCAGTGTAAAAATGAAACTAGGTAAATAGACAGGTTGTGCAAAAAAAAAGTCTATTAGACAAAAAAGTAATCTATAAAGGCTGGATTGAGTGGATGTTTCAAATACTAGCCAAAACTCAGCTTCCTCCTTTGCAGCTCTCCAAGCTGTTAAACGTCAATAACCAATCAGTGACATATGGGACATCACTGCTTATGAATCTGACCTGTGTGCTAAGGGCCAAAAGCAAACTAAGTGAACAGTACCATGCGGCCCCACTCAAGTTGCTGACTAACTAAGAGGTTACAGAGCTGCAAAGTAGTAAGTTGTGTTCTGGCTGCTATGTCAGACATCCACACACTCCAATCTTTATAGATTACATTTTTAACTATATTAGAAACATTTTTTTTATTTTGCACAGCCTATTTACCCAGTTTTAAGTTCCTCCTGAAAGCTAATCTGGGGGTGATAGCAATAGGAAGATCAGCTATAATCTGTACTTCAGTTTATCAGAACCATTCACCACTCCCAGCCCAGCATAAAAGGGGTATGCCAATAACTGGCATAAGAGATCCTAAGTGTCACATGTTAGAAGCAAGAAATGGGAGCCTATTAAGTAGCATTAAGTAACTCATAACCCCTGCATCAGGGCTGGAATTAAAGGTATGCAAAAGAGTGCAGGAGATAAGTGGTGGTAATTTTACCAAATGAAAGGGTAATCGAGCAGGGGGACAGTATTAGTGACAGTACTGGGATGGTGTATAGAGCGCAAGGGGGCTGCTGTAGTAAGCAGCCAGAGAGTAGTAGCACAAGAGGTACTTGCCTTGGACACAAGTACTTCTTGTTCCAGCTCTAGCAATTTAAAAGAAATAATCTGAAGAGGAACATTTTAAAACATTCACAGACAACAAAGAGTTATCAAACTGTTCAACACAAGATGGGTTGTGAGGACAAGAAATAAATGTCAGCTGAGATAACTACTGAAGTTAAAGAAATTAGATTTCCCCACCAGCACTTTAAGGGTTTATTCAGCACTAGAAAAGTCACTGTTGTGAAGAAATGGCTTCTAATTCTCTTTCTTGAGGAAGCATTTAGAAAGTACTACTGAGCTGTGTAATATAACTCTAGGTAAACTAATAGCAAAAATAGTATATTAATATAGGGCACTGCTACTTTTGTAATATTAGAAAGATGCCGCAACTGTGAGCAAAAGTCTAATCTTTACTTTTTAAAGAGAAACCTTTTGTAATATACACAAAACATAAATGTTTACAAAGACAAAAGAAAATCACCCATGTTACTTATATACCTTGTATCTATATTGTACAGTAACTTATTAACATCCCCATTTCAACCAACAAAGATAAAAACAACAAACATTTCTGTAACTAATCACAGCAGATTGAGTTATTTGGTGAGAAAAGAATATTAAACACTTATTTTGAAAGTACAAGTATGGGACCTATTATCCAGAATGCTTTGGACCTGGGGTTTTCTGGATAAGTTGTCTTTCCTTAACTTGGATCTCCATACCTTAAGGCTACTAAAACATAATTTAAACATTAAAAAAGCCAATAGGATTTTTTTACTTCCAATAAGGATAAGGTTGGGATCAAGTACAAGGTAATTTTTATTATTTCAGAGAAAAGAGAAATCATTTTTAAAAAACAGAATTATTTGCTTATAAATGAGTCAATGGAGGATAACCTTTCTGTAATTTGGAACTTTCTGGATAATGGGCTTCTGAATAACAGATCGCATACCTGTACAATGCAAATAATTGGAATGGGCACTCACATAAGAAATAGCCAAAAAGTACATCAAACCAAATGAAAATAGTCAAATGGGCTTTCAGTAAACTGTTCAGTATATATTAAAATGCCACATCCAAAAAAAAGTCTACTCAATAATATTATCTCTCACAGTATTGAACCTATTGTTCACATTATAACTGTACTATAGTGTAACTGCCACTCTGTTCCTCAAAGGCTAGCACATTAGGGGGTATATTTTTTATACTGTTTAAAAAGTGGAGTGAAACATTACTGGTGATGTTTTTGCACTGCATGATAAATATACCTCTAAGAAATGCAAATATTTAGTTATTTCTGTGTCTCAAAATGTACTGTGCCCCACTGTCTAAATGTTGGCTTTTTTCAGACATTTAAAATTTTTTTTTACCTTTTTAAAGTAATGTCTCTTCCATAATGACATGATGCCAACTTACTTTTTCCTACCCCACAGATACAGCCCCATCTGCCTTCATCCAGTTTGCACATGGTGCAGCTTATGGGCTAGTAAGGATTTGAATTTAGGACTAGATAAAGAGAAGTAGTACAATACTTTAAAATTCTGCAATTTAAAAGAGGTTGTACAAAGCACTATTAGGCTTTTTCACATTAAGTTAAGGGAAGAAATCTGAAGAAATACAATCAAGTTTTCTCTTTCTAATCAGAGGGATAGCTGTAGCTACACCACGCTTGTTTGGAAAATTCTGAAATGCAACACCCATTATTAGTTGCCATTGGTGATCATCAAATATTACTTTCCACCGATATATACATTTACAAAGTGGAAGGTAAGGTGCAAGCACAAAACACAGATGCAGTCTGCCATTTTTTGCACTTTGCATTGCAGCAGTTCTTTGGGCTCAGTTTTGGGGAGAAGAGACCTGTGGCCTCCTCCATGAATACAGTACTAAATACATTCAGCACCTTTCAGAAGCACAAGTTCTGTCCTTACTGTCTGCCATACCGTAGGACTGAGGACGCTGCACTTTGTATCTGGCGCAAGGTTCAGTGTGCAGCCAGACCCTGAATGCTAGCCAGAGTGCTACATGAGCACTAGGGGGTGAGTTTTTGCAGAAGTTGCAAGTAATAGGGTCTTTAAAAAATCATGTGACTTGGTTTGCAAAGTATGAATATTCAGTCTTGTTTGCACACACCAAAATGCAATACAATATTTACAGCTATTCAATTGATTAACTAATGCTCTGGAATTGGACCATAGTCATGCCCAGGGAAACAAAAAAATAACCTTTATTTTACAGATAAGCATGTGCACAGATTTTAAGGTTAATGCCCTATGAAACTAGTTGCCCACAGTAGCAGAGATGTATCGTAGGCGACTTACAGTATCTCTCTGTGGGGCATTAGCCTTAAGGAGAGGAGGAAAGGGCATAATCACTAGGGGATGCCAATTTATGACCCCCCTCCAGTGATTATAATGACTTACCTAAGACCCTGGGCTGGTGCCTTAGTTTGAAAACTTCTCCACCCCAGGGTACTACTGTAGGAATGCCTCTTTGTTGACCCTCTGTACAGCCCTGAGTGGGGTGTGCTTGTGCAGTAGAGCAAAAAGCTGAGTTCTTGCTTCTAAGTTTTGCTTTTTACTCTACTGCAAACATTGGCCACAGGATGTCTAGGAGGTAGACGAAGCTGGAAACATGGTGCTTGTATGTATGTATGTATATCTTTATTTATAAAGCGCTACTTATGTACGCAGCGCTGTACAGTAGAATACATTAATACAAACAGGGGGTTAAAGATAATGGATAAATACAAAGTACAACAATAAATACAAATAAATACAAGGTACAGTTGCAATAAGAGTCAGAAACAAGATGAAGGAGGTCCCTGCCCCGTAGAGCTTACAATCTATATGGGAGGGTGCTTCTACAGTAATACCCCAGGAAGGTGCAGTTTTTAGCAAACAGGAGCACTGGCCCAGTATTTCTGGTATAATCTCTGGTGGGGTGCCTAACAAATTCTGTCTTCATGCCACTTGCGCAGTAAAATGAAAATTTTAATAAAAAAGATAACTTTTTCACTCTGCAACGCATGCGCCGGCCCCAGTACTCCGAAGATATATGAGAGAAGAGGATCGCTCATTTGCAGCTACTCCAGGCTGGTGCAGTTTTCTCCAACCCGGGGTATAAGGTAAGCGATTATAGTCGCTGGGGGGGAGGGGGTGCCTAACATTTTGGCACCCTCAGTGATTTTACCTTTCCTCCCCCTTGAAGATCTTTTTTAATGCAGCATAAATTTAAAATCATGAGGTCTGCATTGTGCTTTTAAAAGCGACTCTGCTAATTACCATAGCTATACTTAAGCATAATATACAACAAGAAAGGCCAATCACTTGTAATCTCACACAGGCATTTAATTCTAGCAGTTTCTGCCCCTTACCTGTGCTGCCATAACCCGCTGTCTCTCTGCTATCAGACTGCACTTTTTGCACTGGCAGTCCCTCCACATACAGAAGCGCTTGTGTCCCTTCAGGGGAGAAGCATATCCATGATTCCTGCATCGAGCACACTTAGGTAACCGTGGAGACTTCTTTCCATGAACTCCTGATGGGTGCTGCCCAGAGCTACGAGTCTTGCTAAATGGTTCTTCATTGTTTTGCATCCTCTGTATCTAAAAGCAATTCTTCTGCAGGAAAGCCAGAAAAAGCTCTAATTATGGATTTGTGTTGAGAGTGCAACTGATTGCTGCTGAGGCAGTAAGGCCTGGCCTTGGTTTATTTTGTGGTTTACTCTACATTTGGTACATACAGGGGCAGGGACACAGTTAGCAACATTGGGGAATGTGTTGTCGAGTGTGGGAGTGGAAATAACAGGGAGGGGAAAAATATGTTTGCAACCAGGCTCTGTTTCCTAATCTATTTATTTATATATTTATTCGGGTGAGCCCCAAATTCTCATTTTTTGATCTGCCATGTTATAAAGAAATTTACTATTTGTACAAAAGTCTGGGGAAAACTATGTTAAAAATACAGAATACTTTCAGAACAGGAAGCAATGATAACCTATATTGTACTATACTTACATATAAAACTTAAATATATTAGTTATCATATTCAATTTATAATAAATAAGTACTAGCAAATTTCTTGCAGCATAAAATGCATTATACTGGTATAGGATCTGTTATTCTGAATGTTCGGGACCTGGGGTTTTCTGGATAAGGGATCTTCCTGCAATTTGGATTACCATGCCAAGTCTGCTACAAATTATTTAAACATTAAATAAACCATACAGGATTGTTTTTCCCACCAAAATGGATTAATGCAGCTTAGTTAGGATCTGTTAGTTTTACTGTTTTATTATTACAGCAAAAAAGTTTTTTTCATAAAAAAATTATAATTATTTGCTAATAATGGACTCTATGGGGTGTATTTATTAAAGATGAAGTTAGAGCTCACCACAGTCTGCTAGAGTGAAATTTTGCAACTCTCCATTGATATCTATGGCATTTTTAAAGGCATATTTGTCAAAGGGTGAACTTTCACTTATTGATAAATACTCTTTTAAAAATCTCTTAAAAATGAATGAAGAGAAATGAATATTTTTGATAAATATACCCCTATGGGAGATTTTTTTCCCCTCTAATATAGATTAATTATATCTTAGTTGGGATCAAATACAATGTACTGTATAATAATTACAAAATTACAATAATTACAAAATTAAAGGCGAAGGAAAGGTAAAAACTAAATAAAGCTTTATCAGAAAGGTCTATGTAAATACAGCCATAAGCACTTACAGTAATGTTGCACTGAGTCCTCTAAAAGAAACACTGGATTTCTTGATTTTTTTTTTGTAAATATGATGTTCCAGTGTCTGACTTCCTCTCTCAGAAACATCCTTAATTCCCCTGGAATGCTAAGAACTCCCTCCCTTAGGAATGTGTGATCTGAGCTATAACTGCAAACAGGAGGCTACTTAAAATGGCAGCTGCTGTGTTAAGCAAATGGAGAAAGTTTCTAAAGCTGTTTACTCAGGTATGGTAATGGCTTCTGCAGAATAAATATATTGTTCTAGGTAGCACTAATGTGGCAAATCTATTGGCATTAAAATTCCAAAATGACTTTCCTTTGCCTTTAAATGCATTTTAAAAAATGACATTATTTGATTAAAATGGAAGCTATGAGAGAGGGCCTTTCAGTAATTCTGGATAAGGGGTTTAGACAACGAATCTGATACCTGTATTGCTGAAGTCTATTAAAATGTGAAGTTATTAAAACATTTCCATTAAAAGTTGAGTATTTCTTGTGCTTCCAGAAAAAATCCCCAAGTCTTTAGTTATTTAAATGCATAGAGACAGGAAACTCCTCCTGCCGACCTGTGTCAAACAACATAACAGTATGGAGTAGGTTACCTGTCTTTGCAGGTAACTAAATACAAATAGATCTATTAGGTCTAGAATAACAAAGATAAATCTGGACCTTTTAGGCATTACTGGGACCATCCCTCAATAAACATGACACTGACTCTTCTCAACTCAAGAAAAAAACAAACCATGCAATATCAATTTTGTGAACACTTTAATAAAGATTACAAAATCTAGAATGCTTCATATATATACTATATATATTAGACTCAAGCACAATGCAACATTTTGACCCCCCCCCCCCCACAAATGTCCTTTAAGTCTTCTTAAATATTTGTACAGCTTTGCTATTATCAAGTGAATTAGTTTTTTTTTATTTGGACACTAGGAAATGACATGCCTGCATGTTTTTTTTTTAGGTACAGGATACTATATTTTATAAAATAACCCTAAAACAGACATATTGACTTTTAGAAAAACCCCTTGGGATTAAGATCCATTAACTTTATTCATGCCACATGGAATGTATTCATTACAAGAGTTTCTCAAACAGCAGAGAGGCACTTTTTGGACAAAAAAAATACATCCCATGTGCCTGCCCTGCTCTGGCCTTACAAATCTGGCAGCTAATCGGCCCGTGTATGGGCAGAAACGAGCGGCCTGGCCAACTGATATCTGGCCTGAAATTGGTTAGCCAGGTTAGAAAATCCAGTCGGATCGGGGACCGCATCGGCTCGTTGATGCGGTCCCCGAACCGACTGCCCCATGGCAGCAATTGTAATCCGATCGTTTGGCCCCAGGGCCAAATGATCGGATTATTTTTTTTAAAGCAACTTGCTACCTGATATCGCCCACCCGTAGGTGGGGATATCGGGTAAAGATCCGCTCGCTTGGCGACATCGCCAAGTGAGCGGATCTTATAGTGTATGGGGACCTTTATATGTATATTTTAGGACAATTAAGCATTAATATTAACCACTGGGTAATGCTTTGAGTTGAGCACCTTCATAATTAAACTTAGTAATATTATAAGTACATTTAATAAAAGATATTACCATTGGGAAGGTGCACAGGTTAACAGGGCCACCTTCAGAATCCCATGGTTTACTATGAGACTAGGAACAATTATAGGCCTCTGGCTGTTGTCAACCCTTTCTCCCATGGCCGGACTGCTGAACAGCACTTTAATTATATTTACTAAACGCCATGCATGTTCATGTATTTAACAGAATATAAAATCTTAACAATGTTTAGACCGCAAGGTAGGGGAGAGCAGGTTACCAAAAATATCTATTAAGTTACTGACCCTTGTGCAGAACGGACAGAAAGTGATTCCCAGTATAAGACCAATTCATCGGGAAAGTATTAATGCACATTTTGTTTCAAGGCCTCCCTTGTATATATGTATAGCTTGCGGATCAGACTGGGGGTGGCTGGGAGCTGTACTTGGGATCCGCGGGTAGAAGAGCCCCTACTGTACTATATTATCTTGACCTTTCTGATTTACATGAAGGCATCACAGGTCCATGTTCGTATGCACGGCCAGCAAATGGTAGTATCACCAGCAGTAACTTACCGTTCTCAATATTTGAATTTGTTTTTTTTTTACTTACTGTGCCTCCAACCAGCTGAAGCCCCAGCACTCTGCACTTAGCCAGCGCCACTCCCTTCTGCCTTAAATGCATACGCGCATTCCCGCCATTTCCCCTTTACTCCATGCGCACTCGCCATTGGCTAAGAGCGCCTGCCTGCCTCACATTAGGGTGGTCATTCTTAAAAAAAAATAAGGCTGCCACCCTAATGTCCGTTACCTGTGCTAATGGTGCTTATGTACATTTAATTTAGTGTGTTCGTGAGATGTAGTGCTGGATAAGTCGTTTGAGACTGTGGCGCAGCTGGTATCGCACGAACCAGTTTCAAGTTATAAAAAAAAGAACATAAACACTTTGGGAATGATGCACCTTGATTGGGGCGCTTTAGCTCTAATAAAAATGCGCAACTAGTTCTAGTTAATGTTAACACATAAGATAATACAGTATATGCAGTGTTTTCGAAGCCCGTTCACAGGCAGCGCCCAGCCGCGCATTTATTAGATTACAAGTCGGTCATTATGAACCTCTGGGGTCCAAATTCTCTCATACAGAGTACTGAGAAGTTCCTGAAAGGCCAGATACAAGCCACACAGCCAGCGCCCTGTTAGCTATACAGGCAGGAGGGAGGCTGTGAGATTTCACCCCAGGTTTGTGAAGGACGTTACAGACTATAATTATATTTTTTGGCAAACGTAGGTCTCTCTAGGCCGATGGTAAAGCTCGTCTGTTCCTTTGTCTGCCTCAGAATTATGAAAATCGTTTGCATACAGGCATCAGAGAAAATAGGCAATAGTAATGGATAAATATGTATATGGGTAGATAAGCAATATGGTCTTTGACATCATGTGTCAATAGACACTAAAGTAAGAAAAACAAAATGACTATAAAAATATAAATAATATTGATTCAAATATATTTGGCTTCATTAGCAAAGTCAAATGATTACAGGCACCATTTACATTAAAACTGAATGTCATTTCTACTGTTCTACTGTTTTCTACTGCTTTTTGTTGCTTTTAATTATTCACTAATGTTTCTGCTGATATTAGAGTAGTGCATTGGTTTCAATTTATTTACATTAAAAAGGGACATGAGCTTTACCAAAGTAAGGGCTCAATTGACTTAGGTACAGCTATGCAACACGATTTAAGGACTTTTTCTGTGTTCACAAACACATGTAAGCACAAAAGACATATACAGGTATGGGACCTGTTATCCAGAATGCTCGGGACCTGGGCTTTTCCAGGTAAAGGACCTTTCCGTAATTTGGATCTCCATAACTTAAGGCTGATAAAAATCATTTAAATAGTGAAAAAAAACAATAGGCTTGTTTTGCCTCCAATAAGGATTAATTATATCTTAGTTGGGATCAAGTACAAGGTATTGTTTTATTATTACAGAGAAAAAGGAAATCATTTTTAAAAATTAGAATTATTTGCTTATAATGGAGTTTATGGGAGATGGCCTTTCCGTAATTCTGAACTTTCTGGATAACGGGTTTCCGGGTAAAGGATCCCATGTCTGTATATTGCGTTTCTATGCATTTTTATAGATGCAACTAAGTGCTATTTTGAGTGTTTTCAATGCAACCCCCAGTTCTGTTGCCGTTTGAATGAGCATCAAGCTCAAAAAAATGCAGTGAAACCTGAATGCAATAAAATGCAGCTTTGAACAAAAAGTATTTAATTGAATCAATTCCTTTGTATTATACACATATCAAATGCAAAGAAAGCTTGTGTGTACGAGCCCTTGAGGTCTACTAAAGATTTTTGTTATTTGCTTCGTAAGTGCTTATTACAGTATTCTGTTTTGATCATCTTTTTCTAAACCACTGGCCAACCCCAAGTAAGGAGATCAATGGTTGCCCCCACAAATATCCCCCACCCACCCAAATAATTTGTGGCAACTCTGTCTTCTTCCTGCTTAAACTATGCATATTTGTAAAGCTGCTGCTGCTGGTTTATTTCCTTCTTAGGCTCTAAATACCAGGCCATATATTTATATGTCTTGTGGGGGCTTTTTCTAGAGATAAGAATATATGAACCCTGCCAACCAGAATGTGCTGTCTGCTTATGTGGATAAGGCAGAAGGCCTCAGATCAGCAATTTCTGTTTATAGTTTTTGTAACGCAGTGCCTGATGGATTGCTCTATGAACTCTGTGTCTCTCTCTCTAAATTATTATGCTAAATTGCATAAGTTCAGTTGCCAATAGCAACCAATCAGCAACTAGTTTTGGACAGTCTACTAACATTTTGAAAATAAAAGAAAGTCCTGACTGGTTGCCATTTGTAACTGCACATGTGAAATTGAGCACCTATGTTTGTAAAGGAGCATCTCTGTGTTTTTTTTGTACTTGGGCCCCACCACCAGATAGTATTTACAAGCTGGAAAGGGCATAAAAGAGGATGGCAAATCAGGCGTGGACTGGCAATCTGTGGGTTCTGTAAAATGCTAGAGGGTCTGCTGTAAGATACCATAGACAGCAGTGAACCACCCCCCTCCCCCTTTTCAAGAGTTACCCAATTTTGGCTTCTCTTCCCCGGTCTCCCATTGCCCAATAGCATTCTCCAGATTTTTTGCATTCCCCTGAATTTTTGGCACACCATAGTACCCCCTGGCGCTGGATCATTTCAGGTTGACAGCTCTGAGACAGTCACTATTTAGTGGGCTGTTGGGGGCTGTTTGGGCCTCTGTCCTGTTTGAAATGCCAGGGACTATGTTAAATCTCAGTTTAGACCTCTGGCAAATAGTTCAAATTGCCTGAAAAATAGAGATGGAAGCGGAAAGATGAATTAACTAAGGGGCCTAATTTAGTAACCATATTTGGTGTGTCTGTTAAAGGCATAGCTCGCTTTACGATTTACTTTTAGAATGATATTCTAAGACATTTTTTTTGTTTAAATTATATTTTATTTGTACAGTTTCTGGAATTTAAGAAGCGTTCTGATTGTTAGGGTGATGGCACACAAGGAGATTTGTCACCCATGGTTAAAACTGGGCTTCCACAGGTGACATACAGTGGCTTGCAAAAGTATTCGGCCCCCTTGAACTTTTCCACATTTTGTCACATTACAGCCACAAACATGAATCAATTTTATTGGAATTCCACGTGAAAGACCATTACAAAGTGGTGTACACGTGAGAAGTGGAACGAAAATCATACATGATTCCAAACATTTTTTACAAATAACTAACTGCAAAGTGGGGTGTGCGTAATTATTCAGCCCCCTTTGGTCTGAGTGCAGTCAGTTGCCCATAGACATTGCCTGATGAGTGCTAATGACTAAATAGAGTGCACCTGTGTGTAATCTAATGTCAGTACAAATACAGCTGCTCTGTGACGGCCTCAGAGGTTGTCTAAGGCTGATGCCACACCAGGCGTAGGGCTGATTTCAGCCCTACGCCTGCTACTTGTGCCTGCACCCGAATGAATGGGATACGCTCGGGTGCATGCACATGTAGCCGATATACGCATGAAAACGCGTGAGAATGCAAAGTCTCGAGTTTTCATGCGTATATCGGCTACTTGTGCCTGCACCCGAGCGTATCCCATTCATTCGGGTGCAGGCACAAGTAGCAGGCGTAGGGCTGAATTTTCGGCAAGCATTTTTTTTTTTTGTAATGTGACAAAATGTGGAAAAGTTCAAGGGGGCCGAATACTTTTGCAAGCCACTGTATCTCCCCGTATACTTTCTCACCAATAATAAAGTGAATCGCTGGTGGCAAAACATACATGGCACTTCGTTTGCTAAGGTCGCCTGAATGTTCCTCACGATGCAACTTCAGGGACTTTTGAAAAACCAAGTGGCGTGTAGGTTTTCCCACCAGTGATTTACATTATTGCCAGTGGGAAAGCATTTAAGGGAGATTAGTTGTACACAGTATTGAATATTTTTCACTGGTGACTGGCGATTTCTCTGTGTCCCAGTACCCTTAGGATTAACTTTTGATTTGATGAAAAGTACCCTGGGCCAATGCAGTTTTCTGATAACAGTAGCACTGGTCGGGCTTTCAGATAAGTGATTAAAATCACTGGGGGGTGCCCAACATTTGGCACCTTTTACTTACAGAAATCCACCCTGTCTGTGCAGTAACAAGCGATGCTAGATCTGTCAGTGCACAGAGATTTTGGGGCAAAAGCCAGTGCATGAATACTTTCCCCCCAGATGTAGATACACCAGCAAAGAAAAGGCCTTGTGTGACATAGAGCTTAGAATAGCCTGTACTATAGTTTCCCTGTAAATTAATATACAAAGAATTTGGGTTTCAGGTTTAATTTGAAAACGACTTTTATTGCATAGCTTTTTATGTCTGGGTGACAGGTGCCCTTTAACTTGCTTTTTTTTATTAATTTAAAACAGGAACTGGCAACAAGAGCTACATAGCATTGGCACTTCTGGCAAAGAGATTGGCATGTCCTACCTTGAGAAGTGGAAAAAGGAAGACAACAGCTAAAGGACAAAAGACTTTCAAGTGTAGGTAAAATATCTTAAATTGAAAATTCATCACAGGCTGTTCTGTAATATAATAAAGGGAATTTAATAGTGAAATACCCATTAACATGCTTTTTTGCTTACTTATTCTGAGCAGGACCAGCAAAGAGCTGCAGAGCTTCTGCATTTTCTGGAAATTGGAAAGTTACAGAACTTTGTAATCTCAAAGAAGATTATTCTGCTGCCATTGTTAAAAATACAAAAGTGAATCTTCACATTTGTAGTGTTTCCTTCATATGTTTTGTGACCTAATACAGGAATTGTTCTCAGATGATAGCACTATATATTACATTTTCTGAGAAAACAGCATCCCAATATGTAAATGCAGAACTGCGTGGTTGGCTTTGCTAATGAATACATTTCCAACAAAACAGCTTTCAGACTGGCACTGCTCTGGAGCAATTTAAGAAGAGGAACCCTCTCTTTGTATGCAATACAGAGGGAATCCTGGAAAGGAATTCGTTTCACTCCTAAAATGTCTGTTTTTTATAGAATACTGTATAAGCTCAAGCACTGGGATTTAGAGGAAAAACTATGCCACAAACAATGTAGGTCTTGCATATCTTGCATAAAACAGCTTATATGTAAAGCCCTGCTTCATCTAAATAATCCATTTTTATAAAAAGATACTTTTTTTAGTATTATGTGCCATTGAGTAATCTTAAAATAGAAAATTGCCATTTTTAATACTAAGGGCCACCCCCTGGGAGCATATGATTCACCATGCACACTAGTGATGTGCAGGTCAAGTTTTTCTCGACTCTCACCTACCCAATTTTCTCTGCTCTGTCTAGCATTACCTATCATATACATTGTCATGCTGCCATCTTTTTTTGGTTATTTACTTTGTTCACTCCTGTAAAATTACTTTGACACTGTTAAAAGTCAAGTTGCACTTCTGAGGGCTCTCCTTTGGGAGGTGCCAGGCAGGAAACAGACTGAGGGGCTGGACCGCAGGCTCTGCTTCCTCTATTATTGCATGGCTTCCTTCTTTCCGCGCGCTCTCTCATGTTACCTGCATATAAATTCCAGCTCCCCCCACCCTATATATGCCTGGGAGACAAGAGGGTGAGTGGAGGGAATGGAGGCAGGGGCTGTTATGGTCTGATTCTCTGCGCCTGCCCCTCCAAAGATTTTTTTGCAGGGGGGCCTAGCCCAGAGTAGTTATGCCACTGGTGCCAGGCCAAGTAATATTGCCTTTGTTGCAAATACTACTTAGTCTGGTTCTGTTGCAGTTGTACCTGCATTCATTTATTGTGCTTTTGTTTTACTGGGCAGTAATATTACTTACAGTGTTCTTGTTTTATTTCAGTAATGGTTAGTTATATTTTCTGCTATTACTTTATTGCCAAAAATATCACTGTTTTCTACCCCAATGGGCAAAATTAGTAAAAGCTGCAAATGGCTCAAAAAGCTTTAAGTAGACTTATTCTTTCACTTAAACATTAACTAACGACAGATAGAGAATTAAATGTGAGTTCCCAGGGGCCCTGCTACCATAAGGCATGTGAGAATCTTGCCTCACAAGACTGCGTGCTGCAAAATATCAGGGGCAGCAAAAAGCCACTCCTGGTTACTTTAAGGGGTGAAATTCTGGTGCTCTTTGCACAAGTGATGCGGCCCCCTTTTAACCAGTTCCCTAGGGGGAAGCCTTTAGAGAAAGATGGGCCCTGTTATTCAGAATCCTCAGGACCAGGATTTGTCAAGATAAGGGGTATTTCCATAATTTAGATCAGCATACATTAACTCTTGGTGAGGAAGAAAACCTGAAGGAATGGCAGCGAACTAGAGGTGCCAAATCTGTAAACCATCTTCCACTGTTAATATTGTTGATGGTGTTCCCAATGGGAATGTGCCCTGTCCCTTTTATCTTTGGGGAGTCGTGGTAACAACTTTTGGGGTTTTGTTGCAAATTCCATCTGATACCCCACTCTGACAGTCTGCAAGCCCCAAGGGTCTGATATGACTGGAAGCGGCTCCAAATGAAAATGCTGAAGACTGCCTCCTACTGGGGGAGAAGACCTGGCTCCAGGACTGATCTGCTCTACGAGAACCTTCTTGTTTCTCTCTATTCTTCTGTGGCTTGCCAGGTTTTCCCCTATAGGAATAAAAAAAAACCCCTTTCCTCACTGGCAGACATTTACTAACATTTACTTACTGCCCAGTAAAAGCCACGCATACTGGAGCAGATTTAAAAGAGCCCCGGTGGAAACAAATAGATATTAAACTTTCAGGCAAAGCTGTGCTCCCAGCTGATTCAGGCAGACACGCTCCTGCTCCCTCCCTCTTTCTTCTCACAGAAATGGAAGGAAGAGAAGCCGTGCCTCAGCCACCCATCTGCAGCACTGAATACTGCTAGATTCAGCTGTGTTGCAGTCAGGGTGGATGGCATAAGGAGACACAGGAGACTACAAACACGTCTGTACTGTGGGGACAGGAAAAAAACCACTAATGGGCTGGGGGAAGGAGAGCTTTTCATACTTCCTGCTCTGTGGGGGCAGGGACACTCCCTCTCTCTCTCTCTGTTTGTGCTGCCTGGGAGTGGAATGAATACAATTTAAAAGCAAACCATAAAAGGTATGAAAAGACAATAACTCCCAAGCACTAATAAACCTGTGCCATTAGTCCTGTGATATAATAGAATCTTTGCGATTGCTAGCACTTACTAAGAGAACACTGTATGGCAAGCTGCAAGGGTTGTGTTTGTCGTTCCTTCGGTAGCTCAGTTGGTAGAGCGGAGGACTGTAGTGGGAATTGCAGCTGTCATCCTTAGGTCACTGGTTCGATTCCGGTCCGAAGGACTTGTTTTTCTCTACTTGACATATTTTTATTGTTTTGTTGAACTAATTTAAAATCTCTTATTACGTGATCTTTTAAATAAGTACTTGTTTATGCAAAATAATGCATACTCATCTGTTTATGCATAACGTGCACAACTACAATAACATAACTTCAATAGCTACAATATAAATTTGCCTACATTGGGGAAATAATGAACATTATGGAAACATAATTTTTATATAGTACGACATATATGTTTATTTAAAACTAATGTTTATTATTGCACTAATGCAAGAACTGAAGGAGAAATGTGTTGGCACTATATATATAATTTACTAAACTTTCATAAAAGAAAAAGGGTAAGACTTTGACATCCCCTAGAGGTCTCCCTTGCTCTCTCAGATATATGTACGTACCAAAGGCTTTATTTGTATGTAAGGCACTGGAAATACACAGCTGTCATAAAATAGAAGGAAAAATCAGAGTATATCTGTTCCCTTTCTATTTGATTTTGCCTCCTGACAGGTAACCCAGAGCTAGCGCATACCCCTCCCGAGGACCATTACTATGAACAGTACACCCTTCGACATGGCATATTTGTATCATGGAGTAATTGACAGGTTAGTTCACAAGGTCCTCTGTAGCCTATCAGAGGGATTCTGCCATAAGGGAATGTGAGGCAACATTTTACCAGGGGCAGCAAATAAGAATACTGTATGTAGAACCCACAACAGAATTGTAGCAGCTAGCAGCACAATGTCAGTCAGGAGTCTAACAGCCATATCTCCATTTTATTAGCCTTCTGCACTGGGAAATCAAAATGTTGGTATAAATATGAAACAATACACAAAAGTGTCACTCTAGCCAATTGTCAGATGTTCACGACAGAAGAAGTAGTAGTTAGTGTGAGTCTAGCAGCTACTGTAACAGTAAACTATTGGAGTGTCAGATTGGTTAGAATGAACAGTTCTGTTCTCCATCCCAGACTAATACGTGTCAGATGAGGGACTTTGGTCCATCCCCAGTGCCTCACCACTGAATTATGATCTACACTGAGAATGAACACTTGTGGTGAGATCTGCCCAGTTACACCCCTGGGCTTGCCCAATGACACCTTCCATTCATCTCCTCTCCCCTCAATCTGCCAGACAACATCCTTTTCCACTCCACCCCATTACCTCATTAAGCTTCTCGCAGGTGATACCACTGTTAATTTGTTGTTGAGGAGGTAGCAATCCTTTATATAAAAGCACTCTTAGTAAGGCAAAACTGCTATCTGCACTCATTCTAAAAGCAGCCAATATAATGTCTCACTCTTTCTGTGTCTGAAGTAAAAAAATAATGAAACAGTCTCTTGTCCAGTATAAGTTTAATGAAAGGGACTTGTGCTCAGTGCCGGGCCAAGCCGACCGGGCACCCTAGGCAACCTGGTTGGCTTGGCCCGTCCCAACCAGCCCCCCCATCCCCCCCGGTGTGTGCATGCATGCACACAGGGCCATGGGGTTGCCGGGGCCTTGGCAGTGGGGGGAAAGGGAACAGAACTAGAGGTAGGTAAAAGCAGAGGTACCTGCCTGACGCCCCCCACCGTTGCGCCCTAACCCTAGTTCCAGCCATGGTTGCCGGGCTGCAATGGCGGGAAAGGGTTTGGAACTAGAGGTAGGTAAAAGTAGATCTACCTGCCTGGCGCCCCCCCCCCCCACCGTTGTGCCATAGGCAGATGTCACTTATGCCTACCCCTAGTTCTGGCCCAGTTGCAGGGGCCGCTGCAGTGGGGGGAAAAAGTACGGAACTAAAGGTAGGTAAAAGTAGAGGTACCTGCCTGGTGCCCCCCCACCGTTGTGCCCTAGTACTAAACAGGACAAACAGTAAAAATGATAGTACTATTTTCCAGATTCCCGAGTTGGGAGTAGTTAATCATTTG
The DNA here is from genome assembly GCF_000004195.4 of Xenopus tropicalis. Lineage (NCBI taxonomy): Eukaryota > Metazoa > Chordata > Amphibia > Anura > Pipidae > Xenopus > Xenopus tropicalis. Next base: position 128,757,571 of record NC_030677.2, read on the forward strand.
AGACAAACCATAGAGTGTAGCATTGACTGATACAAGGAGCACCTGTACTTAATGCCTGGCAGGCATTAAAGAAGACATATTGTGTAAAAAACTGTGCCTAAAAATGGCAATGAATGGACTTCCTGCTGCTTCCTTTCCTAGGCTGTGCAGGGGCACTCAGTACTGAAGAACAGCAGCTAGGCTGACCTGACAGGGAACTGAAGCCTGTCTGTTTTTGTGTGACTCTAGAGCTGGCCATACACACCAATAATATTGTCCGAAACCTCGTTTCGTACGATATTCAGTACGTGTATGGTAACTCGGTTAGGAGACCGATATCGCAGAAGGCTGCTGATATCAGTTGACTCGCTGATTGGGCTGGTTAAAAGATTTTGATCGGCCGCCATAGAAGGCGCCTGAGCAAAATCTGCCTTCAGGGCTGAATCGGCAGAAGGAGATAGAAACCTCCATATCTGACGATTCTGCCCTGAATGTCAGTGGAGGGTTGGAACCCTTGCACGAAAGATCGAAAATTGCCAGCTTGTGTGGCCAGCTTAGGACTGTGATTGGCTTTCCACCTCCTACTGTGCTTCTGTTAGGACACCCAAACCCTCATTTGAAACACAGACAGGGACCATAGTAGATCTATAGGGAGCTCCAGTAAAGGGGACATTTTTAATGATAATGATCATTTTTAGCCCAGAGTGAACCCAGCACCATATTGTAATCATTATTGCCTACATGATTGGGGGGATTTTTTGTTATGCTATATGTCTCCAAGTGTTCATAAATGATCCCCTTCTGTATTATTTTAGGAAGGACATACCACGGCGTGCATGTGTCCCTCCCAAGCAAATATGCATCTTTTAATTAAGCAAGAGTCCATAGCAAGGACCAGACTAAGAATTCAATAAGCCTATAAATCAAACAGATATAGTGCACCCAGGAAGTACAAACAAGCTAAGGCCCCTTAAAGTACATCTTGGCACCAGGTATATGACAATGTCAATATGTCAACACAACTGTGTAATAATGCATGTGAGCCTGCATAATAACAGCACAGTACCATGACATGCCCCGCATGCAATGCCACCATTGTGACAGTTTTTGTAATTTTGTGTAAAACAGAGCATGATCCCAATGTTTTGGTTCTACAGATCAATAGAAGACACCACTGTTAAAACTGCATGTCTTTCGTTGAAACTCTTACTGTGACTTCCACACTGTCCCTGGATGCAACATTAACACTAGGATGCACTGAATTCTAGATTCCATTTGGAATCTGGACAAATCTGAGCCTTTGTTTGGCAGCATTCGGATTCAGAGTGCCTGGCTGAGCCAAATCCAAACCCCTAAAATTAGATGACTAAAGGCACTGTTTTTTTATCATGCGTTTAAAATAATTCTTTGCGGAGGATTTGGCTGAATAAAAAAAAATTGGTTCATCCCTAATTAGCACAAGAACTATTCATCAGGAGCAGTTTCATTTATGGTCCAGAGCCACACACAAGCCTAACAGTCGGGTGTACGATGCCAAGAAGCAGATTTAGGGGTATAAACATTGCCACCTTTGGATTTAGGAGCAGTAGAAAGGATCAGTGAAGAGATGAATCGCCCCTGGAAACAAATCTTGGTGCTACAAGTAGGCACTATCAACATATATGGGAAGGGACTCATGGAATCCACTCGGGATGATGGTAAAACTAGAAAAAGACTGTATTGAACACGTTTTTTCTATACAGCACCTTACATGTCTATGGCTATGATTAAGTACATCAAGCACGAGACGCATAAGGTTTGTATAGAAAATGTTCTGTTTTCCTAATTTTACAAATCAACTCTAGTGGATTCCATAAGTGCCTGCCCATCTGTTATAGCCCTGATCCCAGCTAAAATGACCACCTGTGGGATGAATTGGAATAAATACTGTGAGCTATGCCATGTGACCTTTATATGACTGCCATTGTCTTTGGAATGAGATGTTGGCAGTGTGGGACTGGGGTATGTGGGCCCACTGGGAATCTGCGCACAAGGGCCTGCACCATGCTGTGCAGCCCCCTGCACTTTCAGTTATACCCCTTATGTATAAGCCAGATATAAGGCTAAACAGAGAGACTCATTATGCCTCAATATATTAACTCCTTTTATTCCAGGGTTTGCAGTGGGGGTAATAAGGAAAAAATGGAGAAAGCCACTGGCATGCAATATTGCACCTCCCAGCACATGTAAGATTTCAAAGATAAAGAAGGAATGTTATATGTTCTTGTGTTCTATTAGTTCAATATCTGTTTGGGGCAGAGGGTTAGGATGGAAGGCACATTCTACTTCTAAGAAATGGAGTTTCCATACTTGTTCATCTGCACTGTGTAAAAGTTCTGAAGGCTGAGAAATTCTTAGCAGCTGGCAGAAAGTGTGCTTTGATGTGGAATCGCATCTGTTGCACAGCACTGCCAAGTGCTAACATTTCAGTCATTATTATGGAATTTCCCCATTTACTGATATTAAAAGATTGCAATAAAAAAGGGCATACTGCCAGTGGATCAGGATTGTAACATGTGCAATAGGATGAGCAGATGAGAGGGAGTACCTGCAGGTCAGTTAAAGCAAGCGGAAGCCTAAATATAGACTGAAATGCACTTGCTAATAAATACTCTTTAATTATAGCAGTATGTCACTTCCAACTGCTGTCATCTCTTCCGGTAAGTTAATACTTTGGCATCAAGCAGCAGAAGGAATCTGCTTCCTCTCTATGCACATAATTTATTTACTAGTCTCTGCTCAGTATTCTGCCAATATCTTTTGTAGATATGCAGAACGTCTGTCAGGGACACATTTAGAGCAAACATTTGTTTTGCTTTTGTCTTTGCTTCTGTATGTTTAAACTCATTATTCCTCCTCCACAAGGTTTATTTTTAGTACAGGTACATGGAGATACAGACCCCTTTGGTTAGCCATTCATTAAGCTAGGGCCCCGCAGGCAATATGGCAACTGGCTCCTGTTAGCACCATCAGTTCTGATACTGGGGGTGGCCACCTCTTTTTAGTCAGTCTCCAATTCCCTGTTATGCTAATACAGAGCCTCATGCAGGTCATTACCTTGATCCTCTTCATGTTTGCTGCAAACTAGTTAGCTGGTGTGCGCCAAGTGTGAGCTGGGTAAAACAAATTATGCCACTGGTAATTTTTACTATTTTTCAAATTAAAAAATGTGGAGGAAAGGATAATTTAATTGCAGGCACAGTCAAGGTTAATAAGTAACCCTTTCTGTGGCATATTTCCAGGCAGATTAGATGAGGAAGTGTTCATTATAAAGAGTTTTACTTGGAAGCAGAATCTGACTTAATTTACTGTCCATCTTCCACAATTGTTCTGCAGAACCAAGGAAGTGGGAGAAAGAGTGGAAATCAACTGTTCTTTGAACAACTGATTTGAAAAAGCAAAACTAGTGTTCTGAATGTAATCCCCTATTTAAAAAAAAAAACAAAAAAAAAAACTACAGTTAAAATCACTGGGGGTGCCAATGCTGACGATTAGCTTTCTCAGAAATACCCCGGGTATCAGGTAAGTGATTATCACTAACATTTTGGCAACCCCCCTCAGTGATAATACATTTGTTCTACTTTAATGGGCTCCTGACTAATACAAATTCATAAATGCGTATGAATATAATTGTAAAATGGAAAGCCCCTGGAGACTGTCCCAGAACCTTTGGATGTTGCCATCTAACATAGGCAACGCTGCTCTTTCCTGCAGATTCAGTAATGCATATAAAGCATCTGCTGAATGAGAAAGCTGTGGAACATATGTAATGTTTTTAGATGGGAGGCAGGAACTCAGCCAATGAGAAGGCATGTCTGTTGTTATGGCTTCTTAGAGGCACCTTTTTCCTGTACACCAATGAAGGAAAGACTGATGGATGGGCATTGGAGCAGCTGATGGCTAGACAGCAATCCATACAAACAATTATGCTTATGCACCAGTTTTAAGACCCAACTAGTCACAGCTTTATTACTTCATATCCATTGGGTTTGTCTAGTAATTACATTGAACAGAATATAACAGCCCTTTATATGGTCATGGAACTCCTCTAAGACATCTTTGTTAGACTAGTGTTTGTACACTGTCAGTTAGCAACAAAAGCCTTCTCTCTAATATACTGTGTTATACTGTTAGGTTCTGCCAGTAGGTGTCAGTATACATACTGTTTTGTGTTTATAAAGTTTTTATGAACCTGTGCATTCTGGGAAGAGTCTCCAGGATGTGATGTTATGTTCCTGTTTCCTTCTTGTTGAAAAGTGAATAAAGTATCAGCCATGCTTGCAGCATCATCCTGATTGGTAAGACTCCTAACTCCTGTTATTGCTACTCCAGATACTCTGCTAACAGTCTTATATCCTTATATTTTAAAACAGGGGGTACCGTTATTTCCTATATAATTTATCTAAAAGTCAGTAGTAGAATAACCAGCCCATCCATCTGATGGAAGAGTAAAAGGCAGAGACTACTACAGAAGATGGATAAAAACAATATAACGAAAGTTTATTGAGGAGATATGGCAAGAGCCTAAGGCACTTCAAACATTTAAAAAACGTACAACTCTAAAAGAAACAGGACAGGCTATTATATAAATATGCATATATATATATATCAACATCCTTTTATATTATCAAGTAAGGGACATACATTGTAACTGGTGACCTTACTTTCTTTTATAAACATTATACAGATATTATACAATACTACACAGATTAAAAACATAAGCTTGGTACATGAACTTTGAGACATATACCTTATATTTTTCTTATGTATTATAAAATATGCAGGAAATACTGAATTATTTAACATTTGTATATATTTATGTTTAAATTAATATAATTGCATAATAGGCCCATCCCAGAAGATGCTTCCTTTTTCACCCATACTGCTCCATTTGTGCTCGTCTCCATTTACACTAGACACCCAACGGCCAGCTCAAGTGCTGTGGATGTAGGTACCAGACAAGGATACCCGTTTCAGAATGAACCTTGGGAAGCAATGTTCAAATGTTCTACATGTAGGCAGCAGGCATATGGCACTTGGGACTTTTCCCAACATTGCAAGACAGGTATGGTTGATATTTGGATCCCTGGGGCTGGGTAGAAAGCCATCTTTTCAAAAATGTCCATAAAGTGTCCACATTATAACTAATCACAGAGGCACTGCCATGGCATAATGTGTTCTTCCAGTTGCTAATAATATATACAGATATTGCTCATGTCTGCTGGTGTGTTCAGGCACAAGAATATTACATTCAGTATCTGTCAGTATGAACAGTTAGCAGCAGCTCCCAGAGAGGAGAAAACAAACAATGGCCACTTTTTCTCTAAGCTTCAATGGTCAGTGGGGCCTTTCTGTGTTGGACTTGGGGGAAACTTTCTGCTGAGTCTCGGTGTGCCCTGGAGGGAAAGAAATACAAATACATTCTTAATCTAAACCACAGTGATAAGAGCCTTATTTACATTATTTCTTTGTTTTTATATTTCATGATATTAGCAGTTTGTACACTTAAATGTGTAACAGGAGCACCCCTGCTGTTCTGTTTGGGCCATGACAAGGCAGAACAGCTACAACTTATTGTACTGAATCAGGAATCATCTTTTTGTGCTGCCCTGTTGAGTTCTAGTGCTCAATATGACAGGAGTGATATAAAAAAAAATCATAAAAACATCATAAAAAAATGTAAATTGCAAAGGTGCTCAAAAGAGCTCTCTGAGCAATTTTAAGTGTAAGTCCCCTTTAAGTGGTTAGTTATCATGCAGGAGAAGTATGCTGCCCCTATTGTGTTTGCCTAGTATGGTATCTACTGCCTAGCACAGGTGAAAAAAATTCTGTGCATCATGCTGTGCATGGAGCTCAAATATATATTTATAAATATATATTACATCTTACACGCTATTGTATGTATGCCACCTCCCTGGAATTATCAAGTTGCTACAAAATTTAAACAGCAATGACATGTTAAAATGGGGTAAGTAAATGTTATCATTCTGGTCCCATACATGGAGCTAGAAGTGGTTCAAAACAGCCAGTGTATAGGCAACCAAGGATAAATAGCGAGAAATAAGGATCCATATGTTGCCTGAGATTTTATACCTGGTTAAATAATACCCTTACGGTTCCTGCCAATGAATATGTCTGAGGATCAATAAGCATTCTGGAAAAGGGCACATATTTGGCATCTTTGCCATAGATCCAGGCCGGGACTGGCAATCTGTGGATTCTGGCAAATGCCAGAGGGGTTGCTGTAAGAAGCCATAGACAGTCACTATTTATTGGGCTGGTGGGGGCTGTGTACTTAAAATGGGTCTCTGTGTACTTAAAATGCCAGGGAATTTCATTCCATATAGTGTATTGTCCATACCTCTCTGTATATTTATTAGTGGTACTTACAGGTGATGGTGTTTTTGAAAAATTTAAATGTGCATAGAGAATAACTGCTATATCCTTGTGTCCGGCATCCAGAGCGATCGACAGTGCTGAACTTCCATCCTAGAAGAGAAACAAAAATGTAACCAATGTAGTTTTGGAAGCTCCTAACTAGTCAGTAATATGGCAGCCAGCAGAGCACAAAGCACTGATATGGAGCCTTCTGTTAGTCTCCCACTGTATCTCACAGAAAAATATACAGTTAAAGAATTGTTGCTTTTTTTTTTTTTTTAAATTTATATCGCTATTTGATATTAGTTTGGCAGGAACACCCCCTGATGCTTTGTATGGGCATAGCAGAGAGAGTGACATTAGCGAAAGTGTCTCCTGACACTGATCTGCTCATTTCTATGCCTGCTGTCACATTGGGGTGGCATAGTACAGCCTCCAAGTGCCCACTAATTGTCATTCTAGGAGTCAGAAAGTGGTCATTGTGGAGACACATTACAGCTCACAGTGTTATGTGGTGCTTTCCAGTCATCACATCAATAGCTTCTATTATTCCTTACACTTGTGTACCTGTGCAGGGCCATATTTATATATAGGCACAAGAGGGCCTGTGTTGGTTGCCCTTGAAAGAAGAAAAACAATTTGCCCCAGTCCACCATCAAGTCACTTACATTGTCTTCCAGGGCAGCATTGCAGCCATGCTGGGCCAGCAGCAGTTTGACAATCTCTACATGTCCATGTTCACTTGCACACATTAGTGCTGTGGAGCCTTCATCATCCTGGATATTGACATCAGCTCCGCATGCCAAAAGGGCTCTGACCATGTCTATGCGTCCATGACTGACAGCGAGCATCAGCGCAGTTTGGCCTGCCTGCAAACAGAAAATATATTTACATTATACGGGCATTGTAGGTTCCCTTTCCCAACTACATATACTGTATTTATGTATACTTATGCAACAGGATAGGGGGTTGTTGGGGAAAGAATTTATCAGGGAGCAGCAACAAAAAAGAATAGGTAATGAAATGATTTATGGTAGCCTTTATGCTGGCTGTGGCTACTTTTAAACAGATCTAAAAAATAAGGCTAGCATTTAACCCTTGTTACAAGGTAAACACCTAACAAGCTATAAAGTATCTGTTATACAGACCTGGCTAGCTTTGGCATTCACATCTCCTGAGCCAAAGAGCTCCTCCACTACCCCCATGTCCTTGGGTGCTTCCACAGCTGCAAGAGCAGCAAGCATTATGGGAGTGTAGCCAGCCTTGTTCTGCTGATTTACATTACACACATCTGCAAAGAAACCAAGCATTCTAGTGAAACATGAAGTCATCAGGCAAATCAAAGGCATGATTGTGCAGGGAAAATAAAGACGGTTATACAGGACATTTTAATACATGACAAATGCCATTTATTGCTATATAAATGAAATGGTATGTATCAAAAAAAAGTGACAGTGACTATAGCCCAAGACAAATAGCCCAACACAAATGTTTTGTTACACAAAAGACTATGGTGTTTTAATTTGCCAAGTAATCTTTACACTTTAGGGTGAAAAACACAGAGCAATTAGTTTCTTTGACTTTTTAAAAATAAATAGGGTAACACACAAGCCACAGTGACTAACCATACGTCATTTGCACTGGGCTTATTAGTCACAGCAACTTTTTAAAAAGCTGTGGCGACTATGTGATCTGATCACTAACTTGAAAGTGGAAAGACTAGATTCAACCTTTGAGTGGATAAGTCAAACAATATAGTGTTTTTTCCCATGTTTGCCTAATTCTATAAAACTAAGAATTCATAGGAAAAAAAACACTCATTTGTCTTACCTATACTGATCAGATCAGGCAAAAGTGGGTATACAGTTAAAAAAAGGAAAAAACAAAATGGGAAAAGTAAACAAAAAGTAATTTATCATTTCCCACTTACTAATGTAAGTAATAACACTGCACTACGACTCTTTTTCTCTTTATAAGGAGATACATTTTAGAAAATAGTAATATATTTTTAGGGCTGTAGGTTTTGACTTCCTGGATTACCTCTAGTAGAAAACTAACCTGCGTCCAACAGCAGCTTTACAATGTCAAAGTTGGAATGGGACACACTGTAATGAAGAGCTGTGTTGCCGTTGCCATCTGCCATATTTATGATGTAGCTTAAGACAGCAGGGGAAAGGTCCTTGAATGCAGTAATATAATCCTCCACCATGGGCGCCACTGCAGATTTCTGACTGGACACACGGAACCACTCATTTTGTACTGTGGTCAGACACAGCCTCTGCAATAATTAAAAGAAAAATCACTCTAATATAAACATATATTATACATATATATATATATATATCATTCTTTAGAAAGGTCTAGTATATGTGACCGAAATATCGATTTCGCACTAATAACCCCAGAAAGTCTTTGGGACTTCAACAAGGTCACAGGACCAGGGGGAAAGTATTTCACCTTTATATTATAGATTCCTTACTCATAGTTTAAAGCTTTGCAAGCCTCCTTATGCAGTAAGTGAAATTTGCACAGAGTTTGGAAATGATTTTCCTGGAAGTGAATAATGCACATTCCATACTCAATCTAATCATGGTAAATGTGATTATCCTCATATTATATGTTGAAGATCTGAACTGCTAGCTCTATGCAGTGCATATAAACCCAAAGGAAAGCACAGATGGTACCATTTATGGCTTAACATTAAAGGTGGCCATACACGTTACAATACACCATATACACACCAAATATCGTAGGAAACCTCATTCTATATGATAATATTGGTGCATGTATGACCAGCTTAAAAGGGTGATTTTTAGACAGAAGGAGGCATACAAAAATATCACTGAACAGCTGTGGGGCTGGGGGTGAATACAGAGTATGACCTTGCATACAACTTCTTGTTATAAGCAAACATCTTCTTTAGAAATAAACATAATTTGCTAGGTTCTGTTGGCTTTATGTAATAAAAGATTCTGAAAACTGAAATGAATGGCTAACATTTAGCATAATCCTATTATTACACAAAAAAAGGCTGACCCTTAATGTTCCCTAATGCTCCTCACTGCACAGAAGCCAAAGATATGCATGGCTAGCAGGAAGCCATGGTGCTGCTTGGAGCCTTTCAGAAAAGAATGAGGCTTTCTTACAGTCAGTACAGTACTGGCTCTGACATTGGTCTGTGGTCTCACATTGCCAGAGAAGGATGAATAAAAAGAACTGCCTTCAAATATTCAAAAATATGTGCCCAAATTAGACTAAATTATAAAGTACCATTGAGGGGAGCTTACCACATCCTTGTTTGCCAACGCCTTTGGATCGCTCACTGTGTCTTTCAGCACATTGCAAGCCGACAGCATCTTTTCACTCAGCTCGTATCTGTTAAAATTGCAGCGGTTCAGTTAATTACATTTCTGGCTTAAACCAACAATTCTTTTTGACATTCTCAGCCCAACCCAAACTAGAATTTTACTCTGTTTAAAACAAAAAAAAACCATTAACTCACACAATGCTGACAGAATTATTTTTACACAACTAGTAAAAATGTCATGATCATTCAATCTACAGGCTGACCCGTAACAAGAACTTTCTGCTGCACCTTGATAAACAAGGGGAAAAAAATGTATTTTCTTTAGTATAATTAGGAGCATAAAAATAAAATAACATGTTCCTATGTTCTGGGATGTCAAAGCAGAAAAGATATAATGGAGAAAGCATAACACAAGATATATCTGAAAGAGAATGTATGTAACACGCTGAACTATACAACTATTGTTACATCCATAAAATAAACTTCCACTCAATGGCTTGCTTTCTACAGTACAAACAATGGCAGTGACAAAAGCATGACATTCACTCAGCTGCTGTACTCTTTGTGTGCACCACCTGGCCACAGGAACTCTCTAAATAGCAGGTGTCACCTGTCTGTCACAATATGTTCTGTTCTTTTATGTCATTTGCCAGCAGTACAACAACCAAGCACAACAGCAGCTTTCGCATCTACGTGCCATCATAATACCTATACGTGAAAACACAATGTGTCCTATCTTCTGTTAAAATATATGAACATCTGAAATCTAAAGAAGTATAAATACCTCTTAGGGGATCTAAACCCATAGATATGAATTGGTGTTAACTTGCTTGTTGTGTTCCCCTGAGAACTTGTGCAGTTTACATTCATTGACTATTTTAAGTGGTTTCGGAGATATTAGCAGTTTTAGACTAATAGCAGGCTTGGCTCAACAGCATTTTTTTTTTCCTTTTTTTAAAGACAAGAGGTTCAGCAACACTAAGTGCTACATCTGACATGGAAGCTTCCATGTCTAAAGATTCTTAGCCCTTAGATCCACTTGGTTTGCTGCATGTAAACTGTTTTAAATGTGGCAACTGCAATGGATCCAGAGTGCTGAGAATTTTCATGTGATCTGTGAAAGGAGATTTCTCGAGGGCAAGAAAGCACCCTGTCTGTCATTGTCCTTAGTTTATGTACTTTCTGTATATTCAGTTAAACCTTGGGTTTCTGATTTACTGTTGCACCAAAAGCCTGCTTTTAGAAGTCTAAAAATGCAAATACCACTAAAACTAGAAAATTAATGTATATTGCAAAAGTCCTTTAAAGAAGCACCCTCAATATGTCTGCCGTATGTTTTGAGTTTATTTCCCCTTTAAAAGCATGGCAGATTATATGTATGCCTAAAGGTCCCCATACACGGGCCAATAGTAGCTGCTGATATCGGTCCCTTGGACCGATTCGGGCGGGTTAGAAAATCTAGTCGGATCGGGGACCGCATCGGCTCGTTGACCTACTTTTCCTATGCCGTCGTAATAATTTGATTGTTTGGCCCCAGGGTTCTCCCGATATCGCCTACCCGTAGGTGGGGATATCGGGAGAAGATCCTCTTGCTTGGCGACATCGCCAAGCGAGCAGATATGCCCGTGTATGGGGACCTTAACTGTTATCAATAAGTGGTTCCAATTCTCTACAATTTGGCTCTGTCCAAATTTTTCACCATCTTTTAGATATGAGCTAAATATAGGTGTAGTGACATTTATCTGTTATTTGAAATGTTACATGTATTCTTAAAAGTTACAGAGAGATCTGTCTACCTTTGTCCACAAACAAAATCAAGAGCAAATTCATCACTACCTTTCCCTTATTTCCACTTTTTCAGGTTCTTTCTCATTGAGTTGCTTTTCCTCCAGGTTGCTTGGGGATCCAGGGATGACACTGGCCACGCCATGATACAGCTCACCGGACTCTTCATTAAAACTTTCTTCCTCTTCACATTCATCATCTGACTCTGAGGAGGAGCTATCATCAGAACTAGACTCGTCACTAGATGTTGTTTCATACCTAGAGAGAAAATAGCCATTTATTTCTTCTGTCATAGATACAATATAGGGAACTAACCATACAATAGAGGAAACTGGTTTTGTTGTCTTTAACGTTTTGTATATAGAAAGAGAAAGGGTAAAGATTATTAACAAACAGAAATGTATGAAATATATAAAATATCAAAAACATCTAAACAAACATTAATTCTGACTAGATCTGGATTTCCTCCTTTATTGTATTAGTACCTGCTCCCAGGTACCTGCAATAGGTTATCATTAAACACATAAATAGCATTTTCTTGTACACTTTGTAATGGAGAAATGTACACAAGACATGAGAGCCAAACTGAGAGATCCTAGCAAAAACAGAAACAATATTGCTAATTGAGCACCACAGACCTTTTTCCTCATATTTTTCTCTATGCATTTGTCATATTGAAATAACAGGTAATGGTATCTTTTATTTAAGCATAGCAGACATATTCCACCACTACACCTCATTCACATCAGTCCCTGCCCCAGTGGAGCTCACAATCTATCAAACTCACTACACTAGGGTCATATCTATCAACAACCAATTACCCTGTCTATATGATGATGTTTTGTTTTTTTTTACATTTTAATGTGTCTTTAATTGCTTGAAGGCACGATAATCCATATTACAGAAAGCCCCAAGCAGTTCAGCTAATAGATTCCAGCAATAGGAAAATGCAGATTCTATGTTACATCCATCCCCTATCACTCCTTGTCAAGTTGACAGTGTGATAATTCTCTTGAAACAAGACAGCAGGTGTTGTGACAAAGGAGTGCAAGATGATGCAACCAAGGGTATAGTGAGCCAAAAGCAAGGCAGAGACCAGGAAAATCAGCAGTGGGAACTATAAAGAGATAACCATTTGGCAGCCCAGATATCTCACTGTACTAAGTGCACTTGTGCTCTGATTTAGGCAGTTTCAATTTAGTTATGGCACCAATAGGTACTGGTTTGCATATGGGTTCAAGCAGACCCAGTCAATCTGTGGATTCTGGCAAATGCCAAGGAGCTACTGTAAGATGCCATAGAAAGTCACTATTTAGAGGGCTGGTGGGGGCAGTTTAAATCCCAGCCCATACCTGGGTTCAGAATCACATTCAATAATAACTTTGGCCAGCCAAACCACAGTAGATTACTAGACAAGTTTGGGATCTGATCCAAATTCAGCCCAACTAACTAAAAAAACTAATTTTGAAAAAGGCAGTAATAAGCACAAAATGTACAAAGGAAAACCCTTTGAACTATGTATAAATTATAGTGAAGCTTGCAGTGGTCTAATGTGGGGTTAAAGTAAGTTTAGAAATATTAAACATTGTAAATTTACAAATCTGTACAGCTATTCATCAGAAAACATGGGACCCCACACTACTTAATTAGCAGGATGTTCCCCTGAAAAGGCCCCCGGGTTGCTGGACCCTGCCAGCTAAGTAGGATGGGGTATCAAGTTAAAAAAATGTTCATCTGAATAGAATATATCCAGCCATGCCGTTTAAGCCCAATATCCACACAGCTACACAGAAAGACCTGCCTGCAACCTGCTACAACAGGGCAGCGACAGGGACCTTAAAAGGGCTCACACCTGCCCCATGCTGCTGAATGCCATATCTAGAACAGTCAGAGAGCAAAAAATGAATAAAAGAAGATACATTTCACATGGCCTGCCCATGGCTAAGCATTTGCAACTACTGATTCTCACTATTATGTATTAGTAACAACAATTTGTGAATTACCTCAAACTTTTTATGAATAACAAAAAACAAAAACTATAAATTACTCACCCGCCATTTATGCCAACAAACTGAAGATTTTTCTTGGTGTTAGTGGATTCCTTTTTCTCATCTTTTCTTTTCATTATAGACTTTAATGTAGTCTGACCTGATGCACTAACTGCACAGAATGAAAACACAGAACATGTCACAATTTACATGAATAACTCTTCTAGTATATAACGATATAGTAATAAAAACACTAAAGGGTCCATACAGTAATTTCCCTGCAGGATTTCTAATGAACTAAATGTTGAGAGGTTGTTTGTAGAAAAAGGAAACAAGAAGATTGGGTAGGATGATCCCCAGCCTGCCAGTATGGACCATAAACACAGATGTCTGTATCTGTCCGATTATTCAAACCATGAATGAGTAAGCATCACAGCCTCAAATTCAGGCTGAGGCTGCACCTAAACTATAGGCATTCCCCTTTATGCGCTTGTGATAAAGATGGCCGATACCTCAGTGCTTTGTCAGGTTTTTATAACCAAAAATCTCGGGCAGCATTTGCTTTTGTGGCTGCAGCAACGAAAGAGCCACCAAAGCGTTCTTGACATTTAAACGGCAGGAAACATTCATAGTAAGGTCTAGGCGGTGAGCAGTTGGACGGGCAACACTGACATGTTGGGGGGGGAGGTTCACATAACTTACCACACTCTGTTTCGCCCTCAGCCGCGGGGCTGGCAGGAATACACGCAGAAGGCTTGCCTGCAGATTTAGGTACATTCTGCACCTCACATTGTGTGGCTTCAGGGAGTTGATTCAGGTTAATAGTCTGAGTGTTTCCATTAGCATATTGACTGATGAACTGTGATTCAGGAAAACAATCCAGATTTGATCCTATGGGAATTACCAAACTGTATGTTATTTGTGGTAATGCTTTTATTCAAATTTAAAACAGAGAAATTCTGTTTCTAGAGCTGAACTCTAATTCTATCAGATTCAGCAATACCATTCAGGTAAAATAACCAGCCTGCACAGTTATTACTGACCTCTTTAAGCCCATCAACCCAGAATATTAATTTTTATTGCTCAATAAAAGAAAACAAAATTCTAAGCAATTTTGCAATATACATTTCATTACAAATTTGTTATGGTTTTTGATAGTTATATAACTGCTATTAAAAGCAGTGTTTGTCTGACCTTTTCTATTCCCTGCCCTGGTGGCTCTGACATTTGAAACAATGTAACACAAGGCAGCAGACCTGTCTTGCTAGAGGAGACTGGTTTTTGCAACATTGTTTAAAAAGTTATAACCAGGAGTTAAGCAAATGCTGCTTTCTGTAGCAGTTAGTTACAAAAAACTTTTAAAGCACTAAAAATGTTTAAGAAATTTATATTGAAAAGTTGCTCAGAATTATGTTTTCTTTTATTAGGCAAAAATAACCCAAGTTTCTTCTGGCATATTTCCTGCTACATGTTGGCCTGCCTCATTATTTCCATTGCTATGGCTAATATTTTCTTAAGGGAAAAGGCACGTCTCCAAGAGGGTGGTAAAATGTCCAAAAATACCATTTAATGCAGGATATACTTTACAAGTGGTGATACTGCTTAATCTTGGGAAAATGCATTGTCTTAACACTGGAAGGAGGTATAATGATTTTTTTTTTTTATTACTTGACATACTTTTCAGATGCAAAGAATGCATGTTTACAGATGACTGTAAATAAATTTGCAGTAAAACATACATTCAGAATAAAAAAAAAGACACATTTTATGTGCAGATAGTTGAATCTACATGCAGTTTCATTCTTTGCATCTTTGTTGTTACTGGCAATTGAAGCTGCCAGTTTAAAATAGGTCAGATTTTTCTGTTTATCAGCTTACATAAATAAATACTTATATTTAGCTACACTGTTACGAAGCTTGGTTGAAATCCAAAAGCAGGCAAAGAATGCTGTGCAATCGCTACAAACCAAATACATTTGATTACATTCTAAATGGCTGGGAGAGGTATTTTAAAACATGGTTCCTATGCCCTACCCAGAGGTACAGCTGAATTACAGTCCTAGCTAACCAACCAGCTTAGCAGCCTTTTACCTCTAACCTATTATTCTCTAAAATGTCATAGCAGCCTCCCTTCCCTTCTGACTTTGCCACACTCCCAATTAGAGTGTGAGCTTGTTGTTTTGCTCCTGTGCATGACTGTCCTTGTGTGATATTTGTGTCCTGTACATGTAAATAGAGCCTGGACACGGCTCTGTCATGTATAGCTACAAATGAGAGAGCAGTCAATGTTAACTGTTTCTATACATTTAACTTTCTGAATAATGATTAGGTGCCATTCCTGTGGTGTAAAACTGCAGCCCTCTCTCACATGTCCTGCTCTGCAATATTTAGCACACATTTTGATACTGGGGGTTAATATACACGAAGGCATCTCTGTGTCGCAGATAATTACTCCTATTAGTGCCCCAGCCCTATAAATGTTCATAAAAGGGTTGTATCTATTAGAAGCTGTGAAAACATTATGCAAGGGGGAAAGCAGTTCAGGAAGTGTGCAGATAAAATTTGGACAGAATGTATTGGCTGAGGGCTTGGATAGAAAGCAAACAAAGTGCGCAGTAGTTCTGCAAGTAAATCATGCAGGTTAAGTGATGAAAAGTAGGTTACTTTTTATAATGCTGCCTAACAGTTTTAGACCCCCAAAGCTACTTTCCAGTGACCTATAGTGAAGCCATTTGATACATTTGAAGGGTATGGTTCATATCTGGGGCCCTTGCAAAAATACCCTTATGATATATTAGCACACAGAGCTATACAGCTGGAAAAAATGTATGAAACAACAGGTCTGGAAGGACATATATTATTCACATGATGTCGGAGGGAAGGAACAATGTGGCAGATGAGCTCTGAGTAACTGTGCAATGCAACATCAGACACATGCACACACTCACTAGGCAATAAATAAGCAGATTCTATTATTTACGAGCAGATTAATTCCCCAGTACAATGTAATACACAACACAAATAAATAGCAAACTGTATAGAAAACCTGTGTCCAAAGAATAAGAATCCATGAATAAGGTCAGCCTGAGCTATATTACAACACATCACAACAAAAAGTTAACACAATAATGAAATGGCCCTTTAAGTGTGTGGCAGCCATGCGCCTGCACAGAATCAATATCACTGATCCCTTAATGGTGTATTAACAGTGAATGCTTTCTTTAGTAGATGGAGCAATAGTATGAATAGTTTGCATCACCAGCACAATATAAGAATTTACACTAATCAGCAACAAAATACAGGTATAGTATCTATTATCCAGAATGTGCTTAGGGCCTGGGGTTTCTTTTCATAATATGACTTACCATATCTTAAATCTCTTTTAGACAGGGCCCTCTTCATCTCTTGTATTGTTTATTGGTTTTGTATGTAAATATGGCTTCTCTCTCTCTCTCTCTCTATATTGGCACTTTATAAATGTGTTGTTGTTATTATTATTATTATTATTATTATTATTATTAACAACAACAACAACAACAATAAAAATAATAACAATGTCTGCTA
This sequence comes from Xenopus tropicalis, assembly GCF_000004195.4. NCBI lineage: Eukaryota > Metazoa > Chordata > Amphibia > Anura > Pipidae > Xenopus > Xenopus tropicalis. The sequence goes on from NC_030677.2 coordinate 128,774,611, forward strand.
AAAATAATTTATAATAAACCCAATAGGATTGTTTTTCCACCAATATGGATTCATGCAGCTTAGTTACCATCAATGTAATGTTTTATTATTACAGAGAAAAAGGAAATCAGTTTTAAAAATTAGAATGTTTAGCTTAAAATGGATTCTATGAGAGACAGTCTTCCCATAATTTGGAGCTTTCTGGATAGCAGATTTCCAAATAAGAGATACCAAACCAGTACCAGGGAATTAGTAAATGTTTCTGCCATGAATATATAGCACTTAAGCAAAAATTGCTACAATTTTACCTTATTAATAAAAGTATTTGCTGCTGATTTGTTCCCCAGAATGTTATCAGAAGTTTTGGGAAGGAAATTAAGTGGAGTGACCCAGGCCTAGAGACGTTGCCAAGGTGAAATTGCATACTGGACACTCCTAGAATATCTGATTATGTTACAAAGGCAGGAAATACAATGGGTGTTCACACTGACACCCAGGGGCGCTATGTGTTTGCATGTGGCTCCACTCATCAAAAGCAAGGGTTGAAGTCTAAAGGAGAAAACTTTGAGCCAGTTCTGCTTCCTCTGCCAGTCCTCTGTAGGGGAACAATTAGATTATGCCAGATCTACAAGCAGCAGAACCTTTGCCCTATAATCTATGCTAGTATTATACATTCTAAACTATGAACTGCAATAAGCAACTCATGAAGGAACTAAAGAAACAACATTGGCAGCCCTCTGTCTAACATATGAATAAGAATGTCATTATAGATATAATCTAGTGATGAGCGAATCTATACCATTTTGTTGAAAAATTCTCGAAGCTGTGGAAAAATTCAAGTAGTGCCAAAAAATTCAAGGAACACGCCTACGTATGTTTTTTTTTTGTAAGTGCGCAGGTTTTTTTTTTCCTCACTCAGTGAATTTTTTGTGGCCGTTCCGATAAAAAATCCGCTAATGATCAAATGCGGAATTTCACCACAAATCCATGCTTGCCAAAAAAAATTTGCTCATCACTAATGTTATCCCTTTAATTGCTGAAACTGAATAATTTTTGAAGCTCTTAAGGCACATTCCTCTCATCTGATTGGTAAACACCGATATTTCCAGAAGCTATAGCTTTCAGCCAGGTATCATTGGGTTATAAATGTGATACTGGCCTGAGATTGCTTGTCTGTTGTATGGAGCATACTTCCCATTTAAGTCACTGGAGAGCAACTATAGGTAGAGAGGACAAAGGCACTATAGGATGAATACTGTAACATTCATAGTGTGATATAGGAACCAAACAGTTTCAAAATAAACCACTTGCTATCCCCTAAACATAGAATATAAGAGGCACCTCATACCACTGAAGCCTCAACATGGAGCTAGGCAGATGCCGAGATAATAAAAACAAAAAAAGGCAGCTTGCCCAGCAGACCACGTAAATAGGATGAAGTCAATGTACAGCATACAAAAAAGGCAGCAAAGGGAAGGCGTTTATTTCACACTCAAAAAAAATTTGAAAATTTAAATTTAGTTCATATATGTAGGTATTTAGGTGAAGTCCACAAGAATAACACATCAGCGAACCAAAAGTCACAACCACACTTACAGGAGGGACAGTTTTTGGTCACTGTAAACTTGTTGACTTATCCTCATTATATATATATATATATATATATATATATATATATATATATATATATATATATATATATATATATATATATATATATATATATAGTGCCAGCAAGTTACACAGCTCAGGGTTCCTACAATAATTTAACAAATAAGGGTTACAGAGTAAAAGAAAGATTAGAGGGCCCTACTACTCACAACAGTTTATATATTATATACATACATACATACATACATACACACACACACACATATCTATATGTATTATAGAAAACTATTTTAATAATTGATACTGGCCTTAAGCCATATGCTAGGTGCATTCAAGTACATGTCACACTGGTATCCCAGAAATGGAGTTCTAAGAACCAATTAGAAAATTAGAACTGTGACAACATGCATAAGAGTAGATCTAATTTATTTGTGGTCTGCAGGGTGGAGTTACATTGGTGAGGCAAACAGCAATTATGAGAGCTAGAAAGTGACTCAAGTGAACTCGCACTAAAGTTGACCATGCACATACCTGTACTAATAAAATAGTACGAAACCTAGTTTCATATGATTTTCAGAGTGTGTGGGCTAAGAATTACCATCCCAATTATTTTAGTACCATGGTGATCCATTGTTTAGTCAATCGGGCAGGTTAGAAAATTTTGGTTGCATAATGATAAAATCTGTATTGTGTATCCTTGGGGGACCTACAAGGGAAGTCACTTTTGTATGATTGGTGTCTGACAACTATTTCATGCTCAGAAAATCCTTTATCCAACAATTTCAGAAGGTTAGTTTGTTGCATTTAAACGTATGACCAATATCTGAACATTCGGCAGAAGAAGACTAAAATCTGAACGTGTATGGCCAGCTTTAGATTGTAGGTATTTTTTGAAGTTGCCTAAGATTGTACTTAAAGAACAGCTTGATTAAAATATAATGTACTGCTGCCCCACAATTTAAACAGCAACCCCCATGGCTACTCAGCAGCTTTGTGTATAAAAACTATAGTAGTGTTTCTTATACACATTCATTTTTTGGTGTTACTGTTTCTTTAATGCAGCTTTACAAGAAAATATGTGGATTCATCTTTTTCTGCCCTTCTGTGGCTCTTTGGTGGTATGCAGGAGGAGTGGGGTCTTGTGCTTCAGAAGCTATGATAGCCTCCCACTCTATAGTTTTCTCATGTGGTCCTTTATGGACCAGTTCTGAATTTGAGCAATCGTGATCAGAAGTCCCCAGTTCCTCCACTCATAAGCTTGTAAACAATTATCAGATTAAAAAAAAAAAAAAAATTATATAGACTGTAGTGACTTATTTCAACAAAAAAAGTTTATATAACTTTTAGTCTGGGCAGTCTGTAATTAGCTGTGGGTAGTTATTAGCACACACCTGTATTTAACAAATGGTACGTTTCGCTTCTATTCCTTGTGATTTAAACCTTTGTTAACTTTACATGCATGGAAAAGTGATTGTAAAAGTAAGATGCTTAGGCCTATGGCAGACATTTTTGCCAGTATATTTTAGCAAGTGGATGAGTGCCTATAACTACTCTTGCCGTAGCCCAATTTTTTAAACAGTAAAACTCTGACAGGATTTTTTGGCTTAAAAACTGGCACTATCCGTGCTATCAGTCCTTTTCCGTTCAAGTGAATGGGAAGTGCAAAGGCTGTTTTTTTTTTGGCCCATCTCTTCTAGCTGAAACACTATAGAGAAAACGCCCAGTGTGCCATAAGCCTTAAACTTAACCAAGTATTATTTGTGGTGCCACCTGCCCTTTAAGGTTATCAAAGCACTAAAATAATCAATGCGGGTCAGTGAGATCACAGCAAATCCAGAATTATACCATATATCCTATTGTACATTCTGCCCCCTCTCTTTCTTAGCAGTGCAGTGAGCACAGTATACAGCAATTATCACATAAATACATGGGTAGAAGCATGAGCCCATTTGAACACAAAATACTCATTTTTAGTGATATTAATGAAGGGTGTAACTTGAGGTGAAATTTAGGAATACTGAATTCTGTGTAGGTACTTGCCTCATTGAAACCAGCCTTATATATATTGGTAAGTGGGAACCAATCATAGATTGTAAAAGATAATCTATCATTGGTTCCCACTTACCAATGCCCAAATTGGATTAAAAACAATATGGAATGGATTCTAATTAAAAAAAACCAAAAAAACTGAAGAACGGCCTTAACTGAAGAGTTTAAGAGAAAATATCTGGGCTAACAAAGGATTATGGTACCTGTGTATCACATCAGTTTAAAAAATATTAGAGGCATAAGAAAAGGGGTGTCCCAATGAAGACAGCTGGTGAACAATTGTCATTTCTGTGTGCAGGTGACCTTCAGGAAAGTTTTGAAGGAAGGTTTCCCCTTGCTGTGGGGCCCAATAACATGTACCTGAGCCACTGGTTATCATCTTGTAGCCACCTCTACTAGGTTCTGCCTTTCAGTGAATCTAGCAGCTAGAACATTATAAAGTTTAGAAGGCAACTAAAGGGTAACAAAGCAGGCATTACAATCCTGCTGGAAGAGCAGATGGGTGTGTCCTTTTTACAGGTTTCTCTTCAGTGAGTCCTTTCATTTGCAGAGTTCTTGGGAAAGAGGTGACTGGTCATAAAGTATATGCTACTTTGGTTAACAAATATAATTCCAAAAGCTGGGCAGTAACTCCTTCTTTAAGTTTTTAATAGAGCAACAATGAATGGAAAGAAATAACAGGAAATGAAACTGCCCTATATTTACATATAATATTTATAATACTCAAGTTTGCAATTTCAAAAATGTATGACAGTACCATAATCCAGGAGACTGGGCATAAACAAATCAATTTCCCCACAAAACAACTGCTGAGCATACGGCCAAAGCACATAACTACATGCAAGGGCTAAAAGATACAGGTGAATAGAGGGAAAGATAAACAGGTGGTAATTCAGGGAAAGGGTATTAGAAAGTGACAAGAGGTGAGAGAGGGGCCCTAAACTAAATCTTGCTCTGGGAACCATGGAACACTAGTTATGCAAAACTGTAGTAAAACCAGAAATTTGCACAATGATTTCCATATCTGTCTGTTACTTGCCTACATATAGTATGATGCATCCTTATGTTTTAATTGAAAAATATAAGGGATAATAATTCTTAGAAGAAGATGTTATCTCCCTATTAAAAATACAATGGACAAAGAATTTTTTTTTGTTACAATGACATTGGATAGCACTCCTTGTGAAGTCCAGAAGCATTAGCTATGAATGGCAGCATTGTTGGAATTTAATCTAAAGGTTCTTGGCTGCAGGACAGACTGGGAAATTGTCATTGAGATACCTCATTCCGGTGCTTCTGGCTGGGGATTCAGCATATTCAATGGGAAATATTGGTTAAAAGGGGACTCCAGCTTCCAAAACGAACTTTGTTTAAGAGTCCCACGCACAGAAACCCCTAATATATATATCACTGTAATCTGCTTCATCATTATCTTTCTGCATCATTTTAAATCCTGGCAGGGGAGGAGGGGCTAAAACACTAATGTTACAAATTGTAATAACTTCCTGGCCAATAAAAGGGGCAACCATTTGGGGGTTTTAACCTTGAAAGCAAATCACTTGTAGGTAAAACTCAGTCCCTTTGTTAAATGTATATTGAAGCAGTAGAATTCTTAATGAATCAGACAAATGTGAGTGTAGGACTGGCCAGATCGGGGATGACTTTGATGTAGTTGACCATCTTGAAGTATAGTGCAATATATGGACAAACAATCCCTGTTTTGTTTAAAGGGGAGGGCATTTCTTGATATCTTAAAGCACAGAATGTTTTAATGTCCTTTATATATTGATAATGGGTGAGTGCAGATGACCTTTTCTTTCTATCTATATGAATTTTGTGGTCACAGCATCATTGCACCCCCGCTGAATGGTTAAAAAATTTAGTGAACACAACTTCCCCTTTTTTTGCTATTACTTATATACATCATTATTATCCTTTGTTCTAAAACAAAAAAATGTATCAAGGCACAGTAATGATTATTGGACTGGGATACAAGGAAAAATTCTGGTGGGTCCTGCAGCCCCGGGTCCGTGCGCATAGGTTTACGTGGGCAGGAAGGGTCATAGTTCTTGTGGTGGAGGCAGGTGCAAAAATTCTAAAAAGTGATCTAAATAAATATGCATGATCTGAGGGCAAAGTACCTTAAAACTACAATCTACTTATGTCCAGGTATTTATATACAATTAGCTGTAGCCATGGACAATGGGGCCACGAAGGTCACAGTAAGTAGTAGCTCTACTAGGGATATATTGAATTCACAATTTAAGAATTTCACATATCACCAAATATACAACAAAAGTCTCTCAAAAACCTTGAACTGAAGTCCCAGTTGGCATAAGCAATTGGCCAAAGCACCCCCTAAAATATTCAGCCCCCTAAAAAAAAATTGTTCAGAGGGAGTGGTGCACAGATTCTCTGAAAGGCAGAGGGACCAGAATTCATCACCTTACAATGGAGTAAGGTGAGGGAGGGGTTGAATTACACTGTGAGCCTAAGGGAGAACTAGAGGAACTAGTTGCAGCAACTAAACTGTGTTAAAACAGCATTTATGCATATTTTCTATATAAGCCCAACAGAATGAGCTCATCATAAAAGGGTGGGGGGGGGGGTATACCCAATAAAAATAACAGGGAGTGTGTCTATAGTCACAGATGCCATGAATCGTCTACTGAAATATGTACTGAAGTGCATATTGGTTGTTATGAGACCATGAAATACATTGAAGTATAGCAAGCGTGGGTGGTTGCACATGAGGGGAAAGAAAAAGCTGTGCGAGTGTGTGCGTGTTTGTATATGGGTGGGAGAATATGGCCTAGGTCAGCTTAATATATGTGCATGGTTTTTGGGCCTACTCTGTTGCGTGAGGAATTGATGTAAGCAGGAGGAAAACTGCTGAATGTACAATGTTTCTACATATATAAGTGCATGTGTATAAATACATAAATGCATGGATGCATTCTTTAAATAAACATTCTCCTTTTCACTACAGAACTAACCTTTAGGAAGCAGACTGGCCTGCGCAGCCTTGCAGACGATTTTTGTACAGGTCTATGTCAGCACATGTAGCAAAAATTGTATTTCTCTTCTAACCCCTTACACAGCAGAAAAAACACATTCTTTTTCTAAACCATACATCATATTACTGAACACACATTATACTGACACATGTCACACACTCACTGCAAGCATCATAATCTTCTCTATTCTGGCCTACAGGCCATAGGAATATTAAGAAAAGGTCAGTTATTCTTAATAGCCACATGACTTTGTACATTTACGCTGGTCATTGGTTGTCCATGACCATCATTCTCCACCCTTCCTTTCACTTTAGAAGATACGCAAAACCTTTTTGCCTTTAGTTATACTCCCGAAGCGGAGGCATTCTGCCTGGTTTAGATTGCTACTATATACTTAGGTAGCGTTCATTTGCAAATGCCGTGGCTTTAATCAAGAAAATCTGTCATTTCCAATGGAATTGCCCACAGCAAAGATAATAAATACTCTATTAGCTTAATGAAGGAGTCTTTCAGATCAATATGATTATTGTTATTATTACTATGTACTTGGCTTGCAATATCCACCTCGTAAACACATTCTTACAAGTTCCTAGGCAATTAACGTCCAGGTCAGCATAGCATCACTCCACCCAATCCAGTTGCTAAACAGGAAAATTGACGTCTCCAAACAGCAGGTTTTGCTAACAGTTTCAATTAAAAAAAACAAAACAAAAGCAAAGAAAACGTCAATGGAAAACATTGCCCTGTGATTATAATCCTGCATGGTGCATTATTAAAATTCTGTTCTGCTTATGTAAACCAGACCAAATAACTAAATCTATCAAGAATAATGTACCACTTTAAGAACATCATAAAGTCACAGAGAAGTTTCATAATAGTAACCCCATATTATAAAGTATGAAATTTATTTCTAATACAGGTATGAGATCTGGTATCCAGAATCATCTCCCAAACAGTTAATTTTAATCAAATTCTATTTTTTTAAAACAATTTTGCTTATTATAATGGTTTAACAATTTTTAGAATTCCCAGGTCTCAAGCATTCTGGATAATAGATCCTATACCTGCATTACCTAATACCTGTATTAATAATTAGTATTACTGTAGAGATACAGACATTGAACCGACCAAGCGATCAGACCAATTTGCTTGTTGTAAATTTAGCAGTTCTATACTTGGAATATGATGGGGTAACTTAACTTCTCTGTATTAAGCTTAAATCTCTTAGATCATAGTTTTACTATACAACCACCAAATGTGGCAAATGTGTGCTTGTTTACCACATTCTCTCCAGCACAATCTAGTGCACTCTGGCAACAAGTCATGTTGTGACCAAATACCACTAAACCACTGAAGAACACTTGCAACTTTTTAACAGCTTTTGTATGTATCTACCCTAAGGCACAGTATGCAGCAAGGTATCAAGAGGAGATGAGCTCCCTCAACCTTCTAAAAACAGTACCCTATAGCAGTAATCCCCAACCAGTGGCTCTGGGGCAACATGTTGCTCACCAACCCCTTGGATGTTGCTCTCAGTTCCCCAAACCAGGTAGTTATTTTTGAATTCCTGACTTGGTGGCAAGTTTTGGTTGAATAAAACAAGATTTACTACCAAATAAAGCCTCATGTAAGCTGATAGTGTGCATAGAAGCTACCCAATAGCCAATCGTCGCCCTTATTTGGCATCTCCATGAACTTTTATGATGCTTGTGTTGCTCTCCAAATCTATTTATATTTGACTGTGGCATAAAAATAAGAAAGGTTGGGGACCCCTGCCCTATAGCATCTTATAATGCTGAAAATACAGATTATTTAAATTGTGTTTTACTACCTATAAAAGGACAAAAAAAAAAAAAGATCAAGTTAACACAGGATTCCTAAAGCAAACTAAAAAAAATGACACGCATTTCATTCTGAGTTGTATAAAACATGGCCTTACCTGCAGAGGGGTCTAGCTCAGCAGAATGTCTCTTGAAACCAGAGCTGTGCAGTTCTTCACTGCTGCCATACTTCATTACAGAATTAAAGGAAGAAAGGGTGCTGATAAGTTGAGAGTTAAGGGTGCCAATCTGAGAATAAGGCTCTCCAAAGGTTTCTGCCAGTTCAGTGTAGTTCTCAGCAAGAAGCATCTGCTGTTCCTGGAGCAGCTTTTGCACTTGTTCAATATATTGGTCAATGACTGCAGGAGTGTCAGGTGTGGGCTCCTTGTTTATGAGAGGAATACATTCCTGTTCCTGGAAAGGTTCATCTCCTACAGCTATGCTCCTTGTGTCAGGACCAAGTGGAAGTGCCTCACTGGGTCCACATGCTATGCTTCTCGATTTCATACCTATCAAAAAATTATCCATTATATTGATATGTCCTACACCAAAGTCTTTGGTCTTGGGTGTGGAGGACTCAAAATCTGAATCTGAAGTACTTACTCCAATGGACCGAGTCTTTGGTAAAGAATTAACTTCCTTCACTTTGCCATCGCCTATGGCCACAGATCGCATCTCCACTGTTTCTGTGTTTGTCTGCTTACTGTAAGTGCTCAATGCAGTGTTTGTGCTTGAATCTATACAACACAGGGTATCTGTGTTTGTATACTGATTTGCTGTGTCCATTTCAGTGTTGGTTTGTTGGTCTGCTGTGCAAGGTGATGCAGTCACCGAAGAATCTACTTTGTTCACAAATTCTGTGTTTACCCCACATGACAAACTCTCCATCACAGGCTTAACGATAACATCCACTGAACTATCTCCACATCCTACTGACCTTAGTTCCTTGGTTTTAAGATCTCCTGTCCCATCCTGCTGATCTATGGGTTCCCTTATATTAAGAGCATCTTCAAATAGCACCTGGTCATTGCCGACACACTTGTCACACAAGTCAAGATCCCTCCCAGTTCCAGTGTCACACATTTCTACTTTCTGTTTCACAATCCAACTATTCATTGGCAGGCTGGAGCCTGCAGCTGCATTCTGAACAATGGGACTACATAAAACACCAACACTAACAGTTTTTAAGCTGTTACCAACACAAGCATCGATTATATCAACATGATCTCCAGCACTTTGGTCCTTCATTTCTACACTAGCTTCTGTGGTCCTGCTGAACATTAGGGGTTGAGCCATTATTGCTTTGTCAGCATTCTTCCGTGACCCTGCTGCTTTTATCTCGAGCTTTAGTTTGGTCATTTCCATGGCATATGTTGTTTCCCTTAAGTCTGTTTCTAAACGATAAATTTTATCCTTAAGTGCTTCAATTGTTTGTTGCTGAAGTTCAATTTCTCTTTCAGCTTCTGAAGTCACACCTAGCATTTCTTCTGTTACTCCAACCCCGAGGTTCTTCACTTGTATTTCTGTTCCCACAGAGGCATCTTGACTGGATTTCACAGATTTATGATATATTATAATGTCGTTCATATTTTCATCAGCACCAACAGCAACAGACCTGCTGCATTTTTCTTTTGTTTTAATCTCTCTTGGTTGAGTGTCAGGGCAGCGGCTCTCTAAGCTGCTGTCATGTATTTTCTTTTCCAGCGCTTGCATTTCAGCTGTCAACTGCCTAAACTCCTTTAGTGTTTGAGAATTCTGCTCTGGTGTTTCCATTTCATCATCAGAGTCTATATGTAACTCCCCAGCAGACCTGACCCTAGACGGTGGTTCAAAACCAGCAGCATTTCCTGCACTGTAAGATCTCTTCCGGAAACCTGCAGTGTCTTTTTGGTTGCTTAGTTTCTGGCTTTTGATTTCTGACATGAGCTGCCTTTTCTCTTCCTGTAATACTGATATCTTAACCTGCAGTATGGGGATTGTTTTAACCTGTTCTTCGAGTTCTTTTAAACGCTTTAGTGCAGTAGCCATCTGCTCTCTGATGTGCTGAAGATGCATGGGGCTAACATTCGTCACAGGGGTAGAGACACCAGAACTAAGTGGGCTGTGACGTATGGAGCTTCCTAAAGATGAGGCAAATAAGGCACTATAATCTCCATTGGCTTGGTGTCCATTTTGAAGCTGTTGTGCTGATATATTGTGACCTGTAGTTCCTGTAACAGATGAAAGCGAGCCGGTAGAACCCATGCCACCAAAGCTAGCAAGCCTTGGTCTACGTATATCGTTGTAGGAAGAAGCGACCTGCATGATTATTTTTTCTTGCTCTAGCCTTCTTCGAGTTTCCATTAAAGTTTTTGTAACATGAAAATTGTGCTGGGGTATCTGGGGAGAAGGGGGTGGCAATGGCTTATTCTCAGGCACAGTCAGAAAACTCGGAGATGCCTCTTGAGACGATGGCCTGGCAGTGTTAGAAAAAGTGTGTCTCCGAGTTAACAGAGAAGGAGAATGTTTATTGTCATCACTGTTGGAGGAAGAGAGAGAGTCTGTTGAGGGCCACCCTGCTTCTTGGCTGGGAGGATTCCTACCCTCTGCCAAGTTTGGGACCAGCTTACGCTTTTTCAGAAGAGAGACTTTCTTGATGGTGTTTCCCTTTTGTATGTCCTCCACATATTTAAGAAAATCCAAATCTAACTGGTAGCCATAGGGGGTTTCCACAAAATAAGCAGCATTACCACCTTTGTCATTTTCACCAATCTGAATATTCTCCTCGTCGCCTATAAAAAGAGAAGAAAAAAAATAAATGTCAGGTGTGCAACATATAGGGTTAAATAAATCTTTACACATAACACAAATACAGCAGATGTATTTTGTTTTATACAGTTTTATTACAAAACGAAGCAGGTACAGAAATAACATTTGTTTTGTCCCAGAACACAATGTACGATGTCTAGTATAGTAGTATGTTTTTTGAACTTTGAATAAATTATATTACTAACTTAAGTATGGGTAATTAAAAAAAAGCAACTTATGGCTCCAGTTCTTTCTGAAAGCCATTTTTTACATCACCCTGAATGCTCTTATGTCAAAAGCACATGAGGTGTTGAGATTTCCGATACCTGAAGTGACAAAACAATGCTACTCTCCACAGATAAATGGGAAGCGCTGCAAAAGAAGGACCCAATAGGCATTCATAAAAATAATATAATGCATAAGATAATGCATATGATCCACAGTCCTGTTCCACAAGCTCTTTACAGGACTAATCAGCAGAGTGACTGAGGTAATAAAAATAAAAAATAAACAGGCTTAGGAAACAACTCCACAGGGGCATTAAAAACGCAATTTTATTTTAAAAATTGATTGAAGTGTATCTTTATCAAGGGTGGCAGAGAGTATAAAAAATACATGGACAATGATTTACCTGGAGCTGCAGGTGAAGAATCCAAATAAGGACAAAGTCTGATTTGTGAGGAAAATTACTTGGGAATGGACTCAATGACACAGACTCTATTTGGAAGCAATGGTGCCAGGGTGCCTTTAACCTATACCAAGTACCTGCACCCTGAACGCAGTATGTGTTGGGCCACTCCTTTCACTAAACACACCTGACAGGACATGAAGGCAGTCAGCTGACAGCCGCGGTGTGAAGTCCGGTTAGAGCCATATTGATGCGACCGATAACATCCACTCCCCCCCATAACCACTTAACTAAACTGTTTACCTTTTGTCTCAGACCATCAACTTGTTCCAAAGTAAAAACCTCGTACAGCCGTTCCTAGCTCGAATAGGATCCTTCTGTGCGAAGACGCATGCCTTTCCCGTGGCTGCTGAGATTTCCAAACCACCATGACACATACACGCAACTAAAAATATGCCGCCAGACCTGTTCTCTGCTCCCTCTGAAATTCCACAGCTGAAAGAGCCCCTGCCTGAGCACAAACAGAAGGCTCGGTACGCGCTGATGTCAGGCAGCCCTATCCCGCACTCACAAACAAGCTGGCAACCCTGGCTCCATAACAACTCCTGCCCCATGATTTGCCTGACAGGAGGCAGAGAAAAGGGACAGCAGTGAGAAGACAAGAGCCTTAGCGCCGAGCAGAATACGGAAGTGCCTTAGTGCCATGAGCTGAGAGACTTACTTGCTGGTTAAACGTGCAGAGTTCCCAGCAGAGCGATGGCACCGTGCGTGTTCATGCTGCCAGGGCTGTTCCTGCTCTCACACTAATACAGGCTACAACCTCCCTGAACTTTTTTTTCTTTCTTGGCCGCATAAGGAAAAAAATCCCACATTAGTGTAAACTTAGCCAGGCTGAGCTGACATGTTCATAGGTCAGCCTTTAACCAGTGGTTCCTGCTGGACAAACGCCCCACAGCAACCCTTTGAAAGCCTCAGCTGTTCAGCACGCAGTCACTTAATATACACAGAGAGCAGCCACCTCCGAGCTCTTAAAGGGGCAGTGCGCCATAAACTCCTGTGAGGGGCCCCTCAGGATATTTTCACTACTCAGCTGCTGCATTACACACTAATGGGTAAACATTTTTTTGTCAGGGATAGCTATCTTGAAGCCACTTAACTGATGGAGTTGCCAGTGAATTCTGGAAATTGTAGTTCAACAATAATTAGAAAGTGAATAGCTAGACATCTCCAATAGTATACATTTTCCTCCAGTTGGTTGCTCCCCTCTATTGCCTGGAGTAACTTATAAATCAATATAACACAAAAACCAAATGGGAAGTGGCTACTAGTACTTCTAGGCATTTTAATCTCTGCAACTTGATGATCACAGATGTAACAAAGACTGCTAAAAGTAAACATCACAGAAACACCTATGCACCTAAATGCCCCTAACCCTAAAAAAGGGGACAGATAACAGGGATGCAGAGCTTTCAACCACACCACATCCCTGGTCCTGCCCTAAAGGAATTTGATTTTTTATTACATAAAGAAACTGGAACATGCCTTGGCAGTATAGGTGGATTAAGGAGTAAGGATTAAGAAACTGCTGGTGTTTGGAAATTGACAGTGACATAGCAATTTTTTTTGTACCCACTGTCTTCTGGTTACTTCAGCACAGAGAGGCCCAACAAAATACAGGTATGGGGCCCCTTTTCCGGAAACCCTTTATCCAGAAAGTTCCAAATTACGGAAAGGCCATCTCCCATAGACTCAATTATAAGCGAATAAATCTAATTTTTTAAAATTTAGTTTTTCTCTGTAATAATAAAACAGTACCTTGTACTTGATCCCAACTAAGATATAATTAATCCTTATTGGAGGCAAACCAAGCCTATTGGGGTTATTCAATGTTTTAATGATTTTTAGCAGACTTAAGTTATGGAGATCCAAATTACGGAAAGATCCCTTATCCAGAAAACTCCAGGTCCCGAGCATTCTGGATAATGTGTCCCATACCTGTACAATGAATATGAGCCCCCCCCCCATATTACAATATCGCAAACTAAAGGTGGCCATGTCGGCTGTGGATGGGGCCCTTAGGGCAGTGGTACACCGGGAGTCGCCCTGCGACAAACCTTCATTGTCGTGGGCAACTAATCTCCCCGCAATGCCATCCCACCGGCTAGAATGTAAATCGCCGGTGGGATGGCATATGTGTCGCAGTGATGTCCCGCAGTCGCCTGAAGTTACCTCCGAAGTCAACTTCGGGCGGCTGTGGGACATTGCAGCGACGCGTATGCCATCCCACCAGCATCTTACATTCTAGCCAGTAGAATGGCATTGCGGGGAGATTGTTCGCCCGCGACAACGAAGATTTGTCGCGGGGCAACTAATCTCCCCATGTACCACTGCCCTTAAGGTGATCATACACGTAGCAATTACAATCTTTCCTGTGACCATTGGTCGCAGGAAAGATCATCCTTTTCCCCCATTGCCGTCAAGGGCTGAATCATTAGATATGGAGGTAGAAACAATAGGGATTCTACCTCCACCTGCCAATTCTGCCCTAAACACAGATTTTGCTTGGGCTCCTTCAACCATCAAAATAATTTAGCCTGACCGATTAACAAGATGACCGATAATCACAACCTCACCAAATGAGTGGATATTTTAGTGTAAGGCCACCTTATACACCTAATATACACACTGCATCGGAGTGGAAAAACAGAGCGTGTGGGAGCTGTGTGCAGAGGGAACTCTGGACTTTGCACCTGATTAAATGTCTGGTGAATGTGCTTTGTAGCACGGGGTAATGTTCCAATTGCAAATGTAACCGGTGAAATGGAAGTACAGCTTATAAGTGCTGCAGAGAAATGGAGCAATCACTGTCTCCATGGCATGTAGTTTTTTTTGTGCCTAACTCCTCGAATAGTAAAGGAGGCTGTGGTGTCAAAACACTTTGCTTTTTATTAAATCAGTGAGAAACAACACAGGTAGAACAAAGGCTTATCACTTTAAAATACTGATGGACACATTCTCAAACTACTGTTACTATTTTCTAATAGTTACAAAGATTTCTATCACCTATCATGCAAAACAAACTGCAGGTTTTTTGCAATTACATAAAATTGTGGGGTAGTCACTTAGTAACTTAACAAAAAGAACCACACATTGTTCTATGCACAAACCTTTTGACTTGAAAGCATTGCAACATATCCCTCAGCAGGAGCCAATCTATACATGCCAACATATGACTTTCAAGGCTTAGGAAATATGCCTAATGCATAGCTGTATACTGCATTTTTCTTAAGCCTACTTCTTTAAAAGGATTATCTGGCACATATGCACACCCCTCAGACACCACACAGACTCAGCACTGTCCACTGACACCAACTGGAGGTGCACAGCAGACATCTGTCTTTCGTACAGATTATAAACCAGCTTTTATAAATGCCTACAATATTTAGCTGCATATAAGATATCAAAGAAATCTTGCAATTGTATTGGTAAAACTAAAACACAAGCATAAAAGGGAGCATGGTAACTAAAGACACTGCCTATCAAGTGTAAAAATTACATCTTTGAGCTATAGTGATCAGAGATGTTCACAAATTGGCAAAATCAAGTTGGCCCTGCCAGACCAGCAGCTTATTGGCCTAGGAATGAGGACCTTCCAGACTGATATCTGGCTAAAAACTGGTTAGAAAATCCCATCAGGTGAGGTACCAGTACTAGCTGTTGATGCAGTGTTTTACAGATGGTGTACTTTGCCAACCAATGTGAGCTCATTATAAGCCAAGAAGCCTAACAGTTGCTGGCTCAATACCAATTACAAAATCTGAAAAAGGTATGGACAGTTTTATAGCGCTGCTTGATTGATCTGAAATGTGACTTAACGATTGAAAATGTAATAATATTCAAGTGATATACATACATATTTACATTTACATGAAGACCAGGAGTGGAAAATCGTAGGTAAAATAGAAAAATCTGCTAAAATACTGTGATACAGAAATAAAGGATATACACGCACAGAATATTCCAGTTTACTTAACCTTGCTGCGTGTCATGCCAGTACAAAAATTCCAAGGCAACATGAGTTCCAGAAATCCCTTTTCTTTTGCTATATGTATACCATTCTTTGTGCACTCCCTTGTTTGTGCTCTACAAGGCACTTGGTGTATGCTCTCTACCAACACTGGAAGCACTGTGCTGAGAAACAGTGCCCCATTCATACCCAGAAAGAGCTACAGTATCTTGCCCTGCTTTTACACTAACTACAATTTAAAGTGGACAAGCCTTTTTCTGTCTCTGCAATGATTTTTTTTTTGTGGAACATTTTATTCTTTGCAGCCAAGGGTCTGAGAGGTGATTTTTCTCTATATGTTATTTCCTTTACTTGCTCCCTTTGTCTGCATGACTCAGAATATTTCTTAAAGAACTTGTGTACAGGAATGGGATCCCTTCTCCTGAAATCCATTATTAGGAAAGCTCAGAATTATGGAAGCACATCCCATATAGACTCAATATTAAGCATATCATTCAGATTTTTAATGTTTTCCTTTTTCTCTGTTATAATAAAACAGTAGTTTGATCCCAACTAAAGTAAAATGAATCCTAATTGGAGGCAAATCCTATTCATCATTTTAAGCACACTTAAGGTACGGAGATCTAAATGATGGAAATATCCCTTATATGGAAAACCCCAGATCCCAAGCATAATGTATAATGGATTCTATACCTGTATTGTAAAGGCTTCAGACTATCTTCTTCCATAAACAACAACTCCTAGGAAACCCCTGTTGTCCGTTACAGCTCAAGAAACAATGATCCCTGCTGCAAGCATTCAAAACAGACATTAAAGGGGAAGTTTACCTTTAAATTTACTTTTTAGTTTGTTATAGACTAAACTAGCCTAAGAAATGTTTTTATTGATATTCATTATTATTTTGTATGGTAGTTTCATTATTACCCTTCCTATTCTGGCTCATTCTGGCCTACAGCTGAAAATGCTATCTGGTTGTTGGGTTAACGGCAAACTTTTTGGTTTCTACATTATACAAAAAATAAAGTGAACTACCCCTAAAAAACCTGAACCCATATACACTAGGTTTTTACCAAGTGCAGTTACCCCTAGCAAAAAATGTTTGTTTTTAAACAAGTGACCAGTAAATTCTACCTGATGTAGTGATTATTCTAGGTTTCATAGTGGTTAATGGATTAAAGTTATTTGTACATTATTAAACTGTCCAACAGGTAACAGGCATAAAACCTGTATGATGATTACACCAAAAAAACCTGTAAAATCAGTGCCACGTTAATGGTCAGTGCACATTTACGTTTTTAGTCTATTCCAGATGCAGATGGAAGGCAAAACTGCACACATCTAAAGGACCTGAATAACAACCACATGGGTTATAAATCATGTGCTAAGAGCTTTACACATGTTTCTTCATGTGGTTTGTGTGCAGGTTTGAGCGCAAAAACTAACTCCATTTTATTCTTCTTGTTGCATCTACTCATTGCAAGTACTCATATCTGCTTTCCGTTGTGCTTTAATTAAATGCAACACATTTAAAAGCCTGTGTGTAAGACAACTCTTGTGTAAGCACCCTAAGGATCACACAAATCAGTCGTAAGACAATGTGAGGATGGTGGAAGTGTTAAAGGAGAACTAAACCCTAAAAATGAATATGCCACATTTTATATACTGAACTTATTGAACCAGCCTAAACTTTCAGCATCTCCATAGTAGTAATGATCCAGTACTTCAAAGTTGTTACAG
Organism: Xenopus tropicalis; assembly: GCF_000004195.4. Lineage (NCBI taxonomy): Eukaryota > Metazoa > Chordata > Amphibia > Anura > Pipidae > Xenopus > Xenopus tropicalis. Next base: position 128,792,266 of record NC_030677.2, read on the forward strand.
GGGGTAACAATACTGGAATCTGTTATGAGTGTCAGTGACACTCACATGCTTAGTGTGCTCTGAGCAGCTTTTAAGAAGTTGAGCTTAGTGGTTGTAGCAAATTATCAAGTAGAAAATGAAGTTTGTCTGTCACATAGGGTAATGCTACTGGTCTGTATTAATTTATGATGCCAATTTCACTGGTTTCACAGCTGCCATGCAGTAATAATCTGTATTATTTGTTGTGCAGTGAATCAGCAGAAAAGAAGATGGGGAGCTACTGGGGCATCTTTGGAGGCACAGATCTTCCCTGCTAGTGGGCTGTGGTTTCCTTGGGCTGGTATAGAAGCCTAAAGTATAATGTACAACATTACTTCTTTAGTTAAGCTTTAGATTTTAGTTCATGGAGAATAGTCATCTATAAGGGAATTTACTATTTCTGATACAAAGGTACAAAGCTTCTGTGCTCACCTGTTTGTCCTGCCCTTTGGAATATATAGTTGCCCTGTGATTGTACCAAATGGTAGAAATTTGAGCCTTAACCAATTTAGATGTGACAGATTTCTATGCAGATTTACAGCTATGTTGTAAATCCACTCAAGGTACAATCATTTTTATTGTATAGGGGCTCATAGTGTATTGGCATCCCAGGCATAGTTCCCAGCTGGAAGCTGAAGTTGTCAGCTTCGACCCTATCTGTCCTTGCAACATATTTGTACATTGCAGTTCTAAGTTCTACATTGCATTAATAACATAAATTCAGAAAGATGGAAATACATTGGTAGAGACACTGTTATTCCAAGCTTCTGACATTAAAACAAAAATATAGAGTGGTGGAGAAAATCAAACTGGAGTTATGAGGGTGCTTAGATAATTTTCTGAAATATACAAACATTTCCTCTGGTTTTAGTTTTTTTTTATTTATTTTTTTTTAGACTTTTGTGAAGTCTTGCAGAGGGAGTTTGAAATTTTTGGCCCATGAAGAGAACCTCCATGGACCACAAAATATAATGCTGATAAAAGGCAATCAGAAGTAAGGAATATGTAGAAGATAAATTGCAAGCAGCCAGAATACTCATTCTAAAAAGTGCAGGACTGAATGCACAAAAGAAATGTAGTTGGGCCTTCGATTTCAAATGCTGAACATTTAAAGAATTCACCTGACTTTTAATCATTTTATAGTAAGCCAAACGTTTATTCAAGGAAATGGTTTTGTATATTCATAACTCTCTCATATGTTACATGTATTTAAAAAGCGTTGGAGGAGTAATAAGAATTTACTCTCAGTTTTCCATCAGGCAAGCCATTCTGCTAAATTAGTGAGAGATCATAGGACAGGGCAAATGATCAAACTCAAACATTTATAGCTACCGTATTTTCCGGCGTATAAGACAACTGGGCGTATAAGACAACCCCCAACTTTTCCAGTTAAAATATAGAGTTTGGAATATACTCGCTGTATAAGACTAACCCTCTTCCAACGCACACCAAAAAAATTTAGAAAAACATCAGATTTGATTTTGATATGGTACTTAGCAGAAAAACTGTCACTTATAAACATAAGGCTGTTTGTCATCAAACATGTAAACGTAAACCAGTACATTAAACTTTTCCTAATTCACTCTGAAGCTGAATGGAAGGATAAAACAATAAACCCATGGGAGCTGCCATGCTGTTTGTTTTCTAAGCTGTCAACCCACTGGAACTGATGATGATGGGCAACGCCCATCATAACTGCGAGCTACGGTATTTGTACAGGTTTTGCTAGTATTTCCCTTTAAAAGCCTTCAATATCCTCCTGTTCATCATCTGATATCATTAATGACAGTACATTAATGACATCTTGTGATACATTGTTAAAGGCAGTCATTGTATGGATCGAATTCCGTATCAGATGGTGTGGTCTTAGCTTCACCTTCTTCTTCATCTTGCCACAAGTAGTCGTCCTCCATACCATCTAATCAATTTGATATTCCACACTTCTTGAAAGACTTGATTACTGTTTCTGCATCAATATCATTCCAGGCTTTTATGACAAACTTGCACAAAACATCCAACTGTGGAGCACGCATGTTTCCTCCTTTTGTGAATGACTTTTCGCAGCTAACCATCCATTCATTCCACTGTTCTCGAATGTGGTCTTTAAATGGCTTGTTTAGGCACACATCCAGTGGCTGTACCAATGATGTCAATCCTGCAGGAATAACTGCTGCATCTGTCTTTAGTCTTGCAAGCCTTTCCTTGGTGCTGGGAGTTAAATGAGCCCTGAACATATCCCACACCAGTAGACTACGTTTTTGAATAAGTCCACCTGGTCGCCTGCTCCATACATTATCAAGCCTTAAGCTTTATCCCTTCTTCATCCATCCAGCCTTTTTCATTTACGTGTACAAAACAACCAACAGGGAACTTGAGTTTCGGCATTGTTTTTCTTTTAAAAATAATCATTGGTCTCAGTTTGGCGCCATCAGCTGTGCATCCTAGTACCACTGTAAAACTGGACTTCTCATGTCCTGTTGTTTTAATTAAAATTGTTTTTTCACCTTTTTGATGGACAGTTTTATTTCCAACCATATTAAAATTCATTGGAGTTTCATCCATATTTACAATACTACTTAACGCATAGCCACGTTTAGTGCGCTGTCGTATTATGTATCGATGGAAATTATTTACTTTGCTATCAAGATCTGCAGGTAATTTTTGGGCAATTTTCGTCTTTTCCCTCAGTGCCATATTATGCCTTCCCATGAATCTAGTACACCAGGATACAGTGGCCTTAAATCTGTTGCTGTGATCTGGGTTAGATTTGGCCCACTGAAGTGCAAACAAACGTATTTGATTTCGTGTCACTATATAACCATTTTGGCGATGCTCATTCATCATGTCTGCTACTTGTTTTTTGAGTTCTGGCCAATGTGGGGTGCCTCTTCTTAATGCACACTTACCCCTCGGCATACTCTTTAATGCTTTTTCATTTGCTTTCCATTCACGAACCATCTTTTCTGTTACTCCATATTGTCTTGCAGGAGCGCAGTTATTATGTTCCATGGCAAAGTTTACAACTTTGAGTTTGAAACTGGCTTCATATTTCTTTCTTGCTGGTGCGGCCATGATGGGGTTTTGACTGTTGGACATTTGTATATACGGTACTGTATGTACTGGTGCTTTACTGTATGAACAGATACAGATACTGGTGCTTTACTGTATCTGGTACCCAGTATACAACAACCAGCCAATCACAGCAAGTGATGTGCCTTACAGGCGACTGGCTGGTTGTTGTATACAACTGCTTTGATTGGTTAGAGCGGTCTGCCTCTCAGATCTCGCACATGCTCAATAGCGAGATCTGAGAGGCAGAAGGAACAGTACAGTAATTGGAGGAGGGATAAAGGAGGAGGTAAGAGGCGTGTACAGTGGCATTATCTTTTTTTTTTTTTTTTTTACAGTGGCTCATTGCTGGATGCCTGCAGCTTGCTCCTCCCTGCTTCATATAGTCGCCATATGAAGCAGGGAGAAGCAAGCTTTTGTTTAACAGCTGTAATTTCCCTTTCTATATAAAATGTCCTCTCTTGAGCCTTCAAATAAAATACCATATATATTTTATTATACAATCCATCCAGGGATAATAAACACCACACGCTCCCAACTACTGAAATCTCAGCAGAAGTTCAGCACGAACGAGCAGCCACACTATTTCCCAGGGTGGCCTCAGTCACCCCCTGTGCAGCAGACTTGGGCATTTGTCTATTTGCAGGCAGGCACAGACAGCCAGGCGCTTTATTAAATGCCGGCAGACAGCCAGTGCCAGCCTACACTGCCCCTTTAAGGCACGCTCCACACTCAACCCGAAGCCGCGCAAGCCCTCCGAGTTGAATGGGTGGGTTTTGGTGGAGAGCCAATACACGCTCACGTTCTCCTCCTCGAGGTACAGGAAGATATGTGCAGCTTGCTCCTCCCTGCTTCATAATCCCCGCACAGAGCGGGGACTCGGCCGCGGCACCCCCCACCATATGCGCTGGACATATGAAGCAAGCTGCAGGTAAGTACCCGGCGTATAAGACGACCCCCGACTTTGGCACAGATTTTTCGGGGTTAAAAAGTCGTCTTATACGCCGGAAAATACGGTAACTGAATTGTTATCTTGTCCAAAACCACATCATCTCTACACAGCATTAAAGTTACAGTGAAATTGGCGAAAATTGGTAGATGACTCACTTCCCAGCCAGAAACTGACTTATCTAGCAAGGGGATGCCCCGAAAAATTTAACGCCATATGGGATACGTGGCTAGACCTATAAAGTAGGTGAATATGAACAAATTTTAAATTTGTAGAGCCAGAACTGCTACCTTAGCCTCACCCCTTCCCCCCCCCCTTTTTCTTTTCTATCTCCCCCTTCTCTTTTTTCATCTTTAGTATGTTTTCTATTGTTTAACTGTTTGTAATAAAAAACATGCAAAATAAAATCTTTAAAAAAAAAAGTTACAGTGAAAGCTAAAAATACCCAGCCAAGAGTTTTACAATGGATTGCATGTTACAATTTATTGAATACGGACGCATAGACTTCCAGCTGCTACCATCAAGCATCTGTTGCTGCATTTAATGTTAGAATGTGTCAGGCTTTCGTTTTTCTGGGGAAAGCAAGCTGTAACCTGGAACTAGATTCCTAGATTCCACAGGCAGCATATTTTGTATTTTCTGCTTTCATTATAGTTTGCAGTCACCTTTGTCTTTGGTACAGATGATTTTTTTTCACAAAAAAAAAAAAGGTTGCATATAGCAAGCATTCACAGTCAGATCTGCTCTAACTGGATCTTTCCCAGGGCTCAGTCGCCTACATGGCAGGCCCAGACTGGCAATTTGTGAATTCTGGCAAATGCCAGAGGGGCTGCAGAAAAATTTCATAGACCGTTATTATTTATTGGGCTGTTTGGGTATCTGTGTACTTGAAATGGCAAAGCCTATTTTAAAGCCCAGTCCAGGCCCTGCTATATGGTGTGCTGATATAGGGTGCTGATCTGATCATAATGCAGAAGCAAAACTGCCTGAGATTTTCCTATATAATATCATGGTGGCAAAAAAGCTTCTTTGAAAAATGAAGGGGGGGGAACTAATTTATACAAAATAGGAAGGTGTGTAACCAAACTACTCTGGCTTAGGAACTTCAAAACATGTCAGTCAAAATGATACATACTTTCATACAACATGATTTCGCAAAGTAACTGTTTCACAATAACACCAAGTAACGTATCGTACCAGCCACAGAGTAGTTCTGCATTCTTATTTTATGCAAGAATTATGAGCATAACTAAACATATTTCATTATATTGATGAGTATCCCTCTATATTTAATCTTCTTGGAACTAACCCGACTTATATCAGTAGTCCTCTATGTACCAGGCACAGTAAGGAGTGTAAAAAGAGACAGTCACTTGTGAATCCAGCTGGCAGCTACATAGCACTACAAAAGATCCATACTCATTATTATACTCATGTATTCTAAATAAGACGTGTCTTAGCCTTGAAGCACTGCTGTCCTGAGTTCAAGCCTGAATACACGGAGCTTGTACCTTTTCCGTGTCTGTGTGGGTGTCCTCGAGGTACCCCAGTTTCCTCCAATACTCCAAAAACCTACAGCAAGGTCAATTAAATTTCTGATTAAAATGACAGTATTGTGTGAGCATGTGATAAGTAACTTAGACTGCCAGATGGCAGGGGTTGATATGAACGATTTCTATAAACCATTGCATAATATGTGGCAGCTCTATATGTGAAAAAATAAGGTAACTGATAAACAAAATGATTCTAGGATCCACAGAACAATAATTTTCCATGTAAAGCCTTATACATCCAACATGTGTTTATGTCAAGCCACAGCTAATGTACAGCTAGTCACCTAGTTTACATACACAAACATTATGTCATGATATAAAATGCAGAAAATTACCTTATTACTAACTGTGCTGTCCCAAAGTTTAAAAGGGCGTCTACTACAAGCAGGTATGAGGAACCCAGTAAACGATTGCTTTGAGGCCATGAAGGCATGCTTCCTTGATCCCATAGTTTTCTGAACTACACCCAGGAAACACTCAGGTTAGTGATCCTCAAAGAGTTGACATGAGCACCCAGGCAAATTGTCTGTTTCCACTGGCACTATCCCAGATCTTTCCATGGTGTAAATTACGGATGCACCAAATTCAGGGTAACTCACATAATTCGTACTGATGGAACATTTAGTATTCAGCTAAGCTAAACACAAACCTCTGTTGACTTTAATGTGCCGGACAACTGAAGGCCACACGTTTTTGAACAGAGATGTAACATTTCAACAACAGCCAGCAATAATATGCAAATCAGATTTGGTTTGGTACACTGTCAAATTTTTGAGGAACAATTTGTTACTTAGACAAAAATTTGGGATTCAATAACCCTTTAGTGTAAAAACAGAATAACTGAACCCTCACATAGGAAATAGCAGCCTTCTCTTAGCGGTTTGCTGGCATTCTCTGTCTGAAAATATAACTGGAATCTTTGGCATAAAACACAAGACAGGAATGATATAGGATTTTCTATCCCAGCATAAATACTGCCTGACAAAAATGCTCAAAATGCAGCTAAAAACAAACAAAAAGCACACTCCATTTAGACGCCACGTTAAAAAAGGTTTGCTGGCACAAATAAAGCCTTTTTGTGTTGCTGATGGTGTCCATGTAATTTACTATGTTATTTGAGAATACAATAAGAGATAACATGAAATCTTGGGCAACAAGGGAAATCTTTATGAATTTCTTTGAACTTGAAATATCCAATTATAAGTAGAATATTGTTCAATTAATCCTTGAAGAAAGCAAACCATTTATTAGTGCAAGCAGGGCAATTTCTTTAGAGGAAATAAGTTTGCACACTTCAGTGAGTCTAAGCCTAGCAGCAAAGAGATATACTGTATTTGTTTTTCCTTTACAAGATTTCAGATGAACACCATTACTCCTTTGGGTAAAGCAAAGGCCCTTAATCTACATATTAAGATCTTTGATACATTCTATTGCATTTCATATTATATAGATGTTAACTCTATGCTCAGATAAATCTGGAATAGCCTGGTGTCTTACTCTCAAATAGTGATGTGTAGAGATGTTCTTGGTGCACCCTAAAATACATTTGCAGGTTGATTGGCTAAGAAAATGAATCAAAAAGCTCCAAGCACCAGAGTTGCCCAATTAATAAAAAGTACAAAGGCATATATTGTTTGACAGTTGCTAGATGTTGTTATACACAATGTTTATGTTGAACCTGTTGGCATTGTTGACCTACAACTCCCAAACTCAATTAAAGCAAAAAGCTATTAGGGGGTTGTGGGAACTGCACTATGGCTATAGCTGGATTGTGGCAGATAGGCAAAAGCCTTATTGTATTTCCTGGAGCAACTTTTTCTTCTAACATCAGAAATATCCCAGCATTCCCAGGCTGAGTTTCAGGAAGCTGCAAATAATAATATGATGCCATAATTATATCCCAGATCAATGGTATTCAAAAGTAAGCACTTGTTAAAGGGAAGGTTCACTTTTAAGTGAAGTTAACTTTTATGTTATAGAATGACTTTGCACAATTTTTTAGTTATTGATACTTTTTATTGCTTATATATTTAGGCCCGCTCCTATTCTTATTCCAGTATCTTATTCATTCAAACCACAGCCTGGTTGATAGGGTAATTTTGACCCTAGCAACTGCTAAAACTCCAAACTGGAGACCTGCTGAACAAAATGCCAATTATAAAACCACAAATAAGAATTGAAGACAAATTGCAAATTCATTCAGAATACACTCTCTATAACATACTAAAAGTGAATTTAAAGGGGAACAACCCCTTTTCATATTCATGACCACTAGAGGCTCCTTTTTCTCAGTGGAACATTAATCACATTTCAATGGTTGCTTGCACAAAGGAAAGAATGGCATCCGCCATTTATATGAATAAACAGATGAACACAGGCAGCACCTAGAGTAGGATATTTCCCAGGGCATGGGGCAAACATCCGATGCCAGTCTACAAGCCTTTAGATGATGTGCCAATATTTTACCAAATGTATACAAAAAAAAAAATGACTGTAAACAATACAGGTATGGGATCCCTTATCCGGAAACTCTTTATCCAGAAAGTTCTGAATTACAGAAAGGCCATCTCCCATAGACTTCATTATAAGCAAATAATTCTAATCTTTAAAAATTATTTCCTTTTCCTCTGTAATAATAAAACAGTACCTTGTACTTAAGGATGCACGAATCCCGAATTCGGGATTCAGGCTGAATCCAGGCTTTTTTTTAAGGATTCGGTTTCGGGCGAACCCACGGTCCTGGGCGAATCGAACCAGAATGATAATTAGCATAAATTAGCATTCAGAAAGGGTTAAATGGTCAGGGGGGAAAAAATTTCCCCCGATCCTAATTAACATACGTTAATTAGGATTCGGTTCGGGATTCAGCCAAACCCAAAAAAGTGCATCCCTACTTGTACTTGATCCCAACTAAAGATATAATTAATCCTTATTTGAGGCAAAACAAGCCGATTGGGTTTATTCAATATTTAAATGATGTTTAGCAGACTTAAATTACAGAAATTCAAATTATGGTCCCTTATTTGGAAAACCCCAGGTCCTGAGCATTCTGGATAACAGGTCCCATACCTGTACTAGCCTATATTTTTCTTAAATATTCTTTCTGTAAGATGTGTTTATTCACATTTATTTCATTCCAACAGACTGTGAAATATGAGGAAATTACTTGTGTTCATAGAACATTCCTTTTCAGCATATTTACAGTGATACATTTGAGAGCTTCATTCTGCTTGACTCCGCTCCGGTATTTGCCAAAAATATAAATAAAACAGCAAACTATACTGGTCAAAAGCAGACGGTGCTGTTTTTTTGTTGGTACTGTCACCTAATGCAAGTAAGCAGAGAAGTACAAAAGTAACACTCATACTTCATGCTAAAAACTAAATATTCTTTGTGAGATTTCCTGTCCAGGCTGCAGTGTCTAGTCTGTACTTTTCTCTGGCTCGAATATGGTTGAGGAATAATTTTTTACCAGGATAAAAATATAATCCTGGTAATATTTAGGAATCTGGTTTCTATTGTAGGAAGAAGAAGTACAGTCTACTGGGTTAAAATACAAAGTTTTCAGTAATTAGTATTTTTGTGTTCCCCAACACCTTGGCTCCTGAAATCCCAAAGGCTACTGAAGTCACCGATGTGCATAACAGCATGCTAAATCAGCTCACATTATTCATTCATAGCTCAACATGGCCAATCATAAAGATTCTACAAAAACTTTACCTACTGTATGTACATTTAACACCAGTAACACGTTTAGTATATATCTGTTATAACTGCCATATTGGTCAGCATACTCTGCTTGAGAAACCTTCCCTTATTGTCTAATTGTTTAGATATACATAAAGAATCAAAAACGGGTGATGTTATCTATAATTACTGCAGAATGGGTTTTAAATTTTTCAAGATGGGCTAGTGAAAGTTTTTAAATCTTTGTTGAAACTATAAACCTACTGAAGGTTATGGTATGGTCAATAAAGTCGACCAAGACAAAGCAATATGATAAAGGTGTTTGGGTGCAGGATTTACAAATGTGTCTATATCTTGGATGAAAAGCACTTGTCTGACTGCTTGCCACCATCAAAGTCTGGATTATACCTGCTTTGCTAATACAGGTATCGGACCCCTTATCCAGAAACCCATTATCCAGAAATGTCCAAATTACGGAAAGGCCATCTCCCATAGAGTCAATTTTAATCAAATAATTCACATTTTTAAAAAATGGCTTACTTTTTCTCTGTAATAATAAAACAGTAACTTCTACTTGATCCCAACTAAGATATCATTAATCCTTATTGGAGCCAAAACAATCCTATTGGGTATAATTACTGTTTAAATAATTTCTTTAGTAGACTTAAGGTAGGAGATCCTGATTACGGATAATTACGGAAATCCCCAGGTCCTGAGCATTCTGGATAATGGGTCCCATACCTGTACATCGGTAACTGCAGATGCTTGAGTTTGCCCTAAATCACTTCTGGTGTGACAAGCTGGTTTTGGTGCCAAATACCTTTTCCAACCTATTATTGTTTATTGAACATCTGCCTGGATACAGACACCTGCCCTGACTCTTGGCCTGGACTCTGCCCTGACCTTTGGTCCTGCTAACAATGTTTTGAGCAATTTGTCAATTGTTGCTTTGTTCTTCTGCTGTTTTAGTAGGTGTTATTGCAAAATGACAGCGCACCAAAAGGGTGTCAGTGAACATTGCCACCTGCAGAGCTCTCCATCTCTGGTGATGTTACAAAATTGGCAGCAGATGTCGCTGTAAATGTAGACCCAAAATTACCCTGTGTTTGACAGAGAACTTTATTAAAGAGCCATTTGGGCTCAAACCATTGCTTCTCTGTGCCCAAATGATGCAATAAAGGCATTTTATTACATTGGACGACTGTCATCTATTATTTATAGCAGCTGTAGGGCAGCCAAAAATACTCCAAAGGTTAACAAGCCATTCCATAGCTTTCTGTATTTATTTTGCCTGTGCTAAAACTGTGCCAGTTACAAATAGCTTTGAAGAGTGCTCTGATCCACAAGGTGGTAGTACAGAGATCAGAAAAGTCTCTCTATACAAAGGATATTTTAGGCTACAGACAAGACAAGCGAGTATGGACAAAAGATGGACTGCCTGGTCTTTTACACTTCAGCACCATGGAAAGGAATGCACAGGTTAACAAATACATGTTAGGTTTTGTTTAAGTTTTCAAGCAATGTTCAGCATCATATAAAACTCCATATAAGCATGTCTTTGCTTTGTAAGGCCTCATTTCCCTTAAACATTCTTTACATTCTACTAAAAAATATTACATTTCAATTTTCACTTCACTTTTCAGTAGGTAGTAGTTTCAGTGATGTACATTTTAAGTAAGTAGTAGTTTCGGTGATGGGCATTTTGTAGCATGAAAACGATCAAGCCAGCTTCCAAACTAATGTTGTTGATTTGCTTTCTAATATGTAGAAATTCATGTGATGATAGTCAAACATAGCATGACAGTTCCAAAATGACTGTTTGACTGAATTGTTAGAGGCAAGAGCAGTCATGCTTAGTCCCTATCTGAACAAATATGTGTGTATGTAACAGGCTTATACATTCTTCTGTTAAATCACCTTTGGGGGATACAGTTTAACACATGCAAATACTTCAGGGCAATCTTAAATGTACACTATAACAGTTCTAATACACTATAACAGTTCTTATAAAGCAATCTCGGGCAGATTTATCAAAATGTGAGTTTAGAGCTCAATACATAAAAAATCACCTGTGTTCTATACATTCCTATGGGATTTTAGAAGAGTATTTATCAATAGGGGAAAGTTAGGGTTCACCATTTGATAAATATGCTTCCAAAATCCCATAGAAATGAATAGAATATGGGTAAGTTTTTTATGCATTAAGATCTTAATTCACATTTTGCATAAATCTGCCCCTCAGTTTTACAACCACTCCACAAAAGTACATTTTGAAAGCTTTCTTAAATTACAAGGTATTCCAATGGCTTATACTACATACCTAGCACAACCCAAAAATGAGATGCTTTAATAATCACTTAAGGAATTATATACAGAGACATGCAAATTACTCCTTTATGTCTCTGTGGCAAACTATGTAAGCAAAACCTCTAGTTTAATAGCACAGATACAGCCTTATAATTCAGAGCCATATATTAAACTTGCAGACAGCCTGCTTTGATCTCTACAGATCACATCAGTGCAAGATTAGTGCAAGACTTCTAAAGCTGGCCATACACGTGGCGATCCGACGATGTTTCGTACGACCATCGGTCGCACGAAACATCGTCAGATCCGCCACACACCATTCAGGGCTGAATCGGCAGGTAAGGAGGTAGAAACAATAGGATTTCTACCTCCTTCTGCCGATTCAGCTCTGAAGGGAGAATTTTGGTCAGGCGCCTTCTATGGCGCCCGATCAAAATTTTCTAACCTGGCCGATCGGCGAGTCGGCCGATATCAGCAGCTTCCTGCGATATCGGTCGACTCACCGACATACCATACACGCACCGATTATCGTACGAAACGAGGTTTCGTACGATAATATCGGTGCGTGTATGGCCACCTTAAGGGCTCTGGCACACAGGGAGATTAGTCGCCCGCAACAAATCTCCCTGAAATGCCATTCCACCGGCAAAAATGTAAATCGCGGTGGGATGGCATACGCGGCGGTGCAATTTCAGTGAAATCGCGGAAGTTGCCTCGAGAGCCCTGTTCCTCCAATATAAAAAGAAACTCTAAGGGTAGGGGTGGTTTTAAGGTGGCTCCTCCTCCGATGCCACCGTGCTTACTTTTACAGCGCTGTAGGGGGTCAGGGGGGCACATCGCTAGCGTGGAGCACTAGCAGAGGCGAATTTCTATTTTAAAATACAGAAATTTGTCTCTTAAAGTTACCAAGAGCGGCTTTTTTCCACCCCTGGTATCTTTGTGGACGCTGCCACCTGAGGCGAGTTTCTGGAAGCAGCACCCCTGTCTAAGGGGTATATAATGGCATGTTTTAATAAAGTTTAAAATGAGCCCCTGCACAAAGGAAAGTGTACTGCTTGATCAGTAATGGAACACACAGTTTGGCATTTTTGCGTTAGCACTTGCTTCCATGTGTCTAGTTTGTTTCCACCTATTTATATTTCAAGCCACTTTGTACCATACTAAAAAGCCAGAGCAGAAGCAGACTGAGGGAATAAACATAAAAATATAGAAACATAAAAATATATTCCAAAAAAGGTGGCAACTCTATGTACAATCCATCTGTTTATCATTATCTTGTGACATGCACTGCCTTGCATCTAAAGAAAGAATGTGCCAAGGAAAGGTTTGCTGAGTTATTACTCATCAGCTTCTCCCTGGGTAAAATAAACTTGTTTTCCTATATAAAGTATTCACACAGCTAATGGATATGCCCCATAGATTACATTAAAAAAAACTGCTAAATAGAAAGTAATTTTCCCCTGTTCCTCTGTTTTAGGCCTAAACTCCACAAAAGTGTTTTTGACCAGATTTTGTGGGACAGATTTAATCTAATTCTTAATGCAACCAGGGGCGCTGCTGCCATGAGGCAAACTGAGACACTCGTTTTAGGTGGCAGCACTGGACAAGTTACCAGGGGCAGCAAATAGCCACACCTGGTAACTTAAAGGAGAAGGAAAGGCTAAGTCACTTGGGGGTGCCAAAATGTTAGGCACCCCCAAGTGACTTTAATCGCTTACCTTGTACCCCGGACTGGTGCCCCCATTCGGAGAAAACAGCACCAGCCTGGGGAACCTGCAGCCAGCGCTTCCTTCTTCATGCCGTCGCATGCGCAGTAGAATAAAAAGCTGACTTTTTTTTTTCTTTTCGGTTTTCTCCGAACAGGGGCACCAGCCTGGGCCTTTCCTTCTCCTTTAAAGAACTGAAATTCTGATTTTTAAATAGTGCTCTCTGCACTAGCGATGCGGCCTCCCCTTACCCCTCTGACAAGAAAAAGCTACGTGCATGGGGAGCGGTATCAACTTGGCTGCCTCAGGCGGCCAGGTCCCTTGAGGCGGTGCTGAATGCAACAGCATGCAAAACCACGCAATAGCATAGGATTTTTTAGGATCCTACAAAATCTGATCGCCATAGGCTGTCGGATCAGATAAAGTTGGTTGAAGTGTTTTTTTCCTGCATCAATGTAAAAAAATGTTGCTGACTGGATACGACAATATCGCATCTAAGTAGCATGCCATGTACCCCATCTGACAATTGCGTTGCATCGGATGGAAAAAATTACATGAAGTTTACGTGTACGATTTTTGTATCAATCCCATAATATTTTGACACGAGCAACATCATGTGATTTTTTGCATGCATTTTGACGATCTGATGCCATCCTTGATAAATGATTGTGGAGTTTAGCCCTTAAGCAGCAAAAATGCCTTGGAAATAACTGTTATAAGTGGGGGCTCTAGGGATTTTGGAGGTATTTACATGAGATCAATCACTGGCATAACCAATGCTTGATAGAAGTCTCAAACATGAGATGAATATCTCATTGCTAAGAACCCTGGCCCTATGGCCATGATTGCCACTGTGTATCTCTGCAAAATAAATGCACAGTTATATAGAAACATTTATGAACTTCACAGTTACTTCAACAGACTTTGTGACTACATGAAAACTCCAACTAGAGCATGTCAGATTTACTCATTAGTCTAATGTTTCACTGCCTTCTTTCTCATTCTGATGCTCCATTACCTTCCTTCATAATTTTCTTGTATCAGTACCCCTCTTCTTACTCTATACATTGGCCAACTTGTTCCTTATTCTGAAGCCCACCACACTCTTCATTTAGAGATACCACCATTTTAATTTTATTCTCTTTCTCCACTGCCTCCCTTAAGAGAATATTCTTCTGTTAGATTTTTCACTCATACAGTGCCTAGCATCAGTGTGTGGGTGTATTCTACATAGTTGACAATGCTGACACAAATGCACACAGGGCGCAAATAAAAATTACTGTCTTGCCTAGCGAGTTTTTTGTCATGGTAGTTAATCTCAAATGAATACTTTGAAAACTATAATTATATGTAACATTTGTACCCAGAAAATCAGACGTTTCTTATTGTGTGACAAGAAGTTCCCATGAATGGGTTTGTTCCCAAGATAAAGAGCTTTCACTGGAAATATAAGGGAGCTTCCTGTACCAGAAATGGCACATCCCAAGTCAACAAAGTTTAAGGGAAACATGAATAAACTTGGAAGTATTGTAATGTGTGAAAGGTTTTTTTGCTGCTCTCCCTGAATAAATTCTTACACTTTAGAAAAATAAATACGCCTATTTTCAAACAAAATTTTTTAATGTTTGGTGTGGTTTTCATCAGAAAAGGGAGAAAAAAAAATAGGATTTTGGCCACGGCTATAAAATTTCCAACAATTTTTATGTCTGCAGCACTTTATTTCTATGCTTCACCTAGAGCATTTTCACGTTTAGGTATACATACATACATACATACATACATACATACATACAACAGCATGGCCGAGCTGGTTTACACTTGTGGCTGAAAAATTAAAATAGGTTGTTCCATATTTTTGATTTGTTGGGAGATTCCAGACACTGAAGACGGGACAAAATTACCCAATGGACCTGGAGGCTAAATATCACACAGCCCTGATATGACACCTTACCAAATACACTACCCAACAGTTGTACCCTCATCCCAAAAAAAAAAAAAAAATAAAAATGAAGGGGCAGAATTAATTTTCTTTATTTTCTTACTGCATCCAGTTGCTGTTCTTTGGAGCCCCAAAATAAGGAGCTTGGGGTGGCTGCTGTTCTCACAAAAACAACCATCTCTAAACTGTCTCCAACACTTGCCTACAACTGTACTCTTATTATTCATTCAAAAGTATGTATTGTAATGGCAGTGTCCCTTTAAAAGATCTTTCCTGCAGAGTCTGAGAGTGGAAAGTTTTCATGAATGGACCCAGAAGCAGCTTTATTTTAACAAGCAGTAAACTGTCTGTGTTCTTACCCCTTATTAAAAGGATCTCTCTTTTACACATTCTCTAACAGCAGGATGTGAGTAAGTACAGTGCAGCTAGAAAAACACCCGTTCAGTCTAACTTTTAGATACTATGGAAACATTATACACTGTATTTCTGAAGTTTACAACAAAGTCTGTCAGACATGAACAGTCAGTTTTCATGTATACAAGATATACCCTCCATGTACCATATCCATTAGTTCATGGTATATAAGTGTTTAAATTTGTATCTAATTTAATAGTATTTCACAATACATAAAATACAATAGGCATCATTTACTAAACAAGGAGTAAAGTGTGAAAACAATTAGCAAAGCACTTTACATCTTTCCTAGTGAGTTGTGTCCCTAAGATACAGCTTTTTGCACTAGTACCATGAATCACAAACATCTGCCATTTGCTACGGGTAGGTAGAAGAAGCCCATACCTAATGGTGGGGGGGGAGCGCACTGGGCACCCACCTCTTTTGTTACCTAACCCTAGTCTGGGCCCTTGTCCCCCAACCACCTGCTGTTGGTAATCCCCTGTAGCCAGGGGCCTGAGCGGGTGCATGCGCACATCCGCTCATTATTAATCCTGTGCAATCAACATACACACTTGTTTGCGCATGAGCTGGGGAAGGGGGGAGTGAGGTAGACAGCCAGGTTGCCTAGGGTATCCAGCCAACTTGTCCTGGGGCTGGTACTAGCACTTGGGCATCCCATGGAATGTACTTGAGCTTGTGAATGATTCAGATGTGCAGGCTATGGATTGGCAGGTGTCACATGGCACGGGAGAGCCTTGTACTTACTTCCTGCCCAAGGCAGGTATTAAGCATGGGGCTGCCTTGTGCCTGACAGTCTTGCATTCTGCCCCTTATGTCAGATTTGTAATGTTGTGCAAGGTGCTTGACGCAACCTGCATAGACTATTTCATCAGATGCAAGTGCTTTTATGGTCCCTAAGGCCACAGTTTTGCACCCCTTATTGCTTCCTGGGCAATAATAAAATAGCCCTTATGTCCAGGTAACACCTCTTTCATTAAAAAAATAGTCTTTATGAACTCTGCATAATATGTATGCAGGTCATTGACAGCAAAGTGACTGATAAACATCTGAGAACGGAGTTGTTTCCCTACATAGAATTAACACATTGCCCAAGGCCTGAAAGATTTGGGATTATTTATGATCCTTATCCAAATGACAGACACAAAAATCCCATTATCATGAATAACATTCTATCATCATCATCATCATCATCAGTTAATGGACTGGAAATGTACCCTACTTTGGCCATCAGCGACAACCAGTAACAAAACAACTGTTAATTAAAATATATGACTTCTCCACTGTAAAGAAAATATTGAGCTTTACAGACCTGACTAGTGAACTGCTTTATAAGTTGTTGTTTATAGATCATGCTTGCTTAGCAAGTCCTTACAGAAGGCATCGAAGAAACAAAAATGACATTAAAATGTAAACATTATAAAAGCTTTTCCTGTTTCCAAATGCTCATAACATTAAAAAAAAAAAAAAATCATTCATACCAAAATTCTCCTGGTTCCAGATTCCAAAGCAGGAAAAGATAGCGTTAGTGGATTATTAGACTGTCTTCATTCCGTATCTCCCCATTAAGCATGCTCCTCCTGCTGAGCCAAAAAAGCATTCAAAGCATTTCTAAGCTTAGCCTCCTTCTGCAGACTGGTGCCATCCTATTTTGAAGCATGTTGCGCCGGACTGGCTTACACCTCTAAAATAAACACTTTTACAGCTTGACACACACCCTTTAAACCTACTTTTTAAAAATCCTCTCTTGCTGAAAGCTGTGAAATCAGTAGTGAATCTACAGCAAGGTCTGTTTAGGACAGCCTGTATTAACAGCTCCTCTTAGCAGCCTAGACAGTCACAAGCTGAAAAAAAAAAAAAAACACTGCTTGTGTTTTCTAACAACATCTTAGGACACTGCAAGTTAAAACAGAGGCTTTAGAGTTTCCAAGTGAGACATGTTCCAACACTTACTGGTTTGGGCCAACCTCAATGCAGGGAGATGCAGGTAATGATTTGCTACAGTGGGTTATGGATTCAAATGACAGATATGGCTAAAAAAAGGTACAATTGCTATTAAAATAAAATAAATACCATCAAACATGATTCCATGAATGTAATTAGTGAATTTTTTCAGCAGGATTTGGATTTCAAGCGAACTTCCGCATTTTGGCATTAGCGAATTGTTTTGCGAAACTTCTGTGAAAATTCACCACAGAAAAATCTGTCGCGTGTAAAAAAAAAAAAAAAAAAATTGCGTTTGCGTCAAAAACGGGCGCGGTCGCATCAAAATCGGCCATGGTAGTGTCAAAAAGACAAAAAGTTGGGCGACAACCATGTTTCCCAGATCATTTGCCGCTTCCCAAAGTTTCTTGTTGTTTCCTTTATGGAGAAGTGAAACAGGACGGATTCGCTCATCACTAAGGGGCTGATTTACTAATCCACGAACGGTCCAAAGGTGTCCGAATGCGTTTTTTTCGTAATGATCGGTATTTTGCGATTTTTTCGGAAATTGTCGCGACTTTTCCGTAGCCGTTATGACCGTTTCGCAAATTGTCGCAACTTTTTCGTAGCCTTGGCGCCAAGTACGAAAGTTTCGGATTCATTCAAGCTTCAGTATCATGACTTTCCTTGGGCCAGGTTGGAGCTGCAGAGTGCCATTGAGCCCTATGGGAGACTTTCCTTGGGCCAGGTTGGAGCTGCAGAGTGCCATTGAGCCCTATGGGAGACTTTCCTTGGGCCGGGTTGGAGCTGCAGAGTGCCATTGAGTCCTATGGGAGGCTTCCAAAATCAAGCAAAGTCTGAAAGGTTTGCCCGCTGTTTACGAGCGCTCAATACGAAAAAGTCGCGACAATGTACAAGCAAATCGCAACGGCTACGAAAAAGTTGCGACTTTTCGCGCAAGTCGTAACGGCTACGAAAAAGTCGCGACAATTTACGATAAAGTCGTAACGGCAACGAAAAAAATCGCAAAAAATACGAAAAAGTCGCAAAATGTTCGTTTCCAATCCGAATTTTTCTCATTCGGATTCGAATTCGTGGATTAGTAAATCAGCCCCTAAATGTAATGCCTTAGTAAAGAAATGCTGAATGGTATTTAAGACAAAACTTCAATACCCAACCCAACATGCCAAAGAGCAGATGAAACTAGGAAAATGTTGTTTATTTGTTTATTTGTTAATATCACCACATTCTGACCAAGTAGAAGAAAGTGATTACTAGTTTTATCACCATAGTTGGCACAATGGAACATGTAATCTTAATTTATGAAGGAGGGGCATCAATAAAACAAGCATCATTCATGTGCAAAGAAGTTTGTAGTTTATGGCAACGGTTGCGTGGAGTGGTATAAAAGAGGCCATGCCACAGTTTGCTAGGGTGAATGCAGCTATGGCTTTCTATAAATGAGTTGTGATGTTAAAAGGACAAGTATAACCCTTGGTCAACATGAATTTAATGAATAGGGCTTGTAATAAACATTTTTGCCTATTGTTTTAATTAGGAAATATCTACAGTTTTTTAAAATTTCTTGAGCTTCACAAGGAGACTAAAGCTACTCCATATTTGGTCCCTATGGGTACATAATTAGATTACCATTAAAAAAAACCCTTCCTTCGCTATCTGCTGTGACTGTGTTGTCACAAGTCCATTATGCAGGAGAATTATCTCTGCATTGGTATTAACCTAGAAAAAAAAAGCAAACATGGAGTAGCTTAACATTTCCCCATTTAGCTTAAGCAAGAAAAAAACAAAATAAAAGTATATTCGGCACAAGCCCTATTCACTGAGGTCAAGTTGAACAAAAGGTATACTATCCCATTGCCTCTCAATCTCCTTTATGAATACTAGGTCCCTAATATAAGCTTAAATCTAAGCTACAGCAAGTAATGTCTTGTCATTAGCAGCAAGTAAAACTATTGTGTGAACACAGATATTTATTTAACAGAAAACTTATAAACTAGTCATAGAAAAGATAATTTTTCCACTAATTCAATACGTTTTTTTTTTAATCAGACTGTATGATTGCACATGTGTTGGTGTAACCCTA
Source organism: Xenopus tropicalis (assembly GCF_000004195.4). NCBI lineage: Eukaryota > Metazoa > Chordata > Amphibia > Anura > Pipidae > Xenopus > Xenopus tropicalis. Next base: position 128,811,935 of record NC_030677.2, read on the forward strand.
GAAAATTGTAAAACCACTCTTCAATAACTACAACAGAAAACAAAACACTGATTCAAATGAAAACGTGATGGTCAGCATCATAGCAAAACTGCCTCTGCTTATGCCTGGCGGTCCTATGCCTCAGCATAAGCACTAAGCAAATATACTGTTGGCACTGACTCTGCACATGACTTGCAGAGAAGTAGCCAAATGACAGCACACAGCAGGTGTTGTTTCCTCCTTAGTAGCCATTGTGACAATATGGCCAACAAGAGAATAGGTTTAAATAATGGCCTGCAAAAAATAAAAGTGAGCCATTTGTGTTGCATCTATCTGTACTATTCCCACTATGTACATACATCCCATATTATTACTTGCATACCTTGGCCTTAAGCAGTATCACAGTGCCACCCAAGACGAAGAACCCAATGCACTCACCCCCATAGACATCACATGCTTAGATGTTGGAAAAGGTTGCAGGATTGCTGGTATAGAGATCACAATTATGCTTAGGTAAATTAAAAAAAAAAAATCTGCCCCTAGTGTAGTGCCACTTAACCACTATATTCTTGTGGAAGTGCCCCTGGTCTTACAAGAAAAACTGTAGAATAACTCCATGTTAGAATAAGCATCCTAAAAGCTGGAATTATAAAGAGGATGATGTTATAATAGAATGTTATTTTAGCACATTTATTAAGGCAAAACTTGGCGGACAGTGAGGGAACACAGACATGTGTAATACAGAACATCAGTTGGGAAATCTCTCAATTAACAGCTATGTGGATGAGCTTTTGTGATTAGATTTGCGATTACCAGGCTAGATCATTCTAAAAATGCGGAAGCTGTCTCAGAAATTAAGGTCGGATTCATTCCCTAGTAGTTTTGGCAACTGATTACAGATCTGACCGTGTTTTTGCTCGGGCATGTTTTGTCCTTCCCACATTTATACAGCTGGCGCTGGCATGCAGTCTGGTTTCACATCAAGCTTGAAAAAAATGCACCATTTTATGATCATCGTTGCTTATTATAAGCTTCTGCAGATCCTTGTAAAAGTGTAGATCCTTTAAATGCACCAGCAAACAGAAAAGATCTGCAGAAGAACGCTGGCTCTCACTTGCTGCATTAATTTTATAACTAAGAAAAAGTATACTTGACTTATAAACACAGATATAGCTCACCTCTGTATCTATTTAGGACTATAAAGCAGCTTGAAAAAGGAAAAATTGAAAAAAAAAAAGACAATTATCTTGTACTTTTTTGAAACTTGTGACACATTAGGCTTATGGTACCACTGTTTCTCTAAGTAAAAAACCATAGTGATCTAGGTTTCCTGATGATATCAGCTATCCCTTGGCCTGAGAGGGAAACATGGTGTATGTGTCAAACACTGCTGCTAGTAGGCAGGTATCTCCAGTGTCGGACTGGAATGCCAGGGGCCCACCAGAAAATCCTAGACCATGGGCCCACACTCCAAACTATTTTTCATTCACTTCTCACTCAACCTCTATATATTCATAGTTTTTTTTAATCTTTACATACTATAATCTATTCTTCTTAATATTTAGTCTCTTTGTTCCCATAAAGAAATAGGGCATGTCCATAAATTAGGCCAAATTGTTAGAATCAGGTGGGCCCACTGAGACCTGGGCCCACCGGGAGTTCTCCTGGTATCCCTGTGAGCCAGTCCGACACTGGGTATCACTGATACCCACCTAATGCTAGGAGCATCTGCCACAGGTAAGGCCAGTTCCCATTTAATGGAATGCCAACTGTCTGTCAGCAGAAGGATTTCAACTTAATTGCTTCTCCCTGAGAAGGCTGCAGCAGTCACAAAACCAGTGTGCCATAGATCCTAGAGCAACTTGCCAGAAACAGCATGTATGGTATGTGCTGGGGAGGTGGGTTTGCCAATGCAAGTTACAACATTATGCATCAGTTCATTTAAAAAAAAAAAAAAAAAAAAAAAAAACTCACTACATAATTCAGGGTATTTTAGAGAAGACCCTGGTCTACCGCTGCAATACCCAGATCTACACTGACAGAGATGGTAAGTCAGGGTTATTTGTCCCATGTAGAACTTGGAACATTTAGTAGATAGGGAGTCATAGGGGCACATTTACTAATCCACGAACGTCCGGAAAGCATCCAAATGCGTTTTTTTCGTAATGATCGGTATTTTGCGACTTTTTCGTGAATTGTCGCAAATTTTTCGAGCTCAATACGAAAAAGTCGCGACAATTCGCGAAAGTCGTAATGGTTTTGAAAAAGTCGCGACAATTCACTTAAGTCATAATGGCTATGACAAAGTCGCGACAATTCACGAAAGTCATAATGGCTATGAAAAAGTCGCGACAATTCACGAAAGTCATAATGGCTATGAAAAAGTCGCGACAATTCACAAAATTTGTAATGGCTATGAAAAAGTTGTGACAATTCGCGCAAGTCGTACCGGCTATGAAAAATTCGCGACAGTAAGGAAAAATCGCAAAAAATACAAAAAAGTCGCAAAATGTTAGTTTCCAATCCGATTTTTCCCCATTCGGGATTCGGATTCGTGGACTAGTAAATCAGCCCCATAGTGTTGTTCTGTCTGGAAAACCTTCAAAATGCTAAACAAAATGGTTTGTTTTTTTTGTTTGTTGTTTTTTTTTTTTTTTTAACAAAGTGGGCGAAATATCCAATTTGCCATATATTCAATATCTAAATGATTTGCACATGATTATGTAATTCATAGTGGTCAATAGAGTCCTTGGGCAGCCACTAAAAGTCTCTTGGATACCAAAGCTAACCTATGGAATTTCAGCTGGACAGCACCACCTGGTAAAGAAAACCCATCATCATGGGTAGTCAGTCAGTGTAAAACAAGGGCTATATCAAGGCCTGACCACAGAATATAATCCTTCCAGGATCTATTTCATTTGCTTCCTTTGCAAAACTATTGTAGGACACCAATGGTTTTTGCAATTTAAGCGGTAAACCTCAATTATGAGCTTGATAACCTATCATTACTCTGAAGCCTATAATTTCCTTAAAAACAACAAAAAACAAACTTGATAACCAATATCCAGGTCACTGAAGGAAAAAACAAAGTAGTTCATTATGAATATCATCCGGAGTGTCTCCAATTATCAGCTCTAAACATCACAATACCATTACATAGCACACTACAGTAGATTTACACCAACTTTATCTCTCAAAGAACTAGATACTATCAGGCCCGGACTGGCAATTTGTAGATTTTATCAAATGGCAGAGGGGCTGCTGTAACAGTCCATAAACAGTCACTATATATTGGGCTGGTGGGGGGAGTGTTTGGGCCTGGATACTCATTAAGTCATTTAATGTCCTCATAACAAGTCAGACTGGCATGTTGAGATATATAAGACAAAAAGTTCCACCAGCACACCCTTACCTCCTCCAACACTAGACTTGGTGGGCAGCCTAGAGAGTCAGCACTCTCACAGGAATCCAGCAAAAAATTGACTGGCACAGCGAGTGTTATGCAAGCAGGACGTAGCCCCTGCGTATTTAAGTGTAGCTTGTAGTTGAAGTAACTTTTGTTAATCTCTTTTAGTGGTTTCTGAGAAACTGGAAGTTTTCAAATTTGTATACGTATAGCAGGCTTTTGGCTCAACAGCTCTACTTCAAGCTCAGAGTGTCAGCATCATTGTCTATGCACTTCCTTTTTAGTCAGTTAACCCTATTACAGTCGAGCTCCCATATGTAAAAAAAGGCAGTGTTAACTTAGGTACAATAAGCCAGAGCAACAAAGATGTTTGTTTTTAAAGGCAGGGCACCAGGAAAAAACTTGGTGGGGGGGCCACAGCAGGTAGTCCCATGGGGGGGGATTTTAGGATAAAGGTACAAATATTTTGAACCCTCCATGTTTTGCCTGTGGGAAACTCGGTACATTAGGTTACAGGGTTACAAGCAACATTCAGTACATTAGGTTACAGGGAGTAGGGGTCTTGTTTTGGCTGCTACCTTATAGATTCTATAATATTTACACGCACATTTATATGGGGCTTCTCATCGGCAGATTATTAAATTAGCATACATTAACTTTCAAAGGCATATTATGGCAATGAATGCAAAGGAAATCTAAACTCAAAATTCTTTATAACTAAACAGAAAGGATGTAGGGATAATACAAATCCCTTGACTCAAAAATAGGGAGTGCAAAGAAAGAGAACTACAATATCCTGCACAAATAGCTCCCGCATGTACATGCTCCTTAGCACTCATTACCGCTATGCAACTTCTGACCTGGACAGCTATACCACCTTTAGGGGCATATTTATTATGCTGTATAAAATGAATTCGTCAAAAAAACGGTGTAAAAAGCTGTGTAAAATAAACAGAGAACATAGCCTTTTGAACGCCAAATTTGACGCCGTTATTTTACGTAAGTTCCAGCGGAAGAAAAAAGCGTAAAAATATTACGCCAATTTTACACCGTTTTTTACGCAGCAAATCCTGCCGATGTGTGGCACATTTTCTCGCTGTTTTTTACACAGCATATTAAATATGCCCTTTAGTGTAAGGAGGGTTTTTCTTTATTCTGACCATAACACTTAGTATAAAACTATTCCCCTTAGACTAATCCAAATTATTGCCATTTTTTTAAAATTAGTTATTAAAATCATCCATGTCTTCCACGTCTTCACAGATATCACTGTTAAAAATATATAGCGCCTCACTTTTTTAACCACATATTTATTCTTTATTCTAAGAACTGAAATAATGGTTAAAAGTCCTGCTGTAGCTGCCAGTTTTCTCAGTAGGTACTCATCAACATGTAACAGACCTGCTGGCTGTACACATTTCCAATTCAGTACAAATAACCCGGAGAGTACACATGTTCTCAGTGAAACCGTGTAATAATTTATTGAGACATGTGATGGCCATGATGCCATGTAAGCCAATTAGCAGGGAAGTCATTTTCCTGAAGCATAGACACCATCATCACATTTTACTGGAATTTTCCAGGATCCAAACTAGCAGTACTAAGAATACTATTTTACAATAATTTATTCAGTGGGCCATTATTCAGATGCGCGCCTTGATTGGGCTGTCAACTTGTGGAGAAAGTTAATAACACTACCATAAAGTATTATTACAAGTGGAACCAGTGTAATATGGACTACGTGGTAACACTAAGAACAATCCATAACCCCACACTTCCCAAATGTTTCCATTTAGGCTCATTGTTAATTACAGAGAAAGTTCATTGGTCATTTACGTAAATGTTAAATCAATTTACTTTGCAAGACACAGCTACCCAGACAAAGGAATTTTAATCATTACCTGTGTTATCACCACAGTATCCCTTGTAAATATTTCCATTTAAATTTTCTGCTTGCTCCATGTCAGAATTCAGGGTCCAGCTAGCTTATTAAAAAACTGGTAGGCATGAAATCCAACTTCCCACTTGATCTGAAAAATAAAATGAAGAAGCAAAATTAGTAACACAGACATATCAACAAAGTATGGTGACTAATGCACTCATAGGAGATGGTAACAATATTGTTTTGATATAACATCAACAAATTGGACACTGTTATTGGATATGCTTTTATTTTACCTTTGATGACTTAGTATGATCTTTCAATATGCTGGAGGTGAATATGAGAGGTAGTTTTTTTATTTGTTTAATTTGATTTTCAGGTTATTATGTCAGGAAAATGCTATAGCTTAGGTATATAAACAACAAACCCATCAATGGAATCTAACAAGTACCATCCATTAAATAGACATAATAAGAGGCAATACGTTTGCACAGGAGTTATAAGAAGTTTGGTTTTAAACAACTGACCACTAAATTCTACCTGCTGATTGGTTGCTATGGGCAACTACTCCTGGGCAAACTTAGTATCTTTTATTACATAACCCCATAATGCTATCATAGATGTAATAATGAGTGTGATTACATGAATAATGAGATGTAAGCACAAATACCTATTCAGAAAGTAAATGACAAGAAAAAACAGACATACAATAATGTACATTTGCAAAGGGTCAATATTCTCAGTTTTTTTCAATGTAAATTTTACTAAAGAACAACACATTATAGACCACAAACTAACAAATAAATACCAAGAAGTGCCATATGGTGGCAAAAAAAAAATCTATCAGCGTACAAGAGAGCCAACCTGTGTAACAGAACAGAAGTGCAAGGCGATATTACAGATTTCTTTCCTCTGTAGGTTTCTTATAGTGCGATTTGTGTTCTCAACTCAGTTATATGAACTGTTTTATACTGACACCGTGAGGGCTGGAATGCAAAATGATAGATCAATAGTAAAATAATTTTAACTCAAAAATATACTAAGCTGATCTGATAAAATGTTTCTCTCTGCTAAATACTTTGCAGTCTGTTCTCAAGTATACACTTGTATTATTGTGCACCTATCTAATAGAGAGTAAAATAACTGTGGATGAGCAAATTGCACAATATCAATCAGATATCTGGCAAGTCAGCTTGCCAAACACACAGACATTGGCAAAAAACATTTTGGACATATATTTGACCAACACATCAAGTTGGTTGACTGTTTCCTGCTATAGCAGACTCTACTCTATCACTAGATGTTGAAATGTTGTCGGGGTTTAATTCACCACAAGAGCATTACTGAGATTGGACACAGATGTTGGCTGATAAATCCAGCTCACAGACATTTACAGTTAATTGACAGGCATTTAGTTGGGAGGAGCCAATTCCACTGATCAAACCAGTCAAATTCCTCCACCATCTCAGCAAGTTAATTCTGTAACAAACTTTATAGACATATTTGGGTAGCTACTTGCCTATGGAAATCAATCTTCACTTCTCGTGTGGACATTGCCTTCATAGACAGTTTGGAACTTCGTGTACAAGTATTCTAACCGAACACATTATGTATACACACAAAATTATTTAGGAAAAATATTCTGAATAATGTATTATTTAATTTAATGTAAATAAGGTTGTATGAACTAAATTATGTTTTTGGAATCCAGCCTATTGCCATGAACTCTGTAGCTAAAAAAAGCAGCAAGGTTTATTGGAAAGACTGATGTGTTAGGTCAGATTTGTTAGATATAGTTTCACACATACATTTTCAGATGTCTATGGCATGAATTGTGGAGTATAAGTTGGTGGGAAGCCCAACAACTGTGCTATGATTTACTTTGAAAATAATTTGCTTTCTGAATCTTGCCAGCAACGGGTGTCGACAAGATACTGTACGGCAATCTAAATTAGTGTTTCAGCTGATAACTGACAGACAGCATATTGTGCTAATGACTCCAAATAACTATAGAATTGGCCCCTGTGCCACTGGCATAAACACAGTTTTTTTTGCTGTCTTCACAATTTGAAGAAGAGCAGCTAAAGACCAATACAAGTTTTTTTTCTAAGCAAAACAGTTTTACACAATTGCAAATAATGCCACTCTTATTTTGCACCCTATTGTATGGTGCAGTTGAACCCCTTCTATTTTGCCTTCAGAAAAACACCATTTGCAAATGGAATATTAGGACAGAAATGTATCATTAATCCTGCTTTGGTTTTCCAAAATATGTCCCTTTATATGCTAGCAGTTTCAACCTTGTCCTAGCCTCCAAAGTTTGAATACTTTGCAGCCCGAACCATTGTTTCAGACTTGCACAGCCCTCCTGTAAAGTTATAATCGGCTGTGAAAGGAAAATAACTCATTTGGATCATGAGACAGAAATATTAAAAAAGATAGATAAAGAAAGTCAGAATAACCAGATCTTTATGCTTACCTATAGCCTATATTGTACATAAAATCATATTAGTAGAAAACAGTGCAGACAGTTCCACATACCCATGTTAATTCTCCAATTAGATCTTTCAGTAACCTAATATGTTTTATACTGCTAAGACAAAAATGCAGTTATGGTTGGTTTCATGTGCATTTTAGAACAGTTTCACTCAGGGCTGTGTAATGACTGCCCTGGTTCAAAGAGATTGAATATATTAAACTATAAAGCTACATCTAAATCAATCATTTATTTCCTTACACTGGAATCTTTATAAAGGGACCCAGGCTCGAACGCCCACTACAGTTTTGTCTTAACATGCTAGTGTCATACCTGCATGCTAATGCTGGGATTTATTGTATTGTGGGCAGGAACATGCTGTGACTGGCTCAATGTTATTGCCATTCAGTCTCAAATTTTTCTAAGGTAGCAGGTCTTTATTTTTGTGGGAAGAAGTGCATGGGAGTTAAAAAGAGAGAAGAAGGCACACAATATTATTGCTACAAAACCTTGCCAATGTAGCAGAACAATGAAAATGTAAGAATGAGAAAACCAATAGCAGTGCCCATTCTGTGCATAAAATGAAGAAATCCCTGTGATGAAGCATGTATATATTTTGCTGCCTTAGGGATGTCAAGGTTTTAGCCCTATGGTTCCTGGAAAGTTTCAGTGCATGCTGGAAGTAGTAGCCGAGCAGCAAGGCCATGAGTTTGACATATTAAGTTTCCTATATGTAGGGTTTGATACGCTTTTTGTTTCAAAACATTATATTGTGCTGCTTGCAGTACACTGACCTTGCCAATTTGCCCTTAACAGCATTGGGGTCCCTAGCACCACTTGGATTGTCATGTGGTGTTGAGATTTTATAATAAACATAATTGGTGAGCAATGCGTGAGAGCGCAGATTCCCATTAGTGTTAATTAAATTCCCCTCTCTTCCTCACTCCTCCATTCCCACACTTTATGCTTGCAATTTATTAAAGAACAAGTGCCACAGAAGCAGCCCCTTTATTACTTCTGCTTCTAAAGTAAACATAGCCTAGGCAGCCAGGAGAGACAATTAGAGTATACAGAGTATTAATGGGTAGCTGTATAACTTACTTAGCTTAGCAAGTGTTGCAGATTTCCTACTAAATTTAAATAAGCCGCACAACTAATTTACAATAAAATATCACAGAATCATGAATCAAACACGTAAGTTTTATTGTCTAAATGTATAGAATTTTGTGCAGCTGGATGGCTTATTCTATTGTTCTAGAAGACAGGGCACCCATATATATATATTGTAATTTAAATGTAGGTATATTTGTACAATGCAAGCTCACCTGGTAGCACTGCACATGTTGGATGAGGATAACTATAGAAAGAGGGCCATTTTCCACACCTGCAGCATAACTGGGTATTAATGGTAAATAAGTGAAGTAAATACAAGAAATTACTGTATATCAAAGGGACACATTTTATAGAGCTGGCAGAATATGATAACTGATGGTATGAAAAAAAGGTTGATGAAGAAGAACAGCGAACATCCATAAACAGATTAAAAGCCAAAATTATTAACAGTGCATGGCACCTTCCTAGCAAAAAGTAGTTGCCCCCTTTTCCAGTCTAAGAGTAGAGCAGTTCATTTTTTTTCCTGAAGGACCATAGAGTCATGAGCAACATACCCATATTTTAGGAGCCCCTAGAACCTATCACACTACTGCTTACAAACAACTAAATGTAAGAGGGAAGGGCTTTAATACTTAGAAATAAGAATTTTGTGTACCTTAAGAACCCATTTTTAATTCTGCAGATTTATTCTTTGAATTTCTATCACAATACATGTCTCTATGGGCCCTCCTCCTAGAATTCCATAAGTAAAATAAATAAATCCTTTGCAGACGCTGCTGAGTACTGACTTGCTAATGGGAAGGTTTGAATTCCAGCACACATGCAAACATGTCTAACCTATACAAAAGTTGTATTACTTTGTACCACAGGGTACATTCAGCCGGCATGGGCACAATGGCAGCCAGAAGGTAACAGACAAACCTTATTTGCCCCATACAGACTCTGTAGGCAGCACCTCACAACTAAAAGCAGAGGAAAATCATTAATTTTACATTGGGTATTTTTACAGCAGACCTGTGATGAGGCCTCCCTCTTTCCTTCAAAGAACAACACATTCTACAGGGGCTCTTGTTTAAAATAATATTGGCAAGAAGAAGGTGAAAGCTGAATATGTTAGGAATTTGCATTTTGCTCACTTGTGTATAACGAGGGACATGCACGAGAAAGAACCCAATCCTAAATCCCAGACAGATAAACACGCATGCATCATAGAAGGGTGACTACACAGTAGCAGTTTTAACATCACTAAAATATTAAGACAACTAAGTGGGTGAGGCTGAGCTTAGAGGTCATCTTTCACCGCACATCCATTGATAAAGCCAAAAAATGACAGCAAGAGCCATCTGCTAATATTTGGGTAAAAACTAATAAGGTTAAAGGAGGATTTTTGTAAACTTAAGATGCACTACTACTATAGACACACACAAGTTTTATCATATGACTACAAAGCCTAAAACATATGGATGTTGGCATACAAGCCATCTGCAATTGCATAGATTTCAGATTCTCAAGGGACTGGATTTCAAAACTTGCCAGAATTCCTAGCATTAGTACAGGTATAGGACCCATTACCTGAAAACCCGTTATCCAGCAAGTGCCGAATTACATTAAGGCCATCTCCCATAAAGCCCATTTTAAGAAATAATTCATATTTTTAAGATTTCCCTTTTCTTTGTAAATAAGCTGCATGAATCCTTATTGGAAGCAAAACAATCCTACTGGGTTTATTTAATGTTTAACTGATTTTTTAGCAGACTTAAGCTATGGTGATCTTTATCCAGAAAACCCTAGGTCTCAAGCATTCTGGATAACAGATCCTAAACCTGTATTCCCTCAAATATTTAACATCATTAATTATTTACAGCAGCATTCTTTAATTACAATGTAATATACTGTGGCTATGATTAGAAAAGATTTATTAATGTATGTTAAATGTATATTCAGGTGCAGAGTATAACCTATATCCCACGCTGTTGAATGAAATCTTCATTTTGGCCAGCAGGGAGCAGAATGTGTTCAATGAAAACTATATTCTGTTTTAACTAAACAGTGTAAGGTTTAACTGTATAAAATCAATGTCTTTCCTGGCACCCTTGTTGAGTATTAGCCCAACCTTTAAAGGCATGCTGTTACTGAAATACATAAAGGGTTCAATTAGCAACTATAAAAAGTTATTTAATAACAAAGTAATTACTAATCCAACATTATGTATGTCTTAGGACAAGTTTAAAAACCAACAAAGTGTGGGAGTAATGTATAGGAGGCACAAAATGTCATACATTATACATGAGAATAAAAATATATTATCAGGCACACCTTTTATTCTTCTAAAAGTGATGTTGCTATGCAGTATATAAACAAACTGAGTTTATGAATTCTAGCATGTCAACCAATCAAATTTTGCTTTTTTTTTGTTTTACTTGCAATAAAATAAAACTGCCCAGGTAAATATTTTTCCAGTACAGATATCTAGGTTGGAAGTAAGGGAATAAGTCTCCACAGTCATTTGCAATGAGTTGGGACCCTACAGAATTGCATCCACAAAAAACAGAACTTACAAAAACTGTGGAGAAGGCCCCCAACCCAAGGGGGCACAAAAGGAGTCACAGGAAAGCCAGCAAGAAGCCCTTTTAAGTGTGTTTTGTCAAGGCATATACAAACTATTGTGACCAGTTGTTCCATCAGGTGGTCAGTGGGTTATTTACAAACAGGCTCTATCAATTCACATCACATCTCATCTCAAATCAAAACCAAATCATTGATTGCAAAAAAATCAAAAACACAAGAAGCACTTCATTATTATTTCATATGAAGCTGTGTGGGACTGTATTTTGAGCTTGTGCCCTATTTTACAGCTAAGAGAGTTCTAATTAGGATGTTTTCACCCTTTCGGTACAACTTGCTACCAGTAAACAAACACAGCAGCATGAATCAAAGGGAAACCAGGAACTGAATAATGGCAGCACCGTAGATCTGACAGCATGTGATGCTAACAGGGGCCATATTTATTATGCTATATAAATTAATCAACACTGGATTTAAAGTCTGATGCTTTTATTGTGTATATTATTTTGTTTCTTTTCAATAACACATACAGCCTTTCTATGGTTAAGTAATACATTCCTGCTCAACTTTACACATCTACCTGGACTCAAATGCTTCAAGTTTTTTTTCTTCCCCCCCACTGCTTCTTAACAGGGGCTCACCTCTTAACCATGGAGTTCTTCTGCGATTCCCTTTTGTATTTATTGTTGCTCATTTCACATGGCTGCCCAAATAGCTCTTTAAGTCCTTGGGTATAATTTACTTATTAACCTCAAAGCTGATGCCGCATGAATTGAGCTAGTCACTATCATGGGCAACTAACCGCTCCAAAATGCCTTTCCACCTGCAACAATACGAGTCGCCAGTGGAAAGGCCTTCGCATCACTTCGGTTTTACGAAGTCACGCAAAAAATTATTAATGGGGTTATACACTAAAAAATTACTATTCAATATGTGAATGTACATTACAAGTTACCTTTAGGCCATATTGATCGTTTTTCATTGATAGGGATGATTTTGTAAGTAATTGTTATTTGAAGTTCCTAAATCTGTCCCTTCTTAACCTGTCAGTTATAGCTTCTAATGCTAATGGACTCTTGCTGCACAAATATGGCGGCCCCCCCATAGAGATCATGGGGGGGATCAGATTGATAATGTGAAAGCATCAGGCAAATATTTTTATGGCAAAATTATAAATAGTCATTAGCAAAGCCAATTTTATGATAGATGTAAAAAAAAGTTTATTTTATGGTGTCAGTGTCTCTTGAAGTCACTCTATAAGGGCAAAAAGTTGCACCTCATCTTTCTATACAAATTATTCCTAAACTGTGGTGCTAACCCTGATTGGGAGCACAGTGGCTAGGTGTGGTTCAGTGTAAAAAACAGTTGAGGCGAGATTTTGGGAAAATGCTCTTATAGAAAATCCCAGAATCCAAACATTAGGATTAGTCAGTTTGGGCAACTCTTGTTGTAAGCACGTTTGCTGTCTTAGATAATCTTTGAATTTTGGGTGAACTGCTGTTACAAAAATAGGGCTAGTTTACATCTGCAAGCCAGCTTGTGCTTTTCCCCACTGTCAGTTGCACCCAAAACCATTTTCATTAAAGTTTGCACTTCTGTGTAGTTGCACTTGGTGCTACTCAGTGTTTTCTGCCTTCCATTCTGAATTAGGCCCTTCAGCGCCAATTGACACATGGGAAACCTGGTGCTGCCACCTCCTCCTGACCAGACAGTAGCTCCAGGGTTCTCTCAGCACCTTACATCAATAGACGCAACACACTTCAAAAGAATAGGGCACACACATCATTTGCATGCTATACACCAGAAACCAGACAGATTTAGAAAATATTCAGTGCAACTGCACCCAATTTGTGAAGAAGTACACGTGGAGTTGCATGCATTTTGCAACTGTGGAAGGCACAGGGCAATTGCTTAAAGATAATTGCCCATTTGTGCCTGCAATGATGCTGGAATTCTGGGTGAATTATGTGAAAAAACATGCGCCTTAATGTTTTTATGCATCTGTGAGCCAAGGGGGAGAGGGGTCAGATCAGATGTTGGACCTTAATGTAGTGCTAGGGAACTGGTGTAACATATTCCACGTATTCTATTCCACGTGTACTCCAAACTATTTTAAATATATATCATGCTATTTATCCTAATCAGCATACAAATAACTTCTACTTAAAGGAACAGTAACACCAAAAAATGAAAGTGTATAAAAGTAATTACAATATAATGTACTGTTGCCCTGGATTGCTACAACTGGTGTGTTTGCCTCAGAAAGACTACTATAGTTTATATAAGTAAGCTGCTGTATAGCCATGGGGGCAGCCATTCAAAGGAGAAAAGGCACAGGTTACTTAGCAGATAACAGATAAACCCCCATTATATGGGGCTTATGTACAAGTTATCTGCTATGTAACCTGTGCCTTTTCTCCTTTTTTCCAGCTTGAATGGCTGCCTTATATAGTAGCTTTTCTGTAGCAAAAACACCAGTTTTTTGCAGAGCAACAGTACATTATATTTTATTTACTTTAAAACACATTCATTTTTTGATGTTACTGTTCCTTTAAAGGATATACTAACAGTTTAGACATGGCGAGTTTCATTAACTTTCCTTGAACTGCTGGCCGTGAAGCTGTATTAAATGCAAGCAATTGACCTCTGATCACATGCTGGTAAGAAAATTTCATGTTTAAGATTAGCAAGTCAAATACACGTAACACACGTACCTAACTGCACAACGATTGAGGAATTAATATGGTTTTAAAAATAAAGGTGGATTCCTGCATTATGCTTGCTTAGCTTCCACTAAAACAGACAGCAAGTGTACTTTGATATACAGCTGTCACAAGCTCTTAGGTTTGTATTGCAGCTATCAGGGTGGATTTGGAATGGTCTGATTTATGAGAAACACACTAGAGAATGCAGCTTTCACATAATGCCAACATAAACAGCTGCTCTCATTAAGTGAACCCTGTGAATATTCTATGTTACTTGGCAAAAAATGAATAAGCTCATAACTTACATAAATGCTTTCTACATCGCTTAACTCTGCCCCAACACATTCATCCTACAGACTGTGGGAACTGATTAAGTACAAAGTAACAACACTTTATGCAGATTATATGGTTGGAAACCAAAACGTACTAACCCAAAACATAAATAAATGATTCTATGCCAGCAAGTAAATGAAATGTATGATTATTTTAAGTGATGCTATTAAAATCATAAACCTTTTCAAACTATGTAAATGCTTACCTGAAGCCCAAACGTTTATGTATGTGCTAGGAATACAGCACAGGCAGTGAGATGGAATATGATTCCAGGTTGACGCTTCAAATGAAGATCTTAAATACGGAACTGTGGCACTGGTTTGCTTCTAAGTTTAGCTGTAAGGTATCCCACAGGCAAAAATTGCTAGGCTATTCACAGACGATGACAGATACACTCTTTGGGCTCCAAGAAGCAAGGAAGCAATGATTCTACCCTTCTGTGACACCCAGTCAGGGATCCCAAACATACGGATGTGAGAAGGGAAACCCAAAAGGTGACTTCCTTTCTGGGTCACAGTGTTTGTATCTGGACCCAGCTGGTGGTATTGCAGGACATTCCTGTACAACTACTGCTCTCCTTTGTGAAGGGACTTCAAAATGCACGTGCCACTACAAATTCTAAAACCTTCACACTCTCTGGCTGTTCATTAACAGGGAAGTGTAGCAGCAGAATGGTATGTCAGTGATTATGCACTATGTGCCCTGGAGAGCTCAGCACAGAACACACCTTTCTGTTCCTTAGAGCACGTCTCAATGACACTTGCCATTTCAAAAGCTACTGTTGGGAGCATGTCCAAAGCTTAAAACAGAATAGCCTCGACCATCATTACTTTGTAATTCATCTGCACACAGACAGATTTAGTAGTTCCCTGCAATATATCAGTAGTGGCACAGGCAGAATATCAGCATGCTGAGTGCTATAGAAATGAAGACACTTCTCACTAAAATGGGCATACATGTTAAGATTTTTTCTCCCTAATGACCAATTACAGTGCAATCCAACAAATCTGTCAAATTATCATAAGGCTAGTGGGCACAAATGATCACACAGGTTTGAAAATGTTTTGCTGTTAGCAATGAAATTTGCCCATTGTCCAATTGTTTGCAGGACCAAGCAGGTAGATTTCCTAGCTTTGATGATATCGCATGAAATGGTCGTTTTCATTGATGGACAAATCATACTTTTTAACAATCATTCAGGATAATCTTGATCCCACAATAACTATAAAAGATCTTTTATCTTAACGTGTATGGCCAGCTTTAGTTAATAAGGATCTTCATCTGAATTCTAATGACATTATTATTCTTTATGTATACAGTTATTTTCATTCATATGATAATACGTGCTTCCTATGCTATGGAAGACACCCTGGTGCTGCCATGTGAGGATGAATCCGCAACACTCTCTTCAGCATTCCCAAGGCCTCCCAATCATGATCACCAGCTTCTGGAACAGGCATGATTTCCCATTCATTTTAAAGAGACTGGACACAAAGCACACAGAGAAGGCAATTTGACAGCAATGTTTCTTCAAGCAATGTGGTAGTCAAAACAGAATGTGACCTGCTATCCCCATCATGTTTTCAAGAGAGTTCACACAAACAGCTTTGGGTAGATAATGGTCTTTTGAAACATTTCGCAAAGTTAAAGAACTAAATCCTAAAAATGAATATGGCCAAAAATGCTTCCCATTTACAGTAGCAATGATCCTTCAGACTTCTCACAGAGCTCCATATGTAGGATTTTGTTAAGAGTGTCAGTGACACTCACATGCTCAGTGGGCTCTGGGCAGCTGTTGAGAAGTTGAGCTTAGGGGTTGTTGTAAATTATCAAGCAGAAAATTATGTTTATCTGTCATATAAGTTGATCTTACAAGGCTGATTACTCAATTCTGATGCTAATTGCACTAGTCTGAATTCTTTTCTAATGAGCCTTATACATATATTCTGTATAGGCAGTACATTATGCATTGAATTAGCAGAAAAGAAGATGGGGAGCTACTAGGGACATCTTCAGAGACACAGATCTTCCCTGCTAAAGGGTTTTGGTCTCTTTGGAATCTCAAAACAAAATATACAAATTTTCTAGCCTACTTCTTTAGTTAATCTTTAGCTCCCCTTTAAATTTTCATTTATGTTACAGAAGGTGATTCTATCACAAAAAGCAAATCATGATTGTCTCTTTTAATTATGCTTTTTTTTTTTTTAATTTTTATTTTTGTTGCAGACAATATATGCTTTGGGTTCATTAGCATCAATACAACAGAGCCAAAGTGTATGTGTAGTGATTTTGTTTTTTTGTCATACGTTTGCTCTTTTAATTTGTTAAATTTTGACCTTTTTGAAATTGCTCCACATCAGGCAAGTCCTACCAGATTTGCAATAGTGTTTTGCAGAAGATTTAAAACTGGTAATAAAGAGGCTTGTTAGTGCCTGGGCAATAAATAACTTACCATAAAACAATCCTGTTTTACTAGAATATTTAACTAAGGGGTATCTCAGTCCTTGACATGCTGTGACAGGAGAACTCATTCACAGTTTGTGTACAAAAGAATTAAAATTAACCCAACCCTTTTTGATTTTTGTTATTTTACATTTGCCATTTTCCTTTAACCCTTTCACTGCCAGCCGTTTTGGACAAATCGGAACTTCTACTGCCAGACAGTTTTTGAACATTTTGCACGGTTTCACTTTAGGGGCCTTTCTTCGGGGGGACTTTTAGTTTACCCAGGAAAACAATATATCGTTTTTTTCAGGACAAACTAAGCTTTCAAAATTTGGTAACAAGATATATATTATTTTCCATAATATAAAAACCCATACCAGAAACAAAAATTATTTTATGCACAAAAATACAACTGATCTGGAAAGTCCCATGTCTCCTGAACGCGCCAATACCAAATATATATAGTTTTATGTAGATTTCTTACTTGTATAGGTCAAAAACTCCCAGCAGTACACTACCAAATTTCCAAAGCACTGCTTCGGAAAGCTGCATACTTTAGATTTCAAGGCCAAAAATTCCACTAACAGAAGGTTTATCCCAGATAATTACATATTTCTGGAAAGAATTGTCTGTCTACTCCAAACTATCAAGTCACAATGCTTTCCTAAAGTTGTACGTTTTTATCAAAATTTGTGAGGTTTTTAAAAAAATCTCTTCAAAGCTTCCAGTCTATAGTATCTTATCTCCTACAGGTCATAAAGTGACCAAATAAAACACCCTAAATATGAACGCTAGGGGTCCACTGAATAGTTTGATGCCCAATATGCATAGGTTTACCTAAGTATGTGGCATGTAGGGGCCCCAATGTGAACATACCCCCATATGATCTATCACTTCTGTCATTTCAGCTCCTGCAAAATCAACACATTTACATCATTATAAGTGGAATAAAGCTAGTATAAAGTTTGATGCCCAATATGCATAGATATACCAAAGTCTGTGGTATGTACTGACCCCAAAATGAAAATAGCGCATATGGATTTCTTGCCTGCCAACTCAGCTTTTGCACAGAGCCCCCTGTCAGCGTATTATCTGCCATAACACCCCCAAACTATACAGAGACCCCCCAGAAAACCATATATTTTTGGAAAGTACACATCGCGCCTGCTGCTTGGGGGGCGGCCCTGCGATGATCGCGTCGCAGGGCACACATGGCAGCCCCCCTGGCTTGTTGCCCAAGGGGCTGTCATTGCTTAAAACTCTCTGCAGAAGCGGCACATGCCACTTCTGCAGAGAGAATCTTTATCTGCCAAAAGTCGTACGGCGTACGTTGTTGGCAAATACAGCCTTTTCCTTTTTCCTGCAACGATGTTTGGCATTTCCAAACTTTACCTTCCAACAGTCATAATATAAATAACAGGGAGGCTTGGAGCATAGCTAAAATGTCCTAACCACACCAAATTTGCAGGAAATTTTTCTCTCTTTTATAAAAAAAAAAAGTCACGCTTGAAAACAATAATTTGCCACTTGCATATATTGAAAAATGGATTTAAGAGACCAAGAACTCAGCAACATTAAGAACATATGACAATGAAGGTGAGATCATTCTATCAGTGCATGAACACATCACTGTAATATGGCTTTGAATGGTTGCTTGGATCCAATTTACCAAGCAACAAGGCAGTGGTTTGAATGAGAGACTGGAAGATGAATAGGAGAGGCCTAAATCTAGCCTCAAAGATTAAAAGTTTTTTTTTTGGTTGCAATCCTTGTGTATCTAGATCAGAGCAACAGGATGCTACAGCTTTGCTATGATCACACTGGATTCATAATTTGGGACACATACCTGACTTCCACAGAAGTCAGTGGATTCAAGAGGCCACTGTACCTTTTTTATTGTATTGCTAACATCTATACTACAGAGAGTTTATTTTTCTGCAGCAAGTTTAGTGGAATTATTCCAAAGATGCCCTCCTGTCCTGATCTTCAGATTTTTTGTGTACATTTCATTGAATCAGTACTTTTTACAGCATATGACAAAAAGACAATCAAAGAAAAACAGATAAAGAAAAGTTACTACCAATAACATATAACAAATGACATCTTTAACTTTTAGGGCTCTGGCACACGGGGAGATTAGTCGCCCGCGACAAAACTCCCTGTTCGCGGGTGACTAATCTCCCCGAATTGCCTTCACCGGCGACAATGTAAGACTCACAAGGCTTTTTCGGCAATTTCCCGAAATCGCGCCGCCACGTGTGCCATCCCACTAGCGACTTACATTGTCGCCGGTGGGATGGCAGGTGAAGGCAACTCGGGGAGATTAGTCGCCCGCGAACAGGGAGTTTTGTCGCGGGCAACTAATCTCCCCATGTGCCAGAGCCCTTAACCTAGTTTTCTAAACTCATTCTCTAAGCCATCCACCTATCCTGTAACTTTGTCATTGG
Organism: Xenopus tropicalis; assembly: GCF_000004195.4. NCBI lineage: Eukaryota > Metazoa > Chordata > Amphibia > Anura > Pipidae > Xenopus > Xenopus tropicalis. The sequence continues at coordinate 128,831,286 of NC_030677.2, forward strand.
TACCAATATCTACCATGACCACCAGACTTCACCAGCCCCTTCGACTTATTCACTCCCTCCACCACATGCTGAACACTACCACCAGGCAAAAACAGATAAGGTCCTGGCAACAGATTACCCTACTCACCTAATAAAGTCCCTAATAGTATAACTTGCCTTTCCTTCCAAACTCTCCTCTCCTTTATTAGAGTGGTTTCCACCCAGGGTAGTAGTCAGGTTGCTTTATACATGACAACCCAGAGCTGTGAGAGTTGACCTGTATAGATGGGACCCTCCAGACAGACTTTTTCCTCTCCTAGATTTTCTAAAAACGTCACAGACATTTTACAAGGGTTTTTGTAAAAAAGTACTGGAATGCTTGTTTTTTTACACTTTAAAAGGAGAAGGAAAGTCTAAATCACTGCCGCCCTTAGTGATTGTAATCATTTACCTGGGATGGTGCTCCTGTTAGCAGAAAACTGCAGCGGCTCAGGGTACTAATCAACAAGCACCAGTGAGTGGCCCTCTTCTTCCTCGTCTTTCTTTAGTGCCCCCCAGGCTGATGCATCCACACTAAAATGAAAAGTCTGGCTTTTTACTTAAATTTCAGGAAGATGATCACTTTGCTGTGCTTGCTAAAGAGTACTGCAGGCCAGTTCAGTTTTTCTAACAGGAGCACCTGCCTGATGTATCAGGTAACTGATTACAATCACTGGGGGGTGCTAAATGTCAATATAGTAATAAACATCAAAACAAATTCTTACCTTACTCCTTACCTAGGAGACCTTTACTGTCTTTAGAACCAGTGTTTACCAGTTAATAAATCCAATACACTATGGGGCAGATTTACTAATCCACGAATTCGAATCACGAATGGGAAAAATTCGGATTGGAAATGAAAATTTCTGAAGGTCGCAAATATCCCAAAAATGCTTACGGAAAAATCGTATTACTCACGATAATATCGTATTGGCGATCCGAAAGTCCCGCAATTTTCGTACCGACCATTGTAAACAGCGGCAGAGCCTATCCGAATTTTTCGCGTGGGCGCGCGAAAAAGTCACACAGCCATGCGAAAAAGTCGCGCAAGCGTGAACAAAATAGTCGAGAATACGCTCGGAGCATTCGTATGAACGATCCGAGCGTTTGTGTCTTGGTGAATCTCCCCCTATGAGTTTAATGTCACACAAGGCACATCCTTAGGTTTTCTCCTCCTGCATTTTCTCTGCATGCAGAGAGAAGCCGATGTGTTCCCATCTGCCTGCCATATCTTTCCACTGACATTTATGGTGTTGGCCTGTGAGCAGGCACACAGAGTTGATATCCACAGGAAAATGCATAGTTTTGGTTTTCAGTGAAAACACAGGCAGACAGTTCTCATTATCATGTTTTTATAATAAAACACTTCAGGCAAAGGCAGATTAAATATGATAGCAATCCTATGACTGACAGATGCAAACATTGCATATCTAAGCTTACATAAATAAATATAAATTGATTTTTTTTTTTTTTTTTGCACTGACATACCTGATTCTTCCACACATTGAAAGAAAACCATGACAGCCTGTTTGCGCTGCAGTGATAAAACACCTCCCTCACCCTGCTCTATTGCGGATGAATGGATTCTGGGAATTGAAATTCCTTTTAGTTTCCAGAGAATCTGTGCACCACCCCTATATAAAGCAGAAGGACTTCAAGTCCCAGAACCCTTCACTACACAATGGGACATGGGGTTGCATTACACTGTGAGCCTAAGGGTGTTGAGAAATGGTGTGACAAGTTACATAATTTTCTTTCAATCTGTTGGTGTAAAGGTCCTACAACAGGCCTACCTTGTTGTAATCAAACTCAGGACCCCAGCACTGCAAAGCATGTTATATCACGATAAACAAGAAAACATATATATTCGCTGCATAGTGTGGGCTGAAAGTGTGCTGCTGCCAAGTGAGGGGTTAAATGCTTTGGGGAATTTGTAATTAAAAAAAAAAAAAAAGGTTAGCTGTCAGTGAAAGCAATGTGACTTTTCTGGTTTTCAGCCCAACAAAATAACAAGGTGCTGTTAATTTATATTTCTGTATCTCTGCTGACAGGGTATGCTTTAGGGATATTTATGTACTGAAAGGGCAACCTGGGCAAAGATCCGATTTAAAAATGTAAAAATCTGGTAGGTCAAAATAGCTGTGCCATGATGCTGCTTTACTACCTGTCAACATGAAACATACATCCTCTATCCCTTTTAAGGTTATATTATAACTTAGAGTGTAATCTCTGAAAGGCAGTATGCTCTGACCTTATGAATCTATTTACATTGTTATAAATTGTTTTTGTTTGTCTATAATTCTCTTTGTCACACTCTTCTTCTCATTTCTTATTGTATAGTTCTTGGGTTTTATAATTGTAATAAAAATAGTGACAACTATTGTCATTTATAAATTGCCAAAAAAAGTTTTTAACAGCACTAAACAAAGGTGGTAACATACATAAAAACTGATTCAAGAGGATGATGACAAAGCAATGTAGCTAGCTATGGAAATGAGAAGAAAGAAGAACTAATATAACATAACAGTGATACACAATATTTTATTATCACCCACTGATGATTAAGCATATTCAGGTCTTTCAAAAGAAGAAATCACCAACCTTTTTTACTTGCAAGCCACATTTAGATGTAAAAGGTGTTGGTGAGCCACACAAGCATGAAAAATGTTTTTTGGGGATGCCAAATAAGGGCTGTGATTGGCTATTTTATAGCCCCATATGGGCTGTGAGTCTGCAGGAGGGCTCTACTTGGAGTACAACTGTCTCTGGGCTTCCAAAACTGGTCTCCAAGCCAGAAATTTAAAAATGGGCACCTGCTTTGAGCCCATTGGAAGCAACATCAAAGGGAGTGGCGAGCAACATGTTGCTCCTGTGCCACTGGTTGGGGACCACTATTCTAAAGTATATATCTAAACTGAATAGAATTAGACTTTCTCCCATACTGGACAGATTGAGAACTACATTACAAAGCCTGGGGTAAATAAATACTTGGTAGCCTTAAAAAAATAAAGGGACTAGCGTATACATTTTCACTGGATGAGGAACAAGGTTTGATTAAAATTGTCATAAACAAAAGAAGTATCCATCAAACAGAAAGAAACAATAAGCTTATCCTCTCTCCACAATTTTTGCCTACACCCAAGAGATTTTGACATCGTGATCATTTCTTGACACCCTGTCAGCCACACCTCTATACCTCTGCACAAACTCAAGTTACACCCAGTATGTTTTAATCTAGCATCGAAAACATTTTTGACAACATTCTAGTGCTGGGCGGTATACCGGTAAAAACCGATCACCGGTTTTTTTTTTGAAACCGATATGAATTTTCTACATACCGGTGTGCTGAATACTTCCGGGTGCGCACGTGACGTCAGCGCGCACGTGACGTCAGCGCGCACACTCTACAAAAGCGCCATCGCTAGGACGCATTCAGAGTCGGATACCAATGTGAGCTGTCGGGGGGTGCCTGGCCAGTAATTATATTTTATGTGAAGGGGATGGGGTTGTGTTTGGGGGGGGTGGGGTGGGGGGTTATATTTATGTGAAGGGGATGGGGGGGTTATACTTATGTGAAGGGGATGGGGTTGTGTTTGGGGGGGGGTGGGATGGGGTGGGGGGTTATATTTATGTGAAGGGGATGGGGGGGTGTTTGGGGTGGGGTGGGGGGGGGGTGTGTGCGGGTGTGTGCGGATGGGGGGGTGTTTGGGATGGGGGGGTGTTTGGGGTGGGGGGGTGCGTGCGGATGGGGGGTGTTTGGGGTGGGGGGGGGTGCGTGCGGATGGGGGGGTGGGGGGGTAGTGTGCGGGTGGGGGGGCTGCGTGCGGATGGGGGGGTGTTTGGGGTGGCGGGGGGGGTGCGGGTGTTTGGGGTGGTCACCTAATCATGCATGGGGAAAAAAAAATACCGTCAAATACCGTGATACCGATATAATTTTGAAAAATACCGTGATATAAATTTTTGGTCATACCGCCCAGCACTACAACATTCTAATGCCATACAATCTAGAGGTTTCCTAATACACTACAACATATACTGTAAGGCCACTGTAATGTTTACAAAAGCATACATGATTTAGGAAAAAACCTACATAGACATGGAGAGAACATACAAAGTTTTTGCAGACAGGTCCCAGGTCAGAATCAAAACTCAGGTCAGGACCCCAGCACTGAAATTGGTCAACAGATTGATCACATGCAGCACAGCATCACTCTCAGGCCTTCTTAGATATAGACAGTGGTCCACTGCCTCATCACATGTGCCCACTTCAGTTATGTTAGTCAGGGCTGTTTCATAAAGCCATGCTCACTTTATAAGCTTCTCTATGAAAGAAAGTGGAGTAGGGCAATTAAATACATGAAAATATGTTTACTTTGAAATATGTTTATATTATAAGTAGAGTTGCCGCCTTCTCTCTTCCAAACCCTGTGGGACAGAAACATCACAGAGACAGATGGGTGATCTGGAGGTGGAGCTAAGACACATCAGCAACTGGACAATCGCAGCATCATTTAAGGATAGACCCGCCCAGATTTCCTAATATCCTGTGTGACCTGTGTGCACACAGTAGATTTTGTTGTGGAAATGTTAAAGTGTGTGTCACACCGAAACCGGCTCCATGTACACACATGCTCACTCCATGCCTATCAGTGCACTTACAGCAAGGAACAAATTGGGCTTGCATTGACTTTTTCTCTCTCTGGGTTACTACACAGGCCGAGAATCAGCCTGGTGTACCATTATAGCATAAAAAGAGTTAAGAAACTATTGCGCACAGTGTGGGGAATAAGAGTTTTGGTGCCCTAGAATCAGGAACAGTGTGACCCCTTAATTCTACTATATGCTATCAGTGTATAAAGTAGTTTTTAAAGTCTGTTTTACCTTTAAATCCCCTTATTGTCTAGGGGCCTTCCACGTGTTATTCTGCTTTTCCTGTCCTTTTTCTTTTCCCAGCCCTCCTCTCCTTCTTACCCATCTCACTATGTGCCGTTCTCTTCTCTGTCTTCTCCCATCATGTGCCATGCTCTGTTTTTTTTTATCTCTTCTCACCCCTGGTGGCAGTTTTCCCCCATGCCCCCAAGCAAACCAATTTTGGGTATGTTTAAATCACAGGTTAGTTGCTTACAAATTATGTGCATGCATTCAGATTGTAATGTTTAAACTATAAAGAAAAAATTTAAAAATATATTTCTTCAAAGTGTAGCTTGTAAAGTAAATAGAAAGTAATGGTAAAATAATGAATAGTAAATATATATATATATATATATATTATATATATTATAGTAGTAAAGGCAATAATATACTTAAAGCTCAGGGAACCTGCATGCAATCAGTGAACATACATTTAAACTAAGGAAAAGGGTTTTCATTGCCTGTATAAGAAGGGCAGTCTATGGAACTACCTGTTAAGGGAAGTGTTGATATCAGGTGATTTGTATAGTATTAAACATTTTACATGCTACAGATGGTAGCATCAATGGCGAAGGCACAATATATTCTACATATTGGGCTCCTGTAGTGCATAGTAAGTTGCCTGCAAGACAGGAAAGCAGCTGGTACTCAGATGGTTAATTAGTTAAATAAACACACAACATGGTAGATTAGTTAAATAAACACACAACATTTGCACTTATTATTAGGGAGTCACCAGACTGGCAATAGTGGGGTACCGTTCCGATATGGGCAGGATCTGACTTTATATGGTCATGGGACCTTTACAAAGTGGGTTATTATTCCCTATTTAATAGAACAAGGTTATTAATACATTATTAAAAAGTAAACATGCTATGTTTATGCTGTGTATCAGTCTGACCAATATCTGATCGGTCAGAGTAAAAAAAATCCAGTAAGTCTCTGCTGGTTATACGATGATCATCCACCAGAGATGAGGACTTTTTGGACAGCAAAGTTTATTATCATCTGCTTCATAAAGTTGAAAAAACAAAGCACATGGGATTTGCTTTATACACTTTGTTTTGAACAAGTGGTATCACCACAAGTTTGCGACCAACATAAATGGTATAGTTCCTCGGGTAAGCTGTTGTACCAACCAGTAAATGCTTACTGGTACAGCAAGAGGTATCTGTAGGAAAAAAGGAAAGTCTTTCACCTACTTTGCTGCCAGCCCAGTATCTGTTTGCCAATATACACAATGATTGCATGCTGTTTAATTGCTCTACAAGATACAGTGAAATATATTTATAGCAAGATAAATATGTTAGCTACAAACCTTAAACATGAGTTAAACTATCTTATTATATCATTTATTTAGAGAAAAATATACTGTGAAGTAGATTTACAATCTATTCTATGTTACTACAGGTATCGGACCCCTTATCCGGAAACCCGTTATCCAGAAAGCTCCGAATTACGGAATGCCCGTCTCCCATAGACTCCATTTTAATCAAATAATTCAAAATTTTAAAACTGATTTCCTTTTTCTATGTAGAAATAAAACAGAACCTTTTAATTGATCCCAACTAAGATATAATTAATCCTTATTGGATGCAAAACAATACTATTGGGTTTAATTAATGTTTTATTGATTTTTTAGTAGACTTAAGGTACTGAGATCCAAATTACGGAAAGACCCCTTATCCGGAATACCCTTGGTCCCGAGCATTCTGGATAATGGGTCCCATACCTGTACTATATATGATAGGAGTACTATTAATGTGGAAATGCAAAAAGACTGGACTTGCTTATTATTTAAAATACAATCTAATAACGGCACATTAGGAAGGCACAAAGCCAAAAGAAATAATACTGTTTACTAGCATTACTAGCATAACTTCATATAGCTAATCAACAGCCAACTGCATGAGTAAGTATTGGTTCTGCCGTCAGAGCCCCACACATACAATTTAACATACATCAAATCACTATCAATCTTTACCGAGTATCAAGGCATACATAGAACAATTTCCCCTATGCTCTTGTAAAAATAGAAAAGAAGTACAGAAATCCATATTTGGGTTTACTCTTGACCATAGATTAAAAATCTCTGATTTAGTAGATATATTAAAACTATGTGCTGCCATCTAGTGACCTAATTAATCTTGTCCCCCTCCGTTATGCAAACAGGCCAAAAAACAATGCCTCTAAAGGCATTATCTCATACAGAATTAAAAAATTAATCATCTTTGGGAACAAGGGGGGGTGATCGCAGATGAGTAAAGTTATAGCGGAGTCATTTTTAGGAACAGGAAAATATAATGATGGCAGTCATTACCTAGAATCCTCAACAGTTTGTTACGTATAATTATCTAGTTAACATTTGGCAATGCAAAGAGGACTATATATGGAACTAATAATAGGTACGGTTTATTAGAAATGAAACAATAAAACATACCAATCATTTTAGTGTCACCAGAACTTAGTGGTATGCAAGGTGTTCTGCTGCCATCTTCTTTGTGTTATGTTGTTTAATTAGGCTGACTGGCACGGCATTGCACAGAGGGAATTTCAGCTCAGAAAATACATACTTTCCACAGTAAACTTTTCTGCATGGAGAAGATCAGCCTTTTCTCTGCATGTGTTTGTTTGTACACAGGTGCACCAGTTGCCTAGCGTGTCTCTAGTCTAAGTATTTAATCCCAAAGTGCATGCCAAGACTTTACCAATGTGGGGTCTACTTTGAGTACTTTGATGTTATCCCGTTATCCCGTTATACTTTATAATTTTTTATCCTTGTTCTCTTACAGTTTCATGGAAAATAACTTAATGATATTTCATAATAGGAATATTTATATTGGTACAGATAAATAAACATTTGTTCCTGAAGTTTTGTTTTTTTAAATTAAATAAAAATGGAGCTGATTAACAGACATGTCAACCCAAAAAATAACTTTTTAAGCACTAAAAAGTTATTTGTAAAAGCAATTGCTATTGAATGCAGCATTTGCTTAATGCCTGGTTATGACTGTTTAAACAATGTTGCAAAAATGCCAGTCACCTCTAGTAAAACAGGTCTGTCAGTCTGCTGGCTTGTGTTACATTGTTTCAAAAGTCAGAGCCACAAGGGCAGGGAATAGAAAACAACAAACACATCTTTTTAATAGCAATAATATATTCAAATAACTTAAAAAACAAAATTTGTAATAAATGTTTATTGCAAAGTTGTGTAGAATTAATTTTTCTTTTATTAGGCAAAATTTTATTTTTGGCTTGACAAGCCCTTTAAGGACAGGGGTTCTCAAAAGGTACAGCATGATCTGCTAGAGCTTCAGCCGCTAACCAATAGATCACAAGAGCAAAGCATTGGCTTTGCTCTTGAGATCTATTGGTTAGCGGCTGAAGCTCTAGCAGATCATGCTGTACCTTTTGAGAACCCCTATTCTAACCATAGCACTGCTATAGACTTTTGTATTACTTCTTTCTGCAAGATGAACGTCTTGCGCTTTATCCCAAGAATACATAGATGTGACTTAAGGGCTCTGGCACACGGGGAGATTAGTCGTCCGCGGCAAAACTCCCTGTTCGCGGGCGACTAATCTCCCCGAGTTGCCTAACCCTGCCATCCCACCGGCGAACATGTAAGTCGCCGGCGGGATGGCAGACGCGGCGGCGCGATTTAGCGAAAATCACCGAAAAAGACTCGCGAGTCTTTTTCGGCAATTTCCTGAAATCGCCCTGCCGCGTCTGCCATCCCGCCGGCGACTTACATGTTCGCCGGTGGGACGGCAGGGGTAGGCAACTCGGGGAGATTAGTGAACAGGGAGTTTTGCCGCGGGCGACTAATCTCCCCGTGTGCCAGAGCCCTAAATGTTCCTGTCCCTCAAAAAGAATGGTTTATTTTCAATCTGCTTGACAGCAATTACACTTAACACTTTAACATAAATTTCATATTAATCACTTGCTGGCCGCATGGGATTTCATTTGAGCATTTAGCGCAAATAACCTTGCTGTTATCTTTGTGTCCGCTATCCAATCCTTTGACTGGAGCCAAGCGCTATCAGCTGCCACTCGACTGAGAGTGGTAAGGACACACAGCCGACATTAATCACTGCAGATAAGAGGAGCACTTGTAAGCAGATAAAGCAGCACAGCTGAAATGTTTAACTTTACTCCATATGAGAGCACCACCAACAAAGAACAGCAAACAATCACAACTGATATGCAATAGGAAGTGGCAAGTAAAGCAAGAGGGAAAAAAAAAAAAAAAAAGATTTACAAAGCAATGGCACCATAAAAAAATTGATAGATGATCAAAAACTCACTTTGATTTATAACTGAATATTATTTTTGCAATAATTTGCCAGTTTCCACATGTTAAAGGCACTAAAACCTTTTGGTAAATTGTCAGAAACATTAAGGGCTCTGGCACACGGGGAGATAAGTCGCCCGCGACAAATCTCCCTGTTCGCGGGCGACTAATCCCCCCGAGTTGCCATCATTTGCCATCCCACCGGCGAAAATTTAAGTCCCCGGTGGGATGGCACACGCGGCGGCGCGATTTCGGCAAATCGCTGAAAATGCCTCGCGAGGCAACTTCGGCGTTTTGCCGAAATCGCCTGCGCAGCGTGTACTATCTCACCAGCGACTTACATGTTCAGCGGTGGGATGGTAGATCGGGGAGATTAGTCGCCCGTGACAAGGGAGATTTGTCGCGGGCGCCTAATCTCCCCATGTGCCAGAGCCCTTAAAGGTGAATGTCAGCCTGGGATTTACATTTTGTGTGCCCCTAGGAAGGCCATCTTGCGTATTTTTTACTTTATTATCTGATTAATTATTGATTTGGCCAACAAAACACAGAAACAAATGCTAGCACTGTGCTTCCCCACACCTTTTAACATGAACTTTCAAAAATAAATACAGTAGAATCCCCATTTAACGTTTTTCAAGACAGCAGAACAAAAAGTTGTGAAATCTGGGAAAATCAAGGAGAATTATTATGCATTATATATTGGTGGGACCAAAGAAAAACAGTGTAAAATGCAGGAAAACTTAAAGTCAGTGTATGTAATATTGAGATTTCACTGTATGTATGTTTATTTTTACACAGAAAAAGGAAACCATGACAGCCTATCTCTGCCTCATAAAAGCCATTTTCCCTTTAGCTCACAGTCATGCCACCCTCTCCTTTCTACAGGATCTTTACACCCTCCACTATGAAAATCAGAAGTACTTCAAGTCCCAAAGTGCCTCACTTCGCAATGGAACAGAGGTGTTGTCTGACTTTTTTCAGTTTAAGGGTAGTTTGGAAATGGTTCATATAAGCTAGAAATAGACAACCATGGTTTCTACTGATGAGCAAATTTCTTCGCCAGCCATGAATTCGCAGCGAATTTCCACATTTCGCGTCGCGTCAAAACGGGTGTGGTCGTGTAAAAACAGGTGCGGTCACATCAAAAATGGGCGGGCGACAAAAGAAATGCGTTTGGCAAATTTTCTTGCCATTTTGCAAATTTTATGGCGAAGCAAAACGGGACAGATTTACTCATCACTAACGGTTTCCTCTAACTCTTTTACTGCCAAGCACGTATGGCATACGTGCTGGCAGTAAAAGGGCTTAAACGCCAACGACGTGTCTCATACGTCGTTGGCGTTTAAGCGCTGCCCTCTGCAGCGGCGGCATGTGCCGCCGCTGCAGAGGGCTTCTAACAATGACAGCCCCCCTGGGCAATGTGCCAGGGGGGCTGTCATCAGGGTCCTGCGAGCCGATCGCTCGCAGGACCCTCCAGGAAGCAGCAGACGCGATCGCATCGCATCTGCTGCTTCCTGCTTCCTCCCTCTCCCCCAGCGCCGGCCCAACTGAGCCAGGAGCGATCGGGTCTTCAGGAACAGGTAAGGAGTTTTTTTTTTATTGCTTTTACACACTTTTACACACTTATACACACATTTACATACATTTATACACACTTACATACATTTACACACACTTACAGCACACATTTTAGCATTTTTTTATTTTATTTTATTTTTTTTTCATTTTTCACACTTTTATACACTTATTTACACTCATATACACACTTACACACTATCACACAACTTTTACACATGTACACACATGTATACACAAACACTTTGGTTTTTTTTTGTTTTGCTTTTTTTTTTTTTTTTTTCATTTTACCACTTTGTTTTTATTTTCTTTTACCTAAAAACTCTTTATTTTGACAGCGTAACTATTGGATCAGATATTCTGGCCACTAATTACACTGTCATGTGACTTATTTTGTTGTTTCACTGATTTGCACAATTTTTGTGGTTTTATCACATTTTATCCCTATATAAGTATTCCTGATCTGTTTTTAGCGTAGCTTTGCCAGGTGTAACTTTGGTGTACAAAAATAACTTTACCTATTTTGAATTCATCAGAATGTGTACTTTCCAAAAATATATGGTTTTCTGGGGGTCACTGTATAGTTAGGGGAAGTTTTGGCACATAATACACTGACAGGGGGCTCTGTGTGCAAAAGCTGAGCTGGCAGGCGAGAAATCCTTATGCGCTATTTTCATTTAGGGTTCAGTACATACTGCAGACTTTGGTATATCTATGCATATTGGGCATCAAACTGTTCAGTAGGCCTCTGGTGTTCCTATTTGGGGTGACTTGCCTTTGTACGCAAGAAATTGTGTGAGATAAATGCGACAAATTGCAACATTTTTAGGCAATTTTCTGAAATGTCATAAAAACCAATAACTTTAGGAAAGCTCTGCAGATTGGTACTTTGGTGTAGAAAGGACTCTTTACCCTTGTTGGATTTGTCAGAATGTGTACTTTCCAAAAATATATGGTTTTGTGGGGGTCTCTGTATAGTTAGGGGAAGTTTTGGCACATAATACACTGACAGGGGGCTCTGTGTGCAAAAGCTGAGCTGGCAGGCGAGAAATCCTTATGCGCTATTTTCATTTAGGGTTCAGTACATACTGCAGACTTTGGTATATCTACGCATATTGGGCATCAAACTGTTCAGTAGGCCTCTGGTGTTCCTATTTGGGGTGACTTGCCTTTGTACGCAAGAAATTGTGTGAGATAAATGCGACAAATTGCAACATTTTTAGGCGATTTTCTGAAATGTCATAAAAACCAATAACTTTAGGAAAGCTCTGCAGATTGGTACTTTGGTGTAGAAAGGACTCTTTACCCTTGTTGGATTTGTCAGAATGTGTACTTTCCAAAAATATATGGTTTTGTGGGGGTCACTGTATGGTTAGGGGAAGTTTTGGCACATAATACACTGACAGGGGGCTCTGTGTGCAAAAGCTGAGCTGGCAGGCGAGAAATCCTTATGCGCTATTTTCATTTTGGGTTCAGTACATACCGCAGACTTTGGTATATCTATGCATATTGGGCATCAAACTGTTCAGTAGACCTCTGGTGTTCCTTTTTGGGGTGATTTGTCTTTATCTGATCTTTATCAAGAAATTGTGAGAGATAAATGCGGCAAATTGCAACATTTTTATGCGATTTTCGAAAATGTCATATAAATCTGCAAACTTAGGAAAGCTTTACAGCTTGGTACTTTGTAGCAATAAGAAATATTTACCCATTATAGATTCGGGGGGATGTGTATTTTCCAAAAATATATGGCTTTCTGGGGTGAATGTACTTTTTTTGTAGCATTATCCCACATAAAGGATGTAAATGTGTTGATTTTGCAGGAGCTGAAATGATAGATCATATGGGGGTATGTTCCCATTGGGGCCCCTACATGCTACATATTTAGGTAAACCTATACATATTGGGCATCAAACTGTTCAGTGGACCCTTGGCGTTCAAATTCAGGGTGTTTTATCTTGGTACCTAATGCTATGTGGGAGATAAGATGCTTCAAAATGGAAGCTTTGAGGGGATTTTTGGAAATGTCATCAAAATTGCTAACTTTAGAAAAGCTGTGCGGCTTGGTACTTTGGAGTAGAAAGACATGGGTACCCATTTTAGATTCGGGGGAATGTGTACTTTCCAAAAATATATGACTTTCTGGGGTGAGCGTACTTTTTACTAGCTTCATCCCACATATAATGATGTAAATGTGTTGATTTTGCAGAAGCTGAAATGACAGAAATGACAGTTCATATGGGGTATGTTCACATTGGGGCCCCTACATGCCACATACTTAGGTAAACCTATACATATTGGGCATCAAACTGTTCAGTGGACCCTTGGCGTTCAAATTCAGGGTGTTTTATTTGGTTACTTTATGACCTGTAGGAGATAAGATACTATAGACTAGAAGCTTTGAAGCGATTTTTAAAAAAAATCACAAATTTTGATAAAAACCAATAACTTTAGGAAAGCATTGCGACTTGATAGTTTGGAGTAGACAGACAGTTGTGCCTATTCTGTATTCCCCAGAATCTGTTCTTTCCAAAAATGTACAATTTTCTGGGATAAACCTTCTGTTAGTGGAATTTTGGCCTTGAAATCCAAAGTATGCAGTTTTTTTGGAGCAGTGCTTTGGGAATTTGGTAGTGTACTGCTGGGAGTTTTTGACCTATACAAGTGAGAAATCTCCATAAAACTATATATATTTGGTATTGGCACGTTCAGGAGACATGGGACTTTCCAAATCAGTTGTATATTCATGCATAAAATAATTTTTGTTTCTAGTATGTGTGATTATATTATGGAAAATTTGATTTTTTTTGCATTTTTAGACATTTAGAAGCCTATATCTTGTTACAGAATTGGAATTACACAAAAATTCTACCATATTTTGAAAGCTTAGGTTGTTCTGAAAAAAACGATATATTGTTTTCCTTGGTAAACTAAAAGTCCCCCCGAGGAAAGGCCCCTAAAGTGAAACAGTGCAAAATATTCAAAAACTGTCTGGCAATACAAGTTCCGCTTTGACCAAAATGGCTGGCAGTAAAAGGGTTAAATCTGTTGAATCAGGTATGTCTGTGTCAAAAAATGATACTTAGTTATTTTTGGAGGCTCATATAGTGTTACTACAGCTTTTTTTGCATGAGCACAATTGAAAGAGCCCAAGCCAAAATGTTCCCTTAATAAAATACACACATGTAATGGCTTACTAACAGGCTGGTGGCTGGTTGAATCAACTTGCTTTCATTTCAACTAAAAAGGGATAAGTATTCTTTACTAACTTTATCAAAACCATTGTGTTTTTTTACTGTTGGGTTTTATTTATTTTTTTCATAAGTAATTGTTGTTTTTGGAGCTAATTTACAAAGTTTGTGGGATCCATAGGCTTACAGCAGGTTACATTCCCTTGTAATTACCCTCAGCTTGAGGAGGGTGGGGTTTGATTAGTTCACCTTTACAGACTGCATAAATAGAACCACAGGCACTCCAGTGGAGCTTGCTCTGGTGGTAGGTGCTCTGTAAGTGATTGCTCTTTAAGTGGGGGCTCTGTAAGTGCAGTTATAAACTCAGGAGTTAGTGGGGGCTCTGTAAGTGGAGTTATAAACTCAGGAGTTAGTGGGGGCTCTGTAAGTGGAGTTATAAACTCAGGGAGTTAAACACTAAGGGAGTTAAAAACAAGGTAAAACAAGGTATTTACTACAAGTCCTTACACCTATTTTTGTTAACTGTTCTTGTAACTGGGAGAATGAGTGGTAGCAACATTGAAGGTATGACACAGTGCACAGCCTGCCACATGTATGCAGTTGTGGAGCAACAGTTCCAAAGTGCATACCTCTGTTGTGGATGTGAGCGAATTGCCACTTTAGAGGCTCGCGTTAGAGTCCTAGAGGAACATGTCGCAACACTGCGTTCAATCAACAATCTTGAGAGGGGTCTCTTGTTAACTGAACAAGAACTAGTGGGGTCAGATAGTAGGGGGGGGAGGGGAGCAGCAAAAGGATGATAGGGCAGTAAGCTGGGTGACAGTTAGAAAATCGAGTGTGGGGAAAAGGAAAAGGGAGGCTGCTCCAGGGTTTGCGCATCCCAACAGATTTGCCAGATTGTGTGAAGAAGATGGGAGTGTGAACTCTGGATTGGCGGTTCTAGGTGAGGCTGATCTCTCTAACAGCCGGGAGACCAGTTTCACTAGTAGTGGTGGGGAGGAGAGCAGAGCTAGGCCTAAACAGATGGTGGTTATAGGGGATTCGATCATTAGGAAAGTGGACAGGGTAATCTGTCAAGCGGATCGCTTCAACCGGACAGTTTGCTGTCTTCCTGGTGCCAGGGTTCGGCATGTGGTTGATCGGGTTGACACATTATTGGGAGGGGCTGGGCATGACCCGGCTGTCTTGGTACATATCGGTACTAACGACAAAATGAACGGTAGGTGGGGGACTTTAAAGAGTGAGTTCAGGGATCTAGGCTCTAAGATTAGGCAAAGGTCCTCCAATGTCATTTTTTCGGAAATTTTGCCGGTGCCCGCGTGCAAGTTTAGGGAGACAGCGGGAGCTTAGGGAGCTAAATGCGTGGCTAAAGTCTTGGTGTAGGAAGGAAGGGTTTGGGTTCCTAGAGCACTGGGCTGACTTTTCCTTGGGGTACAATCTATACAGCCCTGACGGATTGCACCTCAATGGAAGGGGGTCTGCTGTGCTAGGGGAGAGAATGGTTAAGAGGTTGGAGGAGTGTTTAAACTAGACAAGGGGGGGTGGGTGAGCTAGAATTCCATGGGAAAATTAGTGTAGACGGGGTAGGGGGACTAGCAAAGGGTTGTGGGGGAGGAGTGAGGGGGGCATATAGTTTATCAGATAAGGAGCTTCCGTTACAAGGAAAGCAGTCTCATAATTGCCTTAGCTCTAATTCTCCCTTAGCTAATGTAAACTTCAGAGGGAGAAGTAATAATCTCCGCTGCATGCTGGCTAATGCGCGTAGCTTGTCGGGTAAATTAGGGGAGCTGCAAGCTATTGCATGTATTGAAAATTATGATTTAATAGGTATCACTGAGACCTGGTGGGATGATAAATGTGACTGGGCTGTGAATTTAAATGGTTATACACTTTTTAGGAGGGACAGAGAGATTAAAAAGGGTGGAGGGGTTTGTCTTTACGTAAAGTCAGACTTAAAGCCATGTAATAAAGACATTACCAATGAAAACGTTGAATCTCTTTGGGTAGAAATTTCAGTAGGGCTGAAGGTCACAAGGAAAATGATCATTGGTGTATGTTATAAACCACCCCGTATAGATGAGGGGGATGAGGCCCAGCTATTGTTGCAAATGGAGGAGGCTTCAAAACTGGGTCAAGTTGTTGTTATGGGGGACTTTAATTATCCGGACATTGACTGGAGTAATGGGGTGGCTAAGTCAGAAAAAGCTAGTAGGTTTGTAAATATGCTAAATGACAACTTTTTATTTCAGGCAGTTCAAGAACCCACTAGGAATGACGCTATTTTGGACCTGGTGATTTCTAATAATAATGAACTTATCTCTAACATTTGTGTGGGTGAGCATTTGGGGAACAGTGATCACAACATGGTCTCCTTTGAGATAATGCTGCAGAGACAGCGCTATAAGGGAGTAACTAAAACACTCAATTTTAGACGTGCAGACTTTGCCAGTATAAGGGCATCTCTGCAATGTGTCAACTGGGAAAGGCTTTTCATGGGGTTAGACACAGAAGGAAAATGGAACATCTTTAAAACATTGCTTTGTAGGTATACACAACAGTATATCCCCCTTGTAAGCAAGGAGAGGCATCGCAAAGCAAAACCTTTATGGCTGAATAAAAGTGTTATTGTCGAGGTTGGTAAGAAAAAACGTGCTTTTAGGGCATTCAAGTTAGCTGGGACAGCGGAAACTTTCATCAGGTACAAGGAAGCAAATAAAGCATGCAAAAAAGCTATCAGGCAAGCTAAAATAGAGATGGAAAGGGATATTGCAGCTAGGAGTAAAAAGAATCCAAAATTATTTTTTAATTATGTGAATAGTAAAAAATGAAGCAAGAAGGGGTGGGAACTTTATTATCACGGGGGGGTACGTTGGTTGATGAAAACGGGGAAAAAGCTGAAATTTTGAACTCTTATTTTTCATCTGTCTATACATCTGAGGAGCCAGATAATGAAGGCTTCCCTTGTAATATGCCCAGTTCTAGTAATTTAGCTACTGACGCATGGGTCACTCGGGAGGAAATTCAAAAGAGACTTGAACATGTAAAGGTAAACAAAGGTCCAGGGCCGGATGGGATTCATCCCAGGGTATTAAATGAGCTGAGCGCTGTGATTGCCAAACCTCTTCACTTAATTTTTCAGGATTCATTGAGGTCTGGCATGGTGCCGAGAGACTGGCGGATTGCTAATGTGGTGCCGTTATTTAAAAAGGGATCCCGTTCTCAGCCTGAAAACTATAGGCCTGTTAGTCTGACATCAGTAGTAGGAAAACTTTTGGAAGGGGTAATAAGGGATAGGGTACTTGAATACATTGCAGTTCACAATACTATTAGTTTGTGCCAGCATGGTTTATGCGTAACAGATCTTGCCAGACTAATTTAGTCGCCTTTTATGAGGAGGTGAGTAGGAACCTTGATGCTGGAATGGCAGTTGATGTCATCTACTTGGACTTTGCTAAAGCGTTTGATACAGTACCTCACAGAAGGTTAATGATCAAATTAAGGAATATTGGCCTAGAACATAATATTTGTAATTGGATAGAGAACTGGCTGAAGGATAGAGTACAAAGAGTGGTGGTAAATGGAACATTTTCTAATTGGACCAGTGTGGTTAGTGGAGTACCGCAGGGGTCAGTCCTTGGTCCTTTGCTGTTTAACTTGTTTATTAATGACCTGGAGGTGGGCATAGACAGTACTGTTTCTATTTTTGCTGATGACACTAAATTGTGCAAAACTATAAGTTCCATGCAGGATGCTGCCGCTTTGCAGAGCGATTTGACAAAATTAGATAACTGGGCAGCAAACTGGAAAATGAGGTTCAATGTTGATAAGTGCAAAGTTATGCACTTTGGTAGAAATAATATAAACGCAAACTATCTACTGAATGGTAGTGTGTTGGGGGTATCCTTAATGGAGAAGGATCTAGGGGTTTTTGTTGATAACAAGTTGTCTAATTCCAGGCAGTGTCATTCTGTGGCTACTACAGCAAATAAAGTGCTGTCTTGTATAAAAAAGGGCATTGACTCAAGGGATGAGAACATAATTTTGCCCCTTTATAAGTCCCTGGTAAGGCCTCACCTTGAGTATGCAGTGCAGTTTTGGGCTCCAGTCCTTAAGAGGGATATTAATGAGCTGGAGAGAGTGCAGAGACGTGCAACTAAACTGGTTAAGGGGATGGAAGATTTAAACTATGAGGTGAGACTGTCGAGGTTGGGGTTGTTTTCTCTGGAAAAGAGGCGCTTGCGAGGGGACATGATTACTCTGTACAAGTACATTAGAGGGGATTATAGGCAGTTGGGGGATGTTCTTTTTTCCCATAAAAACAATCAACGCACCAGAGGTCACCCCTTTAGATTAGAGGAAAGGAGTTTCCATTTGAAGCAGCGTAGGTGGTTTTTCACGGTGAGGGCAGTGAGGTTATGGAATGCCCTTCCTAGTGATGTGGTAATGGCAGATTCTGTTAATGCCTTTAAGAGGGGCCTGGATGAGTTCTTGATCAATCAGAATATCCAAGGCTATTGTGATACTAATATCTACAGTTAGTACTAGTGGTTGTATTTATAGTTTATGTATGTGAGTGTATAGATTGGTAGGTGTGGGTTAGGTGTGCTGGGTTTACTTGGATGGGTTGAACTTGATGGACACAGGTCTTTTTTCAACCCTATGTAACTATGTAACTATGTAACTATGTTATTTTTCATTTAGCAATTATCCGGAGCACAACATTGTAGGTTTTAGTGATTTAACATACAAAACAAAAAGAGAATCTAAACTCCAAATACAGCTTGTCTACTGCCTAAATGGAAGCAAGCTAAACAGCAAAACAAAACAATACATTGTATGAGAGGCTTGTCATGCACCCAATAGAAAAAGAAAGTTACAAGAGATGTGTACAGCCGATATTTCACAAATGCGGTTATTGAAAACTGAAGCTGAGTTTGCTTTGATGGAGTCTCCACCTGCACAGAATTTCATGGGAAAAAAGGTTTTGCAAAGCTTTTAATTCTAGTATTGCCTTTGTTGGAGATGCAATGCTTTTACCCCCCACTTGAGTATTACCTATTTAAAATATTTCCTTTTCAAGAAAATTTCACAACAAAGCACAGGAATCTTGTTGTTTGTACTGTTTGTTAATGGATCAGAGTAGTGTGTAAAAATGCACATACGTGTGAATATTTAAAGCAAGGCCCATCAAACTACATTCCTGCCATTCCTAGCCAGTGTAGCTTATAAAACTCCCCATTATTAACACAGCACAGAAAAATGGAGCACCAGTATAATGGGTGACTCAGTTTAACACGTGAGTTAAATCATAGGTTGTCCTTGGTTTGCATGGGCCTGCACTTTCAACCAAGCTGACTGATTGGCCAACAACAACAATAATAATAATAATAATATCCACATATGTGGCCAAACTGCACTAGCATCCAAATGACCATCCCAGTGAACAGATTATCATGCAATTTTGTGTGGCCAATTTTAAAATGTTTTTCACAGTTAAAGAAAAACCTACACTAATATGTCAGGGTTTGTTTCATACATCAGATTACATTTCCAAAACTGCCTGTTTCAATGTTGTGCCACGTGGCAAGAAGATTTAGGATGTCCATATGTGATCACAATTAATGAATTCATAGGCAACTACCCCAAACAGTCATGTGATAAGTTGGTCATTTGATTCTAGTCACTAAGTTTAGTAAAAAATGACACTAGCAATTAAAAGTACTAATGACGTAGTGCTGTAAATGATGGGAATCGAATGACAATCAAAACGAGCATTGCTCTTTTTAAAATCTAACCCTCTCAGTCTAGTGTTACCCAAAGTCTCAGACACCCTAGCATGCTTAAGTCAGCAAGCCACAAAGATCTTGTTCTGGATAGGGGTGCAGTACAATACTATATTTTTGGCTTTAAAGGGGACCTGTCACCCAGTTATAAAAACTGTATAATAAAAGTCCTTTAAAAATTAAAACATGAAACCATTTTTTTTTTTTTAAATTAAATGATCCACACCTGTTATAAATGTATTTAAAAATTGAAATTGTCAATCATATATTGCCTGCCCTGCCTCTGTGCCTGAAGCATACAGGCGGGGCAGGCAATATATGATTGACAGCTCAGAGTTTTTATTACAATTACTTTAACTTTCCATTCACTCCTCCTAGATATCACCCAGATAGTAAATGCATAACTTTCTGGGGTGATACAAAGCTTGCCTTAATAACAGTGTACACAAAATGGCATCTGCCTGCTTGCTGTGACTGAAGGAAAAAAATGCAGTCATTTATATTTATTGTGTAAGTAAAGTTTAGTTTGCTCAACTAACATGATAGAAAAGGATCTGGAATTATTTCTTAGGAGTGTTCGCAGTGGCACGTTTCATATAAGCAAGTTTGCTGTAAGCAATACATGAATATAATGATAGAGGCTGTATTTATAACATTGAGGTTCTATCTAACTTCTAGGTTAGTGTTCAAATCGAACTGATTGGTTGCAATGGGCAACATCACCAGTCATATTTATCTCTAATGTTAGTAAACATGCCCCCAAATTTTCAGCTGAATAGTCCAACCAGTGGTGCAGATATCTTCCTGAAATAAACAAGAAAAGAATAAAGTGCAGTGGAGCAGCCCATTGGAGCATACTAGGGGCTCTCATGAGTCAGGTTTTCCCCTCTTCCCCAGCATAATGAGATGAAAATTATAATTTGGTTTCCAACGTGTCTTCAAATTGTACAGTATCTGATCAATCATATCAGATGTTCTAAAGAGTGACCCCTGACTGGCTTTAGACTCTACAAAGTTTGCTCATGTGCAACTTAGTTTTCCATTTTCTGCAATGAGACATTTTTAAAACAATGTTTTATTATTTTTTTTTTTTAACGTAAACCATTAGAATGTTGTAGTGTTGAAAGTTAATATAGTAAATGACTGACCAGCACAGTCAAAAGGCACTATGTCAAGGTCATTTTACAGTGTTACCCAGGTAGTGTTTTGGGAAAAACAAAACAAAAGCTGAGGCATACTAATGTTTTCCTTTTTTAAAAATTGTGATGTGAATGTATCTGCAATCAAAAACTAAATATTGAAGGGGTGCTTCACCTTTAAATTAATTTATACTATGACGCAGACAGCGAGATTCAGATAATATGCAGTTGCTCTTCATTTTTTGTTTTGCGTTTTTTTAAATTATAAAGCTTTTAAACATTTTGGCATCCATTTGGTCGCTAGGGTCCAAATTGCTGTAGCAACTTGGCAGTATTTTGAATGACTAGGTGATTAATGAAAGAGGTTTTGAATAGAAAGATAAGAAACAGTTGAAGTTGTTAAGAATAGGACATTCTATCATACATGTATGGGATCCCTTATCCGGAAACCCGTTATCCAGAAAGCCCGTCTCCCATAAAATCAAATTGGAGGCAAAATCCTATTGGGTTTAATTAATGTTTTATTGATTTTTTTAGTAGACTTACTGTATGGAGATCCAAATTACGGAAAGACCCCTTATCCGGAATTCCCTTGGTCCCGAGCATTCTGGATAACAGGTCCTATACCTGTACTAAAACTTAACTTTAAGAAAATGATGACCCAGACCTTTAGCGGATAGGTTGGGCTATGCCCCCATATCTGTGCTTTTTTTTGTCATAAGTTGACTGGATTTCACATAATTTTTAATTGCATTTTTGCAAAACTAAAGTGAACATACAGGCAATTCTACATTTCTATAAATGGTTAAAAAATAATAATTGTGGAAATATACACATGGAGCATGGATCTTTCTCAAATGATATGTAAAGGTAAAAACAGTTCAACTGTCTAAAATAAAGAAAATTAAAAAAAAACAAACTCTGAAACAAGCTCATTTAGTTGTGCTTTGTGCAGGTATTTTAAAAATTAAATATACAAAGTGATGGATTCTGGGACTTTTAAGTCCCTTTGCTAGACCTACCAGTAGCCATTCAGAGCATTATATTGTATGGCTTTACCTCCACATGAACCCCAAGTTTATAGATTTGACCTTCTGGTAGGATAGGCTTTCATTCTCCAAATTATACCTGCATTGTGCTTTGCTTTGGTGTTCATGGAATGTATTATAAGTCAAGACATAACTTAGTTGTCTGCTATTTACCTTCTTATTTCTTAGCACAATAACAAGAAATTGCCTTTGAAGTCACTAATGTTTTCAGAACACAGTACATACCATCATGTTTACTAATAGAGTCAAGGTAAAATGCAATATATTTTTAAAGAAAAGAGTTCCAGACAGAAGTAAAAATACTTATAGAGCTTCACACCCAATTTAAAACATCAAACCCTATTTGAAACAAGAGTGCTATTAAGGTAGTGTCACACGTGGCTCTATGTGGCAGCTCTATGTGGCTCTACAGACAGGCATTGGGTCAGCCTGTGTGCAGCTACACATGGCACAATACAGGCTAAGAAAAGAGGATCCCCTTTATCCGCAGCTCTATGTGGCTCTACAGAAAGGCATTGGGTCAGCCTGTGTGCAGCTACACGTGGCACTATACAGGCTAAGAAAAGAGGATCCCCTTTATCCGCAGCTCTATGTGGCTCTACAGAAAGGCATTGGGTCAGCCTGTGTGCAGCTACACGTGGCACTATACAGGCTAAGAAAAGAGGATCCCCTTTATCCGCAGCTCTATGTGGCTCTACAGACAGGCATTGGGTCAGCCTGTGTGCAGCTACGCTGAACGGACTTTGGGCTAAAAAGATAAATAAAAAAAAAAAGAAAAACAACCCCTTTGATGTTGCTCCCAGTTACCTCGAAGCAGGTTTATTTCTGAATTTTTGGCTTGGAGGCACATTTTGGTTCCATAAAAACCAGGTTGATCGACAAATGGAACCTCCTGTAGGTTGGATGTCCACATAGGGACTATCAAACAGCCATTCACAGCCCTTATTTGACACTGCCATGAAATTTTTTCATGCTTGTGTTGCTCCCCAAAATTATTTTACATTTGAATGTGGCTCACAGGTAAAAAAAGGCTTGCTGCTTTCACAGTAAAAATACTTGTGACACAAGAAGCAAAAGCACAGTATGCACATGAGTCTGACCAGGGCAATTTGTTTTTTGTACTAGCTGTATCCTTTGAATGTATGAAATACTATTAAACATGTTGAGGATCCAGTTACGGGTACACATTTGCCATATTGCACATTTATAATGAGGCTAGGACATATTGCAACACAGCTAGTATTTGGCACAGGAAAAATGTTGTGTGAACTGTATGACAAATGCAGTACAGGTATTGGACCCCTTATCTGGAAACCCATTATCCAGAAAGTTCCAAATTACGGAAAGGCAATCTCCCATAGACTCCATTTTAATCAAATAGTTCACATTTTTGAAAATAATTCCTTTTTTCTCTGTAATAGTAAAACAGTACCTTGTACTTGATCCCAAATAAGATATAATTAATCCTTATTGGAGCCAAAACAATTGTATTGGGTTTATTTAATGTTTAAATTATTTTTTTTAATAGACTTAAGGTAGGAGATCCAAATTATGGAAAGACCCTTTATCCAGAAAGCCCCAGGTCCCAAGCATTCTGGATAATGGGTCCCATACACAGGTAATCATTAGCATTTACCCAAATGCTGGAAATACTTTAATATATATTTTCTTTGATGACAAACATAATAAAACATATGCACAGATGAACCATTCCAACAGAGAGCAAGGCCTAAAGTTCTGTTTAGCACTTGTACCTTGTATGAATTTATATATATGACAAAAGTATTTGGCAAATTTAAATTTCCTATTTATGTTCATCCTAACAAAGACACTGATGACTATCAACCATTCCGCAACCATTCATGCTTCCATCCTACTCTTGAATGGTAATCTTTGTGCTTTCTACTGTTTTCTTTTACTGTGCCACACTGCTACTGCTATGAAAATAATTCCGCTCTTTCTCCCCTATAACTCAAATGAGCCACTTGTAATGATATTTTTGAACAAAGCAATGAAGGCAAATAAATCAAAACTAAAACTGACCTTTGCGTGCCATGTTTGCTTATTTTGTCCACTTCTGAGAATGAACAAAATGAGTCACTAAAAACACACAGAGTCTGCTAACAAAGAAAGATCTTATAGAAATAGGCTGGCGAATGATTGATGGCGACACTAAGTGGTGCCTTCAAGCACTTGTCTGTCCAGTTTGTAAGCGCTGAATGTATCCCCAGCGGGATTAACCATTTGAATGCTTCTTCAATTGTAATGAGTACTCTGTAATGTAAACGGTATTATCTTTTGATCCAAAACATGGAGTAAGTAATATAATCTCTTTTGTGTCATTTGGTCTCGACCTAGTGTCTTCAATTCTGATGTACAAGACAGACAATAACATTGTTCATTCTTGCATAGCACTATGCAGTTTACAAAGCACTGTACCTTGAGCTGTTGCCACTGGAAAAACATGCCAGTCTTCCGGTCTCCTTTTTATGCCATCCCTATAAATACCATTCACCTCCAGTATCATTTTAACTGACCTGCCTGTTAAAATAGCAGACATGTGGCAACCTTAGCTACAGTATACCCAGGATATTTCAATGTAAGGAGTCAACTTGGACTTGGAGCAGGGTTTGTTTTATTTTTTAATTTTTTTTTTTTTTTTTTTTTTTTAGATCTCAAGTCTCCTTTTGGGATACATGATTTGGCCAAAATAACTAATAAACACTTTCCACTTACCCTTCGGGCTGGGCTAAATGGATAGGACAACTAATAAGCATTCACAAAAAGATCTCTGATACTCAGACCATGAGTAATTCCTGTTTACGTTTTTTCAACTGTGACAGAAACACATACAAGGCCAGCACACCCTAGCTTTGGTCTCTGCCCTCCACAGATTTATGTATAGCAGAAAGACTCATGTATGACCTAGGTTTTTTGTGTATCTATTCAGACTTTTTTTTGACATGAGCAGGTGTGGACAAAAGAAAAAAAAATACAAATGACTTATGCAATCTGTATTTAAGAATGATATTTCAATATGTTCACTTTGTTGCAGGTAGTTTTCTGCATATATCTGTGGAAAGTGAATGTAGCCTTAGCCTTTACTTTATAATGAATATTTCTGTTTCATTGTGCTTTTGTTTTTAAATGAAAATATAAAAAAAACGTAGTGAGATAATAAATCTCAAAAACAATGAAGCCTTTTAGAACTAAACAATAGGCAGGTGAACACAGTACATGGAGCACATCCTGCTGTACTGAAAGCAGTATAAGATAAGAAAATATTGGGGGGGGGGGGGGGCTTTAAACATTGCATGAATATTGCATTTCTGTTCAATGATTCCAGTTATTAGCCACCAAATACTGTGCAGACTACCCACTTTTGTAGCACAACCCTGCAAAAAATGCACAAATAATTTTTACCTACATGGCCTGAAATGCAAAAGACCTACATTTATTGAATAGTAAAGACCATTTAAAGAGAATAAGGGAAGGCCTCTTTACCAATTTTTGATATTAAGGGGGAAAAAATTATCTACCTTATTTAAGAAAAAATGTGACAGAATATGCATGGTCACATTTTTTTTGCAGAGAATAACTTGCATACAAGAGAGAATCACATTGATCCATCCATATTCAATGAGGCTGAAAACATGTTTTAAAAAAAAAAAAAAAAAGATTTTAGAAAACACTAGTGGGTATTTGTGTGTTTTTTCAAGGCTGTCAATGAGAGCCGACAGCATTTTGATCTGTAGGATGTTAGGCATACTTTATGCTAATGATCCCCAACCAGTGGTTCGTGAGCAACATGTTGGTAAGGAGGCAAGTTTTGGTTGCATAAAAAACAAGTATAATTGCCAAACAGAGCTGTCTGTAGGCTGCCAGTCCACATAGGGGCTAACAAATAGCCTATTATAGCCCTTATTGGCAGCCCCAGAAACATTTTCCATGCATGTGTTGCTCCCCAACATTTTTCCATTTGAATGTGGCTCACTGGTATAAAAGGTTTTGGATCCCTGCCCTATGCTGTTTGGAGTGAGCAGAAAATGGATAAAGAGAATAATAACCTCCTATGTGCCTGTATAATTACTGCAAAAAATGTATAATCAGCATATTAACCCCAGATGTGCCAGTATAATCATAAAAAATGGATACATGCCAGTATAATTACTACAGATAATGGATAAAGCCTTACTAACCCCAGACATGCCAGTTAAATCACTGTAGAAATAGCCAAGTAGAATTCCAAAACACTAAGATCACTGCAAATATGGCTGATGCGCGCTCTATTAACTCCAGACATACAATTAAGATCAAAGCAGAATTGGATATTCTGCACAAGCAGAATATCAACACCAAAGTTTTAATATTTCCTAGAGCTCCCACATTGCTCGTCTTTCTCTCTCTCTGCCACCCTCTGCCTGGCTTAAACTAAAATCAAAAGCCAAGCTGGCTGTGCATTCCACATTTTTCTCAAGGAGCAGAAAGCACAGAGTTGGCCCGGAAGAACCAAAGACAAGTAGGGCAACTGCAGTCTGGAACAGCCTAGGAATCTAGACTGTCTTGTGAAAAGCAGGACAGTTGGGAGGTATGCATTTGTGTCACAAGACATAGACCAGAGAGGACCTGTGAAGTGTCTAAAAGGTAATAATTATGTTTAGTCCAAATTAAATGCAAGTGCCATATATTATTGTCAAAATGATAAGAGTGTTTTTAAATTTGTTTTAAACCCCTCTTTAAGACATACGTTTGACAGAAAAAGAAAAAACAAACTGAAACGCATCAAAACTACCCATTGTTAACATTTTATAGTACAGGTATCGGACCCCTTATCCGGAAACCCGTTATCCAGAAAGCTCCGAATTACGGAATGCCCGTCTCCCATAGACTCCATTTTAATCAAATAATTCAGAATTTTAATACCGATTTCCTTTTTCTATGTAGAAATAAAACAGAACCTTGTAATTGATTCCAACTAAGATATAATTAATCCTTATTGGATGCAAAACAGTCCTATTGGGTTTAATTAATGTTTTATTGAATTTGTAGTTGACTTAAGGTATTGAGATCCAAATTACGGAAAGACCCCTTATCCGGAATACCCTTGGTCCCGAGCATTCTGGATAATGGGTCCTATACCTGTACCAATAACTTTGAAAAGATTCAGTCCCATAATCTAAGTTTTTTACTTGTCCTGGTCTAAGATATCTGGCTTTAATTCAGGCTTTTGGGTGTCACATTACAGTGTCTTATAAGTATAATATTAATTTGCTTTCACTTAAGGGTGGTAATGGCATGTGACAGTGGTAAAGTTACCTCTCATTCGTCAAGAACGAGAAAATGGTAACTGTCCATTCTTAGGGTGTGTTTTAACTAGTTCCAGAATATTAAAAATCCCAGCACTTTCTGCAAGATATGGATTAAGACCATCCTTGGTGCTTCAACAAACTGTGGAGAGTTCTTAACATCTCCTCACTTTTGGCAAATGAGAGTAAGGCTAATGCCAGACGGGCTTGTTCTTGAACTACAGATAAACACAAGCTGAGAATCAGCCCCTTTGCTACCATGAGCCTCTCCCTGTGCCTGCACCCGAACCCATTGCATCAGTCTGGGTGACAGAGCAAATTTCACACACTGAAATTATACAGGCACAGCTATGTAACAATCTTCACATCTCACATTGGACAGAATGGGTTTTGGGGCTGGAGATGCTATAATGCACGTGTCAAGGAATGGCCTAGATCAGTGGTCCTCAACCAGTGGCTCCTGAGCAACATGTTGCTTACCAACCCCTTGGATGATGCTTTCAGTGCCCCCAAACCAGGTAGTTATTTTAGTATTTCTGACTTAGTGGCAAGTTTTGGTTGAATAAAACAAGATTTACTACCAAATAAAGCCTCCTGTAAGTTGATAGTGTGCCTAGAGGATACCTAATAGCCAATCACATACGTTATTCGGCACCTTCATGAATTTTTATGATGCTCGTGTTGCTCTCCAAATCTTTTTACATTTGACCGTGGCACATGAGTAAGAAAGGTTGGGGACCCCTGGCCTAGATCATCCAGGATTTATATATAAATTAACAAAAATAATATATAAATCTAAATATGAGTACAAAGCTCTAATGACCAACTTTAACATTTAAAGTAAAATATTATTCAGCAATTTTGTACATAAAAATTCTTACTCATTCAGTCTTCCATTTGTGATCTATCGCCTCTTTTTTCATTCTGTGAAGGTAAATTAAAAAAGTATAAATGTAAATTGTTCTTATCTTTGGTATCTTTAAACATTAATGTTGATGCATGCAATCAATGTAGAAACATTTGAATTCATGACACAGTAAACACTGCATTGCATGATAAGTTGAATAAGATGAAAAAGAGTAAAATTCAGCAACAAAATCAGCAGATTCAGTGTAATACATACAACTATTGGAGTACATGAAACTTTATTTAAAAAAAAAAAAATTCACTTAAGAAACACCTAATAGGATCCGAAAGACTTTGTTCAAGTAAATGACACAAGCATAATTTTGTTTAATCAACCCAGAAATGAAATGTCATGTATCTTTAATTTCCTGCAAGCACTATGCTTTATTTTTGTGCTAGCAATCTGACCCGGATGTATAAATTATTAAAGCAATGTTATATTTCCAGAATATATTGCAGTATAGTTAATAACAAAGCAATACAATTCTAAGAAAAAAAGTACATTTTTCAAAATGCAAAGACAACACAAAATCCCAGCACTGATTTCTTGCACAAACACATATATAGTGAATGCCGGAGGGTACCATTACGACCTACACATAAAAAGGGTTTGTAAATTAATAGTGACATGCTAAATTCACAGTTTGCCAATTGGCTTTAAAAATGACCATCAATTAGAAAGTCAATAGAGCCCTAACATTCAAAAAAATGTTTTACATCATATATAAAAGCATTAGAATTCCTTTTTGTGTACATTAAATTGCTGCAGCTACAGGGGTTCTGGTGATAAAAATGCACAGAGGACACTATAAAGTTGCTAAGGTAACTTTACTCTTGATTTCACATATTTTTTGTCCTTTGGTGAAAGTTTTATCATTGCCATTTTTTTTCTAAGATAAAAACAAGGTTTCCTCACAATGAAAATAATAAAGCTAGCTCCATTCATGACACAGGAAATTTGCTCTGTGCATTTCTTTTGTGTTCTCTAAGATTTATGGTGCTTTCTAAGTTGCCCTTTATATTTTCTAAGTGACCACACAAACAAAGGCTCTCCATCTGTGGATTCATTAATTGCCGGGAGGATTATGCTGGCATCTCATTGTAGTACAGTGCATGGCAAGCAGCCAAGCTCTTTCAAAAAAAAAAGTAAATAAAATAAAAACCATCAGCTTCCAGGGCAGCAAATCTTAAGTATGGGTTGTAAAATGGTTGTTTTAAACATTTCCTCAAGGCAATTTGTAGCTTAGCTAAGAAGAATTGCTCATACAGCATAATTACTAAAGGATTTAGTCAAGGGCAAAAGAATTTGCTTTTCTGCTTACTTAGTACAGCAGTTAGTAAGTTGGATATAAAAGCAGATAATCATAATATAGCAGGACAAAAAAAACACAAACAGATTATGAGATTCCCCAAATGTTCAGGATAATTCAATTCTTCAATTCCAAGGCTCTGTTTATGTCAAAATATAGACTTTCCAGTTATAGCAAAAAAAACACTGTATTCTACACAGGTTATGGCTAACTAAAATAGCAAACCTGTGCCCTAAAACTCAATTTCCCATTACATGACTAATTATATAAACTGTTTTTTAGTGCTGAGTAACAGTACATTATATTTACTCAGATATTTTGTTGTTATTGGTCATTGGTTATGTTATGAGGAACAGGTACTACAAACTGCTTGGCTTGATCAGGGAGAAGGCAACCAACTAACTCTAATACCAGTAGTCAACTAACCAATAAATATAATTAGCCATGTATGTCAACCTCACAGCTATCTACTATTATGAATTCCCAGTACCCTAAGTTAAAAATACCAGTATGAAAGAAAGAACAGAAAATAATGCACGGTAATCTGTAATAATGTTTGGAAATGTTAGGTAGGAAGAAGTCTTTTGGTCAGTTAACATATCTAAAATGTTGTTGTAATAGAGATTTAGTAAAAATAAAAAAAGTCTACAAGAATTATATAAATACACACCTAAAAAACACCTTCACAGCCATGTCCCTGGGCATTATTTTTTCAAAGCATTCTTCAAAGACAGAAATTTAATCTGAACTGGAGATGCGATAAGGTGTCACTGACTGCGGTAACCATGGCACTGGGCTTTATGTGAAAGGAAATCTAATACATGTGCTTCATTCCGGCTGAATTTTTACTCAGCTTTTGAAGTTAACTTCCTAAAGTGAACCTTTGTTGAAAAGACAAAAAAGCACTGCAATAAGCAAGTCTGTTTTTAAGAACATGTTATCTATTAAAGCGGTTTACACACACTACTGTTCTTTAAATTGGTTCAAACCGAATGCACACAAATACAAAAGAGAAAATAGATTAATTCATCTCATAAGGTTTATTTTTATATTAACCCAGTTGCGTTGGTTGTGCATATCTTTATTTTGATTAGGAAAATCTAAAAAGGTATCCCATAATATGCAGGTACAAAATGATGTACTGTGTGATGTCATCAGTTATTATCAGTGCTTTGTGATGCAATTTGTAACATGGCTCACCAAACTTGTGTATTATAAAAAATAATGTAAAATATGGACATGGTAGATCTTGGAGTTCTATGACCTGTATAAAAGCACTTTGCATTCAGCTTTGTGTTTTTATATGGTCATGGAACTCCTATGTGACATATGAAATCCTTATATTTTACAATAGTGAGTACATCATTCCCAAAATTACTTGTATATACCCTTGTATAATACACTTTATAGATATTATATATAACTTACATTAGTTGCTGCCCAAGAGGAGCTTACAACGTAAGGTATCCACCACACGTACACATTATTTTTATCAGTAACCAGTTCCATTTCTGGAACTAAACCTAGGGCTGCAGCACTGTGGCAACAAAGGGGCCAAAGGGGCACCGGGGAAAAAAAACAAAATGGGCCCCCGGACTGGTGCCCCTGTTAAGAAAGAACAGCACCAGCCCGGGGTAGCAGCGAGCGCTTCTTCTTCCGCGTTGGCGCGCAGCGCATGCACATTGGAGTGAAAAGCTGAACTTTAACAACAAAGTCGGCTTTTCACTCTACTGCGCATGCACTGGCCCAGGGATTCCGCCGCAGAAGAAACGCGGAAGAAGGAAGCGCTCACTACAGATATCCTGGCCTGGTGTGGTAAGAGGAGCCTGGATGAGTTCTTGAAATAGCATAATATCCAAGGTTATTTTGATACTAAAATCTAAGTATTGATGTTGGTATAAATGGTTTATGTATGTAAGTGTATAGATAGGTCAATATAGGTCTATTTGTATGTATTGGGGTTTGCTTGGAAGGGTTGAACTTGTAACTATGTAACTACAGTATGTAATTCATATATCTTAGATAATTTATGAACAGAAACAAATAATTTGCACCAGTGCAGTATTACATAGCAACCAGTGAGTAATTTACAATGTCAAAATAATCCAATGTTGTAGCTGTGTTGACAGATAGTAATAAAGAGCATTATTGTAAAGTGTGAGTGTGTTTAGAGAGTCCGTATCAAATCACAGAAAGGGCCAGACCATCAACTCTCCCATAATTTTGAGGGTTATCCATATTTTTACTCTTGTCTGGGAAGGATTGTGGAAATGTTTGGGTGAAGGTTGGTGTAGTCTGCACTAGTGCTGGGCGGTATACCGGTAAAAACCGATCACCGTTTTTTTTTTTTGAAACCGATATGAATTTTCGACATACCGGTGTGCTGAATACTTCCGGGTGCGCACGTGACGTCAGCGCGCACGCGACGTCAGCGCGCACACTACAAAAGCGCCATCGCTAGGACGCATTCAGAGTCGGATACCAATGTGAGCTGTCGGGGGTGCCTGGCCAGTAATTATATTTTATGTGAAGGGGATGGGTGGGGGTGGGTGGGTTATACTTATGTGAAGGGGATGGGTGGGGGTGGGTGGGTTATACTTATGTGAAGGGGATGGGGTTGTGTTTGGGGGGGTGGGATGGGGTGGGGGGTTATATTTATGTGAAGGGGATGGGGGGTGTTTGGGGTGGGGGTGGGTGGGTTATACTTATGTGAAGGGGATGGGGTTGTGTTTGGGGGGGGGGTGGGGTGGGGTGGGGGGTTATATTTATGTGAAGGGGATGGGGGGGTGTTTGGGGTGGGGGTGGGTGGGTTATACTTATGTGAAGGGGATGGGGTTGTGTTTGGGGGGGTGGGATGGGGTGGGGTGGGGTGTTATATTTATGTGAAGGGGATGGGGGGTGTTTGGGGTGGGGGGTGTGTGCGGATGGGGGGGTGTTTGGGGTGGGGGGGTGCGTGCGGATGGGGGGGTGCGTGCGGATGGGGGGTGGGGGGGTGTGTGCGGGTGGGGGGGCTGCGTGCGGATGGGGGGGTGTTTGGGGTGGCGGGGGGGGTGCGGGTGGCGGGTGTTTGGGGTGGTCACCTAATCATGCATGGGGAACAAAAAATACCGTCAAATACCGTGATACCGATATAATTTTGAAAAATACCGTGATATAAATTTTTGGTCATACCGCCCAGCACTAGTCTGCACAGAACAGGCAGGGCAAAGTCACCTGGGTTAATTTAGGGGGACATTGGTATCCCTGCAGGACACATCACTTTGCTATATCAGAGGGAAGCACTCATTAAAGCAGTGACCTCCATTTTTAATTAATCCCACAACCTATGACACAGCATCCACCAATAAACATACGCAAAAAGCAATAAGAAGTAAAACTGGAAATATTTTACCTCACATACCAGCATATTCCCCATGAGTGTACATGGAAACTTAGAATCTATCAACATTAATTAATAAATTAATAACTAATAATTGTCCAAATAATTTTTTATCCTTTAAAATCCTGTAATCCTAAAGCAAGGGAGTTTCCTTCCATGTTATCAGGAAAACACTGAAAGGCTTCTGCTAGTTAGCTTTAAACAGAGATTCAGCATGTGCTTGTGAAATGTTACATCAGAGGTGATGAAACTGCAATTTTATCCCAACCCCCACCGTGCCTTCATAGTGAATGGAGTCTTTCAGGAGGCTAGATGTAACAGATCTTTCCCTTCAAAGTTAGAGAACAATAGAAAGCATGCAGCATTCTGCTGAGAATGTGAACTTGGCACAATAATAATATTCGGAAAACAAAATATGGGATAAAATAAGTATAAAGGGCTTAAATCAAGTACTAATGTGTACATTATTTACATCATGTTCCCCAATGAATGCAGCCAAAAGAATGAAGGCACACAAGAAATCTTAGAACAAGACTGCACACTTAACTGCCTGTCTGACATCGATTGTAAATCTTGCCACTAACTGTCAAGGTCCTAACTGCCAGTGCAGTAGAATTTGTCATTTCCGGGGAGCTCTTTGATCTTCGCCATAGCATAGCGCAATCAAAGAGCCCCAGCAGCAGCCAAGGAGTGTATCTAGGTATTCCAAAAAGCTAAAACAAATGGCTACAGGAAACATATAAAAAATAAACAATTTGTTTTGCTGCATCTGAAGAAAGTTTTGCATTTGAGTTCATTCAGGTGGGACAGTAGTATATTTTTAAGCTGGCCAATTGCTTGTTATTACACAGGCACCAAAAATATGATTGCTAGGACAATTCACAAAGGGAGCACCAGTAAACTAAATGCTAAAACTTAACTCATTCACATTAATAGTTGCAACTTGCTCATTCATGGTGGGAATTGTAAAATCTTCCTCTCAGCAAACTGCCTCCCTTCATTCTTTCTTCATGCTAAGTCGGAGTCAGATTTGAATTTCTATTTAGTTCTATTACATCTTCGGGGCTTCTAATATAGTTAAATTATTCCATTCCATTATATTCATACATACACACACAGTAATGTTCAATGGACTGCTAGTTGCGATTGGAATGGGGGGAATGGAGGAACACTATACTTTAATAGTCCTTTTAAGTTCATAGCTCTTTGTACGAGAAAAGCATTAACCTTATTTAGAGTCTGTCCAGGCTACAGTCTCCCTTCCTGTTCTGTAGTGATGAAATAAGCTCTGTGCAACTAGAACAGTCCCTTTCACTTCATGTGTGAGTTAATATAAAATACAAGTGGCAGATATATTATATGTCAGTTCTACTACATCACTGTTCAACATGTGAACTACCTTCGGTAGGTCGATCTTTGGGCAATTTGACCACCTGCTCTCTGGGCCAATGAGTGTATCATACTGCAGGCCCAAGGAGATCTGTCGGGCAAGCCTTTTAGAGGACCCCAAAACTGGTAAATAAGCCACTGTCTTGATTTGGGGGGCTAAGTCAACAGCGGGTCGGTTACCGGAGGAATACCCACAAAGCGGTTGGGACTTGGCTGGAATCTACTTGATGTCCCCACTGTGCGGGTGACCCGCAGGTACATGACCCACTGCAGTGGGGTGGCCATTTAAGGGGATAAACAAAAATCTACCTTTCACAATGTAAATGCAGTTTGAGTGGATTTGCATGGAGATAAGAAAGTGGGTAAGCTGGTGTGGGTCGGGCTTAGGGGAAGCAGGTACAGGTTGGGCATGGGTGTAAAAAAACACCTCTGTAGCCTGTGTATATCCAGCTTAACTGTAAATAAGAAAGCTAGCTTGCGGTTGCAGCATTTCAATAAAGGATCTCCAAAAAATGTCACCACATTGTCCCCTCTTAGTTAATCCCATAAAGTTGTTTTACACAAGCTTTAAGTGAGCTGTGCCTTTTTAAATTAGAGGTCTGGATTTTACAGGCAATGGTCATCAATAAAGTTGTCCGTGCCTAAATCTATGCTGTGCACCTGACCCCTTGCTTTCCGACATCACTGGGGGGGGGGGGGGGGGGGCAGAGAAGTATTTATATATAGGCACCTGTGGAACTGTACCTATTGACTAAACCCATATTTAACAATGGGGTATACTGCCCCTTAATGGGCAAGGACAGAAAATGAAATGGTGGGCATTTTCATGTGATCACACAATTTCAATAGCTTACCCACAGAGATTTAATGTAGGGGGCAAAAGACCCAGAACGGATGCTGTCAAGGGTTTTCCATTTCAATGCAGTTTTGAGCACTTCTCCATCAGCTGAAATATAGTGGTTGTGAGAAGGCCTCATAATTTTTCTTTTAGTTTAGTGGGATATTAGGGATTCTGTCAAATCTGACATGATTGGTGCATGTACTGGTCCTGGAATCAGCCAGAAGATCATACTTTGTTGCCAACAAAGTGAGAGTTTTGTAGAGAGCTGCCTTGAAATCTGTAAATCTAGTTGGGTAAATCTTCACCATTCATGGGTAGACACTGGCTATCAACTACAAACCAAGTTAACAGCATAATGGCTCCTTTGTGGAGCCTAAATTTCAGTCTATAGGACCAATATCCAGTCTGGGATCAGCCAGATATTTAATAGAGAAGTCTGAAAACCCAACTGAGAATACACCACATAAGCCAATCGATGCAGTCCAATGGGACCATTCTTTAATTATATATATTAACACTATGTCGGTGCTGCCCACAGGCATGCCTCCAAAAGCATTCTGTGCTCCAATGGCTTGTAAGTATCCAGGTAACAGTTCTATGCATTTCAGTGGCAGAAGTAAGTGAAGATTCTGGTGCAAATTACGAATGACCAGGTTGTTACTGCGGGTAACCGGGTGAGGGGGTTAAAAGAACCAGTAACTGGAAGGGGGAATGGAGTGAAACGTGTTCTGCAACTTCAGGCAGCAGAATGGTGTAAATCTCTTCTATTGGGCAGCGTTTAATTTTGGTCCAGCACCACCCAGTTCAAGGGAGTGATTAATAATTTACCCAAAATATCAGGCCTTTAAGCAGGACATACCGACATTCACTACTTTGTATTGTACATTACAGTATGGAAATCATATGTTTATTTCAAACTTTACTAATTAAAGGAGAGAAATATAAGGAGAATGTCTTTTTTTTTTTTTTTTTTTTTTTTTTAAATAGGATAACAAAATTCCTGGGTTAAGCAACTACCCTACTATCTGCTCGCACTTAATGATAATCATTCATCATTTCATTTTGTGCAAATGACCCAAATGCCAAGTAAAGACTCAGTGAAACTTTAATGAAAGTCAAAGGTCACTGATTGTCCAACATGTTAGAAAGCACATAAACAAAAGAAGACTAAGTATTTACCTAAAGGCTGAGCCTGGTCTTTGGCCAAATATTCATTCACCCAAGCAGTGCTTTGATGTCCTGACTAATCATTTCCTCATACAAGTTAGGACACCACACGAGAACTCTGACCAGCAGCCAGCTGTCACATTGCACTGTAGATCTGCCCCAGTGCTAATCTATTCTGTCATCTAGCTTTGTTTTGCAGTACAGTCTATTCTGAGTAGCACCTAATCTACATAGACATAAAAAATCTCTCATCACTATTAAAATCACAAAATAAAAAAGTAATTGATATGTGTCACTGCTATGTTCATTCTTCTCTTCGGAAATCTGCAGATAACATGCATTATCAGTTACGCAGAACAAACAAGGGCCATATCACCTTCACAGAAGGCAAAAATCATTTTGCGACATCATTTTGAAAACTGCATGAATAGACAGCAGATGGAATTTGGCAAGT
Organism: Xenopus tropicalis; assembly: GCF_000004195.4. Classification (NCBI taxonomy): domain Eukaryota; kingdom Metazoa; phylum Chordata; class Amphibia; order Anura; family Pipidae; genus Xenopus; species Xenopus tropicalis. The sequence continues at coordinate 128,867,998 of NC_030677.2, forward strand.
GTCGCTGGAATGTTAAATATATGTTAGATGCAGAAAACATGCACTACTGTATATTTCTTCAATGTTACAATGACAGCTTTTCTATGACACCGAATGAAATCATATAATATAATATCATATAATTATGAAATTCTAAATTTAAAAATTTGAAAATTAGATTTCAAAATTTAAAGAATAAAAAAAAAAATTCTTCAGCAACTTACTGATAAACAGCCTTTCAAGGCACCCTTCTCTCAGGGCTGTATTTCAGTCTGATGCCCCCTAAAGTGCCACCCTTGACATGGGGCCACAAGTGCTATATGAATATGGCCCTGCTCCCCTACCTATTAAGACTGCTGATGGGCATCATCATTTTAGCAAATCCTAGTCTGTAAACTATCATTCATAAAATAAATTATAACCCTACTTCTTGAAAATAGTGATGGCCCTAAAGTTTCCTTTCCTTCTTTCTCCCATCCAGGCCACAAGTCTTTTTTCATTATATGACCTAACCCGGCCCAACCACAGTTGGACTAGATCATACCACTGGAGGAGAGAGGTTGCTTGGATTTAGACTGATGCCACATGGGGCCGATTCTTGCCTTAGACAGAACGCTACCTTGCCTGCACCAGGAAGCATTGTGGCCACATGGTTGCAGACAAGCAGCGGATATCGGCATAAAAATGTGAGAGTTCATATTTCAAGCCAATATCCACACCATGTGCCTGCACCCAGGTGGAGACAAGGGCTCTGTGTGCAGGCAAGGCAAATGTAGGGGTTGATTCGCGGCCTGCATTTTTACATAGGCTGAGAATCGGCCCCATGTGGCATCAGCCTTAGAAGAAAATCTGTATGTATATATACACATTATAGTCATGCATCACTACTGAAAATAATTAGCACTACTCTAGAATAAACTGAGAATGGAAAGACCTTTTAGAATGTATTTATTTATATACAGGTATGGGATCCATAATCTGGAAACCCATGGTCCAGAAAACTCAGAATGACAAAAAAGGTCATCTGGCGTGGACTCCATTTTAAGCAAGTAATTCTTAATTTTAAAATGCTTTCCTTTTGTTTGTTTTATTTGATCCCAACTAAGATGTTACGACTCCTTATTGGAGGCAAAACAATCCTATTGGGTTTGTGTAACGTTTTAATTATTTTTTATTAGGCTTAACATGGAGATTCAAATTACAGTATGATCCCTTATCCAGAAAACACCAGGTCCTGAGCAATCTGGAAAACAGGCCCATACCAGTATTTTGAATAAACAATCACACTGATGAATTTATATGACCAAATTCTGTATGGGTTGTCACCTTTTCCAAATGAAAATACCAGCTGCAGAGTGATGATATAAATGGAGGAGGGGGTGCACAGAATGCCACACTTGTTCCAGTTCTGCTGCAGTTTTACTTTTGATAGCCGCACTCAGTAATGAGCACAAAGGAGAAAAGCCTCCCTACCAACAGCTTTAGAATGCTTTTTAATGGGCAGATGTTTTAAACCTGCAGTTTCTATATTTGTTAAAACACCATACGGTATATATAATATGTAATTGTAAATATACTATGCATGATATGTACCTGTGAGTATCATTGTTAGGTCTTACACAGGTGTTTTTTTTTTCTGTGTTCCTTTGCGCATAAGAAGACCACCAAAAGGTAACTTGACTGGTTTTCTGTCAAATATCGGTAGAACATGCCCATCTGAGGGCCCTGTGCATGGGCCGATAAGCTGTAAACTCTGTCCATTGGCAGCTTTTATCAGCCTCTGTATGGTTACCTTAATAGTCTTTAGAAGTATGGGACCCTCTGTGTTATTGCACTGGGTTTAAGGTTCCAAGCAGCCATAATAGCCAGGGATAAAAAAAAAAAAAAAAAAAGAATACGTGAGATACATGGCACTAAGTTTATCTCAGTCAGTTTCCATAAAATACTGCAATCCTGTCTCACAATCTTTACAGGCTTCCAAAGAAAAAATTAAAACAGAGAAAAATGAAACACTTTTTTATTTGCGAACACAAAAATCATTTTTGTGCCACAAAAAGCTGATCATCAGCTTTCAAAGACAAAGCAAAATATACAAAAACAGCACAAAATTTAAGAATGCTATGTTTTGTTATTTTTTTTTATAGAGTGAAATGGTATTTAACAGTTTTAATAATAAAAAAGTGCCCTCCATCCAACCCACCACTTCGGCCATTACATCAGGAACGCAATAAGCAAAAATAGATGGAAAGATGTCTTACAGTAAAGAACACTCAGAAGTAATTGCAGGTAGGTGAATCAACAGCAATTATGAAATCATATAATCAGTTATGCTGTAGAGGCTTGTCAGAAATTTCTCTTTTGCCTGTAGGCTGGCATAGTAAATGCAGTATACAGAGACTGTTCAAACCAATGGCTGAAAATGTTGGTGTGGCCTCTTGGTATGGGCATGGATTTGGCTGTGGTTGTACAAACTTTCTCATGTCATTTAATGCTCACTGCACACGCAAACATTTTACTTAGAGGGGGAAATTGTAGAAATGGGAGAAATTGTGTATATCAATGGCTGTACAGGGAAAGGGGTCCTGGGAAGCTCCTGGGAAATCAGGGAAAGTTTACAGTATGAGTATAGTTATGAACTAGTCATATCCAATACCTCAATCAATCTATCAGGCCAATGAGTATGACCTTAGGATCTATCCTTCACCATTGGGATAGCTAAATAACTCTCCCTCAAGTTGAAAACTTCCTGTCAGTGTTATGCAATTGCTTCCTGACAGTTGTGTGCAAATGATTGTGAATTACTAAAATAAATGGAAGAAATTTGCACTTCCTACTTCTCCCACTATAGAATCGAATCCCAGAACTGTCATCTTGGCCAGTTTGACCCGGCAATATATAAATGGTAGATGCATTAATGTCTACGAGCAGTTGATCTCTCAGACATAAAGAAGTTGTATAACTTATGGTAAAAAAAAAAAAAAAAGCTTAGCTCTTAGGATAATGTTTTCCAGTGCTTTCTCTTAGTGGAAAGCTCAGATACAACATGTTGTTGCCCCATACATTTACAAAAGCCCTGGCACGAGTGTTAGAGTACTAAAGGAGGTGCAAAATCACACCCATTAGGGCTAATTCATTAAGTACTTGTTTCTTGCTGTGCTCTGTACAGAATTTCTCAATGAGGTGCAAATTAAAAATTTGGCAAAAGGTGTAGAGCATAGCACTGGCAGGTGCAAGGCAGCCCATGTCCTTTGCCTTAGCTCCTCTGCACATGCCACTGCTTCTCTTCATTTGGCTCACTGGTGACACTGCCCTTGACGGTTCCTGCAGAAAGTTTTGAGCCACCATTTTTAAGATGCTGCAAGGTTAACAGTGTGCCTCTGTAGCCAGAAATCTCCAATTGTTGGCCCACTGGAAAATGACTGGATCTTCCCTATACAGTAGAACCCACCAACTGAGTGGATCTTCCAGTTTTTGACCAGTTATCAATATGAAAGGAAAATATAAAAGCCAGGCAAACCGATGAACTAATGGACATATAAGGGTAATGGCACAGAGGGAGATTTGTCCATCCGAAGGTACATAAAGAGCATTTTCAGGAGATTTGTTGCCCACAGTATCAATGATATTACCATTTGTGACAAATCTCACTGTGTGCCACCATTTTAATGAATGGTTACAATTGTTCCTTGTAGTTACCATTAAAATACATAAAAATCTAAATAGTGATTGTGTGGGGCTAAATATTTCTGTAAAAATCAAGCAATAATGTTACAGCTGCAGAAATGTTTTAGTGGAAGGCAAGTACCTTTTAATTCCACAACCAAATATTTGTGTTATATTTATCTTGTTATGCCTGAGTGCCAAAAATCACACTAAACTTTACAGTTACACAAACATTCAATTGACAATTGAAAATATTGTTTGCACGTACTCATCACACACCCTGGCTGTCTGTCCACTTTACGGGCAAAAAAGTGAGTATTATATACATGAGAACGTAGCAGGCAATGCAAGCATAATAAAAAAAAAACCAGGTGATTCCATATTTCACAAGAGGTTTTTCTTTGCAAAATTGGTGCTAATTACACCAACAGAGAAGCATAATGGCAGTAGTATTATGCTGTCAAATTGATTTCCAGCAGCAGGGTCAGGCATCTTGTTGAAATAGGAGCAAAAGGAATGGTGCAAAATAATTTTATACAGTAAAAAGAGAAGCACCCAAGCCCAATATATACTGCTAAACGATACTGATCTGACATGTTTTGAGCTACATGGAGCCCTTTATGCTTGAATAAATGAAACATGTCAGCTCAAAGTATCACTTGGCAGTATTTAAATGTGCTGGAGTGCACCTCTTTTCACTATATAAAATTCTACGTATTGGGCTCAGGCAGAGCCATCAGGTAGTTCAGTGCCTGCAAAGTAACCAGACCACACAGTTCAGGTAAAACCAAGAGTATGCAGCAATACTTTTGCAAAAGAACCTATATCAGTCTGCTAAAAACGAAATCTCATTTTCAGTTCACTGAAAACTGAAACGTTCATTTTTAGCAGAATGATACCAAACACAATCCAAAGGTAACACTGGGAAAACTCAGGAAATATCCTGCTATGGCACACTTTAAAGCCCTGAACCCAGTCCAACTAAATCTGTGGCATCGTTTGAAAGTCAGGATGCACAGCTATCACCTCACGAACCTAAACAACTAACAGAATAATTGTCTGGGAGAATTTTCCAGAATCACTTCTGAAAATCTTCTGATATTCACTTATCCCAATAGACTTGCAGCCAAACAAGGTTGTTGAATAGGAGGGGAACCAACCAACCAAATGTTTTCTTTTTATTTAACCTTTGCCTCACCTTTTTGACAATATGGTGAATAAAAAACAATATTCACCTTCAAATTGTTGAATATGCTACATAAATCAAATGACAAAAGCTTCTATCATTGAAACAAATACTCATTTACAATCTGAGCAGATGGAATTTTTAAGTACCATTATAGGATTAAATTGTACCCTAAACCATTTAAAACAAAAGCTTCCACAACTCTTATTTATACAGATACTAGCAAATAGGACACCAAGTCCATTACCAGAACTATAGCAGAGCACAAAATCTAGCTTGCAGAAGCAAGCCCATTCACTCCTGATGAATTCATTAAACTGCACAGTGGCATAATTTATACTGGCAATAAATTTTGTACAGAGCTGATAATCCAGTTCCAACTTGGATAGTGAATCTATTGTTTGAGCACTGTGCCCTAGGTATCAACAATATAACCACAAAAAGCAAGAAAGTGGAATAGTAGTTTGCTCCACACAAATGTTGTAGTTGTAGCACCTCCAAACAGTTGTTAGTGGTGGCAGCGGGATGCAGTTGGTGATATGTGGTCCCATGGGGCCAGGTCCCCTGGCGGACCAAGTTCAATGCTGCTTGTATAAAAAAAAACATGCAATTGATATGTCATTGCTAAATATAAACAAAACTCCTCTTAAAGTTGTTGTCTGTATTACAACTCACAATGTTGGACCAAAGTTACAGCATTATAAAACTAATAAAACTCTGGTTCAAACAGAAATGTAAGAAAGCACAGGTGAAAACTCTCCAGTATACACGCACATACTCACGCATTTACTCTATTTTTTTCCTGTTTGCCCTAAATTGAGTCTTATTGCCCAGTTTAATTTCCACAAGTGCTTATCACACTGCCCAATAATTGTGATTTGGTTGCATTTTTTGGTTCTTCATTGCTGCCGATTGCTTATTTGTGCATGTAAAACATTCATGCACTGCTAAATGAATGGAACTGGGATTTAGACTAATCTCACTGTGCAATACATTTTTTTAATCAATTTATGTAAGTATATAAGTATAGCATTAAGAGTAAAAAATAATATCCATCCTTTGACACATAATAGTATGGTTACATTTCTGTTTTAAGAAGAGAAAAATAGAAGGGACAACAAAGACAATATTTTCAAAAAACAAAACTGAAATTTGTTTGTGCCAGAGTTATTTCAAAAGAGAATATGATTGTTTAAGTTCACTTGCCTAAGGTGAGATAAATAAAATTGTGTGGATGATGGATGGCCACTCTGTGCCTCTCAACATCAGACAGGCAGAAGCTTATCTATAATCTTTCTATAATCTTCCCAGGGTTGCCAAATCTTCTTAAAAGTAGAAATGTTATCTAAGGCAATACTGGCTAGCTTTTCATTTACTAAGATAAATCTGTTTTTGCCTTGACTCAGCTATATAGGCAATTTTGTTTTAAAGAACAGTTCCATGTAAAAATAAAACTGGGTAAGTAGATAAATCTTCACTACTGTGGGCAACTAACCTCTCTGAAATGCCTTCCCACAGGCAAGAATGTAAATCGGCAGAGGGATGCCATACGTGATGCTATGGTTTTCCAAAGTTGCCTGAAGTTTCCTCATTTGGCAATCAAATTCTTCCTTAATGCCAGTGCCCTAGGGGTAATGTAGAGATCTGTCACCACGATAAATCTCTACTACCTATCTGAAAAGTTTTTTCACCAGCAACAAAGGGAATAACTGATGGAAAGACCTACACATTGGTTCGATTTTCCAACGTTGTGTAAAGTTTCCTCCTGCAGGCAACTTTGTGGGACTTCAGAAAACCATAGTGATGCACAGACCCTACTAGTGATTCCCTTTATTGCTGGTGAAAAGGATTTTTCCACAGGGAGATTAGTCCTCCATGGTAGCAGAGATCTATAGCGGATGTACCTGTACCCAGGGCCATCGCATCGTCAAGATGCAGGCATGTCAACTGAGGGGTGGATCCGCCCCATGTAGCATTAGCTTAACCTCCTAGTTAAGGTGGCCATACAAGGGCAGATTTCAGCTGCCGATTTGGGACCTTCAGACCAATTCAGCTTATCTGCCCATGTATGGGCACCCCACATGGGCCTACCCCTAAAATTGGCCAGATCTTGATCAGGCAGGTTCAATATTCCCATTAGAATGGGGGCTGTGCCAACTATCGTGGCTTCCTATTAAACAAAGAATATCTTACAAACTTCTTCTCCTAACCTTCAAAACCCTCCTTTCCTCTGCTCCTCACTACATCGTTTCCCTTGGGTCTCCGTACGTTCCTGGCCGACTCCTTAGTTCCTCGCAGAGCAATCGTTTGGTTGCGCCCCCCACTACTACTGCTGTTTCCCGCCTTAAACCTTTCTGCCTTGCTGCCCCTTACATTTGGAATGCCCTCCCTGATTTCCTCCGGAGAGAATCCTCCCCCAGTCTTTTTAAAACTAAACTTAAAGACTACCTTTTGGAGCACTCACCCAGCACCTGATCTGGGAACTAGCACTTATATTGTAATGTCAACCACTGTGACCTACAGCACTTATACCGCAATTGCCTATTTGTGTCTGTAAGTTACCCTCCCATATAGATTGTAAGCTCTACGGGGTAGGGACCTCCTTCCTCTTGTGTCCTCGACTCTTAACTTATTGCAGCTGTATTTATCTTGTATCTATCTGTATTTATTGTTGTACTTTGTATTTATCTATTATTATCTTATTAACACCCTGTTTGTATTAATGTATTCTACTGTACAGCGCTGCGTACATCAGTAGCGCTTTATAAATAAAGATATACATACATACATACATTGATGCAGTCCTTGTTCTGATGGCCCATTTACCCGCTGTTTTAATTTGATCATTTAGCCCTAGGACTAAACAATCGAATTAGCCCCGATATCGCCCACCTCACCAAATGAGTGGATCTTACCATGTTTGGTGACCTTTAGTCTGCGACTTGAGGGGTGCTGCATAGGACATAACTGTTCACTTTGTTTGCTTCTAAAACTTAACACTCAGGTCAGATTCTAAAGCAAACTAACTGAATAGCTATGTCCCATATGGCCCCCTTCAAGTCACTGGTTACTGACTGGTAACAGGTTAGAAAGCTGCACAGCCTATTTACCCAATATTATTTTTACATTGAACAGTTTCTTTAATCTAAGGACCCACAGAGTGAGTTAGTTGATAGATCGCTACCAAGCAAAGACAGCTAACTGCTCCAAAATGCCTTTCCACCAGCATCAATAGGAGTTACCAGTGAAAAAGCCGATGCATCGCTTCGTGCAAAGCTGCCTGCAGGCAAACTTCGGGAAACCTAAGCGATGCGTCTGCCTTTCCACCGGCGACTCCTATTGTTGACAGTGAAAAAGCATTTTGGAGCTGTTAATTGTCCCTGTGGTAGCAGCAGTCTATCACGGTGGACTATTTTGTTCCATGGGTCCTTAGCATTAAGCTGGCCGTAATCAGCCCCTTCAAACCTGGTCAGAAGCTTATCTGTATGTGCTCTCCCCAACATATCTTGCCCAAAATTGCAATTGTGTGCAAATGAACCCGTATTGGTGAACCATCAACAGGAACTTCACTCCAGCAAATAGGAAACTTACTAACTATAGCACACTGTTTTGAGAAGAACACAAATGTTCATATTCTCCAGCAATACTGGCAATAGTATGTTGTGAGCAGAGTATTTTTATTCTTTACTAGAATAGAAGAACACCAGTAATTTACAAGGTTATATTTGCTGCACTTTTAATAAATGCCCTTGCGCTTCTTCTAGCCATCCTGTAACTGTACCACATGCCCACACGCACAGAAATATATGCAATGTCCCAGACAAAATCAGCAATACATTGTGCAACGCATTAATGACAAGTGCAGTGACAGGGGTAGTTATTGTCATTAGGCTGCCATCCACATCTGTACAACACTACAACATGGGATAATTCTGGGGTTATGTAATAAAAGGCACTAAGTTTGCCCAAGTTCTTTAACCAATATCAACCAATCAGCAGGTAGCATTTACTGGTCACCTGCTTAAAAGCCTACATCATATTATGTCTCACTAATTTGTCTTCTTAACTTTTAACTTACCTTTCTACTCATGCCCACTCCAATTCAGCTCATACATCTGCTGTTTTCAACTAGAATCTGGTTGCTGTTAACAGTTAAGGGCTGTGACACACAGGGAGATTAGTCACCACAACAAATCTCCCCAAAATGCCATCCCACCGGCTAGAATGTAAATCGCATACATAGCAGCGCAATTTGCCAAAGTTTCCTCTCAAGGCAACTTCGGCAAATCACGCTGCCGCGTATGCCATCCCACCGGTAATCTACATTCTAGCCGGTGGGATGGCATTTCGGGGAGATTTGTGGCGCAGCAACTAATCTCTCCATGTGTCACAGCCCTAAAGCAACCAGTACCAAAATGTCTAAAAAGCATATAGTGTTTACAACTGCATTGCCAGACTGGTCCGATTAGTTTCCACAAGGGACCTGATATCCAGATCCCACTCTCACAAACATGTTTAATAATACAGGTGTGAAATAGTAAAAATATAAAGGTCATGCAATGGGCTCCACCTGGTGAAGCTCCTGGTAACCTGGACCTATACAATGACTATTTTATCTAAACCTATAAGGTGAACCCCTCCTTTACTTTTACTGTTGGCAGTTTTAAGTGCCTCAGATGAATAGTCTATAGCTCAGCTAAACTAAGCTAAAGGCCACAAATGCAAATTGTTTGGCTGCTCTCCAGTTTGGTATTTCAGCAGCTATTTTGTTGCTAGGGTCTTGTACCATAGCAACCAGGTAGTGCTTTGAATGAGAGGGTGGAATTTGAATAGGAAAAGGTGCTAAAAAGGAAGAAAGTAATAAAAAGTAACAATAAAAATGTAGCCTCTAAGTTTTTTTTTTTGTCTGCCAAGGTCAGTGACCCCCATTTGAAAGCTGGAAAGAGGAAGAAAAGGAAGGCAAATAATTAAAAACTATAAAAAAAAAAATAACTAAGACCAATTAAAAAGTTGCTAGAAATATTGCATTCTATAACATGCCAAAAGTTCACCTAAATTTGAACCTCCCCTTTAGTCAGTCCTGCACACCAAATTTAAGTAAATAGAAAAAAAATGCAGCCATTTATTCATTACTTCATTATGTTACCGAGGACTCATATTCTAAGCCCATAGTGTAAAATAGATTTTTGGGGGCAACTCCATAGCTTTCCAGGGCTGTATATAGTCAAGCTGCTTACTTACAGTAACAGGCTCCATTCACATGGGCATTTTCCAGTGAATAACTGTATTCCTGTGTTTGCTTTAGTCAGGAATGTTCCTTTGGAAACCACAGCAAGTATGTTAGTAAGCTTTAACAAAGAATAAGCAGAAACCTACAGATCAGAGCTCACAATGGTCAATGACATGAGAGCAGTTGAGTCAATATTAGGTGCTTCCAATTACAATGCTTCAGAGCTGGGAGGTACAAAATAGCCTCCCTGACAGGGCACTCAAAGCGTATTTCTGCTTCACCCAAGGCAAAATGTTTGAATGTGTTTTGGAATGTACCTATTTATTTCATGGCTAATCGACCAATGAGTTCTACAAAATCAGTTATATCTCTTAGCTATAAAATATTGTTACTGTATTGTTTTTTTGTTTTCTCTTTGGAGTACAGATACCTCCTAGGCTTCAGGTTTCCCACAAGTAGGCAAAGTGAATTGCTTAGAGAGAGGTCACTTCTCCTGCAAGGCACTACAGTGTGTTAGGAGTCAGAGCCAGGAGTGCAGGCAATATAAACAGAAAGATAGTTCTTTCAATAGCATTATTACCTATAAAACTACTGAAATGCGTTTTATTGGATAATTCAAAGTTGCGGAGAATGAAAACGGCAATTTGTTCTCATTACGCAAAGAAAAAAACTGTTTTTGGGTAGAGTGTTTACGTTATTTTGACTGGAAAACAAAGAGCAAAATTGCCTGAGAATAAAGCAAGCATGTACATAGTGCCGGTCTTCTCTCTCACAAGTACACCTCATAAATAAGGCCGATTCAGCAAATTAGTACTTGAATAGTTTTCCCCAGTTGTTCAAACAGCCCGGTGTTTGCAGCAAACAGAAAGTTCATTATTTGATTCCATGTCAGTTCTCCCTCCTCCCCCCAACATTACTTTCCCAGCTCCGGTGTCACCTGCTGTATCCATGGTTGGACCCTAGGGCTTTTTCGTGCAGGTGTGTGAAGATTCCACATAAAATGGGACAGCTCACATGATAAGCATGCAGGGGAGGGGGTTCCGTCAGGTTTCCAGGAACTATTGCCTGGACTTACTTACAAGGGCAATATACTAAACAAAGTAAAACACACAAATTGCACAGTTAAATGCACTGGCCGGCTCTGCAGCACACCCAGACCAGGCTGCACCATTCATTCAATTCCCCTGTCTTGTGTTCTGCACAGTAGCTTCTACTAAATTAGCCTTATCTGCACTGAACACTGGCACACAGAGTAAACTCACCTCGGTGATTCCTCCCACCTCCAGTCATCCCTCAGCATGCTGAGCTTGCTAACAGATAGCCATGGGCTCTCGTGTGCCTCCAAATGGAATTATTATAAAGGACAGTAAACCATTCCAGGATAAAGGCTATAATGGCACAGACAAGTTCTCCTCACTTGAGACAAAAGTCAAGCATCCTCCTCCTCACAATGCAATGTGCACCTCTCCCCAGCCAACAAGATAAAGTGTGCGCATGTGCAGCTCACAGCTAACAAGCCCGGCTTTTCCCAGGCTGTGGGGGAGCAAATGGGAGGATCAGCACAGACAGTGAAAGGCCAAGGGGGTGGGAGCCAGGGATACAGACAGGGCATGACAAAGGAAAGCTGCTGCGACCCTAATGTGCTCGGTATATCAGGCTTCCAGAGTTTACTTGGCATTAACACATCCCTGGTGCTAATGACTCCACGCTAGCTCCATGCATTTTCTAAAACACTAAATGATGCACCAGAATAGCGTGGTTTTACACTTTTAATACACTGGGCAATACAACACACTTTTGGGCAAGCAGAAACAGTAAAAAAAAAAACAATAGAAATAGTGTACCTGTGAATATGTGAGTATATACTTGTCACACGTGTTGTGTATGTGTGTATGTAGGTAATCATGCAAAGCAAAGTCTCACCCCTTTACCCCCCCAGCACTTACTCCAGGGATATCTGGGAAGTTTGGACACCAGCTTAGAAATAGTCCTGCAGCAATAGGACATATAAACACTGGGTAGTTTTCACCTGTGCAGTATCCCATAGCAATGAATCATAAAAACAATGTTGAATAGTCTGCTGCTTAGAGTCTGAAACCAAATGTGTGATTGGCTGGCAAAGCATTCTGTTTCCATTGGGGACATTAGTACGTACATAAAAATCCCAAATTCTGTGGAAAAGAAACATTTGTATATTCCTAATTGCAAAAAAAGTAATGTCCACTGATTTAATTTAAATTGGGTAATCATTGTTTCTGACTTGTCTGAATGGCCTTCCCCAAAGTGAAAATGAATACAAATATGCTTCTATGCACAGAGGGCAATTTCATTTTTTGTGATCCTATTAACTGGACATTTATTTCTCTTAGACACTGGAGAAGGGTACACTATAGAGATCTTGATTCATATACCTTACCGTCTGAATGCTTTTTATATTCAAGCTGCCCCATTCCCCCCCTTTTTTTTTGTTGAGAAGAGTGCTGTGGTTATGACTTTAGCAGTTAGACCATTAAGATCCTCTAAAAATAAAATCAATTTTATGGTATAATGTAAGTTAATTGCATTTTTGTTGCTTCTAGCTTTTCAGGGGAAACAACTTGCAAATGTCCTGGTTAATATCCTAGTTAATTATTAATTACTACTAAAAATACTAACTATGCTAATAAGTAGTATTGTGTATAGTTTTCATAATATACTAAAAGCAGCTGTAGTTACTGATTTGTATTTCAGCCTGGCATTCCTATAATTGTCTTCCCAACCCACTGGTGTCAATGCAAAAGATCGTATGATATCAGCTTTTAAGGGAGTAGTTCACCTTCCAGTTGTTTTCAGATTGTGCTTTAGAAATAATATTTTTTTTTTACATTTCATAATATTTGATACTGTTTTTCCATTAATAAACGAATTTATGTAAATTTTTCAGTAGCATTTTTCAGCTTGCCGAAAATATACACCATACTCCTGGCCTGACATTAGACTAAATGGTTTAATTGCTATATGTATAAAAGCTGTGTTAAAGGATCCTGGATTAGGGTTTGAGTGTCCTAACTACAAAGCCCCTCTTGGATATGTTACATTTTAATTTAATCTTGTTCTACATTTTGTGCACACCACTGCTTTAACTGATCAAAAGCAATGAAGATGCAAGGGCCACCTTAAATAGCAGCTCTGATGGCATCCCACCTCCATGCACTTGCCTCTTTTGTTTTGGAGCCTGTCAAGGGGTCCCACATTTTTTTTTTGCATATTGCTCCTAATAATGTGCTGCCTTGGGCACTGTCAAGGTGAGAACATGCAATGGCACTACTGTTTCCTATTCTGTAGGGAGTGTAGGGGGCACATTTACTTATCCACGAACGTTCCGAGCATTTGTTCGATCGGTCCAATTGTATTTTCCACGACTTTCTCGTACCTTGCGCAACTTCTTCTACACTTGCGTGACTTTTTCTGCACTTTCGCAACTTTTTCGACGCTTGCGCGACTTTTTCGTATTTATTGCGCGCAAAAAATCGTTCGGTACGAAATTTCGGATCGCCAATACGATATTATCGTGACTAATATGATTTTTTCGTAAGCATTTTCGTGATATTTGCAATCTTCAGAAATTTTCGTTTCCAATCCGAATTTTTCCCATTCAGGATTCAAACTCGTGTTTTGATAAATCTGCCCCTAGGTGTGTGTTTTATACTATTGCCAGGACTGAAGTACTTTTTAAACCATGCTCATGCACCTACATGGGAAAAGGGAAGGCACTAGGCAACCAACTTACTTAGTACAGTACAGTACTGATCATCCATGCACGTGACACGTGTGCATCCGAGCCCTCTAGGCTGGTCAGGCTCAGCATGCGTTAGTGGCGTAACTGGTATGTGCCAAACCTGACCCGGTATAGAGATCTCGAGTGCTCACGCATAGCTTGCATGGATGAACTGTACTTCTGGGTGCAGTGGCGCACGCACTTGCCTGCCTAGTGCCTTGCCTTCTTCCAGGCAGGTGCATTATTAAGTGTACATAAAATAGTACAAGGGGCCCTGGATCACACACAGTTCTTCCTTACCTTCCTACTGCCTTCTTCTCCCAAGCCAGGTGCATTATTTTACTAATAATTATTATTAATAGTTAGCATTTTGAAAGTAGATTTTTGTATATTTGCATAATTGTTGGGAGTGGGAGTAGCCTAGAAGGAGGACCTGTGGGAAGTGTAGCCTAGGGGCCCTCACATGTCATTAATCCACTACTGAAAATACCTATACAACCACTGAAATTTGTTTTAATGTATACTACAAAGTTGCTGAAGGTTTCTCATTATTTTGACTGGAAGACACAGAGCTACTGTAAATTGCCTGAGAATAAAGCAAGCATGTATATAGTTCCGGTCTTCTCTCTCACAAGTACACCTCATAAATAAGGCCAATTCAGCAAATCAGTACTTGAATAGTTTCCCCCAGTTGTTCAAACAGCCCGGTGTTTGCAGCAAACAGAAAGTTCATTATTTGATTCCATGTCAGTTCTCCCTCCTCCTCCCAACATTACTTTCTCAGCACTGGTGTCCTTCCTCCCTAGAGTTGCCACCTGGCTGGTATTTAACTGGCCTAGCCCGTAAATAACCAGTTAGGGTCGACACTGGTATTTAAGTTTTACCGGAAAAGTACTTGCCGGTAAGTTTGTAATACCCTTTAAATCCTACTTGGTCCGCCCACTTCCCCGCCCCTTGTAACAGCCCCACCCCCAAAGTCATGGCCCTCCCTGCTAAAGGCAAGTATTATAGGGAAAAAAGGTGGCAAACCTAGTCATTCCTCAACATGCTGAGCTTGCTTGCAGGCAGTCAGTCATGGACTCTTATGTGCCTTCCAATTAAAATATTATGAAAGCAGTGTCAGACTGGGCCAGCAGGACACTGGGAAAAAAGCCCAGTGGGCCCCGTTGACCCAGTGCTGCTCCCAGGACTGCCACTGGGTGGGGGGGTGGGGACAGTCCTGGGGTTTTTTGTGTGTTAGGGGGGCCCAGCCATGTTGCCTTTACTTGATTAGCCGGGTCCCCCTGCTGTCAGTGAGGTGGAGACTTCAGAAGTGAGGGCAGGAGCTTGGGTGCCTGCATGTTCTTCCCTCTATCAGGATGAAAGATTAAGTCCTGGCAAAGCTGCATCATGGGTATTGGATGGGCTGGAGGGGAAGTTCAAACTTCACCTATCCAATCCCTCTATTACTGGGACTTAGACTTTAGTGAGAAAAGGAGCTTTAGGGAAAGCTGTGTAAGGGAAAGAACATGCACAGGCGCTATTTCCCTCCCCTCCCAAGTCTGCAGCTCATTGACAACAGGAGGCCCTGCCACTACCAAGCAAGTGCAGTAGTGCTGTGCTGGGCTAGGCCCCCTTGGTGGCAAGGTCCATGACTGGGGTAGGGGCCCCTGAGGTGACAGCCCCTGTGAGCCCCAGACACCCCAGCTTGACACTGTATAAAGGGCAGTAAGGCTGTAATGGCACAGACAAGTTCTCTTCACTTCAGACAAAAGTCAAGCATCTTCCTCCTCACAATGCAATGTGCACCTCTCCCCCGCCAACAAGATAAAGTGTGCGCATGTGCATTTCACAGCTTTTCCCAGGCTGTGGGGGAGCAAATGGGAGGATCAGCACAGACAGTGAAAGGCCAAGGGGTCTGCCCTGAGCCAAGGGTGGGAGCCAGGGATACAGACAGGGCAAGGAAAAGACAAAGGAAAGCTGCTGTGACCCTAATGTGCTCGGGATATCACGCTTCCAGGGTTTATTTGGCATTAACACATCCCTGGAGCTAATGACACCATGCTAGCTCTATGCATTTTTTAAAACACTAAATAATGCATTAGGATAGCGTGTTTAGATCCACTTTTCCCTGCCTGGAGACATAGCCTTGACCACCCTGCTTATTTACCTGTCTAGCATCCACCTTTACAATTATAACATTTCTTTATTCAAATATTTGACTGCTAAATACTGCAAGAGTGGCCAATATGCAGCTGGAATTCTCAGGTACCTACCAGACGAATGGGAGTTGTTTAACAACACATCATGGAAGGCCAATGGCCTGGACAATCAGATTATTATAGCCCCAATCAGCACTGAGTTGACTAAATAATTTTTAATAGGTTGAGGTGGATGTCTTCCTAAGGTGGATATTTTTAGGGGTTGCATAATGCTACCTGCAGGCAATGTTACCTACACTCCCATGGAGGAAGACAACTTCCCAGGAAAGGAATATGGCATTGAGTGTGTCTGGACTCTTTAACAAGTGAATATTCTATGCAGTGGCATCAAGGTCATCAAGTTCATATCAGGATGTAATACCTCACTTGTACATTTGGCATTTAGCCCTACTAAAGGTAGCCATCTATGGGACGATATAAGCTGCCCACTGTCTGAGTTGGGAGCTATGTATGAAGCCCTCAGAAGGTCCTGCCCAACTGATATCTGTCTGAAAATCAGCCAGATGCCAATAGTGCATATTTAAAAATCCAGTAGGGGAGAGGAGCACATTGGCTCGTTGATACGGTTCTTGGCCCTTGGTATGATTGTTTGGCCCTAGGGCTGTATGATCCCATCAATCCAATATTGCTCACAAGGTGGGAATATCAGGGAAGAGTCCACTTTAGCGTGTTTAGCATGTTTGCCAAAACAAGCAGATCTTCAAATGTATGGCCACCTTGTAAACAGGTAGGACACTTCATTTAAATAGGTCTCAGAATAGGATTCAACTTTCAGTTACACAATTGGTAGGAGCCAAGAGAGTAGAAACCTCAAGTAAAACCTGGACAAAAGCTCCTATCACCTGATCGTCATGGAAGCCACACCAATAACTAGTTCTTTGTGTTTTTTAACACTGAGTGGTTTCATGATGCAAAAATGAATGTCACTGGTCATGGGCAACTTGAGCTCTGTTGACTGATATTCTGACCTGAGGGCAAACAAGTAAAACTGGTATCAGGGACCATACAATTTTATTTTTGACAAAAACAGTATATTGTATATTGGCATCAACCTAACATGCCAACAAAAGTGTGAGTTCACTAAGATAGTAACATCATTATGACAATTCTGCACATGATACAGGTATAGGACCTGTATCCAGAATGCTTGGGACCTGGGGTTTTCCGTATAAGGGGTCTTCCCGTAATTCGGATCTCCTACCTTAAGTCTACTAAAAACAATTATTTAAACAGTAATTAAACCCAAATGGATTGTTTTGGCTCCAATAAGGATTAAATATATCTTAGTTGGGATCAAGTACAAGGTACTGTTTTATTATTACAGAGAAAAACAAAACCATTTTTAAAAATGTGAATTATTTAATTAAAATTGAGTCTATGGGAGAAGGGCTTTCTGTAATTCGGAACTTTCTGGATAATGGGTTTCCGGATAAGGGGTCCGATACCTGTACCACTATAATCCAGTGGTAGGGGTACAACATAATCAGAGAATGGTTTAAAAAGGACCCCAGGCCTGGCAATGGTATAAAACACACGCCCTACAGAAAAGGAGACAGTAGTGCCATTGCCATTTCTCATCTTGACAGTGCCTTTTCAGGCAAGGTGCAAAACTTTCCTATTCCTAAGGCAGCACATTATTAGGAGCAATATGTAAAAAAATTGTGGGACCCCTTGACCAGCTCCAAGATAAAAACGGTAAGTGCAGGGAGGTGGGGTGCCATCAGAGCTGCTATCTGCTATCTTCATTGCATTTTGATCACTTACAGTGCTGTGAACATCTGTGCACAAAAGGTGGAACAAAATTAAATCAAAATTTTACATTTACAAGAGTGGCTTTGCAGTTAGGACACCCAACCCTAATCCAGAATCCTTTATCACTTATATAATGACAATATTAACACAGCTTTCATACATATAATAATCATAACATTTCAAGTGTAGTTCACCTTTCAGCTCAGTCATTTTCAAGCAGCAAGCCAGAATTGACCATTTTCTGAGAAACGTAATAACTAATAAATCAAATACAGTTTTGAAAATCTGAACCTGATTTACATTTTTCCCTGCCATGAATGTGGGTTAAGGGTGTTTCGGGAAAAGCTTTTTGCAAAGCCCATTGCAGCCAGCAGGCAACCATGTTAAACTGCTGAAAAAAATACTTAAATTCATTTTTAAATAGAAAAATAGTATTAAAAAATGAATTGAAAATTATTTTTTTCTGATATAAAATCTGAAAAAAATGGAGGGGAAACAGTTCAATTGAAAGATAAAAGCTGCTATCATACAAACTTATGCAGGAAACTTATTAGGACCATATCTCCTCCAGCTTTAATTTATTTTTTATTGTCCAAGTTCCAAGAATACTAAGGCTAATATTTCATCCAGGTCATTTGCTTTTGTGGAGTCTGGGACTTCCCTTCCCACCCACATTAACCTCTCGGAATGTATTGCTCCAGTTAATTTGTCTTTCCTTGAGTTTCTCAAACATGGAACACATTCTTCTCCTTAATATTCTCTGGGGAAGATCTTTGTACATGAATCCGTGGAATGGGCCCAATCCAAGATTGCTGGTTTTCCTAGTATCATGAAAATTGCTGACCTGCATTCTAGCTACCTTTGGTTGCCTTCTCTGCTTCATAATGTTGTGATATTATCTCCATTGACTTTATTGTTGATCTTCCTATATTTTGTGGTATAATTACTATTCTGGTGGTGGTTCCCCAAAATGGCACCTTTTACATATATAAATAAACTTCCTACTGCTCCTAAACTATTCAAGGTTTTTGCCAAACAAATTTTGTATTATCTGCATCCTTCTCCAGGCTTTTTGGAGATTCTGGCTGGATGTCTTTCAAGTTTGTTGAATTGACTCGCCCTTCTTATCTGACTACTTTGGACTCCTTTTAAGTCTTGTTGCTGATGCACATCATGCCTTCTCCAGTACATCTTTTTCTGTTTGTGTTTTGGGTGATGGCAGCCAGGAATTTGCATCATTGTGGATTCCTGCAGGTTAAAAGCCAAGGTTCAGTATCTTATGAACAGGAAGGATTTCAGTGCTTGTTTCATAGTAAGTTGGGTTGAAAAAAGACATACGTCCATCAAGTTCAACCATAATGCCTATATATAACCTGCCTAACTACTAGTTGATCCAGAGGAAGGCAAAAAACCCCATCTGAAGCCTCTCTAATTTGCCACAGAGGGGAAAAAATTCCTTCCTGACTCCAAGATGGCAATCGGACCAGTCCCTGGATCAACTAGTACTAAGAGCTATCTCCCATAACCCTGTATTCCCTCACTTGTACTGAGAGCTATCTCCCATAACCCTGTATTCCCTCACTTGTACTGAGAGCTATCTCCCCTACCCCTGTATTCCCTCACTTGTACTGAGAGCTATCTCCCATACCCCTGTATTCCCTCACTTGTACTAAGAGCTATCTCCCATAACCCTGTATTCCCTCGCTTGCTAAGAATCCATCCAGCCCCTTCTTAAAGTTATATAATGTATCAGCCAGCACGACTGATTCGGGGAGGGAAATGCAGTGCTGAAGAGATGAACTTGTTCAATGGTGAGCATGTGCACAGTACTAGGCTGGTTAAGCATTTTCATGCTAAATAACCTATGGGAACCACGAGATAGATGCTCCTGGGGGGTGGCACTGTAAAGCACTTAGTTTGGCTTATGTATCACTCCTGTGTGAATGTTTTCTGTGGTCCTGCTTTCTGGACATGTGTCATATCAAATCCAGTGTGCCAAAGAACCTTTGAATAGATGTGCTCCCTTTAGCTTCTGTTGCTACACAACCAGCTGCATGTTTGCTTTGTTCTCTTTTGACTGTTACTGACCTATGGGCCTAGAAGCTGGACCTGATTGCTCTCTGCCCTGACTCTTAGTCTGATTTTTGGAAACTGATGCCTGCCATCTGCCCTTATGATGTGCATGGACTTTGACTATTCTTTTACCTTTTCCTTTGCCATTCCTATCAGGTGTTTAAAACATGGCTTATATCTCCTTCTCCACTGCTGAAAGCCCAGGGCCCTCATATCGTCCTTCAGCTTTTTCTGCACATTTTGCCAGAGCATCTTAAATAATTGCGAAATAAAAAGTTCTCCAGGGCCCAGGGTCGGACTGGGGGGTGCAGGGCCCACCGGGGCTCCCGCCCCAGGGGCCCTGCAGGTGCCCCAGCCGCGTCCCCTAACCCCCCCAAGGGCCCCCCTAACCCCCCCGAAGGGCCCCCGCCTGACGTCCTCCCCGAGCGCGTATAAATTGAACGCGTCGGGGAGGAACAGTCAGTAGCGGGGAGCGCCGGCAAAGGTCGGACTGGGCCGCTGGGGCCCACTAGGGCCGGGGCCCACTGGGATTTTTCCCGGTGTCCCGGCGGCCCAGTCCGACCCTGCCAGGGCCATTGGCCCAACTGATGCAAGAGGATTGACTAATGGGAAACCTTTTTATTCTCTTTATACTTGACTCTCTGTTCTTGGTTTTGTACAATCATTACCAAAGACATTAATCAGTATTTTATTTGTCCTGAATGCCTAAACAGCACTGGATCTACCCTGATGATTGACTTCCGAGCAAAGGCAAAAATGGCAGAGTTATCTCAGTTTTTACATACTGCTTGTTGCGGTTAATCTCATTGGATAATCTTCTTGAATGTCTAATGAATTTTGGGGTGCCTTCTTTGGAGAACTAGGGAAAGATTTAGGAAAGGTTTATAACCCACTTTTTCATGCAAAGTTCTTTGAGTGCATCAACATTTATTGTGTGTACTTACCTGAAAATGTGTACAGTGAGGAACTTAAGTATTTAAACACCCTGCGATTTTGCAAGTTCTCCCACTTAAAATCATGGAGGGGGCTGAAATTCACATTGTAGGTGCAATCCCACTGTGAGAGACAGCATATAAAAATGTATTTGTATTGCACTGCTGCACATAAGTATTTGAACACCTGAGAAAATCAGTGTTAATATTTGGTACAGAAGCCTTTGTTTGCAATTACAGAGGTCAAACGTTTCCTGTAGTTCTTGACCAGGTTTGCACACACTGCAACAGGGATTTTGGCCCACTCCCATCTCACAATAAATGGCCCCATTCATCCTCTCCTTAATACAGTGTAGTCGTCCTGTCCCCTTCGCAGAAAAGCACCCCCAAAGCATGATGTTACCACCCCTATGCTTCACATGAGGTATGGTGTTCTTGGGATGCAACTCATCCTTATTTTTCCTCCAAACACGGTGAGTGAAATTTAGACCAAAAAGTTCTACTTTGGTCTCATCTGACCACATGACTTTCTCCCATGCCTCCTCTGGATCATGCTGATGCTCATTGGCAAATTTCAGACGGCCTGGACATGGGGTGCCTTGAGCAGGGTAACCTCACCTTTCTTATCATCAGTGATACCCCACGAGGTGAGATCTTGCATGGAGCCCCAGTCCTAGAGAGACTGACAGTCGTCTTGCTAGCCTCTTCCATTTTCTAACAGTTGCTCCAACAGTTGATCTATTTTCACCAAGCTGCTTGGCAATTGCCCCGTAGCCCTTTCCAGCCTTGTGGAGGTCCACAGTTTTGTCTCCAGGTGTCTTTTGACAGCTCTTGGGTCTTGCCCATGGTAGTAGTTGGAGTCTGACTGACTGTGGGGTGGACAGGTGTCTTTAAAGAGCTCAGACAGGTGCTACTAATTTAGATTAATGAGTGGAGTAGAGGTGGACTTTTTAAAGGCAGAGTAACAGGTCTTTGAAAGCCAGAATTCTTGCTGATTGCCAGGTGTTCAAATACTTATGTGCAGCAGTGCAGTACAAATACATTCTTTAAAAATCATACAATGTGATTTCCTGAATTTTTTTTATATGTCTCTCACAGTGGGAATGCACCTATAATGTGAATTTCAGACCCCTCCATGACTTGAAAAATTGCAGGGTGGTCAAATACTTATGTTCCTCACTGTATGTGTGCGTCAAGAGCACAGCTTAAAGAAACATTAGGCACAGCCTAGATGATGGCAGACTGGGCTTTGTTTTACAGACTTCAGTTAGTTAAATGCCCCATGTACTTGAAAATTATTTTTTTTATGTTTGGTGTAATTGGTCATTTGCCCCTTAACAGCAGTAAAATGAGTTATCTAGCTATTAATGTAAAGTAGTGATGGGTAGCCTTCTATGTGTGGGAGTTGTAGATCAAAAACACCTGGAGGGTTGCCAGCTGTACAGGGCTGATATAAAGTCTTTGTATGCCTATATGTAGCCATTCCAATGTAAGTATTGTATCTGCCTTCCGTGACACTTGAATGTGATTCATGCATGGTGCACATCATTGGATGGGAGATTTTTGCGACCATGAAGGTTGTGGAGATTTTCAACACACAAAGTGACATCTGTTCTGCTCTTTATATGAACATGCATTGTATTACTATGTAAATGACATGGATGCTGACATTTCTTTCTCTCCTTGCCCCAACACATTTCCCTAGAGCACATTTATCATACTACAATATTTCCTAACAAAGCTCCACAGACATCAGAAAACTAAAAGCACAAAGCTTTGACAGATGTTTTGTATATTCAGCCCTACCCTTTTCAGTTTGGTTATAATTGGTACTAATGCAGTTTAGGATTTTGATTCCAATTTATTTTGATGTACTCATACTTAAAGAAAATCTACACTCAAATGTTTGCATAATAATTGAAAATGCAATTTTAACCACTTTTTCCAATTGTTTTAAAATGATTTGTACATTTCTTTCATACTGAAAACAGTCTCTCTTAGGCTGTTAATATATTCTCTGCATAGCTGGTTCTGACTCAATTAACTCAACTGAAACAATGCAGCAGAAGCCTGCTGGTGAACAGACGTGCATTGAACAAAAAGAATCAACACAGCTTTCAATTGCAATTAGATTTACAAATAAAACATTGAAATGTTTAATTTTCATTATGCAAAAAAAACATTTAAAATAAAGGTTTAAACTGCACTTTGTAGACAGTAAAGCTTAAGTGGGTAACTCACTTTTAAAGGGGTTCTGTCATGATTCTAATGGTGTAGTTTGTATTACTAAATTACACTGTGTACCTTGCAAATAGTTCATTCTATCATTTAAAATTCATTCTTGAACCAATAAATGTATTTTTTAGTGGTAACATTGGTGTTACCAGCCATCTCAAGTCACAGTGCCTGATTCTGAGCTTTCAGAAAAAGCCAGCACTTCAAAATGCAGCTATTGTTTCTCCTACCCTATGTAGCTGAAGGAGTCATGGCTGGACTTGGGTGGTTTTCTATTGAGTGCTATTCTCATGTCTAACACTAGGTGGGGCATAGGAGCATTTTTAGCAATCCAGGTGTCAGGGAGCTGTTGTCTTGCTACCTTCCCATTGTTCTACTGAATGGCTGTTGAGGGGAAGGGGGGTAATATTACTCCAACTTTTAGTGCAGCGGTAAAGTGTGACTGAAGTTTATCAGTGCAAAAGTCACATAGCTAAGGGTACCTGTGAAACTAAGAATAGATTTAGCCCCAAGTCAAATTTTGCTGTTTTCAATGCAGAATGTTTTCCTGCGACAGAATCCCTTTTTTATTTTGTATAGTTACCTATATTATTTGCCTCTTTCCTGCTTTCCAATGGGGGTCACTGACCCCAGCAGCCAAAAAACTATTGCTCTGTGAGGCTACAATTTTATTATTATTATTGTTACTTTTTGTTACTTATCTTTCTTATACAGACTTTCTTTTATTCATATTCCAGTCTCTTGCTCAAACTGCTGCTTTGCTGCTCAAATAAAATTGACCTTAGTACCAGAAAACTGCTGAAATTCTAAACTGGAGAAGAAAATGAACAGCAATTGCAAATTTTCTTAGAATATCACTGTCTACATCTTAAAGTTTATTTAAAGGGTACAATATCCTCTTAGCCTGATACTGAATTTATTGAGTCATATTCTGATGCAATAGCATACAGTAGGGCTCATTTGCCACCCAGGAGGGGTGCAACAGCATGACCGCTTAGTGCTCACCTATCAGCACTTGCACCGTCCAGGCTTGATACTCTTTCCTTGGAGTATCACATGAAAATTTAGTGCTCTGTACAAAGAGCAGCTATAGGAGGCACACCCCTAAGTATATGTGTGCACATGTACTGTATACCCAGTTTATGTAAGTTAAATTTGCAACACAGGAAAACTAATAAGATCCCCGATACAGTAAATATAGCCAATGTATGTCATAATAAATAACATTATCTCATTTTAATACACTAAAATTGAAATCTAGATTTATTTAGCATATTCATAATATTAAAAGAAATGGGCAAATGTAAAAAGAGTTCAGAATTATGTAACTAATATCCAGTGTATATATTATCTATATAATCTCTTAGATCAATTCCCCTGTGCAAGTGCAAATAAAGGCAAACATTACTATTGGGCACTTTTTTGAAATGTGTTAAAAGTAACATCCTGATTTACAATATCATTCCTATATGAACAGGAGGAACTCACTTTATAAATCTATTATTTTTTTGTTCTTTTACACAGCAAATATCAAGTGAGGTACTAATATTTTATCCTTAAAAAATAGTCAGATCAAGGTTATTCATTTTTATCTCAGTGTAAAAATATATAAAATTCTGCAGGCTATTTTTATATAAAAAAATAAAATGGCCATTTAAACACTTTCATCGATTCTCAAAAACAAAAAATTTCACAAAAATATAATGAATCTTGGATAGAAATGATTCCAAAACTATAAGTAATACTGTGGCAAAGATATCATTTAGAAAAATACATCTATACAGTACCAGGTATGCTGACAGCACTGATAATCAAGCAGTAAAAACAGAAAATAAACGTTGATCTATCATGCCCTTGTCCTAGCAGAGCTGATTCAAATATTTAGTACCACTGTACAAAAATACCTTAGTTAACTGGTTTAAAAATAATTTTTTACATCTTTATAGTCTACCCTGCAGACATAAAAGTAAACTACTTGCTACAATGACTGGATTGATCTAACATGTTTTTATGTACTCTTAATATACTATATGAATACTGCAAATATGGTTCCAAAATGGAAGACACTACAAGACTTGACATTGAAAGTTGCTGCTGCTGCTGCTGCAATACTATACTATATAGTAGTATAGTATATACTATATAGTATATACCAGTATAGTATACAATACTATATATATATATATATATAGTAGATGACACAATGTACAAACAAGCAAATATTGCCCTGCCCCTTGATTGGCTGCTAAGATAGAGGAAGTTTTTTAAGGATATATGTTTTTTTATATTTTATATCAAGTACTGTTGGTGTAACTATGAAAATCATACATTACACACACATAAAATATGTGCAACAGAAAACTGTTTGCACGAGTTATGCCAGGCAGTGGTTTGTTTTTCCTTTGCTCTGTGCTGTCACAGCAGAGATAAGAGCAGACTGTTTGTATTTCTTTTGATCACAGCCGCCAGAGTTGGTCATTCTGGTTGACGGGCTTCAGGAATTTGATATCATCCACTGGAAGAGAGCTGGGAGTCGTATTTTCTGAAGCTTGTTCTATGGTACAGCCCTCTGAAAAGCAGAAGCCAAAATCAAATTAGAACGTGCAACTATATAACAACATTAAACATAGCAACTTTATTATTTATTTGTGGCTTTAAATGTAGAATTGTAGAATAGTGAGACCAGGACAAAGGAAATCTCCTGCAATTGTAATTTATTTCACACTACACGGTTTGGGCTTCATCCCGGGCCCTTTATCAAAAGTGATCTGTGAAGCCCAAAACATTTAGTGTGAAAATACTTGTATTTGCAGTAGATTTTCTCTTTGTCTTGGTCACCCTCTTGCCTACAATTCTACTGCAGTGTCATGTATGAACAGGGCACCAGGGGAGCATATAGACTGTTGTCTTAAAGTTTGTGTGTTTGTTGTTTTGCAGTAAAATGAGAGCCCCAACCATGTTGCTCCTGGTTCAGGGCATCCATTGTACATACAATGTAGGTGCATCAGTGTTCTTGTGCAGAACTTGGGTTTGAAGAAGAGAGGGTTTGTGAGTGAATCCCAGATGGCGTGTTGACAGATGAACCCCAAAGGCAACATTTTCCCCTAAACATTACTCATCCCCTGCAACCGTTTTGTGGAGGTAAAATACTTCCAAAAGCTGTTACCAGTCAACTGGAGAAAGATTTAAAACCCTATTTTGTATAATAGCACTGAAATGGCAGGGCTTTCCTTTTTGGATTCATGGTAAATATGCCTTACTGGCTTACTGAAGATTAGGGTTTCCTTGTCTCCTTTAATGTAGAACAATATAAGGGTGGTCAGATTGACTGTTTAGTAATTTCTCTTGAAGGCTGAATAACCAAATCTCAATATATTTTTATTAATATAGCATTGTTACATTTACATAGCCCATTTTACAGAGATTATTTATCACAGTCTCATTCCTATCACATTCACACAACACACTAGGGTCTATTCACATAGACATGAGTAGAATATACAACTCCTTGCTTATACTACCCTCACTGGAACTGAATTAAGGACCTCAGTGCTGTTATCAGATAAGCAACACATGGCATTCACTGAAAGTTGCCAAAAGAGGAGTTCCCCATAAAACAAGACATAGTCAGTGACAACTGAGAGAGCATTGTGTTTAGACACTGCTGAGAGCATTTCCCAAGCAACACTAGCCTATTTCTGGAGTTCCCAGTCAATTGCTTCCTACAGCTCATAGCTGGAGACCTGCCACACCGGCTTAGCAAGAGGCTGCATGAGAAGTTGTGACACTGATCCCTTGATGTTAGGGGTGTAACTACAGAGGGTGTAGAGAATTAGCACAACAATCTGTCGTGCAGAAGGTTGAGGGATTAAAGAACATGTTGGAGGCAAGTGTATGAGCAGCAAGAAAGAAGACCAAGCCCAAATTTTGTACCAGGCCCCTGGTCCTCAGATTTTAACACTTGATGCGTTACTTCTATTGAGGGCAACTCCTAAAAGCCCTTATCAGAGTGATTATTTATACACCAAATAGTTTTAAAAAAATGGCACCTTGACATAACCTGAGTTTGTGTCTGAAGGTACATAAAAAAACATACACCCATCACACCCATCTGTTTATATAGTGCCAGCATATTACATAGCTCTTTACAGAGTATGTTTTCATTAACATCAGTGATCAGTCCCTGCCCTAGTTTCATCAGTATTTAATAATTGTATGTGTTTTTTGGAGTGGGAGAAAAAATGAGCTCCTCAAATAAACCATGTAGACCACATACAACTCTATGCACATATAAAGCCCAAATTAAAACACACATTTATCTGAATTGCACCCCACGTAATATACGCTAGTATATTATGCTTCCTTTGTCTATATCGTTTTTAAACCTGGAGCAAATGACATGTTTGTTTAACATGCATATATACATTTCTCTGGTCAGAAGAATAATGTTTGGAGCCTTGCAGTTAAGATAAAGTCCTGATTGCCGTGGATCTGTGTTGTGTAATCTGCTGGGGCTGTTTGCCATAAAAGGGGTATCTGACCTATCCATTAATTAGATATCACATTGGGTGATAAAAACATGGTGCAGAGCTACCTTGTTTACCATTCCCTGCATGCTCAGCATGCCTTTCCCACACAGCAGCCATCTGTGAACTAGGTAGTGAATGGCACGGGTCCCACTGCTCTGGAGATACTCCTTGTACTTACACCCATTAAGGAGAATATATTCTCTGTCACTTTAGCAGTTGCTAGTTACAAATAAACAACTTTAACACATCACCAAGCTTTCCAAAGCAAACAAGTGGCCTTTTCTATCTTCACTAGAATATTGGCAGTGACATTGGTAATTGGAGTAGCAGACAAATGTTGCAAGACACACAGGAAATAGAACATGTGTGTCAAGGAGAGACATTTTTCTAGCTTTAAAGTAGTGGTGCCTCAATGTGTGAGGTTTTTAAGTCTAGCCCACATATAGTTGCTATGTGCCATGTCTATTAAATCTAACCTGCTGTGTTGCGTCTCCCTGTCTGCAGATACACAGAAAAGATAAATAATAAAGAATAGTGAAGGCACTTTCAGCTCTGCATCTACCTAAAGAGAGACAGAAATAGCGCTACATATTGCTCACTTAATAAACATTTGTGAGGTGCAGTGTGCAGTGCTGGTAGGTGCAAGGCAGCCCTGTCCTTGATTAACTTCCTTGATAGTTATGGGAAGGGAGAGGGGATGCTTATGTGCCTGATTCCACCCACTGTACATGAATACAGTGCTGCCATATGCTAACAGCACTGTATTCATGGGGAACGTTTAAGACAGCCCTGTCCCTGCCATAATGCAGGCTGTAAGTACAGAGACCCTGCAATCTGTACCTGCCGGCACTCCTTAACTTCCCTGATGGTTACTGGGAAGGAAGAGGGTATGACTATTTACCTGCCCCCACCACTCATGAATACAGTGCTGCCAAATGCCGACAGCACTGTATTCATGGGGGAAGCACAAATCCTTAAGCTCCATTCTGAAGCACATGGACCTGTGCCAACAGGCACTGACAACAAGTAAGGCTTCTACCTATTTTTTTTATGTACATTGCACCCTTCCCCCCGTGGGTTAAAGAGTCGTACAGTGACACAAAGAAATGTAAATTTAAAGTTTCAAGATTTTAAATTAAAAGGGTGATGGCTTCAAGCTCATATTTTAAAAAAGATATGTATTGTCTGATGCAATCTGTGCTAATTGTGTTACTATGCAGCAGAAAACCCCCAAAAAACTGCCTTATGTTTTTTCTTACAAATTATTATACTTTTTTAAAATAATTGCTTGATCTTCACCTGCTCGTTAAAAACAGATCTCTGCACCATTACTCAGCATTCAGTCTAAGCATGCATGGATAGATTAGCTGGATAGATTAGCACAAAAGCACACAGCATAGAAGTTCCTGTTTAGAGTGTCGTTATTGCCCTTTATATTAGAAACTATGACCTTGGAGCAGATGCCAACCAACCTCATGTCATTTGGGTACTAATGATCCACTTAGGCATTTTAGAAATATTACCATTTCATGGACTTGTTTAAAAAAAAGTATGACTGGATCATTATAAACCTCACAACAGTTTACATCTTTGCTGACAGTATAATACAATATTTTATGGGATGTTACTCAGTAGATATTCAGTAGATATGACAGCTGTCCTAAAGGTAGCAAGAGGGTTGGAACGTTCTAAAATCCTTGTCACTGTATTAAAATAGTAGTGGAAAACTTGTTTTGTACAAAACAAGACAACAACACAGACCACACAATCTTGTCAAACTATAAAAATTGGACTATAAACCTCTGTTCTCCATAAGTCTAATATATAGAATCTTATGTTAAAAATGTTCCTTGCTTATAATAATATTAATAGAATCCTACTGGAGCATGACCTCCTGTTACATGCAAGGTATAACTTATTCTTAAATCAACATTTATTATAATGTAGACAGCATTGTTGTAATTGCATTATTTAGCATTGGGCAAATACTTTAAAAATTATAAATAGCATGCAATGATAGTATTATGATAGTTGTAAAAAAGGGTTTTATTTCTGATGTCAGTAACTATTTAACATACTTGCATGCAGACTGTGATCAGGGGACACTGATGATTTCATTAGGGTGCGGTCAGTTGAATGCAGTTATATCAATGAAGTTACCTTTCACTGTAAAATCCTGTTCCTCAAAAACTCCTCATTAGTGTAATAAACCAATTGAAATGCAGTGATTTGTGTTCAAAGGGTATTGTCTGCTATCATTATTGTGATCATTTGAAAGCAGCAGCAGCTGGTCAAGATTTAACTAAGCAGGAACAGGAAAAACCCTCTTTTCATTTGTTATAGCCTGTACATGCCACAAAACATTGCACGAAACATCGTCAGATCGACACGTGTGTGGCCACCTTTACATTTGGATAAAGGAAAACACTGCATTCCAGCATAAGAGCCTTATTCCATCTGTGAAACATGGTGGGTGGGAGTGTTCTGGTTTGGGTCTGTTTTGCTGCATCTGGGCTTGTATGGCTTGCCATCATTGATGGAACAATGAATTCTGAACTATGTCAGAGAATTCTAAAGGAAAATGTCAACATATCTGTCCGTGAACTGAATCTCAAGAGACAGTGGGTTATGCAGCAATACAATGATCCTAAACACACAAGTCGCTTTACCAAAGAATGGTTAAAGAAGAATAAAGTGAATGTTCTGGAATGGCCAAGTCAATGTCCTGACCTTAATCTAACTGAAATGTGGAAAGACCTAAAGCAAGCGGTTTATGTGAGGAAACCCAACAACATCCAAGAGCTGAAGCTGTTCTGTATGGAGGAATGGGCTAAAAAAATCGTCCGAGTTGATCAGGACTGATCAACTGTTATCCCAAATGTTTAGTTGCAGTTACTGCTGCACAAGAGGGGTCTTACCACATACTGAGAGCATGATTCACTTACTTTTGCCACACGCAGATACACTATTGGATACATTTTTTCAATAAATACATGTCCAAATATAATCATTTGTGTTTCATTTGTTTAACTAGGTTTTCTTTATCAACTTTT
This sequence comes from Xenopus tropicalis, assembly GCF_000004195.4. Lineage (NCBI taxonomy): Eukaryota > Metazoa > Chordata > Amphibia > Anura > Pipidae > Xenopus > Xenopus tropicalis. The sequence continues at coordinate 128,898,588 of NC_030677.2, forward strand.
AGGACTTTTAAAAACAGATGATGTTTTAGGTCACATTCATATAAATATAAAGAAAATGTACAAACATTTTTAAGCACCACTGTATGTCTGGTTTGTCTCCTTATTTACCTGTTCTAAGCATAATTGGCACACAGAGCCCCTTTGGACACTTACTAATCCACGAATTCAAATCCCGAAAGGGAAAAAATCGTATTGGAAACGAAATTTTTCGTATTTGTCGCCACTTTTTCGGCACTGTCACGACGTTATCGTATTTTGCGCAATTTTTTCGTATTGCGTGATATGAAACGCCGGAAAAACCAATCCGATTTTTTCGCGACGGCGGCGAAAAAGTAGCGGAAAATATACAAAAAAATTGCAGAACATAGGAAAAAGTCGCAACAGCAACGAAAAAGTTGCAAAAACACTGCGAAAATCATTGCGAAAAAATGCATTCGGACGCCTTCAGACCGTTTGTGGATTAGTAAATCTTCCCCTTGGTGCCAAAGCACCAGGTGACAGTATGAGCAGGACTTTATAATTTCTGTATCACCCTGAGTTTGCAGTTTTTAAGGCCAAATAGCTCTTTATGCATATACTTATCAGTAGGGAAGCAATAAATATGGCCACATTTCCTGGAGGCAAAATAGAAGTCAGTGACTGGCCTTTGGCAATGCTCCATCCTTTTATTAATTCCCTTTTGTATTACTTTGCACTTTTTTTAAAGGAACTGACTGTAAATCAAACATTGTAATATATTTGCAATGCATTTTGCATCTATTTTAATCATGCATCTTACACAGTGCTCGAAACAGGGCAGCATGTCATCCTGCCACTTCATTATTTCTGTATTTCAACTTGCTTTAAAATACATAACCTATGGCCCTGGAATTTGTTTCTCTCTACAGATTCAGATATGCATTGTTTTTTTCTTAAAGTGGGAGTCCTGGTACAGCTGCACAGGTATTGCAGTTGGATAAGATGGAGAGTGAACGTCCCCTAAGCTTTTTTTTTTTTGTCCAGAAGATGTAAATTTGTACAGCCATTATTGTGTGTATATCTGGGCGAAGGTCTTTATGTGTGACTTTCTATGTGTAAAAACGTATATGTTTGTAGAGTCCCCACCACCCCAGCCACAAAGTCCCCTCACTCCTGTGGCTCACTGGAAAACCAATTCCCTGCTCCAATCCCAAGCTGGCAGTGGGCCTGGAGTGGTAGGGTCCACAGTTTTTTCCCCCAGTGCCCCACTGGCCCAGTTTAACCCTGTGGGTGCTGCCATACATTCTGTCAGTCAGTAAAAATGCTGATTAATTAACTATGAATGTCTGTGAGTCTGTGATTTAACTTGCCACAATCCTCTGGAAAATATATACAAAGCGAAAAAGCCCTTATTTACTCTTGTTATTGGTTATTGGCTGATTTACAGTGGTGTGAAAAACTATTTGCCCCCTTCCTGATTTCTTATTCTTTTGCATGTTTGTCACACAAAATGTTTCTGATCATCAAACACATTTAACTATTAGTCAAAGATAACACAAGTAAACACAAAATGCAGTTTTTTATTATTTAGGGAGAAAAAAAATCCAAACCTACATGGCCCTGTGTGAAAAAGTAATTGCCCCCTGAACCTAATAACTGGTTGGGCCACCCTTAGCAGCAATAACTGCGTTTGCGATAACTTGCAACGAGTCTTTTACAGCGCTCTGGAGGAATTTTGGCCCACTCATCTTTGCAGAATTGTTGTAATTCAGCTTTATTTGAGGGTTTTCTAGCATGAACCGCCTTTTTAAGGTCATGACACAACATCTCAATAGGATTCAGGTCAGGACTTTGACTAGGCCACTCCAAAGTCTTCATTTTGTTTTTCTTCAGCCATTCAGAGGTGGATTTGCTGGTGTGTTTTGGGTCATTGTCCTGCTGCAGCACCCAAGATCGCTTCAGCTTGAGTTGACGAACAGATGGCCGGACATTCTCCTTCAGGATTTTTTGGTAGACAGTAGAATTCATGGTTCCATCTATCACAGCAAGCCTTCCAGGTCCTGAAGCAGCAAAACAACCCCAGACCATCACACTACCACCACCATATTTTACTGTTGGTATGATGTTCTTTTTCTGAAATGCTGTGTTACTTTTACGCCAGATGTAACGGGACACGCACCTTCCAAAAAGTTCAACTTTTGTCTCGTCGGTCCACAAGGTATTTTCCCAAAAGTCTTGGCAATCATTGAGATGTTTTTTAGCAAAATTGAGACGAGCCTTAATGTTCTTTTTGCTTAAAAGTGGTTTGCGCCTTGGAAATCTGCCATGCAGACCGTTTTTGCCCAGTCTCTTTCTTATGGTGGAGTCGTGAACACTGACCTTAATTGAGGCAAGTGAGGCCTGCAGTTCTTTAGATGTTGTCCTGGGGTCTTTTGTGGCCTCTCGGATGAGTTGTCTCTGCGCTCTTGGGGTAATTTTGGTCGGCCGGCCACTCCTGGGAAGGTTCACCATTGTTCCATGTTTTTGCCATTTGTGGATAATGGCTCTCACTGTGGTTCGCTGGAGTCCCAAAGCTTTAGAAATGGCTTTATAACCTTTACCAGACTGATAGATCTCAATTACTTTTGTTCTCATTTGTTCCTCTATTTCTTTGGATCTTGGCATGATGTCTAGCTTTTGAGGTGCTTTTGGTCTACTTCTCTGTGTCAGGTAGCTCCTATTTAAGTGATTTCTTGATTGAAACAGGTGTGGCAGTAATCAGGCCTGGGGGTGACTACAGAAATTGAACTCAGGTGTGATAAACCACAGTTAAGTTATTTTTTAACAAGGGGGGCAATCACTTTTTCACACAGGGCCATGTAGATTTGGAGTTTTTTTTCTCCCTTAATAACGTAAACCTTCATTTAAAAACTGCATTTTGTGTTCAATTATGTTATCTTTGACTAATAGTTAACGGTTTTTGATGAGCAGAAACATTTAAGTCTGACAAACATGCAAAAGAATAAGAAATCAGGAAGGGGGCAAATAGTTTTTCACACCACTGTATATGTAAATCTGTATGTTCAGTGTATACACCCATTTATTGTACAGCACTGTGGTATATGTTGGCACTTTATAAATATGTGACAATAATAACAATGCCCGTGATTACTTAATATTTACAGTAAATAAATAATAAGAAGTTGGAACTTGAACAGGTTGAAGTTGATCATATCATTCAAAAGTGTATACATCTTTTTCTCAGTAAATTATTTTTAACTGCATATTGATTAAGCCACAACCATCATTAGAAATCCATCTGACTACCTGTGGCACTGAAAAAGTCCTATATTTAGGGTCTATATAAGTCTCAAACAAAACTAAATATTGTTGTTAAGGATTACTTAGCAACACTTTTCAGTGTAAACATCTTGAAAATAACATGTCATTATCAAGTCTCTTTAACATATATTTACCGGACATCACCACGTGTCTTGACTACATTCTTATATAGCTCTGGGATTTTGCGCTCGATCATGGGTCGCAGGTTCTCTTTCAGTTTGTTATAGTTCTTCTTCAGTTCCTGCTGATATTCTCTCTGGTCAGCAGTGATGAGCCTTTTGTTCTTTTCGACTGCCTCACCACACCTGTAAAAAGAAGACTGTTTAAAACTAAATAGATTCTAAATTTCTATGTTTAAGTAAGCAGCACCACTGCTAAGATCCTGCTAATTTTTGACTGTTAAAAGGTGATATTTACTTTATATCATATATAATGATCAGTTATGCAGATGGGGTGTTTCTACTTTTGTCCTTTAAGGGATACATTTTGAAGTACCACAGCTCTTGTCTAGTAGAAAACACTCTCTGTTTTATGACAGATGCTGGTCCTATTAGGTGGGCTGTTTCTTAGGAACACTAGGATGAGCAACTGTAAAACTTATTTGGGTGGATCATTAAATGAGCAAATGTTAACCCAGTTGGGCTCCCTCATGTGGTGAAATTAATTAGACTAGTGTAAAATGTTGCAGCTCAAACAAATTATTGTCTCCCTGTTTTCTTTATAGCCTTTTACTTCTGCTTACTTAATGGAGAACTAAAGCTTAAATAAAGATGTATGCTAGAAATGTTGCAAATTATGGTTTGGGCTTCTTTACCAGCCCAAGGCAACCACAACCCTTCAGCGGGGAAGATCTGTGCCACTGAATATGCCCCCAGTAGCTCCCCATCCTCTTGTCTGCATATTCACTGCACATGCTCTGTGCTACTGTCAGTTACCTGAGTTTAGGGACTGACTCAAAATATACTGTATATATAGAAATTAACACAATATGTCACAATATAATATGATTAAAATAATGATGAATAATGATTAAATAATACAGATTAATACAGATTTGACTGCATCTTTGCTTTAAAACCAGTGCAAATTGCATACAAAAGTAATATTTAGCCCTGTAGTATCAACATGTATGACAGACAAACCTGATTTTCTGCTTGATAATTTGCTACAACCCCTAAGCTTAGCTTCTCAACATCTGCCTAGAGCATATTGAGCCTGGATCATTACTACTATTGAGATGCTAAACCGTTAGACTGGTTCAATAAGTTCAGTATATAAGCATATATGGCAGTATATAAGCATATATTCTGAAGTTTCTGAAGTATTTCATGTATAAAAATATAAAATATATTTATTTACAGCTGAACTTAATCCATTCTCTTTTATAATAAAACTTATAAGAGCACCAGAGTGCTATTTGGCAAATATTATAAAACATGCTATGCAAGTGCATGTTTAAGTCCTGAAGGTGTGATAATGCAGAGGCCTGATAGACTTTCCCCTCTAAGGCTGTTTTAGGTTTCCCTCCTCCTGCCATCCCCAAGACATCACTTTCAATATTTTTGTTGCGGTTTGCCACTCTAATGTGCTTGTGTACAATGATAGTTACTTTTGTCCCTTGTATTTTTTTATCTTTTTTTTCCTATTGATAACATTGACATGAAGCATCATTTTTACAGGCCAGGGGGGTAAAATACCAATTAATAAATGCAGAATATGGTCCCACAATTTTAGTACCATGAGTGCAAGATGTGGCCTCACACTCCTACATCTCTATATCTTATGTGAAATCAACCATTATCCTGGCAATCATAGATATAGAAAGGCTTGTAGTCACCTTGAATGACTTCCCTTAACTTATCTTTCACTTTGTAATGCTTTCACAGGAACTCTTTACTAATTATATTATGCCTCCATTGACAATCTAAACAGCTTTCAGCAGCCAGAACATATACATTATAACTGGAATTATATTTAATAATAGCCTCAGAAGAGAACATCTCATATAATATTTTTGCTTTTTGTGGAAGGAAGCTCAGGATGTTCTGAAAGCTTATGAAACAATATTAAGTTACATCCTCCCCTGGGAGATAAGGAGACTGTTCAAATCTTTTATCTTATCCTATAGTTTCATTACTATTAAGTAATGCTATGCTAAAAGCCTATAAAGAGAAAATAGTAACAGCAGCACAGCTCTGCCAAAAAACACTTCAGCTCAGTGTCCATATAGTGTGGTAAAGGAAAGTAAACTGGCTGTACAAATTACTTTTGGTGTTTATACAGGTGAAGGAATGTTTAATGCTCCACATTCTCTCATTTAATCACTGAAACTTTTATAAAAAAACAAAACAAAAACTTCCTTGTACTTACCGCATAATAAACTCTTTAAAGCACAATCTCAGCTTGTTGTGATGTCGATAGAGTTTAGGGTCAGCTGGAATTTCAGCAAGAAACACTTGGGCTACCTCTAGTGGTCCCTGTTGTATACAACACATGTAAGCAATACTCATTACTACTAATCAAGAACATCACAATTTTGTAATAAATATTTATTACCATTTGTTTACTACATAAGGGACAAAACAGGCACTAATTTAGTGCAAAAAACATCTGTAAAGTATTGCAGCATATTGTTTTTGCATGCCATTTTATTATATTCCCCCTAAATCATGAATAGAAAAACTCTGCAGGCCTCATTTAATTTTAGAGGTGCCCTTGCTAAGTGCAAAAATGTGTAATGATTGTACGTGTTAAAATGTCATGCACAAACTAGTTGCATCTTGCACCAGTTGCATCTAAACATAAATTAGACAAATAAATAGACACTTTTTATCTAGCATCTGTGCAACCCAAAATTCTGCTCCAAAAAATTAGGTAAATTAAGGGGCTTTAATGCCATGGGTCCAGATTCACCATTTAAACAACTGCCAAAATTATAGAAAGTAATACAAAAAAGACGATTCTATTAAGGAAGCTATAATGGCTGTATGCCTGTGTTTATTTAGAAAGTACATACTATTAGAGTCATTTAATATGTGCAGGGCAGGGGGCAAAGTACAAAACACAGGTGCAATGTTTTTGCACATTGCACCCTGAACTTCTGTAAATTTCCCTCTATGAATGCAGTGCATTCTGCATTTAGTAGCACTGCATTCAAGAGAGGTGGGTAAAAGATATGTAAGCGATCCCCCTCTTTCTGCTCCCTAACTTAAATGTGCTAAGTTAGAGAGAACAGCATTAAATACACACTCATATTCTGTCCATGTTATGCCCCCTTTTTACAGGCACTGTTGCACAGAATTTACTAACTTCAGCAACATTTTGTACCAAAATTTGGTGGTTTTTACATAGGTTCAGTTACAATTAAAGTGTAAAAAAATGCAAAATTTTGGGAAATAACACGGCAGATTTTACTTATGTTTTGCACTTTGCTTCCTTAGTTTGTCTTTCTTAGTATATGATAAGATATTGGCTTAAAATAACTTGTCAACTCTAAGAGCTCTAACATAAGGGCAACATGCACAGAATGCGCACAGAAACAGATTTAAATTTGCATTTTTATTACTCACAATTTGTATCTGTATAGGTTTGTTGGGAATTGCATCATTTACAAAAAACAGGTTTAGTGTGCATTAGGTGCATGTCAGTTGAGTGTTTAGGTGTAACACACACAAAGGGAAGTAACTGCTCCTCAAGGCTGGTAACAATTACAAAGCTATTAAATATAAACCAGCAGGCACTAGAATAATTATTTGAAGATCTGAGAAAATATCTCCAAGGTGACTTAATATTATGAAACAGTTTCTGCCACCTTAGTTGCTTTACTTTTAAGATTTGTGCAAAGTTTTTTGGATGCTCCACAAAGAATCAACCATTAGCATTTATTACCAGTGATTTTTTTTTTGCTGTAAACAATACACTGACAGTTAAGTCATCAAATTATCTAGAATTTAAATGGTCAGACTGGGGTCTCAAAACCTATGAGAACCCAGTTGAGAAAAACCTATGACAAAACCTATTAGAAACCAGTTCAGCGGTGACAAAATAACAGTGACCCGTGCTGATGTACCTGGTTTACAGTGGCTCCTACAGAGCCTTGAAGCAACATTTGAAGCATCTTGGCATCAGGTGGCTCCTTGTTGGTTGCATCAGCCAATTCATGTGTTTTCTTCTGCATATCTTCTATGGCAACCTCTATAGGAGTGAGTTCGAACTTAAAGAGAAAAAAAATGTAATGAGAAAAGATGATTTCAGTTGAAAAAAAACTTCTGGAGCCAGTAATGGTAGTCACATCTCTTTAGCCAATCAGATACTTGCTAGTTAGTACCTATGCTTTTGCATGAATATGAATATTGCTGCACTATACCTCCTCTTTCTGGATGACATTGATGCGTGTTTTAATGTAAGGAAATGCGTGTATTGTGGTTAAGATGGTTTTTCTCTTGTACTGTTCGCTGAGTTCTCCTCTGGGACGCCCATCTAGAGTAAAAGGAGTTGTATACATAAAGCGACGAAGGTTGTAGTTCTTCTCGAAGTGGGTGGCTCTGTACTTCTTTTCATAGTCTTCAAAATAGGGCTCCACAAAGGTAATCTGTATGTAAGCCTGAGAAGAGAAGCATAATTAAACCAATATACTTCTGTCTAAAATACTAAACAGGCTTATGTTCTAATCATTTTATTTCTTCACACAGTAAATCATGTCATGTCTGCTTGACTCAAGGTTTATGGGAAGAATGAAGCCCTCCATTGTAGTTTTATGACCAGCATACTTGTCCAATGGTCATTTTTTTAAATATAATCTATCCCTAAAAAGAGATATGGTAGCTAAATGTTTCACATAGTTAGACAGCACCTACTTGTGTTTTACATAAGACTGGAGGATTGCCATACAGGTTAATTAGACGAGAAACAAAAATCCTGATCTTCAAGCTTAAATGAAACATTGGCCTTTAAGGATCAAACTTCCATAAAAGTGACAAATTGCTTACTTTGTTAGCTTTGCCAAACAGAAGTTTTGTGAATTAACCACCTTTCATACTTGAAAGTAGTAAAAAGCTATAAAAATGTTTTAGGTACTATAAATTATGAACACAATAGACCTTATTTGCAAAGATGGGCAAGTCTAAACTGCTAAAAACTGGCATATGAACATTTGTTTTTGCCAACAATGCACTTTTTTTTTGAGGTGAAAATCTTTGTGTCAGTTCTGGTGAAACAGAGATTTGTGCATGTAAGTAAAGTGCAAGTGGAGACCATGCATGGAGCAGCACTTGGATTACCCAGGGTTCACTCATAAATCCCTTACTATTTTATTCTTTAGATGCAAAGGACAGTGGAGACTGGCTTTCACTGTGCAAGGCTCTCCTGGACATGTGATTACTCTGGTTTGAGTCCAATATACTAATTTCAGCATCCTAGGTACAGGCTGTGTGCCTTCCTGATTTTGGCAGCTTTGTATTCATGAGCAAAGGGCAGGGGACAGCATAGAGGCAAGTAAGGGAGCACTATAAGGCACAATGTGTATCTGAACCCTCTACTTTCTGCCTGTCAAAATTACTTTGTCCTGCTGTCAGCTAAAGCATATATTGGTGAGGCAATTAAAATCTACATCACAAACAAAAGAGTTATATATATATATATATATATATATATGTATACTTTTTACACACATACAGTGTATAAGCTACCTTATTAGGATCCAATTTCGATTTGTCCACAGGAACAGAGTCTTTAATAACTTCTACAGCATCATCTCCGAAACACTGACCATAAAAACTCTAGAGTGGAAATACACATTTCATGACATGCTTGTAGGGTGATAATAACAATAACAAAATTAGCAGTTTAAGGGGAAAGGAAAGTCCTTTTAGCCAATAGATTAGTGCCACCTACAACACTATATTGATTCTGCAAAAAGCCTTACCATACCTGAGTTAACAGCCCTAGAAACTCCCTCCCTATGTTTAAGATAGCAGCTGCCATTTTAGCTTGGTCTCTTTAGTTTTCTGCTGCAGCTCTAGCCCCTCCTAGCTCAGATCACACATTTTGATGGGAGGTGGAGGGAATTCTTCTGGGAGGGGGAACAGGAGAAGAAAGGGGGAAGAGGAGAGAGCTGCCCAGACTCTGGCCCCCAGAATGAAGGAGTTTTCTGAGACCAATTAACCACTGTATGGCACCAATTTGTTTAGAACCCCCCAGTAATTATAACTACTTAATTATATACTTTGGGCCCTGGGTCAGTACTTCTTTTCACGAAAAAAAATTACCAGCCTATGGTATAATTCTACTGAGCCCATGGATCCACTGACGCACGTCTGGGCTCTGCACATGCACAGCAGAGTAAAACTGAAACTTGTTTAACATGTGAAACTTTCAAATTTTGCTCTACTACGCATGCACACAGCCCAGGGCTGCAGATAAGATATCAAAAACAGGAGGTAAGTGATTACAATAACTGGGGGATGCCTCATTCCTTTCATTTAAGTTAACTATTAGTATCTTACAGAATGTGATAGTTTTAGCAAATTTTGAATTAGTCTTCATTCTTTGTTATAGTTATTATATAATTATAGAATTACTTGCCTTCCTTTTCTGCCTGTTTCAAATCTGAGTCACTCATGCCGAGTATTGCTCTGTGAGGCTACAACTTAATTGTTATTATTTCTTTTAATGACCTATATTTTTATTCAAACCCTCTCCTATTAAATATTCCAGTATCAACTGCCTGATTGCTAGTGTAAATCAGACCCTATAAACCAGAATGCGGCTTAAATTCCAAACTGAATATCTGCTGCACAAAAAGCTAAATAATATCTAAAAACACTAAAAATAAAAACCAACTGCAGATTGTCTCATAATATCACTAAATATCTAAATTATACTAAACATTAATTTAAAGATGAACTACCCTTTTAAAAGCATAAAATTTAACATACAATTAGCATATCATGATACTAATGGTATTCACTTATAAAAACTTTTTTTTGGTTCTTATAAAATGAGCAACAACAAAATGATCAAACTTTGTACCTCTAATCTATGGGAAATCTCAGGAAGTTTTGTAATCGTAGGTTCCTTATAAATATACTCTTGCTCATCTAAATCTCCAAACTTTGACCCATAGAATCCTACACGGAAGTATGTTCCAAACATTCTTTTCTGACCCTGTGACAAAGCAAGTTGTAAAGATGATTATTATTCATTATTCATTAACAAAAAAAAATGCCCAATCAAGGCAATTAGTTGCATAAACAAGCAAAGACCAACAATTCACACGTTTATTTACCCATTAATATGAAAAATAATTGACCAAGTTGTTGTATAAGAAGGCTTGTCACTGTCTAGAATGCCATGTTTTAGTGCAGGGTATACAAATGTATTTATTAAGTGGAGGCCACAAAAATGCATGTGCTACTGTATAATATTACGATTAACAGTGCACTGCTGTTTTAAAACTCATATACTATGTGCACCCACAGGCAGTGTGCAAAGTGCTAATGGCTGCTTGTACCTGTTATTTGCACCCAGTCCTGCCAATCATAAACTGCTCTTTAGTAAACACCTGTTTTGTAAGGAAGCATATAAGTAAGAAAACAATCACTGCAATAATGCCAAGCCATTTTAATATGATCATTCTTGCTTATCTAACTGAAAAAAAGAACTGGCAGGACTGTGACATGGGCATTTTCCAAGCTTCTATCAGTCTACCTGGAATCTCTGTGGGCCCCTTCCCACTGGCTGCAGTAAATACTTCCTTAAATAGTCTACTGTCCCCAATAACTGTGTCATATGCAGGCAGATTACCAGTATGCCTGCTGTAAGAAGCCATAGACAGTCACTATTTATTGGACTGGTGGGTGGCCGTTTGGGCCTATGTGTACTTAAAATGCCAAGGCCTATTTTGAACCTCAGTCCAGGCCTGGTCACATGGGATACTTAAAGTGCCTCCTATTGAAATGTAACCTATGCACTTCACTGTCCACTTCATGTACACCATCCTCCACATCATTTTATTATCAGCAATACAGCTCTTTTTACTGTGATACCTTTTCAGCAATATTGTCAAAAGCTTTCTGAAGTTTTTTATGGGTTGATGCGAGCTTGTGGAAATCACGATGCGCCTCAAGAACTGGGATGACAATTTTGTAAACTTCATTTACAGTTTCATAGAATGCTGCCTTTAAAAAGTAAAAAATGAGAAGATTAGATGAATGTATCCAATCATGTGTTAAATGAACTGTAACTCTAAAAATTAAAGTGTTTTATATGAATTTAAATATAATGCTTTTACTCTGCAATGGTAACAAAATGTGTGTTTTCTTCAGAAATGCTTCTATAATTTATTTAAATAATCTGCTGTGTAGGCATTGTGGAGCCATTCAAGCAGAATTGGGCAAACAACTAATGTTTACATAGTAGATAACAGATAAACTGTGATAAACACAATCAGTTTAGTTCTTACACAGCAAGAGTAACAATATGCCATGGCTCTCTACAGGACTATGAAAACTTTTTTTCAGGTAGGACATTTGTTGCCAAGAAATAGTTTATTTGTATGTGCTGGATGAACAGATACATACTTTAAATGTAAATTAAAAAAAAATATTTTCACTTTTTAAAGTTACTGGTGCTTTAAAACGGATTTTCTGGTCACACAAAGGTCTGGTCATCAAGGTGTGACATAACTAAAAAAGATCAACAGACAAAGATAGGGCAATGGACCATGGGAAGATTAGTCGGACTCGATACTCGAGATTTAATCGCACGCCGGAGACTAATCTCCCAATGGTCCATGGCCCTTTGGATTGAAAAGATAAAATCAGAAGAGTATTGTTACATTTGATTTTAGGAGTAAAGACTTGAACAAAAGTGATACAAGGGCAAAAAACCCCTAACTCTTGAACAACTCACACCTGCCTGAACCTGACTTCTTCTTTTCTATATACTGTATATACTCGGGTATAAGCCGAGTTTTTCAGCACCCAAAATGTGCTGAAAAATTAACCCTCGGGTTATACTCGTGTCCCTCCAACTAGCACCCTCTGCTACCTGATTCCATGTGTGCTCCTCTGTGCTCCACTCCTTCCTGGTTCCTTGCCCTGCCCCCCGGCCTGACATCACACGCTCCCTGCTTTCAGCTCCTGTGTCTGTTTCTAATGGTGAGGGGGAGGAAGAGCCTTTACAAGCAGGCAGGAAGGCAACGGAATCTCAAGCCTGCATGCTATTCAGGTGAAGAGGTGAGGAGGGAGGGAGAGGGAGCTCCTTGAAGTAAACCTCAAGCTGAATCCTCTCAGTTTATGATGTGCTCCTTTTGATAGACGGGTTGAGGAGCGTGCCCCCGAAACGTTACATGGTTTGCTATTATTAAAATCAGCAGGGTTTATCCCGCTAAAACAAATCCTGTTGTGCCGGTATTTTGTGCTATTTAGGTTGAGGAGCAAGGCATTAATGAGTGATTACCTCTCCAGGTGACCCTGCTAGAGGAGGCAGTAGGGGGGAGCCTGGCATCTCGCATACTCATTCCCTGCACGTATTTGTTCAGTAAGATCGATAGATCCTAATTTTATTGGAATTTATTTTGATTATTGAAATTTAGAAGCTGCTGCATTTCCCATCCTAGGCTTATACTCGAGTCAATAGGTTTTTCCAGTTTACTTAGGTGAAATTAGGTACCTCGGCTTATATTCAGATCGGCTTATACTCGAGTATATACGGTAGTGTCTATAGCACTAACACCACCTTTCCATGAGTCTCTGGTGAACCTGAGCATCAATATTGCTCAGCAGATGTAGTAAGAGGTTAGAGTGAAGACTTACCCTATTAGGTGAGCTTTAAGCTGACATTTATACTTACTAAGTAGCATTATAAATAGAAGAATCATAAATAGCAGAAAGATGGTTCTGTAGTGGGAGACAGTCTGCAGACGTATATACAGATCCACATGAATATGTGAAAGCCACATTATCACGCATGAAACACTTAGGGGAGATTAATCAAAATGTGAGTTTAGACCATATGAACAGAACCTGGGTGAGTTTTAGTTATTAAGCTATAATTCAGATTTTGATAAATCTGCCCCTTAGTGATATATTGCGCTGAGTTATTTCTTCAATCTCTACCGTTCAAAAAACTTACTGTATTAAAAAGTTCAGCAGCCTGCTCCAAGAGTCCGATCAACCCATTTTCTGAAAAATATCTTCCAGAACACACACCATCATCATCTGGAGTGAGAATGTCATCAGAAACTGCGGATTCCTCAATTACATTGGAGGAAATATTCTGATATGATACAGAAAGTTGTGAGGTTAGATTTGGGTTGAACCAGCAGAGAAGCAGAGATAATGAAGCCTGTTGGGCATATATTTTCAACGTTTTGTATCCTAACAATGTATTATTCCTATAAATCAGTATTATTTATTGAAATATATATTAGTGTTTTTTTAACACAGATAAAAGGTGGGAAGGAGCAATATAATTCAAAACCGAGCTCTTCTCCAACCCAGTCTCCATTATACTGGGGCCAGATCTCTTATCGCTTTGCTAAAGCTATAAGAAAAAACTCCCCATTGAATAGGGGTAAAACTGAGCTGTACATGAAACACTATATTCCTACCTGAAAGCTAACACTGCCTACGGGCAGATAGCTGCAGTCCTCTAACATGCCTAAATATTCTGCCACTAGGGCAGCAGCATGAACCAAACACATGGCTGCTTCAGTAAAGCATTTCCTCTTCACATGTTTCTCTGCCATATTCTGCAGCCAGGTCAGCCTAAGGTCTGGGGAGGTCTGATAGCCCTTGGCAATTCTAATTCAAACAAAATAAAATAATACATATTAATGTAATTTTTATAGCACATTTTTTATGTTACAGCATGGTGACAGCTACTCTTTGTTATGTAGTTGGTGCCTTTTTATCTGTTCAGTAATGACTTTAGGTGTGAAGTAAACTAATGCACTATTTGTGATTCTAACCTTGGTCTCCCTTAGGGCTCTGGTACACGGGGAGATTAGTCGCCCGCGGCAAAACTCCCTGCTCGCGGGCGACTAATCTCCCCGAGTTGCCTTCCCCCTGCCATCCCACCGGCGAACATGTAAGTCGCCAGCGGGATGGCAGACGCAGCGGGGCGATTTCGGGAAATCGACGAAAAAGCCTTGCGACTAATCTCCCCGTGTACCAGAGCCCTTAGGTTGGTCAACCCATCTGTAAACAGTTTAGTCACACATATAAATAGTCCGATTACACTGATTCAGTTTTTTTTGACCACAGAATATTTACAGACACAGGATCCCATCCTATTCCGGGGGTCCATCCGACAAATCAGGTTTTCCATTCTCAGGTGATATCACACCAGAGTATTATAATTAAAAACATACTTACAATGGTCCTATATATGCACCAATAATCATAGGATTTGGTCAGAAAAGTCCCATCTATATTGTCCACTTAGTCCAGTCGTTTAATCTTGATATCTGCTATAGACAGGTCAGTATGTGTGTATATATGTGCACTGGGGTTCATTTGGAGGGATTGAACTTGATGGACATTGGTCACTTTCAAACTAACTTAACTATGTAACTTAAATCTTAAATACATTTTGTTTTCAGAAACACTTGTTTCCTTGTTTCTACTTGACCCTAATCATAAGGATTGCTTCATACTGCCTCTCTGTGTTACATACTAACTAGCAGATAGGTTTCACTGGGACAACTTGATTGATGTGTGCGTTTTTCAATCTTATGTACTGTTAGTTTGTACCTTAGATTTTTTATTATACAGCAAAACCATAGCTCATTATACTGTATTGTATATTAAATAACATAGCACTAAAACACTGCACATCTGAGGGAAAAAAGAAAGGACATGAAAAAAATGTACCTATACATCAAATCCATAAGCATTTCTGGGTCCTCCTGGAAAGCCCTCATCTTAACTGTGTCTGACAGAATGCTGTTCAGGTTATTTAAAAGGTCATCCACCTACAATGAAAAGCAGCCGATTTGAAAATGGGCAAAATCAGTAACAGAAAAACTATTAAACAAGGGCATAGACAAAAATCAGGATGGCTACATTAAATTGTTATATTTTGTATTCCCTCTGTAATCCAGGCACAAGGTTCTGCTACATTTGGCTTTGGGAGATGTATTAAATAAGCTTAACATTTTTTTTCCGTTATGTTTCTGTGTTACCTGAGCTGGGAAAAGTGTAGGCTGCATCTCCTCATCCTCTTCTGCATAGGCCAGAATCGTCCTTAATGATTTGCGCAGGAACTCTTCATTGAAGTCTTGTGATTTTCCAACCAAGGATGCCAGTGACATAGTTACCTGCATCTTCACTCTGGCAAAGTTCTGAAAAAAACAGCTAATTCTCAACATAAAGCTGAATGGTATCACAAAGGTTTAATTTATCACACAGCCAGTCTTGTAGTTTATACAGGTATGGAGCCTGTTATCTAGAATGCTTGGGACTTGGGGTTTTCCAGATAATGGGTCTTTCTGTAATTTGGATCTCCATATCTCAAGTCTACTAAAAAATAATTTAAACATTAAATAAACCCAATAGGGGTGTTTTGCCTCCAATAAGGATTACTTCTATATTAGTTAAGGTCAACTACAAGGTACTGTTTTATTTTTACAAAGAAAAAGATAAATGTTAATTATTTGATTAAAATGGAGTCTATGGGAGATGGCCTTCCCTTAAATCTGAGCTCCCTGGATAACAGGTTTTTGAATGATGGATCCCATACCTGTAGTAGTTATTAGGTCACTCTTATATTATTCAAAAGAAAAAACAACAAATTACCTCTATAATTTTTCAGGCAGTGTGCAAAAATGTTTTTATGCTGAGTTTTACAGTGTGAGAGCGTGTGCAACTACAGATCTGTGAAAATTTCTTGTTTGGGGATACTAGGGCTCAATTATGACTGCAACTGCAATGTGGTTATAGTGAAATGGAGACAACTTGTTAAGTCATTTATTAAGGTACTTGGTTCCAAAGACAAATTTAACAAGGAATAATACAAATTTAGCTGCAAAAATTTACACATTTCATATAGTTTTGCTCAGGACCAGTGTTCCGTCTTACCTACTGACGCAGGGAAACCCTGGAGCAATTGCCACCTTCTAGTTGGTGGTAATTCCAGGGTTCCCTATGCAGGCTGCATCAATAGCCACAGCAGTGAATTTTTTAAATGTAATTTAATACAGACTATGTACAGACTATGAAAGGGCAGCACAATTTTATCTTGCAATATTACTGTATTTTCAGACTTACACTGATATTGCTAAAGCTGAATCTCATGATGAGGTACAGAGTGGCACAGGCCTGGCTCCGAGTGCTTTCCAAGGAACTGCAACAGTGGTGTAGGACCTTTTGACACAGATCTGAGCATTGCTCCACTTCTTCTTCAAACAGAAAATCTGCAAACTAGAGTCAGACATTAAAAGAAAACAAAAGTGATCACATGTTTTACACATTGCATGTTTAGTACCCAGCCTCAGTCCACTATTCAGTTTATGGTGTCTGGCTTCCTGATAAATAACTTAACGTCACAACAGATACAAATGGGAACTACTAAACCCCTTTACTTGTAAGGTGGCCATACACGTTACAATTATGGTTGCGGGAAAGATCATTCCTTTTCTCCACTAACATTAAGAGCTTAATGATCAGATATGCAGGTAGAAACAAAAGAATTCTACCTCTATCTGACGATTCAGCATTAACATTTTTTGCTGGTGTTGGGTCACTTTCAAAGGCGGGCAATACTTTTTTTTCTATCCTGTCTGTTTGGCAAGAAAACTGATCCAAAGCTTTTGCTGTCACCTTATCTCCTAACATACACGGACTGAATATTGTACGAGACCTTGTTTAGTACAATAATATCTGTGAGTGTATGGCCACCTTTAGGCAGAACAACTAATTTATAACAGATACACATTTCAGTTTTTGTTTTACTGGAATTTATCACTATCATTTAAAAACATTAAAAAAAAACATTTTATAGACCTTGGGAACACAATGGTCTTTTACAAACACTGCAGTGCGCAGGCAGCTGTGATGTTAGACTGGGATTGTAGCACCCAAACCTGATAGGCAGGAGATTCTTTCTCCAACATGACACTGTGTGCCATTGAGTCCTATGGAAGGCTTTCAAAATCATGCATTGTAGGCTCAAAGTCAGAAAGGTTTTTGCGCCGTTTACGATCGTTCGGATACGAAAATTTAATAACTTTCGGATCGCACAACAATATTTTCATTCGACCGTGGTGCGAATTTTCTCGCAATTAACGCATATCAGAAATTATCGTATTTACTCCGAAATTTAACCAATCGTACTTTTAAACATCTGAAATTCAGACTTTGATAAATTTGCCCCCAAGAGTCAAAGCAAATAGCCTCTGATTTTTTACATGTATACAGTGAATATATTCTAGCATTCAAAGACAATGGTAGTTACCTTAATAATTAGCAGACGGATGGTTGAAAAACAGTGAGTAAGGAAGGTGTTGCTCTGATTCGTACTCAAGGAATGTACAAGAACTTTAAGGACTCCTCCCAGAAGATTATCTTTGCAATCAATGGACAAACTGGTCTAAGTTCCAGGGAGAGAAAGAAGGTGTTGAGGAAGGAATGCAACAACATTAAAAAAAAAAATCAAATTTGTAGATATTTCAATACATAACATACAAGGCATGGTTTTATAAAAAGTAAAGTAGGACTCAAAGACCAGATTAATTAAGAATTAGGAAACATCTGCTGTAACCTGTACTTAAAGACTCTAAGAAGGGTTTACCAAGCAGAAAATGAACATATATATATATATATATAAAAATAAAACAGCCAGCACCAAGGGTCTTTGTGTTTCAAAAAATCTCTTGTGTATTATAATTGCATGTACAGGTTGTACATGCAATTATAATACACAAGAGATTTTTTGAAACACAAAGACCCTTGGTGCTGGCTGTTTTATTTTGATATTTATATGATATCCCGTGCACAGGGGCAGCTGCAGAGCAGCAGATTTTGGAGTGTGGTGCTGTCGTGTGGACTGTTTTATAGTTTTATATATATATATATATATATATATACAAATATATAGTCCACAAAAATATACAAATATATATATATATATTGTTTTAACCAGGGTCGGACTGGGGGGTGCAGGGCCCACCGGGGCTCCCACCCCAGGGGCCCTGCAGGTGCCCCAGCAAGCCGTGTCCCCTACCCCCCCCAGGGGCCCCCACCTGACGTCCTCCCCAAGCGCGTATAAATTGAATGCGTCAGGGGAGGAGAAGGGGCAGTGCAGGCAAGGGTTGGACTGGGCCGCCGGGGCCCAGTCCGACCCTGGTTTTAACCTATCATTTTCTGATACAAAGTAGAGCACTTGCATCTTGAAAATGACATTTTTCGCATCCTTAATAAGGTCCTCCAGTCACAACTGATTTCTCTCATTATGCAAACAAAAATGAAAAAAGGCATTCCAAGCAACAATAAGATGTTTATTGTTATGAACATACTGTACACATTACTAAATAGGTTAAAAAGGACCAGAACATGTGTCTTGAGATGCAAGTGCAGAAAAAAAGATAGGTTAAAAAGGACCAGAACATGTGTCTAAGCGGCTCCTAAACCTTGAATATGCTGCAAATAAGGGGTCTGTTTTAACAATGGTAATGAACTTTGATTAGATTGAAGCTTTGAATGCAGCTGTTGTGCTGGAGCTGTAATTCAAATAAATTGTGTCGTAGTGTAGCAAAAAAGCCCTTTACTATGTTTAGGGTGCGGCAGCTGCATGTACAAATCCACAACACCTTGAATGTCAAACACTAGTAGTGACCTTAAACCTCATTACATGCAGGTTAACAGCTTTTTTTTAAAGGAAAAAAAAATACAAACAACCTGAACGTGCACAATAAATAGCCAATTTTATAACTCTGTTCTTAGAGAAATAAACTTTCAGCTCAGAGCTTTGTAAGGACCTGCACATGGGATGATTGCGCTTGGGGCAAAAAACCAAACCAACTTATTTTCAGGAGTGGCTGAGGTTCATTATAATAAAATAGCCTAAAATACCCCATTGGCTACTGGATGATGTTGTAAATACTGTACCTGTATGATAGTTTCCACTATATCCAAAATAGTTACATTTGCTTCTGTTGCCAGGTTCCTACACATTATGGCTTCTTGTTCAATTTCAGCTTTTGTCCTGTATTAAATTAAGAAAGATCTTTATTAAACAGTTTTAACATTAAAATATTATTTTACATCTTTTTCTCACTACAGCACCTTTATGTGAATTCTGACTGAATAAGCAAACAAGAACACTTAATTTGTTAATGTTTACTTTAGTGCATTAAGTGCAGAAGATTGGGAGTAAACATGTCAAACATACAAGGGCTCATCTATGAATGCTGGCAAAAATGCAAATGGAAAATTGGTGTATCGATGGCATGCATAAAAGCTGCTTGCGCTCAGACATGCTTCTTGCATTTCAATGTACTTGCAGCCTCCTGATGATTTGCATGCATGCATTGATGCAACAGAATCCTGAAGGTGGCAGTAATTCCAGGGTTCCCCTGGCAGGTTGAGTCAGTAGCCACAACTGACTAGCATTCTAATGCTGAGCACATTGCTGCTCTAAAAGTGATGCCATGCCAACTACAAATGTTCTTTTACAGCTTTTCCACATTTCACAGAAACCCACAAAGTACTAAGCACTGCACTGCACACAGTTAAAAATACTCACATATTTAACCTCTCATTAGCTTGACGCCACTGTGTCTGTTCTTTTCTCCACCGTAAATTTTCATTCAGTCCAGCAAATCTTTCATTCCCTACAAAAGGCAGAGATCAAATCACTTACAACACAGAATATTGATTTTAAAATGATATTCACAGAGAACTGTGATTCCATAAATGCAGGCCATAGTGCTAATTTTAGGGGGCAGTATTCTTTTGAAAATAAGCCAAAAAAGTTAGCTAGGAGTCTCACAGTTAAGGTGGGCACACGTGGCGATCTGACGATGTTTCGTGCGACCGTCGGTCGCATGAAACATCGTCAGATCCGCGACACACCGTCAGGGCTGAAACAGCAGATAAGGAGGTATAAACAATAGGATTTCTACCTCCTTCTGCCGATTCAGCCCTGACTGCAGATTTTGGTCAGGTGCCTTCTATGGTGCCCGATCAAAATCTTTTAACTGGTACGATCGGCGAGTCGGCCGATATCAGCAGCTTCCTGCGATATCGGTCGACTCACCGACATGCCATACACGCACCGAATATTGTACGAAACAAGGTTTCGTACGATAGTATCGGTGCGTGTATGGCCAGCTTAATGCAACCCTTATCTTGTTCCATTGTGAAGTGATGGATTTTTAGGACTTGAAGTCCCTTTGCTTTCCAGAGAATCTGTGCGCCACCCACAATGGTATTACAATGGAACAGTGAGGGAAAGGGGAAAGTGAGGGAAGGGGTTGCATTACACTTTCAGCACAAGGGATCTTAGGTGGGTGTCCTTCAGTGTGTGAAATTATGTATGTTTATGTAAAACAAAAACACTTTTAAATTTATATCTGAAAGTTCAAACAGTGTTTACGCATTTTTTCTACATAAGGCCAACAGAATGAGCTCATGTCCTCATGTCAAAAGGAGCTGGAAGGGGGTATATTTTCTCTTTAATCAACTGTATACAATCTAACCTGTCAAAGCCTGTTTTGATTTATTCAGTATGCAGCTAAATCTTTTATTAAACATTATTCTGCAAAAGTGAATCATTGCATCATTAATGCATCTGTTTTACAAACACATACATTTATGTTACAAAGATTAGTTGTGATTGTAAGATATGTTGGGAGCATACATTATGTATGTGCTAACAAAATCTCATCTTGCTAACAAAATCTCATCTCCAGTTCCTCTTAATGTGGGGGTACCCCAAGGCTCTGTACTTGGGCCGTTGTTGTTCTCCCTTTACACGCTGTCTTTGGGAGATCTTATCCGTTCATTTGGCTTTAAATATCATCTGTATGCTGATGACACCCAAATTTACTTTTCGACCCCTTCGTTAACAGTTGAAACTGAGACTCAAATCTCTAACTGCCTCCTGGCTATCTCTAACTGGATGAACCAACGCCACCTCAAACTCAACCTAACAAAAACTGAACTAATGATCTTTCCACCTAAGCCTGGTCCTACTCCCCCCTTTTCTATCTTTATTGAAGGCACCCTCATCAACCCTGTCAATTCCATGCGTTGTTTGGGGGTGATCTTTGACTCCAGTCTCTCCTTCTCTGACCATACTAACACCACTGTCAAAACCTGTCACTTTTTCTTACGCAATATTGCCAAAATCCGTCCCTTTCTTTCTCCTGTAACAGCTAGGCTACTCATGCATGCCCTCATCCTATCTCGACTTGACTATTGTAACCTGCTGTTAACCGGCCTCCCTAACTCCCATCTTTCCCCCCTACAGTCTATATTAAACACTGCTGCCAGAATTCTCCTCCTCTCATCCAGGAGAGTTCAGGCCCTTCCCCTGCTAAAGGCCTTATCGTGGCTCCCTATTAAACAAAGAATAGTTTACAAACTCCTTCTCTTAACCTTCAAAGCCCTCCATTCCTCTGCTCCTCACTACATCTCTTCCCTTGTGTCTCCGTACGTTCCTGGCCGACTCCTTCGTTCCTCGCGGAGCAACCGTTTGGTTGCGCCTCCAACTACTACTGCTGTTTCCCGCCTTAAACCTTTCTGCCTTGCTGCCCCTTACATTTGGAATGCCCCCCCCGATTTCCTCCGGAGAGAATCCTCCCTCAGTCTTTTTAAAACTAAACTTAAAGACTACCTTTTGGAGCACTCACCCAGCACCTGATCTGGAAACTGGCACTTATACTGTAATGTCACCCACTGTGACCTACAGCACTTACATTTGCCCATTTGTGGCTGTTAGTTAACCCTCCTATATAGATTGTAAGCTCTAGGGGGCAGGGACCTCCTTCATCTTGTGTTTCTGACTCTTATTGCAACTGTACCTTGTATTTATTTGTATTTATTGGTGTACTTTGTATTTATCCATTATCTTTAACCCCCTGTTTGTATTAATGTATTCTACTGTACAGCGCTGCGTACATAAGTAGCGCTTTATAAATAAAGATATACATACATACATGTGCCAAATGAATGTGTTTATTCATATGAAAAGCTTCCTTAGGAATGTATTTCTTTTAGATTTATCAGTAAAGGAACTATACAGTACCTGTCTTCCAGCGTCTCATCATTTCACCCCTGGCGCCTTCACCCCTAAGCAATGCTTCTTCCAGGCGTGCCTTAACATCTCTTGATTTCTGAAGCACCAAGGTGCTGACTTTGTCTGAAGATTGCCTTCCCTAGACAAACAAGAGACAATATTATAGAACAGTAATGCCCAGGGATAGACTGAAAGGTGCTATACGGGTACAACAAAAAGGATTACCCTTCTCTTTATTGCTAACGTCATATTTAATTTTTGGTGTCTGTGTGACATAAACTAGTTGCGAATGAAGCTCTTTTACATAATTTAACTAAATTACTAATCATTGTATAATTTGTTCTGTATCATTGGCTAAAGCAGTACTAGTATACTTATTTTTGTATCCAGGTAGTAATTGCTGACCTCCTACCAACCTTGGATCTCATATTAAGTATTGGGTTAATACAATTTTTAATTTTAAAGAGGTTTATCTTGGGTACCTGAGTGCGTTTTGGTCAGGTGGAATAACTTACTTTGTATTCAAAGCAGGAAACGCACATGTAGAGCAGATCCAGAATTCTGTTTAGCTGCAGAATAGGCATATAGGTGATCCACTTCTGAATCACATTCTGCTCAGCATTCTTCATGATCCAAAGGAAGCATGTTAGCAGGATTCTGCTGGATTCAGGGCTTAGGGTTGAGTACACTTTAACTGGCTAAAGATTAGTCAAAGGTATAATATATTATTACTTGTTTTCATCTACTGCAGATTCTTCTATACAGAAACATATTATAAATATGAAGAAAACAGCAAACAGTTTTTCAACACTGTTTTATCATTGTTGGTCCAGTAAATTTAGCAGAGTAATGCCTTCATCTGTGCTGCCTACCTGCATGCTCATATCTTTACCTTTATAGATGATTAGTTAGCCCTTTGCCTAAATAACCCCCAGGCTAAGATATTTACATGAGTCTACCTAAAATACCTGTTTCAGGAACATAAACTGAAGTACAAGACTATCTTCACTTGTACCAGGGTGCTTAGGGGGCACTTTATACATAATGTTTCCCCGGTGCAATGGACTTTGGGGCTTCAGTTATATTCAAGGCCTCTTTGTACCACCAAGTTGAATGTATTTCTCACTGAACCACAAAAAATGATGGCACACAACTGCATACAGGCTGGAGTGGGTTAAGTCACCCACATTTACAAAAACAAGGTTGTAAAATGAATTTATAATATACAGGCATACTGTGTGTTTAATCTCTACACAGTGCATGCATCAAAACATGCAAGCTATATGTAGACAAAGTGCCTGCCTGACTTGGAGCAGACTGCAAACAAAACTAGCAAAAAAGTTAGAGCATGCATAGGTAGAGCATGTATAGAGCTCCATCTGCTGTTCTCATTTTTATAATGCTTGGGTTTTTTTTCTGCTCTGCAGGTTTGGTTTCTTCTTAATCCACAAAATTTACCTCTGTCTGTGGATACTTGGCAAATGTCAATGCACAAAGGATATTCTTACCACAGAAGATATGGTAGATGTTTTTATGTTGAATTGGTTTCCAGCAACAGCCATTGCTACACTTGGGTTAATTGTGCTTGGAGTTTCTGACTCTTCATCTGAGGTTCTGGCTTTTCCACTTCGTGTGTCTACAGCTAAAACACAAATGTATAAGTTAAAGGAGACAAAATCAATCCATAGAACTCTCCTATTTATAACCCCTAGCTTTTTAACTTAATAGAGAATTCAGAGCTGGAAAGGGGGCCAGATGTATAAGATGCTCTTACATTATTGGGCTACTGTCCTGGAAAGCTAAGTTTTGCTATAGGTTTTGCTTTAAAAAACCCATCCCTGATATTGCTGGAATACAACTATCAGCTTGCTTTAACCCTTAATGTAAATTCTGAAACAACAGGCAGCTAAATAGTAAGACTCTGCGTAACCATATTTACTCTGGTTACATATTTACTCGGAGAGAACAGCACCAGCCCGGGGTAGCTGCGATCGCTTCCTCCTTCCTGGTTCCGTGCGCGAAAAGAGTGAAAAGCTGAACTTTAACAGAAAAGTCGGCTTTTCACTCTACTGCGCATGCGCTGACCGCTGGCATTTTAGGAAACGGAAGGAGGAAGCGCTCCGCTACAGGTACCCCGGGCTGGTGCTGTTTTCTCCGAACAGGGGCACCAGCCCAGGGTACAAGGTAAGCGGTTAAAGTCACTTGGGGGTGCCTTTCCTTCTCCTTTAATGTAAATTCTGAAACAACAGGCAGCTAAATAGTTAGACTCTGTGTAACCATATTTACTCTCTCTTCTGTGGTGTTAAATTATCAAGCCATATTTATATTTAGGGCCCTAGTTATAAATTAAATGGTAACATAGTAAGTTAGGTTTACAGAAAAGACACATGTCCATCACGTTCAACCTTTTATGCCTATACAATCTGCCTAACTGCTAGCTGATCCAAAAGAAAGCCTCTCCAATCTGGCACAGAACGGGAAAAAAATCCTTCCTGACGCCAATTATCAAGCCATATTTATATTTAGGGCCCTAGTTATAAATTAAATGGTAACATAGTAAGTTAGGTTTACAGAAAAGACACATGTCCATCACATTCAACCTTTTATGCCTATACAATCTGCCTAACTGCTAGCTGATCCAAAAGAAAGTCTCTCCAGAGCGGGAAAAAAATCCTTCCTGATGCCAAGATGGCAATCAGACCAGTCCCTGGACCAACTTGTACTATAAACTATCTTCCATAACCCTGTATTTCCTCATTTGCTTAGAAACCATCCAACCCTTTCTTGAAGCTATCTAATGTATTAGACAGTACAATTTATTTGTAATATACCAACAAAAAGATCAGAACATTATGCAAAAGAGACTTTATTTACCTGAAAAATCATGTAGTTGAGGAAGTGCATCTAAAATGGTACTGACCAAAGGCAGGTAAAGATCAGCAATTTTTTGTTTTGTCTCTATTCTTTGGCAGCGTGGGTCCAGGTCATGTGAACTCAGCAGGTTGTAAATTGCACCTATAGCTTTCCTTTGAACCTTGCCAATTCTGAAAAAAGATACACATTACTTCCAGGGCTTGGCTCCTTCAACAAGTTTTCTTCCAGGGCCTGTAGTTACTTGCATTGTACAACCATGACCTATGATCACAGGAACTATCACACATAATGCGCCTAAATGTTTTTTACAAAATATGTTTCACATATAACTATATAGCTTTTGATTTGTTATAAGGGCAAATCCCACCTGTATATACAGGCAGGATTTGTTGTCTGGAATGCTTAGGACCTGTTTTTTTTTTTTTTTTTTTTTAAAGTTAAGCTTAGGGCTCTTTAAAAAACATCAACACATGGAAGCTGATGCTACAGGACTGAATCGGTTCTGATGCCCAAGGAACTGGATTTTGTTGCAGCCAGATAATGTGAATCTGATTACATTACAAATAGTGCTGGGCGGTATGAACAAAAATTTATATCACGGTATTATTATTATTATATCGGTATCACGGTATTTGACGGTATTTTTTTTTCCCCATGCATGATTAGGTGACCACCCCAAACACCCGCCACCCGCACCCCCCCTGCCACCCCAAACACCCCCCCATCCGCACGCAGCCCCCCCACCCCCCCATCCGCACGCACCCCCCCACCCCACCCCAAACACCCCCCCATCCGCACGCACCCCCCCCACCCCCCCATCCGCACGCACCCCCCCACCCCAAACACCCCCCCATCCGCACACCCCCCCCACCCCACCCCAAACACCCCCCCATCCGCACACACCCCCCCCACCCCACCCCACCCCAAACACCCCCCCATCCGCACACCCCCCCCACCCCACCACACACCCCCCCATCCCCTTCACATAAATATAACCCCCCACCCCACCCCATCCCACCCCCCCCAAACACAACCCCATCCCCTTCACATAAGTATAACCCATTATCCAGAAAGCTCTAAATTACAGGCCATCATCCATAAAGTCCATTTTAAACAAATTATTTACATTTTTTAAAATTATTTTAAACAAAGTACAGTTCCACGTACTTTATGAAAAATAAGCTGCATTGCCGCTATTGGTGGCAAAAAAATCCTATCATGTTTATTTAATGTTATCTTGATTTTTAGCAGACTTAAAGGAAAAGGTCAGTGTAAAAATAAAGCTGGGTAAACTAGATAGACTGCGCAAAATTGAAACATGTTTTCAATATAGTTAGTTACCTAAATAATCTATAAAAGTCTGGAGCGGGCAGATGTCTAACATAATAGCCAGAACACTACTTCCTCCTTTACAGCTATATAAGCTGTTAGCAGTCAGTAACCAATTAGTAACTTGAGGAGGGGGCCATATGGGACATAACTGTTCAGTTATTTTGCTTTTGAATCTGATCTGCATGCTCACAAACTAACTGAACAATTATGTCCCATGTGCCCCCTCCCTTTACTGACTAGTTAGAAAGCTGAAAGCAGGAAGTAGAGTTCTGACTATTATGTTAGACATCTGTCCACTCCAGCCTTTGTAGATTACATTTTTAACTAACTATATTAGAAATATTTTTTATTTTACCCAGTTTCATTTTTACACTGAACTGTTCCTTTAAGATAATTGAAATCCAAATTAGGGAAACATCCCTTATCCAGAAAACCCCATGTTCCATGCATTCTAATCTTGTACCTCTATACCATCCCCTGTATTGTAAACTGCACCTATTTAGTGTTATGGCCTATAGGCAACATAAATTCTGTTTCACCACTACTGCCCCTCTGGAGAATAACCACAGTCAAAATGCCCCTCTCCATCTGTCAAGCAAGTATTTTACCCCGCTGGCCCCTGTCATCAATCTGTGTGTGTCAGCTATAAAATATTTGAAGACGGCTATTGCCCACCACTGTTTTCCACTGGACAAAACCCCCATATGCTATTACCCTTCTTCCAATACAATTTATTTACCCTTCCATCTCAGAGTCCAGGGCAGCATCCAACTCTGTAAACAGAAGCCCAGTTAGAAAATGCTTTTGCCGGTAATCTGGTGAGAGGTCAAACATGCTTGCAATTTTCTGATCCTGAAAACTGGAGCAGGAGCTGGAGTTCTGCAAGAGATGGGGTTTAAAAAAAGTAATAATATTTACCTCCAGCAAACCATTTCTAGAAATGTAATACAGGTATAGGACCCATTATCCAGAATGCATGGGACCAAGGGTATTCCGGATAAGGGGTTTTTCGGTAATTTGGATCTCCATACCTTAAGTCTACTAAAAAATCGATAAAACATTAATTAAACCCAATAGGATTGTTTTGTAATTATACCTTAGTTAGGATAAAGTACAAGGTACTGTTTTATTATTACAGAGAAAAGGGAAATCAGTTTTAAAATTCTGAATTATTTGATTAAAATGGAGTCTATGGGAGACGGGCTTTCGGTAATTCTGAGCTTTCTGGATAATGGGTTTCCGGATAGGGGATCCCATACCTGTAACAAAGTTTTAGAATCGCAATAACCAAGGCTTTTCTAATTTTAAGCTAACCACATTTCAACAAAAATGCAGTCACCCATGCATAGCTACAAATCTTTCAATTTACAGTGTTCCCTTTAGGGTGATGGCAGAAGGGGAGATTTGTCGCCTGAGGCAAAATCTGTGCTACCATGAGCAACAAATAATATATATTTGCAGTGATTGCAGCTACATGGAGTGGAGCAGAGATCAGACCTAAGAATGCATGCTTTTGCTTTTTTCGGGCTGATCTCCGCTCCAATTGGTGCAAAATGCAGGCAGAGAGAAGTGGGTCATATGCTTTGTGTGTCCTTGCCCTAAGAATGTTTGCTTACTGGAGGTCAGATGGAGATAAAATGCTCCATCACCACTTCTTCCATACAGTAAGTGCATACAGAGCGCATAGACAGTTACAGTCACTGACACTCTGGGCCAGTGATCCCCAACCAGTAGCTCGTGAGCAACATGTTGCTCCCAGTGCCCATTTTTACATTTCTGGCATAGAGACACAGTTTTTCTCCAAGCAGAGCCTCCTGAAGGCTAGCAGTCCACAAGGGGCTACCAAATAGCCAATTACAGTCCTTATTTGGCTTTTCATGCCTGTGTGGCTCACCAAACCTTTTTACATCTAAGTGTGGCTCACGAGTAAAACAAAAGGTTGGGGATACCTGCTCTTGGCCATCTAAAAACTGTTGAGCTAAGAGTCTGCCTAGCAGTATAAAACTTTCTAATACAGGTAAAGGATCCATTATCCGGAAAGCCATTATCCAGAAAGTTACTACTTACAGAAATTCCATCTCCCATAGACTCCATTATAAGGAAATAATTAACATTTTTCAAAATTATTTCCTTTTTCTCTGTATTAATAAAACAGTGCCTCTTACTTGATCCCAACTAAGATATAATAAATCCTTATTGGAGGCAAAACAATCCTATTGTGTTTAAATGATGTTTAAATGACTTTTTAATAGACTTAAGATATGAAGATCCAAATTAAGGAAACCTCCCTTATTTGGAAAGCCCCAGGTCCCAAGCATTCTGGAAAAGAGGTCCTATACCTGTTCTTCTAATATCGCAAAAGCCCACGAAATAGAAAATTAATGTGCGTTGTAAACTGCAAAAGTACTCAGAGGACCACTCTAAATGAGATCACACTTATTCAATTGTTGGGGTTTAGATTCCTCTTAAATTCACTAGCTAGATATACAAATCCAAAATTCCATTTTCTGCCAGAATCCTTTGCATCTTGCTGAACCTTATGTAATGCCTAATTGTCACGGAACCATTTTTTACTCACATATGGTTTTTATGTTTTGTTACATGTTCTCAAATGTAAATATGCAAATTAGGGTTTGTATTCAGCTTGGTATTCAAAAATTATTTTTGAGAATTGAGTCTTTCACCAAATATGTCGAACAAGTATTGCTTCAGTGCATCCCATTATTTAGCCCATTGCCACATACCTCTGAAGAGATAGAAGGGCATGGAGAAGCAGGCGTGGAGGAAGTTACAAAGAAGAGGTTTAGATTGAGATAATGCTCATGGCTACAAAGGATCCTCAGGAACTCCAGTCTCATAGAAATCAAGGTTGGGAAAGAATTCAGCTTAGAGGTCAGCTGGAAAAGAACAGTTTATACAATTTTAAGAGATTATAGGAATAAAAAAAAGGAATAAAAGTACATAAGCCAGAATATTAAACGAACATTATAACTTTTATATATATATATATATATATATATATATATATATATATATATATATATCCATATTTTATGAATTTTGACATTATAAGGCACTGAATGAAAATGTTTTTATTTTTACTGAACTTTCTTCCTCTCCTATAGTATATCTTTTTATCCTCCTTTGAACAAACAAGCCACTCTCTTCCCTAAGGCAACTGAGACATGGTTAGATTTGTCGCCCATGCTTAAATCTGCACTACCTCAGGTGACAAATCTCCTGAAGTGCCATTGCCTACCACTGCAATTGCTGCAAGAAAAAATATATTATCTGAGGAGATCTGGTTTAATTCAGAGAATTTGCCTCTCTTCGCATTTTACCATGATTAAACCAGATAGCAGCGAGTAATACATTTTACTTGCAACAGCAACATTAGGTAATGGCAAAACATTTTCAGGAGATTTGTTAAACCACAGAAGATAAAACTTACTGTGTACCATTGTCCTAAGCTGCAGCCTTTAAGTAGCTCATTATCAGGGGCTTCTGAGTGGGCTTGTAATTAGTTTTCACCAAAAAGTTTCTCCTCTAAATGGCAGGACCAGACATTGACAGGAAGAGCCAAAATTAAACTGGCTTCAATTTCTTGTTTTACTTGCGGCGATTCAAATGTTAGAAAAAAGGATGGCATTTTCAGGAGATTTGTCACCCACGGTAGCACAGTAGCACATTTTTACCATGAGCAACAAATCTCCCTGTTTGTCATTGTTCGTAAAAGTATAATAAAATAATAAAAATAATAAAATGAAACATGAAACCCAAATTATTTTTTTAATTAACACATCTATACCCATTATAAAGGCATTTAAAAATCCCAGCTGTCAGTCATATATCGATTCCCCGCCTCTATGCCTTAGCCATAGACGTGGGGCAGAAAATAACTTTAACTTTCCATTCAGCACTTCCAAGATGTCACTGCACTTCTTACTTTTTCCCATCCTTCCTCACCATCTAATTCTGTAGCCAGTGCGTGGGCAATGGCATCTGGTCCTCCATTCAATCCAATAAACAAGATTTTAGCATGATAAAAAGCTTGCCTTACTAGCAGTGTCTACAAAAATGGCAATTGCCTAAGTGCTGTGATTGAGCAATTCCAAAACTGAAGGAAACAAGATTTATATTATTTATATAGTGTGAGTAAAGTTATTTTTGCTAAACTAACATAAAAGAAATAAATTTGAGGTTATTTCTTAGGGTGATAGGACCTCTTGAGGAAGCACTGCCATCATTTGCCATTATGAAGTATAGATATACAGTACATTAAATATTGTACCACCTATCATTACAAGTATAGCAGAACAAAAAAAGTTCTGTGATCATATAATTACACAAGGCCACACTTCATGGAACTCCTATTGTGGTAACTTCTTTCATTATATTTTAAAGTGGGGGGGGGGTACATGTATAATACACAAGTTTCACAAGATCTGAAATATAAATAACATTGAGTAGCATTGATAATAACTGACAGTGCAAATAGGTTAGTCTGTAAATTATAAAGCATAGCACAATTGTACTGGAGATTGTACAATAAATATGGAAATGACAGTCAAACATACAGCATTTGAAAGTTTGGAAACCGCCAAAGAGCTACAAGGTCCAGTTTCTTAGCCCATTTGTTTATTTTCTTTATCATTTTAAAGACAATTATCAGTATGCATGTAAGCTCCCTATATTCTCTAACAAGAAACAATTTTTAAAAAGTTATTATTATTATTAACACTATGTTTGAAAACGGCATGATTTTTAAATACTGCAATAGTTCTGTGATGCATATGTTTTTTAACCATATGAAGGGCAAATTAATAACAAAAATATTATACAAATTCAAAATATATTTATAGTAAATTAAAAAAACAACCACCGCAATAATTTTACCTGATTACAGTAGTGCTTGATTAGGTTAAAAACAAAACCTCTGTCCATCAGAGATAGTAAATCATATAAGAAAAATGCTAGACTTATGTTGATTTTCTCAGCTTGTTCCGACTCCTAAAAGAATATGAAAATAAAACGATAAACAAAGTGGATCTGTTGATATATTCTGGATCTTAAAGGGAAACGAAATGTAAAATCACTTGGGGGTGCCAAAATGTTAGGCACCCCCAAGTGACTTTAACCGCTTACCTCGTACCCCGGGCTGGTGCCCCTGTTAGGAGAAAACAGCACCAGCCCGGGGCACCTGGAGCGGATCGCTTCCTTCTTCCGGCTTCCGTTCCCGGAATGACAGCGGTGGGCGCATGCGCGGTAGAGTGAAAAGCCGACTTTAATGTTTAAGTTCGGCTTTTCACTCTACTGCGCATGGGCGCGCAGCGAATCGGAAGAAGGAAGCGCCGGCAGCTACCCCGGGCTGGTGCTGTTCCCTCTTCACAGGGGCACCAGCCCTGGGTAAAAGGTAGGTGGTCAAAGTCACTTGGGGGTGCCTAACATTTTGGCACCCCCAAGTGACTTTGACTTTCTTTTTCCTTTAACAGCATCTATCTAATCACAAATGTATTATTAGCAATAAAATGTCTATGGTTAAATTGTAGTGGTATGAGACCTATTATGCTAAATTTATGGGACTTAAAGGAGAATGCAAGTCAAAATTTAAAAAGCATACTGCCCACGCCACACTTTTGGCTCACCTAATCAAATATTTACTCAGTCACACTTACTTCCGATTTTCTATCTGTTTTCTTGAACAGGCAGCCATCTTTAAAAAGGTATTCTCCCTTCCTTTCCCTCCTTGTTTCATACTGCACATGTGTTTCATTCCCTCCCCCCCCATGGCAGATCTGCTTCTGATTGGCTGGTGGGCATGTGTAGCTCAGAACAGGAGACAGGATCAAGTTACACACATGCTCAGAGAATAGGAAGGCTGCCGCTGGCAGCCTACAGGAGGGAGAGAGAGATTTCAGTGATGTCACTGTAGTCTTCACACTGCTGTAGGCTGCCAGCACCATATCTCAGAGAAGCAAGCAGGGGTCTGGGAATTTAGATATGCAGAAAGTACTTAAAAAGAATGCCTTTAGAATTAACTTTAATTTATATTAACCTTTCCTTGTCCTTTAAACCCTTATTTACAAACACCCATGTCCCATGAATTTAGGATGAAGACACGCGCAATGTATTGTTGGTGGCTGCGCTAAATCTACTTCAGAGTGGTCAATAATGTCCAAAAATACTTTTGTATTGAAGGCAATGTGAATCACTGCTGGTCATACATTTCAACTGCATAATCACATGAAATAGCCTTCTGCATTTTGGCATGGTAATGCAATTCAAATATTTTATTAGCAGAGGTTCACATTGCCTTTAGTTCAAAAGTATTTTTGGATGTTTTGTCGCCTGCACTGGAGAAGATTTAGTGTGGCTGACAATACATCCCATGTGCCATCAACCTTTGGATAACAGATCTTGAGTGATCCATATCTGTAATGTGGAGCCATGTCTAATGCCTAATAAAGTACAGTGGGACTGTTTTGATTTCATTATACATTTATTCTATCTTAGGTAACATAAAATATATGGCACTGCTTATTATTTATAAGAAGAAGGTAATGATTCAAAAATCAATTTTTTTGTGTAAATAGAGTATAGGAATAGACATTGCCATATTTTGGATCTTCCTAGAAAACAAGTTTACAGGTAACAGATCTCTTATCTATACTATAATGACATTTAATTTCTCAAGCATTTAATTTGAAGTCAACATAAAAGAAAACAAAATTGCTAATATTTGGCCAAAATATAGTCCTACCTTACCTTCTACTTTAAGACTGCTATATGTAAACTAAAGTGTAAAATATGTTAAAGGTATAATCCAAATTTGACTTGTACACATCTAGCAAAGCAAAACATGACTCATTTTTTCCTGCCAAAATCTTCAGATACAGTCCCCCTGCCAAACAGGGAAAATCATTGTAACCTTTTCAAAATCCATTTTTTGCCAAACAAAACTAAATTAATTTACAAAGGCCTATGCTGATTATCATATAAAAAAAAAAAAAAAAAGGGTAACTAGCAAAAAATAAAATATATACTTTTTAGGTCGATATCCTACCCAATATTGTGTTATTAAATTCATATGGTCTGTTGTTTGCATTGTGTGACATACTTTTTGAGGTTTACTTAAGAGAGATCCAATCTCAGAAGTGACAACATTTACAATGGTGCTTATGTCATCTTTAAACCGGTCTGAGAAGCGACTTCTCCTGGGGACATCCTGTTTGTCAACACTGTGAACATATAGGGCCATGCTCTTTACCTACAGAACAAAAGAGAATAATTGAAAGGCTGTAACTATGAAAAAAATACAAAATAAGAAGTATAACATCTATTACTTAATAATTTAATAGAATATTTATTTTCTAGCCATTACATGACAATTATGCTGAAATTATGCCAGCATAGGTATTGGCATGTACTAAGCACCCTGCATAGGTATTACACTGCACATACCAGGCTGTCCAGGTCAAAACCAGAGAGGTGATAACCCTACTAAGCACACGTAAGCAGGAACATTATCAGTACAGTTTTAAAAAAAAATTTGTTAGCCCTGTCTTTTTTAGGGAATATTTGCCTTCTAACAAAAGAGTAACTACGCTGTTCTTCCCCAGCTCTTACCAGCAGTTCAAAGAAGAACCAAGCATACTTGAAGACACTTTCTCTAACCATTCCAGTGCTGACAACCATTTGAAGGGCCATTTCTTCATGAAAGTGCTATGAAGACACAAAATGATTAGGCTACATATACATAAACTAGAACATTGTAATAAAACAAATTGTAAAAAGGAATGAAAATATATAACATAAATACTAT
Source organism: Xenopus tropicalis (assembly GCF_000004195.4). Classification (NCBI taxonomy): domain Eukaryota; kingdom Metazoa; phylum Chordata; class Amphibia; order Anura; family Pipidae; genus Xenopus; species Xenopus tropicalis. The sequence goes on from NC_030677.2 coordinate 128,933,137, forward strand.
ATATAGTATAAACAAATAAAAATATCTATTAACTGCACGATATCTAAGAGGAATAATAAAAAAACTCACTCACAAAAATGTTGGTGCTATACAAATAAAAGTTAATATAGGTAATATAATACCTATATTCGCAAGACTTGTGGGTGCAGAAGGTGTTTATCCATCATTTTCGTATCTTGTGCTATACATTTACAAATTCAATACCTAAAACATTTTGAGTTTTTAAAAAGTTGCCTTTTCAAATTCCTTTATAAGCAGCTACATCCATATAGGCTTGCTGCCTGGCCCATATTTTGATAACCTGGCAGGTTATAATGATGCTCGATCCCAATGCAATTAATGGCAAAGCAAGATAAAATACACAAATAACTCTATATATATATCACACATATGGGGGGCAGATTTACTAAAACTCCATAATTTCTAATTTCTTAATTTTCAAATTTGACTAAACTTTTTTTAGTACATATTAGACATTAGAATGTCTAATATGTACTAAAAAAAGTTGTAAGGAAAATCCGCTGCGAGAAAAGTCAATTTGTTGCTGTGAAAATCCAGACTTTATCAAATTGTCGCTGCGACAATTCGAAAGAAACCGTGATTTTTTTCACGACAAAAGGAAGAACTTCAAGGAGAGGGAAGGGACCTCTGCCATTGACTTCTACATGAACTTGGCAAGTTTAATAATTGGTGAATTGGCGAATTCGGACTTTAGAATGCAGATGCATAGTAAATCTTGGAAAAGTTGCAGCAGTTTTTTAAAAGAAATTTGAATAGAGTTTCAAATTAAAAATCGATGGTTGTGTGGATCTATGTAAGTTACATTTCTTATGTACACCATACTTTCACTTATTGTAGCTACTGCACTTACCATACAGTAACCAACACAAAACACTTGGCATTTCAAAAAATGTGTGCAGACACAGAAATTTCTCCAGCAAACCACAAATATTAATTAAATTTCATACTTTAGAATTAGAAAAAATATTAGTAACAGTAAGTATAATAATGGACACATTAGCTAGTAAAGAAAAGCAGTTTATGTTACAGTATTAGGCTGTTCAGCAGGCATGTCAATCTCAGGACACCCACCCCCACCTTTAACACCACTGGCTGTAACAAGTGTTGTAGTTCATACAACATGGAGTGGTCAAGAGATCTGACATGCCAGCCTGAAAAAAATCACTTTCTGGTTTACTGTTGGTTTGTTTTAGTCTTGTCATTGATATGCAGTAATGACAAAGCAGTTATTTGTGAGAGGGCAATTCTTAGGGGTTAGGTTCAGAAGGAGAAAGATGTAGAGTACCTTTATTATAGATGTCCTTGTGCACGCAATGACATGCTGCATATCATTACTGTCTTCAATAAAATGGGACATACGATTGAAGTTGCGACCTGTAACCTGGAGCAAATGACCACAAGGCGACTAGAACAATAATTTCATACACCTTTTATTCTGTGACCTATATGGCCAGGTGTTTATGGACATGGTTAATTTAGTAAATCTTAGGATAAAGCGGATTATGTAGGATCATGTTATTCTAGTCCTAACCCCCAGCCACCAGATAAGAGTTTTTCTACTCTAGTGCAGTTTGCAAAAAATTGCTTGGTACAAGTTACTGAATAGGACAAGCTTGTTACTTTAAAACTCTTTCCCCCATATGTAATAAAAGACACTTACTTTACTGAGGAGCAGTAACCCATAGCAACTGATAAGATATTTGCTTTTAATCAAGTGACCAATGAATGCTACCTGGTTTTTGTATAATCTTTATAATTTTGCCAAAAAAGTACTTCCTAATTATTTTACATTACCTATTTGATCCCCCGATGTTTCTTTATAAGGAGGGCTGCCATATTTGTGCAGCATTAGTCAGTTGGCATTAGAAGCTATAACTGACAGGCTGAGAAGGGACAGTCAAGTTGGGAAAATAGTCAAAGTTAGGAACTTCAAGTAACAATAACTTACAGAACCAGCCCTATCAAAAATGATCAACACAACCTATAGTTAACTTTTAATGTAGATTCATATTTTTAAAAAGTATTTTTTTTGTGTTAGTATCATTTTACAAAAAAAGTGTTTGACATCATACAATCATACATTGTTACACTACCATTCTCAAAAGCTTGCATGGGTCATAAGTAGAAAATATTTTTACAAATTTTTTTTTTTGTTAATCTTTTTTTTTCAAGTTAAAAAAATGGGGTGTATATTGCATCTTTCTTTTGCATTATTTTGGACTACTATACACTATACTACTATCTACAAGCAGAAGATAATTAAAAAGGGGAGGAAAATAAATAAACAAGAAAATCAATCTTTCAGAGATCACAGCAAAAAAATTGTTCAGCTTGTACTGGCTTACCTTAGAGGACATAATGTTTTTGACTTCTTCATCTGCATTGTTCTGATTGCCAGTGATATCAGGATTACTGGAGCTCAGTGAACGTGACTGCATTAGTTTTGACCCAACGGATGCAGCAGATGTACGTCCTACTGTATAGTAGCGCATCTCTGGCAGATTTCCAGCTACACACATACAATGGAGAAACTTTTTAGATAAATGCAGTGTAAAGTGTTTAGCAGGTTCCTTTGTGCTTTTATGCATTCTAATTAGGTGGGACCGAAAATATCTGACTAGTAGATCATTTTTATGTCATCTGTCTCTTTCAATGAAAGAAACTAACGACTGCCACAGCCTGCATATAAGCAAACTGCCCCTCCGCTCCAATCTGCTATATGGTGTGTCTATACTCTGAGACTGTGTTGGATGCAGACACATGGTGTGGATTTCAGTACTGAAATGCTGAAATCTGCTCCATGCGTCTGCACTTAGGCCAAAGCAGTTTCTCTGGTTGCAGACAAACCATAAATCCATGGTTTATTTGTGTACAGGTATGGGACCTGTTATCCAGAATGCTTGGGACCTGGGGTTTTCAGGATAAGGGATTTTTCCATAATTTGGATCTCCATACCTTAAGTCTGCCAAAAAATAATTTAAATATTGAATAAACCCAATAGGACTGTTTTGCCTCCAATAAGGATTCATTATATCTTAGTTGGGATCAAGTACAAGGTACTGTTTTATAATTACATAGAAAAAAGCAATCATTTAAAAAAAAAAAAAAAAAAAAAAAAAAAGAATTATTTGCTTATAATGGAGTCTATGGGAGACGGACTTTCCATAATTCGGAACTTTCTGGATAATGGGTTTCTGGATAATGAATTCCACACCCGTACTGCATTTCAAGTACACAGAGAACTAAACAGCCCCCACCAGCCCACTAAAAAGTGACTGTCTATAGCATCTTACAGCAGTTCCTCTGGCATTTTCAAGAATACAAAGACTGCCAGTCCGGGCCTGTACTACAAACAACATATACGTTTCTTTAATTAAAACAAAAAAAAGTATGATCAGCACAAGCCCTATTCATGGAACTGGTTCTCAGAAAAGGGGTTATGCTGTCTCTTTAACGCTAGAGAGGAAAACAGCAAATTTATTTTAAAAATATATAAGCACAGATTTCAAACATTTCTAGTGAATATTATTTTTACCTGTTGTTCAAAGGACATTAAAAAACTGCAGTGTCATTTTTTAAAACATTTTTAAAATCTAAAAACTAAAACATTGAAAGGGGAACAACACTGATACTTGAATAAGGTAATTAGATGCTGTATATCTCAATATATATAGTAATAGTATAAAATCTCCTTTCCCAACAAGAGCCTCCTACCTGCTATGATCGTGTCTCTCTGAACCTCGGGAAGACGGAATACATAATATACATAAGAGGCCAATAAGCAGTTTCTGCCATGCTGATCTTTGCTTAAGTCTTTACTATTGTGAAGGCTGTTCACTATAGACACCACTGATTCAAAAGCATACTGAGAAAAGTTGGCTGCAAAAGAATAAATAATATTTAATTTAAAAGATGAGGAGAGGAGAAAAACAGCTAAAGGAAGTTGTCCATCTTAAAACTGAGATTAGCCTTCTTTTTTTGTTGTTGTTTTTTAATGATTTACATTTTTTGTTGCAGAGCAGTCAAGGTTGGAATTGAAAATGTTATCTGGTTGCTAAATTAGCCTAGCAAACAGGCAGCAGTTTGCAAGTCAGGAAGAGGCAAAAAAAGAATATCAATAATTTTAATTGCATAAACAATAAAAAATAAAGACTAGCTGAACAGCTGTTCAGGATAGGCAAATCTATAACATGCTATAAATGTAAATAAAGTTATGACATTTTATCCAGAATACAAGCAGCTATCACATAAGATTCTGAATATGTACAGTGTGAGGTAATTTATGCTCACACTATTACAGCTGCTTGTAATACATTATTGTGGACAGTTATTTTACATCAGAAGTTAGTTTTTTCTGATTTTACAGTGAGAAAGCTTAAGTGGCCATATATCTATAGATCCACTCATTTGGTTAGGCAGCCAAACAAATGGATCTTTCCCATATATGCCCACATTAAGCTGGGTAATATCAGGCTGATCTGTTTGTTTGACCTGAGGGCCAAACAATCAGACCACGATCACAAAGTAATGCAGACTGTCGGTGGTAGGACTGCATCAGCAAACCAATGCGGCCCTTGTCCCGACTGGATTTTTAAACCTGTCTGATGGATCTCTTGCTGACTTTGAATGGTCACTCTAATTCATTGGTTGATTTGTCTCAGACAGCTTTCGAAAAATTACTTCAGAAATAATCAAGTATGGTACTTTGTAGATATCAATGCAAAAGTTATAGCTGTACCTGTCTGACTTCCAATAACCATTGGCTGCACAGTAAGATGAAAAAGTTTATCCAGTACAAGATGAAGAAAAAGCACCAGAGGCTCTAGTCTGGAAGAGCTTAAACAGACAACGCTGAGCTTTAGTTCATGTTCCAGAGATGATTCTGTAATTTTCTGGTCTAGCACTCTTATGGGAAATGTCACTGGACCTTCAAGAGCATGGCAAAGAGTGAGGAACTTCTCTAGGTGGTTGTCCTGCAAACAAATAGCAACAGACCTAATTGCCAATGACTAACAATATGAAACATGAAGTAGTCTTAATGCTGAATTGTGCTTAGTACATGGGATCACTGAGGCTAGATTTTTTTATAATTGTCTTTACTGGTTGTTGCCTTTACTTCTATGTCTGGTGTTAGCTATTTTAAAAACCACTGGCCATGATATGACATCACTGGCCATGTCCAAAATAATATTAGCTTACACCACGGACCCACATAGCCATCTCCACTCATAGATTTTTGGAAAAATAGCAGCTTAGGCACGTCTTAAGGTCAGTGATGTTCTTTATAGGAAAATAAGCAAAGGCAATTCCTTACATAGATTGTAAATGACTTTCACTGTTACTCATTTATTACTATAGGTTTTAGCTTGTAACAGGCTTACAGCAACACACTACTAAATATGGCATCAACAGTGATCAACAGTGATCATCTATATTCCCAGGAATATCCAAGACAGCAAAAATCATTCAGCTTTCAATCAACTGGGTCCTTGATTTTCAGGTGGCCAGATGAAAAATGGTATTGGGTTGTACTGTGCATTACTTATCTTAGTACTTAGTTATCTAAGGCAGTGAAAAACTGCACACTAAAAAATTACAACAGCGTAATATGTCATTTAAATGTAATAAAGAAGGCTTATATTCGAACCTTCAACAGAAGAAGACTAAAATCTGAACGTGTATGGTTCAAAAGTAAAAGTTTAAATAACCAAACAGCCTGGGACAGGTGCAGATTTCCAAAACAAAGGAGACCCAGCTGGACTAACAATAGTCTAACAAGAATAAGTTGGATTATTGGACTATAAAATTTGATATACAGTGTTATCTTGATTTAACTCACTTGCCTGAAAAGAGAGAGATGGTTCATCCCAAAGTAACGTGGCCATACATGGTCAGGTTTAAGCTGCTGCCCTTACAAACTGATTCAGCAGCTTGTCTGCCCATGTATGGGGCCCTCAGACAGGCCTACCCAAAAATTGTCCAGATGTTGGAAAGGCAGGTTTGGTATTCCCAGGGAATGTGGTCCTCGCCCTAATGGCCTATATATCTGTCACTGTGATCCGATCATTTAGCCCTAGAGCAAACTAAGGAGGTGGGCTAATTTCTATTCAGATCTGCAGATTTGGATCAATGCCCAGACAATTGAATCAATTCTTTTAGGGCATCCAGGTGCTATTTTACAAGCGACGAGCTGAATCATAATTAAAAAAAAAAAAAGACTTACCTGAGTATGCACAGATGAGACTGCCTGGACCTCTAAGTCAAAAACGCCTTTGTGCCCTTCTACCCATTTTATGGGGGGTGACTGCCCTGGCACTTTCTAAAAGCCAAAGGAAAAAAATGATGTCATTTATTTCATTTTGCCAATTGTACCTCAGAGAAAACGCAAGAAGAAAAGCCATCCTGAATTCCTGAACAATTCATCATTACAATTACCTCTGGAGTATGCATAGAATAATTCAGAGGCAGCTTTTCCATTGCCACAGGAAGGCAATACTGTCCTATTTGAAGGCGATCGTTTAACAACATTGGCAGCCACTGAGAAGCAAACACATAGGAATGTCAAAAAGAGGGATTTTGACATGGATAATATTCCATTACATGCATATTTTTTTTTTAATTCAGGCAAGTTTATTGAGATAAAATAAAGATTTTACAGCAGTTTCAGCATATATACATCACATTATGAGGCAGAGTTACACAATGTAATAAGGTTCTAGTGTGTTCTAGAGTCATGTTGCAATACATGCATATTTAAGTGTGTCAAAGGTAACTGGAGAACCAGAAGGTTATCTACAAGAATAATAAGAGAACATACAAATCCATACAGATAATGTACAGGGAGGAATCAGCATCGATGGTCCTAGTATTGCATTGCAGCAATGCAAACAAGTGCACCACTGTGCTATTTCTTACTAAGGGGACCATGTCAGTTGGAAATGCCTGTATGTTCCTGGCCTAACCAGAAACCAAAACCTCAACTAAGACATTTTCTTGTTCTTTGACAATACTATCAGCATTAGGGGCCACTGCATCAGCTAAATTGCGCCTAGCACTGGATATTGCATATCTCTGTACAGGCTATGAGCAAATAACGGTTGTGGGGGGGGTGCCTTCCCCCCACCTGAATTTACACTGCTGGACCTAGAGATTGCATAGATACAGCACCTGATTATCTAGGTCTGAGACACTGGTGAGCAAATTAAGTTGGGTCTGCCTGTTTTCCTCAAAGGGAACATGCAGCAACCCATTTTCCTGATAATTTCTTTAGAAAATTGGTAGGAGGTAGGAATACAGGCTCCTGTAGCCTCAAAAACATAATAATTTGAAAACAAAGTACCATCCTCAGATAGTCACTCCCTCTTTAAAACTGAAAGCTTAGTCAGTAACTTGAATATAAAAAAGAAAGATGGGAAAAAGACAGTTATACCTTAGGCAAATGTACAACTTACTGAATATCCCAGCAGAGTTTCCACACATGCTCCTTGTTTAGACTGACAGCTGATATGGTAAAATGTAAATAGTAAGTGATGTCTATTTGTGAGTTTAGCAGGCAGTTTAATTTTCACTTCTTCATAAAAATCCGGAGTTCTTAAAAGGCACATAGACAGAAAACATGTCAGAACTTTATACAATGATATCTTCAGTGATAATACTAAAAATACTTAAATGTACTTCATTATGCTTAAGCCTAGCGAAGTGCATTGCCACCAATGAGACATGATTCAGACCTACTTGTTGTGGTATGTAACAGCTGTGGTGACTTCTGACAAAAACTCTGGGCCACTGGACTTCCCAAATATGACCTATATTTATAGAAAGATAAAAAGATTTTAGTCAAAATAAAAAGAGCATTCAATAAAAAAAGAAATAGAAGAAATAGTTAAAAAAGGAGAACCTTGTATAATAATACAAAATGGAATGAGTTATGCCTGAAAAATTAATGTACAAAAAATGCCCCCTAAATGAACATAATTATTTAAATAATCCAGTAGAAAAAAAGGGTTGTAGTTGACACACAGCACATCCATTTTCCTACTATACTGAATGATGGGCCAATTGTATGCCGTAGATATAACTATCTGCTATATTTGCATATTTAAACTGTGATTGTATCTTGCACCAGATTATATACTGTAGAATAATATGCACAATGCAAGAAGTGAATAGGGCCCTGCTTTGGTGTGCATTTCAGATGCAAAAGAATATAGAAGTTAGCTCCCTTTGCAGACCAAAATATGGTTAGAGGCCCCTTTAAAGCTTATAGAAATGTTACAGATATTGTGGTATCTGCTATTTAATCATAACTGCAAAGATATCAAGGACAGCAAATAAAGGCTCACACCAAAAATTACCCTAATTGATCTACAGACTGGGATTATTTACATTATAGACATTCTCCCAAAATCTTGTTCAAATTGTATGTCATTCTGCTGCTCAACTTTAGCTCTACAATTTTAGCCCTACTAACAGGCCAGACCCAAAGTTTGAGAACTACTAATTTATACTAAGATATCTTTATTATATCCTGCTCTTAAATTTAACAGGAATGCACTTCTGCGGCATGAAGTAGTAAGAAGGAAGAGGAATGGAAGGAAAAAATGAAGAAAGAAAGTTCTGTTAAATGCTGTTTATTACAGGCATAGCGTTTTTAGCATCTTCTCCATTCATGAACTGGATTTTGATAGCAATGTTTCTTGCAGATGAAAGCCGGTTTGCAAAATTTAGCCTTTGTGGGTAGACATACAGAATATTCCTGAAATATAAAAAACAAAATTTGTTTTGTAAAGTTTAGAGATTTTACTGATATTGGCAGATCCTTTAGAAGAAATGCAGATTGTAATACTAGGAATGTGATAGACTGTTTATAAATATGGCAAAATTACATTTTGCTTTACAACTGGTAGAGATAATGCACCACTGAATTTTACAGAGTCAAAGTATTAAAGGGTGATACATATCTGTAATGCTAAAAAGTTACACAGTACAAAGAACATTTCTATAGATTTATAGTGGAAACTGCCATATTGTTTGCTTTTGTTTAGGGATTTTCTACAAACTACTTACTTAGGGGAAGATTTATCAAAATAAAATCCGATCTTTATTCACATCCTTTAAAAACCCCTAAAAACGCCTGGGTTTTTAGGTTTTTAAAGGATGTGAATAAAGATCGGATTTTATTTATTCTCTGGTGGTTGTGGTGCTTCGAGAGACGTTTTCTTCTAAGATTCACCATTTGATGATTATGCTTTAAAAAATACCTTCGGAATAAATGCAAAGTGGGCGAGTTTTTCTGTTATAAATTCTTTTGATAAAGCTGCCCCGTTATTAAATATATTCTCCCATACATTTTCAATCTGTTAATAGTATTAACAGTTTTCTTTGAAAACATAAGGACATTACAAAGTTATTATAAACCAAAGCTTTTTGATACAAACACATATTAATAATAATGTGTTGCATTCAATTAAATTCTGGGTTAAATGGGAGACTTTCCTTTTTAGACATGCCTTTTTTGTGCGTGTAGTTATATTACACCCATAAGGCAAATGATGGGGTGTGCTACAGGAATTTTTTTTTCTGAAAAACAGGCAAGCCTCAAGTTCTGTTGCAATTTTCCCACAGAAAAAGGAATGATAAGTTCAACTGAGTAAACATTAGTGCAGAGTTTTGTACCTTTATTACATTACACACTGGGTGACCCATTCATCTGTCTTTGTCTCTACCTTTATTACATTCGATAGGGTCACACTGGGTGACCCATTCATCTGTTTAGCCCTGACTTTGTCTCTACCTAGTCACACTAGTGAACCCATTCTTCGATGTAGCCTTGCATTGCTGTCTAGAGTACAGTACTAACAAAACATTGCCAATTAAGCAGAACAGAAGACCTGTCGCCTTTACTCACAGTTAGAATATAATTTAGAAATTTTCTAGATATTCATTTAGAACAAAAAGACATTAGATTACCTGCAAGAAACTGCCAACTGAAAAAGAAGGCCAGCTATGCTACTCTGTCCCGTATCTGTGTTACTCAGTCCTTGTGTTTTATTTAGATGTGATGCAATATGTATGCTGAGGCCTCAAAATGAACAACATGTTTTATTGTCCTACAGTATATCTGAATCTGGAGGTCACTGCTAGATATCATTTTAACCCCAACAAGAGGATGTATTTTCATGCCAAGAAGGGAAAAGTTCACGGCTCTTTAGAATTATATTATGCTTCTCTAACTGGTGTGAGCCTCTCAGATTCAGACTGTTAATTACAATATAAATTTTGATATTTCAAATCTTGGAATGTATAGGTATTATTGCTAAAAGCCTAGATTGAAGGTCAGTTGCAGTAAGATTTATTGGCCCTGAAAGTTTTAAGAACAATTGCTAAATGGCTGAGCAATATTTTTTATATCTGTAATTGTTATAAAATAAAGGGGGGGGGGGGGGGGCTGACTAAAATGTTGGGCCAAAAAAGGGGCTTGAAAAGAAAAAAAAGTCTTGTAACTACTGCTAATTTTGTGCATAAACATACAACCTCATCATTAATTTCTATTAAAAAATAAGGTGTTCATTATATCCCTAAAAATCCCTAAAACAAGCTGTCTTTAGTTAAATACGGATATTATTTGGCAAAAATAACACAAATGCCATGTCGAGTTTTCATCATTCCTGATTCAGTCAAGCCCTTAATCCTATTTCTCACAATGTGACTGCATAGTTATCCAGCAATCTAATTCAATATGCTGAACTTCAATGAAAATAATGAGGCTGTAGGTTAAAAGTATTTATAGTAGTCTTCCACGCGTAGGTTTTATTCATCATGCTGAGATGTATCCGAATGTTTATGTACTCTGGTTGTAAAAATTTAAAAACCCAATAAATATAACTGAGAAAAATGCAAAGGTGTTGCCATTAATTTTGTTTACTTCCTTGGGTGATATGTGCATGAGTCAGCTTTTCTTAGTTGGTGTTTAGGAAAAGGAATATTAATCAAATGAAATAATTACAAAACATCTGTAAATAGATCTGCTATAGATGAGCAAACACAAGTCATTTTCATAAATATTTTTTGTGCATTGTATCTGCTGTTGTATTAGAGGTGAACCGTGCTAGCAAATAAACCAAAGAGGGTATTTTAATGACCCCGGAATAATAAGCTGTAAGTCAGGGACTGACAAATTTTGGCACTCTGTTTCAGAAATACAACAATCTTATCTCACAACCAGAGGCAGCGGTACACAAGTATGTTTGAAGTCATATTATAAATACTATTAAAAGCACATTAATCTCCAAATTTTTCTTCATTTACAGCAAATATAATGTGGTTAGTACAGGTAAATGCATGCATTATCTTAAATCTCTCTCTAGGAGCAAATTTAGGGTCTCAAGTCAAGTTAACATGTGCCTGTTATCTTCCATTTTTTGGTGGCCATTTTTGCAATGAGGTCAAGATAGGTGTCCATCCATCCATCTATGTATGGCTCATATATCCACAGAATGTTTTTTATTGTAGCCAATAAAAAAATGTTAAGTTGAGCTATATATGTACAATGAAACAAAGTAAATATTAAGACTATTTGTGGAATAGATTTAATGAAAATTATTATTATTATTTTTAATAATAAAGGATTTCCAAAGAGCCTTGGAGGCCCATTTATCAAAATTCAAAATTGTGAATTTTTAATTTACCAAACTTGACTGTGTGCTTATTCATTAAAAACCTTGAATCTTGAAAATGTAATCATTTAAAATTCTCCTAGGAAGGAGAAAAAAAATAAAAAAATAACTTGAATCACAATAAGAAATTGTATTTCAATGGTTATATATCAACTCCTTGGGGGCAGATTTAATACATAAAAACTCACCCATGTTCTGTTCTTTCCTATGGGATTTTTAGAAGCGTATTTATCAATGGGTGAAAGTTTGATAAAATACGCATTTGATAAAATACGCATTTGATAAATACGCTTCTAAAAATCCCATGGGAATGAACAGAATATGGGTTTTTATGTGTTAAAATCTACACTGAACAATGTTAGGCATTAGATTATTCCCAAAGAGCTTTAGGAGGTAGAGACAACGGCAAGCTCTTGAGAAGCAAAAATATTTACTGTATGTTTTAAACTTGTTTAAATAAACACAAAACTTGCTGCTGTACTTTAAGGACAATGACATTCAGGGAAATGTGTAGCCAGTGTTAAAAAATCAGCACCACTGACTACAAATCTTCTAAAAATGCCTTGCCATAGTCAAACATTGGGATCACCACAAGTAGAAAATGGCTTAATCACAGAAAAAGGTGAAGGGAGGCAATGTCCTGCAGTTAAGCTAGATCACTCTGAGAAATATGTTTTACTCATGGCAATTCCAATGTTAGTCTATGTGAAGGCATTTTCAGGGAGATATGTAGCTAGCGGTACCAATTTTTTACCACTGGCTACAAATTTCCCAGTGTGTCATTGCCCCAAAAAGTACAAAAAAATGCTTGTCATAATAAAGATCTAACTGATATTGCATAAAGTAATATAATATATGTTATTACAGGGGGGCGTCTGTAGAGGGAAGAGAGCGCGGAGTAGGGGTAGGCAGAAGAGGTAACAGTTCCGGCCCTGTTTTGGTTGCCACAGTTTTGGGATCAAGCAATATTTTATAGTCAGTTTCCCTATAGGTTCTAACAGAATTAGATATATGGAAATGTTTCAGTATCAGTCATCCTACTGAAATTCCAAGAATATCTAGGACAGCATATCAAAGTTCCACCAAATCTAATCCTAATTGACCTCAAGGCTATGTGCCAACAATTTGCAGGGGAGAACATAAGCATTTGTTCTAAGTACCAGCCTAATGGCCTTCAGGCTGCCCCCCATTATACCATTTTAGTTTCCAGTGGGCAGCTACACAGTAAGTGAAACACTTACACATTATCACGTCATAGGCAATGTGACGAAATATAAACAATTAAATAAGCCCCAGTCTGGCGTAAGACAAGTATGTTCTGTTCATATTTATGATTAATTATTTTCCTAGATATGAAATATACACAAAAATCATCATCCCAAAACGTTACTCTCTCTGTTTGTACCACTGATGGGCTCCTTGACATGCCTTGGCCCAACTATGCCTGGATATTTAATACCGATAGTAAACTGTAGGTAAAAGTAAAAGTTGCCTGTCCAAAATCTTATTTTGAAACCAAGAGTATAATTACAATGTCTTCTGTAAAGGCTTTCCACTAGATGTTGGAACACTGCTGTTGGCATTTGCTTCCATTTGGCCACAAGAGCATTAATGAGACTGGGCAAAGACACTTGTTGATCAGGACTAGCTTGAAGTCAGCTAGTTAAGTTTTTTCAGGCCCATCTTAGCAATCCAATTCTGTACCTCCCTTTATGCATAGGAGCATTATTGTGTTAAAACAAGACAGGCCTTCCACAAATTATTGCCAAAAAGTAGGGCAAAGTAGGAAGGATGAAAATAAATTAAATAGCACTAATACCAGAGTCTCTAGTCCAAAACACAAAAATAGCCCAAACTTTACAGTTTTGGGCAGTTGCTTTCTCCTGGAATATACCAAACTCACACTTGCCTCTCAGAATGACCCAGTACAATATAAAATCGTAGTACAGGTATAGGACCCATTATCCAGAATGCTCGGGACCAAGGGTATTCCGGATAAGGGGTCTTTCCGTAATTTGGATCTCCATACCTTAAGTCTACTAAAAAATCAATAAAACATTAATTAAACCCAATAGGATTGTTTTGCATCCAATAAGGATTATTTATACTTTAGTTGGGATCAATTACAAGGTACTGTTTTATTATTACAGAGAAAAAGGGAATCAGTTTAAACATTCTGAATTATTTGATTAAAATGGAGTCTATGGGAGACAGGCTTTCCGTAATTCGGAGCTTTCTGGATAACGGGTTTCCGGATAAGGGGTCCGATACCTGTATAGTGTTCTTAATTTGTAAGTTTATATGGGTAAGTACAAGTCACTAATGCAGATAACATGTTTTCACTGCTCTGATGTCTCATGTCAGTAACCATTACACATCTCCAGCAGACAAGAAGGGAAGTAGTTACCATTATATTATCAGTGATACTTGGCTCATATGACAACTAATTTTTTCTTTGTAAAATTAAATACTCTCTCCAACTATATCTCCCTTGTGTATATACATACATATGAGCCAAGTATAAACAAGAGATATAGTTGCAGAGTACTTTATTTTGACATGATAATTTGTCAAATGAGCCAACAATCCCTGATAATACAATGTTTGTATTAGCTGTGCCTAAATTATAAAGAGTGGTCTGAAGACTAATACACATACAAATATATGTACACAAAAACACAGTATTTAGTAAGTATAATATCTAGCTGCCTATTACAAGTAGTTGTGATCATAATGCCAGTTCTTTCATATATCTAAAGTTAAAAAAAATAACACACGTTGCTTTTATTAACTTGAAATGAAAGTGCACCAAAATTACATCTAAAACACTTATATATAAACTATATACATCCATCAAGCTTTTTACACTACCATATAGAAATAAATACACACAATAAAACATTGTAGCTATACTCAAGGCAATACAATAGTACTGATTACTGCAAGAGGTATTCAGTAATATGTACTACTTGCAATATACTAGTCTGAAATATGCTTATGTTTTTATTTTAGAGATGAAAGAGATGCTTTTGTTTAGCTGATGTGCCCCAAAAGTGGCATAAAGGTTTTAGAATCTAAAGATGCTTTAGCAAGCAAAGAGTTACCCTGTGGAATTTAGAAGGGAGAAAAAAAAAACGGATTCTGGTGCTTTGTCTCTCTTCCTGTCACTGAGTGTTATTCGAATAACTACTCTACCTAGAAGGTCCAATTTTCCAGATTCTCTCGTTTCAAATAATTCTGGGTGATGACAATGGAAGGCTGCTCCACATTCATTCTGCTTTATTCTCTGCACTTTCTAAATATAGGCTCCCAGGGCATTCATATACTACAAGAATCACAACTTCCTTATCATGGAGAGGAAGTTGGTTTGCTTTCAGAAAGTCTTCTTCAGTTTGGTTTTATGTTCAGCAAAGAAGTAAACTACACAAAGGAAAGTATTAAGAACATTTTTGAGCAGCTGGATAGTTTCAACATGTCCCTGGCAAAAATGTATACGCAGGTGAGACAGATAGCTAAAGCTGGAAAGAATCTTAACAAAAAAGCAAAAAGCCACATAAGCAATGGCACTATGTCCCAGCTTGTTGCTGAGCTGAGTGAAGAGCTCGCAAGAGTGCAGATACATGGAGCATCTTTGGAGAACAAGATCAAGCCATTGGAAAGAAGAATGCAAAAGGCTGTAAATATCAGAAAAAAGGACAATTCCCAGTCCAGTACTGCTGAGATTCTGGTAACTTGTGTGTTCTTTTATTTAAATTTCCCTTTGTTTCAGCAAATCCAAATCTCTTTGCTTTTTAGTGCTGTTTAAGAATGATTTATGACACTGCTATTCTGTACTCTTCATTTAAAAGTTTATGGCTTTGCATTATAGGCTAGAAAGCACTGGGCAGGAAAATCAGTGTTGTTCTTAATCCTAAACATTACAATGTGAATCATGTGTGCTATTTATTTAAAAAAAAAAAAAACTGCTTGAGATGTTCAGCAAAATGTAACCCCCCCACTTCCTTACAGTCCTTCCTTACAAGGCAACATATCCGAATAGAGGCACTTATGGCAGTTGTGGACATCCATCAAAAACGGATCAATACCCAAGAGACAAAAATTCAAAGATTACTGAGAAAGGTATGTTAAAAATTCTAGCATTAAAAAAATTAAAAAACTGAGCATGCACTTGAAAACTCTAGTGCAATGGCTGGGTGTGGTGGAGTAGCCAGGAAGATTCCGACTGTGTGCTAGCAGTATGTAATTGGAATCATTTCGAGTGGTTAAATATAGCACAGCCTGACTGATATGAGTTACAATATTGTTTCTGAGTCCTCCCCAAGAACAATTTTTATTTTGCGTGCTGAAAAAAATGGAATTTTAAGCAACTTTACAATATACTTTATTATACATCTCAGAGGTTTTAAAGTTATTTGTAAATGTAATTGAGTTTAAAGAAGTATTTATTTACCTCTCTCTAGTTCTTTTGAAACAATGCAGTAGATGCCAGTTCTCTTAGTCTGTTAATCTGTTTCTGCTACATTGTTTCAGGAGTCAGAGAAGGGAGTGCAGAGAATAAAATTTATTCCAACAGCAATAAAATTACAACAAACTTTATAAACAGCAAAAATTGTTTAACATATATTGATATTGCTTAGAATTCTATATGCAAAACCAGTTTTGGTGAGGCTTAGGAAGCATCAATATTACCATAGGGAGCAACAAACATCTCTTGTCTGGTATCAGATTTTGTGAGTTGTAGTTTAACACTGCTGGAGCCAATAGCTTATAAAATAATATATATTTTTAAAATTATTTTATTACCATGAACAAAAACATGAGTTAATGGCAATCCTATTTTTTTTTATACAGACTAGACCAAGAAAAAACAAAAGTAAAGAAAAGAATAATGAAAGGGCTGGAGATGCAGTTTAAATTGTAGTCCACTAATAAACAACTATTGTAAGTATTCTGATGGAAGAGGAACAACAAACCTCCCATAGATTACTAGTGAACTTCTATACCCAGTATCCCATTACAGCATTAGATTCTCTTCCCCCAATTGTTTTTCATTGCACCACTAGGCAATGCATATGCTATCTGGCTGAACTGAACTGAATAAAAAAACAGAATGTATTCTTCTTTGTTTAGTGTTCTCCTCTGCTTCACTGGGTACAAACCCACTGGGCTGCATAAGATCTATTCAAAGGAAGGCATTATAAGGTACCCCACAGGTAGCACATGGATACAGAGTATGAACATATTAATCAAGGCTGGGGCTCTACTTGGTATGGATTCTATAACAGAGAAGTCCATTTGCTATAATAGCCTATAGGTCATTTATCAGTTTTAATTGATTTGTTTTTTATCCTTTTTATTCAATTTTTTTTCATCTAAACCCAAAAATGGGTTGATGTGAGCTTACTCAGGGTGCTTCTCTGGGTACTTTTGCTAGTTAGGTTCCCGGACACTCTTGACCTTCTAAGAGAGCTGCTGCGCTAAAGGCCTGCCTAGCAATGTAAAATTGTCTATCTAAGATTTTAGAAACCGGTAAAAAAAATATTTTTAAATTCATGGTGCAAGGCTTTTTGGAGCAGGTCATGAAATGTATTGTCTAAAGTCCAATTTAGTATAATATATAGATAGCTAAATACAGAAGAACCATACAGCAATAAATACCAGGGCCTTTGCTCCAAAGAAAAGATTTTTACATTTATTGGCTAGAAGTAAATAATGTGTTATGAATGAATTCATTGTTTGCTGTTATTGGTCCCTTAAGTGGTCTACATAGTGTTGACCATATCAACCAATCATATCTTTGCTTTTGTCTCCGAAAATCTAGGTGATAATTCAAATCCACTTGCGGATTGGTTGCTATGGGCAACATAACTGGTTATGTTAGCTTACACAGTATAATAAATATGCCATACACCGAATTATCTCATAGGTAACCAATTTATTAGCCTGTAGGCCAATGAGACGGCTATTGTATAATGTGGCCATACATATGTAAGGCCACATTCTAGTGTTTCACCATGTTTGGGCTGATATCTGCTTTTATTTCCCCATCTGTTTGGCGGTTTGGTCTAGATTGGAAAACTGCTTAACCAAATCTGCAAATGTATGGCCAGCATTCAGCTGTTCTGTTAATGACCAGTGCAATGATTATGGCTACAATCAAGAACACTTTTTTCTTTCTTTCTTACAGGAAATCCTGTAGAACAGTCGGCAAACTGACAGCTGTATTTGCCTCTTTCATGTATTTTCCTGATTGCCTCTCCATGACACTATTTTTAATGTATTGATATCAATCACCCAAGTGTTTTTCCATATAAAATATGATTATGCATTAGTGTTTAGAATAACTGCTTATTGATATTCCAGAAATAGGGGAACCATAAATATGCACCAATCTACCCATTTCCCATGCCTAAAACAAGTCCCTGATGCCCCCAATTGCTTTCCCCTCATCCTTCTGTCTCCTGCTCTCTCTTTTAAATCTCTTTTCTCCATTCTACACCATTGCTTGTAATTGCTGCTGTAGCTCTTTTATTTCACATTTTAGAATATTAACATGTGGTTAAGAAACAGCCGCAGAGCATACCTAGTATGCAAATTCAGAAGTAGTCACTGCAAAGATAAAAACCTCACGTACATATACAGAACTTATATTATTACTGATGTAATGTTGCAGATATCAGCAACAAGAATTGCAAGAATTCTACATTGAACTATATGTAGTAAATATATTTTCGCTTATACCTGTCATGTTGTACTTGTGTTCATTTTTGCAACTTAAACTGTGTATTATGTAGACCTGCCTCCATTTATTTTGTATATATTTAGATTATTCAACATTGTTCTATTCAGCAGGACAATAAAATTGTTAGCTTTCTGCAAGATGAATAGGACAGAACTTGCAACATAATAAATTGTGTATATTTGTCTATAATTTATAATTAACAGAGAGTTCTTTGTACATTATCCCAAGCAGGGTTGATCCCATGAGGCATGAGAATTGTTATATTTAGGAGCTAAATTTCATTTTTTTAGACTGGAAATGTGTCTCTTGTTCAACTGCATTCTCTTCACAAGTGTTTACCCCTGACCCAAGAGGCTGCAGGCTGGACAGAAGCACCCTAAATCATCCTACATGCCACATGTACACTTTTCTATATCGTACATCACTTAAAATGGTTGTTCACCTTTGAGTTAACTTTTCGTATGATGTAGAGAGTGTTATTCTGAGACAATTTGCAATTGGTCTTCATTTTTTATTTGTAGTTTTTTTAGTTATTTCATTTTCAGTTCAGAAGCTCTACAGTTTGGAGTTTCAGCAGCTATTTGGTTTCTAGGGTCCACGTTACCTTACCAATCAGGGAGTGGTTCGGATGAGAGACTGGTGTATGAATAGGAGAGGGACTAAATAGAAAGATAAGGAATAAAAAGTAACAATATAAATAAAACTGGAGCCTCACAGAGCAAAAGAATTTGGCTGCCGGGGTCAGTGACCCCCATTTAAAGACTGCAAACAGTTGAAGAAAGAAGGCAAATAATTCAAAAACTATAACAAATAAATAAGGAAGACCAATTGAAAAGTTGCTTAAAATTGGCCATTCTATAACACACTAAATGTTACCTTAAAGGTGAACTGCCCTTTTAAATCCCAGCTGCAATTTCCCTGCTGTTACACCCTCACACTTTGGGGCAGATTTATTAAGTGGTGTAAAAAACGATGACAATATTTACCACACATAATCAGGCTTTACCATGTAAAAAATGGCATACTTTTTTACATGTGTTATCTTAGAGCAACTTCCTCCAGAACTTACACAAGGTCTGGCACAAAATAACAGGGTCAAATCTGCCATTCGGACAGCGTAAAATAAGACACATCTTGATAACTTTGCCATTTATTTTACAAAGCTTTTTACACTGTATATTTCTGTGAATTCTATTTTATACAACATCATAAATAGGCCGCTTTGATACACGTATGGAACCTGTTATCCAGAATGCTCAGGACCAGGGGTTTTCCGGATAAGGGATTTTTCTGTAATTTGGGGCTCCAAAGTCTACTAAAAATTCCTGCAAGCATTTAATAAACCCAACATACCTGTATTACATACAAAAGAGTAACCATCTCGCTCCATCTTACAACACCATCCTGGGTTTTATTATAATGTTTGTTTATCTGCTTATCCTAATTTATATGCTCTCTTATTTCTAGTAGAAACCAAAAACTGAGTGTGCATTATGTGCACATCTACAGGGCACATTTCATTTTTTTATCAACCCGTTTATACTACCAAATTAACTGAAGGTTTAAATCTGTAATCTTATCACTGAGGAATATAACTGCTAAAAAGCATTATAACTTAATGTTACAACTTTGCTGTTTGCTAACTGTGAAACTATTTCACTAAGACACCCCAATATGTTACCGAAGTCTGTTATTAATTATTTTATTCAATGAGTTTGTAGACAGGAGGGGGAAATGCTTCCCTTCCAACTAGGGCAAAGTGCACATTCAGCTGTGATTTAACTGGTCACTTTGATCTAGACTAAGCAGAACGCAGAATAACAAAAAACAATAACAGTGAATGCAAGGACCTTTAGCCTACATAGATTAATTGTCCATTTGTTAGGAAAGTTCATTCTAATCTCCCCACCAGTAGCAGATTTCTATGAAAGGCTTTTATTGGGTACCACATGGTAATGTTAGGGAGATGCAAAACATGCATATGAATGGCAGGCACGGGAAGAGTTTTTTTTTGCTCTTTAGTATAATAAGACAAAACACAATTAAGCCTTTGTATG
The DNA here is from genome assembly GCF_000004195.4 of Xenopus tropicalis. Taxonomy (NCBI): domain Eukaryota; kingdom Metazoa; phylum Chordata; class Amphibia; order Anura; family Pipidae; genus Xenopus; species Xenopus tropicalis. The sequence goes on from NC_030677.2 coordinate 128,953,632, forward strand.
ACAGAATAAATTAGTGCATGGTACATAATGTGAGCTAATGTGTCTAGTAAGTTTTTTTTTAAATAGGATATAAAAAGATCAGTTATAAAATCTCTTATTTTATTTATATTCCATGGTGCTATTACTGAGATTATGCAGACCGCCCTCCCAGTTAATGAACTACATGTTACAACAACAGTGTTGATTATTCGAAGTAGCTATTCATTTAGAGCTGGTCGACATTGCAGAGCAATATGATTGCTCCCCCATGGTTATAGAGGCCTAACAGGCCGGGACTGGCAATCTGTGAATTCTGTAAAATGCCAGAGGGGCTGCTGTAAGATGCCACAGTCAGTCACTATTTTTTGGGCCGTCTGTTTGGGCCTTTGTGTACTTGAAATTAGTTTATATCAGTTGTTCCAAAACTGTGCATCTGTCCCCTAAGCTTGGGGACCCTGCGTGATGGCCAGTTTGAAGGTCAATTAGAGTGATATTTAGGAGATGAACACTTCTTTACTCCACCTATTTACATGATAGTATTCTGTTTAAGGTAGATACTAGATACTTGGTATGACAAACACCTTACATAACCTGATTGTTGGACAACATATATTATTATATATAAATAATGTACCCTCTAATGTAAAATGTATTGTGAATAATGTACCACTATTTGTAAAATATAAGGATATTATAAGTCCTTCAGGGATTCCACGGCCATGAGGTCATGGAACTCAGAGGTGATTTCTAATATCCTAATATTTCACAACAGGGGGTACATACACAAGTTTTAGTGAGTCATGTGACAGAAATTACATCACCAAGCACTATATAAGAATATAACTTACAGGATATCCATAGCTCTTGTGTATTATAAGGATAAATTATACAGGTATTCAAAGGAAAAAAATCTGTCCTATTTTTTTCTCCTAACCTCCTCTCTGAGCTCAGCTTAAACACTGCAGTGCTCATTCCAAGCAGGGCTTTTTTGTAAAAGTAAGTTGTACCTGTGTTAGCCTGCATTATATATTGCATTAACTTTACAGCGCCCATGTGCTGTTTGCAGATGTAAATGTCACTGAAGATGTGTCAGAGGGAAAATGAGAGATATGCCCAACTTATATACATTGTAGGAAAATCTAAGCTTTACATGGCCTTTCAAAGCTCTTGTGTATTAGGGCTGAACTCCACAGGAGATTGTGATCAAATTTGGTGAGTCATATTTTATCTGATCTTTTCATGCAACAACATGCAACAGCATGAGATTTTGTAGGGTCCTACAAAATCTGATTCTACAGCTGTAATGTAAAGTTGAATCAGATAAAGTCAGATGGAGTGTTTTGTTCCTGCATCTGCATCCAACAGGCAATGTATTTAAATGAGAAAAAAAGTCTGTCAGACACCATCTCATCGGATCAAGATGCAGCATTCCCTTTCAACAGTGGTGTTGGATAGCAATCCTTTCATGTAGTTTACACATCAGATTTTTCTATCATTATTTTGATCCATGTGACTACATCCGATGCGATTCTACAAAATCTCTCACAGAGTTTAGCCCTTATCCAGCAGTATTTGGCCAGGCATTAATTCTCTCTTTGAGTGGTTTGATAATGAACAAATTTCAATAATGGCGCATGGGTACAGCTATCAGTCAGCTTTACATGGGGCATGCTTTGTAAAAGGCTTTTAATATCTGTTTTGATATTGTGGAATTCAGTCATAAAATAAGATTCTGGTTCCTACCTGTAAATGGTATGTGGAACATAAACTTCTTTAACTGGAAACTCTAGTATTTCTTTAATTGGGCGTGTTCGGCCTTCAGGTTTAACTGGGAGCAACTCAGGTGAAAGACAAGAGCTGAGCCCATCACAGACAGGAGAAATTTCCAGTTTGAGTAGACCTTATATGAAAAATCATAATAAAAAAAACTATAAATGTATATATATTTAGAAAAGGACCACACATTAGTTAATCAATATATTACATATGATGTTATAAAACTAAGTAGTAATTTTACTCCAAGCACTCCCCAGGTGCACTCAGCCATACACATTTCCCCGGTTCTGGCTGCTTTCAAGGGTTTTAAATGTAACTTCCATATGTTTCTAGTGTGAGGTAGCCAAACAATTTAGGTGCAAACAACTGACCTCAGGTGACTAAACTGTTACTGCAGGTGATGGAGGGCTGGGTGACTCCCAAAAATTCTGGGTAAGTTGATGTCTAGCACACAGAAAATCTATATGCCAAGCCTGCAGTATAGCAAGCATCCAGGCCCGGATTTGTGGAGAGGCCACAAAGGCCCGGGCCTAGGGCGGCAGAAGTTTAGGGGCGGCATGCTGCCCCGCCGCAAGAAAATTTTTAAATTTAGCTCCCATACGGAGCAGTTTTGCATTGTTATTATCTGACAGAAAGTTTTAGAATTTAGCTAATCTCACCCAAGACTTTAATATAAGTTTGCACACAAACCACTGAATGATGCTGTAGTAGTCCAAATGGCTCACCTGCTCACCAAACCTGACAAACCTCCCTGACTGTAATTTTACAGAGCCCGCTGAGGTCTGAGCAAAATGTTAAAATATATCTATGATATTAAAATATTACCAGCAAAAATGATTTGATGATCAGAATTTATAAGCATTACCTGCCAGAAATGCATGCAGCTTTACTGCCCTCACCTGGTATAGATTTAATTCTCCTTTGCAAAGATGACCTTTTGTAGTCTGCTAGATGTTTAAATAAATCTTCGTCACTTAGCTTGTCTCCTTCCTGACAGAGGTAAAAAAACACAATGTATACTACTACAGAAGCAGACAAAGAATAATATATGTATGTGGGCTGTGCAAATGTCTATGTCCAGGCACAGAACAACCTTTATCCTGATTGATATCTGGCTAGGGCACATTCAGGTATCAGTTGGGCAACCTGCATGACCCCCTAATTGATATGATTATTGTGTTAGAAACTTTGGAAAATGAAGTACTGCATATGCCTTCCCACCAGCGATGTACTTGGTGGGAAGGCATTCGCCGCACTAATCCCCCTGTGTGCCACCAGCCTTAGGGTCAAATGGCAAAATTAGCTGATTTGGGCCACTGTATAGTTGACCACATTGGTAAATATGAACTTGTTCATAAATCGCACCAATATGAAAAAAAACTAGGGGGTTGTCATTGTGAAGGACTCCACTTAGGCTTGTTTTATTGTGTATATCCCCAGGGACATCAGACCATGGGGATCATTTACAAAGTGTAGTGTAGGGTGAAAAGTGCAAAAGAGGGTGCCAACCACATTTTGCACATTTTTGCCATGCCCTGCACTGTTCTGCATTTAGACGCACAAGTTAGGGAGCGCTGGCTGGAGCAGGCTACAATGGAACCCTGTACTTGCCACTTGCCCTATGGCTGCCTTGCACCTGCAAGTGTTGTACTCTGCACCTAGCACCAGGTTCCTAATATGGTGCTATGTGCAGTCAGGCCTCAGACATAAGAGCTTTTTGAATGAGCCCTAAGGGGCACAAAAGTGTGCCACATAAAATTCTAACACTTGCGTCAGAGGTCATAGAAAATGACCCCTCATGCACTTTTTAACTTCTTGTTAGGTGAATAAAATCTACTGAGAAAGCTAAGGGTACAAAGAAGCATCTGGTGAAACACCAAAAAGGCCAAAAGGAAATTAATTATACGTTCAGTCATTTACATTCTCCTTATGCAAATATGAAATAACAATAAAAAATAAAGCTATAGCGGTGCTTATCATACTGTACCTGTTTAAAGAAACTGTTGACAGTAAGTGTTGTAGGCTTGAAGGGCAATTGGGTGTTCTCTTCCAATGAGTTGCATCGATCAGAAAAACGCCTTCCTGCAGTCCATGAGGCTCTTCTGTCAGTAGCCGGATTTCTTCCTATGAAAAAGTTGTATTTTTTACAATTACTTCATGGTACACAGCGGAATATATGCATAATTCAGTACCTTACACCCTTCAGGGGCACTTTCAGAAACCTGAAGTTATTAAAACTGTGGCATTGTTGTGCATTACCACCAACTACCCATATCCTAAAAGGCTCATATATGTATCACGTATCTAAGACTACTGATGAAAAGGAAGCAACCCCTATGTATTATTATTGGAATAATTATTGAAGCATTCATGCTGGAAATTTAATTTGTATGGTATATACATATTAAATTGACTTCAGTGCTAAATGAAGATCATTATGCTCCAGATCAGCGCTTCTGTCACATAAGAATTAATGTAGTAGCTATACTGTAAGAAAAATGCTGGAAGTCAGTTTAAAGTTGTGTGACCTTTATATATCAATGGAATTCAACTGCTGTATTCAGCCCTTTCTGTTACTTTTATCAAAATCACACCAAGCAATTAAACTGTTCATCAGTGCCGATAGTGATCACAGTGTCTGCTCAGATAGCTGCAGCACTGAAAGCAATTGGGTCTTATTTAGGTGGAAGTGTATTGCTGGGATATAGTATTCTTACTGAAATTACAAGCAGTTTAAAGGAACCGTAATGCTAAAAAATGAAATTGTTTTAAAGTAATTAATATATAATGTACTGTTACCCTTCACTCGTAAAAAAGGTGTGTTTGCTTCAGTACTACTAGGTTTTATATACACAAAGCTGCTGTGTAGCCATGAGGGTAGTCAGTCATGATGAAAATGGGCTAAATGGCAAATATAAACTCTGTAGAACACAGTGGGTTTAGATTCCTGAGTAAGATTTAGATTAGTTTGTTCGCATACATAAACTAATGTAATAATGTAATCGTTGACTGTAACTAGATAAACTTTAGTCTGTGTGTGTTTCTTTGGGTTATATGTAAGAATTTTATTTATGTTAAACGATAAACATATCAGTACTTTTGCTAGGGGAGAGTGGGAAGCTGAACTTACAGTTTTAGTCACTGGCCTTTCATATGGCACTGTCCTAACATGTACTTTTTTTTATTTTGAAGCACTATACTATGTTGCACTAACCTAAATTGGCCCATGCTTCAGAACAGCACATTTTCTGAATTATTAGCTATTTAGAAATTTCTGGCTATGCTTTACTATATCTCTAAGGGCATAGCAGCAGGCATGAATTCACAGAGTACAGTGATGGTGGAAAAGATTGAGATCCAGACTTTGACAGCAAATATGGGGTTATGTAACATTAGTTACTGAGTTTGCTCAGGAGCAGTAACATATAGCAATCAATTAGTTGGTAGAATTTACTGGTCATCTGTTTAAAAGCAGACTATCTCAGGTTTGGATTCATAAAAATACACTGAATAGCAGGAAACACTCACCTGAAATAATCCCTGTGCCACCACAGAAAAGGACCAGCAGTGTAATTACAATATAGCACAACCTGTAACATTGGGGGACCATGGGGAGTGGGGGGAACAGTAAGGACCTGTACCCCCACATCATCCTTCCTGCTGTTATTTTGCAGTGCAAGTTCTAATTTACACTCTGAGAGCACTTTTTCCACTGTTAGTGCTACACAGCACTCTACTACACTAGTGATCTAAAACCTTATTTTAGATCAAAATGTAACTTACGGATGCAAACTGCATGTTTTTTACTCAAAATCTAGCATTTCCCCCAGATTTCCAGCATCAATGCAGATGCTCTCAAAGTTGCATTCACTTCATACTGTGTGCAATGCACCAATATAGATGCAAGTTTGTCTGTTTTGGCAAATAATCTGCAAGTTTTGATAAATGCTATTTACACTTTTGTGAATTCAAGGATTCAGGATTCAATGCACACTCAGTCTTGCATCCATTTATGTTCTTTGTCTTGTAAATGAGGCTTTCACTCTCTGAGATTCTCCACATGTAACTGTTCTACCTTTCCATTATCTGTTGCCAATATGGGAATTCCAGTTCAATCTTAGCCAGAAAGCCACACTCACTGAAAATCCCTGTACTATCCAATGGGCCCGATTCACTAAAGTCCGAAATAAGGAGTGCTATTTATAGCATGTGTTAAAAATCTTATCACTTCTTATTTTTCACTCGATTCACTAAAAGGACACTTGTCATAATTAAGAAGTGATGTTCTTGGCGTTATTTATCTTACGATGACATATTTTGAAGCAATATATTACGCAGCGCGCGATATTTTACGCAGAGCGCAATATATTACGCACGTAACCATTACTTTCTGAAAACCACCATTTCCCTGAAAACTGAAGGATGCATCACTCTAGGGCCAACATATACTTGAAAAAATACGACTGCAAACTCCATATTGTGTTGCCAATAGCTCACGAACCGCAATTTTCTTTAAGTACCGCCTGCCCCAAGTAGGGTTAATATTCACACAGATTAACACGATATTTTGCACGTTTAACGCTTCATATGTGTTTGTGAATCATGCGTTAGTACTATTTCTATTCGCTAATTAACGCAATGCGTTTTTTTTGTGCATGCGATATGCGGATTAACACATGCAAAATGACTTTGATGAATCGGTACTTAATTATCGCATGCTTTTTAATGAAAAAAACTATGCGATAAGCGTTATTGACCTTTAGTGAATCGGCCCCTATAACGCTTATCGCATAGTTTTTTTCATTAAAATATGTCATCGTAAGATAAATAACGCCAAGAACATCGCTTCTTAATTATGACAAGTGTCCTTTTAGTGAATCGAGTGAAAAATAAGTAGTGATAAGATTTTTAACGCATGCTATAAATAGCACTCCTTATTTCGGACTTTAGTGAATCGGGCCCAAAATGTTATAGATGCCTAAAAGAAAGCAAAACTGGGTATTGAACTTGTATTCTACGTTGCATACCAACCAAAAAGTAAAGAGGGAAGTAAACAATAAAAATAACTTACCATTGGGGTTTTCACTCTCAGGGGAATCTCTTTCAAGTGTCATAACATTAATGCAGTTTAAGAGGCTCACAGGTGCCCATGCAAATGGCATTCTGTACTTTCCTAGACGCTGACAAAAGTTTTCAGCTTGAGATTTTAGTTTTTCAATTTTATCTTTGGTCTGGAAGAAAATGGACAAAGAATTAAATTATATATATATATATATATATATATATATATATATATACAGTGGCTTGCAAAAGTATTCGGCCCCCTTGAACTTTTCCACATTTTGTCACATTACAGCCACAAACATGAATCAATTTTATTGGAATTCCACGTGAAAGACCAATACAAAGTGGTGTACACGTGAGAAGTGGAACGAAAATCATACATGATTCCAAACATTTTTTACAAATAAATAACTGCTTTACCTTTCACTTATGAGGAGTCATTTAGAAAGCCCCTAGTTGCGCCCCTTAGTGCCTAGAGGTGCGCTGCTCTTAGTGCAAGAAAGGCAAACTTCAGCCTTGCCCTTACAGTCTTAGAGCAGGTGGTATGGACAAGGCCCTGATGCAGCCTGTGCCTTCTGCTAATCCATACCTTGCATGTCTGAATGACACAAAAGGTATGTGGCAGGGGGGGGGGGGGAACCCTGCGTGCCTCCCCTCATCCCTTTTGAATCTAACAAAGGGTGCATTAGCAGTTAGCAGGTCTCTATGCTCAGAAGCAGAATGGAGAGGCCTGCACATTTTTGCACAATGCAATACCCAGTGGGCAACAAAATCAAAAAAGTGGGCAATTGTTTTTCTTTTGCAATTAGCACACCACATTGCAAATTGGGCATTCTGAGTGCATTTTCAGGCCAGAATCTGCCAGTTGTGCATGGATACTATTAATCAATGAAACTATTAGTCATTCATAATCACAGTAACATCTGGTGGTATCGTCATTTTCTCTACTAGAGTTTATGTGCCAGTGGAGAAAACACTATGGGGGTTATGTAATAAAAGGCACTAAGTTTGCCCAGGAGCGGTATCCCTTAGAAACGAATCAGCAGGTAAAATTTAATGGTCACCTGTTTAAACGCAAACATCTTATTGGTTGCTATGGTTTACTGCTCCTGGGCAAACTTAGTGCTTTTATTACATATGGGGGTTAGTTTATTTATTCATACTGTAAATTTAAAACTCTCAAAAAAGTTTTCAAAACATCTAAATGTCTATTTATACTTAGCTTAAAAGCAGAGATTGAGGCTGCATAATGAGGAAATATCTTTTTATAACCATTATGTATTTGGGAAGTCACATGGAATTATTATTATATCAGTAATGTTACCTTTCCACTTTCAGTTTCTTTTAAAACCATATATGGCTCTGCGCAGTCTGAGATTTCTCCCTGCTGAAGAACTTTTTCGATCTGCAAAGGATAAAAAAGGATAAAAATAAGTGGCAACAAAACAAAAAGTAGTCAATTCTGCAACCAAATGAACACTAGAAGCAACTGTATATCATGTAATTGTAATTTATAAACCAAATTTTAAATAATAGAAACTGCCAAAGGGACATTACAGATTTTGACATGCTTTGTAACAACATCCTCCCATGTATGAGGCATGCTATGTTCCACATGTATACAGGTATAGGACCCGTTATTCAGAATGCTTGGGACCAAGGGTATTCCACATAAGGGGTCTTAAGTCCACTAAAAAATAAAACAATAAAACATTATAACATTAAATAAACCCAATAGCACCATTTTGTCTCCAATAAGGATTAATTATATTTTAGTTAGGATCAAATACAAGGTACTGTTTTATTATTCCAGAGAAAAAGGAAATACATTTTAAAAATCTGAATTATTTGATTAAAATGGATAAAAGGGTCTCAAGATAACGGATCCAATACCTGTACATTTTAAAATCAATAGTTTAATAAATGTTCTTGATACTATGCCCAACAGAGAGGCACTTAGCAATGAAGCCTTATGATAAGCTTACCCCATCAGAACAAATCTGGCTGCTCCTTTTAATACAAATTAACACAAATATGTAAAAGATTTGACTTCCTGTGCACAGAATAACCTATGCCAGTATATTATACTAAACATTTATAGGAAATAAAGAAATATTGGCAATTGAATGCAGGCAGTTTATCAATTAATAACCGGTAATAGATTTTGTGCTTCAGCATATGCACTAGAAACATCCCCAGTATTACTATGGCTTGTTACGTGGTTTTGGTAATGCCTAGAAATCCTGATAATAATCAGGAATGTCTAACCTAATATTACCTTAATATTAAACTTTTGGTTGTGACTGTGTTTTTCCATCCTAAACATAATTTTCAGCAAAGCCATGAAAACCTCCATGCATCTGATCCCACCCATGTCACTATGGATGTATTCCATCAGACTATACATTCATATTGTTTGATGACAGAGTTTCTTACCTTGACAACTAGGAATATATCTTGGGAGGGATAGGTAATTGAAAACACAGCAGACTTTGCTTGGCTTGATGTGGCTATGTTAGGAATGTGATTGCGCAGATAACCCTTATACACTTCGGAATTCAGGTCACAGTGAAAATTTTCAGAGATCTAAAAATAAAATTCAAAATATAAATCATACATACATACACATACAGAATCTACCATCTACCATGGAATCTGATGTTTGTATGTAGAAGACAATTAATCACTTTGAATAGTACATATATTACAGAAGTAAGGTTGTTTAAACACATAAAGAAATGAATATCTCTTTAGTTTAATAAATAGGTTATTTGCAAATATTAATTCAATTCAAAATAGCAAGATATCTTATTTTCTCAATTTAATTAAAGTACATATTTGATGATGGAAGGCAATGGTGGTTTCAGCTGATTGTGCAGGAAACAATGGATATTTATCCACAGAGATGTCCAAGGAGCATTGTTTCATCTTTATCAGCCTGAAGATCTGACAGGAGATGGGTAAGGAGGGAGTGAGAATAAACTGCAGCTCCATTCATTTCACTAGCCACAATTCACCTATTCACCCACTGAGGTGTATTGTAAAGTAAAATTTTCAGTTTGGACAGATACTGGTTTACAGAATGGACTGTTAAAACTATGCCCCTGGCCATAAAAATGCCCATGTTGTCATTTAATTTACCTTTTTTTTTTCTTTTAAGTCATAGAGTGCAAAGCTGGCAAACAGTGGCTCAATGTCAATCTCAAATCTGTCAATAAAAAGCATCAAAGACATTAAAATAGGAAAACAAACAAATATTATACACAATATTTTAAACAAATACATACATTTTGTCACTATCACCCTAGCTCCCAGAGGCCTTTTACAAGTTGTTACATGGTCTCAGAATAAAAATATGGGATTGCTCAATGGATTTGCCAAAGGAAGCCCTAGTTTTGATCCCTGTCAATTTGTGAATTAAAGTCAGTTAATCACCCTAATACATATATATACCCTAAAACTTATATAGTAAGCTCAACAGAACAAGGTTATATTCTGAATCCTTCTTTGTACAGCATCCCTTGCAAAAAGAAAAAAAAAAATGTAGATCATTAAAAGAATATTTTTACATTCAGAGAAAAGAGGGCTCAAGGAATATTTTAGCACCATACTTCAAAGTATGCAATTTGACCATTATTCTGTATCCCATGTGTTCTTTTGGACAGTCCGGCACAGGGCGTATTTCTACGGTGTCCTCCTAAAATTAATAAGTAAAGGAGTATATTAGATTCTGGCCTACAGTCAAAAAAGTAAAGATCAATATAATATAAATAAAAACATATTAACAGTATAAAATTGGATTTTAAAGCTATTCCATATTTACACAGTAGAACCCCCATTTTATGGTTTTTAGGGGACCAGAAAAATGTGTAAAATTTGGAAAATTGCAAAATCATGCATATATAATATATATTGGTGGGACCACAAAAAAACAAGGTAAAATGAGGGAAAGCTTAAAATCAGGGGATGTAAAATAGAGGTTTCACTCTAATACAGTTTACTATTTTTTAGATTATCGATTATGTCAGTAGTGACATCTTTAAAAGGCCGTTAGCTTAGAGAAGTTCTGTCCAACAGGTGCCCACTGAGCCCCCTTGCCCCCCCCCCCCCATCTGTCTTGCTGCTGTGACTGCTTTTTGTAAGCTTTAAATGGTATCAGTACTGAGATTAACTGGCCCCTACATTGTTCACAACTAAGATTCAAGACATTAGCCCCTGCATTTTTCAAACCTGTAAAACCCTGCATTGCTCACACCTGTACCACCTCACACCTTAGGTTTCCCTGTTTTCTTCCCTAATCTGCCTGCCCTGCTCCGCCCTGTCTATGTGTACTATAGTCCGCCTAACTTGACCTAACCTGCCTGTGTGCAGGGCCGGAACTAGGGGTAGGCAGAAGAGGCAGCTGCCTAGGGCGCAACGATTGGAGGGCGCCAGGCAGGAGCCTCTCCTGCCTACCCCTAGCGGCAATCCTTTCTCCTGCCCCCGCCGCTTGGCATTGTCCCGTCGCGATCCCCGCCCCCCACGCAACTGCACATGCGCGCCAAAGCAGACGCGGTGGCGAGGTGGCCGACCGGGTTGCCTTGGGCGCCCGGTCGGCTTGGCCCGCCCCTGCCTGTGTGTGCCATACTCTGCCTGCCCTACACTGCTTGTGTGTGCCATATTCTGCCTACCCTATGCTGCCTGTGTGTGCCATACTCTGCCTACCCTACTCTGCCTGTGTGTTTCATACCCTGTCCGCCCTACAATGCCTTTGTGCCATACTCAGACTACCTGTGTGTACAATAGTCTGCCTGCCCTATGCTGCTTGCGGGAGGTGAACCTGGCAGGGGTTAGTCCTGGGAGTTTTTTAGAATTTGTAAATAGCTGTTAGGGGGTCCATAAGGTGTTTTGTTTTGTGCTGGGGGTTTCTGTGCTATCCACAGGGGAGGAGGAATATTGATTCAAGGGTATGTCTTAATATGACATAATAAACTTCTTTCACATAAGAGTAATGGGTGATACCCCTGCAGTGAGTACCAAGCATTTGTTTTTTTTTTTTGTTTGTTTGTTTTTTTGGTGTCCTACCACCATTAATGTGAGTATGGTCTTAAAAGTTATTCTGATAACATGGGTGTGGTTTAAAACAAGGGAATAGTCAAAACTGGTTTCCATTATCAGCCCTCGGTACCACAGACATTGGAGAGCACTGGCTTAGAGGAAACAATAAGCATGTATCAGTACCTTTTGTCAACAAATGTTTTACAAGCTTGATAAGCATGATACTTTATAAAAAAAAATCATAAGGGGCATGTCGACTGTTTTCATGATGATACCTAGGAAACATAATACATTGCAGTAGTATATAGCACTGATGTTGTGAGCCACATTCGTAGGGAGGCACTATACTATAGGTATTGAGATACACTTTTGCCTGGCATTTACATCATGTAGCCTGATTTTCACAGACTGTCATGAAACCTCTGGAAATGTTTCAGTTCTAACACCAGTTTTTATAACATCAGTTTTTGTTTAGTTTGATAAATGTTTTCTGCAGAAACATATTTTTTGAAAATGTTTCTGTCGGTTATAATTATACCTCATCCATTGGTGGACTGAGAGCAAAAAGATCTGACTGCCTATTGGATTTGCGAGCTTCTTCATTTTGTCTCTCCAGATCTTCAACATTACTAAATTGAAGCAAGTTCTTCAGCCGAGTTTCTGGTCGTAAGCCACGCAGGTCAAAGTCACAGGATGTAAGTGCAGTTTGTCCAGATTCATCAATAAGCAAAGTGATTGGACTATCATCATTCTAAAACATAGATTGTGGATCAGTTATTCGGTACTTTGTGGCAAACACATTTGTAAGATGGTATAAATGCCTGAGGGAGAGCTGAGCACACTGTGCATATTGAATAATTTCAACATTTTACCAAATTTAGAAGACATTTTTTTTTTTTTAAAAGACATATTTTTTATATTATGGATTACATATCTTGGACATTGCACCAATATATTTTTTTATTCTTTATTAGAAATTCATTAAAGCAGTTAATTTAATTATACAGAAGATTCTTCTTCTGAAACTGCATATATACATATGGCATTCGTTACAGATTTCAGTGGAACAGTAACCTAACTTGTCATAATCATTTTGAGCTGTTCTTTAGAAGCATGCAGATAAGAATTTAACCAGGTTTTACAATATGTTTTGCTCACATCACAGAAAAAGACAGAGCTATTTATACAGGCAATAAAAACAACAGGTTCCCTAGCAGTCATAAAGGTAAGCTTCAATCAAAAAACACCATAGTTACCACTTATTGCTATATATGCATACATATCATGTGTACACAGTTTAGTAATCCCTTGTATTTAATTGCTCATTAATAATAAATTAAACAGAGTATTTTATAAAAACATGTGAAAATCAATATATTGAGAGTAAAAATATACCTGTTCGTTTGGTCTAGGTTCTGCTTCATCTGACTCAAACACTTGTTTTTGGAGAGTCTTGGGAAAATCTTTCCTAGATCCGCTTCTGCTAAAGCTTCCTATTACTTGGTTTTCTTGACTTCTGAAACGAAAACAAGTTAATACAAATGAATGACTGTATACACAAATGTCAGGTGTATATTTTATTGTCTAGATTCTAATAATGTTTTTAGTAAGGTAAAACAAACACAATTTATACCACTAACTAAAAGTTACTGTATTGATATATTTGACTTATTTTCATGTATGCAGTCATATAATATAACAGAGTAGCTAAAAGGTCACCCAAATATGTGACAGTGTTATCTCAAAGTTCCGGTAGCTCCAAGGTTCTTCTGCGTTATTTGGTTATCCGTTAGTTCAAAATCATGTGCTGCTGCAGCTATTGATGAGGGGAACCCTGGAGCTTTTTTCGTATGTCACGTGACACATGCCACATGACTACTACCACCATATACAAATAAACCATTACTATTTCCTAGTAGCAGTTGCATTAACAAGTCCCATTGACTATACCTTTTTACATGTTCTGTGTGAGGTGTCTTATTAACTTAGACAAAAGTGGCATTACCTCTGAAACCAAATATTACAGATCAACATCACAAAATTATGCCATTGTTATCTGCTAAATACTTCAGGCAGTACTGAGAACTGAGCAAATAATAATATACTGTGTTTTCAGATGGTGATTTGTTTTTAAATTAAAAAGAAGTTGTTCAGCTCTAAAAGTCCTTGTTATGAATTTACTGATTTAATATAAGTATTAAGTTAATGTATTTATCAAAACATAAATACAGCTGTATAGCAATGTAATCAAGGAGGCAGCCGTTTTTAATTCTGTCCATTTTTATGTTTAGCTGGCATGAGACATATTTTCTCAAAACCTGTAGGTGCTGGTCTCAGAATTTCCTTCGGGAATTTAGTGTACAGTGTAAAATGCCTTTATGCATTGGACACATGCAATGCAAAATTCTGGAAATTCAAATTGCTTTGGTTATAAGTCTTTTTATGTTGTAGCAAACATCAAGGTAGGTAATAAACAGCAAAGAATGCATATCTATAGAAGTAAAATTATACATACAGCGTTACTTTGCTGTGGAGAAAAGCGGGTTAATACAGCACATTCATTATTCATGTTAAGGTGGTTAAAAGGGGCTTAGAAAACCTTTGTCTTTCCCCACTGTACAAATAAGTTCTTGGTCCATATGAACTCTTTGCCTGCAGTCTCATGGAACCCATTGGTCCCTTCTATTATCCATATTAAACTAAAGGTGAATAATATATTGCTTCTAAACCCTTATAACAGACAATATATAATAATAAGATCCTGCTTTGTATAAATGGTGTAAATAGCAGTTAACAAGCTATCTCCAAATAAATATTTTAGGCTCTATCAACCAAACCGTATGAAAGTTGATCTGCAAATGAAATCAAGCACAACTACAAAGCAGCAAAGAGGCAAATGGGGACTTTTAAGGTACTTGCACTTTAACAATTCATAGATAATTCTTAGAACTGGCTGTAATAACAGAGTAAACCTTGCACCCATTTCTGCAAGTATCTTGCACCAAGTGGATCAAATAATATTGCAATTATTAAAGTCATGTGCATAATATTAATATGTTCAGTGACTGTTATACAGTTATAAAAATCACTGTACAGCATCAGTACTCCAGAAATATGAGGAACACCTAATGGTAAACATATACTGCTGGAAAAGCAGAGCATATGGCTTTGATATTATTGCAGTCTTTGTTTTATAAATTCACATATCTACTTACTTTCTGGTGACAATCAGCGATTCACGTATATACGTACTGATACAGTCTCGGACGTGTGGATCCAGCTCAACTCTGACAAAAACCCATGAAAAAGAAACATGTTGACAAAAAATGGAGTGGGCTTGGCAGATAATAACAATGCTGAGAGTAGTTAGTATGTAGCATATCTGCATTGGGTTGTGTTGCAATTGAATATGATATTTATCTATTTGTGCATATTCTTTCATCAATAAAGATATGAAACAAATTTAAACATTCAGGGAAAGATTTATCAGTGTGTGAAATTAAAGCACTACAGTAAAAATTCAACCACTTTCTATTCATTCCTAGGGGATTTTTTAGTAGCGTATCTATAAATTGGAATAGCCTATTGATAAATACGCTTCTAAAAATCCCATAGGAAGCAAAAGTTAGTGTTTCTGTAGTGAGCTCTAATTTTACACTTTGGGGCTGATTTACTAACCCACGAATCCGACCCGAATTGGAAAAGTTCCGACTTGAAAACGAACATTTTGCGACTTTTTCGTATGTTTTGCGATTTTTTCGGATTCTTTACGAATTTTTCGTTACCAATACGATTTTTGCGTAAAAACGCGAGTTTTTCGTATCCATTACGAAAGTTGCGTAAAAAGTTGCACATTTTTCGTAGCGTTAAAAATAACGCGAAAAGTTGTGCATTTTTCGTAGCGTTAAAACGTAAAAGGTGCAAAGTTTCGCGTAAGTTTTAACGCTACGAAAAATGCGCAACTTTTCGCGTAAGTTTTAACGCTACGAAAAATGCGCAACTTTTTACGCAACTTTCGTAATGGATACGAAAAACTCGCGTTCTTACGCAAAAATCGTATTGGTAACGAAAAATTGGTAAAGAATCCGAAAAAATCGCAAAACATACGAAAAAATCGCAAAATACCGATCATTACGAAAAAAACGCAATCGGACTCATTTCGACCCGTTCGTGGGTAAGTAAATCAGCCCGTTTGAGTAATCTGCATTGTAGTATCCATAAAATAGTGGTGCATGCCTATAACAAGACATAGAATTGTGTGCAAAATGTATCTACTAATTCAATTCCAAATAGTCTAGAGATTTTTCACATAAAAGAACATGAAATATAATTTTTCTCATCAAATTGAATCTGACTCACAGCAGGAAAAAGTATCTACTTCAAGAAAGCTACTGTAATTCTGACTTTTTAGTATAGGGCACAATAAATACATCTGGCAGGGTAACAGAAACATCTACTAAAATGTAACTTTTAATATGTTGCAGATAGGGATATTCTAAGAAAATGTGGAATTGGTCTTCATTATTTATTTATTATGTGGTTTATATGGGGAAATTGTACCCTTATTGTAAAATATAAGCATATTATAAGTCACTGAGGAGTTCCATGACTATATAAAGGCAAAAGGCCAAGTTTGCCAAGGTGACCTCTAATATCCTCATATTTTCCAACTGGAGGTCTGTAGCCTGGATGTGGCCCTCCAAGGGATTTTTATCACCCCAAGTTTGATCTAGGGCTCTATAAACTTAACTTTCTGATATTACTGTGCCCCCACATGTAACAAGTTGGACAACACTCTTGTGGCTCTTGTGTATTATAAAAATATTCGACTCTTTTCTTCAGATACTCTTCAGCTTATTATTTAAACTACTTTAGCAACCACTAAAAAGTAAATACAGGTATAGGACCTATCATCCAGAATGCTCGGGACCTGGGGCTTTCCGGATAAGGGATCTTTCCGTAATTTGGATCTCCATACCTTAAGTCTACTAAAAAATCATTTAATCATCATTTAAACCCAATAGTATTGTTTTGCCTTCAATAAGGATTAATTATATCTTAGTTGGGATCAAACACAAGGTACTGTTTTATTATTACAGAGAAAAATTAAATCATTTTTAAAAATTTGAATTATTTGCTTATAATGGAGTCTATGGGAGAGAGCCTTTCTGTAATTCGGAACTTTCTGGATAACGGGTTTCCGGATAAGGGATCCTATCCCTGTACTACTAAAAACTAAAAATTCAAACTTACTTCCCAACTGTCTGGTGTCAAGTTTGTGACAGACCAACCTATGAGCCTGATTGATATCAGATGATATGTTTAGTCTGTGAATTTAATTTGCTGATGCACCACTGGGTGCAGTACTGATTATATGGCCTGTCAGCCTGACTGAAAGGAACACTGGTATGTATCCAAGAACATGTATCACAACTTATCTATCCATTCAGCCTGTGGGCCAATCCGTCCAATACTGTGGAGGTTCAATTAGTGAATGAACACTTTTAGGGTTATGTCACACAGAAAGGTTATTATCTACTACTTGTAAAAGGACATGAATAGGCATAAAAATGATTTGCCCTTACAAAAAGCAAGGAAGCCTAGCCAAATTAGAGATTGCTAATTTCCTGTCCAGGTTGACATAAGCCTTATAGAAAAAGCACAGTCTGCAAGCATATTAGGCTTATATTACGCCAGACATAGGGGCACATTTACTAATCCTCTAATCCGAATCCCGAATGGGAAAAAATCGCATTGTAAACGAAAATTTCGTGATTTTTTCGGCGCTGTTGTGGTTTTTCCGTATTTTGCGCGACTTTTCCATCGTCGTCACGACTTTATCGTATTTTGCGCAATTTTTTCGCCGCCGCCACAATTTTTTCATATTGAGCAATTGTAAACGGCAGAGAAACCAATCCGAATTTTTTGCGACAGCAACAAAAAAGATGCGGAAAACATACGATAAAGGCGTAACGGCGATGAAAAAGTCGCAAAAATACCGATCATTACGAAAAAAACGCATTCGGACGCTTTCGGACGTTCGTGGATTAGTAAATGTGCCCCATAGTCTTAGGTGTGCATTTTTGAGATGAGTCCCACTAAGGGTGCCGAAAGGTCAAGAGCAAAAGAAACAATTCACCCTGTTATCCCAAAACAATATTTCAAACATAGCAAAACACTGAAAAAGAAAAAAATATAAATAGCACAATAGAAAATTTACCCTTGTTCTGGTAAAGAAGGCTGCACAGTCCTGCACTCCTTGGCTTTGTATACAGTATCCAATTCATCTTCAAAAAAGTCACCCAATTCTTGCCGAAATTCAGGATCTTGGTTGTTGATGTGTGTCATGAGGAAGCTTTCAAAATCAACAGGGTCTACCACGTCATAAAATGGAGGCTAAAGCATGATAAAAAACAAAATGTGATTTTAAAGGCTACTGTACAAAATTATTTTTCTGATGCATTGTGTTTCATGCTGACATAATTACAAATGGTATTTATTTCTCAAAAGCCTATGCCAAAACCTAATAGGTTGTGCCTCCTGAAATTATGATTATGAAAAAACATACTGAAGATTGGTTTGTGCCAGGCATGCCCCCTCAAGACACAGTCCCTGATTTCTAGACCATGCCCGCTGCTAGTGTCTTGAAAAGTAATTATTACACAAGAGCAGGAGAAGGGTGTTTTGCACACATGGAGTTGTGACCGCCAAATAGATTCAAGGAGAACCAAGTCAAAACGTTAATCACCTGCTCCAATGTCTAATTAAAACTGTTAGCACACTGTATTGTGGTTATGAACAGTATTTTAAGAGTCTGACATAGATATTTGTGTTCTGAGAACTTGCTAGACCAGTCTTCTTAGACAAAAGTAAAAGAGTTAGCAGTTAATGTAATAAAAGTTACAAACTTTGAACCAGGTTTAATAACTAATGTCAAATAATCAGCAGGTAGAATTTACAAGCCACCTGTTTCAGAGCAAACACCTATGGGTTACTACACCTTGTGCAAACTTTGCTACTTATTATACATTACCACCCATATTTGGTCCACTGCCATCAGAGTTTAAGGCTGGATGGCTAGGAAACTTCAGAGCACTGACTTAGCACTGACTTAGCACTGACTGACTGAGCTTATTAGCCCCGGTGATCAGAGGTATAGCTAGACAACCATAATCCTGAGGGTAAACAGTCCACAGTGCCTATGTATACCAGCCCATCAAGTTACAGTGTAAGCAGATCATTTAATCGAATCACATTCCTTCTGTCACCTTCTGTAATGGGCATCAAAAGCCTGTCCAAGAAAGGCAGAAACCAGTATTCCTCTACAGCCTGAAGTTAAATTAGCGTCAGATTTGGAGTGAACAATTATTTGCTATTCTAAATATAGTAAGAACTATGGTGGAATGTCTGATAAAATAATGTTTTCATATATCTGTAACCATTTTATGAGTTAAAGGTGTGCCCAGGGTTCAGGACCCAAAATGGGTCTCCATGCTGTATAGGGTGGGTTTTCATGACCCCTCTAAATAAGTTGAATAACTAATTCTAAAGCAACTTTTTTGATTCTCAGTCTGATTCTAGGTTCCCCTGAGAAGGTGAAGGAGAAGAAGTTGAAAAAACCCAGATATAATTCCTAAAGTACCTCTCCTTCAACATAAACAAACCTAAATTGGTCATGTTTCATAATCAAAACCTGCATTTAACTTTATATTTTGGAAGATTAACTTTATAAAAGTGGGACGATATCTTGAAGAAAGATTGGAAGCTCTTGTGAGCAAGGTCTTCTAACTCATATTCAGTTTTTATTCTGTAACCCTTAAATTATTTTAAGACCCCTGTTGATATAGAAATTAATGTAAAGCGATGGGTAACTTGCTGGCACTATATAAATAAATTATGATGATGATGATGATAATAATGATGAAACTTATACATGACCCTTGCAATAGTGGCAAATTTTAAAATGAATTCAGTATAAATCCCTGCATAAGATATAACGTATTCAACACCATTCAGGTTATTTGGAATTAAAATAGTAACCACTGTAATTTTAGCAATTTTATCAAGGTATTTCAGTATTGGAACTGCTCGTTAATGTTTAAGAACCAACACCTTGAATACACCTTAATGACAACCAATGACAAGTGTATTTAATAGGGCACACAATATAATTTGATCCCAAACCCCTACAAATGTACAATTTACAAAAAGTTTTTCTTCTCCACCTTAAAGGATTTGGGGTTGCTGGCCCTTTAATGTAGGCTAAGAGAATAATTAATTGCCAGATAAACAAAAAAGTGGAATATGGCTTTTAATTATTTTTAATTATACAGCAGATTTGAGCAAAAATCTATAGCACCAAATATAATATTTTCTCCCAAACACGGTGAGGTAAAACACAGTGTCACTGTTATAAGGTTACCATATGATGTAAATAATCAGGGACTCTTTTGAAAAACTCAGGTAGAAGGGCTGCACTGATTGCTGATCCTGATCTGTACCTATAGTTGCTTTTTCTTTTACACACCAGCATTGTACATAAGTGTGCAAACTGCCATCCGTTCTACAAATGATACGTACATAAATCAGCAGTCCATGCCCCATGAGCTGTAAGTGCACAATAAGTTTGTGCCTATACTAGATTCACAGTGCTATGTGTTTGCACACTTGTATAACATCTGTTTTCTATGAAGTAATAACTTCTTCAGGGCATGACAGCTTTTGCCACATATACTTTTGTAAACAAATATAATGCATTTAGGCTTTTCATCTACACACCTAATTTGTCTCTATTCAGAAGAGAAATAATTTCATTAAGATAAACAACCATTTTAAAAAGAATGTGAGGACAAATATTTATGACCATACCTTTCTGCAGCTTGTAGGGGAATATGCCTGCACCGTAAGCCATTCAAAATGGCTTCAACAGGAAACAGATTTGAATACTGTGATGTTGAATCTAGGAAGCCCTCTCTTTGATAATATAGAAAAAAAGCCCACACGCTAAAACAACACAGCTTAATGGAACAAACACTTTACCACAAACTGTTTAAGGAAGTGAGCAAAGCACCACCAAGAGCTGTCAGAAAGGAAGTACCTGAAACCTCTGTTGTAATTTCAGACTGAAAGTCTCTAAAAGCACATGCTAATATCTGTTATGTGAGCACATAGTGAAATATAGCATATATGCACGGGGCAGAGGACAATTAGGCTTGTTTTTTGCTAGGGTTTGGTTTACCTTAGCCATCAAGCAGTGTGTAAAGTTGCTACCTGTGGCTGGCTGTGGATGACTTACTGTTCTCACCAGCAAGTGGAGGG
Source organism: Xenopus tropicalis (assembly GCF_000004195.4). Classification (NCBI taxonomy): domain Eukaryota; kingdom Metazoa; phylum Chordata; class Amphibia; order Anura; family Pipidae; genus Xenopus; species Xenopus tropicalis. The sequence continues at coordinate 128,974,806 of NC_030677.2, forward strand.
CCTTTGCTAAAAGAAATAGGCATCTCCACAAGGTTGCAGTGAACTCAAACTTTATTGACAGCCACTTCTCGCAGGGAGGCAGAACGGGCTCTGGTTGCCGACAAAGGATGACAGTAATATAATGCACAATACTTCTGCAGATTCTCTCTCTCTCAATCTTCTTCTCACACACACATCCAGCATTTCTCACTGAATCGTCCATGACCCCTGTCTCATCTGGATGCACCAACAGAGTGCCTTTTGCCTTCCAGGGGCTCCCTGCTCACTAGAGACCTTTACCCCTTCCTCTGTGGTAACCGTATGTACAGTGCCCAGCATCATCCATAGGCTCTCCTTTAACCTACACCTTAACACTCAGTTCCCTCTCTGAAACAAATTTTGCCTTAGGGGCTCTACCCCTCTCTAAGGACTCCTCATCGGGACAACAGGCTGTCCTTTCTAACTAGCCCTCACTACCTTTCACTCCTGAAGTGAACTCACTAGCCACTAATGTCACTAGCTAATGTAAGTACCAACCTCCCCAACAGGTCTGGCCACAAGGTTTTGTTGCAGGCCTAAACAAGAAAGTGCCTCAACAAGGCACTTCCTTATATAGGCTCACAGGTCGATCTAGAGCCACCTGCTGATTAAACCTGCATATTGCTAACTATATACATTAATAAAATAAACCTTTTGTTTTAACCCTTTACAAGTGGTCTGAATGAGATACTAGAATATGAATATGAGTGGAACTAGATAGAAAGATAAGGAATAAAAAGGAACAATAACAATAAAATGGTAGCCTCACAGACCAATAGTAATTTTGCTTCTGGGGTCAAAAGTATCAAAAGTAATTTAAATGAACTGATTAGGGTAATGACACATGGGGCATTTTGTCATCCCTTAATAAATCTTGGCTACCATGGGTAAAAAAACATTGTTTCCCAATGGTTAAAATTTAAATTGCCTGTGAGGGAAATACGCAACACAGCTACTTTTACAAAGTAGCCCAAACTTTCCTGGATTGCCAACTTCTGGCTACTTCACAAAGCCAAAGCAACATGTATATTTTACCACCAAAGATTTACATTATTGCCGGAGAAAAAACATTTGCAGGAGATTAGTTGCCCACAGTAGAGGAGATTTATCGTAGTTGCCTATCTCCTTGTGTGTGATTGCATAAGGACCAGATATCCAGGAGCTCTAAACCACCTGAAATTCCTTTTGGATATAATCAGATATTGCACATTAATTTATTTTAAAGCAGTTTTAATGAGTGGCAACCATTAGCCTAAGAGAACAATGGTTTCATGCATAATTTTTGTTTCTACATTAAGAGTGACAATTTCACATCCACCCTAGACTCATACCTTTGGTTTGGTTCCTTATGATAAATGTGCAGTGCGTATTTGTAATACTATCTAAGAATTTTATGCTGAACACTCACATCTAGTGTGAGCCAACTGTATTTGTGTCAGATAATCAAAGGCTACTGTCATACTAAAATCTACAATTATTATAAAATATTGGTGTATATGTGAGTATAAAGGTCAGTATAGGTATCTGTATATATGTGCACTGATGTTCACTTGGAGGGGTTGAACTTGAGGGACTTTGGTCTTTTGTCAACCCAGCTTAACTGTGTAACTATGTAACATTTTTGGCTGCTGGGCCTCAATGGCATAACTACCAAGGGGGTGCAACTGCTTCTGGCCCCACTCTCCATGGGGCCCAGCAATGACAACAATATTGGTAGGGGACAACAGGAAGCTCCAGGGGAAATTGGGCCTTCTGTATCAGTGTCTTGGAAGTGCCACCTGCAAACCAGTGACCGCTTTTGGCCACCAAAAGTTTAAAAGCTTAGTGATCACTGTATAAATGCCAAAAGCTTCCTCTACTCCAAAGGCTCTAGACAACATTGAAAGTAGGTTGCAGCTGTATCCAAATTCGTATTACTCCCCTCTAGAAAAAGCACCATGCTTTGCAGTGGCATAACTACTGGGAAATATCCAAGCCCAACCACCCATGGGGCCTGCAAGAGAAACCACAGTGCAGTCATAGGATGGTGGAAGAAGGTTCCTGTATGTGAGGTTCGCCTGGGCCCATGTGGCTATAGTGAAACAAACTAACTCAAAAGTCACAGATTTATGTGAGAAGAAGCAGTTTCTTTCTCTGTCACTGCTTAGCTCTCTGACTTATTAGTTATTAATTATTCCCTATGAATTTTCATAATGCACATATTAAGAGCAGACTATTTATTTATTTTCCATTTAATTTATTTTACCCAAGTTTCTACTACGGTTTTAGTATTTGCTCAGCCTGTAGTTTTAAACTTACCTAAGCAGCCATTAAGGGTAATTTTCTATGTCCACAGGTAAAAGTGCAGTTATGTATAGTATAGGGCAGGTAGTAAGTTTGTGGTCCCTTTGTGTCCTGCATCTGCTGCTTCCTAACTTGCATCTGAATGATACATAAGTTATGCGAGGGTTAGGGGGCAGTAGGGGGAAGACTACATGCTTCCCTCCCTGCTTCTTATAAAAACATTGCTGCAAAACCCAGGCATAGGGGCACATTTACAAAAGCAAGAAAGCTTGAGCGTTCATGCGAACGCTCCGAGCGTATTTTCGCCAATTTTTTCGGGCGTCCGCACGACTTTTTTGTATGGCACACGACTTTTTTGTACACCGCATGACTTTTTCGGACGTTTGCACGAAAAATTCAAAAAGGTTTTACCGCTGTTTACAATTGTTCGGTACGAAAATTTTGTGACTTTCGGATCGCCAGTACGATATTATTGTGACTAATACGATTTTTTCGTAAGCATTTTCGTGATATTTGCGATCTTACGAAATTTTCGTTTCCAATACGATTTTTTCCCATTCGTGATTCGGATTCGTGGATTAGTAAATGTGCCCCATAGTGTATTCATTTGGATGACAACACAGAGTACACACACCCGGACAATTCAAGCAGCAAGGAAAGCAGTGCACAAAGTGCAAAAAAATGGAAGACTATAGGGATGATTCACTAAAGTGTGATAATGCGTATCACATGCTTTTTTTGCGTTAAAATTGACGTGCAAAAAATGCGTGATTCGCATGTGTTAAGTCGCATATCGCGTGCGTTAAATAGCGCACAACCGAATGCGTTAATTTTACCGCATTGCGTTAATTAGCGCGCAGAAATAATACTAACGCATGATTCACAAACACTTGGATGCACTAAATATCGCATTAGTCTGTGCGAAAATTAATACCTACTTGGGGCAGGTGGTAATTATAGAAAAGTATAGTTCATGAGCTTTTGGCAACACAGTATGGACTTTGCAGTGTGATTTATTCAAGTATGCGTTGGCCCTAGAGTGATGCATCCTCCAGTTTGCAGGAAAATGGTAATTTTCAAAAAAAGTAGTTTTACGAACTTAACGGTGTGTATGGCTAATATGGCGTGTGTGCGATAAGTATCGACAAGTAGTGCGCTGCGTTAATTAGCACGCGTTGCGTCAAATACCGCACAAAAATTGTCTTTGAGCTCTACCAACTTTCTCACTTGTGGGCTAGCCACAAGTAACTTAATACCTCCCACAGGACTCTTGCTGTTTTGATCATGGGGCATAATGTAATGCAATTAGAGTTGTGGCCAGACTGAACTGCTTGAGCTTTGTCAAAGTATATAGGGAGAGGTATCATAAATCTATCACAGCATAGATATTACCATGCACTCAACACAGCTGTACTAGAACATTTATCCCCAATATAATAAATCCATAGTTCAAAGCCTGGTACAGACAGATGCAGCAACATGGTGGCTGGGGCAGCCCATCTTCCAGCAATACATTGTGGGGTACAATGTGGGGATCCTTTTTTTAAAAAAAAACACGCACACAACTTAAGAGAGAGTAAATGCAACACAGATTATTTATATTTAAAGGGAGAACATAGGTTTCTGGAGATATAGTGACAAATAGTGTTGAAGAGAAGACTGAAGCACAGAGGAGATAGCCTTCATTAAGTTTTTAGCGACGAGCAAACATGAAGCAGAACATTCAAGCTGAGATATAACAGGCAGAAAACCTTGAAGGAAAGAAGGAAAATTCATTAGTTAGGGAAGATCATCTATACTACATGGATTCTATAAAAAATGTCACACTACCAACAATATAGCTAGTTCTGAAAACCTACAGAAGTTGCTATCAGCCAGGAAAGTCTGGGTCATGCCTCCAAACATGAAGAAAATGTAAAGAGGGACAAAAAGATTGTTTTCACCACACCCATTTTTGTGACCACACCCCCTAAATACCACTCCCATTTGACTAAATTTGCCAGGTTATTTAAAGTTTGAACACATTTCTGGGGGTCTTGGGGTTTAGTTTTATGTGTTATTAAAGTTTTGCTGAAAAGGGTGAAATTGCCCTTTTAAGCTGTGAGTCTCAGTTCCCCCAAGAGACCTGTTTATCTTATTAGTTACAATTGTATCAGTGCAGGTGGGGACTTTTACCTTTCTGGGCTCTCTGCCAAAAGCCACTTATTTAATTAAAAGTGAAAAATAATGTTTCTAAGTGCAGGTGACGCCCCTTAAGATTTCTGGGCTCTCAGCCAATAGTTACTTTTGATTAAATTTGTATTTTTTTTTTAGCTTCAGTGAAGGAAATTAAAGGGAAATGAGGGACTTTTCAGTAAAAAATCCGTGACTGCGGGTTGAGCTGTCAAGACAGGGAATGTCCTGTGAAAATCGGGACATTTGGGAGGTATGGTCTGGGTAACTTTGGTAACAGCATTCAGTAAAAATTACATATAATGTTTTGCCTGTTGAATACCTATTTTAATGTTCCCCTGCTACTGGCTGATACTAACCTGTTTATATGATTATCATAGATGTATATTATAAATGTAAAACGTAAATAATTAAATTTACCATACTGTGTTACAAGCTACTTTAACTATCAATTTGCCATATTATCATACAATAATGTAATGTAATTGGCAATGCTAAGGTTTTAAGTTGCAAGTTAATTGCCTAAAAACACAGATTCAGTCTACATCTAACTAATAGGAACCAGAAAAGGAAGGTAGTGGAAAACCCCACAATGCTGCTTTCACCTATGTACAATGCAAGAAGGAAAAGCTAGGAGCGCAAGTTGAACACATCAGAGGTCAACAAAAATGTAGAATTCACAAAAAGTCTAGTAAATATATAGAGTACTGTGTTTATTGAAAAAAAAACATATTCGGTAGCACCAGGGAAATAAAGTTCACAGAAAATTCTGTTCTGAAATCTAGAGGGGTTCATTTCATTAACAGAATGCAAGGAGTTTGGTTGATTAAACCTGACACAGGGGATAACATATATCCTAGAACACATTATAACCAATGCAGCATGCAAAGCATTTTTTGTCAGTGTAAGGCCAAACCAGTGATGCATCTATGGCCTCTAAGATACAAAATTAATCCACAGACTTTAGTCAATGTGTGTGCTTTGCAGGCAAGCTACCACAATGTGCAACTATTTGCTTAATAATATATAGGCCTTGCAATGCATGCTGTGTCTTTTTTGATAGAAATAACTTCCACGTTATGATGTAGGGTGGCATATATTTATAGTTTTCCCAGAAATCTCAGATATTATTGACAACTTACTAGTTGTAGAGTTAAAGAGGTTGGTGTACAAGGTTAATAATATATCGGCCTTGCAATGCATGCTGTGTCTTTTTTAATAAATATAACTTCCACATTATGACGTAGGGTGGTATATATTTATAGTTTTCCCAGAATTCTCAGATATTATTGACTACTTACTAGTTGTAGAGTTGAAGAGGTTGGTGTACCAAGGCCACGCAATGGTATAAATTCCCCACTGTACTGAAGGGAGAGATGTTTCCTTATTTCTGCTGAAGAATTCCTTAAATTGAAAGAGAACAAATTTCAAAATTAAGAATTACTTATATGTTGTTTAGATAGGTATGTCTTGAAATTACCCTTCAGGTTCTCAAAATATTGTTCCATCTTTAACTATTTTATTACTCTAATGCTGTCTTAAATCATCTTTTGGCCTTCCCACATGAATGCAGGCTACCGATAGAAGGAATAATGTTCAGATTTCAGTGACTTGTGATTAAAATATCTTGCTACAGTGTGAGGTATGTTTCTACACAATGCAACCAAACCCTGAAAATTCAATAAATAAAGAACACAGAAATACAATAGAATAGACAATAAATGGACATATAACAACCACTTGCAGTCTGATGTCAAATATCTAACATTTAATAATATCTAGGATTTTTACACTTATTAAACTTTGTTTCATAAATAATACACTGTTCAAAAAAATAGGGAACACAAAAATAAGACATCCTAGATCTGAATGAATGAAATATTCTTATTAAATACTTCGTTCTTTACATAGTTGAATGTGCTGACAACAAAATCACAAATTATCAATGGAAATCAAATTTATCAACCCATGGAGGTCTGGATTTGGAGTCACACTCAAAATTAAAGTGGAAAAACACACTACAGGCTGATCCAACTTTGATGTAATGTCCTTAAAACAAGTCAAAATGATGTCCCACATGTGCTCAATTGGATTCAAGCCTGGGGAACGGGCGGGCCAGTCCATAGCATAAATGCCTTCGTCTTGCAGGAACTGCTGACACACTCCAGCCACATGAGGTCTAGCATTGTCTTGCATTAGGAGGAACCCAGGGTCAACCGCACCAGCATATGGTCTCACAAGGGGTCTGAGGGTCTCATCTCGGTACCTAATGGCAGTCAGGCTACCTCTGGCGAGCTCTGACTGTGCGCCCCCAAAGAAATGCCACCCCACACCATTACTGACCCACTGCCAAACCGGTCATGCTGGAGGATGTTGCAGGCAGCAGAACATTCTCCACAGCGTCTCCAGACTCTGTCACATCTGTCACATGTTCTCAGTGTGAACCTGCTTTCATCTGTGAAGAGCACAGGGCGCCAGTGGCGAAGTTGCCAATCTTGGTGTTCTCTGGCAAATGCCAAACGTCCTGCACGGTGTTGGGCTGTAAGCACAACCCCCACCTGTGGACGTCGGGCCCTCATACCACCCTGATGGGGTCTGTGTCTGACCGTTCAAGCAGACACATGAACATTTGTGGCCCGCTGGAGGTCATTTTGCAGGGCTCATGCAGTGCTCCTCCTGTTCCTCCTTGCACAAAGGCGGAGGTAGCAGTCCTGGCTGCTGGGTTGTTGCCCTCCTACGGCCTCCTCCACGTCTCCTGATGTACTGGCCTGTCTCCTGGTAGCGCCTCCATGTTCTGGACACTAGCTGCACTACCTGAGCCATTTGTGTGGGTTGTAGACTCCGTATCATGCTACAACTAGTGTGAAAGCACCGCCAGCATTCAAAAGTGACCAAAACATCAGCATAGGAACTAAGAAATGGTCTGTGGTCACCACCTGCAGAACCACTCCTTTATTGGGGATGTCTTGCTAATTGCCTATAATTTCCACCTGTTGTCTATTCCATTTGCACAACAGTATGTGAAATTGATTATCAATCAGTGTTGCTACCTAAGTGGACAGTTTGATTTCACAGAAGTGTGGTTGTGTTGTTTAAGTGTTCCCTTTATTTTTTTGAGCAGTGTATTTTTTTCGAATTAAACTTTGTTTTACAGCATTTCAGCTATTTGTGATATATTATTACAAAGCCGCCAGTTCTGTGATAAAATAAGGACAGCATACAAAGAATTCTCTAAGCAACTGCATGGCCAATATAAGCTACAGGACACTTGGACACCTTGCATGACACTGGAGCTCCAGGGCTCTTTTCCAGAGACACCTTCCAAACTGGTTTCTGGATGGTCTCTCTGGAAATGGTTGCAAGAAGCCTTTGGTGGCCTCTCTCCTGCTAGTTGTCAAATCCAGGATACTCCAGAGTTCTTCAGTTTGCAATTAGTCCTCTTGGATTCCATCATCTCTCAAAGAGTCTACTATCCCCTGATCAAATAGATTGCCCAATACTGGTGACACTGCCCGATGATGTCAGTAGTGGACACATTTGCCAAGCAGTGAAAGGAAAGCCCAGGACAGATGACCAATTTGTAGGAAAGAAAGTAGCCTTGGCTCCCTGACAGAGCTTTTTTCAAAGTCAACAGGGGCACTTTTTACATTGATTACTGGATGGTCTCTATAGAAAATTGTTGCAAGAGGCTTTTGGTGACCTCCCTACTGCTGGTTGTCTTGGAAAGCCCAGGACAGCTGGATGACCAATGTGTACAAAAGCAATTAGTCCTGGCTCCCTGACAGATTCATAAATTACTTTACTTTTCTCCAAAGCCTTTTTACCACTTAAATGGATCAATATTTATTTTAAAAATTGTATTGTTTTAAGAGGACAGATTAGATTGTAGCTTTCCATTTTGAAAACAAAGCAGGGGAGTTATGCTTACTTGCTTTGCTCCGTGGGACACCTTCATGACAAAGTTAGACATCTTAGAAGTCTATGAAAGCAATTTGTTCCGGGGTACTTTAGAATGAAGTAACAAATGTTGAGAAGGCTGGTTTGAAATATATGTTTAGCATTTGCAGCAATGGAGTTCTTTGACCACATGCTCCACCTAGTTGCAGAATGCAGAATCTCTATTTTTTTTTTTTGGTGGGTTGGGTTATACATGACTAAATATTTAAAGATAAAGTATAGGATAAATAAAAATAATTAGCAAAAAAATAAACCTGTATTGTAAGCCATCTAGTATCTGCTAAAAAAAATGGGCCATACAAAACTATAGAACTCTGCATTGCTTCATTTGCTTCTACAAAAAAAAGCAGATTTATAGGTAGTACATGGTACTAGAACTTCTGTAGTACTTTTGTCTAAATATTAGAAATATCAGATTCTTGTAAGAGGAAATTTCACTGCATTAGCAGGAACCATTATGATCCACCAAAAACAGCAATTTGACCCATTTCTGGGTCCTGACCCATAGTTCAGAACGCTTTCTGTGCAGGAAACTTCTTCTGGCAGATCTGAAAGGCACTGCAACCAGAAGAGCACATATCCTGAAACCCTCCAAGCAATGTCTTTTCTAAGATCTAGACTTCCTTTTAGAAGGGAGTCTAAAAAAAGCTTACTTAATACCAAACAATTTGTAATATTCAAGGACAGACAGGAAAAATTTCATTTTACAAGAAAAATGGTTTAATTGACTACTGTAAAAGTGATACATTTTCACTGAACTCCCTTTAGCTGCACTACTTGGATTTTCCAACTGAATTTAGCTGTGTCCATTATATAATGCATCTTCTGGAGTGCCAGGTGTGCACATAAATTTGCGCACCAAATCCCCCTGCAACCAGCACATTGGAGTACAGGGACATAAAGTGTGTCAGGCTCAGAAAAGGGCCAAACTTTGGGGAATGCAGGCAGAACAGTTACATTCCCTGTGCCCCCTTACTGTTGCACCCCAGGAACCTACCCCTAGGTCTGGCCCAGATCTTTAGTTATTAAGTGACAATGGCATTACTAAAGCTTACAGGATTAGATAACATGATATTCAGGTTAATGACAGTCTAACCTCATAGTTTAAATCTTCCATCCCCTTTACCAGTTTAGTTGCGCATCTCTGCACTCTCTCCAAGTCATTAATATCCTTCTTAAGGACTGGAGCCCAAAACTGCATTGCATACTCAAGGTGAGGCCTTACCAGAGACCTATAAAGAGCCAAAATTATGTTTTCATCCCATGAGTCAATGTCCTTTTTTATAAAAGACAGCACTTTATTTGCTTTCGTAGCCACAGAATGACACTGCCTGGAATTAGACAACTTGTTATCTACAAAAAGCCCCAGATCCTTCTCCATTAAGGATACCCCCAACACACTACCATTTAGTGAATAACTTGCATTTATATTAATTCTACCAAAGTGTATAACTTTGCACTTGTCAACATTGAACCTCATTTTCCATTTTGCTGCCCAGTTTTTCAATTTTATCAAATCGCTTTGCAAAGTGGCAGCATCCTGCATGGAACTTGGAACTAGTTTCGCACAATTTAGTATTGTCAGCAAAGATAGAACAGTACTTTCTATGCCCACCTCCAGGTCATTAATAAACAAGTTAAAAAGCAAACGGCCAAAGACTGACCTATGTGGTACTTCACTAACAACACTGGCCCAATTAGAAAATGTTCTATTTACCACCACTCTTTGTAATCCATCTTTTAGCCAGTTCTCTATCCAAGTACAAATATTATGTTCTAGGCCAATATTCCTCAATTTTATAATTTTAACTTTCTGTGAGGTTCTGTATCAAACGCTTTAGCAAAATCTAAGTAGATGACATCAACTGCCATTCCAGCATCGAGGTTCTTGCTCACCTCCTTATAAAAGGCAATTTAGTCTGGCAAGGTATGTTTTCTTATGTATTAAAAGTAATATGTAATTACATATTATCCCTGGATTTTATAGACAAAAAGCAAGCCTAACCAAAGAAAGCAATATTTCTAAGTCAAAGAATTTTTCTCTTCCTTTTTTCTCCATTCATTACTGTGAAATTTTCTTCTACAATGGACAGCAGTAATTATAAGTGTAGTTCACCTTTAAATGAGACATATTGGATAAATGGGAAAAACACTAATTTTGTAGGAAATTATGAATAATATATGATGCTGGTTTCACTTTGTGCTAAAAATTAATCTTATCTGTAAAAATGGCCCCTTTATTGGAGCTCCCTATAGATCCTATAAGTTCTCTGTCCCTGTTTGAAATGAAGGGTGGGCGTCTCCTAACGGTCCCGGCCAGAAGCACAGTAGGCGGGGGAGAGCCAATCACAGCCGTGCAGTCACACAAGCAAAGAGAGGCTTCAGTTCCCTATCAAGTCAGCCTAGCTGCTAATTGGTTCCTATCCTACAGTGCAGTGTATTGAGAGCTGCCGGCTCCCCTGCACATCCAGAGAATTCAGCCAGCAGGAAGTGGAACAGATGGGCGGGACTAGTGGGGTTTTGGTGGAATTTCTCAATAAATCAGTCTGAAACACAACTTTTTTAAGAACAATCCTTCTATATCTAGAGGAGTATAATTCACTGGTACATTCATAATTTTTATATGATATGTCTCCTTTAAATTAATCTCCTACATTACAGTGAAATTTCCTTCTACAATGGACTGCAGTAATTGAAGTGGTAGTTCACCTTTAAATTCAATTTTAGTATGATGTAGAATATGTTATTCTGGGCAAATGTGCGATTGGTCTTGTCTTTTGTTTTGTCTTTTTTATTTAGCTTATTGCTCAGCAGATCTCCTGCTTGCTAGGTTCCTAGTAGTGCTTTAAATGAGAGACAGGAAGAGAAATAGGAGAGGCCTGAATAGAAAAATAAGTAATAAAAAATGAGTTACAATAACATTGTAGCTGCTGGGGTCAGTGACTACCATCTAAAAGATTAAAAGAGGCAGAATAGGAAGGAAAGGCAAATAATTCTAAAACTGTCAAAGAAAAATTAAGGCCATTCTATAACATAGTGAATAATATACCTATACTTTATCTTGAATTCTAAAGATTAATGCCAGACTTAATCTGGGTTCTTTTTTAAATAGGTTAAGAAATTCTAAATGATCACAGTAGAGATACATTACACAGAAGGCAGGATGTGTGACAAAACACATTACATTGTATTGCTTCATAATATATCCTGGCTGCTATAATAGATAGGGAATCTGCAAAACTACTTGCCATCCATACACATAATTGTTGAGCAGGACTTATTTTAATACAGGGGGCTAGCTTCCAATTATTTTTTGTAATGCTCCCATCTGTAAAAATTGAGCCACAGGAAAAAGAAGCTCTCAGCTGGCCTCCAAAGGAAAAGTATGATGAAAAATATCATAAAATGCACTGCTCAACATTTACAGTTGGAAAGCAGTGGAATGGCCCAAAAAAATTAGTTTCTGGCCAGCAGAGAGTTTTACATTTTTTAGGGGACCATAAAAAAATCGAGTAAAATCCAGGAAAATGTAAAATTGTGGTTCTACTGTAGCTGGGCCAGTTCAGTGTTTTAAAGGGGCCTGTTACCCTAAGAAATAATTCAAATAATGTTCCAGTGGCGTAACTATAGAGGATACAGACCCCATTTATATATAACTCCCCACAGGCCACTAATGAATTTCTAGACCTAGGCTAACGCTGCACTGGTTTTTCAAATATATCTTGGGCAAGAAAACGCAGTGTGAATAAAAGGCAACTCATGAGTGCTCATGAGAACAACCAGGCAAAATATAATAAAAATCAGTTAATTTTGACCTTTAGGTGCAATCGAATCTGCCTGTCAAACACATAAAAAAATGCCTGTGTGTAAGAGTCCTTAGAGGCACATGTCCTGCGAAGCTAAACATTTGACACACTTTTCGGTTTCGCACACGATAATGAAAAGTAAAATGTCTAGCGAATCCGATTTTCTTAAGTGAAATACTACACCACAAATGTGGTAAAGAGTGTGAAATACCTAACCTCATGTCTGTACCTGTCAGTTGTCTGTTGACAACAGAAATGCTAGCTTTGCTGGGGTTAAAATGTGTGTGCCTGCATACAAAGAGAGGAAAAACAGAAATGGAAAGTTAGGAGGCACACTCCTTATAATCAGGATTAATTTATGTGCCTTCATACCTACATGCAGTTAAAGCATTTAAGGCTGATGCAACACGTGGTGTTTTTATGCTGCGTATTTTCTAATTCTCTCGGCGGCTGAAAAACGCACAAAATCATCATCCATAGAAATAACTTGAAAAGACTCGAAGGAAACCACACAATGCGTAAATACACTAGAAAACGCCTTACCACGGATTTTTCAAGCGTTTGCCGAAATACGCCGTTATTTGCACAGCAACCTATTCCTATGTATACACAAAGGCAGATGCCAGACCTAGCGGAAATACACGGCGTTTTTTACTATTTCGCACTATTAGCACCATGGAAACAGGATTTGCTACGTCACCAGTACTAGGCTGAAAAACGCCATAGTCAGGGGCTGTGTGGCTTGTGCGGCGTTTTTAGGCTGAGAAAATATGCAGCGTAAAAACGCCACGTGTGGCATCAGCCTAAGGTACAAGGGGTTATTGCTGTTACCTTTGCATCTACAGAACTGATGCATGAGTACCATCATTAAACCCTTGCAACTTGAAAGCTGTCCCTACATATATTTATAAAAATGAACTGTGTACCAACAGCTGGCATTTCAGCTCACATGAATTATGTTAATTTTTTGTGAAATTTAACATTCTAAGGAAATGCTGTTCCCCACATAGATACCTGTATGAGATTTTCAGTGCTTAATAATAGGTGGCTTTATTTTTGGCTTATTGGTGCTTAGGGGATATTCTATATATAGATTAAAACATTTTGAGATAAGAGCAATATGAATACTGTGTTTATTTCCTGTTCGTATTAAATTAATATCTGTAAACTGCATTGAGAAGATGACACACAGGAAATAAGGAGGAGGTGAATAAATGGAAAAGATTCCTTGCAGGGACAGAGAAATACAAAGAAAGACGGCACAGTTTGAGTGCACACTTAAACAACATACAAAAGGGAAACAGGGGCCCTGCAAGCAAGCATTCAGTGTCATTTCATATACATTTTGTAACGCACTAGAAGCAAATCATTATGAAATCCATGTCAATAAATGTATTTCATAGCTTTTGTTGCAGATCCAATCCAATCTGCACATCCAATAAACAAATAGAGAGACCAAGGGGATTTTTGTAGGAGGACACATTTTGTACTGTAGGATTTATTATCTTAAATGCTTGGAACACAGAATTTTCCAAAAAGGGGTCTAATGTAATTTTAATCACTACATCATAATTTTAAAGAACCCAACAGAAGTGTTATGCAGCCATCACAGATAGATTCTAGTTAACAAGGACAAAGTACGGTTTTATTACAGAGGAGAATGTTAAAACAACTAACTGAAGCACCATAATAAGTACAGAGTACTCAAACTTGGCCATATTTAACCTCCAGTTTGATCTATAGCAGTGCTGTCCAACTGGCGGCCCGCGGGCCGCATGCGGCCCGCGACCCCCTTCTGTGTGGCCCCCCACCTGTCTGGCTGCTTTGATGGCTTACTCTTGTGTAAGCTTTAAATGGTATCAGTACTGTGATTAACTGCCCCCCCTGCATGGTTCTCACCTCAGATTCAGGCTGTAATCAGGCTGTATTGTTTAAATATGTAATCCCCTGTGTTGTTCACACCTTTTAATCTCTGCATTGTTCACCCCCTGCAGTGTTCACACCTCAGGCTCAGGCTGTAATCACCCCCATTGTTCCCCTGTTCACACCTCAGGAGCAGTAGAAACCCACAAATAATCCCTGCATACTACAAAAAGAACATATACTGAGGTGGTACTGCAATTAAAAAGTTTTTTAATATATAGTTATTGTGCAGACTGTAGGAGCAGTGCCAGCATTGTGTCACTGTAGGCTGCCTGTGTGTGCCATACACACAGGCAGCATAGGGCAAGCAGAGTATGGCACACACAGGCAGAGTAGGGAAGGCAGAGTATGGCACACACAGGCCAAGTTTGGCACAAACCAGCCAAGAATGGCACACACAGTGAAAGTATGGCACACACAGGCAGGGTAGGGAAGGCAGAGTATGGCACACACAGGCAGGGTAGGGAAGGCAGAGTATGGCACACACAGGCAGGGTAGGGAAGGCAGAGTATGGCACACACAGGCCAGGTATGGCACAAACCAGCCAAGAATGGCACACACAGTGAAAGTATGGCACGCAGGCAGGGTAGGGCAGGAAGAGTATGGCACACACAGGCAGGGTAGGGAAGGCAGAGTATGGCACACACAAAGGCAGGGTAGGGCAGGCAGAGTATGGCACACAGGCAGGGTAGGGCAGGCAGAGTATGGCAGGTTTTTGCTGTACTACAACCATTAATATGGGTATGGTCATGTGATAACATGGGTGTGGTTTCAAGTGGGTGCGGTTTCAAAAAGGGGAGTGGTCAAAACTGGCTTCCATTATCGGCCCTCCACTACATAGGTCGGAAAAATTCCGGCCCTCGGTACAACAGAAGTTGGACAGCACTGATCTATAGGACTCACCTATTAAAGTGCAAGACATGAAAAAAATGTGGAGGGGTTATCTGGGCTTGAACTACAGCTACATGTACAATACGCTAAGTGCCTTCTTCTTGTAACTCTTTGCAGTTTTTAAATGGGAGTCACTGACCCCGGCAGGCAGAAAATTATGGCTCTGTGAGGCTACAGTTTTATTGTTATTGTTACTTTTTGTAACTTTCTTTTATATTCAGGCCCTCTCCTATTCATATACCAGTCTTTCATCCAAACCTGGTTGCTAAGGGAACTTAGACTCTAGCAACCAAATAACTGCTGAAACTCCAAACTGGAGAGCTCCTGAACTGAAAATGAAATAACTAAAAACTACAAATAATAAAAAATGAAGACATATTACTCACTAGAAGAATATTACTCTCTACATCATACTAAAAATGAACTCCAAGGTGAACAATAGAGATTTCAATACTGTAGAGATTTCAATACATTAAACAGAATATATTTCTCACCAGCTGTGGATTGTTTACATTCCACAGGTTATCATGTGCTATAAATCTGAAGCTAGACAGTGTGACATGAGCACAGTTAATCATATGTTTTTATTCTAGATTCACACTGCCATGTGATCGTCTGACAGTCCTATGTGCAGGCACTACACTACAAAAGACACACACACCTCTATGGACTGGAGCAGTGATGTCCAACTTCTGTGGTGCCGAGGGCTGGAATTTTTTCTAGCATACATAGTGGAGGGCCGCTAATGGAAGCCATTTTTGACCACTCCCCTTTTTTAAACTGCACCCACTTCAAACCACACCCATGTTATCACAAGAGCTTTTAAGACCATGCCCATATTAATGGTGGTAGTGCAGCAAAAACCCAAATGGTTGGTGCTCACTACAGGGATATCAATCATCATTCATATGTGAAAGAATTATGGCTGATGCCACACGAGGCGTAGGGCTGATATTTTCGGCAAGCGGAAAAACGCTTGGCGAAAATTCAGCCCTACGCCTGCTACTTGTGCCTGCACCCGAATGAATGGAATACGCTCGGGTGCAGGCACATGTAGCCGATATACACATGAAAACGCGAGACTTTGCATTCTCTTGCGTTTTCATGCGTATATCGGCTACATGTGCCTGCACCCGAGCGTATCTCATTCATTCAGGTGCAGGCACAAGTAGCAGGCGTAGGGCTGAATTTTCGACAAGCGTTTTTCCGCTTGCCAAAAATATCAGCCCTACGCCTCGTGTGGCATCAGCCTTAATTATGTCATATTAAGACACACCCTTAAATCCATATTTAATATCCTTCCCTGTGGACAGCACAGCAATCCCAAGCATATAATATAATAACCTTAGGGACCATTTAATGGCTATTTCCAACTGCTAACAAACTCCCAGAACAAACCCCTGCCAGGTTCACCTCCCACAGGCAGCATAGGGCAGGCAGAGTAGGGCACACAAAGGCAGCATAGAGCAGGCAAAGTTTGGCACACACAGGCAGTACTCTGCCTGCCCTATGCTGCCTGTGTGTGCCATAATCTACCTGCCCTACCGTGTGTGTGCCATGGCATTCCTGTACTTTAGAGCTTTCTAAAGAGTTTTCAGACAAGGGATCCCATACCTGTATAGAGATTTACATGATATACTTACACAGTGCTGTTATATGCAATAATCTATAACTGCCGCTGCTTAGCAAGAGGGGCATATTAATCAGAAATCAGAATGAATCAGACTAATAATAACTGCAACTTTTCCTGCAATTGTAATTTTTGTTCCACATTTTTGCACATTTATTAAAAGTTTCAAATCATGTTAAGTTGCGGTGACAAATCGGGTAAAAAGAAAAACACAATTCAAATTTTTAATTCATTTTCAAGCAAATTCAAAATCACCAATGGAGCATTATCATAAAAATAAAAAGTTGCAATATTAGTTGCGGACACAAATTTGTTTTGGCATATTTTGTGAAATTTGTGCCACATGTGCGACCCTGAATAATGATAAATCTCCCCCTTTACCCACACACATCTTCCTGCATTAGCAAGGACAACAGTGGAGGGGCCTTTTGAGTTCAAGCAATCAGGCTACTCATTCATGTGCTAATTAAAGACTCTCCAGTCGGAAGCAGCTGAACAGCAGTGAGTAGCATGACCGATTAAAAACAAGAGGAAATCATTGTAACAATTGAAAACAAACACCTGCGCTCATTGTACACAATCATGTGCGAAGGGAACCATGGCACAGAAAAACTTTGGCTAAAAACAGTAGGTTCAGAGATGAACAGTATTTATTTCCATTAAAAACTAAACGTTACCCTAAGTAAGCAATGTATCAGTATAGCAGTATGTTAATTACATCAGGCACATCAATCTTTGTATCTGTTTTCTGCAATCCTTTATTTTACATGGGGACTTAAAAACTCAAATGTCTTAAATGCACACTTTTTAAATAAAACTTAAATCGTAAAAAAGGTATGATATAAAAATACTCAAACGCAATAAAAACATTTTTACCCATCATTTTCAATGAGTCAGCCAAATTTCAAACTAATCTCAAGTTGAAAACTAGCTTGAATTTTGCTAATACAACTGCCATTGACTTCTACATGAACTCTGCAGCTTTTATATGTTTTTTTATTCAAATTGTTTTGCATTTTAATCAATCTTAATTTTGGAAAATCAAGTTATGGATTTTTGACATTTTTGACAGGCTCCCTTTACTATTTACTGCTGCACACTGTTATATTGTTCATCAGTAGAAGCTAGGCTTTACTATGATCTTAAGATAGGATAATTGCTAAAATGTATATTGTAAGCAGATTTTTACTAGTACAGAAAAAATGGTGGTTCCACTGTTAAGCAAATAAAGCTAAACTTGATTGTAGGAACAATTCTCTTTTGTAACAGAATATAATAAAGGGGTACATTAGAAACATGCATTTTTTTCATTGTGACACTGGTAAATCCTGCTGCCTTTGCGAAAACTATTTCCTTAACAAACCACATCATCCTTTGGTGAAGTGACATCATCAAGAAGGATTAGGTAATTTACAGATAATTTTGCACAACAGCTAATATATAGTAAACATTAAATAGTACATAAAATCTTTAAATATACAGTGATATACTGTATACCAAGTCCCCAACCACCAGGCCACGGACCTGTGACAGGCCATGGGCTGTGTTGCAGCAGGCCCTGATCCCGGCAGATGTTAAACAGTGGTGCGGGAAAGATGCGCATATATACTTTATAAATAAGTGTTAACCTTCCATGGGGATTTTCAAACATGCAAAATAGATCTGCCATGGAGGCAGCCAGGAAGGGCCCATACACAGGCAGACAAAAAGCTAAAGGGGAGAAATCAGCAGCTTAGTTCTGCCTATGTTTGTAGTAACAACTCTAACAAAACGAAGGAGGTGTGTGTGCATTTGTGCTGCTTTACCGGATAAACCTATCGGTATAGATGTGAATATAAATAGTTTAGGAGCTAAAATTAAACAGAATGCAGTTATGCTGAAAAAGGGACAGTAATACAATGTGTTTATATTACCTTTTCTTCGGATGTTCCAGAGTTACTATGCAGCATGACCACAAAAAGTAAACTCTAAAAATATACTTCTATTCCCTCCAATATTTCTACTTCTAAGATCATGTTTAAAATAAGGCATCTTGTTCAACCCTGTAGACAATCTATTTACTCAGCGGTAAAATGTTTCTTAATTTATTATTTGGTTACTTTGTAAGTAATTATTTTTATTTCATTTTAAGAATCGGAATTATTGCATGCATATATAGGTAATGTAAGGTGGATATATAAGTGGATATAAGTGGAAACACCTTAAATTCAGTAGTTTGTTTAACCAGTAATTGACAGTGTGCCCACTGTGCCCACTGTGTGTGATGACTTAGTTTACAGGCCTGATTTGTCCAGCCATGCCAAACAACTAAATATTACTTGTCTGCCAACTTTTAGACAAAATCCTACTGATCCAAAAACTCAGCTTGGCAAAAAAATATTTTGTTTGGCTAATTTATAACTATGGCAGGAGAAATGCAACCGCCCCATGTCTGATGCAGTGAATTGTGGCATAGAAATGTTTAACAGAGATCCTTGTTAATTATGACTCAGAAATTTTGAATAGCAAACACTGTCAAGCTGTTTCCTTTGCACAACTCAAAGCAGAAAAAAAACAAAGAACAAATATTTCAGGTTTACTTCAGATTATCTAGACCCTTGGGGGATGTAAAAATGGACCATATTTTACCATCTTACCCACGTAGAAAGTGCCTCTGCACTGACAGGCACTTCATCAGCCTATGTGCAGACACACGGAGCAAAACTATACTTTTTAGTGCCGATATTTGCTCTGCATGTCTGCACACAGTGCAAAGATGCAGAGAAGCAAAGAAGAACACATTGGCTTTTCTCCATCTGCAGAGAAAACACAAGCAAAGAGAAACTGCACCTTGTGTGACATTAGCCTAAGGGTTTGGTTTGGTAAAGGTTAACCTAAGGATTTGGTTTGGCTGGACACACTGGATATGGTACATCCTTAAACTAAATAGAGCAGACAGAGAAACAAACATTGAAATAAATACAAAATTAAAGCAGGCTTTGTTGATTTATCCTATTTTTGAAAAACTGACACAAGTGCCACATGTTTACTGACTCATGTTCTATTTTCTTTCTCTACCTATGACATTAATGCCAATGGGAAGGTAACTTTGACTGTTTTGTCACTTATGGTGAAAAAGATTTTGTGCCCTTAAAGGAACAGAAACACCAAAAAAATGAAGCCAGGCACTGGTTTAACTGGTGTATTTGCTTCAGAAACACTACTATAGTTTTTATAAATTAGCTGCTCTGTATCCATGGGGGCAGCCATTGAAGCTGAAAAAAGGAGAACAGGCACAGGTTACACAGCAGATACCAGATATGCTCTGTAGACTTTAATGGGGCTTTATCTGTTATCTGCGCCTTTTCTAATTTAAAAGTCTTGCCATGCCATGGCTTCACAACAGCTTGGTTTATATCATCTATAGTAGTCTGTCTGAGGCAAACACACCAGTTGTACCAGTGTATTATACTGTAATTGTAACTTTTATACTCTTATTTTTTGGTGTTACTAATTCTTTAAGGGACACAGGAGAAAGGAAGTCCCATCCCAATAGACACAGTATACAGTACAGTAAAGTAGACAGATAATATAGACGATTTATGGTGATAATGGCTGATTTTAGTTGAGGCACATGCACTGCAGCGTATTGGTTATATAAGGCTGTCTGTCAAGAACACAGCAAAAAACTCAAAATGAACAAAACTGAATTTTACCTACTGCGTTATATATATTGAGGTGTGTGCGCAAATACAACCCACCACCCCACCTATACGCCTTGCAATCGCGATAAGTTGCCTAGGGTGATAGTGTATCTGTAAGAAGCTGCACCCCAGAGCCAGGACATGAGGCAAGCTTGTAAGAACACGCTTCATTCTGTGCCCCGGACAAGAATGCATAATCCATTCCTCGCCCTCACGCTGCTCACAAGAAGCCCAAACTTTCTTACCTGTTGAGCTTCAGCGCAAAGGCTCTTCTTTCGGCACTGGAGAGAGAAGCCATGGCGGCTCCTGGGTTTCGTGCCAAGGTTTGGATAGCTCCCCGTACAATACAGTTTCATGCCATGGGTCTGTCAGGGAGCTGTCACTTCTGCCCTGGGCGCACACTTCCGTGTTCCCCCCTCCCTACCACATTCTGCATGCTTCTGATCACTCTGGGCTGCTAGGGGAGGGACACGGGTTATCTCAGATGCAGCTGTGAAGGGGGGGGGGGGGCAGCTGGAAGTCGTTTCTGACTCGTTGCTACCTAACTTTGGCTCCGGTGCTTTCAAACGTTTCAAGATGGGGAGGGAAGAGAGCGGGGCCGCCTCAGCTATTAAGCAGAGTTGCAGCCATGGGCTGCTGGGTTCTTTCAAACACTATTCACAGCGATTAACAATTTATTATTAACATTTATTTATAAAGCGCCAACATATTACGCAGCGCTGTACAATAAGTGGGTTTCATACATTGGACATACAGAGTAACATATAAAGCAATCATTAACCAATACAAGAGGTGAAGAGGGCCCTGCCCAAAAGAGCTTACAATCTAATATTTACACAATGCCCTTTTCTGACAATTGGGGACTTATTAGGCCCTAAGTGTGCATGGAACAGCAGCTGGTATATAGGATATTCGTTATTCTCCTTAGTAACCATTGGGTTAATTTTGGGATTCACAGGTGTTACTGATTTGGTCGGGTCTGCAGGTAATCAATGTTGCAGGTGTGTGAGTTTGTAGGCTTTTAGGTGATAGGCTGTGGGGAGCTAGGCAGGTCATGTGGCACTGTGGTGAGGGGTATAAAAAGGGGAGAGGGAACAGGTCACTTACCTTTCTTCATAGGAAACGGCTCAAGGCGTTCCTTTCACCCACCCACCCGCCCTATATAATAATTAAAAAAAAAAAAAAAAAAAAAAAAAAATTATTATATATTATGGAGAAAAAGATGTATTTGTGTCGCAGCAAAGAGGGGTTTTTTGTTATCAAAAGGAATGTGATGGTTAAATGAAATTTTATGCACTATAATTGATTTCAATAAGTTAGGCGGCTTGTGAAGGTGAACAAGCTGGCTAGGTTCCTGGTGGATGTGCATTTAATACTTAATAAAAAGCTGCGGCCTTTCTCCACTTCATCGTAGTGTCATGTGTGTTTCTTTTTGTTTATTTAATAAAAATCCAGCTTGCGCGTGCCATGCACTTTCACCTTGTGTCAAAAATGCCTGTCAGTTGTGCTTTGCTGAATGAGGTAAAAGGTGCAATAAATGCATAGGGCACACAGATGCAAAGAAGCCCTTGCTTTGCCTCATGGCAAAACACCCATGCTGATTTGCACCAGATAAATTGCACACTAAAGGTGGCCATACACCCTAAGATCCACTCCTTTGGCAAGTGCCCCCAACATACCCACCTAAGGTAGCCAATATCCAGGTCTGGATTTGCAATGCGGGCACCCCTAGGTCCCCGTCTCCTTAGTCACTGCCGCCCCTTTCCGTTCAGGCACTTTCAGTTGCACACATGCACAGACATCTGTAATCGGCCCGGAGCACTGGGGATTAGTGCTTGGGGCATTAAAAA
The DNA here is from genome assembly GCF_000004195.4 of Xenopus tropicalis. Taxonomy (NCBI): domain Eukaryota; kingdom Metazoa; phylum Chordata; class Amphibia; order Anura; family Pipidae; genus Xenopus; species Xenopus tropicalis. The sequence continues at coordinate 128,997,019 of NC_030677.2, forward strand.
CTATTAGGTCTCCCACAATTCCCGCACCAGTGATTCAGACCCAAATTCGGGCCTGCCAATATCGGATTACAATGGGAAAATAAAACCTGCCTGTTTGACATCTGACTGATTTTTGGCCTGATATTGGTCAGGTAGCCTCATCAATTGGTCTGAAGGACCTGTGTATGGTCTCCTTTACACTTTTCCCCTTGCCTGCTCAGTTTACACATACACAGAAAAATGAAAGAAAAGAAAGATGCACATCTGCACCTACAGTGTTAAATTTCACCACACCATTTTGTGGGTGTCTGGAGAATTGCTGCATTTTGGGTAAAACATGCCATTTTTGTGTGTTTTGCACCTAACACATTGCATTTGAATTAGTAAATTGACCCAAAGCCCCAAGTAGGACTTCAGACAGATGCAGATATGCATGAGTGGTTTCTTAGCTCCTCTGCACTTCCTATCAGGCAGTACAGTAGTATTTGCCCATAGTTGTGTGATTAATTCATCAATGTGTGCTACAATTTAAATTAAAAAAACCTTTACTGAATATGTTAATGGTTCATTTGACTGAGATATTAAAAATAAATTACATCATGCTTATAAATACTGTGTAAAGTATATACCTGGCCATTCCTCATTTAAATATAAGTGAAAGCATCCCTCTCACTCCCAGTGAAAAATGTTGGTAACAAGCGATATGCTGCCTGCAACGGAAGGAAGCTGCCGGTGCAGGCGGCTGGCCATGTCTGGTCAAACGTATGTTCTTAATAAAGCATTACGCATGTATATGATATTATGTGCATAATGAGCAAGTTAGGACACTATGCCTCATTTGCATACTTGTGTCCCAATATGGCATAGCACTACCAGCATTTTTTGCAAACAATAGTGTTGTTTTTATTTCTTGTGTATTATTTGAAAACAACAGAACTGGAAAAGTGTTTGGAAGGTTAACAATTCCTTTAATGTGCATGTAAAATGTACATGCTTTTTCCTGTAAAATCCTGTGGAAATATAATTATTTTCGGTGGCATTAGATTTGAGCAAACCAGGCTACCACTTGTGCAACCCCTTCCTGTTCTAAGGTCTTTATAAACGACTTGCTCCCTGCAGCTGTCACTGGAGATTACTGATCTACACAAACTGCTTCATTGTGCGTTTTGGGAAGGGGAAGCTTTTATGCATGTTGTAATAAAGCAGAAGTACAGTAACTCTCAACCCACTGTTTTTTCCATGCAGTTAAAGGAAAAGGATAGTCTCAAACACTAGGGGTTGTCAAAATGTCAGGCACCCCCCCCCCCCCCCACAGTCATTGCAATCACTGCAAAACCTTCAAAAAGGGGTACATAATTAAAAATATAATTTACATGATATTCATGGTTTTAGTGTATTACATATATATCTTGATATTTACTTTACCCTAGGTGAGCCCAAAGTCTGTAGCCAAGTACACAGCAGTTTGACAGCACTGCTGTAAGTGATGCAAAGTAATTTAAAGGATAAGTACATTTTTTTTAATCTCTAAAATTACTCTGTACAGGCCTCAGAATAACATACCATTCTCCCTGCATCCAGATTTATTTTGTTTCTCTATTACAAGCAGCTGAACTGTATCTCTTTTACTGACTTCCTTGTTTAGAGTGAAGTGACCCCTTTTGCTTTCATAGTCTCCGACTATGATGACCTCAAAGAGGTAATTTTGGGCAACACACAACAGAACGAGATGTTGGGCTCTACAGCTGCGTGTAATGTCGGATCAGATAAAGTCGGATGGCATGTTTTGTTCCTGCATCTTCATCTGCCAATCAATGTATTTCAATACATGCTTGTCATCAGGCAAGCGGATAAAGGGAGAGCAATAGTAGTGCAAGATAAATCTGACTATTTAAAAGAAGCTTGGAAGATTTTAAAGGAGAAGAAAAGGCTAATAAAGATGTAAGCCCTATCTATAGGCATACCTTCAGTTCTGTCATTAGTGCCCTCAAGTCTCCCCATATTCCGCCTGTCTAGAAGATCAGAATCGTCATAGAAAAAAAAACCGCTGAGCTCTGCAAAGGAAATTCCCATAATGCCACGCTCCTGCACCAAGCCCCCTGTACATGCGCACTTTGCAAGACCATGAGGAAGCGCATGCGCATTATACACATTGGGGCACGTTCATTAAAGTAACATAGTAAGTTGGGTTGAAAAAAGACATACATCCATCATGTTCAACCATAATGCCTATATATAACCTGCCTAACTTCTAGTTGATCCAGAGGAAGGCAAAAAAGACCCATCTGAAGCCTCTCTAATTTGCCGCAGAGGGGAAAAAATTCCTTCCTGACTCCAAGATGGCAATCGGACCAGTCCCTGGATCAACTTGTACTAAGAGATATCTCCCATAACCCTGTATTCCCTCACTTGCTAAGAATCCAGCCCCTTCTTAAAGTTATATAATGTATCAGCCAGTACGACTGATTCGGGGAGGGAATTCCACAACTTCACAGCTCTCACAGTAAAAAATCCTTTCCGAATATTTAAACGGAACCTCCCTTCTTCTAAACGGAGTGGGTGCCCTCGTGTCCGTTGGAAGGACCTACTGGTGTGAGGCGCTCTGCCGGACCGGCGCGTTCCCCTACCTTAGGTCGCGCCGGCCGGCAGACGCGCTCTATTAGGGGCCCGCACTTCCGGGTTCGGCAGGGACGGCGCGGCGTTACTGCGCATGCGCGATGACGCGCGGACATGCGCAGTCGCGCGCCCTGAAGCATTAGGCGCCATCTTTGTGTAGGTTTTTTAGGTTTCCGGTTCCTTTGATTTTTGGCGCCAAATTCGGCTATTTAAACCCCTTCCTTCCTTGTTTTCATTGCCCAAGCTGGCTTCTGTTATCTACAGTACCTGCTCTTGCATTTTGTTTGCTGTTTCCGGATTTGACCTTTGCCTGACCCTGACCACGATACTTGCTACCTGCCTTGACCGTTTGCCTGTACCCCGACTACGAATATTGCTGCCAGCCCCGACTTGTGCCTGTACCCCGACTACGTTCTGCCTTTGCCTTGCCTGTACCTCGCATCTCGTCTGAACTCTGAAGGTTTGCAGGACCCCAGCTTGGACCGCAGCAGAAAGTCCGGGGCCCCAAAAGGGCGTCGGTGAACACCGGGAAGAGCTGGGAGTTCCTGTTATACTGTAGGAGTCAGATTTTGCATACAGCGGTCGCACACTGGTTCCATTCTAACTTGAACGTTACAGTTAGCTTGGGCCACACATGGAGCCATCTCAGGCCGCTGCGTCTGCTTCCTCTCTGGAATCCATTTTGGAAGCCTTTATGAAACGTCTGGAGCAGCAGGAGACTCAGCAGGTGCACCTCGCGCAGACTTTACAACACATTACCACCCGCCTAGATGCATTACAGGTACCACAACAACTGCCTCAAGTGTTTCCTGATTTGCCGCCCTCTCCACCTCCGGCCCCTTCGGCATCTGTTCTTCTCTCTGAACCCAAGATTCCTTCCCCCTTGCGCTATGGGGGTGATCCTGAGACCTGTCGGGGATTTCTGAACCAATGTAAGATTCATTTTGAACTGTTCCCTCATCGTTACCCAAATGAAAAATCCAAGGTTGCCTTTATTATTGCTCTACTTTTTGGTAAGGCCCTTGCTTGGGCTTCTCCTCTTTGGGAACGGGACGACCCTCTCGTCAACAATGCTGCTACTTTCCTTTCCACTTTTCAACAAATTTTTGATGCCCCTGGTCGAAAGGTAAATGCCTCAGCTCGCCTTTTGAGAATCACCCAAGGTTCTCGTGCTGCCTCTGACTATGCCATAGACTTCCGTACACTGGCCGCTGAAACTTCCTGGAATAATGAGGCTTTGATAGCAGCTTTTTGGCACGGGCTCAATGATTCTCTTAAAGACGAACTAGCCGCTCGTGACTTACCATCCCTCTTCGAAGACTTGGTGTCTCTCGTCATCAATATTGATACCCGCTTGAGGGAGAGACAGCTTCAAAGGAACCGCCCGCGGAGATTTACTCCAGAATTCTCCACTTCAGCGCCCGCTACAGCCTCCGTACCAGCTTCTGTACCAGCCTCCGTGGACGAACCAATGCAACTTGGAGCTACCAGGCTTTCCGTTGAGGAACGTAGTCATAGAAGGTCTGCTGGTCTTTGTATGTATTGTGGGAGCACCGGTCATTTTGTCAAGATGTGTCCTAACAAGCCTAAGCAGTTTCTTCAACAGGGAAACTCCAGCGCCTAGGTCTGTTGGGGAAAACTTCCCTAGGCGAAGCTAATTTTTTTCCCCGTAATTTTCGCACCCGAGTGTTAGTACCTGCCTCCATTTCATCCAATTCCAAGTATTTTTCCTGCCAGGCCTTCCTCGACTCAGGAGCTGCCGGAAACTTTATTGACCTGTCTTTTGCCAAGTCTTTTCGAATTCCTTTGATGCCTCTCAAGGTTCCGCTCTCTGCTCAAGCTGTCGATGGTAGACCTATAACTCCTGGCCTCGTGACCTGTTCCACTCCTCCTCTCCGCTTAAGAGTGGGATCACTACACTCTGAGGTAATCACCTTTTTGGCCATTCAGTGTCCTGCCACACCTATTATCCTGGGTCTCCCGTGGTTACAGAAACACAATCCCATCATTGACTGGTCTAGGGGAGATATCACGGTTTGGAGTTCATTTTGTCGTACAAATTGCCTCGATAACTTTGCTGTGTCCCTCTCTACTGTCTCGGTTTCTGTAAAACATCTACCTTCATGTTATTCAGACTTTGCCGATGTTTTTGAAAAGAAAAATGCAGAGACCCTTCCCCCCCACCGTCCTTATGATTGCCCTGTGGACCTGATTCCTGGTTCCGTTCCCCCCAGAGGAAGGACCTACCCTCTCTCGATCCCTGAGACTCAAGCAATGAAAGACTATATTCAAGAGAATTTGTCTAAGGGGTTCATTAGAAAATCCAATTCACCCGCTGGGGCTGGATTTTTTTTTGTCCAGAAGAAGGATGGAGGGTTAAGACCATGCATTGATTACCGGGGTCTGAATAAGATTACCATTAAAAACCGATATCCCCTTCCTTTGATACCAGAGCTTTTTGATCGCCTCAATGGGGCTAAGGTTTTCACTAAATTAGACCTGCGGGGGGCCTACAACCTTATCCGTATTCGTCACGGAGACGAGTGGAAGACGGCTTTCAACACTCGTGACGGTCATTATGAATATCTAGTTATGCCTTTTGGCTTATGCAACGCACCTGCTGTCTTTCAAGACTTTATTAATGACATTTTTCGAGATATTCTTTTTTCCTATGTGGTGGTATATTTAGACGACATACTGGTTTTTCCATCATCTTTACCTGAACACATTGATCATGTCAAACAAGTACTGCATCGCTTGAGAGTAAACCACCTTTATGCTAAGATTGAAAAATGTGACTTTCACAAGTCTGAAGTTTCCTTCCTTGGTTATGTCATTTCCTCCTCAGGCTTTAGGATGGATCCTGTCAAACTTTCTGCTGTCCTTGAGTGGCCTCCTCCTGCTGGTTTAAAAGCCATCCAACAATTTTTGGGTTTTGCAAATTTTTATAGAAGATTCATCAAAGGTTTTTCTCAAATTGTCGCACCCATTACTGCCCTCACCAAAAAGGGGGTCAAAGATGTCTGGTCTTCTGAAGCCCAAGCTGCCTTTGAAAAACTTAAAGCCGCGTTTTGTTCTGCTCCAGTCCTCATTCACCCGGTTCCTACTTGTCCTTTCATTCTAGAAGTAGATGCTTCTGATGTCGGTGTTGGAGCAATTTTATCCCAGCGGCCTTCTTTCCAAGATTCCTTGCATCCCTGTGCCTATTTCTCCCGTAAGTTCTCCGCTGCTGAAAGAAATTATGATGTTGGCAACCGAGAATTATTGGCGATCAAACTCGCTCTTCAGGAATGGAGACATCTTCTGGAGGGATCTTCCGAGCCCGTTACAATTTTGACTGATCACAAGAATCTAGAGTACATTTCTGATGCAAAGAGACTCAATCCTCGTCAGGCACGATGGGCTCTTTTTTTTTCAAGGTTTAATTTTTTAATTTCTTTTCGTCCAGGGTCTAAAAACATTAAGGCTGATGCATTGTCTCGGTCATTTCTAGCAACTGAAAGCCCTGATAATCCTCCTACCCCCATAATCGCTCCAGAACGTATTATTGCTCCTGTGATGCTTTCTGATGACTCTGCCTCTGCCTGCCCTTTGGATAAGAACTTTGTCTCTCCGTCAATGGTTCCCCAAGTACTGCAGTGGGCCCATTCCTCATTGTTGGCTGGATACCCTGGTACTAAGAAGACTCTGGATCTTGTCCGTAGATATTTTTGGTGGCCTTCATTAGTGCATGATGTCTCGCAGCTTGTGTCTTCTTGTACAGTTTGCGCACAGCAGAAGACTCCTCGCTCATTACCTTGTGGCTTACTGACACCTTTACCTGTGCCTAATCAACCCTGGACTGATATTGCAATGGACTTTATTGTCGAGTTACCCAAGTCGTCCGAAATGTCTACTATTCTGGTGGTGGTAGACCGTTTTTCTAAAATGGCTCATTTTATCCCTTTAAACAAGTTGCCATCTGCCTCTGCTCTAGCCAAGATTTATGTCAAAGAAGTTTTTCGTCTCCATGGTTTTCCATCCAGTATTGTCTCTGATCGTGGGGTACAATTTGTTTCCAGATTTTGGCGAGCCTTTTGTAAGTTGTTAAAGGTCAAATTAAATTTTTCCTCAGCTTACCATCCGCAAAGTAATGGACAGACTGAAAGGACTAATCAATCCCTTGAACAATTTCTTCGTTGTTTTATTTCATCTAACCAGGATAATTGGTCTGAATTACTCCCATGGGCTGAATTTGCTCACAATAACCTCAGACATGAGTCCTTAGGATTCTCTCCTTTTTTCTGTGTTTATGGTTTCCAACCGAGGGCCCTTCCATCTGAGCTAATTAAATCCGATGTTCCCACTGCGGAGGTATTGGTCCGGGACTTTAACAATGTATGGCTACTAGCCCATCAAGCGCTGCAAAAGTCTTCCTTCCTTCAGAAGACCGCTGCTGATAAGCGACGCCGTCCTGGTCCCTCCTTCCATGTTGGGGATTCCGTCTGGCTTTCTACAAGAAATATCAAACTGCATCAACCTTCTCACAAGTTGGGTCCACGTCTTATTGGTCCTTTCACTATCAAGGACATTATCAATCCAGTTTCTGTCAGATTAGATCTTCCCCCCAGTATGACTATTTCGGATTCTTTCCATGTCTCCCTACTCAAGCCTGTGGTTTACAATGAATTTTTTGCTGCTCATTCTTCTCCTTCACCAGTGCTTCTAGATGATCAACAGGAATTTGAGGTACAAGAGATCATTGATTCACGAAAATCTAGAGGTAAGGTTCAATATCTTTTACATTGGAAGGGTTTTGGTCCTGAAGAAAGGTCTTGGGTCAATGCTAAGGATGTTCATGCTCCCCAATTGATTACATCTTTTCATAGAAAGTTTCCTGAGAAATCTTGGGAGCCCCCGGTGGGTGCTCCTGAAAGGGGGGGTACTGTGAGGCGCTCTGCCGGACCGGCGCGTTCCCCTACCTTAGGTCGCGCCGGCCGGCAGACGCGCTCTATTAGGGGCCCGCACTTCCGGGTTCGGCAGGGACGGCGCGGCGTTACTGCGCATGCGCGATGACGCGCGGACATGCGCAGTCGCGCGCCCTGAAGCATTAGGCGCCATCTTTGTGTAGGTTTTTTAGGTTTCCGGTTCCTTTGATTTTTGGTGCCAAATTCGGCTATTTAAACCCCTTCCTTCATTGTTTTCATTGCCCAAGCTGGCTTCTGTTATCTACAGTACCTGCTCTTGCATTTTGTTTGCTGTTTCCGGATTTGACCTTTGCCTGACCCTGACCACGATACTTGCTACCTGCCTTGACCGTTTGCCTGTACCCCGACTACGAATATTGCTGCCAGCCCCGACTTGTGCCTGTACCCCGACTACGTTCTGCCTTTGCCTTGCCTGTACCTCGCATCTCGTCTGAACTCTGAAGGTTTGCAGGACCCCAGCTTGGACCGCAGCAGAAAGTCCGGGGCCCCAAAAGGGCGTCGGTGAACACCGGGAAGAGCTGGGAGTTCCTCTTATACTGTAGGAGTCAGATTTTGCATACAGCGGTCGCACACTGGTTCCATTCTAACTTGAACGTTACAACTGGTAAATAAAACATTAGAAAGGTTATTATATGATCCCCTTATATATTTAAACATAGTTATCATGTCACCTCTTAAGCACCTCTTATCCAGTGTAAACAGACCCAACTTGGCCAGTCTTCCTTCATAACTGAGACTTTCCATACCCTTTACCAACTTAGTTGCCCTTCTCTGGGGCCTCTCTAACTCAATCATGTCCCGTTTGAGCACTGGAGACCAGAACTGAATAGCATATTCTAGATGGGGCCTTACCAGTGCTCTGTAAAGGGGAAGAATAACGCCCTCCTCCCGTAAATCTATACCCCTTTTAATACAGCTCAAAACCTTGTTTGCCCTTGCAGCTGCTGCCTGGCATTGCTTGCTACAGCCAAGTTTATTATCTATAAGGATTCCAAGGTCCTTCTCCATTATGGATTTGCCTAGTGCAGTCCCATTAAGGGTATAAGTGGCTTGCATATTTTTACATCCCAGGTGCATGACCTTACATTTATCCACATTAAATCTCGCGTCGAGGGGGAAGCAGGATATTTGCGCATGCACATATAGTTAAACTGCGTCTTCTTGGACAAATTTAAATATGCAACATGGTGGCTGCAAGGAAGCAAGTAAACTAGACTAAAACTGTGCACTGCTGGAAATACACTGGCCATTACACTAAAAAAACTTAGCAATCAGGTAAAGGGACTGGAGGACTTTATATTAATGCGGTCAAAACTTTAACCCTTTCCTTCTCCTTTCAATGATTTTGACGCTTATGATAAATTGAAAGTAGATCCGACAAATACATTTATCAAGGAATTAAATATGATTTTATCACATTTCGGATAAGGATTTAAAATTTTTAAATAATCAGTTTCCACGGATAGCTATATTTTATCATTTACACAAAATACACAAAAGCACTTCAAGTCCACCTGGTATACCAATCATTTCAGGCATCGAGTCACTCACCGGCAATTTGTCTGAGCATTTAATTTTTATTTTCAGGTATTGGTTTGTAAACAAAAGTAATATTTTAGGGACACTATGGATCTCTTAAATAGGGTGGAGGATGTGGAATGGAAAGACTTACTGGTGGATCACATGTGACGTCTCTTCATTGTACACCTGTATCCCACACACTAGGGACATTGGGGCCATCAGAGCTAAACTCAGATCTGAAAGCACATACACTATGGAATTCCAAGAATTTTTGGTGTCCAGCACTGATTTTATTCTGAAGAATAACTATTTTATTTTTGATGGTCAGTTTCTCTTACAAAAACAAAGTACAGCTATGGGTAGCAAATTTGCTACAGTGTATTCTAACCTATATGCTGCCCTTTGGGAGGATCAGTATATCTGGGGTCCCCAGAGTCCTTTTAAAGACAGATTGTCAGATATTTTAGGTATATAGATGATCTGCTCATTATCTGGGACAGTGACCATTATTATTATCTATTATTGCTTTCGATGAATATGTCGGCCAGAATGATTTTCATCTTCAATTCACAACCGAAACGGCCAAATTTCAGATTAATTACCTGGATGTCACGTTGTCAGTTGAGCACAGCAGGACCATCAGTAAGCTTTATTGGAAATCTACGCATAGGAATGGCCTTTTGCATGCCTCTAGTGACCACCACAAAAATTGCCTAAAGAATATCCCTTAAGGACAGTTCTTAAGGGCAAGGAGAAACTGTACACGTGATCCTGATTTTTTTGAACAATGTGTGGTTTTGGAAAATAGGTTTACGAAGCAAGGTTGGCTCAGTGGATAGAGGAAGCGAAACAGTCAGCTATTAAGAAAAAGAGGTTGGACTGTTAAATCAGCCAAAGAGAAAAGTTCAGGTTATCCTGAGGCCTCAAGAAAAGTTAGAAGTATTATCCATAAGCATTGGCATGTCATCTGTGCCAATTCAGTACTTGGGGACATTTAGAAAAGCCGCCTTTAGTGAATTTTAGAAGAGAAAAACTTTAAAAATATATGTTGGCCCCCTTCTAAGGTGTGGGGTAGAAATATGAAAGAGAAGGGACACTTTGGTCTTCAGGGAACATATAAATGCAATAAGAGATGTACTTTTTAGGCAACATGAAATCTATTGGATTTTTAAACTTGTCTTACTCCTGGTGGTCTTAACATTGATCAGGGCTTTGAGGATTTAATATATATTATAATATATACTTATAGGAGTTTTTATTGTGGTCAGTACTTACCTTTTAGAAAAAAGTTTTATGCAGTACATTTCTTCTTCTTTTAAGCTATGTAAATGTATTCAATATATATATGTTTATATCTATGAGCGTTTGCTTCATAGATCTTTTTAGTACCTCCATAGATTTGCGCTATAGTTATGGGTGCGTTTCTATGGTCGGTTACCTAAGTTACAGTGTTCAATTGCCCATGTGTAGAATGAAGTCCCGCACAGGCGCATTCCTCACTTATACACTTTAACTAAATGGTAAGCTACAGCTTGTGATTTCAGTTCCTAAAGAATTGTTGCATACTCCAAGTGAAACACGTTAAACGGCCATTGATTGATGCGTTGATTATCTCTGGAAGCTTGTGAGTAGCCATTTTGTGGCATCTACCTATATTCTTAATAAAAAGTTTATTGCACTATTTTTGCAAAGCAAAAAAAAAAAAAAAGCATTGGACTTGACTAGATTACTTTTGGACACTTTATTAGTCCATGTTTTGTGCCAACATTGTTACAACGCTAGCCTTTGATTCCACAAAAACACTTGACTAGGACCTAAGATGTGGAAACTAGAGCCATATTTTTCACAAGAAAGGCTAATTAAGTAAAGGCAATGTTAAAACTGACCAACAGTTGTTTGGCTCTATTTTCATGGTGGCTTCAGAGGGTTCCATTTTTATGCAAGAAAGGTCCAGATATTTAAAATTTTTTCATAACATCATGAATAATCTGGTCCATGTTTGCACAAAAAACACTGGGATCCTCAAATGCTATAAAAAAAAAAAAGCCTAAAAAACATTGTGATCATGCTGGCCTCAGCCTAAAAATCTGCACCATGTGAGCTTGCCGTTACAGTTAACGATCAACTGCAAAAACAAATGCCAGCCCCCCAGTATGTAGTACAATCACATTCTAAATGCTGAAGTAGGCTGTAGTGCAGACAAGTTGGGACTGAGAGGATAGATTCTATGCTTACCAGTGGGCCCTTACAAGGTTTAGATGTTGGCAGATATTGGAAGTTTCCATTCCAAAACAGTTGGAGACTAAAATTTGCACAGACCTGACATTATCTTGCTTTACTATATGCTTGCAACCCCACAGTCCCAACCCTGACACCATCTTGTCTTGCTATACACAATGTCCCACACAGTCACATCCGTAAATCCATCTTACCTTACTATAAACACAATGTGACACTTACAGTGCACTTCATGTAAATAAATTTAAGCTAATCCAGTGCTGTGTCCTAACTATTGCTCTGCAGGACTCCCCAGGACTTGTATGGGGTTACATCTGCTTCCCATCTCATTCTACCAACAGGGTAACAAAGAGGGGCATTACAGTAAAAAGGGACTAAAGGGCAGCAAGGTGGGTATAAATATATACTAAAGTTTACAGGGAGAGACACTGCTGTTGCTGGGAGTGGTCGTGTATCGAACACAAAGCTGACTAACACACTGCCTGTCAACTCAAAGCTTTTGGGGATTCTGGGAGTTGTAGTTTGAAGGGCAAAAGGGTGTAGGTAAAACATCTCTGTATATAGTGAAGTGCAGTGTCTGAGGTCCAACCTGCTGCGTTCCTTTCAAGGGTTTCTAAAATTTGCAGTCCAAGTAAATGATGGCTGGCTGGGCAGCACTCAAGCAGGCAGGTTTTAGGTATTTAAAGGGTCAAGGATGACACAAAGTTAACCCCTTCTCACCCAACCTGCATCAGTACCCCCCCTCCCCCCATGCACAGGAACAGGTCCTTGTGCCAGCCTGTAGCTCACATGATGACAGGAATCCATAGCCCTCTACACCCAGCACCTTGTAGTTTCCCAGATCAGCAGCACTAGGTGGTATGGAAAATAAGCTGTGCAAGAGGGTTGTCGGTCAACTCAGTTGGATAGAGATTTTGCAAGGACAGCAGTAATCCGCCCTTTTGAGGAGATAAAGCTCAGGCAGAGCTACAACTCTTCCTGCATACTACTAAATCGACTTCAAGCTCTGCTTCAAAGACACCTCCCACTTCCATTGCATGCTGGGTATTGTAGTTAATTTAAAGAGTATCCGCAAATACCAGCTAAAAGAAAAACTACATTACCCAGCATGCACCGGGCTATTCACCAGGAAAAGGGAAGAGGCGTGTCAGGTAGGATTGAGAACGTTTTAGTGTGTGCGTGTGTGAAAAGGGGGTTTTCAATAGCAACAAAGGGAGCTGAATAGGCTCTTTTAGTATAATCCAACAGTCCAATGTAGGAAGGTAGTTACTAGTTATTGACAGCCTGGGGGGTGTGGAAATAAAGCACGTTTTGTTGGAATTGTTATCAAATCTCTTCAAAGAAAATTCATTGTCGTAGTCAAAGTTGAAGTGTCAGCTTTGTGCCCGGGCCGCTCTACTTCAGTAGTTGCACTGCACCAGCACATTTGTACAGTGCCTGCTTGCACAGCCTCAATCAGATCATAGTATCATAGTAAGTTAGGTTGAAAAAAGACACGTCCATCAAGTTCAACATTAATGCCTATATATAACCTGCCTAACTGCTAGTTGATCCAGAGGAAGGCAAAAACCCCATCTGAACCCTTTCTAATTTGCCGCAAAGGGGGAAAAATTCCTTCAGCTATCTGGTTGCTAGGGTCCCGATTACCATAGCAACCAGGGAGTGGTTTGGATGAGAGACTGGTATATGAATAGGAGAGGGACCGAATAGAAAGTTATAAAAAGTAGCAATAAAACTGTAGTCTCAGAGAAATAGTTTTTGGCTGCCGGGGGTCAGTGACCCCTCATTTGAAACCTACAAAGTTTAAAGACGGCAGCAAATAATCAAAAAAACTATAGGAAATGAGGACCAATTGAAAAGTTGCTTAGAATAGTTCATTCTAGAATATAATAACAGTTAAAAGGTGAACCACCCCTTTAAAGGGCTACTACCTTCCTCAGAACCCACACAAGGCACTAAAACCAGAGCACCCCATATATAGAAATGGTACAGCCTCTACATCCCCCAGCGCATAGGGTTAAATAACATACCCTCTATTACAATGTATTGAGGGGCTCTGAACCCCGACACTTACACTTACAGATGTGATGTCCCACACGTTCTATAATATATGGGATTCTAAAAAAAACTGAAATTTTGTGTTTTCTGCCTGAGCTCTCTATTAAGTCTTTCAGTATCCATTAACTGTCAGTCCCCCTGTCCCATACATTCTATAACATTCTATAAGATGTGCGTGAGAAATGTAAAGTTTAAGTTCTCTGTCTGTGCTCGCTATAAGTCTTCCTGAACTTACTAATGCCAGTTTTAATATATATTATAATATATACTTATGGGAGTTTTTATTGTGATCAGTACTTACCTTTTATGCAGTACATTTCTTCTTCTTTTAAGCTACATAAATATATTAAATATGTGAAAGAAGTGTTATTCAAGCTATGTAAATGTATTCAATATGTGTTTATTTGTATTTGAGGGTTTGCTTCACAGATCTTTTAAGTACCGCCATAGTTTTGTGCTATAGTTATGGGTGCGTTTCTATGGTTGGTTACCTAGGTTAAGAAGATTCCATGAGACGGAACATTGAAAACAACACCTGTCTACCTTTTTTCTTTGCAGTTATCCGCCTACATGGAGGATGAGGAGGACTGCCCAGTACTTGTTCCCATAACAGATTTTGCGCACGCGGATGAGCCAGATCGCAAAATCCCTGTCACTATAATTACAGGTTATTTAGGTAATTTGTTATTAATGATTTTGCATGTATATTTTGTTATAAAGCTATCAATTGACTTAGCACTTTACAAATATATGAAATTAAGTAATAAAATCAAATGATAGACAACTGATGTTTCCAGTTAGTATCAACTCTGTTGTTTGCACTGTATACTGTTTTGATGCTGAGAACACTTTATCTGTAGTGTCACTATATGACCACAAGATGTCAGTGCTAATTAAACAACACTGTAGCATGAGCTTTAAATGAGTTTTACCATAAATGTTCACCCTGAATAGGTTTCTGTATCAAACTTTTTTTATTGGTCTCTACTTCAAAACAAACATTAAAGCCAGTCACCTTGTTTTGGCAATGAACATAGAATGTGTAGATAACTGTAAATTACTCTACTTTAAACAGAACACAATTCTTCCCTCTTGTGTGAGAGTAGAATGTTCATTATATTAAAAAATGCATTATTATTGCATTAAACAAATGTTTGGTTCCCATGCACTAGCTTGAGGGTGTACAAAGGATGTACAAGGTAAGGTGGGTAAACATCATAACACAAAACATAATGTCGGCTGGTGGGTAAACATCATAACACAAAACATAATGCCGGCTATTTGACTATGTAGGTATTGGATCTATAATCTGGAATGCTTGGGACATGAGTTTTTTGCAGATAAGGTAGCACCATATCTTAAGACTTCTAAATGTAAATGCTAAAAAAAATACCAGTAATATTGTTTTGCCATTAACATAAACTTGTGCTAGGCAAGTTATCATCAAGGACAAATGCTGTCTTATTATTACAGAAAAATAGCAACTCAATCTTAAATTAATAATTCTTTGTTTAAAGGAGGACTCAACCCCCACTCCGTTTTCAACCAATAGCCCCCACAGCGCCAAGGGTCTTCTTCCCAAACACACTGTTGGCAATATGTAAAAATTCAAAGCACTTTGTACCTACTGTTTAACTGCAGCATTACATAGTAGTTGGTGGTAGTCATCTTTGGCTGTATCACATTCTTTGTCTTTCTAGCACTGAACAGGTGCAAACAAACTGGAATCGAGGACCTGATTAACTTCCTGTGTAAATGCTCCTACATGGCGATGACTGCCAGGGAACCAAGCAATGGGTGTGATGCAGACAAAGTTAGCAGCTGCCAACCCTGCTGTTGATTTGGGGGCTGGCTGGGTGCTCTATGCAGGGGCTTTTCGGTGTGAATGTCTATGTAATAGAATCCTTGGCTGTGTTGGTTTAGTGATATATGGCACCTTCTTTAAATTAAGACCTTCAAAAACATTATGTTAACCTGCAAAACACATGTGGCAGTTTTGTGGCACAACATTTTGGGGAGAATTCACAAAAGTGAAGATAGCCCCTTTTTTGTAATAAAACTGGTGTAAAACACTTTCTCCATATTCAGAAACAGAAATCCACCTAAATTCTGGCTCAACTGCCACTTATCAGTTTACAGACGCTTTTGTGAATTTGTCTTTAAAACAACATTTTCAAAATGGAGTAACTCTAAGGGGCACATTTACTTACTCACGAACGGGCCGAATGCGTCCGATTGCGTTTTTTTCGTAATGATCGGTATTTGGCGATTTTTCGGAAAATTGTCTCAACTTTTTCATAGCCATTCCGAATGTTGCGCAAAATGTTGCAATTTTTTCGTAGCGTTACTACTTGCGTGAAAAGTCACGACTTTTTCGCAGCTTTCGCGCCGAGTACGAAAGATTCGGATTCATTCAAGCTTCAGTATGGTGACTTTCCTTGGGCCAGGTTGGAGCTGCAGGGTGCCATTGAGTCCTATGGGAGGCTTCCAAAATCATGCTAAGTCTGAAAGTTTCGCCCGCCGCTTACGAGCGCTCAATACAAAAAAGTCGCGACAAGATACGCGCAAATCGTATTGGTAACGAAAAAGTCGCGACAATTTCCGAAAAGTCGTAAAGGCGACGAAAAAATCGCAAAAAATATGAAAAAGTCGCAAAATGTTCGTTTTCCAATCGGAATTTTTCCAATTCGGATTCGTGGGTTAGTAAATGTGCCCCTTTGTGTAACCCTGTTTTGCTTTCTTTCACCTAGTGTTCACTTCACTCATCTGGTAAGGGCACCATTGGGGAGATTAGCAGCCTTTTGTCAGGGAACAAATTTTTGTCTAACCCTAGAACAATAGGTGCAAAAAGCCTCATTAACATTTTATAAACAAGTAAAACATTGATTAAACAAAAAAGTGTAGTTTATACAATCTTGTATATAAAGTTTTTACCTCACATTTGCACTATTATGCTAGTTTTAGCTCAATGTATGAGGCAACGATAATGTTTTAAGTGAATAAATTGTATACATCTTTATTTAAAGGAAAAGGAAAGCCTCCCAGGCAAATTCTTAGTTTTAGCAGCACTTTAACTGACACTTGCCCCAACTTATCTGTGCCCCCATAGCAGAACTATAGAAATGCATGACAACATTGGCCATTACCTTTAGCTGTGTCACTTCTGTTTCCAGCAGCCATCTTGGTGATCAGCAAACAGCGCATGTACACTGGCACCCACACTGGCCTTTTGGTTGGACAGGCCCAACAGGGCACTACGGAAAAACCTGGTCAGCCCTGGTCTTGTTGGGCCCCTTTTTATCAGGCATGTTGGTGGGTGAGCTGGATTGCTTTGGACTAGAAGTAGTGCAGGGGTGGGCCCTTGATTCACTTCTTCCCATAAAGAAGATATTTAGACCCTTAAATCATATAGCAGAAGTGGACCTACAGAAAAATTTTGGCAAATACAAAGCCCAGCTTCTCTTGAAAAAAAATATGTATAGTTTTCCTAGGCAAACTAAAATTCCCGTACAGGAAAGGCCCCTAAAGAGAAATGACAAATGGTAAATAAATCCTGCTGGTAAAATCATTATTACAGGTCTCATGTAGACGTAGGACTTGGTTTGATAACAAACTGACAGAAGACAAATTCATAACAAAATTGTTGGTAAAATGTCATCTTAAAGACAAAATCTGAAAACTGTGTGTTTAAAAGACAAATTCACAAGTGCGCAGATAGAAGTTTTGTGAATAAGGCAGAAAATCTGCTTTTACATATTTTGAATCTTGCAAAACAAATAGTATAGAGCAGAATAGTATAGCAGCTCTTTAGCTCCCCATTTATTCCCCCTTTATAATTGCAGTGTTTAAGGGATGCAGTGAGACCAATTCTGCCAGTCCCTCATTATTGCTATGACTGTGCTTTAGGGTGTATAGATATTGAGTAACAAGGCTTGAGTTGAAAATGTTCAAAGATCGTAAAAAAAAACCCACACAGTGTACCATAAGCCTTATGCATGTAGGATTAAAGGAGAAGGAAAGGTAAACACTAAGTAAGCTTTATCAGAAAGGTCTATGTAAATACAGCCATAGGCACTTACAGTAATGCTGCACTGTGCGTCCACTATCAAAAGAAACACAGGATTTCTTGTCTTCTTTTTTGTAAACATGATGTTCCAGTGTCTGACTTCCTCTCTCAGAAACATCCTTAATTCCTGTGGCCAGAGTCTGTGCAGTTCTCTTCTCTCTCCTGCTCCCCCTCCCACTAGAATGCTAAGAACTCCCTCCACCCCTCCCTTAGGCACAGGCTACACAATTCTAGACAGTGAGGGAGGGGGGAATGTGAGACGTACCATGACGTCTAGGAAATGCTAAATGGAAAGTGTAAACCCCACCCCATGCCTGAGACGTAGAGGTGGGGCAGGCAATATATGATTGATATCTGAGATCTTTAAATATCCTAATAACAGTTATGGACGTTCATAAAAAAAACTTTTGGTTTCATGTTTAATTTGAAAAGGACTTTTATTACACAGCTTTTTATGTCTGGGTGACAGGTCCCCTCTTATTTTACAGGTGCAGGAAAGACTACACTGTTGAACTATATTCTGACAGAACAGCACAACAAAAGAATTGCTGTAATTATCAACGAGTTTGGGGAAGGTAATGAATGTGCCCCAGTTCAGAATTATGAATGAAATAGTTTTTAAAGCTTATATAAATTTAGGGAAGCACAGATTATATAGTGACTAACCTATTTGGAACTTTTAACACATTTTGGATTAGTAAGCAAGAGTTCAACTGTTTGAATTAGATACCACTTGTCTAGCATGGCCGTCACTAATATCATAACAAACATCTGTAATACTGACTATGCTGCAGAACCACACATTCTTGTATTTCCTTTTAGAATCATCATTGAATAAAATGATTATAATATTGAATATTATGTAAAAATGGAAAAATGTACTGTTTGCAGGAAGTGCTGTGGAGAAGTCTTTAGCTATAAGTCAAGCTGGTGAACTGTATGAAGAATGGCTGGAATTAAGGAATGGCTGTCTCTGTTGCTCAGTAAAGTAAGTAATACTTTTTGAAGTACATTTGTCACAGGTTTATTATGTTCCTGTCAGTGGAGATTAGCAAATAGCCTCAAACCAAATATGGATCATGTTGCAGACTGTAGCCATTCCTGATTGTTTCCAATGGTGCAAACCACACTGGCTACATTAACTTAAAATCTGCTAAATTAGGGTGGCATGTGCCTTATTGGTTTTAATAGTGTCAAAAGAATGGACCTGGGGTGCCTTAAGAACTATGGTTATCTTTTCACTGCATGTTGTGGTCACAAAAACAGCCAAAAATTGTTCAGTTTTAAAATTTATATTGTTAAGTTAACTTGTACGTGCAGTATACATTTTTTAAAATAAAGTGATTTTACACTATTAGGGGAGCTCCCCCAAATTTATATATTGTAGTGAATGACTTTGGGTGTATAATTGAATTTTAAATACTGCATACTGTTAATCCGATTGCTCTCTTAGAGCTGCAATCACTTGGATTCTTTTTCTGTATGGATTGATTGCATTGAGGACTGTAGGAGATACTTTCCATAGATGCCAGTACTCTCTTTGAAGCCTTCTACTGTGTTGGGATTATGATCCTAATGATCTAAATGACTAAAGTCACATTAAAAAGTTTATCCTTGAGAATTCCTAATTGAGGGGTGGTATGTTAGGAAATGAGTCACTTTTTCAGATACACTTTCAAGTTATTTGTAGCACATTGAGAAAAAATTGTTCCCCTATGCATTTAGTGTGTGGTGCTTTTTATCACACCGCAGCACATAGTTTCATGTATGCCATTTAGCTAATCTGGTCTGTATTCTGAGGTATGGAGACAAATGTTGACCATTTTATTTTGTATCCTTATGTAAGGATGACTTATTTTAGGTTGTTCGTCATTCACATCATGCCATATGCAGTCTTAGGACTCTATCACATTCATACAAAATCCCCCATATGTAATAAAAGGCACTAAGTTTGCCAAGGAGCTGTAAACCATACAACCCATATGATGCTTGCTTTTAAACTGGTGACCAGTAAATGCTTCCTGCTGATTGGTTGCTATGGGTAATTGCACTTGTTCAAACTTAGTGCCTTTTATTACGTAACCCCAAATAAGTCTTAATATTTATTCCCCTATGCTTAATGTTCTGTGAAACCTGTTAGAAGTTATAAAACAGTAGATGCATAAGTAAATGCCAATTTGCAAATATTCATTATACAATATGAGAGCCATTGAAATTGAAAATGCTTACTGAAGTCTCTGTGTTTTAAATAAATATTTTTCTATTACAGAGACAATGGTCTTAAAGCCATTGAAAATCTAATGCAGAAGAAAGGGAAGTTTGACTATATACTTCTGGAAACTACTGGATTAGCAGATCCAGGTACCATTTGACTTGAGTTATTTATGAAAGTATACTTTAGATACTATAACAATTTCAAAATTATAACAATAATACAGCTAAAAAAATATAGGTATCTGTAAGATCACTCATCTCTTAAAAATGTGCACTTGTGCATTTTTAGGCAACAACTTCTCATGCAAGGCCACCCACAGCATTTTCCTGTCTTTTATGTTATTATGATGGCCACTGCAAACAGTCTAGATTAAAATATGCTGTATAATCCTAAGAAAATGCCACTAGCAGTCACTGTACTATATAAAACAGTCATTTTAAGAACATAGATAAATAAAAATATTTTGCAGTGCTGTACAACACAGGGTTGCCACCTCTTCTGTCTGGGAACTCTGTGTTTTAGAGCCTGATTATTTTATACAACTGTGTTTACTTATATGAATTAACCTCATGTCAAAGAAAGGTACCTTCCAGGAACCAAATTATGGTAAAATTGGTTAAATCCAAAGTTGATAAAACAAATACTTCTTTATATTGCATTTTTTTTACTAGCAGAGCCTTTATTCTTTTTGCATGTAATTGTGGAGAAAAAAGTATTCAGTAAATGCTTTATGGTTCTGTAGGGCATCCTTAATTTAATTTTGACTCTAAATCGTTGTATATTAATTGTACTTTCATTGTGTTTTTACATTTGCTCTGGCATATTGAAGAAACTTCTGTTACCATGTCAGAAACGAAGAAATGCTACTGACATTTCACTTATTTGTATTTGGCAGCCTGACACACTCCTGTTCAAGGCTAAATAATTGTCATGCTAAAGTAATTTCTTGAAGAAAGGACATTGATTCAATGCTTGTTCATGGCAAACCACATTTTACCCAAATTGGAAAACTATTAAGCTTTTTGGGAATCAAATCAATAGGTATCAGAAAGCCATTAGGTTGTGTGGCCCTTGCTATATCTTGCTTGGCTGAGCATTTCCCGCAGCTGACAAGTATTACAATGTTGACATACAGTGATGTCTGGAAGGCCACATCTCATCATGTCTGAGAGACAGCACAGAACGTCTCAGCGAGCCCTGTTATCATTGCTTTTCTGCTAGTTCTTCATGGTTTCAGACAGCCCTGTCATGTAGAAGTCTGCTAATGGGTTTGAGAATGTGCAGTATTTATTCCCCTTTTACTGCTAATGTTTCTTTTGGCAGCAAGGTTCTATAAATGGATTAAAATGTTTAATATATTGTAATATTAGTGTAAATTTTAGCCAAACACAGCAGCAGGTTGTTTCGAAGAAGCATGACCAAAGTTTGCCTCAGTCCAGTAATCCCTTGCAACCAATTAGATTATTGCGTTTATTATTCCATTTCTACTATAATAATTGAATCTTATGTTAATTGGTTGGAGTGTGATACAGAACTAGGACATTTATCCATATTAATCGGAGTGTAGCAAGCCTAATCTAATCAATTTTATACAACGATAAAGTTCTTTTGTAATTTGCTGAAAGATCTCACGTCCAGTACTTAAGGGTTGAGGGTGGTCAGCACTGAGTATACTGTAAAGATACCATTGGATGCAGAAAAGGTTTACTTTGACCCTCTTTTAGACTGTGGCATTATTGTACATCACCAGCTTTTTCATGATATTTTCTGCAACAGTGTAATTTTATCTTGTAATTAACTTGCACTTGGGGATTTCTGTCTTATGATAGGTGCAGTAGCCTCTATGTTTTGGGTGGATGCTGAACTGGGAAGTGACATATACTTAGATGGTAAGCAAACATCTGAGATACAGTATTAATACTGGTAAAATGTATAGGTGATTTAACTGACTTTGTATAGTGATAAGTGCTCTGTGGTATCTGACTACTGAACAGTTAAATATAGGCCTGTATTGAGCAATTTGGCTTATTGCTGTTCAGGGGTAGATCAGCACCTGCATGGCAAACTTTAGGTTTTAAGATGTCTGCAAATGTTATATCACTGGTAATTAAATAATTAGCTTTAGAGCAAGAGTAGTTTACCAGCAGCCTTGTCTGTATACCCAGAATTGCTGCTAAATTTTTATAAAAAAAAAAAAGTAAACATTTGACAAAAAAATATCACCCTCTCCAAAAAAATGGCTTCTTGGGGGAAAAATAAATGTCTAATTTAGTTTTAATGATTGCATTTATATTGTTTGGAGTTTGATTAAAGGCCTTATGTGGAGGCTATGCACCATTTTACCCTTTGTTCATTTGTACTTTTATAGGCATTGTATCTGTAGTCGATGCTAAATATGCACTGAAGGTAAGAAGCTAACTGTTGATTGGAAGTGATAATGACTGAGAGGTCAGTTTTCTCTGTGTTTTAGTTTTGTGTACAATGAAGTAAAAAAGCCACCTATAAATATACATGATATTGCTGCAAAAACATTCTAATATTTTTGTAAAAGGGCTACTATAGATTATATTTTTAATTTGTTTTTGTAATGTATGTAAATCAATTAATAACTTTGCTTGCACTTTCAGGTTTGCACATAACTGCATTGTTCCTAGGCTATCTGGCCACAAACAATAGCTATAATGCTACAGACGCTACATTAAAAGGAAAGTCATTTGGCATTTTACTGCCAATAGATTTGCCACATTAGTGCCACCTAGAACAATATATTTATTCTGCAGGGCCCTTGAAGCTCCCTCCATTTGTTTAAGACAACATCAGCCATTTTAAGTAGCTTCCTGCTGCAGCTCTAGCTGTTGTAACTCAGTTGACACATTCCTAAGGGTGGGGGGAGTAAGTTTTATGAATTCT